>NC_090382.1:112744983-114196649 GCF_036365525.1 Heterodontus francisci
AAATGGCACTTTTACAATGGACAACTGAAGGTTCGGGGGTGCGGGGAGGATAACAGAAATACCATCTTTGAAAAATATAGGTTTAAAAAGATGCAACATCTGCCGACTAACTATGCATGCATCAGAATGGGCATTTATGGCCCGAGCGCAGCTCGACCTTGGTTCAATTCAACCTATGTAGGTATTCCTTTTCCTTCACATGCTCTTGCCGATCTTACTCAATTTAGAATAATTTTGCACCTATCAAATTTCATCTCATGTTAGTATTGCCAATTCTGATTATTCTGGGATCACAACTATTGCCACCATTTGAAAGTGTTGATATAGTCATAGAGTCAGAGAGATACAGCACTGAAACAGGCCCTTCGGCCCACCAAGTCTGTGCCAACCAACAACCACCCATTTATACTAATCCTACATTAATCCCATATTTCTTACCACATCCCCACCATTCTCCTACCACCTACCTACACTAGGGGCAATTTACAATCGCCAATTTACCTATCAACCTGCAAGTCTTTGGCTGTGGGAGGAAACGGGAGCACCCAGCAGAAACCCACGCAGTCACAGGAAGAACTTGCAAACTCCACACAGGCAGTACCCAGAACCGAACCCGGGTCGGTGGAGCTGTGAGGCTGCGGTGCTGACCACTGCGCCACCCAAATATAATAACAGAACAATTGCTCTGGTCACTACGTGCAGTAGCATCATAAACTCATTCACCTTGCTGCACAAAATGACTGAAACAGTTCTTCCCTATAATATCTCCACCAACCCTTTCTCTCGTTTTCACAGTCTAAATACTATTTGTTTACAAAGATATTGTAATAAATCATAACATTTAAATCCTGCAAAGTCGTAGGATTCATCATATATCATGCTTTAAACCCGAAATCCACAATATGATGGAAGCATTAATACCACCCATGATTAAGATTGAACAATATTAACGAAAATAAGAGTATTTTCCATTACATGAAGGATCATAAACAAAAAAAAACCTTTATTAACTAAATGTAAAAAAAAAAGTAGCTAAGTAATAGAATATCATCTACAGCAAACTCCAGCTATGGGATAAGAATCTAGCCACAAATTCCACATTAACCCTTGGCTTATCATCTTTTTACAAACATAAACACATTAGGCATCGACATGAAATCCTGTAATTAACTCCTTTTCATTTTTCAACTGCAGTATTTCCACTATTCTTTCTCAACCCAATTTTTGACAGAGCACTCAGTCAAATTCAGTTCTATCCAGCTAAAATCTTTCATTTTCTTCCTAAAATTACTACTGAGAATGCAGTTCTTAGATTAACTCAACCACTGAATGATGATCTTACAATACAATTTCTTTTGGGCCTCCTTATCTCGAGAGACAATGGATACGCGCCTGGAGGTGGTCAGTGGTTTGTGAAGCAGCGCCTGGAGTGGCTATAAAGGCCAATTCTGGAGTGACAGGCTCTTCCACAGGTGCTGCAGAGAAATTTGTTTGTTGGGGCTGTTGCACAGTTGGCTCTCCCCTTGCGCCTCTGTCTTTTTTCCTGCCAACTACTAAGTCTCTTCGACTCGCCACAATTTAGCCCTGTCTTTATGGCTGCCCGCCAGCTCTGGCGAATGCTGGCAACTGACTCCCACGACTTGTGATCAATGTCACACGATTTCATGTCGCGTTTGCAGACGTCTTTATAACGGAGACATGGACGGCCGGTGGGTCTGATACCAGTGGCGAGCTCGCTGTACAATGTGTCTTTGGGGATCCTGCCATCTTCCATGCGGCTCACATGGCCAAGCCATCTCAAGCGCCGCTGACTCAGTAGTGTGTATAAGCTGGGGATGTTGGCCGCTTCAAGGACTTCTGTGTTGGAGATATAGTCCTGCCACCTGATGCCAAGTATATATATACAATACAATTATAGCTGGACAAATAGGTCCAAGCCAAGAAATCTTGATTTCAAAGAGGTTCATAATTAACAATCGACTAAACTGACACCAGTATAGTTAAGCCAAAGACAATACATATGAGCCCTTCTGGATATGGCACAATGATTAATCAAGTGAATTGCTGAGCCGTTCAACAATTTGCATTTATATAGTACCTGCAACGTAGTAAAATGTCCCAAGATGCTTCACATGAGTGGGATCAAACAAAATTTGACACCAAACCACATAAGGAGGCATTAAAACAGATGACCAAAAGCTTGGTCAAAGAGGTAGGTTGTAGGAGCATCTTAAAGAGGGAAAGAGAGGTGAGAGGCAGAAATGCCAAGGAGGGAATGCCAAAGGCTTGGGGCCAGGCAGTTGAAGGCACTGCCGCCAACAGTGGAGAAATTTTAAAAAAAAATCAGGGATGCACAAAAGGTCAGATCCAGAGAAGCACAAAGATTCCAAGAGGGTTGGGGGGCTGGAGGAGGTTAGAGATAGGAATATGAGGCTGGGGAGGTGGAGGGACAGTCAAGGCCATGGAAGGATTTGAAAACAAGGATGAGAAATTTAAAATCATGATGTTCCTGGTGTTGATAGTGATCAGAAACAGGCTCATCAAGGATTACTGAATGCAATGACAACACCCTGGGCCTGCCTAAAATCAAACATAGTAACAGCTGGGAATTAGACCTCCCTGCACAACAGCATTATGCTGGATATGTCCTTATCCACTCAGGGAAACTTTATAAATATTCTTCAGAAGGACTCATCTTAAACCATGCACTGGATTGAAAGTTAAAAAATCAGGTAGCTCAGCATCATAACTTCATAATTATTCCAGGATCTCTTATGGCATTGCTCACAGCAAGACAGAGGATCTGTTCTATCTTTGCCCTGCCTGTCTCTATTGCCGCCACTTTGCAAGGCACACGCACGCACACACGTGTGTCCTTTTTGCCTTGTATTTCTTTCCACTAGTTTGTTTTCCATCTGGCTGTTCTGATTCTGTTTACCTTATGTTTTTCTCTCCCTCTTTTCACTTCTCTCTGCCTTTGTTCCTCTTCCTGTGCCTTGATAGGATTCTCTCTCTTTCACCCACTGACCATTCTTTCAGATGGGAGTTAGTAGAGATAGTAATCTAGCCAGGGCCTCTAACCATGTTTCTGGTCACAGTATGGAAAGGATCCACCAGGGCTGCAAGCTGGCATTCTGTTTTCACCTTCCAAGAGTATATATTTTTTGGACTCAAGTCATCTTATATTTGAAGTCATATCAAGTCATCTTACAGACCCTTAGATAATAGGCGACAGGTTCAGATAGAGGATTTGGATCGGCGTAGGCTTGGAGGGCCGAAGGGCCTGTTCCTGTGCTGTAATTTTCTTTGTTCTTTGTTTGTTCTTTGAACCCATTCTGGAGGGCAGAGAGGGCAAGGTGGTTTGGGGGGGGGGGGGGGGGAAGAAAAGAGAAGGGGCACTGCTTGCTGCTGCTTATTTGATTCCCTTTAGAAGTAGGAGGGTATTTCCCCGAGGTTTTCCCGATATTGGGCACAGGTTTTCTACCTACTCTGGAAGCTAGCAATACTAGTTGGAGAGGTTAGTACACAAGATTTTCCCATTTAATAAACATTTTGAATAAAGATGGTCCAAATCATCTTTCCTCAACTTTTTGTATATTCATATATGCATGTTGGTACCCAAAACGAACCAGAGTTAGCAGATGCAGTGAAAAATCTTCCTGATTTATTTGCGGGCTATGTGCCTTGACATCTATTTATTTTGTTAAAGATGATCTGCATAACATATTGCAAGCACACACTAATAGCTCAATTTCAATGTTTACAGAAGTGGCAGGGAACACTGAAAATAAATGGAAGTGAAATGAAAATATTGAAAACAGGTCGAGTTGACTTTTTTTGTTTAAATAAGAAATAGAATTGTGCAAACAGCATACCTGATAATGGAGAAAAATCTGCAAATTATTTATCTCTTTCTATATATATGTACGTTTATGTCAACAGGCACTAACCACACTTAAATACATACAAGCTGTGAAGTTGGTAGGTAAGTTAATTTCTCACCATCAGCTGCATGCACTCTTTACAACTTCATGACAAATTGTATCTCGAGATCCAGGCCTTGAGCCTTAATCCTATTAGCTCAAAATTTCACAGAATTAATTTGTTATAAACCCTAAATAATTTTAAGACGATAATTATGTATGGTTCCTAAAGTATGATCTCGAGTCTCCAATTAACAAGTAATACTTTACATAATCGGATTTCAGAAAAATAAAAGGTCTGAGAAAATCAGCAGTGGGAAAATGCGCAGGTCTAAAGCTGAAAACCTTAATCCTTTACTGCCAAAAGACTAATGCAGTGAATTGAAATGCAGCATTACCAGTTTCCTGCCACTAAGCAGAAGAATTTATCTATCACAGAAATTGCTAAAAATGCTCAGGTCAGGCAGCAACTGAGGAGAAAGTGAAGCCATTAGGTTAACATTTCAGGGATATAACCTTTCTTCATTCAGTACTGGAAGATGTTGCAGATGAACAGCTTATGAGGATGAACAGATCATTGGAACTGGGGACAGAAACAAAAATAGTCATATAAAAAGAATGAACTATAAAGTAATTCAGTGGGGATGAAGAAGAAAATCATATAGTTTTCATCAAAGTATATCTTGTACATATCTTTTACTTCTCAAATTTTCCTCATCGTGCCTCCTCTAACCTGACCTGCTGAGTGTTTCCAGCATTCTCTTTCTTTACTTCAGATTGCCACTGTCAAAAACCTAATAGTATATTACAACAACATAAAACTGTTACATTGAGCAAGACTTCAACATTTCAAAATCCCAGCAATTTGGATTCGCTCTACATCCAGTTCTCCAAGAGACGCAATTTCCCTCAATTAAGCATTAGGAAGATCAAAGCCACAAACCTGAAAAAGACTGGTCACAATCTCGGTGTCCCATATGACCCCAAGCTGGTCTTCAAATCCCATACCCTTTCCATCTCAAAGATCAACTACATCCAGCTCTACAACACTGCCTGTCTCCACCCCGCCTTAGCCCATCTGTTGCTGAAACTCTCATCCATGCTTTTGTCACCTCCAGGTTTGACTCTTCCAATGCTCTCCGAGCCAACCTCCCATATTCCAACCTACATAAAGTTGAGTTCATCCAAATCTCTGCTGCACGCAACCCAACAGAGTCCCACTCACCTATCAACCATGTTCGCTGATCTACATTGGCTCCCAGTCCACCAACGCCTCGAATTTAAAATTCTCATGATGTTCAAATCCCTCAATATCCTCGCCCTCTTTTAGCTCCATAGCCTCTTCTAGCCCTACAACCTTCCAAAAATTTTGACACTTATCCAACTCTGCCTTCTCATGCATCCCCACTTCCATTGCCCCACCATCAGCAGCCAGGGCCCAAGCTCTGGAAGTCCCTCCCTAAACCTGTCCACCTCTCCAGCTTTTATGACACTTCTTAAAACCTACCACAATAACCATGTTTTTACTCATCATTCCTAATTTCTGACATCTCTTTGGTTCAGAGACAATTCTTATTTATTTACATTGTTGCAAAATATCCTGGGATGTCTTATTCTATGAAAAATGCTGTATAAATACTAGTTGTTGCTCATTGCTGGCTGCCATAGGTGGATTTACCACATAAAAAGACAAGAGCTTTGGCAATTGTGGCACAGAGCAGTAGAAATGGATTAACAATAAAATAAGCGGGACAAAGGTGATTATCCATATAAAAATTAGGCAATTTAGCCTTACATATTGCATTTACTTCAATTTTATTAAAAGTCATTCAGAAATTAAGTTATGAACAAGACATGCTGCACCTGTTTATGACATAATTTACTTTTAGCTTGAAATAAATACCTTGTGGTTTCTACTTTGCAGTGATAAAAACACATTAACTTCCTCCATTGACACATTAAGCACTGCACCAGAATCATATTTCTGGCAGCATGGACATATATGAAGAAAAAGACTTGCATTTATATTGTTTTCACAACTACAGGACATGCCAAAGTGCTATACAGCCAATGAAGCACTTTTGAAGTGTAATCACTGTTGTAATGTAGGAAACGTGGCAGCCAATTTGCACACAGCAAGCTCCATCAAACAGCAATGTCATAATTACCAGATAATCTGTCTCTCTGATGTCGATTGAGGGATAAATCTTGGCAAAGACAATGGAAATAACTCGCGGCTCTTCTTCAAAATAGGGCCATGGGATCTTTTGTGTCCACTTAAGAGGTTTAGTTTAGTTTAGAGATACAGCACTGAAACAGGCCCTTCGGCCCACCGAGTCTGTGCCGACCATCAACCACCCATTTATACTAATCCTACACTAATCCCATATTCCTATCACATCCCCACCTGTCCCTATATTTCCCTACCACCTACCTATACTAGGGGCAATTTATAATGGCCAATTAACCTATCAACCTGCAAGTCTTTGGTATGTGGGAGGAAACCGGAGCACCCGGAGGAAACCCACGCAGACACAGGGAGAACTTGCAAACTCCGCACAGGCAGTACCCAGAATCGAACCCGGGTCCCTGGAGCTGTGAGGCTGCAGTGCTAACCACTGCGCCACTGTGCCGCCCCTAATGTCTCATCTGACAAATGGCCCCTTCAACTGTGCAGCACATCCTCAGTATTGCACAGGAGCATCACCCTTGATTTTTGTGTTCAAGTCCTGGAAGGGGACTTGAATCCACAATCTTCTGACTCAGAGGTGAGAGTGCTCCCAACTGAGCCACAGCCGACATATGCATGCCCATCATGTACCTAAGCAGCCTGTCACAAAATCCGTAACTGCATTGGTTCAAATCAAGGTGCAAGATCAGGAACTAACGCAAAGTATGAGGAATCAACAGTTAAACTGCAGAGTTTTTTTTTTTACAGAACATAGTTTTAAACTTTAGAAAACATTTTGCTTTCATCACCTAGTCCAACAATTAGTGTAAACATACAACAACTTGCATTTATATAGTGCCTTTAACATAATAAAACATCCCAAGACATTCACATGATCAGTGTCAAATAAAATTTGACACCAAACCACTTAATGAGATATCAGGACAGGTAACCAAAAGCTTGGTCAAAGACATAAGATTTAAGATGCATCTTAAAGGAGCAGAGAGGTAGAGAGGTTTAGGGAGGGAAATTCAGAGCTTAGGATCATGGCAGCTGAAGGCACAGCCACCAACGGTGGAACAAAGAAAATTGCAGATGGGCAAGTGGCCATAATTGGAGGAGTGCAGAGATCTCGGAGTTCTGATGAAAGGTCATAGACCTGAAATGTCAACACTTTTTCTCTCCAGATGCTGCCAGACCTGCTGAATATTTCCAGCATTTTCTGCTTTTGTTTCAGATTTCCAGCATCTGCAGCATTTTGCTTTCATGTTTGATCTCGGGCAGTTATCGGGTTGGAGGAAGTTCCAGAGCCAAGGAGGGGCGAGTCTGTGGAGGGTTTTGAATACAAAACCACCTAAAAATTAATTTTTTTTTACTTAAACTGTACACTATAACTTGCTAGTCTTATGCTTAGCTGCATACAGCCAATTGCATTATTAAAGCTTTCAAACAGCCAAATGGATAAATGCACCATTGGGTGTAATACTGAGCCACAGACACCTGTACTTCTACCTGCTTATAAGCTACTCGTCTAGAAAGACATCCAGTACTGAGGAAAGATTTTCAGGCTGAAAGCTA
Source organism: Heterodontus francisci (assembly GCF_036365525.1). Classification (NCBI taxonomy): domain Eukaryota; kingdom Metazoa; phylum Chordata; class Chondrichthyes; order Heterodontiformes; family Heterodontidae; genus Heterodontus; species Heterodontus francisci. Next base: position 112,752,655 of record NC_090382.1, read on the forward strand.
ACTCGGTTTCTCTCTTTGCAAATGCTGTCTGATCTGCTGAGTCAGAGTTTTACAGCACAGAAAAAGGCCCTTCGGCCCAACGTACCTGCGCCGACCATCAAGCACCCACACAATCTAATCTCATTTTCCAGCACTTGGCCCGTAGTCTTGTATGCTACGGCGTTTCAAGTGCTCATCTAAATACATCTTAAATGTTGTGAGGGTTCCTCCTCTACCACCCCTCCAGACAGCGCGTTCCAGATTCCAACCACCCTCTGGGTGAAAACATTTTTCCTCAACTCCACTCTAAACCTTCTGCCCCTTAACTTAAATCTATGCCCCTGGTTACTGCCCACTCCGCTAAGGGAAAAAGTTTCTTCCTATCTATCCTATCAATGCCCCTCATAGTCTTGTATACCTCAATCATGTCCCCCCTCAGCCTTCTCCGCTTCAAGGAAAACAACCATAGCCTATCTAGTCTCTCTTCATAACTGAAATGCTCCAGCCCAGGCAACATCCTGGTGAATCTCCTCTACACCCTCTCCAATGCAATCATATCCTTCCTACAGTGTGGTGACCAGTACTCCAGCTGTGACCTAACCAGCATTTTATACAGCTCTAACAAACTCCCTGCTCTTATGCCTCGGCTAATAAAGGCAAGTATCCCATATGCCTTCCGAACCACCTTGTCAACCTGTGCTGCTGCCTTCAGTGATCTATGGACAAGCACCCCAAGGTTCCTCTGACCCTCTGTACTCCTTAGGGTCCTACCATCCATTGTATATTCGCTTGCCTTGTTAGTCCTCCCAAAGTGCATCACCTCACACTTCTCAGGATTAAACTCCATCTACCACTGCTCCACCCATCTTACCAGCCCATCTATATCGTCCTGTAATCTAAGGCTTTCCTCCTCACTATTTACGACACCACCAATTTTCATGCCATCTGCGAGCTTACTGATCATACCTACTATATTCTAATCTAAATCATTAATGTACACTACAAACAGCAAGGGTCCCAGCACCGATCCCTGTGGTACACCACTGGTCACAGTCCTCCATTCGCAAAAACAACCCTCGACCATCTCCCTCTGCCTCCTGCCACTCAGCCAATTTTGGATCCATTTTGCCAAATTACCCTGGATCCGATTGGGCTCTTACCTTCTTCACCAATCTCCCATGCAGGACCTTATCAAAAGCCTTACTGAAGTCCATGTAGACCACATCAACTGCTTTACCCTCATCTACACATCTAGTCACCTCCTTGAAAAATTCTATCAAATTTGTTAGAGATGATCTTCCCCTGACAAAGCCATGCTGACTATCCCTGATTAATCCCTGCCTCTCCAAGTGGAGATTAATCTTGTCTCAGAATTTTTCCCAATAATTTCCCTACCACTGATGTTAGACTCACAGACCTATAATTACCTAGTTTATCCCTGCCACCCTTCTTGAATAATGGCACCATATTCGCTGTCCTCCAATCCTCTGGTACCTCTCCTGTGGCCAGAGAGGATTTGAAAATTTGTGTCAGAGCCCCTGCTATCTCCTCCTTTGCCTCACATAGCAGCCTGAGATACATCTCATCTGAGCCTGGGGATTTATCCACCTTTAAGCCCGCTAATGCAGTTTATACTTCCTCCTTTTCAATGCTAATTTGATCAAGTATATCACAATCACCCTCCCTGATGTCTACACCTACATTGTCCTTCTCCATAGTGAACACAGATGAAAAGTAATCATTCAAAACCTCACCTATGTCCATGCTGCAGATCACATGACAGAACAGGCTGTTGATCATCAATATAAAGAATAGTCTCTCAGTTTATATAACAATGCACTGTCAGAAATTTTGACAATATACCTGAAAAATTAATTATCGGACTGGAAGTTGCTTCCATTGCTTGGGCCCCAGCTGTTCACAATATATATCAATGATTTGGATGTGGGGACCAAATGTAGTATTTCCAAATTCGTGGATGACACAAAACTAGGTGGGAATGTGTGTTGTGAGGAAGATGCAAAGCGGCTTCAAGGGGAGTTGGACAGACTTAGTGAGTGGGCAAGAATGTGGCAGATGGAATATAATGTGGAAAAATGTGAGGTTATCCAGTTTGGTAGGGAGAACAGATGTGCAGAGTATTTCTTAAATGGTAAGAGATTAGAAAGTGTAGATGTACAAAGGGACCTGGGTGTCCTCATCACTAAGTCACTAAAAGCTAACATGCATGTGCAGTAAGCAATTAAGGCTGCTAATGGTATGTTAGCCTTTATCGCAAGAGGATGTGAGAACAGGAGTCGTGAAGTCTTGCTTCAATTGTATAGAACCTTGGTTCAACCGCACCTGGAGCAGACTGAGGAGTTTTTGTCTCCTTACCTTAGGAAGGATATTATTGCCATAGAGCGCATGCAACAAAGGTTCACCAGACTTGTTCCCGGGATGGTGGGACTGTCCTATGAAGAGAGATTGGGGAAACTGGGCCTGTATTCTCTAGAATTCGAAGAATGAGAGGTGATCTCATTGCAACCTACAAAATACTTAAAGGGATAGACAGGGTAGATGCAGCTATTATGTTCCCCTCCTGGTTGGGGAGTCTAGAACCAAGGGACACAATTTCAAAATAAGGGGGAAACCACTTAGGACAGAGATGAGGAGAAATTTCTTTACTCAGAGGGTTGTGAATCTTTGGAATTCTCTACCCCAGAGGGTTGTGGAAGCTCAGTCATTGAATATGTTTAAAGTAGAAATTGACAGATTTTTAAATACAAATGACATAAGGGGATATGAGGATAGTGTGGGAAAAAGGCATAGATGATCAGCCATGATCATAATGAATGGTGGGGCAGGCTTGATGGGTTGAATGGCCTACTCCTGCTCCTAAGTGGAAAACCGGTTAACAAATTGGAGTAATAAAAATCTCCTTGAACCTAATTTGCACTGTGGACATTACAAACACGGAGTTCATTCTACAATTTTCTCACATTCTTCATCCTCAAATCATTTCTACATGTCCTGCTCCACCCCACCCACACTACTCTTTCGTTAATTTTCTGGTCCTGCGGTCCCACCGTTTCCTGGATGAGCTTAAAGCTTCTCTCTGCTCTAATCTAGGCATCTTGGAATATGGCCAGACAACGCATCTACAACTATAATAAAAGCAAAATACTGCAGATGCTGGAAATCTGAACTAAAAACAAAAAGTGCTGGAAATACTCAGCAGGTCTGGCAGCAACTGTGGAGAGAGAAGCTGAGTTAACCTTTCAGGTCAGTGACCATTCATCATAACACATATACAACTGCTGGCTGTTGAAAAGTAGCCTCATCTCCTTTTCCAGCCACATTCCCCACTTCTGCGAGTAGATCCCTCTAACCTTCTGCCCAATTTCACTCTCCACTCTGCCAACCCCTCTGATTGAACTCCTTAGTAGCCATCCCACCAGATCATATACCTTACAAATTGCCCATTCCCTTGGAAACAAGACATTACCTCAATCTGGATGAGTGAGCATCTTTAACCTTACTAAAACCTGGCTCGTCAATGGCGATTAATTTCCCTCTGCCAAAGCTACTTTCCTAAGTACACATCTCACCAGGTTTACTGCCATGATGGTTTGGGCAACAGTGGGGTCCTCATTTCCCGGTTCCACTTCCAAGCTAGCCAAACAGTGTGAAGGTAGAACCTGTTCCCTATTAGCACTCGAGACAATCTGAAGCTTTTTCGCCTTAACAGTGGTCCATGTAGTCATAAGTCTGACCAGATACAATTGTTTGTCGTTTAATGTAATGCTGTAAAACAGTTGTACAAGAGCAGTACTGTTATTAGTCAATGCACATTAAAGCTTGTTGTTTAAAACCCCAGAGGCCTGAATCAGGCAGAGGTTATTGCTGCAGGATTAACAACCCTTTGTTTTGACCATAACCACAGGAAATCCACTAACATCCGTATTCAAGATCTCACCTGTTACCAGACCTACCATCTCTTCTTGAAAGCCCTCAGTGCCTACCACCCTACAAAACCCCACAATAGCTTCATCAAGTCATACTGAAAAACAAGACATGCTGTCAAAGCTTTTCCTCTTGCACTCATCAGCACAGACACAAGAATGCCAAATTTCAAAGTGAACAACAAACTATACTGCATGAGAAAAGGGTTCTGACTGGTCAGGGTGTTGCCATGGAGAATACACCAGGGAATTATTGCCCGCCCGCCCACCCCCATGGATCAAGTCTCCTTATTTTCCTCCTTAACTGAGGAAATCAAAAGTAATTTCAATTTAAACCTAAATTGCTCCCATAACTTCTCCTTCAACCTCCCCACTCTCCTGTCTTACCTGCTTCACCCTTCATATCAGCTCTCCCATCCATAGCTATGACCAACCATTTGACCTCATCAATACGCGTCGTCTCGACATCTGCAACATCACCTTCAAAAGCCTATTCTTGACCACTATGTCCTCGCTAACAACCATGTTGGTGCTTATCCAAATTCTGGAATGTGCTGTTGTCATCCAACTTGTGGCAACCTGTGAGCACATCGGGAAAGAGGGAGATAGTTTAAAAACAGCGCGACAGAGAGAGCGCGAGAGCATGCGCGCTGTGGAATGTGGGATCTCCTGGATGCCAACACGATCCAGGACAAACACGTCTCCAGAAAGTGTAAGCAGCTGGAGGAATTCCGGCTCAGGATTATTGATCTGGAAGCCGAACTGCAGACACTGCGTAACATCAGGGAGGGGGAGATATACCGGGACACTTTGTACCAGAAGATGGTCACATCCCTTAGAACAGGGTCGTCTGTTTTCATCAGCAGTGAGGGACAGGAGAGTGTGACTTTGAGTGAGGCAGATCAAGGGACTGAGCAAACAGTAGTGGAGGAGACTCAACCTTTGCAATTGTCAAAGAGGTTTGAGGTTCTTGCAAGCTGTGCTATCGAGAGCAAGGTCTGCAAGGCGGATGAGCAGACTGGCCACAGCATCATGGTACAGAAAGCGGTTGATGCGGGGGCGGGGGGGGGGGGGGGGGACCAAAAGGAAAGTAGCGGTAGTTGGGGACAGTTTAGTGAAGGGGATCGACACTTTTTTTGCAGCAAAGAGCGAGAGTCAAGAAGGTTCGGTTGCAACTGCTCAGGGCTGGAGAGGAGCTGACAGTGGGAGGGGGAGGATCCAGTTGTCGTGGTCTAGGTACCAATGACATAGGCAGGACAAGGAAAGAGGTTCTGCATAGTCAGTAAGAGGAGCTAGACACCAAATTAAGAACTTCAAAAGGTGCAAACTGGCATAAGGCAAATAAGATTAGAGAAATTAATGCATGGATCAAAGACTGGTGTGGTAGAAGTGGGTTCCGGTTCATTGGGCACTGGCACTGGAAAGTGGGGGCTAAACCATTGGGATGATCTACACCTGAAACGTGTGGGACCAGCGTTCTTGCGAGCCACCTAACTAGGGAAGTAGAGAGGGTTTTAAACTAAATAAATAGTGGGGAAAATGGATGAAAATTGGGAAGATTTGGTAAATCCAAGAGTAGAGACAAGGCAAGGGAGAAATGTATTAATATGGGGAATGAAAAACAGACCGTGACAGGAAGGAAATCAGCAGTCAAGGCCAGACGTTACAAAAATAAAAAGGACGAAAAGCTCTGTATCTGAATGCATGTAACATTCGAAACAAAATAGATGAACTGATAATGCAAATAGAAATAAATAAGTACGATCTGATGGTCATTACAGAGACATGGCTGCAGGATGACATAGATTGGGACCTGAATATTGAAGGGTACATGACAGTTAGGATGGACAGAAATCTAGGAAAAGATGAAGGGGGAGGGGCTCTGTTAATTAATGATGGTATTAGCACATTAGAGAGGGATGACCCAAGTTCAGGACACCAGGATGTAGAAGTGGTTTGGGTAGAGATGAGAAATGATAAAGGTAAAAAGTCACTCGTGGGAGTGTGTACAAGCCCCCTAACAGCAACCACATGGTAAGACAGAGTATAAAGGAAGAAACAGTGGGAGCTTGTCAGAAAGGTACAGTGATAATCATGGGGGATTTTCATCTACATATATAGATTGGAAAAATCAGATGGGCAAAGGTAGCCTAGATGAGGAGTTCACAGAATGTTTTCGAGATAGTTTCTTAGAACAGAACATTCTGGAGCCAACCAGAGAGCAGGCTACAGTAGACCTGGTATTGTGCGACGAGATAACTGATGACCTCACAGTGAAGGTGCCCTCAGTAGCAGCGATCATACTATGTTTAGTTTAGAGATACAGCACTGAAACAGGCCCTTCGGCCCACCGAGTCTGTGCCGACCATCAACCACCCATTTATACTAATCCTACACTAATCCCATATTGCTACCACATCCCCACCTGTCCCTATGTTTCCCTACCACCTACCTATACTACGGGCAATTTATAATGGCCAATTTACCTATCAACCTGCAAGTCTTTTGGCTTGTGGGAGGAAACCGGAGCACCCGGAGAAAACCCACGCAGATACAGGGAGGACTTGCAAACTCCACACAGGCATAACCCAGAATTGAACCCGGGTCGCTGCAGCTGTGAGGCTGCGGTGCTAACCACTGCGCCACTGTGCAATATGATTGAATTTTACATTCATTTTGAGGGAGAGAAGAATGGGTCCAAGAATGTTATTTAAAATTCAATAAGGGCAATTATGAGGGCATGAAAGCAGAGCTAGCTAAAGTGAACTGGCAAATTATGGTTAAGGAATAGTCAATAGCGATGCAGTGGCGGACATTTAAGGGGATATTTCAGAATACACAGATACAGTCCAACGAGAAAGAAAGATTCCAAGGGGAGGACCACTATCCGTGGTTAACCAAAAGTTAAAGACAGTATCAAAATTAAAGAAAAAGCATATAATTGCGCAAAGATGGGTGACAGGTCAGACGATTGGACAGAATATAAAGAACGGCAAAGGACTAAAAGATTGATAAGGAGGGAAAAATTAGGAGTATGAGAGAAAGCTAGCCTGAAATATAAAAACAGATAGTAAGAGTTTCTATAGATACTTAAAAGAAAAAGAGTTAACAAAATGTGCATTGGTCCTATATAAAGTGAGTCTGGGGAATGAATAAGGGAAAATAAGGAGATGGCAGATGAACTGAACAGGTATTTTGCATCAGTCTTCACCATAGTGGACACAAGTAACATCCCAGAACTAGCTGTAAATCAGGAAATGGAAGGGAGGGAGGAACTCAAGAAGATTACAATCAGCAGGGAAGTGGTGCTGAGCAAATTGTTGGAGCTGCGGGCTGACGAGTCCCAGGTCCTGACAGACTTCATCTGAAGGTCCTAAAATAAGTTACTAGTGATATAGTTGATGTATTGTTTTTATTTTTCCAAAATTCCCTAAATTCGGGGAAGGTTCCATGCGATTGGAAAATAGCATATGTAACTCCTTTATTCAAAAAGGGAGGGAGACAGAAAGCAGGAAACTACAGGCCAGTTAGCTTAACATCTGTCATAGGGAAAGTGTTAGAAGCTATTATTGAAGAAATTATAGCAGGACACATCAAAAAATTCAAGGGAATCAGGCAGAGTCAACATGGTTTTGTGAAAAGGAAATCATGTTTAACCAATTTACTGAAGTTCTTTGAAGTAGTAACATGTGCTGTGGATAATGGGAATCAGATGTACTGTACTTAGATTTCCAGAAGACATTTGATAAGGTGCCACATCAAAGGTCATTATGGAAAATAAAAGCTCATGGCGTAGGGGGTAATATTTTGGGCATGGATAGAAGATTGGTTAGCAAGCAGAAAACGGAGGATAGGCATAAATGCGCCATTTTCTGGTTGGTAAGTTGTAACGAGTGGTGTGTGTCCTGATCCTGTCTTTTTTTTTCTCCGGGAAATATGCGCTATGCCTTTGAGACTGGAAAAGAGCCATACTGCTTTAAGGCAGCAAGCTCTAAAGACTGAGTCAAAGAGTGCATTCTCATTGCCTTGGACACAGTCATTCAAAGACTGCAAATTCAAAGGGTGAATTCTTATTACCTTGGATATAGTCACTTGGACTGAGCATCGAGAGATATATTTGCTACAATTCAAATTTGAACTGGCCTATAGTGCAAACAGCCTGTTCCAACAGAAAACAGAGACACAGCTGTGTGTTAGCACCTGAAAGGAGAAACACACCATTTAAACTAAAGGAACAGAATTTAGTCTGTTTATTGATTATCTCTAAAATTCTAAAAAAGTCAAGCCAAAACAGAGATCTCTGATAATTTAAACTGAAGGAAGGGAAGTTAGACTGAGAATCTTTTATCCCTCAAAAATTCTAACGCCAAATTGATTCATTCAAAAAGTGTCTGCAAGTCATTAATTGTTGACATTCATTGCTTGAGAAGAAAAGCATCACTTACTGCTGGAATTGGACTACGGACTGTTCTACTGTTGAAGAACCATTTTTCCCCATTGGATGGCTGTGAGAACCTCAAGCAATCTTGGACTTTTTCACCTCCGGCAGGACTGTAAATTTGCAAGAACTCTAATTTTTTCTATTTTATATGTTGTTTATATCTTAGTAGTGTTTAAGAATTTAGTTCTTCTAATTAAACAGTTAATTTGTTGATTTAAAGACACCTGGTTTGGTTAGCCTCAATCGGGGGTTAATAGATGGTACAATTTGGCTGGGTCTTTAATTTGGAAATTTTAAAATAATATGTTAGGCGATCTGTGGAGGGATAGGATTGAATTAACTGTTTCTCCCACTACAATCAGAATCGTATATTTTGATGGGAGGCTTTGACTGGAGCGGTTGGTCGTAACATGTGCCACAGGGATCTGTGCTGGGGCCTCAACCTTTTACAATTTATATAAAGGACTTGGATGAAGGGACTGAAAGTATGGTTGCTAAATTTGATGATGACAAAAAGGTAGGTAGGAAACTAAGTTGTGAAGAGGACATAAGGAGGCTACAAAGGGATACAGATAAGTTAAGTGAGTGCGCAAAGATCTGGCAAATGGAGTATAATGTGGGTAAGTGTGAAATTGTACATTTTGGCAGGAACAATAAAGCGCATTATCTAAATGATGAGAGATTGCAGAGCTCTGAGATGCAGAGGGATCAAGGTGCACGAGTGCATGAATCGCAAACGGTTCGTATGCAGGTACAGCAAATAATTAGAAAATCTAATAGAATGTTATTGTTTATTGCGAGGGGAATTGAATACAAAAGTAGGGAGGTTATGCTTCAGTTATACAGGGCATTGGTGAGACCACATCTGGAATACTGTGTACAGTATTAGTCTCCTTATTTAAGGAAGGATAAAAATGCATTGGAAGCAGTTCAGAAGACTTATTAGACTAGTACCTGGAATGGGCGGGTTGTCTTATGAGGAAAGGTTGGACAGGCTAGGCTTGTATCAGCTGGAGTTTAGGAGAGTAAGAGGCGACTTGATTGAAACATATAAGATCCTGAGGGGCCTTGACAGGGTGTATGCGGAAAGAAGGTTTCCCCTTGTGGGAGAATCTAGAACTAGGGGTCACTGTTTAAAAATAAGGGGTCACCCATTTAAGACAGAGATGAGGACAGATTTTTTTCTCTGAGGGTCGTGAGTCTTTGGAACTCTTCCTTAGAAGGCAGTGGAAGCAGAGTCTTTAAATATTTTTAAGGCAGAGGTAGTCAGATTCTTGATAAGCAAGGGGGTGAAAGGTTATCAGGGGTAGGCAAGAATGTGGAGTCGAAGTTACAATCAGATTAGCCATGATCTTATTGAATGGCGGAGCAGGCTCGGGGACCTACTTCTGCTCCTAATTTGTATGTTCATATGTAGATGTTGGGAGACTGAGAACCAATGTAGATCAGGGATGATGGAAGAGTGGAACTAGTTACAGGTCACAATATGGGCAGCATAGTTTTGGAGGGGCTAAAATTTACGTACTATGGAGGAAGGGAGGCCATTAGGACAGCTAGCTGATTATGGAAGTAACAAAGCATGGGCTGAAATATGGGTGGAGGAAGCGTACATTGTTACAGAAGTGCAAGTAGATGGTTTTTGCGATGGAGCAGATATGGAATCAAAAGCTCAAAGGTCAGATCAAGATAAACTATGATGCCAAGGTTGTGAATAGCTGGCTCAGCCTGAGACACTGGGCTAGAAGAGAGATGAATTCAGCAGTAAAGTTTATTGAGTTTGCAGTACGGGCAAAGGATGACAGCATCAGTCTTCCCAGTGTTTAGTTGGATTAAATTGCAACTCATCCTGACTGGATCGTGCTCAAGCAGCCTGACATTACAGAGGAAACGAAGCGATCAAGAGGCAGGAAAGGGTAGAGTTGTACATCATCAGCTCAACATGTGGAAATTCACTCCTTCTTGATATCGCCAAGAGGCATCAAATAGACGTCAAGAAGGTGAGGAGTAACCAAAGATAGGAGGACTTCAGGGATGATGCTAAGATTAGAAAAGACGACCTCACCAATCAGGCAACATTTAAATGGTTAAGACTAGAACCGAGCAAGGGCAATAAAGGAGGATGACCTGGTTGTTGACAGAAGAAATAATGCACCACTGTCACAATCGCAGAGAATACCACAGATGACTTTGATTAGAGCTGTTTGGGTGGCAGGCCAGAGGAAAGAAACCTGAATGAATCAAAGAATCATAAAAATGTTCAGCGCAGAATGAAGCCATTCGGCCCATCGTGTCTGCACCAGCTAACAATAGCTATCCAACCTCATCCTACTTTCCACTCTCGGTCCATAGCCTTGTAGGTTACAGCACTTTAAGTGCATATCCAAGTACTTTTTAAATGTTATGAAGGTTTCTGCCTCTACCACCCTTTCGGGAGTGAGTTCCAAATCCCAACCACCCTCTGGGTGAAAAACAATTCCCCTTGAATCCCCTCCAAACCTCCTACCTCTTACCCTACATCTATGCAGCCATAAAGGCGGGGCTAAAGTGTGCCGAGTCGAAGAGACTTAGCAGGTGGCAGGAAGAAAGACAGAAGCGCAAGGGGAGAGCCAACTGTGTAACAGCCCCAACAAACAAATTTTTCTGCAGCACCTGTGTAAGAGCCTGTCACTCTAGAATTGGCCTTTAGAGCCACTCCAGGCGCTGCTCCACAAACCACTGACCACCTCCAGGCGCTTACCCATTGTCTCTCGAGATAAGGAGGCCAAAGAAGGTGCTCCTGGTTATGGATGCTTCCTATCCACTCTATCTACACCCCTCATCATTTTATACATTTCAATTAGGTCTCCCCTCAGCCTCTTATGTTCTAAAGAAAACAACCCTAAGCCTATCCAATCATTCCTCACAGCTATCATTCTCGAGTTCAAGCAGCATCCTCGTAAATCTCCTCTGTACCCTCTCTAATGCAATCACAACTTTCCTGTAGTGTGATCACTAGAACTGCACACAGTACTCCAGCTGTGGCCTAACCAATGTTTACAAGAATGATACCTGGACTACAAGGGTTAAGTTACGAGGAGAGATTACACAAATTCGGCCTGTTTTCGCTAGAATTTAGAAGGTTAAGGGGTGATCTGACTGAAGTCTTCAAGATATTAACAGGAAACGACAGGCTAGATAAAGATAAACTATTTCCACTGGTTGGAGATTCAAAAACTAGGGGGCATAGTCTAAAAATTAGCAGACTGTTCAGGAGAGACATTAGGAAGCACTTCTTCACACAAAGGGTGGTAGAGGTTTGGAACTCTCTCCCACAAACAGCAGTTGAAGCTAGAACAGTTGCTAATTTTAAATCTGAGATAGATAGATTTTTGTTAAGCAAAGATATTAAGGGATATGGGCAAGGCCCATATGGAGTTAGGCCGCGGATCAGCCATGATCACATTGAATGGCGGGACAGGCTCGAGGGTCTGAATGACCTACTCCTGTTCCAACCTTCCTAAGTTCCAATATTCTATGCCTTGGCTAACAAAGGCAAGTATCCCATATGCCTCCTTCACCACTTTATCTACCAGTCCAGCCACCTTCAGAGATTTGTGGATATGCACTCCAAGGTCCCTCTGTTTCTCTATACTTCTCAGTATCTGACCATTTATTGTAGATTCCCTTACCTGGTTAGCCTTCCCCAAATGCATTACCTCACACTTCTCTGGATTGAACTCGATTTGCCACTGCTCCGCCCAACTGACTAGTTTGTTGATATCTTCTTGCAGTCTACAGCTTTCTTTTTCATTATCAGACAGCAAATTTTTGTACTGTCTGCAAACTCCTTATTACCCCCTACTTTCAAGTCTAAATCACTGATATATACCACAAAATGTAAGGGACCTAGCACTGAGCCCTGCAGAACCACTGGAAACAGCCTTTTAATCACAATAACACCCACTGACCATTACCCTTTGCTTCCTGCCTCTGAGCCAATATTGGATTCATCTTGTCACTTTGCCTTGGATCCCATGGGCTTTTACTTTCTGACCAGTCTGCCATGTGGGACCTTATCAAAAGCCTTGCTAAAATCCATGTAGACTACATCAAATACACTATCCGCATTGAATTTGAGGATGTAACAAGGAATATCAATCATGTCAGTCAGACACAACCTTCCTTTGACAAATCTGTGATGTCTTTGATTAATCTGCATCTTTCTAAACGAAGATTTTTCCTGTCCCTCAGAATGTTTTCCAATATTTTCCCACCAAGGTTAGGCTAACTCAGGCTAACACTTTCCCCCTTTTTAAACAATGGTACAACATTAGCTGCCCTCCAGTCCTCTGGAATCATGCCTATAGCCAGAGAGAATCGGAAAATGATGGTCAGAGCCTCTGCTATTTCTTCCCTTAACAGCCTAGGGTACTTTTCATCTGGACCTGGGGATTTACCCATTTTCAAAGATGTTAAACTTCTAATATTTCCTTTCTCCCTACATTAATTTCATCTACTATTTCACACTCCTCCTCCCTGATTACAATATCCGTATTATCCCTCTCCCTTTTGTGAAAACAGACACAAAGTATTCATTAAGAACCATGCCAACATCCTCCGCCTCCAAACACAGGTTAACCTTATGGTCCATACTAAGCACTACTCTTCTTTTAAGCTATCCGCTTGTTCTTTATGTATTTATTTAAAAAAATCAATGGGTTTTCCTTGATGTGGAACAATTCAAACAGGGAACTGCAGGAGGGATGGGCATAGATCCGGAAGGTGTAACACATTCAAGGAATCTGGAGAGGGAAGAAATGTTGGTGATGCAGCAATAGAATACAAGGTCATAGGGGTCAAGTTTGGAATTTCTGAGAAGGAGGTTGATGGTTATTCTGAAAGGGAGGAAGACAGTGCCTGAGGAGGGGAAGTCATTTACAATGTCAGCAGTAAAAAAAATGAAGCATTAAACATCCAACTAAGTCACATTTCAAGCATTCCACAAAATGTTACTGCTCTACATAACTGAACAAGCGGCTGTTCTACAATGCTGAAAATCAAGTTTGTTCAGTAATTAAGTCATTCGTTGCAACACTAATACCAACAATGACCTACAAATACTTCCAACTTTCAGACCCAGTATCAAGCAGATCAAAAATACAGTACATGAAGTACATTTGCTAATTAATAACTAGTTTCCAGTGCAGCGAAGTTCTCATAGGTAAATCACACTGATTCAGGATGTTAAGATTTTCTTAACCAGATGATTTCATTAAGTGTAACAATTCCAGTTCCTGCAGCCAAACCGGCGCCGAACGTCATGCTCTGCCCTCCTTTGGACCCCACTAGGAAGACCGAGAGGTGGGTTTTGACGGCAACTCACAACCTCTATACATGCTGCCCAACAATGCGCCATGGAGAGGTAACTCCATTGTCACCACACAGCGACCAAAACAACACAGAAGGCAGCAGCTACGGGTTATAAGTCTAGCTTGGGCCTAGACCCAACCATCTTCAGCTGCTTCAGCAATGACCTTCCTTCAATCATAAGGTCAGAAGTGGGGATGTTCGCTGATGATTGCACAATGTTCAGCACCATTCGCAACTCCTCAGATACTAAAGCAGTCCGTGCAGAAATGCAGCAAGACGTGGACAATATCCAGGCTTGGGCTAATAAGTGGCAAGTAACATTTGTGCCACACAAGTGCCAGGCAATGACCATCTCCAACAAGAGAGAACCTAACCATCTCCCCTTGACATTCAATGGCATTACCATTGCTAAATCCCCCACTAACATCATGCTAGGGGCTACCATTGACCAGAAACTGATCTGGAGTAGCCACATAAATAAGCAGGTCAGAGGCTAGGAATCCTGCGGCGAATAACTCACCTCCTGACTCCCCAAAGCCTGTCCGCCATCTACAAGGCACAAGTCAGGAGTGTGATGGAATACTCTCCACTTGCCTGGATGGGTGCAACTCCAACAACACTCAAGAAGCTCAACACCATCCAGGACAAAGCAGCCGCTTGATTGGCACACCGTCTACAAACATTCACTCCCTCCACTACCAACGCACAGTGGCAGCAGTGTGTACCATCTACACGATGCACTGCAGCAATGCACCAAGGCTCCTTAGACAGCACCTTCCAAACCCGCGACCTCTACCAACTGGAAGGACAAGAGCAGCAAATGCATGGGAACATCATCACCTGCAAGTTCCCCTCCAAGTCACACACCATCCTGACTTGGAACTATATCGCCATTCCTTCACTGTTGCTGGGTCAAAATCCTGGAACTCCCGTCCTAACAGCACTGTGGGTGTACCTACCTCACATGGAGTGCAGCGGTCCAAGAAGGCAGCTCACCACCACCTTCTCAAGGGCAATTAGGGATGGGCAATAAATACGGGCATAGCCAGTGACGCCCACTTCCCATGAATGAATAATTTTTTAAAAATTGGGCGCCACGGGATGCCTTAGTCGGTGGGAGAGGGCATCGCATCTCACTGGGCAGCTACTGCCCGCCGCAAATCAGGCAGCCCCCTGTCAGGAAGGTTCTGTCCCGCCATAGTCCACTTGCTCCAATGGGTGCTTGGAGCTCAGGGTCATTACCCGACAAGTGGACTGTAACACCGCACCAAACAGCATGACAAAATAAGGAAAGGAGGTACCAGCCGTTTGTTTTGCAAGCTGGAACGTCAGGACTGTGTGTCCTGGCCTGTCGAAAGACCTTACACAAATCAACGACTCTCGGTAGACCACCATCATTAACAACGAGCTCAGTAGATTCAATGTGGACATTGCAGCACTTCAGGAGACATACCTCCCTGCGAGAGCGGATCTCTAAGACAGCAAGACTACACCTTCTACTGGCAGGGTAGGGATCCTGAAGAACCAAGACAGCATGGAGTGGGCTTCGCCATCAGAAACACTGCTCAGCATGATAAAGCCACCTTCAAATGGCTCGGAACGCATACCGTCCATCCAATTGCTCACCGCCTCTGGTCTAGTACACCTACTCGGCATCTATGCTCCAACACTCTGCTCCCCACCTGAAGTTAAAGACCAGTTCTACGAGGAACTCCATAATATCATTTGTAGCATTCCGAATACCGAACATTTGTTCCTGCTGGGGGGACTTTAACGCCAGGGTTGGGGCCGACCATGACTCATGGCCCTCCTGCCTTGGATGCTATGGCATTGGAAGGATAAATGAGAATGGACAGAGACTGCTGGAGTTGTGTACCTATCACAACCTCTGCATCACCAACTTGTTCTTTCATACTAAACTCTGTCACTAGGTTTCATGGAGACACCCAAGATCACATCGTTGGCACCAGCTGGACCTCATCGGCACAAGGCGAGCCTCTAGAAACAGTGTCCAAATCACACGCAGCTTCCACAGTGCAGACTGCGACACTGACCACTCCCTGGTGGGCGGCAAGGTTAGACTCAAACCAAAGAAGCTACATCACTCTCCAAGCAGAAGCGCCGCCCGCACATCAACACTAACAGAATTTCTCATCCACAGCTGTTACACAAGTTTCTCAATTCACTTGAAAAAGCCCTTCAAAACACTCCTGCAGGCGATGCAGAGACAAAGTGGGCCCACATCAGAGACACCATCTACGACTCAGCAACGATCACCTTTGGCAAATGTGAGAAGCAGAATGCAGACCGGTTTCAATCTCACTTTAAAGAGCTGGAGCCTGTCATAGCCGCTAAGCGCACTGCACTGCTGAACTACAAGAACGCCCCCAGCGAGTTAACATCCGTAGCACTTAAAGTAGCCAGAAGCGCTGCACAAACAGCAGCCAGGCGCAGTCCAAATGACTAATGGCAACACCTATGCAGTCATATTCAGCAGGCCTCCGACACCGGAAACATCAAAGGAATGTATGATGGCTTTTGGGCCACCAATCAAGAAGATCGCCCCCCCTCAAGTCTAAATCAGGGGAAACGATCACTGACCAACTCAAGCAAATAGACCGCTGGGTGGAGCACTAACTAGAACTGTACTCCAAGGAAAATATTGTCACTGATACCACCCTCAATGCAGTCCAGTCTCTGCCAGTCATGGATGAGCTGGACGAACAGCCAACAAAATCTGAACTCAGGTGATGCCACTGATTCTCCAACCAGTGGAAAAGCCCCTGGAAAGGACGGCATTACCCTGGAAATAATCAAGAGTGCCAACCCTGCTATACTTTCAGCACTCCAAGAACTGCTTTGCCTGTGCTGGGATGAGGGAGCAGTATCACAGGACATGCGCGATGCCAATATCATCACCCTCTATAAGAACAAGGGTGACCACGGTGATTGCAACAACTACCGTGGAATCTCCCTACTCAGCATAGTGGGGAAAGTCCTCGCTTGAGTCGTTTTAAACAGACGCCAGAAGCTGGTTCAGCGTGTCTACCCCGAGGCACAGTGCGGATTTTGAGCAGAGAGATCGACCATTGACAAGCTGTTCTCCGTTTGCCAGCTGCAGGAGAAATGCTGCGAACAACAGATGCCCCTCTACGTTGCTTTCATAGATCTCACCAAAGCCTTTGACCTCATCAGTAGACGTGATCTCTGCAGACTACTACCAAAGATCGAATGCCCACCAAAGCTACTAAGTATCGTCACCTCATTCCATGACAACATGAAAGGCACAATTCAGCATAGCAGTGCCTCATCAGTCCCCTTTCCTACCCTGAGTGGTGTGAAACAGAGCTGTGTTCTCGCAACTACACTGTTTGGGATCTTCTTCTCACTGTTGTACTCACATGCGGTCATGTCTTCAAAAGAAGGAATTTTCCTCCACACAAGATCAGATGGCAGGTTGTTCAACCTTGCCAGTCTTAGAGTGAAGACCAAAGTATAGAAAGTCCTCATCAGGGAACTCCTCTTTGCTGACGATGCTGCATTAATATTTCACACAGAACAGTGTCTGCAGAGACTCATTGACAGGATTGCGGCTGCCTGCAACGAATTTGGCCTATCAGCTACAAGAAAACAAACATCATGGGACTGGACGTCAGAAATGCTCCATCCATCAGTATCGGCGAACACGCTATGGAAGTGGTTCAAGAGTTCACCTACCTAAGCTCAACTATCACCAGTAATCTGTCTCACGATGCAGAAATCAACAAGCGCATGGGAAAGGCGTCCGCTGCTATGTCCAGACTAGCGAAGAGGGTAAGGGAAAATGACACGGATCACAAAAGTCCGAGTGTTTCAAGCCTGAGTCCTCAGTACCTTGCTCTACGCAGCGAGGCCTGGACAACGTATGTCAGCCAAGAGCGACGTCTCAACTCATTCCATCTTCGCTGCCTCTGGAGAATCCTTGGCATCAGGTGGCAGGACCGTATCTCCAATGCAGAAGTCCTCGAGGCGGCCACATCCCCAGCATATACACCCTAAGACAGCGGCGCTTCAGATGGCTTGGCCATGTGAGCCGCATGGAAGATGGCAGGATCCCCAAGGACGCATTGTACAGCGAGCTCGTCACTGGTATCATACCCACCGGCCGTCCATGTCTCCGCTTTAAAGACGTCTGCAAACGCGACATGAAGTCCTGTGACACTGACCACAAGTCGTGGGAGTCAGTTGCCAATGATCGCCAGAGCTGGCAGACAGCCATAAATGCGGAGCTAAAGAGTGGCAAGTCAAACAGACTTAGCAGTTGGCAGGAAAAAAAGACAGAGAGCCAACTGTGTAACGGCCCTGACAACCAATTTTATCTGCAGTGCCTGTGGAAGAGTCTGTCACTCTAGAATTGGCCTTTACAGCCACTCCAGGCACTGCTTCACAAATCACCTCTCGGCACTTTCCCATTGTCTCTTGAGACAAGGGAGCCAAAGAAGAACGAACAATTCTTGATCAATTATCACAGACATAGTCAATTTGCTGGCCATCTATTTACTGTCCACCTCACTGAAAATCAGGAGATCGCTGGTACTAATGATACAGGAAGATATCAGCATATAAATTCCTCCGTCTGAAAATTTTAACAGTGGCGTTAACCCATTTCAAAAAACTCCATTAAAAACAGACAATAACTTCACGAGTCGGTTTCAGATTTTATATGCTCATGGCACACAGCCAAGTTTCACACCAACTGCACTGTCTATAGGGTTAGCCCTCTATCAACGTCTTCACGATCTCCACACTGCAAGTCAACAAGCAGCTACTGAGATGTCACTTTTCTTTTGTGGTGTGGACTCTGGAAGAATTATGCATTTACAGAAATGTTTTAACTATAAACAACGCTCTCCCCTTTGACTGTACCCCTGTGCCATCATTCCCTGTTGCAGCGCCAAGAGGAAAAGGCCTTTTCCATGACCCCAATCGCCACGTGAAGGACCTGCAAAAACTATATTATGTACAGCTGCTGTATGAGGTCAATACAGTCATTACCACAAATCTGATAAACCTCTGCTGCAAACTATCATAATTACAATGCATTTTATTGCACTCCCCACCTGAGTTAGAAGGATGTGGGTTCAAGTTCCACTCCAGCAGAACAAATCTAAGCTGTCAGTACTGAGGGAGCGCTGCACTGTCGGAGCTGCACCTCTCCAGACAAGACAGTAAGTCTCCTAAGTGGACATAAAAGATCCCATGACAATTCCAAAGAGTAGCAGAGTACTCCATTGTGTCCTGACCAATATTTTGTCACTCAATTGATATTAAAATGGATTATCTGATCATTAGCTCATTACTATTTGTGGTGCCTTGCTGTGCACAAATTGGCTGCCATGTTTCCAACATCACAACAATTACTAAATTGTAAAGCGCCTGGGATGCCGAGGTCATAAAAGGAACTATATAAATGCAAGTTCTTTCTTTAACACTGTTAAACGACAAATTGCCTGATTCAGCACCAGATTCCTGAAGGTGAATAAGCAACTCAATTCCTCATTTTTGAGTCAACCAAGTGTCTGACACAGGGGAGGCAGTGGCGTAGTGGTAGCATCACTGGACTAGTAATCCAGACCCCCCCAGGCTAATACTCTGGGGACATGGGTTTGAATCCCACCATGGCAGATGGTGAAACTTGAGTTTAATTAATAAATCTGGAATTAAAAGCTAATCTAATGGTGACCATGAAACCACTATTGATTGTTATAAAAACCCATCTCGTTCACTAATGTCCTTTAGGGAAGGAAATCTTCCATCCTCATCTGGTCTGGCCTACATGTGACTCCAGACCTACAGCAATATGGTTGACTCTTCAATGCCCTCTGGTCAAAGGCAATTGGGTATGGGTAACAAAGGTTGACGATGAAAATCCAATGAACGAGTTAAAAAAAAATTGAGTCTCCAAAACAAGTTCTTCTGAAATCCACTCAGTTAGAGTTTCTGTTTCCCCAGTGTGGAATTGCAGTCTTTTCCAGTAACTTACAGAAATCCAGAGTTAAGGCAGAGGTTGCAGGGTCAAGGCTGCACGAGTGTGCACATGAGTACGACAGCATTAACGAGGTAAAGCCTTGCAGCCTACCAGAATTCTGCAATGTTAGGCTTCCACAGGAATATGAAACTCTAGAAAAAGTGAACAGACCACACAGCATCTGACGAGGCAGCACACATATGTGCACAGGAAAAATAAAATTATCTGTAAAATGCTTCAATGGACAAGAGATGTTTAAATAGCAGAAATGACATGCACTGGGTGACAAAAGGAGATGTAATGAGAGAAATCACAGAAATTTTAAAAATGCAAGACAGAAGAGTGTGTAAGCACGAAAAACTGGCAAGGCAGAGCAGGCTCCAGTGACCCAAAAATCTAGTGGGAGAAAGTAGATCGACATCAAAGTGCAATACAGCTGCTATTACTGGGATCGCCACCACAAGCACTTCTACTCTACCCTCCCCTATTATCACAAACACGGGCACACCCATCCTACACTCACTGCCAATGAAAAAAAGCATGAGAACTATTGTTAAGGTTCAAAGTTATAAAATTAATAGTAAGGCCAAAGGGCTGTAAAGTGCCTAATAAAAAGACGAAATATTGTCCTTTCAGTTTGCATTGAGCTTCATACAGTGTTCACCTTGGACAATGCTTGAAAATAGGACAATCTACGTAAGCCATGGAAAGATCATCACTTTTCCCATTACAGGTTCTACAAGGGAGCCAAGCGACTGGCCTCACATGCAAGTTTACCAAGAGGGTGTCCTGATTCTGAACTCTTATTGGCAAGTTTGATCTCAAAAAGACTCAGCCTATCTCTTCCTCCTCCTCCGAAGAGAAGAGCTACTGGCTGATCTATACATAGCTGACAAACGTGGGTTTAAACCTTACTGACACACGCAGTAGGACATAACATAATACGAGATCAGTACAAATCACTTATACTCATTAAAAATGAGCATCAGGATCAAGTCAAGGAATGATATTCTACAACCACTTTGCAAATGATTTGTTGATCTTGTGCAGCGTTAATGAGTGTGTCTGTTGGTGGATATACCAGTGAATATGGCACGTTAAAACAACAGTGCTATTTCAGAGAACATTATTTTAATTCAATATAACTTGGTTTGCAGTTGTGTCTAATTCACCCTGTTTATGCTAGGGCGACTGAATCAGCGGCGCTTGAGATGGCTTGGCCATGTGAGCCGCATGGAAGATGGCAGGATCCCCAAAGACACATTGTACAGCGAGCTCGCCACTGGTATCAGACCCATCGGCCGTCCATGTCTCCGCTATAAAGACGTCTGCAAACGCGACATGAAATCCTGTGACATTGATCACAAGTCGTGGGAGTCAGTTGCCAACGTTCGCCAGAGCTGGCGGACAGCCATAAAGGCGGGGCTAAAGTGTGGCGAGTCGAAAAGACTTAGCAGTTAGCAAGAAAAAAGACAGAGGCGCAAGGGAAGAGCCAACTGTGTAACAGCCCCGACAATCAAATTTTTCTGCAGCACCTGTGGAAGAGCCTGTCACTCTAGAATTGGCCTTTATAGCCACTCCAGGCACTGCTCCACACACCACTGACCACCTCCAGGCGCTTACCCATTGTCTCTCGAGATAAGGAGGCCAAAGAAGAATGCTAGGACTTAAATTCGAATGCACAGAACCTTTTGAACATGTGCTCATTCACCAGAATACTGCAGCTGTTGAAAGTCTGAATAACAGTTCTGATAAAAAGTAATTGAACTGAAAAATTAACTCTGTTTCTCTCTCTACAGATGCTACCTGACCTGAGTGCTTCCAGTTTTTTCTGGTTATATATTTTAGTTTAATTCACTACTTTACTATCCTGGATCTGTATTATCCCTCATGCTTGGCGTTGGGTTGTGGGGACACGGAAATCAGGGTACAGTATAAAACTAACATCTAAGAATTCAGCCCACTGTGTCTGTGCTGGCTCTTTGAAAGAGGTATCCAATTACTCCCTCTCCCCCTCTTCCCTTTTACCCAAATTTATCCGATTCCCCTTGAAAAATCACGATTGAAGTTGCTCACACTACCTCTGCAGGCGGTGCATTCCAGATCATCATAACTGCATGAAAAAAACAAGAGTAGTACTGGTCTCTAAACTTTATAACATTTGAAATATGGTAAACGCATCAGGTATTTTGAGTTTGAGTCTATAAATGACTATTTTCTCTCATTTTGTAGATTACTTCCACTTGAAAATGCACAGAAATTTGAACAGTTCAAATGCTTTTTAAAACGGTTTCCATCTGAAGTCTTGCAAATGAAAATCATCTCCAAGCAACTCAGAAAAAATGTAAAATAAATCCAAGAATTAAATACTTGTATCACTGCCAAGGATAACTGTTCCTCTAAGCTCAATAAAGCATTCAAAATATAGCCTGACAAGTGCATTATTCAGCTTTCAAATACTGTTGCTGGATAAGACTTCATCTACATGCATCTGCACTCACTCACGATTTTTGTTAATGATTCAATGATTTTGTGCTAATGTTTTAAAGCGCCACATTCACGATGACATTCCCCAAGAATCTTGCACCAAAACTGTACAAGATCAATAAACCATTTGCAAAAATAAAGTGGCGTCAACATAGCACATGCTACATTTATACAGCGTCTTTCACAACTTCAGGATTTCCCAAACTGCTTTCCAGCCAAATAAATAACTTTTGAAATGTAGTCACTGTTATAATGTAAGAAATGTGGCAACCAATCTGCGCACAGCAAGCTCCCATAAATAGTAATGCGACACTGACCAAATAATCACTTTTTAGTCATCCTGATTGAGGGATAAACATTGAACCTGGACACCAGGGAGAAGTCCCCTGTTCCTCTTTGAAATAGGGCCATAGGATCTTTTACATCCACTCGAGGACAGGCGGGGCCTCAATTTAGCAACTCCTCTGAAAGACGGTACCTTCGACAGTGCATAACTCCCCCTGTACTGGCCTGAAGTGGCAGCCTTGATTAAGGTGCTCAAGTCTCTGGTTTGGGACTTGAACCCACAACCTTCTGATCTAGAGATGAAGGTGCTGCCACTGAGTCACTGCTGACACCTATGAGGAACAGAGTATAACAAAGCGATACTCGTTCATGGAAATCTGAAGTATGGAATTTGAGATAACTGTCATTGGAAAACACGATACCTCCAGGTGACCCAACAAACTTTTGAAATTATGAAGACTTGCATTTATATAGTGCCTTTTACATCCTAGTTCCTAAAGTGCTTCACAGCAAATTCATTCCAAAATATAGTCACCATTGTTTTTGTAAGCCAATCCATGCACAGAAAGGTCCCACAAACGGCAATGTGATGAATAACTGGTTACAGAAAGTCACATGAGATAATTATCACAAAAGACCATTAAACAACAACAAATAACTGGAGGAAGAGGAGACTGAGGGATGTGGTGTGGCTGTAAACTGAAATCTATCAAAAGCAACAGTTGCATGGAGCCAAATGATTAAATTTTCTCAAAATGTCCATATATACACAAGCATAATGTAATCAAAGTCCAAGTAGAGCCATCTATAACACGCATTAATCTGTAGTATTTGTCTCAGTTTTCTCAAAATTGTCTAATACATAAACAGTAATGACAGTCCTCAAAGATTTGACAATGTAAAAAAAATCTACTGTGCTATACTTAGTACAGGGTACAGTGTAACCAACAGCTGGCCACATATCAATGCAATGGAATGAGCAACTAACCACACACCATCACTACACCTTACTCCTGTACCTGTATCTCAAGAAGTCACAGTAAAAGATAGTATGAGACATGCAAAAGTAACCCAAACCCACAGCCTTTCTCTGGCTTAGCCTTTAAATTTGACTGGAGCACATGTTAAAGCTGTTCGTATTCTGCCGTGCTAATAAAATTTAAAGCTATTTGACACTTTAAAAAAAAAGTCTAGAGAACCAAAATTCCCTTGTGTTCAAATTAACACATAAAATGCTCAACAAATGGATGGCCACTTGAAGGAAATAAACTTGCAGAGCTACAGGGATCGAGCGGAGGAGTGGAACTGTCTGGATAGCTCTGTGGAAAGCTGGCATGGACTTGATGGGCCGAACGGCCGCCTTCTGTGTCACAGCAGACTATGACTAACTTTTGCTTGTTAATTTGAATTTTTAGAGTAATCTAACACTGCAGGAATCTATAAAAGCACTGAACATAATTTACAAACATTGCCTAAGTTTTTAAACTTTGCTATGAACGATGACTGTCGATCAGTTCTTGAGTAAGGCAAAAAAAAACTGCATGCTCTGCATGAGATACTTAGTAGAAATGTGTCAACAGCAAAAAGCAACATTTCTTCTACAAGAAATGGGAAGTAGTGAACAGCACGACCATACACCAGCTCAACTACGCTACCAATAATCTTCCTGTCATTGAAATCTAGGGCAGCAAAGTGCCCCGACCACCTACTTTCCTTGACTCTGATGTGCGTATGAAAGGTCGACGAGAAAATATCTAGGATCAGTACCAAGTTTAGCTCATGAAATCTTTCAAACACCTTGAGGCCCTTTCAGAAAAGGGGCCCTTTCAGAGTACCTGCAGACAGGTAAGGGAAATGCTTCAGTAAGTGGGGAATAGTCACCGGGGGGGGAACCCTTCTAGATTTTACTCCCATCTCAATTAAAAATAATTCAAAGTTAAACGAAAGACTCACAAATTTGGTTTTCTTTTCTCCTTCCTCCAGGTTTTTCTTCGCCTTACTGGACTTCTCCTTGCCTCTAGAAGGACCTGAAGCCTCACTCCTTTGATGTCCCTCCATGGTGTTCGATTTTAAAAAGTTTAAACTTTAAAAAAAAGATATTTTTTTTTCAAATTATGTTAAATAAATGTATGTTAGCAGTTGTCCCTTCATACGGAGAGTGGCCTTTTGTTATTGATTGTTCCTTTCCTTTTTTTTTAAACAAAACACCCCATCCACTCTAATTATCAAGCATGAAGGGCTGTCCTCCAGAGCCCGGGGCCTAAGCGCAGGCTGCCGGCTACAATTCCCACGCAAGACCGCTGTAGCAGGAAGCTCGGAGTATTCCTCTCTTTTCACTTCACTTTTTAAAGTAGTGGCATCCCGCCTCCTTCTAGATGGGAAGAAATGAAAAGGGAGAGCGACGGAGGAAAGAACAAATCATGATACGCTAAATAAATATTTGAATATTCCTGTGCGCGGCTTCGAGCTATGCGCCCTGGGTCCGCGCTGCCCACTGACTGACAACTCGCGCCTGGCTCAGCGCCCAAAGTGTGTGGGGGAGGGGAGAGAGCAGCAGCACACACTGACAGGCACAGGCACTGCCGCCCACTTTAACAATCACCCCCTGTTTATCATTTCCCTGCATTTATTATTATGTTTTTTTAATCTAAAAAAAACTACTTTTCTGTTTTTGTGTAATTTTTTTTTTTCATAACTCTCCAAACTTGCAACAAAAGTTTGCAATGCACTTTTGAAAGGAGGCAAAGCACACACTTACATTCACCTGCTTATATTTTTCCTTTATTCCTTTCCTTTTTTTTTAATTAAAAGAAGTTTTTTTGTGTGTGTTTTTAAGCACCTCTCTCCAAACTTGCAACAAAAATTTTCAGTGCAGCTTTGAAAAGACAGGCATTGCAGCTACTTAATATACGGCTGTCTATATTTTTTATCCTTTATTGCTTTTTTTAAAAATCCTATTTTCTAATTTAAAAAGCCCCATCCCTTCTCGTGTTGTGTGTATATTTTTTATTAACTCTTCAAACATTCAAAAATGTTTGCAGTGCAGTTAGTAATTACAGGCACTGCACCCACTCACAGCAGTTATCAGCAATTAACATTTTCCCTTTTTAATTAAAAAAACCCCAAGTTTTCTTGTTGCTTTTTTAAAAATATCTCAGCAAACTTGTAAGAGGATTGTACTGCATTGTGAGAGTACAGGCACTGCAATTCCACCAGTTGATAGTGAGTTGCAAATATCTAAACTCAAGAGGTGAGGTGAGAGTGACTGCCCTTGACATCAAGGCAGCATTTGACCGAATATGGCATCAAAGAGTGCTATCAAAACTGGAGTCAATGGGAATCAGAGGGAAAACTCTCCGTTGGTTGGAATCGTACCTAGCGCAAAGGAAGATGGTTGTGGTTGTTGGAGGTCAATCATCTGAGCTCCAGGACATCACTGCAGGAGTTCCTCAGGGTAGTGTCCTAGGCCCATCTTCAGCTGCTTCATCAATGACCTTCCTTCAATCATAAGGTCAGAAGTGAGGATGTTCGCTGATGATTGCACAACATTCAGCACCATTCGCGACTCCTCAAATACTGAAGCTGTTAGTGTAAAAATGCAGCAAGACCTGGACAATACCCAGGCTTGGGCTGATAAGTGGCAAGTAACATTTGCACGACACAAGTGCCAGGCAATGGCCATCTCCAACAAGAGAGAATCTAACCATCTCCCCTTGACATTCAATGGAATCCCACACTATCAGCATCCTGTGGCTTATCAGAAACTGAACTGGTGTAGCCATATAAATACCATGGCTACAAGAGCAGGTCAGAGGCTAGGAATCCTGTGGCAAGTAGCTCACCTCCTGGCTCCCCAAAGCTTGTCCACCATCTACAAGGCACAAGTCAGGAGTGTGATGGAATACTCTCCACTTGTCAGGATGGGTGCAGCTCCAACAACACTCAAGAAGCTCAACACCATCCAGGACAAAGCAGCCCACTTGATTGGCACCCCGTCCACAAACATTCACTCCCTCCACCACCAATGCACAATGGCAGCAGTGTGTACCATCTACAAGATGCACTGCAGCAATGCACCAAGGCTCCTTAGACAGCACCTTCCAAACCCGCAACCTCTACCACCTAGATGGACAAGGGCAGCAGATACAAAGGAACACCACCACCTGCAAGTTCCCTTCCAAGCCACACACCATCCTGACTTAGAACTATATCGCCATTCCTTCACTGTCGCTGGGTCAAAATCCTGGAACTCCCTTCCAAACAGCACTGTGGGTGTACCTACCCCACATGGAGTGCAGCGGTTCAAGAAGGCAGCTCACCACCACCTTCTCAAGGGCAATTAGGGATGGGCAATAAATGCTGGCCTAGCCAGTGATGCCCACATCCCATGAAATGAATAAATTATAAAAAAGTTATATTGTTTCTTTAAAAACATAATTGATTGATCAGTTAATTCATTTACTTTGGCATTTTTTAAATCATTCTGGTTCCCTTTTCCCAATCTGTTATCAATATTGCAAAATGAGTAACAGTATAGCGTGCAGCACAGTCATACATGTAGTTTTAAAATATGTAAATGTATTTATTTATAATTACTTTTTTCAACTAGCTCCATGCTCCTAAGCAGCTTCCACTGCACAGGGACGGTAGTCACACCACAAATAACATGGCAGATACAAATGTTTATAGATATATGATTTCAATATCTATCTAATTTGTTTATTTCATGTTTCTTTTGCCTGGTGTATATTTTTTTCTAAGTCTCCCCCTACTGGCAGGAGTGGGCTTCCAATGTAATGTAAGCGAAAGATAGACTTGCATTTATATAGTGCCTTTCACAACCTCAGGAGGGCTCAAAGCCCTTTAGAACCAATGAAGTATTTTTGAAGTGTAGTCACTTTCCTCATGTAAGGACAGTTATATTGCACTGTTAGTAACATGCCAATCAATTGCAAATGTTTTAATAACTAGTTTGAAAATTGAATCAATCAATTGATTTATTTACTTTTGCAATATGTTCAGTCTGTTTCTTTTGTTTTCAAACTCACTGTATTGTGAAAAGAGGTTCAAAGCATAGTGTTACAAACGTGGGACTTTGTAGTATGGTTATATTTTAAAAACTGTGATCTTTAAGGCAGTGTTAGACGGACATTCGGAGGAGACAAGTGACTTCACACTAATTCTGCTCAGAGACAAGCAAGGGGTCTTTGTTCCCATGAAAACAAGGAACCCAGATCAAAGACCCTTTTGAAAGCAGGGTACAAGATTATAACACCTAAAGGACAATGGGTTTTGCTCTCCCAGATTCACAGATTGTAAACAGGGAGCCAAGAGCTCTAAAATGCAAATTTGTGTTGTAGTTTACACCTGGAAACAAAGGAAGGCCCAGGTGGTTTTGCTATGGTCAGACATGTGGTGTCTGAGAATGGTAAAAGGCAAACAACTATTGACTTTTGATTTGGATATATTTGAGAGGCTATCTTAAGTCTGGAGGCTGAAAGGAAGAAAGGAAAACCAGCATGCACAGCTGTGCAGCCTGCAGAGAGAGAGAGAGAAGGGCCAGTAGGCTTTTTCTGGGAACAGCTTCTGTCAGATCACTGATACAGAAAAAGGCTGCTAAGGTTTGAACCCAGTTCGAAAGTTGAGTTTTGCAGAGGAGAAAAGACCAGTGGGATCACCAGAGATTGCCTAATTAATGGAAGTCTAGTCAAATGTGCTTGGAAGAAGTGAGCGAAGAGGACATTGGTTTTGAGAAGGACTGGGAGATCCAACCCATTGCAATTGGGAGGAGTTTAGGATTTTTACCTGCAAGGATACCATTTTGATGAGAACACTGTGTAACGTATACATGTGGTGTGGCATTTTCGAGTGTGTTACTCAGTTAATGGGGAAATACCTTTCTCTGTAATTTAGTGTATTAGCTACCTACTTAGTCCTGTTCAGTTAATGTTGATTTTGAGTTTAGTTGTCACAGTAAGAGTCTTAAACTGTGACATCTTGTCGTGTAATTCTTTAATCAGTCTGGGGAGTTTATATCTCTTGTTTTAAAGTTAATGATCTCTACTGAGGTCATAAAAATAGTCATAACAACTACATCATGAATAATACAGCAATTAGTTGCAATTTTTTTAATGGAACTTTACTTTTTTGTAGTATTATATCCTTATGTTCTTGTTTTCACTAACACCATCCCACCATCACCTCCCCCGCCCCCAATAGTAAGAGAAAGCTTCCAAAGTTCTGAGAAAGGATGGTCTGCATCTCTACCCTTGATGATAAGACGACAATATTCAGTTTTTAGAAGCCTTTACTGTATATTCAGCAGTATTTTGTCACTCTCTATTTTTCTCATCTCTCTTCGTGCTGAAAGGAGGAGGGAGTGCGATACCATTATTGAACGTAACTTTTTTTATTTTCAATGGGGTTTTTTCCTCACTATTTTTATCTCTCTTATTATTACTAGTTCTATTTTTGTTAGAGCAATGTAGATTATCGTGAGATATAGAAATGTTTAAAATTATGAATTGATGGGACAGAAAAGGTCAAAGCAGACTGTTTCTGTTAGTTCAGGGATCAAGAACAAGGGATCGTAGATTTCAGATTAAGTATAAGATGTTTAGAAAAGAGTGCAGCAGAAACTTCATTACACAGACAGTTATGAAGCTATGGAATGAATTTCCAGGTTAAATAGTTGAGGCCAAAATTAAAGAAAGAAAAGACAGGCATTTATATAGTGCCTTTCATTTTTTTTAAATCCGTTCACTGGATACAGGTGTTGCTGGCAAAGCCAGCATTTACTGCCCATCCCTAATTGCCCTTGAGAAGGTGGTGGTTAGCCGCCTTCTTGAACCGCTGCAGTCCATGTCATGTAGGTACACCCATAGTGCTGTTAGGAAGGGAGTTCCAGGATTTTGACTCAGCAACAGTGAAGGAACGGCGATATAGTTCAAAGTTAGGATGGAAAATGACTTGGAGGGGAACTTGCAGGTGTTCCCCTGCGCCTGCTGCCCTTGTTTTTCTCGGTGGTAGGGGTCGCGGGTTTGGAAGGTGCTGTCGAAGAAGTCTTGCCGCAGTGCATCTTGTAGATGGTACACATTGCTGCCATGGTGTGCCGGTAGTGTAGGGTGTGAATGTTTAAGGTGGTAGATAGGGTGCAGATGAAGTGGGCTGCTTTGTCCTGGATGATGTCAAGCTTCTTGAGTGTTGTTGGAGCTGAACATCCAGGAAAGTGGGGAGTATTCCATCACACTTCTGACTTGTGCCTTGTAGATGGTGGACAGGCTTTGGGGAGTCCGGTGGTGAGTTACTTACCACAGAATTTCCGGCCTCTGACCTGCTCTTGCAGCGACAGTATTTATGTGGCTGGTTGACTTAAGTTTCTAGTCAATGGTGACCCCCCCCCCCCCACAGAATGGTGATGGTGGGGGGGATTCAATGATGAATGTCCTATTTCTGTGTTGTAATTTCTCCATAATTCTCTCTATTATGTAAAAGGAAGCTTCCCATGTAACATGGGGCAGACAGTCGGCTGTTCCATTGCTTAGTTGCTTCTTTACATTTATTTTTACATTTTTTGTGTGTTTCTTCTCATTTTTCCCCACTTTCTCCCTCCTGCGAGGGAAAGAGATTTCCAAAACTGAGGGAAAGTAAAGTCATTGTTGGAAGGGAAATCTGTTGCATGACCAACTTTTCCAGTATTGGATGATAAGATTTATTTATCATTGCTTTGTTTCTTCAAAACTCCAAACTTCTCTCTGAAGATGTCTGTGAAAGGCTTCAATGGGGTGTATGTGGTTAAATTGTTTCTGCGTGTGGTGTGTCCAGCATAAGGCGGGCATAATTACAACACATTGCATGCAGTGCTACTGCGATCGGTACCAAGATTATTCACATTAACCGTACTCATCAGGATTCATAAGCTGTTTCCTCCAGAGTACTCACTCTAGCCCCATACAAGAGAGGGAGCATTCCTCAAGTGGTTAATACATAAAAGAAGCATGAGGTTAATATGCTTGCACATCTCTGCTCTGTACAGTTAGTGTGTAAGTACACATAGATAATGCATCCTTGTGTTAGTAGACACAAGGACTCCTTCGTAGCCAGAGAGCTGTGGCCTTTTTTATTTTACATTTACTTACCTAGTCTTCAAGGGGCACCATAATTGTGAGGCGCCCGCTCTCTCTCCATGTAGGAATCAGCAGCTCCCACCACAGCGGGTGGGACTTCTGATGTGCCATTACTGGAGGACCTCCGATTGGCCCTCCAGCCTCGGGAGCCTGGCCACCATCCCTAATTGGACAGTGCGCATGCCCCCTGGCCATTAATTGGCCTGTCACTCGAAAATAGCAGTGGGCATGTCACAAACACAAGGGTTGGGGTCAGAACTCAGAAGTGATCCTGATCCCAACCTCTGAATAAAAGTTCAGCCCTCTGTGTCTGGAAACTACATTAATTCTACCTAACCTTTACCACCATAATCCAATGATTATATAATGCCAGGTTTTCTACCAGGTTTACCTATTCTTACAGCAGTCTAATGTAATTCTGATGGAATGCTAGCTTGTCAGCAGTGGAATTCTGCAGATAAGATATTAGAATGAGTCACTGCTTACCTCATATGGTGATTTAGGTGAATGTTAAAGAGCGAATAACATAGTTCTAAAACGGACAGGCAGTTTTCCCAGTGACCTGCCCAAAATCCATTTTCCAAGCAACATCAACAAAAATACATTAACTGGTCAATATCTCATTGGGTTTATGTGGGACCTTGCCTTGTGCAAAATGGTTGTCTTGTTTTCTGCGTTACAGTAACTGCACAATGTACTTTATTCCATACAAAGCACTTTGGGAGGTTTCTGAGAGATACGGTTAAGAGATAACTAAATACATTTGTATTTTTGCATTACATTTCCTCTCCAGCACCTCCTGTCTCTTTCTCTCTCTCTCTCTGCCTCCCTCTTTTGTTTCCTATCATATTGCTGTTGCATGGAGGGAGGATTGGCATGTGTTCAGTTTTGAACCAGGCTGACTGCCTTTTGAATGGGTTATCTAAAAATTTCTAAAATGTAAGCTA
The DNA here is from genome assembly GCF_036365525.1 of Heterodontus francisci. Classification (NCBI taxonomy): domain Eukaryota; kingdom Metazoa; phylum Chordata; class Chondrichthyes; order Heterodontiformes; family Heterodontidae; genus Heterodontus; species Heterodontus francisci. The sequence goes on from NC_090382.1 coordinate 112,784,220, forward strand.
AAGTTATTTTTTCTTTTAAAAGCTGTTACTTCCACTTACTGTCATATCTTACATATGTGACGGTAATAGTTAAGATTTTCCATGAATTTTAATCGTCAGGAGTAAAGGTATGTCCGAGTCAGGGACGATTCCAGAATCATGTACACCCTGCATAGTTTTGTACCTGATAAGAGGTGACAAATCTAGCAGGAAGAAGCAATCAAATGATATCCTTATAAGTGGAGCAGTTACAGTTTTTACAACCTGACTCTGGAAGACAATGATTTTTTTAACCGTGGTTAATGTTTTATTCCTCTTTTACGGGTAACTAAATTTTGAATTTGCAAGCCTGCCAGTTTGAAAGCTTATGGTGTGACCTATGTTCTGAAAAAGTCCCCTGTGTGAAAATTTCAAGCAAATTCATTTTAAAACTAAGAAACTGTTGTCACTAAGCTGTTTGAAAATAAGGTGCTAGGAAACTAGGGCACAATGAACAAAACTGAAACAGCTTGCACGTTTAAATTTGACGAAGCAACAGGACACAGCATGGAGATTTGCAGAAGAAAGCAAGCAAGAACTACTGACGTCCCAAAGTGTTTTACAGCCAATAAAATGCTTTTGAGGTGTAGGGGCTGTTGTAATGGAGAAAATGCAGCAACTGGAGTGTTAGCCGAAACACGTGCTCAAATCTCTGGATTCAGAGGCGAGAGTGCTACCCACTGAACTCATAGTCAGCCTTAACTGAGAATTAACAAGATTACCTCCCTCTTTTGGCAATTAGAAATACTGCAAGCACACTAATGATATTTTAAGCGCCTACTCATGAATAACTATGACAAGTGACATTTCTTTACTGCACACAGCTAAAACTTTCTCGCCTATAATTAACTCCCTTTCTAACTGTAACAGAGTTGGGGTGTTATCAAAGGATAATAATACAAACAATCAGAGAATAAAAAAAGAACTGAAACATCATTTCAAGTGGAGTATTGTGTCCAATTCTGGGCACCATTCCTCAGGAAGGATGCGAAGGCTTTAGAGAGGGTGCAAAAAAAATTCATGAAAATGGTCCCAAGGATTTGGGACTGAAGATAAGTTGCCACCCATGTTGATAGGGTTGTTAAGAAGGCGTATGAGGTGTTGGCTTTCATTAACAGGGGGATTGAGTTTAAGAGCCGCGAGGTTATGCTGCAGCTCTATAAAGCCCTGGTTAGACCACACTTGGAATATTGTGTTCAGTTCCGGTCGCCTCATTATAGGAAGGATGTGGAAGCTTTAGAGAGGGTGCAGAGGAGATTCACCAGGATGCTGCCTGGACTGGAGGGCATGTCTTATGAAGAAAGGTTGAGGGAGCTAGGGCTTTTCTCATTGGAGCGAAGAAGGATGAGAGGTGACTTGATAGAGGTGTACAAGATGATGAGAGGCAGAGATAGAGTGGATAGCCAGAGATTTTTTCCCAGGGCGGAAAGGGCTATCACCAGGGGGCATAATTTTAAGGTGATTGGAGGAAGGTTTAGGGGAGATGTCAGAGGTAGGTTATTTACACAGAGAGTGGTGGGTGCGTGGAATGCACTGCCAGCAGTGGTAGTAGAAGCAGATACATTAGGGACATTTAAGCGACTCTTGGATAGGTACATGGATGATAGTAGAATGAAGGGTATGTAGGTAGTTTGTTCTTAGAGTAGGTTAAAGGGTCGGCACAACATCGTGGGCCGAAGGACCTGTACTGTGCTAAAGAACAAAAAACAAAGAACAAAGAAAATTACAGCACAGGAACAGGCCCTTCGGCCCTCCAAGCCGACGCCGATCCAGATCCTCTATCTAAACCGGTCACCTATTTTCTAAGGGTCTGTATCTCTTTACTTCCTGCCCATTCATGTATCTGTCTAGATACATCTTAAAAGACACTATCGTGCCCGCGTCTACCACCTCCGCTGGCAACGCGTTCCAGGCACCCACCACCCTCTGCGTAAAGAACTTTCCACGCATATCCCCCCTAAACTTTTCCCCTTTCACTTTGAACTCGTGTCCCCTAGTAATTGAATCCTCCACTCTGGGAAAAAGCTTCTTGCTATCCAACCTGTCTATACCTCTCATGATTTTGTACACCTCAATCAGGTCCCCCCTCAACCTCCGTCTTTCTAATGAAAATAATCCTAATCTACTCAACCTCTCTTCATAGCTAGCGCCCTCCATACATACCAGGCAACATCCTGGTGAACCTCCTCTGCACCCTCTCCAAAGCATCCACATCCTTTTGGTAATGTGGCGACCAGAACTGCACGCAGTATTCCAAATGTGGCCGAACCAAAGTCCTATACAACTGTAACATGAACTGCCAACTCTTGTACTCAATACCCCGTCCGATGAAGGAAAGAATGCCGTATGCCTTCTTGACCACTCTATTGACCTGCGTTGCCACCTTCAGGGAACAATGGACCTGAACACCCAAATCTCTCTGGACATCAATTTTCCCCAGGACTTTTCCATTTACTGTATAGTTCACTCTTGAATTGGATCTTCCAAAATGCATCACCTCGCATTTGCCCTGATTGAACTCCATCTGCCATTTCTCTGCCCAACTCTCCAATCTATCTATATTCTGCTGTATTCTCTGACAGTCCCCTTCACTATTTGCTACTCCACCAATCTTAGTATCGTCTGCAAACTTGCTAATCAGACCACCTATACTTTCCTCCAAATCATTTATGTATATCACAAACTACAGTGGTCACAGCACGGATCCCTGTGGAACACCACTGGTTACACGTCTCCATTTTGAGAAACTCCCTTCCACTGCTACTCTCTGTCTCCTGTTGCCCAGCCAGTTCTTTATCCATCTAGCTAGTACACCTTGGACCCCATGCGCCTTCACTTTCTCCATCAGCCTACCATGGGGAACCTTATCAAACGCCTTACTGAAGTCCATGTATATGACATCTACAGCCCTTCCCTCATCAATCAACTTTGTCACTTCCTCAAAGAATTCTATTAAGTTGGTAAGACATGACCTTCCCTGCACAAAACCATGTTGCCTATCACTGATAAACCCATTTTCTTCCAAATGGGAATAGATCCTATCCCTCAGTACCTTCTCCAGCAGCTTCCCTACCACTGACGTCAGGCTCACCGGTCTATAATTACCTGGATTATCCCTGCTACCCTTCTTAAACAAGGGGACAACATTAGCAATTCTCCAGTCCTCTGGGACCTCACCCGTGTTTAAGGCTGTTGCAAAGATATCTGTTAAGGCCCCAACTATTTCCTCTCTCGCTTCCCACAGTAACCTGGGATAGATCCCATCTGGACCTGGGGACTTGTCCACCTTAATGCCTTTTAGAATACCCAACACTTCCTCCCTCCTTATGCCGACTTGACCTAGAGTAGTCAAACATCTGTCCCTAACCTCAACATCCGTCATGTCCCTCTCCTCGGTGAATACCGATGCAAAGTACTCGTTTAGAATCTCACCCATTTTCTCTGACTCCACGCATAACTTTCCTCCTTTGTCCTTGAGTGGGCCAATCCTTTTTCTAGTTACCCTCTTGCTCCTTATATATGAATAAAAGGCTTTGGGATTTTCCTTCACCCTGTTTGCTAAAGATATTTCATGACCCCTTTTAGCGCTCTTAATTCCTCGTTTCAGATTGCGCCTACAATCCCGATATTCTTTCAAAGCTTTGTCTTTCTTCAGCCGCCTAGACCTTATGTATGCTTCCTTTTTCCTCTTAGCTAGTTTCACAATTTCACCTGTCATCCATGGTTCCCTAATCTTGCCATTTCGATGCTGTACTGTTCTATGTTCTATGAATAGATTGGAGAAGCTGGGGCTGTTCTCCTTGGAGAAGATTGAAAGGAGATTTGATAGAGGCATTGAAAATCATGAGGGGTTGAGATAGAGTAGATAGAGACTGTTCCCATTGGTGGAAGGGTTGAGAACCAGAGGATACTGATTTAAAGTGATTGGCAAAAGCAGCAACAGTGACATGAGGAAAATCTCCTCAATGCAGCGAGTGGTTCGGATCTGGAATGCACTGCCTGAGAGTGTGGTGGAGGCAGAGTCAATCATGGCTTTCAAAAGGGAATTGGATAAGCACCTGACGAGAGTGAATTTGCAGGGCTACGGGGAAAGGGCACAGGAGTGGGACAAGTTGAGTTGCTCTGGAAAGAGCTGGCATGGACATGACTGGCTGAATGACTTCTTTCTGTGCTGTAGCACTGTGCTGATTGTATAAATCTGCACACTAACGAACTGAGTACTCGTGAAGATAGGCAAGTAAAAATCTCCCGTATTTCCTTCAGATGTTAACTGGCCTGTTGTGCATCTTACGCATTTTCTGCTTTTATTTGCAGTATTCACATTTTTTCCTTTTTATCTCTGATACTAAACGTCAATCTGTCTCCTCATTATGAAAGAATTTACTGCATTTTTGGCTTGACTCTTATTGACCTCTTTTGCTAAAGGAAACTTTATGAAAGTGTGAGGAAATGTCCTTATAAGTATGATGAATTCTGGCACATTCCTTTCCCGCAAGGCCCCTCCCACCTCCCTCACCCCCACTCCACCACTTAGAACATTGAATAAATAACCAATATATAGGAACAGTACATTACCTCCTAAATTTTAAAACAAGTTACTTTCAGGATGTCGGCATCACTGGTAGAACTAACATTTATTAGCCATTCCTTGTTGCCCTGAGAAGGTGCTAGTGGGCCTTCTTCTTAAATCACTGAGTGACTTACCAGGCTACTTCAGAGGATCAGACAGGCGTTTCTGCAGCAGTAAACGTGACTCCAGGATGATGTGTTGCCTCCCTGGTGCCAGGGTCAAGGATGTCACGGGGCGAGCGGCTGCAGGACATCCTTCTGGGGGAGGGTAAACAGCCAGAGGTCGTGGTCCACATTGGTGCCAATGACATAGGTAGGAAGAAGGATGAGGTCCTAAAAGCAGATTTTAGGGAGTTAGGAAGGAAATTAAAAAGCAGGACCTCCAAAGCAGTAATCTCAGGATTACACCCAGTGCCAAGTGCGAGTGAGCATAGGAATAGGAGGATTGAACACATGGCTGGAAAATTGGTGTCGGAGGGAGGGCGTCAGATTTCTGAGGCATTGGGGCGGGTTCTGGAGCAGGTGAGACCTGTACAAGATGGATGGGATATACCGTTACAGGACCGGAACTAACATCCTCGCAGAGAGATTTGCTCGTGCTATTGGGGAGGTTTAAACTAGCTTGTCGGGAGGATGGGAACCTGAGGGGTGGCTCAAATTGGAAGGAAGTAAAGCTGGTAACAGGAGGTAGAAAAGTAGCAAGTGACATTAGAAGGCAGGCGAAACAAAGGTGAGCATCAACTAGGCTTAGAATTGTCACAATCCTGGTTTTTTTTCCCGGGAAATATGCGATGTATCTTTAAGACAGCAAAGGATCAGTACTGCTTTAAGAACAAGCAGGTCTCAGAAGTTACCAAGAAGGTGCATTTTGGTTGCCATTGGATATAACCATACAGAGAGGGAACCAACCAGTTTCAGAAGGTGCATCCTGGTTGCCTTGGATACAGCCACTCAGAGACTGGGCGGCACAGTGGCGCAGTGGTTAGCACCGCAGCCTCACAGCTCCAGCGACCCGGGTTCAATTCTGGGTACTGCCTGTGTGGAGTTTGCAAGTTCTCCCTGTGTCTGCGTGGGTTTCCTCCGGGTGCTCCGGTTTCCTCCCACATGCCAAAGACTTGCAGGTTGATAGGTAAATTGGCCATTATAAATTGCCCCTAATATAGGTAGGTGGTAGGGAAATATATAGGGACAGGTGGGGATGTGGTAGGAATATGGAATTAGTGTAGGATTAGTATAAAAATGGGTGGTTGATGGTCGGCACAGACTCGGTGGGCTGAAGGGCCTGTTTCAGTGCTGTATCTCTACATATCTACTGAGGATTGATATGCAATGTTGCAATTAACTTTTAAACTGGCTTTTTATCCGTGACAGACTGTTCTAACAGACACAAACATGTGGGCCAGCATGATCTGAACAGTGATCTCTGCTAATTTAAAGTGAAGGAAGAGAATTTAGACTGTGACTTTTATTATCCCTCAAAATTCTAAAGCTAGATTGATTCTTTTGAAAGTGGTTGCAAGCTGTTGATCTGCTGTGGTCATCGCTGGAAGAAAGAGAAGTTTGAAGCTTCGGATGTCGGACTGATTTCCTTTCCTCATTGGACCCTGGAAGATTGCGAGTGGACTTTAATGAGAGGATTGTTCATCGGGAAGTGTAATTCTGCAAGGTCTCTAATTATTCCTTTTTTTGTAAATGTTGTTTTTATCTTAGTAGTGTTTAAGAATTTAGTTTTTTTCTAATTAACAGTTCATTTGTTGATCTAAAGACACCTGGTTTGGTTTGCCTCATTTGGGGGTTAATAGGTGGTTCAATTCAGCTATGGTTTTCTCTAATTTGGAAAGTTTAAAGTGATATATTCGGTGATCTGTGGAGTGACGGGTCTGAATTGACAGTGCATTGCTCCCACCGCAATCAGATTGAGATATTTTGATTAGGGGTTTTGTCTTGAGCGGTCGTGTCATAACAGAATGTAGAATGTTAAGATGACAAGGTTAAGGGCACTCCACCTGAATGCATGCAGCATTCGCAACAAGGTAGATGATTTAAAGGCCCAAATAGAGTTAAATGGGTATGATCTAATTACCATAACCGAAATGTGGCTACAGGGTGACCAAGACTGGGAGCTGAATATTCAAGGATATTCGACATTTAGGAAGGACAGGCAAAAAGGAAAAGGAGGTGGTGTTGCGCTGATAATAAGGGATGGGATCAGTACTTTAGTGAGGGAGGATCTCAGATCGAAAGAACAAAATGCAGAATCTGTTTGGGTGGAGCTAAGAAACAGCAAGGGGCAGCAAGCACTGGTAGGAGTTGTTTATAGGCCACCAAACAGTAGTGGTAGTGTGGGGCATGGTATTAATCAGGAGATTAGAGGAGCGTGTAGCATGGGTAATACAGTAATCATGGGTGAGTTCACTCTGCATATAGACTGGGTAAACCTAATGGGCACTAATACTGTGGAGGACGAGTTTCTGGAATATGGTAGGGATAGCTTTCTAGAGCAGTATGTTGAGGAACTGACTAGAGAACAGGCTATTTTAGATTTAGTATTATATAATGAGAAAGGGCTAATTAATAATTTTGTTGTAAAAGACCCTTTAGGGATGAGTGGCCATAATATGAAAGAATTTTACATTATGTTTGAAAGTGAGGTAGTTCAATCTGAAGCCAGGGTGTTAAATTTGAACAAAGGAAATTATGAAGGTATGAGGGGCAAATTAGCTGAGGTGGATTGGGAAAATATATTAAAAGGTATGACAGTACATAGTATCAGGCAAGCCCCCCCCACCTGCCAAGAATGAGGAAAATTAAATCCGTCACATGAACATTGATTTTAAACTATTGATGAAGAAAGAACTTGCTTTAAAAACAATTGGAGACTTTTGGCTAGAGAGAGACATTAGCATATCAACAGACAAGTATTTCAAAGGGCAAAGGAGCTATTCCCTGCTCCAATTTAATCCACAATGGCCTTTTGATTTACCAGATGTTGAAGCATTCCAGGTTAACTACTAAGATGGCTGAATACTCAAACAGATGTGGCCAGGCCAGTTTAGTCACATGACTAACTGTTGGAGTTTTTTGAATTTGAACTTCCAACATAAATTTGAACTCAGAAGGCTGTTAGCTCCTGAACTGAGAACACCTCTCTCCTGTCTGCTCTCATCTCGCTCTCACCAGCTTCATAAATGATTGAAGACGCATGAACCCCAAGAGAGAAAAGTCTCCTAGAGTGAACTAGGTTTAAAAAGAATACTGGGCCTCAACGAAAAGTAAGAGCTGTCTACAATCAAGGACTCTACATTGAGCTGGAAACACAGAAACAGCAACAAGAAACCCCCTTTAGAGACTGCCTCAAGTCGTTCCATTTTATTTTTCTTCTGCCCTTTGCTGTCCTTATTTGCATGTGTGTATCGCGTATGCATGCTAGTGTGGGTGCGTCGTATATCCATAGGTGTTAACCGTATTAGAGTTTAAGTTTAAGGTTTAATAAACTTCATTTTTCTTCTTTAAACCTAAAGAAAACCTGGTGTGTTCATTTCTTTGCCTTATAATTGGAAAACTGTGAACAAGGATTCACAAAGGGGGAGCTCAAAACACAGTGCGTTTAAAAATAAACCTTGTTACAATAAGACCAGGTGAAGACTGTAAAAGACCCCTAGACACCTTTCTCACCTGGTCTTAACAATAGGCAATAGTCTCTAAAGAAATATTGCATAGTTTACAGCAACTATACATTCCTTCAATGTCAACATGGATTTATGAATGGGAAGTCATGTTTGACGAACCAGTTGGAGTTTTTTGAGGATGTTACTAACAGAATTGATAAAGGGGAGTTGGTGGACGTGGTATACTTGGATTTTCAGAAGGATTTTGATGAAGTCCCTCACAGGAGGTTGTTTAGCAAAATTAAAGCACATGGAATAGGAGGTAATATACAGGCATGGATTAAAGATTGGTTAACAGGCAGAAAGCAAAGAGTAGGAATAAATGGGTCATTCTCACGTTGGCAGGCTGTGACTAGTGGGGTACCACAGGGATCAGTGCTTGGGCCCCAGCTGTTCACAATATATATCAATGATTTGGATGTAGGGACCAAATGTAATATTTCCAAATTCGCGGATGACACAAACCTAGGTGGGAATGTGTGTTTTGAGGAAGATGTAAAGCAGCTTCAAGGGGATTTGGACAGAGTGGGCAAGAACATGGCAGATGGAATATAACGTGGAAAAATGTGAGATTATCCACTTTGGTAGGAGAATGAGATGTGCAGAGTATTTCTTAAATGGTAAGAGATTAGAAAGTGTAGATGTACAAAGGGATCTGGGTGTCCTTGTTAATAAGTCACTGAAAGCTAACATTCAGGTGCAGCAAGCAATTAAGAAGGTTAATGTAATGTTAGCCTTTATCGCAAGAGGATTTGAGTACAGGAGTAGTGAAATCTTGCTTCAATTGTATGGAACCTTAGTTAGACCGCACCTGGATTACTGTGTGCAGTTTTGGTCCCCTTACATTAGGGAGGATATTATTGCCACAGCACGAGTGCAACGAGGTTCACCTGACTTGTTCCTGGGATGGCGAGACTGTCCTATGAAGAGAGGTTGGGGAAACTGGGCCTGTATTCCCTAGAGGTTCGATGAATCAGAGGTGATCTCATTGAAACCTACAAAATAGTTAAAGGGATAGACAGGGTAGATGCAGTTAAGACGTTTCCCCTCGTTGGGGAGTCTAGAACCAGGGTACACAATTTCAAAATAAGGGGGAAACCACCTAGGACAGACATGAGGAGAAAATTCTTTACTCAGAGATCCTTGGTTTTATAAATAGGAGCATCAAATACAAAAATAAGGAAGGAATACAAAACCTGTACAAATCAATGGTTAGAGCACAATAAAATATTGTTTGGTTTTGGGCACTCTTTTTTTAGGAAGGATCAAATGAAGGTAAATGCAAAGTGAAACATGAAATTTAGAGCTACATTGCTAAAGCCAGGAGATAAAGTACTTGTGAAACGTGATGGTCATGTTGGAAAACGAACAACCCCTTATGACATACATTTGTTGTCACCAACACAAAAGGATCAATGATCACTGCTAAGCGTGGTTAACAAATCATCAAAAGAAACACATCATTCTTCAAATCACTGAAAACACCACTAATAAGCATTGAATCCGATTCTGACAATGACATCTCAGACGTCAAACGAGTCAAATGAGACAATACTTGATGTCAGACGATATCTACTCGTAAGAGAAAACACCCACCATACCTCAGTGACTATGTTACTAGGTAGTGAACTATTTATGTTTAAGTGTATTGTTTACCTTTTTAGAAACCAACCACTGAAAAGGACAGTCGGAGACCAGGCAGTGAGAGAGACGAGAGAAAGAGAGCACGGCGGGAGCGGAGCTTTAAAAAGAGCGGCAAAAGGACAGTCGGAGACCAGAAAGACAGAGAGAGCACAGCAGGAGCAGAGCAGGGGAAAAATCGAAAAGTGACATCAGAGTGATGTCACAGTTGGCAGAGAGAGCAGGGGAACAGAAAACCGCCAGGGTGAGTATACAGGTAAGCTTTTAACTTATCTTATGCTCAGTCAATCAAATATAAAATAAGACTTGATTGATTCAGTATTATATAGACTAAAAACTAAAGAGGATTTTATAATTTATATTACAGAGTGAAAGAGAGAGACCAGCAGCGAATGTATTCGCTCAAATTTGAACAACTTAATACCTAAACTGTATTAAGTATTATTAAGGGTTATCAGTATTTGTAAGGTTTACTAATAGTAGTAAGGTTTATTAGAATTGGCAAGCTTTGTTAGCATTGGTAAGGTCTATTACCAGTAGGAAGGTCTACTTATCTGTGTAATCAAGAGAAGTATAACTTTAGAACAAGTAAGTAGCGGGTGAGTATTTCTTTGAGTCAGGTTTATTTTAACTAGTGAACTGTATTGATTTTTAGTAAGATTTATCAGTACTAGCAAGGTTTTATTAATAATTCTAAGGTGTTATAGTATTGGTAAGTTTTTTGTTATCAGTAACAAAGGGTCAACTAATAAATAAAGGAATGGCAGGGGTGCTTCAACCTCGAAAGTGCACCTCCTGTGCTATGTGGGAGCTCCAGGATACTGGAACTGGAGCGGCAGCTGGTGACACTGCAGTGTAGTCATGAGGATGAGAGCTACGTGGATAGCACGTTTGTAGATGTGGTCACCCCACAGCTGAAGAGTATGCAGGGAGAGAGGGAATGAGTGACCCCCAGACAGTCAAAAAGAATCAGGCAGGTAGTGCAGGAGACCCCTGAGTGCATCTCACTCTCCAACAGATATTCAGTTCTGCATACTGAGGAAAGTGATGCTTTACCTGGAGAGTGCAGCCAGAGCAAAGTCCATGGCACCACAGGTGGCTCAGCTGCAAAGCCGGGTACAGGGAAGACTGGAAGAGCCATAGTGATAGGTGATTCAATAGTCAGGGGAACAGTCAGGCATTTCTGTGGCCGCAGACGTGAATCAAGGATGGTGTGTTGCCTCCCTGGTGCCAGGGTCAATGATGTCACTGAGCAGCTGCAGAGCATCCTGAAGGGAGAGGGTGAATAGCCAGCAGTCATGGTCCACATCAGAACCAACGACATAGGTAGAAAGAGGGATATGGTCCTGCAGTTAAAATTTAGGGAGCTAGGTAAGAAATTAGCAAGCAGGACCTCAAAAGTAGTAATCTCCGGATTACTCCCAGTGCCATGCGCAAGTGAGTATAGAAATAGAAGGATAAGACAGATGAATGTGTGGCTGGAAAGATGGTGCAGGAGGGAAGACTTTAGATTCCTGGGACATTGAGACTCTGGGGGAGGTGGGACCTGTACAGGCTGGTTGCACCTGAACAGAGCCGGGACTGAGTTCCTTGCAGGACGTTTTGCTAGTGCTGTTGGGGAAGATTTAAACTAGTTTGGTAGGGGGATGGGGACCTGAAGGTAGACTCAGTTGGGACAAATTCAGAAATTAAAATGGAAGGCGGAAAATTAATGGATGAGTCTGGAAGACTTAGAAGATAAAAAAAAGAGTTTGGCAGTGCTCAAGAGTATCTATTTCAATGCAAGGAGTATAGCAAATAAAGCAGATGAGCTGAGGGCACAGATAGACATGTGGCAGTATGATATTACAGCTATTATAGAAACATGGCTTAAGGAGGGACAGGAATGGCAGCTCAACATTCCTGGTTACAGGGTTTTCAGACGAGTTAGGGAAGGGGATAAGAAAGGAGGGGGAGTGGCAATTTTGGTCAAGGAAACTATTACAGCAGTGAGGAGGGATGATATGTTGAAAGGTTCATCAAATGAGGCCATATGGATTGAGCTAAGGAACAAAAAAAGGGCAACCACACTGCTGGGACGTGTATTATAGACCCCCAAACAGTCAGAGGGAGATAGAAGAACAGATATGTCGGCAAATCTCTGAGAAATGCAAGAACAATAGGGCAGTAATAGTAGGGGATTTTAACTACCCCAATATTAACTGGGATAGTTTTAGTATGAAAGAAATTGAGGGAGCAGAATTCTTGAGGTGCATTCAGGAAAACTTTTTTGCCCAGTGTGTCGCAAGTCCAACAAGAGAGGGCGCAGTTTTAGACTTAGTTTTAGGAAATGAAGATGGGCAGGTGGAAGGAGTGGCAGTGGGAGAGCATTTTGGTGGTAGTGATCATAATTCAGTCAGTTTTAACATAATTATGGAAAAGGACAGAGATAGAACAGGAGTTAGAATTCTCAATTGGGGCAAGGCCAATTTTACTAAACTGATGAGTGATTTAGCGAAAATGTACTGGAAACAGCTGCTTAAAGGTAAATCAGTGTCAAAGGGAAGATTCAAGGGGTTCAGAGTAAACATGTTCCCACATGAGGCAGCCATATCTGGAGCCCCATGGTTGTCAAGGAGCCTACAGGGTAAGGTAAGGCAGAAAAGGAAAGCTTATGTCCGACACCGAGAACTCAATACTACAGAAAGCCGAGAGGAGTATACAAAGTGGAGGGGTGAAATCAAAAAGGAAATTAGGAAAGCTAAGAGAGGGCATGAAAGAATATTGACAAGAAAAATCAAGGTGAACCCCAAGATGTTTTATCAATACATTAAGAGTAAGAGGATAACTAAGGAGAGAGTAGGGCCCATAAAAGATCAAAAAAGTAACCTATGCGTAGGGGCGGAAGATGTTGGTATGGTTCTTAATGAATACTTTGCGTCTGTCTTCACAAAAGAGGGGGAAGATGCAGATATTGAAGTTAAGAAGGAGGAGTGTGAAGTATTGGATGTGATAAACATAGGGAAAGAGGAAGTATTAATGGAATTAGCATCCTTGAAAGTTGATAAATCATCAGGGCCAGATCAAATGTACCTTAGGCTGTTAAAAGAAGCAAGAGACGCAATGCTTTTCACAAGGTCCCACATGACAGACTGGTTAAAAAAATAAAATCCCATGGGCTCCAGGGAAATGCAGCAAGGTAGATACAAAATTGACTCAGTGGCAGGAAACAAACAGTAATTGTTGACGGGTGTTTTGCGACTGGAGGGCTGTTTCCAGTGGCGTTCCACAGGGCTCAGTACTGGGTCCCCTGCTTTTTGTGGTATATATTGACGATTTGGACATAAATGTCGGGGGCATAATCAAGAGGTTTGCAGACGACACAAAGATTGGCCATGTGGTAGATAGCAAGGAGGATAGCTGTAGGCTGCAGGAAGATATTGATAGTCTGGTCAGATGGGCAGAAAAGTGGCAAATGGAATTCAACCCGGAGAAGTGTGAGGTGATGCATTTGGGGAGGTCATAGAAGGCAAAGGAATACATGATAAATGGGAAAATAATGAGAAGAGTAGAGGAAATGAGGAACTTTGGAGTGAATGTCCACAGATCCCTGAAGATAGCAGGACAGGTCGATAAGGTGGTTAAGAAGGCATATGGAATCCTTTCCTTTATTAGCTGAGGTATAGAATATAAGAGCAGGGAGGTTATGCTGGAAATGTATAACTCATTGGTTAGGCCACAACTTGAGTACTGTGTGCAGTTCTGGTCACCTCATTACAGAAAAGATGTAATTGAACTGGAGAGGATACAGAGGAGATTTACGAGAATGTTGCCAGGACTGTAAAAATGCAGCTATGAGGAAAGATTGGATAGGCTGGGGTTGTTCTCCTTGGAACAGAGAAGGTTGAGGGGAGATTTGATTGAGATGTACAAAATTGTGAGGGGCCTGGATAGAGTGGAGGTGAAGGTTCTATTCCCCTTAAGCATGGAAGTCAGTGATGAGGGGCATAGATTTAAAGTGATTGGTAGAAAAATTAAAGGGGAGATGAGGAAAAGTATTTTCACCCAGAGAGTGATGGGGGTCTGGAACTCACTGTGTGAAAGGGTAGTTGAAGTAGAGACCCACAACTCATTCAAAAAGGAGTCTGGATATGTACCTTAAGTGCCTTAATCTGCAGGGCTACGGACCAAATGCTGGAAGGTGGGGTTAGAATAGGTGGATCGTTTTTCAGCCGGCACAGACACGATGGGCCAAGTGGCCTCTTTCTGTGTCTTAAACTTTCTATGATTCTTTGAAACATGCTATGTCTCCTTTAGTATGAAGGGGAGGGATGCAGTGTTTTGAAAATTGCATTGTGCATTTTGTTCCCCTGAGACAGCTGCACACAGATTTCCAGCAGAGCAGTTGAAAAGTGAAAGTAAAAGAATAAATAAGAATTCATTGATTTCAACAGCATGCAGTCTCATATCTTTTACTAAACTTGGCTAAATCTTACTTCAGTCCTGTGAACACCACACCTGTTACAACCTCAAAACGCTTTATAGCCAATACAACTAACTTCTGAAATGTAGCTATTGTTAAATGTGTCATGGGACTTTGTAACATGATTATGCTTTAAAAATGGTGATTTTTAAAAGCTTAAGATGGACTCAGAGAAGTCAGGTGACCTCACATCAACTCTGCTTAAAAGACAAGACAGAAATCTTGGTTATGAGGACACCGGAGAACACAAATCAAAGACTTTTTTTTTGAAAAGCAGAGACTGCAGCTGTATAGCACCTGAAGAAAAATGGGTTTCACTCTCCCAGACTTTGAGATTGTAAACAAGGAGTCAGTGATCCTGAGGATCCAGATGTGCATGGCAGCTGCCAGCACCTGGAAAGAATGAAAAGCTCGGGTGGCTCTGCTGTAGCTAGACCTGTGGACTTTGTATATTGGAAAAGGACAATAGGCTATTAACTTATGGTTCCAGATAAATTTAACAGATTTTCTGAAAGCTGACAGGCTGTAAGAAAGGAAGACAACCAGCGGTGGCAGCCTCAAGGGGGAGAAAGGGGGAAAATCTACTCTCAGAAGATATACCATGATATATCAGCCATGATATTAATGAATGGTGGGGCAGGCTTGAGGGGCTGAATGGCCTACTCCTGCTCCTATTTCTTATGTTCTTATACAGTTAAAGGCTGCAAAGACTTGAACCTGTTTTGAAAGTGGAAGCTTGCGGAGATGTAAAAGACCAACTGGATTACCAGAGATGGCCTTATTCATGGATGTGCCGGTCGAAAGTGCTGAGATAAATGAGAAAAGAGGACATTGACTTTGAGAAAGGTCTGGGAGATCCAACCTATTGCAACAGGGAGGAGTTTGGGACTTTTAACCACAAAAATTTCACCATCAAAGAGGACTGTGTAACTATGGCATGAAGTTTTCAAGTGTCTTAATAAGTAAAGAAAAGTACCTTGTCATGGTCCTGTAGTTTTTTTTCCGGAATATGCAGTTTGCCTTTAAGGCTTGCAAGGGATCAGTATTTATTGAATAGCCGGCAAGCCTTAGGAGTTATATAGGAAGGTGCATTTTCGTTGCCTTAGAAACAGCCATTCGGAGACTGCGATTCAAAGGGTGCATTCTCGATACCATGGAAACAGTCACTGGAAGTGAGCCTGATGCGATACATTTGTTTCAATTGAGTTTTGAACTGGCAGTCAGTAAGACAGTTTGAATACACAGACAGCTGTGATGAGCACACCTGAAAAAGAGCTCTCTACCATTTAAACTGAAGGAATTGGATTGTAGTCTGTTTAATTATTATCTCTCAAAATTCTAAAACATCAAGCCAAGACAGAGATCTCTGGTAATTTAAATTGAGGAAAGGGAAGTTCGACTGCGACAATCTTTTATCCCTCAAAAGCTCTAAAGTCAGATTGATTCTATCGAAAGTGTTCGCAAGTTGTTAATTGTTGAAATTCATTGCCGAAGAAGGAAGCATCACTTACTGCTGAAGTTAGACTACGGACTGTTCTACGTGGAAGAACTTTCCCCCATCGGACGGCTGCGAGGACTTCGAGCAACATCCTGTGAGGACTTCGAGCAACACTGGACTGTAAATTTGCAAGGACTCTAATTTTTTCTATTTTAATTGTTGTTTATATCTTCATAGTGTTTAAGAATTTAGTTCTTCCAATTAAAGAGTTAATTTGTTGATTTAAAGAAACCTGGTTTGGTTAGCCTCATTTGGGAGTTAATAGATGATACAATTTGGCTGGGTCTTTCTTTAACTTGGAAAGTTTTTAAATGATATGTTAGCCAATCTGTGGAATAACGGGATTGAATTAACAGTGTGTTGGTCCCACCACAATCAGAATCGTATATTTTGATTGGGGACTTTGACAGGAGCGGTCGGTTGTAACATATTTATTGGGGGCTCGTCCGCAACTTGAATAACATATTAATTGGGGGCTCACATTTGAAATTATAGTAATTACTCATCTCTGTGATAACATATTTAAATTTGGTTCTTGCATTTGGCATCATATTAATTGCTCTCAAGTCGGGATCTTATCAACTGGAAACTTGATTGTTGGGATCTAAATCTGACACTAATTACAAAGAAATTAAAAGAACCAGATCTCTTGTATAATAAGGTACAGTCTATACCATTGTTACGGCATTAGTGGTTGTGGCAGAGATTTTTGGAAAGCAGAAGGTTTCCCTGAGTGACTTGATAACTTTAACTAAGAACAAATTAAAAGAATTGGCAGTGAAATTGGGGTTGGAATTGAAATCAAGTGCCAAAAAGAAGGGATAATTGGATTGATAGCCGAACATCTGGAATTAGCAAAAGAAGATTATGATACAGATGAAGAGCAATACAAGGAACAAGAAAGGGAATACGAGAGACAAGAGGATAGTAGGTCTGAGAGTAATACAGTGGAATTGGCTAGGATTCAGTTAGAAATGAAAAAAACGAGCTTCAGCAGGAAAAAGCAACAAAAAAACTTGAGGCAGAAAAAGAATTAAGAAAACTTGAATTGGAGATCGTGTCTAACTAACTTGATTGAGGTGACTAGATGTGTAGATGAGGGTAAAGCAGATGATGTAGTCTACATGGACCTCAGTAAGGCTTTTGATAAGGTCCCGCATGGGAGATTGGTTAAGAAGGTAAGAGCCCATGGGATCCAGGGCAATTTCGCAAATTGGATCCAAAATTGGCTTAGTGGCAGGAGGCAGGGGGTGATGGTCGAGGGTCGTTTCTGTGAGTGGAAGCCTGTGACCAGTGGTGTACTGCAGGGATCGGTGCTGGGACCCTTGCTGTATGTAGTGTACATTAATGATTTAGGCGTGAATATAGGAGGTATGATCAGTAAGTTCACAGATGACACAAAAATTGGTGGTAAATAGTGAGGAAGAAAGCCTTAGATTACAGGACGATATAGATGGGCTGGTAAGATGGGCGGAGCAGTGGCAAATGGAATTTAATCCTGAGAAGTGTGAGGTGATGCATTTTGGGAGGACTAACAAGGCAAGGGAATATACAATGGATGGTAGGATCCGAGGAAGTACAGAGGATCAGAGGGACCTTGGTGTACTTTTCCATAGATAACTGAAGGCAGCTGCACAGGTAGATAAGGTGGTTAGGAAGGCATATGGGATACTTACCTTTATTAGCCGAGGCATAGAATACAAGAGCAGGGAGGTTATGATGGAGCTAAATAAAATGCTAGTTAGACCACAGCTGGAGTACTGTGTACAGTTCTGTACAATACACAATAGGAAGGATGTGTTTGACTGGAGAGGGTGCAAAGGTGATTCACCAGGATGTTGCCTGGGCTGGAGCGTTTCAGCTATGAAGAGAGACTGAAAAGGCTAGGGTTGTTTTCCTTAGAACAGAGAAGGCTGAGGGGGGACATGATTGAGGTATACAAAATTATGAGGGCCATTGATAGATTAGATAGGAAGAAACTTTTTCCCTTAGTGGAGGGGTCAATAACCAGGGGGCATAGATTTAAGGTAAGGGGCAGAAGGTTTAGAGGGGATTTGAGGAAACATTTTTTCACCCAGTAGGTGGTTGGAATCTGGAAGGCACTGCCTTGAAGAGGTGGTAGAGGCATGAACTATCACAACATTTAAGAAGTATTTAGATGAGCACTTGAAACACCATAACATACAAGGCTACAGGCCAAGTGCTGGAAAATGGGTTGAGAATAGATAGGTGCTTGATGACCGGCACAGACACGATGGGCCAAAGGGCCTTTTTCTGTGCTGTATAACTCTATGACTCTATGGAGGAAAGGGAGAAAGAGAGAGCATTTCGGAGAGAAAGTGAAAGCAAAGAGAGGAAATTTAGACTAAAAGAAATGGAACCAAGACAAAGGGGTAGTCTTAAATCCAGGGAAAATTTGGGTCAGGAAGAATCTTAATTTAGATCAGTGAGAAGTTGTTAAAATTTATACAGGCTCTTCCTAAGTTCGAGGAAAGGGACGTAGAGGCATTTTTCATATCTTTTGAAAAAATAGCCAACCGATGAAATGGTCGAATGAAAGCTGGACATTGCTTATTCAGGTTGGTAGGCAGAGCTCATGAAGTTTATGCCATGCTTCCTGAAGAGGCTTCTGCCGATTATGAGATGGCAAAAAAGGCTATTCTCACTGCGTATGAGTCAGTCCCTGAAGCTTACCATCAGAAGTTTCTGAATTTACAGAGATTAGCTCGGCAGACATATGTAGAATTTGAGAGGGTAAAGCAAATGAATTTTGACCTTTGGATATGGGCATTAAAGATCGAAACCACATATGAAAACCTTCGAGAATTGATTCTCTTAGAAGAGTTTAAAAATTCCATTCCTTCAGCAGTGAGAACTCATATAGATAACCTGAAAGTTTTGAAAGCTAGGCAAGCAAAAGAGATTGCTGATGATTTTGAACTTGTGAATAAACTAACCTATTTTGTCCGTCACCCCCTTAAACGTGAGAAGGCTAGAAAGTGGGAGAGTGAAAGGAAGGCAAATAGCCGGGGACAAGAAGGAACAACTGGGAATGCCCCAGGATCACCTCCTCAGGTCAGAAAGGAAGGTGGTGAGGGTAGAAGTAAGGTTTGCAAGCCAAAGTGTTATCATTGCAACAAAACGGGTCATCTTCGTTCAGATTGCTGGAAATTGCGAGATAAACCATAGGACTTGTTGGGGTACGCAAATTAGTGCAGAGGAAAAGACTCTGACTGAGAGTATCGAAGACCAGGCTATAGCTTTAACGACAGTTGTGAATGTGAAATCAGATACTAAAACTAAGGAGTGTAAAGGTTAAGATTAAAATACCTGAGAGTTATAATGATTTTTTTGTCAAAGGGGAGAGTAACTCCATGTCCTGTAAGTGAGGCAGGAAAACCTATCATTATACTCAGGGATACAGGAGTAACCCAAACACTCTTGCTGGGGAAAGATATGAGGTTTCCACCAGAGAGCACCTTGAACGCTAATGGTTTAGTAAATGGAATTGGCGGGGACTGAACCCGTACCTTTGTTTAAAGTGTGCCTAGAGAGTGACTTAATATCTGGGATAGTAACTGTAGGTGTCCACAGTTTACCAGTAAAGGGAATTTATCTACTCCTAGGAAATTATTTGGCTGGATCAAAAATATCAGTTTCTCCTATGGTTACAGAGGAACCATGTGAAATTAAGGTAACGGAGCAATTACAGGAACAAGTTCCGGGAATATTTCTTGCATGTGTAGTTACCCGAGCAATGGCTAAACAGGATCCATTGTTGGAGGTAAAAGGGGCACCACAAATAGATAGTCAGGCATCCGAAAGCTTATTGGGGATTTAGATAATCCAAATGAGATGTTTAACAGATCATCTATCACTGCAGAGCAGCAAGCTGATCCAGAGATCTAACAAATAGCACAGATAGCTCTGTCAGAAGCTGAGGTGAAAGGAGTTCTGGAAGTCTATTATGTGACAAATGGGGTTTTGAGGAGGAAATGGAGACCGCCTCATAGACCTCCCGACGAAGACTGGACAGTTGTTGAACAAATAGTGGTACCACCTAAATATTGCCAAGGATTATTAAGGTTAGCACACGACAATCCTTTTTCAGGAACTTATAGCTGTTGTCTAAACATTATTTTTTTAGAAATGTGTATATCTGTAAATACATGGAAAAAAAGTTAGCATTTTTTCAATTTGTATTTTTTTACCCATTGTAATGAAACGCATTTCAGGAATGTTCTTTCATTCTGCTCGGGGTGGAGGTGTCATCGTCCTGTGTTTTTTTTGGGAATATGCGGTTTGCCTTTAAGGCTTGCAAGGGATCAGTATTGTTTTAAGAGCCAGAGTTATAGGAAGGTGCATTTTTGTTGCCTTAGAAACAGACATTTGGAGACTGCGATTCAAAGGGTGCATTCTCGATAACATGGAAACAGCCACTGGGAGTGAGCCTGATGTGATACATTTGTTTCAATTCAGTTTTGAACAGGCAGTTAGTAAGACAGTTTGAGCACACAGACAGAAGACACAGACAGCTGTGATGAGCACATCTGAAGAAGAGCTCTCTACCATTTAAACTGAAGGAATAGGATTTTAGTCTGTTTAATTATTACCTCTCAAAATTCTAAAACATCAAGCCAAGACAGAGCTCTCTGGTAATTATCTTCATAGTGTTTAAGAATTTAGTTCTTCTAATAAAGAGTTAATTTGTTGATTTAAAGACACCTGGTTTGGTTAGCCTCATTTGGGGGCTAATATATGGTACAATTTGGCTGGGTCTTTCGTAAATTTGGAAAGTTTTTTAATGATATGTTAGCCGATCTGTGGAATAACGGGATTGAATTAACAGTGCGTTTCTCCCACCACAATCAGAATTGTATATTTTGATAGGGGGTTTTGGGGGTTTTGACAGGTCGTCGTGCGTAACAACATTTCTTCGTAATTTGGGGTGTCAGCTAGTTACAAAGTACTATTTAGTTAATGGGCATTTCTTTTAGTTTAGTTATTATAATGAAAGTCTTAAAACATAAAATCTTGTGTAATTCTTTAACTTGGTCTGGGGGTTAATATCTTGTATTTTAACGTTATCAGACTGACTGAGCTCGTAACAAATGTAGGAAACACGGCAACTAATTTTGTGCACAGCAACCTCCTACAAACAGCAATGTGATAATGATCATCTGTTTGTGATGTTGTTTGAGGGATAAATATTGGCCAGGACACTGTGGAGAACTCGGTTGCTTTCTCAAAATAGTGCCATTAGATCTTTTACGTCCACCTGAGTGGGCAGTTTGCCTTCTAATTTTAAAGCTTCATCCAAAAGACAGAGATGAGACTCGAGGAAAAGGGGGCTCATTTCATTGTGGAAGAGCAGGTTAAGAGAGGATCTGATAGAGCTTATCAAAATTATGAGGGGGCTTGATCAGGCAAATAGGGATTAAGTATTTCCACTGGTTAAGAGTTGCATCTACTGAGGAACTGCAAGGAACAGAGTGGGAAGTGCTGATAGATATTTTTAGGCATAGAGTTATTAGGAAATGGAATGGCCTACCATAATCAACAATGGAAGCAAAACCCATAAGCACTTTTTATTTAAGGAAGATGGATAAATAAAAGTCAAATTTAGAAGGGTGCGGGAAAGGGTTGGTAAACCCTAAGTGGTTCGTTCTTTCAGAGAGACAAATTGCGAGATACAACCCTCCTCCGTGTTTGAAATTCAACAGTTCTTTCAAAAGGCAACAATGTGTTAATATATGAATCAAGATTATTTCAAGTATCAGATTTTTAAGTTACAAGCTAAGGTTAAGGATATTGATTTGATTTCTTCAAATAGGAGCTCACCTAAATGAAGATGAAAAATTTAAGAAGTTAGTAGCGGGAAGTGGGCGGCACAGTGGCGCAGTGGTTAGCACTGTAGCCTCACAGCTCCAGCGACCCGGGTTCAGTTCTGGGTACTGCCTGTGCGGAGTTTGCAAGTTCTCCCTGTGCCCACGTAGGTTTTCTCCGGGTGTTCCAGTTTCCTCCCACATGCCAAAGACTTGCGGGTTGATAGGTAAAATTGGCCATTGTAAATTGCCCCTAGTGTAGGTAGGTGGGGATGTGAGAGGGGGAAAATGGGATTGATTAGTATAAGTGGGTGGTTGACAGTCAGCACAGACTCAGTGGGCCAAAGGGCCTGTTTCAGTGCTGTATCTCTCTATGACTTTAAGAGAGCTCAGAAACAACATTTTGACACTATGATTGTGTGATAAGTTACAGAAGTCCATTAAAGCAAATAATCTGTAATAATAATACAGTTTTTGTCTGTCTGCACTTTTCCGATTGGTTATTGGGTTGATTTGGTGGGCGGAGCCTGGTGCATGCAGAGACATGTAGGGCGTGCCTAGGACTGTAGCACATGACGCACGTGCAGCTGCCAATGGTTGGTGGTGACAGCGGTGGGGTCGGGGTAGGTTGTTGGAGAAAAACACAGTGGAAAGTAAAGGGAGCCCAACAGCAAAGTTATCCTGGCTGGAGGGATTGGGAGGAAGTGGGGAGAGGATATGGGGGTGGGGATGGGGAACAGCATGGGAGGGAGTGGGGGATGGCATTCTGTAGGTGAGACTGCATGGGAGGGGGGAATGGCATGGGAGGGGGGGGGAATGGCATGGGAGGGGGTGGGAATGGCATGGGAGGGGGTGGGAACGGCGTGGGGGGTGGGAACGGCGTGGGGGGTGGGAACAGCGTGGGGGGTGGGAACAGCGTGGGGCTGACAACATGGGAGGAAGGTAGGGGGTGGCACGGGGTTGGAATGAAAGATGGGGGATCAACATGGGAGGGGGAGATTGCATGGGGAAGGGGACGACTTGAAAGGGTAGTGGGATGGTATGAGGGGGTGAAACTGCATGGGGGGGGATGTCATCAGTGGGGACTGCATGGGGGGAGGAATGTCATGGTGGGGTGGGGGAAATGGCATGGGAAAATGCATGGGTAGGATGGAATGGGGGAAGGGGATGGCAGAGGAAGAAGGGGTGGGATGGGAATGATATGAGAGGGATGAAAAGAATGGAATGGATATGGCATGAGAGGGATGGAATGGGAAGAGTGCGTTGGCATGAGATGGGAATGGCATGGGATGGAGATGGCATGGGAGGCAGCAGTGGCATGGAAAGCATGGGAGGGATGGAATGGTGTGGGATGGGAATGACATGGGATAGGGATGGCATGAGAGGGATGGCATAGGAAGGATGGAATGGGATGGGGATGGCATGGGAGGAGTGGGAAGGAGGGGATGGCATTGGAGAGGTGGAATGGGAAGGATGGAATGGCATGAGATGGGAATGGCATGGGATGGGCTTGGCATGGGAGGGAGGGGATGGCATGGGATAGAGATGGCATGGGAGGGGATGAAATGATGGAATTGGTTAAATATTCTAATTTGACCACAAATGTTTTATGGGGCTCTGCCAGATATAAGAGAAAAGGGATTGAAAGATGGACATTTTCTGCTCCATCATATTCAATGATCAGAAAGATTCTAGGTGAGCAAACATGCAAGCAAAGTAAGATCCATTAAAAAAGGCCTAATGATCTTTTGTTGTTACATTCTGATCACAGAAACAGATTTTCTAATTTAGCACAGCCGAGGTGAAGTTGATGGAGAAATCTCCAATATCAATGATTTTGCCATAAGTTGAAAAGCAACTTTCCATATAAAATGACCTCATAATCATAGAATCTTTATAATCATAGCATATCACAGCACTGAAGGAAGCTATCTGGCCCACCACTTTTGTATTAGTTTGTGGGATCTGGATGTTGCTGGTAATGCCAACATTTATTGTCCATCCCTAATTGCCCTTAGAAGATGGTGATGAGCTGCTTTCTTGAACCGCTGCAGTCCATGTGGTGTAGGTACACCAATAGCGCTGTTAGGCAGGGAGACCCAGGAGTAATGAAGGAATGACGATGTATTTCCAAGGCATGTTAATGTGTGACTGACAGCCTGTGCTAATTGGTCCTACTTCCCTGCCCTGTCTCCATTGCCCTTCAATTTCCTCTCGAATTTCCCCAATCTGTTTTGGTTCATTCATTTTGGCCTTGGAGCTGCCATTTGCAAAATTACATACCTGAATGTTGCATCTTCTTTTGTTTTACATTTTCCCCTTATCTATCTGCCAGTTGAAATGGTTTCTTCAGCTCATATGTAGGTGAGTAGTCTATTGGAATCATTTGCGTTTTTGCTTAATGAACATCAGCAAAAATGTTATCATTACTCCTGCAATGAATGATACACAAGCGTCTGGATTTTTGTTATTCCTTGGGATTGGACAATATTGGCAAGTCAGTATTTATTATTAACGTATCCACATGAATTAAGGTCAACCACGTATTGTGGGGCTGGAGGCATGTAGACCTGACCAATAGAGGTGGCAGATCCAGGAAGGACATTAATAAACTAGATGGGTTTTTAATGATAATCCTGCAGCCTTCAAGTGTCAGCCCACAAGTTACCAATTGAATGATTTCAATGTCACACCTTAGCGTTGCATTTGAGTTCATGACCTCTGAGTTGGTACTCACATACCATAACCATGAGGTTGCCATGCCTCCACTAACTCCATCCATGGCTGATATCAGGAACAGAATTCTGGTGCAACTGGTGTCAGTTTGCCATTCCTGTGTGATTTTCAATAACTATTCCGGTCACTGTGATGATGCCAATGGTTGATATCTAATGCTCTGCGTTAAAGATTGCTATAATTAAAGGTTCACTTCCCCATACAACAACCACACAATAATAGCCATATGGAGGCCAGACAGGAATTCTGGAAAGGGGAAAACAAATACAGACAGAAACACATTAGACCACCATTTACATATGCTGATTTCAGAACAGTGCGTAATAGATTTACTTAACTATTCATACAGCAGTAAAATGATTTCATATTCTGCTCATTCAGTCATGATCCAATTGATTGGTGGGTCGAGGGACCGAATGGCCTACTCGTCTTCCTATTTAGTGGTTCACAAAGCTAAGAAGTACAGAAACTGACTCAACTGAAAAATGTATCATGAAATTTGCCCACCAAAATGCGACAAGTCTTTGAGAATATTGACACAAATCTCAGCACTGAACATGTGCTTGCAATGCCCCATTCCCAAGCATTTAAACAAAGTTTTGAAGCTTTTTTGTTAACAAAACCACCTCCCCAAATAATCTTTAAAATGTTCAAAAATACCTAACAAAATGCCATGTGCTACCAACTCCTTTCACTCCTGAAATTCAAAGTAGACAGATTGTGATGTTATGAAATATCTGTCAAGAGACACGTGTCGTGTCGCTGTTTGGGCTCATTGCTCTTGGGAAGAGAATGCTTCGTTGTAAGCATGAATAAATAGATCCTCATAATCATCGTGAAACTCACAGGATTTGGCTTTGAATCAAGCATCTGACATTCATGGTGCAAGACAGGATCCCTATTCCGCATGCAACTACATCAAATTGAAGTCTTTGCAATTGTACAGGTGACTTCTAATGACATTTATAGGTTTCTCAGCAATATTCATTGGAGCAGATTTCACTGTTGGGCCGGAATCATCCCCATAGTTTAGGGGAAAAAATTAAATTATTCTACTAATTATTAGTAGAATTCTCATTTTACTCTCTTGCCATCAGTAACTTTGAGAATCAACAGGTTTAAAATCAGAAGTCAGCTACTCTCCTGATGTATGTTGCATATCCATAACCAAGCATCATTTGCTCCATCCCATTGACTGCTTTTAATTGTGTAAATCTGAGCCATACAGACCAGGATAGCTAGACGATAAAGGCCAGTTAATTTAAAGGGTTAAAGAAAACCTTTGTGGAAGTAAAAACCCAATTGATTCATTAATGGCCTTTAAGAAAAGAAAGACTTGCATTTATATAGAATCTTTCATAGCTCCCAATGCATTTTGCAGTCAATGAAGCACTTTTTGAAGTGTAGGCACTGTTGTAATATAGGAAACAAGGCAGTCAAGTTATGCACAGCAAGCTCCCATCAACAACAATGTGATAACGACCAGATAATTTATTTTGATGATGTTGGTTGAGGGATAAATATTAGCCACAACCCCAGGGAGAACTCCCCTTCTTCGAAATAGTGGCTGTGGGATCTTGTGCATACACCTGAGAGAGCTGGTGGGGCCCCGATTTAATATCTCATCTGGCCGACGGCACGTCTGACTGCGCAGCACTCCCTCAGTGCTGCATTGCAGTTTCAGCCTGGATTACGTGCTCAGGTTGGTGCAGCGGGAAGGAAACCTATTGTCCTTACCCAGTCTGGCTTGCATGTGACTCCAGTTCCACACCAATATGGCTGACTTTTAGCTGTCTAAAATGGCCGAGCAAGCCACTCAATTGTATCAAACCAGCACCTTGTCATGGCAACTAGGGATGGACAATTAATGTTGGCTTTGTCAGTGATGCCTACGTCCCGACAATTAATAAAGAAAACATTTGCAGACATTTTGCACTCACTTGGTAATGGCTGTGGGGAAGTGTCTTCACAGGGTCAGGAGAGCAAAGACAAATGCAGAGCTATAGCACCTACTCTAAGGACACCTTTTGCTAATATATACCAAGAGCGACTGGTAACCAGCAGTCAGCAGCAGCATCAAACTTGGACAGAGGTCGTCCTTTTTTCATCATTTTTCTGTCTGTTATGGAGTAATTCCCTGCCCTTCACCTTGGAAAAAGCAGCTTATGGATTTAGATGCTTTCCAAAGGCTTTCAGAATTCCCCACCTCCCCTCTTGCCATTGTGAGATACTTATTTAATTATCCCCATCACTTACTTGCAATTTGCTGCCCCCACTACCAGTACGCTCTGCTGTGCACCTGCATCTGTGACTACTGAAGTCAATGGATTGAGCCAACAGATTTGAGTGCCCTTAACATGTCAACACCCAGGTGAATTTGACACCATTTGTTAATGTTTTGGATGAAACTTGCACCAGATTACGAAAAATAGGCCCTCTCTCAGAAAATTTCAAAACCTGAAAAACTGTCCCCTGTGTACGGAATTTCAAATGCAGAGATATCTGTAATTTATAAACCCAGTGTATGTGTGAACCTGCTTCTGGTACACACTATCCAAAAGGTAGAGTTTCCTGCATCTGTGACCGTGGCTATTGGGTAACCTGGGCACAGTGGATATAGGAAAAGTGGGCGGGGAGGAACCCGTAAGGGAGACCACCCAACTTTCCTGTATTCACTGCAGCTAAATGTGCTCCAGTTACAACAAGAGGATCTGTCTCCAAAAGCCAGGGATGAGGGGAATTATGTTTACACAGCAAACTGTTCTGATCTTGAATGGTGATGGAAGCGGATTCAATAGTAACTTTCAAAGAAGGAATTGGATATATACTTTGACAAGGAACAAAGGCAGGATTATGAGGAAAGAGCAGGGAGTTGGACTAATTGGATAGCTCTTTCAAAGAGCCAGCACAGACACGATGGGCCAAATGGCCTTCTTCTATGCTGTTTGTATCTATGGCCCCAATTTTAACCACCCCCACCTAGTGTATATAAGCCAGCGGAGGTGGGGGATGCAGTTAAAATAAGGGGTTTGAGTTATACCCCACCGAGCCTTCCGGGCGTGTGAGCAGACGAACAGGACATCCACAACAATGAAGTGGGGTTCCTGTTTTAAATATGCAGATCATGTCATCAGGACCTGGCCTGAGTCACGTAGAGAATGGTCAGAATCGGCTCTCCCTTCCTGGGAGCCTGATCCAGTGCCTGAAAAGGCTCAACAGGTCAGCTGAAAATTGATTTTCTGGGCTTTTTTTGTAAGCCAGGCTATCCCTCTTACCCTGATTGCAGGCCCAACTTCTCAGCTTCCACCACCCCCCACTCCCTCATCCCTGACCACGGCCCCGAGCTTTAAGACCCCACTAACTGCCGGAAACAGCAACAATTTATTCAAACGAGGCCTTGCTGTTGATATTAGCAGGAGCTCTGTGTTCCCAGTCCTTGCTGCTTTCTTTGGACAACTATCGCCTCCCTGCACCCTCCCTGCCTCCCTGTCAAATCGGGGCTTACAATTCTATGAACTCTTTCCATACTCACAGAACTGCCAGGGTCAAAGTTGTGAGGCATCTGCTCCGACTAAATGCGTCTTCAGCTGCATGTCCCAGCACCTAATGGACGGACAATAAAGGCAAATCAATCTTCATCGTGAGCATATGTTGCAATCCTCATACTTTCAAAAGTGGCAACTTGGCCGAACAATATCGCTTTTGTTTCATTATGAAAGCATTGATGGAAAAGAATGAAGTAAAACAAAAGCAGCAGTGTACTGTAGCAAACACTATCTTGTCCTTTTACCAAACTTTGATTCCAAGTCATAAGTTCATCTGAAATCATGTTGTGTTTTCATTGAGTTTCATCCAACTGGAGAAACCATGTTGCTGAGTGACTGCAGGATGATGCATGGCAGAGTTTGTTTTTATTCGCTCATGGGATTGGGGGTGGGGAGAGGAGGTCACTGGCTAGGCCAGCATTTATTGCCCATTCCAAATTGCCCTTGAACTGAGCAACTTGCTAGGCCATTTCAGAATCAACCACATTGCTGTGGTCCTGGAGTCATATGCAGGCCAGACCAGGTAGGGACAGCAGATTTCCTTCCCTAAAGGACATCAGCGAACCAGATGGGTTTTTACAACAACCAACGCTGGTTTCATGGTCACCATTTGACTAGCTTTTTTAAAAAAAATTCCAGATTTTTTATTAATTGAATTCAAATTTCACCATCTGCCATGGTGGGATTCAAACCCATGTCCCCAGAGTATTAGCCTGGGTCTCTGCAGTGCTAGTCCAGTGACATTCCCACTACTTCACCACCTCTCCATGGGGGACGGTTTGAACTGGGTAAAGATAACCAACATGGCTCTGTTAACAAAAAAAATGAGCACAATGTGAGAGTATTGAATGAAAACTGGATGGGGATGGACTGTATCGTGCTGTGTGCCAAATGATACACCAGCCTTGGGCATTTAGGCTCTTGTATCAAAATCGAACACTTGGTGGGGAATTAGGGAGGAAGTATCGAAAGGCTGCAGCACCCGTCGAATAACATCCCAGTGATAATCAGCACATTCAGGAGAAGCAAGGAGATAACTGGAGAAGAGAAACTGAAATGTTACAAGTAAAGCTGATCTGACATGACGTTCTGTTGAGTGATCATTTTTTTCCAATGGTCTGACGAACTGAATGAGGTCAACAGTTGTACTTATTAAAAAAAATTGTCGTTCCTTGATCTCAATCATGAAACTTTCTTTGACACAATTGATTTAATTTCCTAACAGTGACGTGGGCCGGAGTTTTACGGCACCCCAGTGAGCCGGATGGTGGTGGTGGGGTGGTGGGGGGGGGGGGGGGTTGGTGGTGGTGGTGGTGTAAAATGGAGCGGGAGGCTCCGGGAGGCCTTCCCAATCCCGCCTCTGCTCCACTTTACGTAGGGCGGGTCAGGGTTGGGGGGGGTGCTAAAAACGGGACACTCGCCCCAGGCCCATCAAGGCCCTTAAGTTGACAATTAATGGCCACTTAAGGGTCATCGCCCGCATCCACGGTGATTTTAACTGTGGCAAGCGGACGTCCAGGAGCCAGGAAAGGCCACCCGGTAAAAGCTGAAAGTGGGCCCTGATAAGTGGGCACAGGGTGCCCAATTGAGGGCTGCCCCCACTTCCCCAACCACCCCCAAGACCCAAGATGCCTCCCTTTCCCCCAAATGACCACCTTTGCCTTGCCAGGGCCTGACCGATTACCCCTGGCGAGGCAACCCAAACTTACCTACACTCCTGGCTCCAAGTCCTCGGCTGGGCTGCAGTCCCAGCAGTGGCCACCGCTCCTGGTGGCGCTGCTAGGACTAAGAGCTGCCAGCCGAATGATTGGCTGACATCTCAATGAAGCGGGACTTCCTCCCTCAAGCGGGTGCAAGTCCCGCCTCGGAATAATTAAAGCCTGGGGACCCATAAAATGTGGGGCGGATCCCCGGGCCGCACGGAAGCGGGTTTGCCGCCGACTTTTACGTCGGTGGCTGGCTCCTGTCTGCCTGACGTAAAATCCAGCCCGTGGTCTCTTTTCCCTGTTGTTAATGTAAAAAAGGCAGGGTGAACGGGACAGAAAATAGTTTTTTTCTCTTTATAATGGCAACCAATCTTTGGCCTGACTCCCACCCACATGCAAACAGGAACTTCGCATGAGGTGCCAATGACTATAAGAATAATGTACAGCCACCAAATTGAGATGTATGTCTATGCATGCTAAGTGGCCAAGTGGAGAGGAGAGGCCACAGGGAAAACTTCCTTCGCAGGTCACCATTTGTCCTATTGCTATATTTGTTCCAATGTTCTATTTAGTGCAGGAAGTTCAAACTCTTGCTTGAACCCCCAATCATCGAAACAGAAGTCTGCAGTCAGATGTCAACATTCATATGCGGTGATGGAAATGGGACATGAAAATTTTAAAACTAAGTAGTGGATGAGCACAGATCAACCTTTGAGCAATTGGTTTTTGAACAAAGAAATAGAATAACAGGTTGGACAGCAATTATGTTTGCACAGCAAGGATGAGAGTAGGAATTTCCTGACTCAGGAAGGATGACAGAAAAAGGCTTAAAAGTGGACTGATCAGGACCTGAAATTGATGTGTGGAAATTATACCATCAATATAGACTGCAGTCTTCAGCTGACAGTATAAATTCATCAATGGTATAAAGGATATTCAGGTTCAGATAGTTCTTAGTCATCACAGTTTCCGACTGGGTGACTGCCAGACAGACAAGAAGGTCAAGGCAGGTAGTGCAGGAGATCCAGGAGAACAACCCACTTTCTAACCGCTATTCAGTTCTGAGTACCGATGGGAGAGAGTGTTCCTCTGGAGAGTGCAGGGGAAGTCATGACCAGAGTACCATGGGTGGCTCAGCTGTGCAGGGAGGGAGGAGAAAAGACAAGAGAGCAATAGTGGTTGGGGATTCTATAGTTAGGGGAAAAGATAGGCGTTTCTGTGGTCACAGACGTGATTCCAGGATGGTATGTTACTTCCCTGGTGCAAGGGTCATGGATATCACCGAGCGGCTACAGACCTTTTTGGAGGGTGAGGGTGCACAGTCAGAGGTCATGATCCACATTGGTACCAACGATATAGGTAGAAAGAGGGATGAGGTCTTGCAGGCTGAGTTTATGGAGTCAGGAAAGAGATTAGCAAGCAGGACCTCAAGGGTAGTAATCTCTGGATTACTTCCAAGTCCACGTGCTAGTAAGTATAGAAATAGGAGGATACACCAGATTAATGCGTGGCTGTAGAGATGGTGCAGGAGGGAGGGGTTCAGATTTCTGGGCCATTGGGACCGGTTCTGGGGAAGGTGGGACCTGTACAATCTGGATAGTTTACACTTGAACAGCACTGGGACAGATATCCTTGCAGGAAGGTGTGCTAGTGCTGTTGGGGATGGTTTAAACTAGATTGACAGGGGGATGAGAACCTGAGGGCAGTTTCAGATAGGACAATTTCAGGTCAGTCAGAAAATTAGCGAGTGACTTTGAAAGACAGAAGAAGCAAAGGTTAAAAAGTGTGCAGCACAGGAATTTGGCTGTAATAAAAAGTATTTAAATACAAGGAGTATAGTAAATAAAGCCGATGAGCTGAGGGCACAGATAGACACATGGCAACACAATATTGTTGCTATAACGGAAACTTGGCATAAAGTTGGGCAAGAATGGCAGCTCAACATTCCTGGATATAGAGTTTTCAGGCAGGATGGAGAGAGAGATAAAAAAAGAGGGGATGTAGCATTATTAGTTAAGGAATCAATAACAGCTGTGAGGAGGGATGACATGCGAAATGAATCATCAAATGAGGCCATATGGGTGGCGATCAGAAATAAAAAAGGGGCAGCCACACTACTAGGAGTGTACTATAGACCCCCAAATAGTGAGAGGGAGGTAGAAGAACAAATATGTAGGCACATTTCTGAGTCTTAAAACTATAAGGCAATAATAGTTGGGGATTTCAACTACCCCAATATCAACTAGGATACAAACAGTGTGAAGGGCACAGAGGGCACAAAATCCGTGAACTGCATTCAGGAGAACTTTTTTATCCAGCATGTAACAAGCCCAACGAGAGTGGGCGCAATTCTAGATTTAGTCTTCGGTAATGAAGCGGGGCAAGTAGATGAAGTAGCAGTGGGTGACCATTTTGGAGATAGCGGTCATAATAGAGTTAGTTTTAGCATAATCATCGAAAAGGACAAAGATAAGACAGGAGTTAAAATTCTAAATTGGGGGAAGGCAAATTTTACGAAATTGAGAGGCGATCTGATGAAAGTGGACTGAATACCAGAAGGAAAATCAGTGGCAAATCAGTGGGAGGCATTCAAAAGCGAGATTCTACAGGCACAGTGTAGGCACATCCCCACAAAGATGAAGAGTGGTATGGTGAAATCTAGCACCCCCTAGTTATCTAGAGGCTTACAGGTTATGTTGAAGCAGAAAAAGAAAGCTTATGATGATCACAAAAAACGTAACACTTTAGAAAGCCGAGAGGAGTATAGAAAGTGAAGGGGTGAAGTAAAAAAGGAAATTAGAAAAGCAAAGAGAGCACATGAAAAAATATTGGCAGGTAAAATCGAGGAAAACCCAAAGATGTTTTATTGGCACATTAAGAGCAAGAAGATAACTAAGGTAAGGGTAGGGCCATTCAGAGACGTACAAGGGAACTTACACGTGGATGAAGATGATGTGGGCAGGGTTCTTAATGAATTTTTTGCCTCTATCTTTACAAAGGAGAGGGTTGATGCAGACATTGTAGTAAAAGAAGAGGAGTGTGCAATATTAGATATGATTAGTGTTATGACCGACTGCTCCAGTCAAAGCCCCCAATCAAAATATATGATTCTGATTGTGGTGGGAGAAATGCACTGTTAATTCAATCCTGTCGCTCTACAGATCGCCTAACATATCATTTAAACCTTTCCAAATTAAAGAAAGACCCAGCCAAATTGTACCACCTATTAACTCCCAAATGAGGCTAACCAAGCCAGGTGTCTTCAAATCAACAAATTAATTCTTTAATTAGAAGAACTAAATTCTTAAACACTATGAAGATATAAACAACATTTAAAATAGAAAAAATTAGAGTCCTTGCAAATTTACAGTCCAATGTTGCTTGAAGTTCTCACAGAATGTTGCTTGAAGTCCTCACAGTCGTCCGATGTGGAAAAAAGGTTCTTCCACAGGAGAACAGTCCGTAGTCTAACTCCAGCAGTAGGTGATGCTTTTCTCCTCCAGAGAATTTCAACAATTAACGACTTGCAAACACTTTCAGTATAATCAATCTGACTTTAGAGTTTTTGAGGGATAAAAGATTGTCACAATCTAACTTCCCTTCCTTCAGTTCAAATTATCAGAGATCTCCGTTTTGGATTGACATTTTTTTTTAGAACTTGTAGAGATAATAATTAAACAGACTAAAATCCTATTCCTTCAAATGGCTGAGAGCTCTTTTTTCAGGTGCTAAACAGCACAGCTGTCTGTCTGTGTGTGTTCTGTTTGAACTAACTGTCTTCAACTAAAAAGCCAGTTCAAAATTGAATTGTTACAAATGCATCGCCTGATACTCACTCCCAGTGGCTGTATCTATGGTAATGAGAATGCACCCTTTGAATTGCAGTTTCCAAATTGCTGTATCCAACGGCAACCAAAAATGCACCTTCCTGTAACTCCTCAGGCTTGCTGGTTCTTAAAGCAATACTGATCCTTTGCAAGCCTTAAAGGCAAACCGCATATTCCCGGGAAAAGAAACTGCAGGACCATGACTTTAGCATAATGAGAGAGTAAGTACTATAGGGTCTGACATCCTTGAAAGTGGATAAATCACCAGGGCCTGATGGATTGCATCCCAGGTTGTTAAAGGAAGTCAGGGAGGAAATAACGGGTGCGCTGAGGGTCATCTTCAAATCCTCACTGGATACGGGCGATGTGCCTGAGGATCGGAGGTCTGCGAACATTATACCATTATTTAAAAAGGGTGCGAGGGATAGGCCAAATAATTATAGATTGGTCAGTCTGACCTTGGTGGTGGGTAAATTATTAGAATCAATTCTGTGGGACAGGATACACTGCCACTTAGAAAGGCATGGACTGATCAGGAATAGTCAGCATGGATTTGTTCAGGGAAGGTCATGTCTTACTAACTTAATTGATTTCTTTGAGGAAGTAACAAGGAGGATTGATAAGGGTAGTGCAGTGGATGTGGTCAACATGGATTTTCGTAAGACATTTGACAAAGTCCCGCATGGCAGACTGATCAGTAAAATGAAAACCAATGGGATACAGGGAAATGTGGCAGGTTGGATCCAAAATTGGCTTGAAGCAAAGGGTAGTAGTCGATGGATGTTTTGTGAATGGAAAGCTGTTTCCAGTGGCATTCCACAGGGCTCAGTGTTAGGTCCCGTGCTGTTTGTGGTTTTTATTAATGATATGGACATAAATGTGGGATGCATGATTGGGAAATTTGCTGATTACACAAAAATTGGTCGTGTAGTTGATAGTGAAGGGGATGGCTGTAGACTCCAGAATGATATCAATGGTTTGGTTGAGTGGGCAGAGAATGTGGCAAATGGAATTCAATCTGTAGAAGTGTGAGGTAATGCATTTGGGGAGGGCAAATAAAGTGAGGGAATACACAATGAATGGGAGGATATTGAGAGGGGTAGAAGAAGTGAGAGACCTTGCAGTGCATGCCCACAGGTCCCTAAAGGTGGCAGGGCAGGTACATAGAGTGGTGAAGAAGGCATATGGAATTCTTTCCTTTATTGGCCGAGATATAGAATACAAAAGCAGGGATGTAATTTTGGAACTGTATAAAATGCTGGTCAGGCCACAGTTGGAGTATTGCGTACAGTTTTGGTCACCACATTACAGGAAGGACACAGTTGATCTGGAGAGAGTGCAGTGGAGATTTACAAGAATGTTGCCAGGGCTTGAAAGTTACAGCTATGAGGAGAGATTTGATAGGCTTAGGGTTTTTTTCCTTAGAAAACTGAGGGGTGACTTAATAGAGGTGTACAAAATTATGAGGGGTCTAGATAGAGTAGACAGGAAGGACCTGTTTCCCCTGGTGGAGAGGTCAATTACCAGGGGGCACAGATTTAAGGTGATTTTTAGAAGGATCAGAGGGGACATAAGGAAAACGTTTTTCACCCAGAGGGTGGTGGGTGTCTGGAATTCACTGCCAGGAATGGTGGTGGAGGCAGAAACCCTCAATTCTTTTAAAAGGTACCTGGACATGCACCTGAAGTGCTGTAACCTGCAAAGCTATGAAACAGGTGCTGGAAGGTGGAATTAGATTGGGCAGCTAGTTTTTCTGGCCGGCACAGACACGATGGGCTGAATGACCTCCTTCTGCACTGTAAATTTTCTATGGTTCTAAATGCTGCCAACAATAACAGAGTGGATAAAAGTCAAATGATTGAAATTTATCATTTGAAATTGCATTTTATTTGGCAGAGAAGACCATTATTCTGATAATGCCATTTGCTGAAATGTCACTGTGACCCTTTATAACAAGATTTGTGATTAATGTGTAGTTTATATTGTTACGGTCACATGGTGAGATGTGGGTGGTTCCCACTGTTCAGCTCCCCACCTGACCGCTGCAGTATGTGTTTCGTTATTAGGGTTTAACCCCTTGGTGCTTTATTTGTCAAATAAACAGACAGTGACAGGTTTTCTTGTAGGTTTAAAACAGAAAATCAATTGTTTATTGATCAATACACCTTATCCAAAATTGTTGCAACCACATCCACTCACACATTCGCTCGCATTCATACACATCTGCACAAGAAGAGACAGATAGCGAGGGCAAAAGCGGAAGGGATTGTTAAGTGGGGGGAGGTCGCCTGTTGAATTCTCTTGGAAATCGAGTTCTCATGGGTTGCAGGCCTGAGGTGATTGCAGATTTCTCTCTTGGTTAAAAGTTCAGTTGAAGATGGTGGATCATCTCTAGTTCACTGCTGTCTAGGATTCTACAGCAGGGCACATGCCTTCTGGTTTGCTGGAAACAAGCTGTTGGATGCTGCTTTTCTTCTCTCTCTTTGTAGGGAGTCTCTCTTGGGGGCTTTTTTTAAAAAGGTCCAGCTGTGTTACTTCTCTCCTTCCCGTAGGAGACACTTGGTATCCACGGTGATCGCACAATGGCCCAGGACATGGCTACTTCACATGTTCTTTGTTTCAGAAGAAGACATTCCATTCTGGAATGTTTTAGGATGGGTATGGGATGGGTTCAGTTGAAGATTTGTCCTTTGTCCTTGTCAGACAGTTTGAATACGTGAAGGCCAAGCCTTTATCTTTGGCGGAAATTTTGGAGTGTTGTTCACTTTTTGAAGTGAACCTCGCAATGTGCAGCACTCCCTCAGTACTGCACTGGAGTTTCAACCTAGACTTAACATTCACCTAAGAATTTGATGGTCTCACACTCGATTTTTGGGTCCTTAAAGGGCATGAAGTGGTCCTCCTCACAAACAAGGCCCTTGCCATCAATGAGCTTATCATGGATGATTGAATTGACATCCTGGCAGTCAATGAAAATGTGGGGCTGACAGGTGACAACTGCAGCTTTCCCCTTACTGAAGCTCCACAACTTGCTATATTTTCCATCAGGATGCTCCTCCCATACCACCATGGTGGCAATGTGGTCTTATCACAAAGAGTTGGGTATGGGAGTCTAGTGGTTACGTGGCTGGACTAATACTTTGGAGATGTGAGTTTAAATCCCACCATGGTAGTGTGTGAATTTGAATTCAGTTTCAAAAAATATTAAACAAATCTGGAATAAAAAACTAGTTTCAGTCATGGTAACTATGAACCTATTAGATTGTTGCAAAAGCCGAACTGTGTCACTAATGTCCTTCAAAGAAGGAAGTCGACTGTCCTTACCCATCCCATTCTCCATATGACTCCAGACCCCAGTAATGTGGTTAACTGCCCTCTGAAATGACCTAGCAAAACACTCAGGGGTATCAAACTGCTATGAAGACATATAATAAGAAGAAAACTGAACAAACCACTTGGACATGGATATGACAAAAGCACATCATCCCAATTGACCCTGTAAAGTCCTCCGCACTAATATCTAAGGACTTGTGCCAAAGTTGGGAGAGCTGTCCCACACAGGGATAGGCACCAACATGTTGTATCACGAACATTTGACAAAACTATTGACTCAGCCACAGTCATGGGTGCCGTTAATCTGTATATAACGTGTATAACCAATCTAATGGCCATCAAAACACAATCCGATTTAAAACACATTTCTCCCTACTTCGTGAGATACCTGGCATTGTTTTTGCTTGCACAAGTAGTCAATGTGTGATGCGGATAATTCGGATAGATGTCCATCTGTCAGGAGTGATCTTGATCTCTTTCTCTCTCTCTTCCTCTCCCTCTGTGTCCAGCCCTCTTCCCTCTGTCTGCCCCTTTCTCTCCCCCCTCTTTGTCCCCCTCTCTCCCCTCTATGTCACCCTCTCTCTCCCCCACTCTCTCCATGTCCCTCCCCTCTCCCTCTGCCCCCTCTCCCTCTGCCCCCTCTTCCCCTCACCCCTCTTTACCCCCTCTCTCCCTCGCTCTCTGCTCTGCACCCCTCCTTCTCCCCATCCCTCTCCCTCTCCCTCTGCCCCTCTTTACCCCCTCTCTCCCTCACTCTCTGCTCTGCACCCCTCCTTCTCCCCATCCCTCTCCCTCTGCCCCTCTCTCTGCCCCTCTCTCTGCCCCTTCTCTCTCCCCCTCCCCCTCTCTCTGCCCCTTCTCTCTCCCTTCCCCTCATCTTTCTCCTCCTTTTCTCCTCCCTGTCTCTCTCCCCCACTCCCCTGTCTCCCTGCCCCTCACTCTCCCTCTCTCCCCCACTCCTCTGTCTCCCTCCCCCTCATCTCTCTCCTCCTTTTCCCCTCCCTGTCTCTCTCCCCCACTCCCCTGTCTCCCTCCCCCCCACTCTCCCTCTCTCCCCCACTCCCCTGTCTCCCTCCCCCTCACTCCCCTGTCTCCCTCCCCCTCACTCTCCCTCTCGCCCTCATCTCTCTCCTCCTTTTCCCCTCCCTGTCTCCCTCCCCCTCACTCTCCTGTCTCCCTCCCCCTCACTCTCCCTCCCCCTCTCCCCCTCCCTGTCTCTCTCCCCCACTCCCCTGTCTCCCTGTCTCTCTCCCCCACTCCCCTGTCTCCCTCCCCCACTCCTCTGTCTCCCTCCCCCTCACTCTCCCTCTCTCCCCTCTCCCTCATCTCTCTCCTCCTTTTCCCCTCCCTGTCTCTCTCCCCCACTCCCCTGTCTCCCTCTCCCTCCCCCACTCCCCTCCCCCTCATCTCTCTCCTCCTTTTCCCCTCCCTGTCTCTCCCCCACTCCCCTGTCTCCCTCCCCCTCTCCTGTCTCCCTCCCCCTCACTCTCCCTCTCTCCCCTCCCCTCCCCCTCATCTCTCTCCTCCTTTTCCCCTCCCTGTCTCTCTCCCCCACTCCCCTGTCTCTCTCCCCCACTCCTCTGTCTCCCTCCCCCTCACTCTCCCTCTCTCCCCCACTCCCCTCCCCTCCCCCTCATCTCTCTCCTCCTTTTCCCCTCCCTGTCTCTCTCCCCCACTCCCCTGTCTCCCTCCCCCTCTCTCCCCCACTCCTCTGTCTCCCTCCCCCTCACTCTCCCTCTCTCCCCTCCCCTCCCCCTCATCTCTCTCCTCCTTTTCCCCTCCCTGTCTCTCTTCCCCACTCCCGTCTCCCTCCCCCACTCCTCTCTCTCCTCCTTTTCCCCTCCCTGTCTCTCCCCCACTCCCCTGTCTCCCTCCCCCTCATCTCTCTCTCCTTTTCCCCTCCCTGTCTCTCTCCCCGCACTCCCTTTCTGCCCCCCCCCGCCCCCCATTTCCTGCCCTCTCCAAATGTACTAGGAGTGGAAAGACATTGCCGCTCGGGGTCGGCCCCACACTGTTAGAGAAACCAGGGCGTTTAGAGAGCTGAGAAAGTGGACTGTCTGCCTCAAAAAAATCTTGCTCTGGCTCAAAGTCGTCTTGCCTTTCCAGTTCTATCATTTTTTCCCGTCCGCTATCCTATCTGTTCAAACACGGCCAGAGAGCAGCTGATTGACAGTTCCAGTCTCCCCAGTGAGCCCCGCCTCCCCTGCGCTCCGCGAGCACCGCCCCCTGCCCTGCTCCCATTGGTCAGCACCCCGTGATTGACAGTTCCCGTCTCCCCAGTGAGCCCCGTCTCCCCTGCGCTCCGCGAGCACCGCCCCCTGCCCTGCTCCCATTGGTCAGCACCCCGTGATTGACAGTTCCCGTCTCCCCAGTGAGCCCCGCCTCCCCTGCGCTCCACGAGCACCGCCCCCTGCCCTGCTCCCATTGGTCAGCACCCCGTGATTGACAGTTCCCGTCTCCCCAGTGAGCCCCGCCTCCCCTGCGCTCCGCGAGCACCGCCCCCTGCCCTGCTCCCATTGGTCAGCACCCTGTGATTGACAGTTCCCGTCTTCACAGTGAGTCCCACCTCCCACGCGCTTTGATTCTGCGCGCAGGCAAACTATTTGTGCTTTTGATTGGCGGGCCGGACACAAAACTTTGGCAGGCAGTAGGAACTAGCCCGATGCCCCGATCCTTTGTAATTAATTTCGCTCCTGATAATTATAAATGTAGTAAAGTTTAAAGGCTTGCAGCAAGGAATTTAAAATTACCATGGACCTCAAAATTTTTACCACAGACACACTGTCGACCCCTGGTCCCACAACCAATAGCCTGACATAGAACTCACAGAATTGTACCTTTCAGCCAATTTCCCAGGCTCCTCCATTACCATCCCCGGCTATGTCTCTCCCACCTTCTTTTGGGCCTCCTTATCTCGAGAGACAATGGATACGCGCCTGGAGGTGGTCACGACAATACACCCAACAGAGGTGATGGCACAGATGGTGTGGTTCTGGGAGTCCTCAGCATTGACTCTGGGCCCCACGAAGTCTTGTGACATTAGGTAACCTCCTGTTGATTTTCATCTACTGCCCTTCCACAGCTGTTGAATCAGTACTCCTCCATGTTGAACGCCACATGGAAGAAGCGCTAAGGCACAGAATATACTCTGGGTGGGGTTCTTCAATGTCCATCATCAAGAGTGGTTCAGTAGCATCACTATTGGCTGAGTCCTGAAGGACATATCAGCCAGACTGGGCTTTAGGCAAGAGCTGAGAGAACCAAAATGAAGAGAAAAACTACTCAGCCTTGTCCTCACCAATCTACCTGTTGCAGATGTATCTGACCCTGATAGTATTGGTAGGAGTGGCCACTCCAAGGTCCTTGTGGCAACAAAGTCCGCTCTTCACACTGAGGTGTTGTGTAGGACTACGATTGTGTTAAATATGATAGATTAGGAACAAATCGAGATGTTTGCCAATGCTTAATTTGGATTCCACCAGCACCATTTGGCTCCTGACCTCATTACAGCCTTGGTCCTGACATGGACAAAAAGTTGAATTCCAGAGGTGAGGTGAGAGTGACTGCCCTTGACATCAAGGCAGCATTTGACTGAGAATGGCATCAAGGAGGCATAGAAATTTTTGTCTGAATATTCTTCATGAAGCACTTAGCACATTTCCCTACGTTAATGGCACTATGTAAGAGCAAGTTGTTGTTATGTTGTGTTGTTGTAAAGTTTCCTCAGAATCCAGAACTGAACAGATAGGGTGGATAGAGAGAAACTATTTCCTCTGGTGGAGAGAGTCCAGAACGAGGGTGCATACCTGTAAAACTGGAGCAAAACCATTCAGGGTGATATCAGGAAGTACTTCTTCACAGAGTGGGTAGTGGAAATCTGGAACTCTCTCCCCCGAAGAGCAATTGAGGTTAGTTCAATGGAAAATTTCAGAACAGTTTGATAGATTTTTTTCAGGCACGGGTATTAAGGATTACAGAACCAAGGATGGTAAATGAAGTTAAGCTACAGACCAATCATGATCTAACAGGAAAACAGGTTTGAGGGAGTGAACAGCCTACTCCTTTCCTATGTTAATCTCTGCTTAGGAATGATAAATGAAAAAGTGCTTTCAAACAAGTTTACATATTCAGAAACTCTTGCATCTTACAAATTCTAATTTGGATACTCACTGACTTGAATCTGGATCTATCTGGCGTGTTTCATTGCAACATTGATACAGTACATACTGTATCAAGAGAATGTCTACAAATTCTCATTAATCATGCCCTTACCTCATTACAAGAGTCTTGTGCAGAAGTGTTGGTGGCGATGGGGTTGAGGGAACAGCTCAGAGGTACAGAGGAGGCGACAGTGCAATAGACTGTTCTGTTCAGTCCATGTTATTTCAATAATGTGTAAAATCGCAGGCAACTGCCGAAGAAGAGATGATGGAATAGATTTTTGTCCATGACCTGGGCAGTGCCTGGCAGCATTCCACTGATTTCAACAGAATACATATTAGGCTGATTTATAAAAGGTGAGCAATGGGCCCAGCTAGAGTTCCACTCCAGAAACTTGAGCACATAATGTTGGGCTGACACTTCCAGTGCAGTACAGAGGGAGTGCTGCACTGTTGGAAGTGTCACCTTTCAGATGTGACGATAAACCTCTCAGGTGAATGTAAAAGATTCCACTGCACTCTTTGAAGAAAAACTGCGCAGCTCTGCCTCATGTCCTGGCCATTATTTATCCCTCAACACCATCACTGAAAACAGATTATCTGGTCTTGATCTCATTGCTTGCTTTTGTGACTTGTTTAATGTTAGTTTTACAATTCCACCTTTGCCAATATATTCGTATGAGCATTCAATTTTTATTACCTTCAACGTTTTTCAATATTTCTGAATGCATTCTCTCTCATTGCTGTAAAGTTAGATTTTCTAAAGTCTGGTCCATAAATTTTATTATCTAATGCTCCAGTCGGTAT
This sequence comes from Heterodontus francisci, assembly GCF_036365525.1. NCBI lineage: Eukaryota > Metazoa > Chordata > Chondrichthyes > Heterodontiformes > Heterodontidae > Heterodontus > Heterodontus francisci. The sequence goes on from NC_090382.1 coordinate 112,826,015, forward strand.
CAAATATAATGATGGCAACATCCATCAAGTGTTCCCAAATCTCCCATTTTTAATATGTGTCTAAGTTCAAGTGATAGGAAAGCACAACACTCAAAATAAATCATAGTAATAGATATAGTACGCCATCTTTAAAAAACTCCCTATTATTCTTGCCAACCATCCTTGAGGAGACTAACTCTTTTTGGGATAAAATTCCACAGGCAATGGTTGAATGCCCTACCTAGCCAAACCATCTAATTCTCTGAATCAAGATTTGAGCCTGAGATCAGCGAAGACTAGATTTTCCAATCTGCTTTCTTTTACCCCAGCTTAAACGGATTAATACTGGTGTTACATTAACATTGATCGCATAATGTAGGCTTGAGTGCTAGTGGACTATACTCAGCTCAATATAGCCAGCCTAGGGGATATTAAGAGATCAATTATAATTCCCCCACTTGCTACCTGAGTTGGGATCAGCTAACTCATGACAGAAAAAAGAACTGAACCTGGGATCTTTGGCACTGTATGGCTCAATGGCACGTTGGATTATTGATCAGAGTTATCACACAGGAAATTTATATTATGTTGCAGCAAACATCTAATGTACATGCACTCTCATTTTGCCTGGTGTTTGAACAACTCAGCGTCAAAATTATGTGCTGTGGAATGGTGTAATGAAACTCCCTGTATGTGGGCATCTACACATGAAGGCTACTACTGTCAGCTGTGACGTTATTGATAATGTTCTTGCTTCTCAGTCAGAAGGTTTAGAGTTCAAGTCCCACTCCAAAGACATAATCCCAGTTGACACTCCACTGCAGTACTGAGGGAGTGCTGCACTTTTGGATGAGATATTAAAACAAGACCCTTTCTGCTCTCTGAGATGGATGTAAAAGATTCCATGGCACTATTTGAAGAAGAGCATGGAGGTTCTCCCTGGTGTCTTGACCAATATTTATACCTTCAACCAACAGCACTAAAAAACAGATGTTTTTTTCATCGAGTATATCGGTGCCCTTTGTGGGAACTTGCTGTGCGCAGATTTTTCACCTGTTTCCTACATTAAAACAGTGCTTGCATTTCAAAAGTGCTTCAGATGCTGTAAAGTGCTTTGTGATGTCTTAAGGTTGTGAAAAGCACTTTATTAATTCAAATGCGTTCCTTCCTGTAGCAGAAAGGATTTGGAACCAATCTACTCATGAGAGTTCAATGTTACTCAATGTGAAATACGCCAGTGTTGGGAAGTGAAACATTCTTCCACTTTTTGGGTCAAATACTCACAGGTCAGTGCAGGCCAGATATGAAGCATAATTCTGCCAAACACTGCTCTGGTTCTTAACTGTAGCAAAAGTATAAACGTGTTCAAAAAATGAGTACGTTTAAAATATTTTTGTTAAAAGTAACTGGTGCAATTAATTCTCCAAACTAAGCCAAACTCAGAAGAATCCCCTAAGGAAGATCGCAGAACTGAGAGATTATAGCTTTCAGGAAAGATTGAGCAGACTTGGGTTCTTTTCTGTAGAAAGGAAATGACTAAGGGCTGGTTTGATACAGGTCTTTAAGATTATGAAAATATTTGATAGGGAGGGACGTAGAGAAGTTTCCATTGTGGGAGAGACCAAAACTAGGGGGCCATAAATATAAGATAGTTACTCATAAACCCAATAAGGAATTCAGGAGAAACATTTTTACACAAGAGTGTGGTTAGAATGTGGAATGTACTACCACAAGGAGTAGTTGAGGCAAATAGCATAGATACATTTAAGGAGAAGCTAAATAAGTACATGAGGAAGAAAGGAATAGAAGGTTACGCTGATAGGGTGAGATGAAGTAGGGTGGGAGGAGACTTGTGTGGAGCATAAACATTGGTGTGGACCAGTTAGATGGAATGGCCTGGATCTGTGCTGTAAATTCTATGTAATTCCCCACTATCACCTGTACCAGTGCGAAATTCTCTATATCCTACATCAGTTATATTTTATACCTCTGAGTGAGAGTTCCAGTTTAATAGCATTTTCTGCTTAGCCTTTTTTTGTTGACCTCTGCCTACTTAATTGAGAACTGCCCGAGCTTATCCACGTAGGCCCTTTACAGCTGGCAAGATGGAAGCTTTCCTCCAATAAAATAAGGCTTGCTTAGATGCATAGAAATCCAGTCACTGGGACAGTCAGTGCACTTTCCATGAAATTCAATAATCCATGGAAGACCGGCTATTCTGATCAGCCCTGCATAAAAATGCAGAATTGAGTTTTAAAAACGTTGCTGTAATGCACAGATAAGAGTGACTGAAATATTTTCTAATCCATGGCTATTTTCTGTGGAGTTAGTCTGTAAATCAAAAGGAATTCTGACATGGCAGGGCACATTTCAATAGCTGGAGTAGATATTTGAGGAATGTTAATAGCAATGAAGATGATGTTATAGAATTTGACTTCTGTAAAATCCACATAACATTTTTTGAATCCTTTCAGTAGAAGTGTCAAACCATCTTATAATTGAAATATTTAAATGATAGTCAAAATCCAGCAAATAATTTTAATACAGAATATTTAAGTGAAACATCTTATCAAGTGATTATTGCTGATAAGTGATTTAATATTTACTTGTCATTTACCCACTTATCTCTTTCACTTTGCTCGATTGATGCTGGGGCTCATGTCACTGACCCGAAACGTTAACTCTGCTTCTCTTTTCACAGATGCTGCCAGACCTGCTGAGTGTTTCCAGCATTTCTTGTTTTTATTTCAGATTTCCAGCATCCGCAGTATCTGGGCCAGATGGGATTTACCCTAGGATTCTCTGGGAAGCTAGGGAGAAGATTGCAGAGCCTTTGTCCTTGATCTTTATGTTGTCATTGTCGACAGGAATAGTGCCGGAAGACTGGAGGATAGCAAATGTTGTCCCCTTGTTCAAGAAGGGGAGTAGAGACAGTCCTGGTAATTATAGACCTGTGAGCCTTACTTCGGTTGTGGGTAAAATGTTGGAAAAGGTTATAAGAGACAGGATTTATAATCATCTTGAAAAGAATAAGTTCATTAGCGATAGTCAGCACGGTTTTGTGAAGGGTAGGTCGTGCCTCACAAACCTTATTGAGTTTTTCGAGAAGGTGACCAAACAGGTGGATGAGGGTAAAGCAGTGGATGTGGTGTATATGGATTTCAGTAAGGCGTTTGATAAGGTTCCCCATGGTAGGCTATTGCAGAAAATATGGAAGTATGGGGTTGAAGGTGATTTAGAGCTTTGGATCAGAAATTGGCTAGCTGAAAGAAGACAGAGGGTGGTGGTTGATGGCAAATGTTCATCCTGGAGTTTAGTTACTCGTGGTGTACCGCAAGGATCTGTTTTGGGGCCACTGCTGTTTGTCATTTTTATAAATGACCTGGAAGAGGGTGTAGAAAGGTGGGTTAGTAAATTTGCGGATGACACTAAGGTCGGTGGAGTTGTGGATAGTGCCGAAGGATGTTGTAGGTTACAGAGGGACATAGATAGGCTGCAGAGCTGGGCTGAGAGATGGCAAATGGAGTTTAATGCGGAAAAGTGCGAGGTGATTCACTTTGGAAGGAGTAACAGGAATGCAGAGTACTGGGCTAATGGGAAGATTCTTGGTAGTGTAGATGAACAGAGAGATCCTGGTGTCCAGGTGCATAAATCCCTGAAGGTTGCTACCCAGGTTAATAGGGCTGTTAAGAAGGCATATGGTGTGTTAGCTTTTATTAGTAGGGGGATCGAGTTTCGGAGCTACGAGGTCATGCTGCAGCTGTACAAAACTCTGGTGAGACTGCACCTGGAGTATTGCGTGCAGTTCTGGTCACCGCATTATAGGAAGGATGTGGAAGCTATGGAAAGGGTGCAGAGGAGATTTACTAGGATGTTGCCTGGTATGGAGGGAAGGTCTCACGAGGAAAGGCTGAGGGACTTGAGGTTGTTTTCGTTGGAGAGAAGGAGGAGGAGAGGTGACTTAATAGAGACATATAAGATAATCAGAGGGTTAGATAGGGTGGATAGTGAGCGTCTTTTTCCTCGGATGGTGATGGCAAACACGAGGGGACATAGCTTTAAGTTGAGGGGTGATAGATATAGGACAGATGTCAGAGGTAGTTTCTTTACTCAGAGAGTAGTAGGGGCGTGGAACGCCCTGCCTGCAGCAGTAGTAGACTCGCCAACTTTAAGAGCATTTAAGTGGTCATTGGATAGACATATGGATGAAAATGGAATAGTGTAGGTCAGATGGTTTCACAGGTTGGCGCAACATCGAGGGCCGAAGGGCCTGTACTGCGCTGTAATGTTCTAATTCTAATTCTAATTCTAAAAAAAATTCTATACTGTTACTTATAGATGACACTTTATTTAATATTTAAATGCCTATCATTTTGTAGTAATTATCTTGAAGTAATATTTTCTCTGATTGAGTTAATTAGAAGTTTAAATTTCATTGACATATTACTGACCCCGCAGATAGTGATGTGACGAAAATAAGACCTACATTGAAGATCCGTGGTCTCATTGGATCAATCACAGAGTTTTTAATCAGACAGTATTAGTCTTTATAGATTCAGCCTTAGCACTTCAGTTACGTGGAGAGACTAGAGAAGCTGTGTTATTCTCCTCAGAGCAGAGCAGGTTAAAGGGAGATTTGATAGAGGTGTTCAAAATGAAGAGTTTTGGTAGAGTAAACAAGGAGAAACTGCTTCCACTGGAAGAATAGTCAGAAACTGGAGGATGCAGTTTTATGGAAATTGGCAAAAGACCCAGAGGCAAGAAGAGGAAAATTATTTTTACACAGTGATTTGCTGTGATCTGGGATGTGCTGCCTGAAAGGGCGGTGGAAGCAGATTCAATAATAACTTTCAAAAGGGAATTGGAGAAATACTTGTAGGGGAAACATTTGTAGGGCTCTGGAGACAGGGCAGGGGAGTGGGACTAATTGGATAGCTCTTTCAAAGAGCCAGCACAGGCACGATGGGCAGAATGACTTCCGTCTGTGCTGTAATAATCTATGATTCTACGTCATTTAAGCAGAATTCTGAATTTATCTTGGGAAAATTTTTGATGCTTTTTCCCCCATTTGAGTCCCTCCTCTCCTGAAAGTTTGAGGGTGGGGTGGTAGTTTGAAAACCTGTTATTCAGCCTGCCTAGGGGGAGAGTGGCTGGCAGGAAGCATTATTGCAGGAAATAGCATTCACGTTAGCCATGATTTTTCCTCCATTAATGTCTGAAAATTATGGTGTGGCTACATGCCCATAATGTGCTCCCAGGCAGCAGTGCCAGATCATAGGATCATAGGAAATAGGAGCAGGAGTAGGCCATTCGGCCCCTCAAACCTGCTCTGCCATTCAATAAGATCATGGCTGATCTGTTTGTGTTTCCAATTCCACACTCCTATCTACCCCCGATAACCTTTGATTCCCTTGCCTAACAAGAATCTATCTACATCTGCCTTAAAATTATTCAATGACCCCATCTCCACCACCTTCTGAGGCAGAGAGTTCCAAAGTCGCACAACCCTCTGAGAGAAAAAAATGCTCCTCATCTCTGTCCTAAAAGGGCGACCCCTAATTTTAAAACAGTGCCCCCTAGTTCAGAATTCAGTATTCAGAAATCTATCAATTTCTGTCTTGAACATGCTCAATGATTGAGTTTCCACAGCCCTCTGGGGTAGAGAATTCCTCCTCATCTCAGTCTTAAATGGTCTGCCCTACAAATTCTAGAATTGTTGTAAAGATTTGTATTAGTTCAGCTCTCAACCTTCTAATCTCAAGGGAATAGAAATATGTTTATGCAACCTGTCCTCATAAATTAACCATTTGAGCCCTGGTATTAACCTTGTGAATCTGCACTGTCCTCTTCCCAAGCTCAATATATTATTTGGTGCCCTGAAAACTGATTGCAGGTGCTTCAGGTGGGATCTGACCAAGGATCTATACAACTGAAGCATCATGTCTTCACTTCTCAATCCCCTTCAAGTAAAGGTCGACATTCGTTAGCTTTTTTGATGACCTTTTCTACCTGTGCATTAATTTCAGTGATTTGTCTACGGGGACACCTTAACCTCTTTGCTCTTCCCCAGTTCCTAAACTCTCACCATTGAAAAAATGTTCCAATTTGTCTTTCTCAGGTGCAAAGTGGATCATAACTGACTTGATCCGATGCCTAAATGCATGCAGCCTGTAAGAAGGGAAATTTTTTGTTGCTTGGCTACCTTCTTACTAAAAGCATAAATGAACCTAGCGGAGCTGAAAAATGTTGCCTAAGTATCTCATTGCCATCATGGAACTATCTCGAGTGCCTTTACAATTCTGAAAATAGGTCTGATAGACTTTCAGGTAACTCTTGATATTACACGCGGCCAGACTTCATAAATCACTTCCTTTCCCGGATCCACTGATTGGAGGCAATTTGTCATTTCACACGTGTTGTTGCTGCATTTAAAATATTGTGTAAAGCAGTCTGGGTCAGTGAAAATTCAGCTGCTTCCTCGGTGCATGTAAAAGATGAAATTTCTGCATTACATATTTTATGAAAACATTACCATGTCAATAGCCCTAATTCTTCAATTAATCTTTTCATCTCTTCCTACCATTCCCAGAACATTTCTGCAAAGCCTCACTTTGATACACCTTTAAGTAGGTGTGGCTATGATCTATGTACATCACCAGACAGGAAATGATGTAAGGTACCTCATGATAGGTAGTGTGCAGTGTATAATCATCCAAGTAAAATGTGTTAACATGAGTCCTCCAAGATTGTGCATGTGCTACTAAATCTTCATGAATAAAGAATCCACATTCGAGTTTACCAATCCCATTTAAGTGATTGGTGCGTTTATGTTCAGTAGTAAGAAAAGGAAACATAATATGGTGGCAGCTTGTGGTTTCTGAAGATATTTGATTTTTAAGCACACCATCTATAACATCATGACAGCCAGTGCAGCGTGAAGGCTCTGCATTTGAATAGAAAGAGCAGCTGCAACAACTCTGACATCGGGACTGTAAATTCCTTCGACTCGAATTGCAAGCCTACAGACTTATTGACCATCGACACATGCAGCAGCTCAGCAACATGTCGATTTCTCACAGAACACTCAGAAATCGGAGTAGCAGCAGCGATCTGGAAGCTCAACAGAGGCTGAGAATCTAGCTCCGAGAGGTGTAGCACCAGGAAATACTCAAGTAGCAACTGTGAGTAAAGGGGCCACCGGATCGGTAGCAAAAGAGGGTGATCTGTCGTTTTGGATAGTGCCAGGGATGTTCAATCAAATGGCGGCCTCAGGAAGGGTCGGGGGGGAGGGGGCTTAGAAAGGTTGGGAGAAGCCATTGGAGCCATGAGGCGCTGTGGACCATCAGCAGCAGCAGAATTGTATTCAACCACAATCTGTAACCACATGGCACGGCACATTCCCCACTCTACCATTACCATCAAGCAGGGGGATCAGCCCTGGTTCAATGAAGAGTGCAGGAGGTCATGCCAGGAGCAGCACCAGGCATACCTAAAAATGAGGTGTCAGCTTGGTGAAGCTATAACCCAGGACTACTTGCATGCCAAACAGCGTAAGCAGCATGCAGTAGACAGGGCCAAGCGATCCCACAATCAACAGATCAGATCTAAGCTCTGCAGTCCTGCCACATCCAGTCATGAATGGTAGTGGACAATTAAACAACTGCCTGTAGGAGGAGGATGCACAAATATCCCCATCCTCAATGATGGGAGAGCCCAGCACATTAGTGCAAAAGACAAGGCTGAAACATTTGCATCCAGCTTCAGCCAGAGGTGCCGAGTGGATGATCCATCTTGGCCTCCTCCTGAGGTCCCCAGCATCATAGATGCTGGTATTCAGCCAATCCGATTCACACCACGTGATATCAAGAAACAGCTGAAGGCACTGGATACTGCAAAGGCTATGGGCCCTGTCAACATTCCGACAATGGTACTGAAGACTTGTGCTTCAGAACTAGCTGCTCACTTAGCCAAGCTCTTCAAGTACAGCTACAACATTAGCATCTACCCGGCAATGTGGAAAATTGCCCAGGTATATCCTGTGCACAAAAAACAGGACAAATCCAACCCGGCCAATTATCGCCCTATTAGTCTGCTCCCAATCATCAGCAAAGTGATGGAAGGGGTCGTTACAGTGCAATCAAGTGGCACTTGCTCAGCAATAACCTGCTCAGTGACGTTCAGTTTGGTTTCCACCAGGGCCACTCAACTCCTGACCTCATTACAGCCTTGGTTCAAACATGGACGAAAGAGCTGAACTCCAGAGGTGAGGTGTGTTACGACAGCGGCGGGAGCAATGCACTGTCAATTCAGTCCCATCACTCCACAGGTCACAGCATATTATTAAAGTTTTCCCACCCAACTGGAAAAACAGCCAAATTAAACACTCTAGTAACCCCCGGAATAAAATAGATCAAACCAGGATCTTTAGACAACAACAAATTAACTATTTATTAAAACTAAATCTTAAACACTATTAAGATAACCCTATGTCTAAAGACCTTCTAACTTCTTATTTTAATCTAACTCCCCCATTCATACTGTCAGGCAAACCCTCCATCTGCCAAGACTGAGGCACGCATTATTTCGCCACAAGAACAAAAACTCAAAATTGCAAGCCCATACTGGAAGGATATTTGCATAATACCAGACAATGTTGAAACAATGGGGACCCAGTCGTTGCTTCCCCAATACACAGAAGTGGTCAAACCAGTTTTAGTCACATGACTAACTGGCTATTGCAGAGTTTTTGAACTGAGAGAAAACAGGATTTGAACAGAACGCCGTGTGCTCATGGACTGAGAACATCTCTCCTGTCTGCCCTCATCTCGCTCTCACCAGCTTCGGAAACCATTGAAGACACATAAGCTCAAAGAGAGAAAAAGTCTCCTACGTGAACAAGTTTTAAAAGGAACACTGGGCCCCAACGAAACGTTAGACCATATCTTCAATCAAGGAATACCGCAAACTCGAAGCACAGTAACAAGAGATTGCCTCAAACTGTTCTACTTATCTTTTCTTCTGCTCTTTTCTGTCCCTATTTGCATGTGTGTATTGCATATGCATGCTAGCGTGGGTGCATCATATATCCGTAGGCGTTAACTGTATTACAGTTCAAGTTTAAGGTTTGACAAATTTCATCTTTCTTCTTTAAACCAAAGAAAGCTTGTTTGTGCTAATCTCCTTGCCTTATAATTGGAAAGTTGTGAACAAGGATTCACAAAGGGGGAGCTCCAAACACAGTGTGACACTGTTACAATAAGACTAGGTGAGGATAGTAACAAACCCCTAGACACATTACTCACCTGGTCGTAACAGAAATTGGGAGCTAGCGTCCGGATTGTTACCCACAGACAAATGAGTGAAATTGGAAGTGGGAATCCAAATTGTTCCCAATCAAAAAGAGCAAAATTTCAATACAGGTTTTCTTGTGGTTGTCTGTGATTGAATACTAACATGTCTGCAACTGAATTGAATAGCACTCCAAGCCAGGGTAAAGTAACTTGGGATAAGTTAAAAGCACTGTCTATGGAGGAGTTGAGAAAAATGACTGAGCAGTGTGGGATCACTGTACGTGGCAAGGCTAGGAAGTCTGAACTCCTAAGGCAAGTGGCTAACCATTTTTCCCTTGAATCAGATGAAGCAGAGGCAGTGTTAGAAACAGACCCAGAGAGGATACTGCTAACAAAGATACAATTGGAACAAAAGAAACTTGAATTAGAAGACAGGGAAAGAGAGAGAGAGAGAGAGAGAGAGACAGGAGAGGGAGAAAGAAAGGGTCTTCCAAAAGGAACGTGAAGAAAATGAAAGGCAGGAGAGAGAGAGACAGAATATTCTGGAAAGAATGTGAAGAACAAGAGTTAAAGTGTCTTGAGTTAGCTAGGGGGCAACAGAGTAACCTGAGTGAAAACATGGCCAATATGGAGGAGCAGAATTCAGGACTGGGTACAAGATTGCTAAAACTCGTTCCATTAATTCCAAAATTCAATGAGGAAGATGTGGAAACGTTTTTCATGTCTTTTCGAGAAACTGGCAGGGCAGCTAAAATAGTCAGCTGAGACCTGGTCTCTTTTACTGCAAAGCAAGCTAACTGGAAAAGCCCATGAGGTTTATTCCTTGTTGTCAGATGAGAGTTCATCAAATTATGAACTGACCAAAAATGCTATCCTCGGGGCATATGAATTAGTACCCGAAGCCTATCGCCAAAAGTTCAGAACCCTCAAAAAACAAGCCAATCAAACTTATCCAGAGATTGAAAGAAATAAGCAGCTGGCTTTTGACCACTGGCTGAGGGCTGTAAAAATACAATGCAGATGAGACTCTCAGAAGTAATCCTGTTAGAGGAATTTAAAAACTCTCTCCCATTATCAATAAAAACTCATGTTGAGGAGCAGGGGGTTCAGAGAGCCCGGCAAGCAGCCGTTCTGGCTGATAAGTTTGCTTTAATTTATAAGTTGGTTTCCCAGGGGTGAACCTTTTCTAATCACAAATCCGAAAAGGACTAAGCGTGGGAAGGTGATATCTGCCCAGGCAGTCCTGGAAGAGAAAGGAAAGCAGGAGACACAGGGGGCCCTCCTCCAGCCAAAATGGAAGGTGCTGTGAGCAAGAGTGAGACCCAGAGACCTGTGTGCTTCCATTATAATAAAGCAGGGCATTTAAAAGCTGACTGCTGGAAACTAAGGGGCAAACCGGTAGGGTTAATCAGGGCACACCCGCTCAGTGCAGACATGACCCTGATGGAAAGCACAGAACAAGCTATGGCTTTAACTGCAGTAAGAGTGCAACCCAGGAAGCCGACTACGGCCAGTGGAGGAAAAGTTAATTGGATTTCTGAAGGTTATCAGGGTTTTGTGTCTGATGGGAAAGTAACCCCACGCCCCTCGAGTGGGGCAAGCAAACCCATAGTGATTCTCACCTGGAGTGCAACCTAGTTTCAGGACCAGTGACTGTAGGGATTGTCCCTAGTTTGCCTGTGGACGGGGTTGACCTGCTCCTAGGTAATGATCTGGTGGGGGTGAAGGTGGTAGCCCCCCATGTAGTGAAAGAAAAACCATTGGAGGTCAGAGAGACAGGGTGGTGGCACGAGACGGTTCCCTGCAGAGCCCTGAATGTGTAGTGGTCAGGTCCTGATCAAACCAGCTCGCCCAGAGGAATTGGCATTGCAGGCAGATGACCATGAGATCTGCCTGTCCAAGACTTTCTTTGGAAAGTTAGGAGACCCAGGGAATGAATGATTTTCCCTCGGTGAGGTTCAGTGAGCTGACCCAGTATTGCAAGAGTTAGCACAGTCTGCCCAGTCTGAAAGTGAAGCAGAGGGAGTCCCTGATTGCTACTATTTAAAGAATGAGATACTGATGAGGAAATGGAATTCTCCTCACAGACCTGAGGGCAAGGAGTGGACAGTAGTTCACCAGTTATTGGGGCCGCAGAGGTACCGGAGAGAAATATTAAGAAGGGCCAACGAGACTACAGTAGCTATACCTGCTGGTATACGAAAGACAAAAGCCTGCATAAGACAGCAGTTTGACTGTCCAAAACTCCACAAGGATGTGGTGGAGTATTGTAGGGGATGCCACATGTGTCAGGTTGATGGGAAACCCCGACCTACAGTGAAATCTGCATCCCTAAGTCCTGTACCGGTGTTAGCAGGACCCTCCAGCAGAGCGCTGGTGAACTGTGAGGGACTGCCGCCGAGAACAAAAGGGAACAGGCAGGCACACGGCTGGCAAAAGTTTAGAAAGAGAAGGGGAAAAAGTGACCAAGAGGGCAGGTTAAAGGAGAAAATAAATACAGTTCCATGACAGGTGAGAATGACTGCCCTTGACATTAAGGCCACATTTGACCGAGTGTGGCATCAAGGAGCCCTAGCAAAACTGGAGTTAATGGGAATCAGGGAAAAAATCTTTGCTGGTTGGATTCATACCTAGCACAAAGGAAGATGTTTGTGGTTGTTGGAGGTCAATCATCTCAGTCCCAGGATATCACTGCAGGAGTTCCTCAGGGTCGTGTCCTAGGCCCAACCATCTTCAGCTGTTTATCGATGACCTTCCCTCCATCATAAGGTCAGAAGTGGGGATGTTTGCTGATGATTGCACAATGTAGAGCACCATTCCGATTCCTCAGATACTGAAGCAGCCCATGTTCATATGCAGCAAGACCTGGACAACATCTAGGCTTGGGCTGATAAGTGGCAAGTAACATTCATGCCACACAACTGCCAGGCAATGACCATCTCCAACAAGAGCGAATCTGACCATCTCCCCTTGACGTTCAATGGCATTACCATCACTGAATCCCCCTGGGGGGTCACCAGTGACCAGAAACTGAACAGAACCAGCCACATAAATGCTGTGGTTACAAGAGCAGGTCAGAGGCTGGGAATTCTGCAGCAGGTAACTCACCTTCTGTCTCCACAAAGCCTGTCCACCATCTACAAGACACAAGTCAGGAGTGTGATGGAATACTCTCCACTTGCCTGGATGGGTGCAGCTCCAACAACACTCAAGAAGCTCGACACCATCCAGGACAAAGCATCCCGCTTGATTGGCACCACATCCACCACCTTCAACATTCACTCCCTTCACACGGACAGTTGCAGCAGTGTGTACCATATACAAGATGCACTGCAGCAACTCACCAAGTCTTCTTCGGCAGCACCTTATAAACCCGCAACCTCTACCACCTAAAAGGACAAGGGCAGCAGATGTGTGGGAACACCACCACCTGCTAGTTCCCCTCCAAGTCACACCACCCTGACTTGGAACTATATCGCCATTCCTTCACTGTCGCTGGGTCAAAATCCTGGAACTCCCTCCCTAAGAGCACTGTGAGTGTACCTACCTCCCATGGACTGCAGCAGTTCAAGAAGGCAGCTCACCACCACCTTCTCAAGGGCAATTAGGGATGGGCAATAAATGGTGGCCTAGCCAGCGACACCCATATCCCCTGAACGGATAAAAAAAAGTTCTTGCCCTCTCTACACCTCTCTCCTCCTTTAAATTGGTCCTTGAAATCTACCTCTTAATATCTCTTTATGTGACTTGGTGTCAAGTTTTGTCTCAATATGATTCTGGTAAAGTACCTTGCAAATGTTTTACGATGCGTTATGTAAATGCAAGCTGTTGTTGTTGTCCGCTAAGGTGTGAAGACCATTAAATGTTTTGTTTGCTTGCCTATTTTCAAAGAATTGGCAGTAAAGGGACGGGGATCCCGCCTCCAAGAGCTGCCGGCCAATCAGAGGGTTGGCAGCTCATCAGTATCGGCAGTGCCACTGGGAGCGTTGGCCACGGCCAGTACTGCAGAGGCTTCAGACCCAGGCCCAGCGCTAGAACACCGGAACAGAGGTAGGTGAGGTGGGCTCACCAGGGCCAGTCCGATGGCCCTGGCGAGGGGGGTGCTCGTTCAGTCCAGGGAGAGGGGGGTCCCAGGTGGTAAAGTTGTTCCCAGTGGTGATCCTCCATGGGCCACAATTTGCCCACAGAGTAGAGATCCCTCCACAAGCCCAGAGGGAGGGTGCCTCATTTTAGAAGACAACCTGCCCACATGGCGGAGACCCATTGCCGCTGGTAAATCCCAGCGGCGGCAGGAAGAGGCCCTTAATTGGCTGCTAATAGGCCAATTAAGGGCCTCAATTGGCCTGTGGGCCAGAAGGCCGTCATCAGCCTATCCCATCCCCGGGAAGATTGTTGGGCAATGGGGAGGCGACAGGCCCTCCGCCCCCTCCCACCACACATCATGATACTCCATGTCCCCCGTCTCCGATCCCATCTCGGGGGGGTGGGGGTGGGGGCACATAAAATTCCAGCCCTTGTCACAAGGTCATGAGAATACACTGAGACTTCAAAGCAGACAGGTGTCAAAGCCACATTAATCAACTCACTGGCCCAGATGATTATCAGAAGGTCAAAAGCAATTGTTACGAACAAGTAATTTCTTTTCTTTGAACAAATTTCCCTGCTTTTTCAACCACCTGTCTGTAAATAGATTAGTGATTGAATTTTTTTCCTTCCCTTAAACCCTAATAATATATGACTGCATCAACAGCACGGTTTTTATAGTTAAAGAAATAGGGTTTATTAACACATTCTTAAACACGGGAAGGGGTTAACATCACCACGCACGCTTACAAACATTCAGGGAAAGGTTAAAGGCATAAAAAAGGCAAGGACATTTGCTAAATAGAAATTTAAACTGCAATGAATTTCAGTTAATATTAGTATCCATTAAATGAGCAGAAAACATCTGAAAATTGGAGATCACTGATTAAAAATGCCAAATATGGGAGGAGCTGTTGGACATATCTCTTCTCTTACAAATTTCTTCTTCTTTGCACTCTCAGATATAAATGGAGGTAGCTCAATTTTTGCTGAAGTCGCCTTTTCCTGAGGTGGAGAGGAAGCTAGCAGAAGGCAGGTTTTCTTGTTACTTTTGCAGACTGTGTCTTTAATTTTCTTCACTGTTTGAAGTCTGTGTCTTCTTCTATTTTTCTGGCTTTTGCGGACTGTCTAAGAGAGAGCTGTGTAACAGCAGGCAGGTGTGGCTTCCATGGAGGTTTCGGGGGGGAGGCTTAGGCTGTTTTCTAACATTAAGGACTGAGTGGCCCCTGTATTCCTGATCAATACAATGACTTGCTCATCTCCTGGGAAAGGTAGGGTGACACGGTTCCTTCGAGGATAAAACTCCGATAACTCTCAGTGAATTTGTTTGGTCCAGCAACACACAGGGAAATACCTTCAGAGGGTCTAGGCTCTACTGTGAAGGCCTCTGCCGGTGTTGCTGTGCTTTTTACTGGGGTATCCTCATTGGGACTGCCTTGCGGAGACCTATTAGACCTACTGGCTTTCCGTTTAGCCTCCAGCATTCTGGCCTGGAGTGACGCACTTTGTTGAAGTGGGAGCACACTGATCTCCTTGCTTTCTATTTGTGGGCTTGGGGTGGATTGTTTGCACCCTTGTCTGTACTCCCCTTTCTAGGTGTGGCTCCCTTTTTATCCCACTCTCCCTTCTTATTCTCCCACTGTTTCTCAGGGTGGCTTTGGAAGGATCTACCTGAGTTGCCAGGCCTATGTGTGAGGTCATAGCTATCGGCACCGACTGCGGTCTCTCTAGCTGTGTGGACTCTCCGCTCCTCCAAGTGCACTCCTAGGTTGGGGGGTAGGCTATTTTAAAATTCCTCCAGCAACATTAGCTCGCGTAGTTCCTCATAGGTGTGCTGTATTTTTACAGATTGGACCCACCGGTCGAAAGTGATTTGATTTTGCCTTTCGAATTCCAGGTAACTCTGCATGGGTTTCTGTCAGGTATTCCTAAATTGCTGGTGATATGCCTCTGGGACCAACTCATAAACACTAAGGATGGCAGCTTTGATCTGCTCGTAATTAGTGGACATTTCAGGAATCAGCATAGAATAGACCTCTTGAGCCTTCCCTGTTAACTGACCAGGAATTATGAGGGCCCACATTTCTTGTGGCCATTGTAACTGTGCCAATACCTTCACTAAAGTAGCAAAAAAGGATTCCAACTCACTGTCTTCAAATTTTGGTACAAACCTAGCCTCAAAGCCTGATTCTGTGTTAGGGAGATTTGGGCGGTTTCCGGGTGAAGTGAGATTTTCCCTAGCAGCCTCCAACTGTCTCGCCTCTGCACAGTGGCGCAGTGGTTAGCACTGCAGCCTCACAGCTCCAGGGACCCGGGTTCGATTCTGGGTACTGCCTGTGTGGAGTTTGCAAGTTCTCCCTGTGTCTGCGTGGGTTTTCTCCGGGTGCTCCGGTTTCCTCCCACAAGCCAAAAGACTTGCAGGTTGACAGGTAAATTGGCCATTATGAATTGTCACTAGTATAGGTAGGTGGTAGGGAAATATAGGGACAGGTGGGGCTGTTTGGTAGGAATATGGGGTTAGTGTAGGATTAGTATAAATGGGTGGTTGATGGTCGGCACAGACTCGGTGGGCCGAAGGGCCTGTTTCAGTGCTGTATCTCTAATCTAATCTAATCTAATCTCTCTCTCTGCTTCAGCCTTCAGCTCTATTTCCAATTTTTGTAGCTGGAAAACCCTTTCTCTCTCCTTTTCTCTTTCTGCTCTCTCTTTCCTTTTCTCTCTCCTCTCTCCCTCTTTGCCTTTCTCTTTCCTAAACCTCCATCCTGAGTTTTGCCAGTTCCATTTTGGCCATGGGAGATGTGTCAGTTTCAGGAGCTAATCCCTCATCTACCTGTTCCGGATTGGGACTGTGTCCTAGGTGCTCAGCCACCACTTTAGGACCTCAGTTAGTTTCACCTTTCCGGGCAGTTACACTTGTATCTGTTGTAGCTTTTAACTGGTCTATACTCAGGGTTGTCAATGTTTCAGCAGTTACATCATTGAATCAAAATGTGCCACTTTCTAATGTTAGAGTAAGAAGGTTTTTTCTGCGGTCGTTTATTTGTCTTAACAATCTTTTCGGTTACCAGCTTTTCCCCCTTTGGCTTCCAATCAGTTAATTTTAATTTCTGATTCAACTCGTTTCTTATATTTGGTCTTTCGTGGGTTTATCCCGGGACTTGAGCTTCCAATTGCTATGTCACGAACAGGTGGTTAATCTTTTTTTTTCTCTGAACAAATTTTCCTGTTTTTTCTACCATCAGTGATTGAATTTTTTCCCATCCCTTAAACTCTAATAATAAATGAACGCATCAACAACATGGCTTTTAAAGTTAAAACAAAGAAGATTATTATGATGGGGTATAGATTAAATTGTCCTTGACAGAGGACAAAGGATCGGCACAACATTGTGGGCCGAAGGGCCTGTTCTGTGCTGTATGTTCTATGTTCTATGTTCTATGTTCTATTAACACGCTTAACACACTCTTAAACTCAGGAAGGTGTTTTACTTCACCATGCACACTTACAAACATTCAGGGAAAGGTTAAAGGCATAAAAAAGGCAAGGACATTTAGAAACTTAAACCACCATGAATTTCAGTTAAAACTAGTGTTACGACCAGGTGAGAAGGAGGTCGAGGGTTCCCTCTCAGCCTTCACCTGGTCTTACCGTAACAGGGTTTAATTTTAAACACACCGTATTTTTAGCTCCCCCTTGGTGAATCCTAGTTCACCGCTTTCCAATTATAAGGCAAAGAAACCAGCACAAACAGGTTTTCTTAGGTTTAAAGACGAAAAGTTGAAATTTATTAAACTTAAACTTCAATTCAGTTAATGCCTACAGCTACATGACGCGCCCACGCTGGCATGCATACATGATACACACATGCAAATAGAGACAGAAAAGAGCAGAAGAAAAATAGAGTGGAAATGTTTGAGGCAATATCTGAAGAGTTTTTGTTACGGTTCTACGAGCTCACTGTAAAGTCCTTGCAGGTAGATCTTGCTTTTCATTTGGGCCCAGTATTTTTCTTAAACCTTGTTCACTGTAGCAGGCTTTCCTCTCTTGGGGTTCGTGTGTCTTCAGTGGATTCAGAGGCTTGTGAGAAAGAGATGGGAGCAGACAGGAGAGAGATCTTCTCAGTCCAGGAGCAAACAGACACTCTGAGTTCAAACGATCTGTGGCCAGTTCAAAAGAAAACCCTGGAACAGCCAGGTCGTCATGTGACCAGCTGGTCTAACCAGTCCTGGCCCTTTTGAATTGTATCCTCCTTAGCAGGCCCTGGAATACCCTTCCTCACCTTCGATATCTGTTAGTATGTAAATTTTATTTTCCAGCCACGGCTGATCTGTTTAACAAGTCATTTCCTCGCTCCAACAACAGTTAAAAATCAGTGTTCATTGCAAAGTTGATGTGCCTGATTCTTGGCAGGTGGGGGCCTAGCTTGACACTAGTGTCTGTTAAATTAGCAGAAAAAGTCCAAAAATAGCAGATCACCCATTAGAAATGCCTAATAGGGGAGGAGCTGTTGGAAATCTCTCTTCTCTTACAAATTTCTTCTTCTTTGCACTCTCAGATATAAATGGAGGTAGCTCGATTTTTGCTGGTCACCTTTTCCATAGGTGGAGAGGAAGCTACAAGAAGGCAGGTTTTCTTGTTATTTTTGCAGACTGTGTCTTTAATTTTATTTGCTGTTTGAAGTCTGTGTCTTCATTTATTTTTCTGGCTTTTGCAGACTGTCTTAGAGAGAGCTGTGGAGCAGCAGGCAGGCTGTGGCTTCTCCAGGCAGTGTGTGTTCCGAACTGGATATTCCCTCAGGCCGAGAATTCAGCAGGCCGAGAAAGGTGGTGTGTTGGACAAGCTTTGCCACATGATCTCCCTCCTCCATTTTAACAAGTGGAACATAAAAGTAAAACTTAAAACAATGCTGTATAAAATGGCAGTTGACATCAATATTCAAATGCACAAAACACAATTTACAGGTAGTTCGCATCTATTCATCACACAATATACTGTGGATGCTGGAAATCTGAAACAAAAGCAATACTCAGCAGGTCTGGCAGCATCTTTGGAGAGAGAAACAGAGTTAACGTTTCAGGTTGATGACCTTTCATCAGATATTCTAATGAAAGGTCATCGACCAGAGTTGTTCACTCTGATTATCAGAAAGAACTGGCTGAACAGACCGATGGATCTGGTGAAGTAATGTACTTAAATCACTACCACTCGAATAGAATAGAAAAAACAATGACAACAGAAGACTGCAACTGAATCTTTTCATAAATCAGAGCTTATTTTATGTCGACATAAAAGCAGAGATAAGGTATAAAGAAAGCATGACACCCAAGCTGAGGTGTGCACACAGCATCTGATGATTCTGAAGGAGATATCAGAGGATGTTTAGGAAACACCAATAAAGAAAGAATGGAAGACAAGGCTTTGGCCAAGACTGATGACATAATCATTCTGAGATTTTGAGTGCCATTTGCCAAGTTAAGTTTGCATTAATGTCATTTATATCTTGTACAACCAGCTCTGTTAATAAAGTTAATCTTGTATTGACAAAGCAACATATCCTTATATCTCTCTCTCTCTATAATTGTGGCGTCTATGGTTTGAACTCATGAGAAAAACATCAGAACTTTTGAAATAGGAGCAGGGGTAGGTCATAAAGCCCATCGAGCCTCCTCTGCAACTCAATAAGATGATGGATGATCTTCTACCTCTATATTTTCCTGCCTGATCCCATATGTCTTGGTTCCCTTAGTGCCCAAGAATCTACCGATCTCAGCCTTGTATATACTCAACACTTAAACACCTAATGCGGCAACTATGACCCCTAGTTCCAGACTCTCCAGCCAGGAGAAACAACCTTTCAGCATCTACCCTGTCAAGCTCTCTAAGAATTTTATACATTTCAATTACATAATTTTTCATTCTTCTAAACTCCAGAGAATATAGGCCGATTCGACTCAATCTCTCCTCATGGGACAGCCCTCTCATTTCAGGAATCAATATAGTGAACCTTCATTGCACCCCATCTAAGGAAAGTATATCCTTCTTTAGGTATGAAGATCAAACCTGTACCCAGTACTTGTGAAAGCCTTCTATAATTACAGGAAGACTTCTTTACTCTTATACCCCAAATCCTTTGCAATAAAGGCTAAAATCCATTTGCCTTCCAATCTGCTTGCTCCGTCTGCATGATAAAGAATGGATGCAATGATAAGGAAGCGATAGAAATAATCTTTTTATCCTACACTCTCATGTGTCCCAAGTTGTCATCGCAAATTTTATCAAAGAACTGACACAGTTGCAATGTAGATCACTGTCTATTTCACAAGAGCAGATGCGCCAGGATTCACACTGGGAATGAACAGATTCCCTTGCAACATGTCAGGTAAGAATCATCAGATTCCTTTTTTCATTATGTTTTAATTTGACACTGATTTGAATGCAAGCCTTTTTAAAAATAAAAGAAAAAGAAAATCTGTTTAAGTTCCTGACGTGTATTTGCTAAAATACAGCAAACATCTGGTGAAGAATTCAACAAAACAAAAGCTAAGATGGAACTTAGCCTGTTGTTGTCTAGCATGACAGATGCTTGTGGTTAACAGGTTGCTTTTTAGTAAACTCAGCAAAAATAATTAAGACACCCTCAACCCAAGAGGGTCAGGTTCCGCAGGCGCCTCTGAAGTTACTGCCAGAAGCAAATCGAAAGCATTTGCATTGAAATAGTGCCTTTCACAACCTCACGACATCCCAAAGGTTTTCCAGCCAATGAAACACTTTTCAAGTGTGAGGTGATGCATTTTGACAGACGTGATAGGGAGAAGATAGGAAGAAGGAATTTTCCTCCACACAAGATCAGGGGGCAGGTTGTTCAACCTTGCCCGTCTAAGAGCGAAGTCCAAAGTACGGAAAGTCCTCATCAGAGAACTCCTCTTTGCTGACGATGCTGCTTTAACATCTCACACTGAAGAATGCCTGCAGAGTCTCATCGACAGGTTTGCGTCTGCCTGCAATGAATTTGGCCTAACCATCAGCCTCAAGAAAACGAACATCATGGGGCAGGATGTCAGAAATGCTCCATCCATCAATATTGGCGACCACGCTCTGGAAGTGGTTCAAGA
Source organism: Heterodontus francisci (assembly GCF_036365525.1). NCBI lineage: Eukaryota > Metazoa > Chordata > Chondrichthyes > Heterodontiformes > Heterodontidae > Heterodontus > Heterodontus francisci. Next base: position 112,846,479 of record NC_090382.1, read on the forward strand.
GTTCACCTACCTAGGCTCAACTATCACCAGTAACCTGTCTCTAGATGCAGAAATCAACAAGCGCATGGGTAAGGCTTCCACTGCTATGTCCAGACTGGCCAAGAGAGTGTGGGAAAATGGCGCACTGACACGGAACACAAAAGTCCGAGTGTATCAGGCCTGTGTCCTCAGTACCTTGCTCTATGGCAGCGAGGCCTGGACAACGTATGCCAGCCAAGAGCGACGTCTCAATTCATTCCATCTTCGCTGCCTTCGGAGAATACTTGGCATCAGGTGGCAGGACTATATCTCCAACACAGAAGTCCTTGAAGCGGCCAACACCCCCAGCTTATACACACTACTGAGTCAGCGGCGCTTGAGATGGCTTGGCCATGTGAGCCGCATGGAAGATGGCAGGATCCCCAAAGACACATTGTACAGCGAGCTCGCCACTGGTATCAGACCCACCGGCCGTCCATGTCTCCGTTATAAAGACGTCTGCAAACGTGACATGAAATCGTGTGACATTGATCACAAGTCGTGGGAGTCAGTTGCCAGCATTCGCCAGAGCTGGCGGGCAGCCATAAAGACAGGGCTAAATTGTGGCGAGTCGAAGAGACTTAGTAGTTGGCAGGAAAAAAGACAGAGGCGCAAGGGGAGAGCCAACTGTGCAACAGCCCCAACAAACAAATTTCTCTGCAGCACCTGTGGAAGAGCCTGTCACTCCAGAATTGGCCTTTATAGCCACTCCAGGCGCTGCTTCACAAACCACTGACCACCTCCAGGCGCGTATCCATTGTCTCTCGAGATAAGGAGGCCCAAAAGAAGAAAGAAGAAGATAGGGAGAGGCAATATATAGTTATTGGCACAGTTCTAAAGAGTGTGGAGGGACAGAGGGACCTAGGAGTGCATGTGTACCAATCTCTGAAGGTGGCAAGACATATTAAGAGAGTGATTAGTAAAGCATAAGTGACCTTGGACTTCATAAATAGAAGCATTGAGTACAAAAGCAGGGAAGTTGTGGGTGGCACAGTGGTGCAGTGGTTAGTACCGCAGCCTCACAGCTCCAGGGACCCGGGTTTAATTCTGGGTACTGCCTGTGCGGAGTTTGCAAGTTCTCCCTGTGACCGTGAGGGTTTTCGCCGCGTGCTCCGGTTTCCTCCCACAGCCAAAGACTTGCAGGTGATTGGAAAATTGGCCATTGTAAATTGTCCCTAGTGTAGGTAGGTGGTAGGGAATATGGGATTACTGTAGGACTAGCATAAATGGGTGGTTGTTGGTTGGCACAGATTCGGTGGGCCGAAGGGCCTGTTTCAGTGCTGTATCTGTTAAACAAAAATTAACCTTTATAAAGCTCTGGTTAGGCCAATCAGTGTATTGCATCCAGTTCTGGTCATCACACTTTAGGAAAGATGTGAGAGTCCTTGAGAGGGAGTAAAGGGGATTTACCAGAATGATTCCTGGGATGGGAATTTTTGGATACAAGGTTAGGTTGGAGAAGTTGGGGTTGTTCTCTTTGGAGCAAATGCTGTTGAGGAGAGTTCTGAGAGAGGTTTACAAGATTACGACAGGTTTAGGTAAGCTCGACAAAGAAAAGCTGTTTCCATTAGTTGATAGCACAAGGACTAGGGGACCCAGATTAAAGGCTTTGGGCAAGAGATACAGATGGGATGTGAGGAAGAACCTTTTTATGCAGCGAGTGGTAACGACTTGGAACTCACTGCCGACAAGTGTGGTGGAAGCAGAGACGATGAATGATTTCAAAAGGAAGTTGAATAGACACTTGAAGGAAATAAACTTGTAGGGCTATGGAGACAGAGCAGGGTAATGGGACTGACTGGATTGCTCTACAGTAAGCCAGCATGGACTCTCTGTGACTCTTTGAAAGGTGACAGATAATTTGTGCACAGTTAGGGCCCAACAGCAGGCAATGTGATAATGACCAGATCATCTGTTTCAGTGATGTTGGCTGAGGGATAAATATTGACCAAGACACTGAGGAGAACTTCCCTGCTCTTCTTCGAAATAGTGCTATGGGGTCTCTTACATCTACCTGAGAAGGCAGACATTGCCTTGGCTTAACATCTCATTTGAGAGCTGGCACCTCCTAGTGTGCAGCACTGCCTTATTACTTCGCTGAAGTGTCAACCTAGATTCTGTGTTCAGGCAGCCACAGTATTTTTCTCAGTGCCTTTTGTAGCTCTGTCGGCATCTATAGATCAGGGATGTGGTTTTGCATTCGAGACCTGAACAAAGTTTTTGGCGGGTAAAATCAAATTTGAACCTTGTGATTTCAAAAGAAATTTCATGCACAGTTCTGGTTTGTGTGGAATCCATCCTGGAGTACAACTGGGACAATTTCTACAGCACCAGTGCCCTGAGGCACTATTCAGAACCACATTGACAGTATGAATCAGGAGATAGCAGACTAATTGCCTACTGAACGTTAGAGACATTCTCGTGGGTCTCACCAACAACTATTGGGCACCCAATTACAACTAAACACTCAGAGTCAGATTATTGCCTTTTTAACAATTAACCCCTGCTTTTTAAGAACATTAGAAAAAGGAGCAGGAGTAGCTCATTCAACCCTTCTAGCCTGCTCCGTCATTCAGTAAGATCACGGCTGATCTTTTACCTCAACTCCATCTTCCCACTCTATCCCCAGATCCCTTGAATTTCTTAGTACCCAAATAACCGTCAATCTTTGTCTTGAATATACCTCTCCTATTTCTCATCTACATGCTGCCCCTCAGTGACATCATCCAGTTTTCACATCTTTGCTGAATATGCCTAGCTCTACCTCACTTCCACCTTGATCGGCCCCTCCACTGTCAGACTGCTTATCCAACATCTGTGAGGAGCAGAAGTTTCCTCCAATTTTATATTGGGAAGACTGAAGCCATTGTCTTTGGTCCCTGCTATAAATTCTGTTCCCTCACTACCTACTCCATCCTTCTCCCTGACAAATGTCCAAGACTGAACTGGACTGTTCGCAACCCTGGGGTCATATTTCACTTGAGATGAGATTCCGCCCACGTACCCACACCATCACTAAGTCAGCCTATATTCACCTATCTGACGACACCCGTCCCTGCCCCAGCCTCAGTTCTTCTGCTGCTGAAGCCATTCCCCCATGCCTTTGTTACCTCTATACTTGACTATTCTAATGTGCTCCTGGCCAGCCTCCCATATTCTGTCCTCTGTAAACTTGAGGTCATACAAAACTTTGGTGCCCATGTCCTAACTCGCACCAAATGCCATTCACCCAACACCCCTGTGCTCGCTGACCTACACAGGCTCCCAGCCAAACAACACCTCATTTTTAAATTCACACCGTTGTTTTCAAATCCCTCCATGGCCTCGTCCCTCTTGATCTCTGTAATCTCCTCCAGCCTGACAATGCTCCGAGGTGTCTGTGCTCACCTCATTCCAGCCTCTTGAGCATCCCTGATTTTAATTGCTCCACCATTGGTGGCTGCGCCTTCAGTTGCCTAGGCCCTAAGCTCTGGAATTCCTTCCCTACACCTCTGCACCTCTCTACCTTGTTTTCCCCCTTTAAGACACTCCTTAAAACCTACCTCTTTGACCAAGCTTTTGGTCATCTGTCCTAATATCTCCTTATGTGGCTCAGTGTCATATTTTGTTTTATAATGCTCCTGTGAAGCACGGTAGAACACTGTATGACATTAAAGGCGCTATATAAATTCAAGGCGTTATTATCATAACCTCCTCTAGCCTTATAAGCCTTTGAGAACTGTGTGCTCTTCCAATTCTGGCCTCTTGTGCAATAAAGACCAACATGCCATTTGCCTTCCTAATTGCTTGCTGTACCTGCAAGCTAACTTGAGTACACCTAACAAAAACAAAAAATGCTGGAATCACTCAGCAGGTCTGGCAGCATCTGTGGAAAGAGAAGCAGAGTTAACGTTTCGGGTCAGTGACCCTTCTTCGGAACTGACAAATATTAGAAAAGTCACAGATTATAAGCAAGTGAGGTGGGGGTGGGGCAAGAGATAACAAAAGAGAAGGTGCAGATTGGACCAGGCCACATAGCTGACCAAAAGGTCACAGAGCAAAGGCAAACAATATGTTAATGGTGTGTTGAAAGACAAAGCATTAGTACAGATTAGGTGTGAATACACTGAATATTGAACAGCAGCAAGTGCAAACCTGAAAAAAAACCTGAAAAAAACCAGCATCCACAGTATTTTCCAGCATCCGCAGTATTTTGCTTTTATTTGAGTACACCCAAGTCCCTCTGAGCATCAACATTTACAAGTTACATGCCTTTTAAAAAATATTCTGCCTTTCTATTTTTACTGCAAAAATGAATAATCTCACACTTCCCCACATTATACTCCATCTGCCATCTTGTTGCTCACTCACTTAACCTGTCTATAATCTCTTTGCAGTCTCATCTAGCTTTGCATTTTCAGAAAACTTGGATACATTACTCTCAGTTTATTGACTTAAATCATTAATGCAGTCTGTAAACCAGCACTGATCCTTGTGACACTCCACTAGTTACAGCCTGCCAACTTGAAAATGCCCTGTTTATCCCTACTCTCTGCTCCTTGTCCACTATCCAATCCTCTATTCATGCTAATGTCTTACTCCCAAATCCATGAGCTCTTGTCTTGCATATTATCCTTTTATGTAGCACCTTATTGAATGCCTTTTGGAAATCCAAATATCTACTGGCTCCCCTTTATCTACCCTACCAGTTACATCCTCACAAACTCTAATAAATTTGCCAAACATCATTTCCCTTTCGTAAAACCATGTTAATTCTGTCTGATTATACTTTGATTTTCTAAGTGCATTGTTAAGACTTCCTGCAAAATAGATTCTGGCATTTTCCCGAAAATTGATGTCAGGCTAACTGCCCTGTAGTTCCCTGTTTTCTCTTTTCCTCCATTCTTGAAAAGCAGTTCCTAACTTCCAGTCTTCTGGGACTGTTCTAGAATCTGAGGAATTTTGGAAGATTATAACCAGTGTATCCACTGAATCTGCAACTACCTCTTTTAGAACCCTACGAAGTAAGCCATCTCCCTGGGGATTTGTTGGCTTTTAGTCCCTTAATTTTCTCTAATACCTTTTCTCTGCTTATATTAATTACTTTAATTTCCTCACTCTTATTAGCCTCTTGGTTAACCTCTATTTCTGGTATGTAATTTGTGTCCTCTACTGTGAAGACAGAAACAAAACATTTGTTCAATATCTCTGCCATTTCCTCATTCTCCATGATAATTTCTCCTATCTCTGCCTCTAATGCATACTTTAGTTACTCTCCTCCTTTTTATATACTTGTAAAAGCTCTCAGAATCTGTTTTTATATTCCTGGCTAATTTACTGTCAGATTTCTTTCCCCTTTTTATCATCTTTTTGGTCACCCTTTGCTGGTTTCGTCTGATTATGCTCTTGTGAAGCACTTTGGGATTTTGGACTATGCTACAGGCGCCAAATAAAGGAAAGATGTTATTGTTTTCAAGCTCCAAAAAAGAAATATATGCTTGATTCCATTGGGTAGATTTTCAACTTGACTCTGGGAAATAAAACTGGCATTGCAGATTGTTGCATGGATAGAAAATGCCCAATTTTCATTTCCATTGGTTTCTATAATGGGTGACAACTTGCGAGGCTAATGAAAAGCTTCTCAATGAATTCATAGCTCCCCACTGAGTATTTTGTTTACACAATTATGTAATTAATATATATTAACTTAGACTTTATTCATTTAAAAGAACATTATTTTTGCAAAGGCAGAAGTTGCTCGAACCATCAATCGGTTTAAAGACCAAAAATCCATTTTAATTCAATTGAAAACCAAAGAGTAATGGTCTTGTTCTGCACTGTTAGTTAGCTTTCATCTTTGTCTAGATATGACTACCACTGTTTAAATTCCCTAAGTGAAAAGTAATATAATATTTTTGGGAAAGATAGTCTCAATCTGAAATATTACCTGAAGCCCAGTGAGTTGGAGAGATCTTTGGCTTTGAGGCAATATTTTTTACAGTGCTGCTCTGTTTCTATTTTTGTGTTTACGTGCACTGATTTCAGATTAATATAAAACAATGAAAGAACGTCCATTTACTTCACACCTTTCACACCCCCAGGACATCGCAAAGCACTTTACAATGAAAAATTATACTTTTGAAGTATAGTCTCTGTTGTAATGTAGGAAATATAGCAGCCAATTTGGTGCATAGCAAGCTCCCACAAACAGCCATAAGAAAAATGAGCAAATAATCTGTTTTAATGATGCTGATTGAGGACAAAGTACTGGACACTGGTAGAACTCACTTTCTCTTCTTCACAGTTAGTACTACGGGATCTTTTATGTCTAACTGAGAAGACAGATGTGTTCTCAGCTTACATCGCATTCAAAAGATCACACCTCTGACTGTGGTACATCAAGCGAGATTTTGTGTTTGTGTTGCTGGAGTGGAAATTAAACCTGCAAATTTCTGATTTAGAGACATGGCTAACACCGAGACTCAATGCAGAGATGTAATTCAAGAGAAAGGCTAATATCACATGGTCTTCACAGCAACAGAGTGGTGCAGTGGTTAGCACCGCAGCCTCACAGTTCCAGTGATCTGTGTTCAGTTCTGGGTACTGCCTGTGCAGAGTTTGCAAGTTCTCCCTGTGACCATGTGGGTTTCCGCCGGGTGCCGTGGTTTCCTCCCACAGCCAAAGACTTGCAGGTTGCTCGGTAAATTGGCCATTGTAAATTGCCCCTAGTGGTGGTAGGGGAATGGTGGGGATGTGGTAGGGAATATGGGATTAATGTAGGATTGGTATAAATGGGTGGTTGTTGGTCGGCACAGACTTGGTGGGCTGAAGGGCCTGTTTCAGTGCTGTATCTCTAAATAAAATAAATAAGCTGTGATAGAACTGCTGCTAAACCAAGTGCATTATTGGGCTGCCTGCAAATTTACTTTGATCTTTGAAGAATGATATTCTTTTTGGCAATGAGATTTACCTTTCTGGTGAGTGGAACTCTGCATGTACCCTTTGGCATTGGGTAGAATGCAACATGGATCTGGCAGTATAACTTTGGTCTGTAGGTTCTATGTAACAGAATACCACACCAATCTGAGATTAGTACCTATATTATAATAATGGCATTAATCTGTTTCACAAGTTGATATCAGTTATTTGATGGAAAGACGAGGCATCTTTTCCACTCTAGTTTATGGGGTGGGAGAGCCATAGCAGTGCAGTAAACAAAACTCAAGAAGCTAGACACCATCCAAGACAAAGCATCCTGCTTGATTGACAGCCCATCCACTGCAGTGACTGCACCCATCACGGGTGCACCATTGCTGCAGTGTGTACCATCTACAAGATGCATTGCAGCAACTCACCAAGAACTCATCTGCAGTACTTCCAAACCCATGACCTTCACCATGTAGAAAGGCAAGGGTAACAGGTGCATGGAACACCCTCACCTCCATGTTCCCCTTCAAGTCATGTATCATCCTGACTTGCACATATATCACTGTTTCTTCATTGTCGCTGGGTCAAAATCCTGGAACTTCCTACCTAGCAGCACAGTGAGAACATCTTCAGCCCTGGACTGCAGTGGTTCAAAAAGCAAGCTCAATGCCACCTTCTCAAGGGCAGTTAGTTATGGGCAATAAATGCTGGCCTTGCCAGGGACACCCACATCCCAAGAATGAATTGCTTCTGTGGGAAGGAACAGTAATTATAACTGAAGCATTATGTTACTGTGCAGTAAAGCAGATATATCATTGGAGTGCAATAGCCTCATTGTAGCTGCTGTGAATAATAATCTCTAATACACCACCATAAGCACTCAGGGTTTCAGGATCGATCCATCCCCCTATTGGAAACTCCATAACCTATTGTTTGAGCGAGCAGTCTTAACATGTCTGAAATGCAAACAGAAGCATCAAGAGGCTCTTGAAGGAGGGGGTGAGAGTTAATGAGGTGAAAGGGTTTGAGTGATGAATTCTAAAAAGAAGGAGCATAGTGACTCAAGACTTGGCCTCAGGTGGAAGGTTGATTGAAATGAAAAGAATTGTTGCATAATTATCCCATTAATTTAACAACAAACAACACAAGAATAGGATTCAATTACCGAGCTGAGGAGAATTTCTGACTTCAGGTCTGAATATGACGTCAAGATGCTAATTATCTTAATTGATCAGTTCTGTAAAAACAACTAAATGATTTTCAAATCAAAATTGCTTTAATTTTTGTAAATTATTATTCAACAGTGCAACATTTTTGCTTTGTATCTTTGAAACAAAACAAACCAACTTTACACTTGGTCTCAAATAGCTTAATCCCCACTGGTGTGATTTACAATATATGAGTCAAACGAACAATTTAATAATGAGGTTTAAAAGCCACATAAAACATACCGGGGCAGAGTTTCTGCTTTCAGTGCATTCATCAATATGGATGCAAATTCCACAGTTAAGTTATGGTTCAGGTTTCCACTCAGCTCTTTATCAGAATCCCAAATGGAAAATCTTCCATGGCCTTCCATGAGAGAGCAGTGTTTTAAAACCTAATTGTTCACTTTGTATTAAAAAAATCCTGTATTTCAGAGTGGTAATCTGGTGCAGTTATAGTAATACAAAAAAAGACATACGTTTATATAGCACCTTTCCTGACCACTAGACGTCTCAAAGCGTTTTACAGCCAATTAAGTACTTTTTGAAATGTATGGCTTTAGCACAAAAGATGAGACTTTTTAATCAGAGTATCAATCCACTATCTGTGAGTAACCTGATTTTAAATAACTGAAAATGACTTGAAGAAAAGGCTGCATCTATGGACACCGCAACACGAGAGGAGCACTTCCCACACTTGTGCAGTGCAGTGTCTGTGCCATCATACTCAGCAATGTCTTCGGCAGCTGCCTGTATCAAAGATGGTGCTGATAATCACAGCGCCCTCCATTCACAGAGAATCACATAATCACAGAGATAATCACACAGAGAGAGACCGGGGGGAGGGAGAGGGGGAGGCTGAGGTGAGAGAGAGGGGGGAAAGACCGGGGAGAGAGTGAGAAACTGGGGGGAAGGGAGAGGAAGAGGGAGTGAATAGGAGGAGGGAGAGAGAGGGAGAGACTGGGGGGAGAGAGAGAGTGGGACTGGGGGGAGAGAGGGAGAGACTGGGGGGGGCGCAGTGAGAGAGAGAGAATAGGAGGAGGGAGACAGAGGGAGAGAAACTGGGGGGAGAAAGAGGGAAAGGCTGGGGGGAGAGAGAGAGAGAGATACTGTGGGAGAGAGAGGGAGAGACTGGGGATGAAAGAAGGGAGATACTGGGGGGAGAGAGGGGGGAGAGACTGGGGAGGGAGAAACTGGGGAGAGAGGGAGAGAGGGAAGTACTGTTGAGGGACCACCTTAAGAAGCTGTAAGTGAAGTTCACCAGAGGAAGTGCTGTTGCATCACACATAACCAGGGAGTTGTGGGTGTAGCTCAACAGACTGAGAAGTGGCTTGTGCATTAACTGTTTGTATATGTATATATGTTCTAGTTAAGTTGCAATAAAAACCCAGGTTTTCTTTGAATATTACATGTAGTCCTGTGTGTCTTACAATAGTTCACATATCAAAGGAACCAGTAATATTATATGGTAGCAGTGGTGGGATATATTTTTCTGAAGACCACCAATTATTACATGGTAGAAATGTTTGGGACATATTTTCTCTGCAGATGACCAAATATTACATTGTGGGAATGTTTGATTTTTTTTTTTCTGAAGAACACACTAAGGGAGAACAAGGAACAGCAGGTTGCCTACCTGGAGTGGCTGAAGATCCTGGCGAGCAGCTGGCAGGAGACTCCACAACAGTTCAGTGAGCTAGGACCACCGACAGGACCCTAGTAGATGTTGACTACCTGTAAAAAGTCCTTTATTTATAAAAAAAAGGATCATTAAGATAATTCCTTAAGATATCCAGTTATAGATTCGAAGGGGTCGGACACAGCGACTGAATATAAATTGTTTTGACTGTGTTTCCTGGATCAGGAAGTGAGCAAACCAGAGAAACAAGCTATCAAGTTTAAGATTGCACTGGGCAACAAGGTTCTGCCATGGATCAATGCATCAGGATTGTCAGCCAAGGTTCAGAAGGCCCCTAGCAAGCTATGACATTCCTGGAGCAGCAACTCAAAGTGAAGGCAAATTTTCAAGTGCATAGGCTTGAGGTTATGATGTGGCAGCAAAGGCAAGATCAGTCCATTGATCAGTTTGTTGCAAGGTGCTAAGACAAAGCTCAAGAATGAGATTTTGCAGACATTGAATTGTTGGAATTTTATATAGAGCTAGGAATCGCGTCGACCCCAGTAGAGGTCTTTCAAAAGATCTGCTAGAAAAGAAGAAAGTCACACCATAGATGCACTACTCAATAATGGAAGGAAATTTGAAGCCATCATGGCTGGACTCCAACAGTTACAAGTGGTGGTGCGGCTACCACAATTGTTATAGTAACCAAGTCATCGAGAGATACAGCATAAAAACAGGCCCTTCGGCCCACGTTGACTGATACTAATCCCACCTGCCTGCATTATTTATTTAGAGATACAGCACTGAAACAGGCCTTTCGGCCCACCTAGTCTGTGCTGACCAACAACCACCCATTTATATTAATCCTACAGTAATCCCATATTTCCTACCACCTACCTACACTAGGGGCAATTTACAATGGCCAATTTACCTATCAACCTGCAAGTCTTTGGCTGTGGGAGGAAACTGGAGCCCCCGGCGAAAACCCACGCGGTCACAGGGAGAACTTGCAAACTCCACACAGGCAGTGCCCAGAATCGGACCCGGGTCCCTGGAGCTGGAGGCTACGGTGCTAACCACTGCCCTGCCCTAAAGATTTCATAGAGAGATACAGCACTGAAACAGGTCCTTCGGCCCACCGAATCTGTGCCGACCAACAAACACCCATTTATACTAATCCTACATTAACCCCATATTCCCTACCACATCCCCACCTTCCCTCAATTCTCCTACCATCTATCTATACTCGGGGCAATTTACAATGGTCAATTTACCTAGCAAACTGCAAGTCTTTGGCTGTGGGCGGAAACCAGAGTACCCAGCAGAAACCCACACAGTCACAGGGAGAACTTGCAAACTCCACACAGGCAGTATCCAGAACTAAACCAAGGTCACTAGAGCTGTGAGGCAGCGGTGCTAACTACTGCACCACTGTGCCGGGGAATCTATGGTACCACCCGCCACAACTAGGCTGACTGCCTACAATGGTTCTCCAATCAAGTGCATTAGAGCAATAACCTTGCAGTGCAGCTATGGGAGCTCCAAATGGCTACCACAAATGTTTTATATTGTAGACACAACTGGACCAGCTTCGCGGTACTTCCGAGATCTACGAATTGTCACAGTCCATGAAGTCAGTAACACACTGAAGATGGTAGAAAATATCCTGGTCGAGCGTATTGGCTGGGAGTCTTGACATGAAGAGGAGATATGATCGGGAGTCTCTCCTCGGGATTCAATTCATTGCAGCAAGTACCTGGAGGCCAGAGGGATTGCCGATGATTAGTGATGTTGGCAGTCATCATTTTTCTCGGCTTTCCAAACAAGGGACGATGAAGGCATCATATGACAGGCAAGCAGGATCAGAAATAGCTCGATTTCGAGTAGGACAGAAGGTCGAAGCCCTCAATCATGTGTCGGAAGTGTTATACGTACTCACTTGTAAATAACATTTTGTTTTAATCATGTATGGTCATTCCGCACAGCAACATCATTGTTTATTGTACATATGTCTTTATCTTTGGAAAAAATGTGGGCTGCTGTGAGATGACCTGAAGAGAGGACCACCTTAAGAAGGGTGAGTGGGCAGTGACGTCACTGTGCAAGCAACCGGGTAATCGTCTCTGTGCGATGACGTCACGGTACGTATGTGCAGACTGAATTTGGCAAATTACTCCTAACACCGTTTTGATGAGGTCACCAACTTCTTTGCCCATCAGTGTTCGGAGATACAGTGTGAAGAAAAATTATACAGATCAAATTACTAGTTTAATTGGTGTACACAAATCAGTCTTATTGTAAATTGAATATTTTCTAACATTTGAAAACTTTTATAATGTGCTGACTTGGACCATTATGTCTAAAACCCCCCCAGCTTACTTTGAGAAGCTCCTCAAAAGGCCTGCCAATGGTTACAATGAGTGGAAACTTGCCATGGTGATGAATTCGATCTGGGGGTGTGGCCAGTTGTGGATCCAGCTCCAGTACGATGTTCTTCAAACCAGCAGAAACTCAATTTGCACTGGACTAAACTTGAGCTTGAAAATCCTTGATATTTTATGCTGGGTTGGCTGTTTGAGTGAACCGGGGAAACTGTACCCCACCATTTCATGTAACTATAATTAATATGGTACCCAATTTCAACACAATGATTATTTAAAGGCCCAAATAGAGGTAAATGGGTATGATCTAATTGCCATTATGGAAATGACATTTAGGAAGGACAGGCAAAAAGGAAAAGGAGGTGCTGTTGCCCTGATAATAATGGATGGGATCAGTACATTAGTAAGGGAGGATCTCAGATCAGAAGAATGTGAAATCTGGGTGGCGCTCAAAAACAGCAAGGGGCAACAAATATTGGTAGGAGTTGTTCATAGTCCACCAAACAGTTGTGGTAGTGTGGGGTATGGTATTAATCAGGAGATTAGCGAAGCATGTAGCATAGGTAATACAGTAATCATGGGTGATTTCAATCTGCATATAGACTGGGTAAACCTAATGAGCACAAATGTTGTGGAGGACGGGTTTCTGGAGTGTGTTAAGGATGGCTTTCGAGAGTAGTCTGTTGAGGAACCGACTAGAGAACAGGCTATTTTAGATCTAGTATTATGTAATGAGAAAGGGCTAAGTAATAAGCTTGTTGGAAAAGAACCTTTAGGGATGAGTGACCATAATATGAAAGAATTTTACATTATGTTTGAAAGTGAGTTAGTTCAATCTGAAGCCAGAGATTTAAATTTGAACAAAGGAAATTATGAAGGTATGAGGGGCAAATTGGCTGAGGTGGATTGGGAAAATACATTAAAAGGTATGACAGTACATAGGCAATGGATAGTCTTTAAATAAATATTACATAGTTTACAGCAACTGTACATTCCTTCAAGGCACAAAAACCTGAAAGTAAAGGCAGTCAACCATGGATAACAAAGGAAGTTAAGGATTGTATAAGATTTTTAAAAAGGCATATAAAGTTGCCAGAAATAGTAGTAAACCTGAGGATTGGGAGGATTTTAGAATACAGCAAAGGAGGATGAAGAAACTGATAAAGAAAGGGATAATAGAATATGAACGTAATTTAGCAAAAAATATAAAAACAGAATGTAAAAGCTTCTATAGGTACGTAAAAAGGAAATGTTTGGCTAAGACAAATGTGGGTCCATTACAGGCAGAGTCAGGAGAATTTATAATGGGGAATAGAGAAATGGCAGAGAAACTAAATGATTACTTTGTGTTTATCTTCACTGAGGAAGATACAAGAAATCTCCCAGAATTAGAGATCCAAGCAATTAGGGGTTAAGAGGAATTGAAGGAAATTAGTATTAGTAAGAAGGTTGTATTGGAGAAATTAATGGGGCTGAAGGTTGATAAGTCCCCAGGACCTGATATTTTACATCCCAGAGTGTTGAAAGAGGTAGCTATGGAGATAATGGATGCATTGGTGATCATCTTCCACAATTCTATGAATTCTGGAACGGTTCCTGCATATTGGAAGGTTGAAATGTCACCCCACTATTGAAGAAGGGAGGGAGAGAGAAAACAGGGAATTACAGACCTGTTAGCCTTACATCAGTTGTTGGGAAAATGCTAGAATCTATTCTAAAGGATATGACAAATGGACACTTGGATAATAATGATCTGATTGGGCATTGTCAACATGGATTTTTGAACAGGAAATCATGTTTGACGAACCTGTTGGAGTTTTTTGAGGATGTTACTAACAGAATTGATAAAGGGGAGTCGGTGGACGTGGTAAACTTGGATTTTCAGAAGGCTTTTGATAAAGTCCCCCACAGGAGGTTGGTTAGCAAAATTAAAGCACATGGGATAGGAGATAATATACTGGCATGGATTAAGGATTGGTTAACAGGCAGAAAGTACAGAGTAGGAATAAATGGATCAGTCTCATGTTGGCAGGCTGTTACTGGTGGGGTACCTCAAGGATCAGTGTTTGTGCCCCAACTGTTCACAATATATATCAATGATTTGGATATGGGGACCAAATGTAGTATTTCCAAGTTCGTGGATGAATGAAAACTAGGGGGGAATGTGTGTTGTGAGGAAGATGCAAAACGGCTTCAAGGGGATTTGGACAGACTTAGTGAGTGGGCAAGAACATGGCAGATGGAATACAATGGAGAAAAGTGTGAGTTTATCCACTTTGGTAGGAGGAATTGATGTGCAGTGTATTTCTTAAATGGTAAGAGATTAGAAAGTGCAGATGTACATAGGGTCCTGGGTGTCCTTGTCAATAAGTCACTGAACATACAGGTGCAGCAAGCAATTAAGAAGGCTAATGATATGTTAGCCTTTATCGCAAGAGGATTTGAGTACAGGAGTAGAGAAGTCTTGCTTCAATTGTATAGAACCTTGGTTAGACCGCACCTGGAATACTGTGTGCAGTTTTGGTCCCATTACCTTAGGAAGGATATTATTGCCATAGAGGGAGTGCAACGAAGGTTCACCAGACTTGTTCCCGGGATGGTGGGACTGTCCTACGAAGAGAGATTGGGGAAACGGGGCCTGTATTCTCTAGAGTTTCGAAGAATGAGAGGTGATCTCATTGAAGCCTACAAAATACTTAAAGGGCTAGACAGGGTAGATGCAGCTCAGATGTTTCCCCTGGTTGGGGAGTCTAGAACCAGGGGACGTAATTTTAAAATAAGGGGGAAGCATTTAGGACAGAGATGAGGAGAAATTTCTTTACTCAGAGGGTTGTAATCTTTGGAATTCTCTACCCCAGAGGGCTGTGGAATATCAGTCATTGAATATGTTTAAAGCAGAGATTGACAGATTTCTCAATACAAATGACATAAAGGGATATGAGGATAGTGTGGGAAAAAGGGAGTGAAGTGGAAGATCAGCCATGATCATATTGAATGGCGGGGCGGGCTTGATGGGCTGAATGGCCTACTCCTGCTCCTATATTCCTAAGTTCCTTACACAAAACAAAGTGGAATACAGTGTTGTTGAGAAATAATTAGAAAAGAAATAAACCAGTTAAGCTTCTATCGAACATTAATTAGACAACAGCCGGAGTACTGTAAATAGTTCTGGTCTCTAGGTGGCACAGTGGCGCAGTGGTTAGCACCGCAGCCTCACAGCTCCAGCGACCCGGGTTTGGTTCTGGGAACTGCCTGTGTGGAGTTTGCAAGTTCTCCCTGTGACTGTGTGGGTTTCCGCCGGGTGCTCCGGTTTCCTCCCACCGCCAAAGACTTGCAGGTTGCTAGGTAAATTGGCCATTGTAGATTGCCCCTAGTGTAGGTAGGTGGTAGGAGAATTGAGGTAAGGTGGGGATGTGGTAGGGAATATGGGATTGATGTAGAATTAGTATAAATGGGTGGTTGTTGGTCGGCACAGACTTGGTGGGCTGAAGGGCCTGTTTCAGTCCTGTATCTCTCTCTCTGTGACTCCATATTGTAAAAAAAGGATATAGTAGAAGTGGGAAAGCAGCAAAAAAAGATTTCGAATCATTGTGCTGAATTTTCTGGGCCCACGAGATGGGTTCTGAGGTGGAGGGGTGGGGGAGAGGGGGCTGCCAATGAATTGCAAAGGGAGGAGGGGACAGAGGGCCCTTTGCAACCCAATTTTGTCAGGGGCTGGATAGGCTGATGACAGCCTTCCCACCCAGAAGCCGACTGAGACTCTTACGTGGCCTATTAATGGCCAGTTAAGGGCCTCCTCCTGCTGCTGCCGGGAGTTAACCAGCAGTGGGGGTGACCCCCTCCACACGGGCATGTCGCCCAGTGAAACGAGGTGACCTCCCTGTGGGTTTATGAGGGGGGGCCCTTCTCTGTGCACAATCTGAAGCCCACAAAGGGCTCACGCTGGGAAAGCGTGAAACTCCCTGAACCCCACTGTCCCTGCACTTAACACCCACCCTCCCAGCCCCTCACCGGGGCTTTCTGGACTGGCCCTGGTGACCCCGCCTCACTTACCTTGGATGTGGGCTCCTGCGCTGGGCCTCGGTCCAAGGCCTCTTATACTACAGGAAGTGGCCACCGCTCCTGGTGTTGCTGCCGATACTGCTGAGCTGCTGGTCCTGTGCTTGGCTGGCAGCTCTTGGAGGCTGGATTCTTGTCTTTAAAGGTAATTAACCTGGTGGCGTAGAATTGCTCTGCTGGGGCTCCAGCTGGCTGAGGCGGGATTCCCCTACCATTACAGCCCAATGCTAGGAGTCCTGCCCTGGGCACAAAATCCAGCCCATAGAATCATAAAATGGCCACAGCACAGAAGGAGGCCATTCAGTCCGTTGTGTCTGTGCTGGCTCTCTGCAAGAGCACCTCACCTAGTCCCACTCCCCAGCCATTTCCCCATAGCCCTGCAATTTTTTTTCCCTTCAGTTAATTATCGAGTTCTCTTTTGAAGGCCTCGATTGAATCTGCCTCCACCACAATCTCAGGCAGCGCATTCCTCATGTAGCTGTTGCTTATTTTGCCAGCCACCTTAAATTGATGTCCTTTAGTTCTGGATCCTTTGGCCAATGGGAGCATTTTCTCCCTATCTACTCAGTCCAGACCGCTCGTGATTTTGAATACCTCTATCAAATCTCCTCTTAAAAGCAGAGAGGTTATGTTGCAGCTGTATAAGGTACTGGTGAGGCCGCACCTGGAGTACTGTGTGCAGTTTTGGTCTCCTTACTTGAGAAAGGATGTACTGGCACTGGAGAGGGTGCAGAGGAGGTTCACTAGGTTGATTCCGGAGTTGAGGGGGTTGGCTTATGAGGAGAGACTGAGTAGATTGGGATTATATTCATTGGAATTCAGAAGAATGAGGGGGGATCTTATAGAAACATATAAAACTATGAAGGGAATAGATAAGATACAAGTAGAGAGGATGTTTCCACTGGCAGGTGAAGCTAGGACAAGAGGGCATAGCCTCAAGATTAGAGGGAGCAGATTTAGGACTGAATTAAGAAGGAACTTCTTCACTCAGAGGGTTGTTAATCTATGGAATTCCTTGCCCAGTGAAATAGTTGACGCTACTTCAGTAAACGTTTTTAAAGCTAAGGTAGATATCTTTTTGAACAATAAAGGAATTAAGGGATACGGTGAGAGCGCGGGTAAGTGGATCTGAGTCCACGAAAAGATCAGCCATGATCTTATTGAATGGCGGAGCAGGCTCGAGGGGCCGGACGGCCTACTCCTGCTCCTAGTTCTTATGATCTTATGATCTCTTCTTCTCCAAGGAGAACAGACTCAGCTTCTCCAATCTAGCCATGTACCTGAAGTTCCTCGTCACCTGCACTATTCTCATGAATCTTTTCTGCACTCTCTCTAGTGCCTTAACATCCTTCCGAAAGTGTGGTTCCCAGAACAGGATACAATCCTGCAGGTAAGGCCTAACAAGTGTTCTATTCTGGATGGATGACACCAGAACTGAGAGGTTATATCTATCATGAAAGATTGAACAGGCTGGGTCTCTTTTCTCTACTAGTCATAAATATAAGATAGTCACTAATAAATCCAATAGGGAATTCAGGAGAAACTTCTTTACCAGAAAATGCTTAGAATGTGGAACTCGCTACTGCGTGGAGTAGTTGAGGTGAACAGCATAGATGCATTCAAGGCAAAACTAGATAAGCGCATGAGGAGAAAGGAATAGAAGGATGTTGATGAGGTTAGATGTAGAGGGTGGCAGCATGACTGTTTGGACCGAATGGCCTATTTTAGTGCTGTAAATACTTTGTAAAAAGAGTGGTAAGATGCAGATGAATAAAAAGAAAGATTTACAATCATATTATGCATTTCATGTCCTCAGAACATCCCAAAGCACCTTACAACCAATCAAAGTGCAGACACTATTGTAATGAAGGAAATGCGGCTGCCAATTTGTGCACAGCAAACTCCCACAAACAGGAATGTGTTAAAACTGTTTATAGTGATGTTGGAAGAGTGATAAATGTTGGCCAAGCCACGGAATCTTTTATGGCCACTTGACAGGGCTGACTTCAACTCAGTTAATGTCTCATCCAAAAGACAACACCTCTGACAGTGCAGCACTCCCTCAGTACTACACTGCACCATCAGTCTAGATCTTGTGGTTGGATTTCTCAGTATTACCAATGCTGTTTGTTAACTGCTTATCAAAATGAGGCAGCTTATAGCTCATCTTCAGAAACCACTGAAGTCTGAACAAGACAAATGTCCTCAAACCATCCTAAACTGCATGCAAGTTTAATTAGCTAGCTCTTTCGGCAGAGGCAAAATGGCCTCCTTCTGTGCTGTATGATTTATGATGAGTTTACTTTGCTTTTGGGTCATTTTAATGTACTGGTCGATACATTCACATTAAACTCCCCTCCTGTGCTACTTATTTGAAAAGGGTTAGAGACTGTATTAAAATAATGGAGGCAGTCGTTTATCAGGAACTGATTAACCAACTTATGCTAAAACTATTCCGGAGAGGAGATTAAATTCCAATGTTTCTCCACCCTAAATTAATCACTTTTTTTGTTTTTGCTTATGAATGTGTTTTTTTTTTACACCGCTTTGCTAATGTGCATTTCTACCTCAGGAGATTTGTCTACAAGACTGTTAGAAATCCAATGGAAACACTTCTAAGAGGGCACTGGGAGGGCACTGGGTAATAAAGGGGTCAAACCTGGTATTTACAGTGATGAAAGGTTCAGGAAGGATGATAGTTCCTCCTCTTTCAAAGGTGACATCACCACTTGACAGCTCCAGAATGATCTTTTTCAACCTCACCACTCAGTCAAAATCAGAATTCGATTTATTGAGGCTTAAGTTTCATAAGCACTAGACTTTCGATGCTTGGGGAAATTAATGTTTTCTGACACACACTCACACACACTGCACAGCTGGCAAGCCACAGCACCTATGAATGTAGATTAATATTATTCAACACTTCAAAAACTATTATAATTCCTATCGTTAAGATAGTTCACATTAAAATACAATCATTCAACCAGCCCTGCTCCTGAACCACAACTGACAGACTGAAGTAGAAAGGTTCAAAATGTCGCTGAAAATATGTTGTTTATTGCAAATCTGTGGACTTAGGGTTAAGGAGGGCACGTCACATTTTTCAAAGCTGAAAATGTGTATTTTTCTACAAAAGAAATCTTTTTTTAATTGTTTCACCATTATTGACCTGCTTCAGCCCAAATGTCCTTTGCCACTTTCATAGCGCATGCATAGACAAGATGAACAGCAGATTATTTCTTAGTCCTTGCTCCTTTTAATCACTTTCTAGATTAGTCCTGTCCATAGGCTTTCAGTAAAGCTTAATACCTGGTGTGAGAAATGTTCATTTTGTGTCCACTTGAACTGTGAAGTACACTCAGTTGGTTCTTTGCTTTCAAACCCGGGTATGGCTGGTGAGAGCTAACCTCTGTTAAGGCATTGCAAAAAGAATGGGTCAGAACAGTGTGGAAAGAAGGAAGGAACTTGCATTTATATAGCACCTTTCATGATCTCAGGATGTCCCAAAGTGTTCATAGAATCATGCAGCACTGAAAGAGGCCAATCGGCCGTGGTGTCTGTGCCGGCTCTTTAAAAGAGCTGTCCAATTAGACCCACTCCGCTGCCCAGTCCTCATAGCTCTGCAAACTGTTTCTTTTGCTGATTGGTTTAAATGAAGAGGCTTGGATGGGTGGGGCATAAATGCCAGCATAGACCAGTGGGGCTGAATGGCCTGTTTCTGTGCTGCAGACTTTATGTAATTCTGTAAAAGTTACTATTGAACTGACTTCCACCAGCCTTTCAGACAGTGTATTCCAGATCACAACAAATCATTGGGTTAAAAAACCCATCTTAAATTTGTGTCTCTCTGGTTACTGACCCTCCTGCCTGTGGAAACAGTTTCTCCTTATTTACTCCATCATTAGGTAGTTAGTTTGATCTTAGAGTAGGTTAAAGGTTCGGCACAACATCGTGGGCCGAAGGGCCTGTACTGTGCTGTACTGTTCTATGTTCTATGTTCTAAAACCTCACATAATTTTGAATAGTGAATGAGCTCCATTTTGAAGTGTAGCTGCTGCTGCAAGATAGGGAAATGGGGCAGTCAATTTGTGCACAGCAAAGTCCCACATGCAGCAATGAGATAAATGATCAAATAATTTGTCTTGATCTTTTAGTGATGTTGGTTAGGGGACAAATACTGGCCAAGCCCCAGGAGAAAAAGCACCACAAAAAAGTCTCTGCATTACAGAGAGGTGTGACAGGGTAGATACAGAGAAACTATTTCCTCTGGTAAGGGAATCCCAGATCCAGGAATCACAATCGTAAAATAGGAGCAACACCATTTAGGAATGAAATCAGGAGCACTTTCCACACAAACTGCAGTGGAAATCTGGAACTCTGCCTCACAAAAGGCTGTAGATGCTGACAGTCAATTAGAGCATTCAAATGCAAGATTGATAGATTTTTGTTGGGTAAGGGCATCAAGGGATATGCAGCAAAAGCGGGTAAGTGGGGTTCAGTACAGATCAGCAACAACCGAATAGAAAGACAGAACAAGGGCTGAATGGCCTATTCCTGATCCTATGTCTGTTCGCTCACCACTTGAAATATTTGCCATTTTTATAGCAACGAGGCATTGTTGATTTTATTTTTGTTTGTGTTAATATACTTTTTAGCTGTGCCATAAATCTGTATGTTGAATTTTCTGTTGATTGTTTGCTTTATTAGGAATGTGCTTGTGTGTAATTTTCTGGCAAAATTCCATTTTACCAATCAATGAAAGTAATTTTCTGTTTTCTATAAAAATGTATGCTTGTAATTGTTTATCCCCCTTACAAGAGACTTGAGCACAAAATCTAGGCTGGCACTTCAGTGTAATACCGAGGGAGTGCTGCACTGTCGGAAATGCTGGGCTGAAGTTTTTGGTCCTCCGAGGTAGGGAACAGCTGCTGGAATGGGGGGGGGGGGGAGTGGCTGTCCAAAAATACTGTTGCCTGCTGGCGTGTCAGTTTCAAGGCAGCGTTCCTGGCGCTGGAAATGTTCACCAGGGCGGGGTGAGGGCGATCCCGCTCGCTTCCCCATAGAGGCCAGTTAAAGTAGTTCAAAAGCTTGTTGGAGGGGGAGGGTGGAACTTTGAAGGGGAAGCATGGGTTTCAGGATCTGTCCATTTCCGATTAGCTGAAGGGAGGTAGGTACAGAGTGGGGAGCCAGTCATGGCTGCCCCAGGGCTTCATTCGGAACCCGTAAGAGGGTCAGTGGGGCAAAGGGGAGACTCGGCATTTGTTAAGGAGGTTCCCTTGGTGCTGCACAGGCAGTGGGGAAAGTGGGCACTCAGTGCTCGGGCATTGAACAGGGTCATCATCCCCCACCCCCTGGCATTGGGGGAACAGAACAGCAGGGGGCCAGGCTGCCAAGGATAATTGGACAGCCATCTGTCCAAAAGGAAGGCTGCAGCTGATTACGGGGTACGCCTGTCAGATTTTGGGCCCAGTGGTGATGAGGGGCAACACCCTCTGCAGGAAGGATGGAACCCCAAGCAGCAGGAGGGCACGGGAAAGGAAAATGGGGCAGGAAGACAACGGAGGCATTTGGGCAGAAGGACGAGGGACAGGCAATATAATGGCACAGTTCTAAAGAGTGCACAGGAACAGAGAGACCTGGGGGTGCATGTGCATAGATCTTTCAAGGTGGCAGGACATATTGAGAGAGTGGTTAGTAAAGCATGTGGGATCTTGGGCTTCATAAATAGAGGCATTGAGTACAAAAGCAGGGAGGCTTTGCTGAACCTTTATAAAGCTCTGTTTCGGCTCCAACTGGAGTATTGTATCCAGTTCTGGTCACCACACTTCAGGAAGGATGTGAGGGTCCTTGAAAGGATACAGAGGAGATTTACCAGAATGGTTCCAGGGATGGAGGATTTTAGTTACAAGGTTAGGCTGGAAAAGCTCAGTTCATTCTCCTAAGAACAAAGGAGATTGAAATTTCACAGAAGTGCTCAAGATTATGACTGGCTTCGATAAGTTAGACAAGGAAAAGCTGTCCCCATTAACAAATGGTACAAGGACTAGGGGACACAGATTGAAAGTTTTGGGCCAAAGTTGCAGGGGGAATATGAGGAAGCACTTTTTTAAAAAAAACACAGCGATTGGTCATGAGCTGAAACGTGCTGTCACAATGGTGATGGAAGTGGAGACAATCACTGACTTCAAGAGGAAGTTGGATGGCCACCTGAGAGAAATAGACTTGCAGGGCTACGGGGATTGAGCCAGGGAGTGGGACTGACAGTATAGCTCTGTGGAGAGCTAACATGGACTCAATGGGCCGAATGGACTCCTTCTGTGTCGTAAATGACTCTATGACTTTATGACCTTCAACACAGAATCTACCATCAAAGTTGGAGTAACCTGGAGATGACTGAGACTGTGACTCGCCAAGCAAATGGTCACAGAGATCTGTGACCACGGCACCGAAGACCTTGCACATCCCAGCAGTGGCCTCTCTGCCCTGCCAGGGGCTGGCAAAGTAACTGTGTCCTTGAACCTTTTTGCTTCTGCATCCTTCCAAGGATCAGCTGCAGACCTTAGTGTCATCTCACAAATGGTTGCACAACATTGCATCTCACTGGTCACAGATGCCCCCTTTGCCAGAGCTGGACTGTACATTCATTTCACAGCAGACAGGGCCTCAGAGGGATAGTGTGCATTGGGTTTCGCCATCATCGCTGGATTCCCCCAGTGCAGGGCATCATCGATTGCACTCATGTGGCCATTAAGGCACCTACTGTTCGGCCAGTGAGATCCATCAACAGGAAGGGATTCCACTTTCTCAACTGGTCTGCAACCACAACAAGAGCTTCCTCCAAGTGTGCGTTCACTTTGCAGTTCATAGAACAGAATCACCGAATCACCGAATCATTACAGCTCAGAAGGAGGCCATTCGTCCCATCGTGTCCACACTAGCTCTCTGAAAGAGCAACTCCCTCAGTTCCATTCCCCTGCCTTCTCCCCATAACCCTGCACATTCTTCCTTTTCATATAACTGTCTAATTCCCTTTTGAATGCTTCAATTGAACCTGCCTCCACCACGTTCTCAGGCAGCGCATTCCAGATCTTAACCACTCGCTGCGTGAAAAAGTTTTTCCTCAGGTCACTTTTGCTTCTCTTACCAAATACTTTAAATCTGTGCCCTCTCGTTCTTGATCCTTTCATGAGTGGGAACAGTTTCTCTCTATCTACTCTGTCCAGGCCCTTCATGATTTTGAATACCTCTACCAAATCACCTCTCAGCCTTCTCTTCTCCAAGGAAAACAGTCCCAACTTCTCTAATTTATTTTCATAACTGAAGTTCTTCATCCCTGGAACCATTCTCATGAATCTTTTCTGCACTCCAGTGCCCTCACATCTTTCCTTAAAGTGTGGTGCCCAGACTGGATGCAATACTCCAGCTGAGCCTGAACTAGTGTCCTATCCAAGTTCAACATAACTTCCTTGCTCTTGTACTCTATGCCCCTATTAATAAATCCCAGGACACTGTATGCTTTATTAACCGGTCTCTCAACCTGTCCTGCCACCTTCAATAACTTATGCACATATACACCTAGATCCCTCTGCTCCTGCAGCTCCTTTAGAATTGTACCATTTATTTTAGATTGTCTCTCCATGTTCTTCCTACTAAAATGAATCACTTCATATTTCTCTGCATTGAACTTCATCTGCCACCAGTCTGCCCATTCCACCAACTTGTCTATGTCCTTTTGAAGTTATCTATCCTCCTCACAGTTCACAATGCTTCCAACGTTGCCATGACTCCTTCATCCTCTGCCAGTCTAGACTGCCTCAGATCTTGACTCCAACCCCCAAAGTGCACAGGTGGATCCTAGGGGACAAAGGATATCCCTTGAAGACATAGTGACTCACCCCTTTACGGGAGTCCCAGAGGCACAGAGGCTATACAACCAATGCCATCTGCTCAGTAGGACAACCATTGAGCAGGCCATCATGCTTCTGAAGACATGATTTTGGTGCCTGGACCGGTCATGTGTCACCCTCCAATATCCTTCTGTAAGTGTTTCAGTTATTGTTCCCCAAAACATGGCCCTTGAGAGAGGTGTGGACCTTGAGGATGGTGAGGCTCTAGAAGAAGACAGCTCATCTGGGGAAGAGCTGGAGCAGGAGGTGAGAGAGGATGAGCAAGTGGAGGTGGAGGGAGATGACGCTGAACAGACATGTGCCTCAGCTGCACAACAAGGTGGCTGGGCATGGCTCGGGGCACTAAGGTCTTGTAAGGATGCCATGAATGTCAGGGATCTCCTGATGTAGGAACATTTCAATTGAGCCCCCTCTGACCCAGATTGAGAGGCATGGCATGGAAGGGAGTCTGAGATACCTGTGCTAACACATACATAGAAGAGGCAGCCTGGAACATCCAATCACTTTACTGCCAATGAAGAAGCAGGTCCGCCCAGAGGTTTTGTCCTCACTGTGGAGGATCCTGTTATCTCTTTCACCACCTTGTACCACTTTTCCTGTCATGGCAGCAATAAAAGGAATCCCAGACATGTGGCTTAAAGTGTCATCATTTATACAGTGCAGATAGATGAAAACAATAGACAGAGAGAGAAGGAAGACACCCTGGTGACCCATTTAGTGCTCTGCATGACGCGGTGGCCTCCTCCTGCCTCATTCCAGGAAGATGATCTCCCTCCTCCCCCACATGGCCTCCAAGATTAAATCCAGGTTGGCATCGATGAAGTGAGGGGCAGCCCCGCCCCTGGTGCCAGGTCTCCGGCTCTCTTGAGACATCTCACTTCCCTCTGGTGATGTGGAAAACTTCGGCACAATCAGCAGATTTCTCCATTAGGACACCAGCAGCCTGAGTGATGGCTGTCATGAAGAATCTCAGTCAGTCCCACACCATCTGATGTGCCTTCGTTCCTGCCCCCATTGGCTCTGATTGGGCAGGAAATCCTTCTCCATATCATACAGGGGGTCACCCCTGTGAAAATATTAACTTTAATCAGTTTCCCACGGAGGCAGATTTCTGACCCGAAAACAAACCTGGTTCTTGTTTCCCGCCTCTGTGATGGAAATTCAGTCTGCTGTCTTTCAGATGAGACATGAAAACCACCTTCCATTTCAGGTGGATGTGAATGATCACATACCACTATTTTGAAGAAGAGCGGGGAAGTTCTCCCGGGTGTCCTGGCCAATATTTGTCCCTCAATCAACATCACTAAAACAGATGATCTGCTCATTATCACATTGCTTGCTTGTAGGAGCTTGCTGTGCACAAATTGGCATTTGCCTACATTACAACAGTGACTGCACATCAAAGGTATTTAATTGGCTGTAAAAGCTCTTTGGGACGTATGTAGGTCATGAAAGGCGCCACATGTAATTTCTTTCCTTTCTTGCTTGCTTTCCTTCTCACCACATCTAAACATCCTTTCACACAATGTTAACGTAAGAACATAAGAAATCGGAGCAGGGACCATGCAGCCCTCTGAACCTGCTCCATCATTCAATAAGATCATGGCTGATCTTCTACCTCAGCTGGGCCTTACCTCACTATCCCTTGATCTCCTTAGTCTCCGAAATCTTCTGAACTCCGTCTTGAATATCTTCAACGATCAAGCACCCACAGCGCTCTGGGGTAGAGAATTTCAAAGTTTTACAACCCTCCAAGTGAAGAAATTTCTCCTCATCTGAGTCCCAAATGGCAGAGCCCTTATTCTGAGTCTGTGACCCCTAGTTCTAGACTCTCCAGGCCGGGGACACACCCTTCCAGCATCTACTCTGTGAAGCTCCTTAAGAATTATCTATGTTTCAACGAGGTCACCTCTCCTTCTCTAAACTCGGGGAATATAGGTCAGTCTACTCAATTTCTCCTCATAGGCAATCCTCTCATCCCAGGAACCAGTCTATTGAACCTACACGCACTCTCTCTAGGGCAAGTATGTCCCTTTTTAGGTATGGAGACAAAACAGTGCATGGTTCTCTAGGTTTGGTCCCACCATGTAGAACTGCAGTAAGACTTCTTTACTCTTGTATTCCAACGTCTTTGTAATAAAGGCTGTATCCTTAGTTACTTTGGGGTTTTTTTTGGACTGACTTTTATGTAGGTGACCACAGCAGTTGTTCCAAATCGTACAAGACAACAAGACAAACAGCCAAGTTAATGTTATTTTTGTAGTAACAGTTAAGAGGAGAAATATTAAATAAGATACCTTACTCAGCAACAACAGTTCATTCTGCAATTAAAATACTGTCATGATAAAAATAACATTGGTTCACTCATTGGGAGCACTGGGTTTTATTTGTGCATGTGTCTTAGTTCTTTTCCCTCAATGTTTTGTGTAAAGCTATAGTCCATGGGAATTAGTACAGTGTGTGGGAGAAAGTTAATACATAGTCACTGTCTAAAAATATTCAGGTAGCAAGTTATTTGTGTGCAATTGGCTGATCGTAAGTTGGGAATATGTATCATCAGCTTTCAATTCACTGCTGCCTCAAAAATAGAGTATGGTAATCAGATTAAACATTGTTCATTCCCTTGACTAGAGTCTCAAACATGTACAGGTTCAAAAATATTTGCAATAAATCACATTTAATATTTGCTCAATCTGCTCTCGAAATATATCTAAGGTAGACTTCAAAACAGGTTGCTTAGCTTAAATAAACACAGAAAATGCTGGAAAACACTCAGCAGCTCAGTCAGCATCTGCAGAGAGGGAAACAAAGAGCTAACAGACTAAAAGTTCTAATCAAGCTCGAAAAATGGGCCCAGGAATCATGATCCACAATTAACCCACACTCGTTCAAAGTGATACGGGCAGCAAGGAAACGTTGCACCATCTAATTTAGATGATAGTGGCCTGTTGCCCTGAGCTGAATGCACTGTCGATTGGCTGCTCGCCTCAGCAGGAGCCCAGGTTTGTGCGAGGCTATCACCTCTTAAAGTTAGGCTGCTCAACTCAAAGGTGCGACACGTTCTGTCTACAGCAGATGATTCTAGGAGCTGCAGAGCAGAGTCTGAGCAAAAGCACCACTGACAATTAGCAGAACATGGCAAGGTTCTCTGACACAGCACTGGAGTCCTTGGGCCAGGAGGTTGACAGGAGGAGGGAGGTCCAGTTTCCACAGGGGGCCAGGATACCCTTTCCAGAAAGACATTGTAAAGGCAGTGGGAGCTAGACACTATCGCGATCAATGTCAGCAGTGTCGCCCTGAGGAAATGGATGAGGTGTCGCAAGAAGTTTAATAACTTCACATGAGTGTTTAAGCTCAGTGCATTCATCTTCAAATGTCATCTCCTTACAAATGAACTGCTAGCCTCACACACACTATTCAATTCACTGCCCACCTTCACTCACAGAACAACAATCACGATCACATACCTCACATTCATTTCACCCTCACAAACTTAGCACTCTGCAAACCTCACACCCAAATCTCACAGCTTGCACACACTGGCAGCCACATCACCCAAACCGATTGCACCAAACTCACTGACACCCTTCCCTCCCACAACCAGAGGTAGCAAGGGCTACCCACAAGGAGACAGGCATGCCTGCATGCCCTTAACCTTGTGCCTTTCTCTTTTCAGATACACAAGAACTGCCACCTGTCCAGGCTATGGTGCAGGAGATAGAGGTGGAACAGGAAGAGACGGATGAGGAAGAAACACCATCACTCAATTTCACACTCACAAACACTGGCTCAAATACTGATACTGCGCATCATTTAAAGGGTAGATTAGTGGTGGAATCTGCACGCTATGAGTCACTGGGCATGAGTGCCCTGCAGTTAGGGCAGAGGGAAAGGGTGGTGCAAGTGCCAACTCACTGGAGGGTGAGATCACAACTGAGTTCTGCTTTAGAGAACTCAATGAGGACTTCATTGTGGTAGCATACAGTGAAAGGGTGATGGCATACACACAGAATTGTCAGGTGCATTGGCTGGCCTGCCAGAAAGCCTGCGATCACTGTCAAGAAGCATGGAGGATTCTGGCACCAAACTTGGCACAGGGCTTTGCGCAGAGCTTGGAGCCCATCGTTTCCAGCATGGAAGTGGTGGCCAACTCGATGAGAGCACTTGTGGAGCGGACCATGATGCAGCGTCTGATGGCCGATGTCTCAGCTTCCATTGAAACACATGAAGAAGCCACCCAATGTCTGAGTGCTCCAGTGAAGCTTCTGTCATGCAAGCATAGCTTGTGGCCATGAGAGCTCAGCCAGCTGCGATTATGGCTGCTGATACCAGTGTTCAAAGGGGTTTGCAGGGTATCACAACAGTTCTGCAATCGGTCTTCCAACAGATGACTAGGATGTTGAGGCGCCACCCCAGGGAGTGGCAGTGGCTCCGTGGAGCACAACCATGCTGTCCTCTATCAGGATGACAGCATTTGTCCTCCCACCCTTGCCACTTACTCCACCAGTGCCCCTGCTTTTGCTTGTCATCTGGTCTGTCCAGATGGCTGCCACCCATACCAAGATGGCGCAGTCCGAATCCGGGCCCTCAAGTTCCCGAGCTGCTCAAGACCATCCTGAAAGGCCATCTGCAGACTCCCCCAGTGAAAGTCAACAGCCTTCCAGCAGCCATGCTGCAGCCACTGGGGTAGCACTGTGTAGGAGAACTAGGACTGGCAAAGGCACCCAGAAAGGATCATCACAGTGTCCTCTTGGTCACAATGCTGAAATAAAAGCCAACGCATAAAAATAAACATCCTGCTTTCCATACAGCTGGTGGTGTTGTCTGTGTCCTCATGATGGTGAGGCTGTGCAGAATATAGCAGACCACAATGAATTGTGACAGGGGTTCTGGGGAGTAATACAGGGCTCCTAAAGAGCAGTCCAGGCAGTGAAAACATTGCTTAAGCACCCCAATAGTTTGCTCCATGACATTTCATGTGGCGGCATGACTCTCGCTATATGCAGACTGTCCACATCTGCATGAATTGCACACCAGAGTAGACACCATCTGGTTTGCCATGATGGCTCAGATGCTGATGATACAGCAGACTGACGCAGAATACAGGCATTATGACTGCTGCTAGGATAGCAGGTACATCATGCACAGTGACCTGCATGATGCACTGAGTATGGTCCCACACCAGCTGGACATTAGGAACATAAAAACGTAGGAACATAGGAGCAGGAGTAGGCCATTCAGCCCATCGAGCCTGCCCCACCATTCAATCTGATCACTTTTCTCACACTATCCTCATATCCCTTTATGTCATTTGTATTTTGAAATCTGTCAATCTCTGCTTTAAACATACTCAATGACTGAGCTTCCACAGCCCTCTGGGGTAGAGAATTCCAAAGATTCACAATCCTCTGAGTAAAGAAATTTCTCCTCATCTCTGTCCTAAGTGGCTTACCCCTTATGTTGAAATTGTGTCCCCTGGTTCTAGACTCCCCAACCAGGAGAAACATCTTAGTTGCATCGACCCTGTCTATCCCTTTAAGTTTAGTTTAGAGATACAGCACTGAAACAGGCCCTTCGGCCCACCGAGTCTGTGCCGACCATCAACCACCCCTTTATTCTAATCCTACACTAATCCCATATTCCTACCAAACATCCCCACCTGTCCCTATATTTCCCTACCACCTACCTATACTAGGGGCAATTGCTAATGGCCAATTTACCTATCAACCTGCAAGTCTTTGGCATGTGGGAGGAAACCGGAGCACCCGGAGGAAACCCACGCAGACACAGGGAGAACTTGCAAACTCCACACAGGCAGTACCCAGAATTGAACCCGGGTCGCTGGAGCTGTGAGGCTGCGGTGCTAACCACTGCGCCACTGTGCCGCCCTATTTTGTAGGTTTCAATGAGATCACCTCTCATTCTTTGAAACTCTAGAGAATACAGGCCCAGTTTCCCCAATCTCTCTTCGTAGGACAGGCCCACCATCCCAGGAACAAGTCTGGTGAACCTTTGTTGCACTCCCTCTATGGCAATAATATCCTTCCTAAGGTAAGGGGACCAAAACTGCACACAGTATTCCAGGTGCGGTCTAACCAAGGTTCTATACAATTCACTACTCCTGTATTCAAATCCTCTTGCGATAAAGGCTAACATATCATTAGCCTTCTTAATTGCTTGCTGCACCTGTATGTTTAGTGACTTATTGACAAGGACACCCAGGACCCTATGTACATCTGCACTTTCTAATCTCTTACCATTTAAGAAATACACTGCACACCAGTTCCTCCTACCAAAGTGGATAACCTCACATTTTTCGACATTATATTCCATCTGCCATGTTCTTGCCCACTCACTAAGTCTGTCCAAATCCCCTTGAAGCCGCTTTGCATTTTCCTCAAAACACACATTCCCACCTAGTTTTGTGTCATCTGCGAACTTGGAAATATTACATTTGGTCCCCACATCCAAATCATTGATATATATTGTGAACAGCTGGGACCCAAGCACTGATCCCTGAGGTACCCAACTAGTCACAGCCTGCCAATGTGAGAATGACCCGTTTATTCCTGCCCTCTGCTTTCTGCTTGTTAACCAATCCTTAATCCATGCCAGTATGTTACCTCCTATCCCATGTGCTTTAATGTTGCTAACCAACCTCCTGTGGGGGACTTTATAACTTTATCAAAAGTCTTCTGAAAATCCAAGTATACCACGTCCACCGACTCCTCTTTATCAATTCTGTTAGTAACATCCTCAAAAAACTCCAACAGGTTCTTCGAACATGATTTCCTGTTCATAAATCCATGTTGACAATGCCCAATCAGATCATTATTATCCAAGTGTCCATTTATCATATCCTTTAGAATAGATTCTAGCATTTTCCCAACAATTGACGTAAGGCTAACAGGTCTGTAATTCCTTGTTTTCTCTCTCCCTCCCTTCTTAAAGAGTGGGGTGACATTTGTGGCCTTCCAATCTACCGGAACTGCTCCAGAATCTATAGAATTTTGGAAGATGATCACCAATGCATCCACTATCTCCATAGCTACCTCTTTCAACACTCTGGGATGTAGAATATTAAGTCCTGGGGACTTATCAACCTTCAGCCCCATTAATTTCTCCAATACAACCTTCTTACTCATACTAATTTCCTTCAAATCCTCTTTACCCCTATTCCCTTGGATCTCTAATTCTGGGAGATTTCTTGTATCTTCCTTAGTAAAGACAGACACAACGTAATCAATTAGCTTCTCTGCCATTTCTCTATTCCCCATTATAAATTCTCCTGACTCTGCCTGTAATGGACCCACATTTGTCTTAGCCAAACATTTCCTTTTAACGTACCTGTAGAAGCTTTTACATTCTGTTTTTATATTGTTTGCTAACTTACATTCATATTCTATTATCCCTTTCTTTATCGGTTTCTTCATCCTCCTTTGCTGCATTCTAAAATCCTCCCAATCCTCAGGTTTACTACTATTTCTGGCAACTTTATAGGCCTTTCCTTTTAATCTTATACAATCCTTAACTTCCTTTGTTGTCCACGGTTGACAGCCTTTACTTTCAGGTTTTTGTGCCTTGAAGGAATGTAGAGTTGCTGTAAGCTATATTTCTTTAAAGACTATCCATTGCCTATGTACTGTCAAACCTTTTAATATATTTTCCCAATCCACCTCAGCCAATTTGCCCCTCATATCATCATAATTTCCTTTGTTCAAATTTAACACCCTGGCTTCAGATTGAACTACCTCACTTTCAAACATAATGTAAAATTCTATCATATTATGGTCACTCACCCCTAAAGGTTCTTTTCCAACAAGCTTATTACTTAGCCCTTTCTCATTACATGACACGAGATCTAAAATAACCTGTTCTCTAGTCGGTTCCTCAACATACTGCTCTCAAAAGCCATCTCTAACCCACTCCAGAAACACGTCGTCTGCAGCATTAGTGCTCATTAGGTTTACCCAGTCTACATGCAGATTAAACTCACCCATGATTACTGTATTACCCATGCCACATGCTTCTCTAATCTCCTGATTAATACCATACCCCACACTACCACTACTGTTTGGTGGACTATAAACAACTTCTACCAATGTTTGCTGCCCCTTGCTGATTCTGATCTCCACCCAAACAGATTCCACATTTTGTTTTTGCGAACTGAGATCCTCCCTTACTAATATACTGATCCCACCCTTATTATCAGCACAAAACCACCTCCTTTTCCTTTTTGCCTGTCCTTCCTAAATGTCAAAAATCCTTGAATATTCAGTTCCCAGTCTTGGTCACCCTGTAGCCACGTTTCCGTTATGGCAGTTAGATCATACCCATTTACCTCTATTTGGGCCTTTAAATCATCTACCTTGTTGCAAATGCTGTGTGCATTCAGGTAGAGTTCCCTTAACCTTGTCTTATTGACATTCTGCATTCTAAGCCTAGTTGATGCTCGCCTTTGTTTCGTCTGCCTTCTAATGTCACTTGCCACTTTTCAACCTCCTGTTACCATCTTTACCTCCTTCCAATTTGAGCTACCTCAAGTTCCCATCCCCCTGACAAGCTAGTTTAAATCTCCCCAATAGCACGAGCAAATCTCCCTGCGAGGATATTAGTTCCAGTCCTGTTAAGGTGTAGCCCATCCATCTTGTACATGTCCAACCTGCCCCAGAACCAGTCCCAATGCCTCAGAAATCTGATGCCCTCCCTCCTACACCAATTCTGCAGCCATGTGTTCAATCAATCAATCCTCCTATTCCTATGCTCACTCGCACGTGGCACTGGGAGTAATCCTGAGATTACTGCTTTGGAGGTCCTGCTTTTAATTTCCTTATTAACTCCCTAAAATCTACTTTCAGAACCTCAT
Source organism: Heterodontus francisci (assembly GCF_036365525.1). NCBI lineage: Eukaryota > Metazoa > Chordata > Chondrichthyes > Heterodontiformes > Heterodontidae > Heterodontus > Heterodontus francisci. Next base: position 112,879,442 of record NC_090382.1, read on the forward strand.
CCCTCTTCCTAGCTATGTCATTGGTACCAATGTGGACAACGACCTCTGGCTGTTCACTCTGCCGCAGCTGCAGCTGCTCCGTGACACACAGAGGCAACACACTATCCTGGAGTCATGTTTACTGCCACAGATGCGCCTGTCTAATCTCCTGACTATCGAATCCCCTATCACTGTTGCTCTTCCTCTATGCTTCCTTCCCTCCTGTGCAGCTGAGCCACCCGTGGTGCCAATGACTGTCCTCTGGCTGCACTCCCCCGAGGAACCATTGCTCTCACCAGTATCCAAAATGGAAAACCGACCAGGATGCAAGTTAGACTGGGGGGACTCCTGCACTGCCTGCCTGGTTCTCTTAGACTGGAGGTTCCCCATTCCCTCTCTGCCTGCACGCTCCTATCCTTCAGTGCGACCGCCTCCTTAAATGTGTTATCCACGTAGTCTTCTGCCTCGCGGATGCACAACAGTGACTCCAGCCCCAGCTCGAGCTCCAAAACCAGGAGTTCAAGCTTCTGCAGCCAGTGACACTTCCTGCAGATGTGTTTGTGTGGGACACATGGTGCGTCCATGATACCCCACATACCGCAGGACGTACATTCCACTTGGTCAAGCTGACCTTTTATTACAATGAGAAGTAAAATAACTTACCAGTTACTCACCAATCAGCTTCTTCCCCTGTACCGAAGAGAGAGGCAGCTGCTGGAGGCTGAAAAAAGGTAGAAGAAAGAAAGGAGCCCCTCCCTCATGCACCAAACTCCCACTTTACACACTGTGCACTCAAATTTACTTTCTTCTTAATATATAGTTCCCCTCCTTCCCGAACTCCCTCAATCACCAAACTCCCTTCTTAACACTCTGTGCCATCCAGCAGCACTCAATGTAGACAAGCAGAGTCCCTTGAACTTATACTCTGAAAACAATGTTCTGCTAGAGCTCTGCTACAGCTCAGAAATCAGTTTAAGCTAGCTACCTAATTAACTAGCTCCAGATACTCTCAGAGTGTTAGTATACCCCTGTTTAAAACTGCAAGAATCCTAAGTTATCTCTTAATTGAAACAGGAATTTCAAATAATTGCTAGATGTAAACAAAACAAAAACTCGTCTTGAGAGATTAACCCATTAAAATTCATTCACTTACCAAACTCCCTTCTTCACACTCAATGCAGACATTGAGGCAGTGGAACCCTTTGCGATTGTGGTAAATCTCTGAATTTACATGCAAAGCCTGCAAAGGAACATGGTGCAGTTAATGGCATCCTGCAGCATGGGGAAGCCGAATTTCCTGGCTAAGCCAGGCATGTGTCAGTTGCTTCTCTCTGGAAAGAGAGAATGCAATGGATTCTCCTCTCTTTCCATTCCATTCGTCACCCTTAAACAACAGTGGACAATGGACGGTGAACTGCGAGATGTTGTAGATCTACTGCTCCAGCCTGGAAGGAGCCCAACACGAAGAAGTTCACGGCCACGATCACCTGCACAGCCACTGGTAGTGCTGTTCTTCCCCTGCTCTGAGGCTGCAGGTCTGCCTGCAACAGCTGACAGATGTCAGTGAGCACCTCCTTAGTGAAGTGGAGACATTGCACTCAATTGAGGTTGTGTTAGAAGAATTACTCTTTGAAGACCCTGGGTGGATATGGCCGTCTGCTGAGAGCCCTTCTCCCCTTCTCCGCCTCCCTCTTTGAGCAACTTGTCCTCCTGCACATCGCCTCTGCTCATTCGTCCTGTCATGCTGCAGGGGACTGATGGAAACTGCAGCATGCATGACTTGGAACAAGTGGTCTGAGCAGAACCCTAGAAATGAGAAACAAGACCTTCACCACAGGCCATACCACTCCCTGCAGACTTCAGCAACTTTAAATGACATTAGAAACCACCAAACACTTCTACCACTCAGCAATAACCAGCAGAAATCAATCAGCAACTAACCTGAAAGTGGTTAATGATCCCTTTAAACGGTGCTGGTGGTGCTGGTGGTTGTGGGGGAAGGGGTCCACCTTGCTGCTGAATACATGTTCAGCTATGCAAGGTTAAGAAAGGGTGTTAGCTGGAGCACGGATGTTGAAAATAGCACCACTATAGTCATATCAGTGTTATGCACTGACTGAGGTCACAATATGCCTACTCTGCACACTTCTGGCACACACTCCTAGCGCCAGAGCTAATGACCTTCACAAAATGGCTTCGAGTGTGGTCTGCACCAGAAGGGTGCATGCGTAACACAGATGCTGTTTTGGACATGATACGGCAATCTATAGTGTCAAAAACATGGGCTCTATGGAGCTGAATTTTACAGTCAACGTTGCAGGTCATAGAGTTAGAAACTCTGTCTGCGTCGGCCATCAAGCACCTGACTATTCTAATCCCATTTTCCAGCACTTGGCCCGTAGCCTTGTATGCTATGGTGTTTTCAAGTGCTCATCTAAATACTTCTTAAATGTTGAGGGTTCCTGCCTCTACCACCTCTTCCAATGAAGTATGATTGAAGTGTAGTCACTGTTGTAATGTAGGAAACACGGCAGCCAATTGCACACAGCAAGCTCTCTGCAGTGGGACCTTCTGACTCGGAGGTGGCAATGGTAGCATCAGAGCCACAGCAATGATTCGTTTCTGTTGATGTGAACTGGTGTTGGGAGTTTATGACCTTTGATTATAACAGAAAAAGGTTAGAAATGTCACAGGTTTTAAGGAAAAAAGAGCCAGGGAAAAAGGGGCGGGACGGAGGGGAGAAAGGAACAAAAGGGAAGGACTGTGATAGGACGGAAGGCGGGAGAGATTAAATGACAAAAGGAGCAATGGCGCAAGGCAAAAGCGGATGGCAATGGGACAAGTGAAGAAACAAAAGTTGGCGCCATTGGCGGATGTGCCTTCAGCTGCCTGGAATTCCCTCCCTAAACTTCTCTACCTCTCTTTCCTTCTTTAGACACTCCTTAAAACCTACCACTTTGGCCAAGCGTTTGGTCACATGTTGTATTGTCTCTCTATGTGACACAGTGTCAAGTTTTGTTTGGTAACATTCCTGTGACGCACCTTGGGATATTTTACTATGTTAAAGGTGCTATACAAATGTAAGTTATTATTGTTGCTGTGCAGAGGAGGTGCAAATGATGATGGTGGAAGCTGGGCTGTTTCAGTGAGGTGCTATGCTACAAGTTCCCACCAGATGGTGATACTACCCTATTGTTTGAGATTCCTTGCAGCCTCTGCATTGTGCCTGATAGGCAGTTGCTGACTAATCCAATAATAGCTGAACAAACAAGTCCTCACTTGGCATCTCTGGGGAGGTACCGAGTCTAATATTCATAAACACTGAGTGGAGAAGTGCTGCAAATCACTGTCATCCGTCCTAAAGACCTGCAATGCTTCTGCCATTATTTCCAGACAGATTAAAGACTGGTGTTCACAATGTGTAAACTGTAATTAACTGCCTTTCATGCCCTGAAAATAAACCTTATTTGACTAAAAAGCTGGGAAACCAGCAGCAATAAAAACCATAATTATTGACAGTGCCAGTGATTATTGATTATTATTGCGTAGTTCGCAGACAATTCTGCTGTTAATTGACCTGATGCTGGAATGGGGTAATGAACTGGTTGACTGTTAGGACTCTGCTTCGAACCTTGCCCTTTCCTTGCCTCCTCCCCCCCTCACACACCTCACAGTGAGGCTCCAATCAATGCCGAAGCTTTCTGGGGTAATGCCAAATGCAGCTGCTTTAACAGAAGAGATAATTAGGAGGGAGAGTCAACCCCATCAATGACATAAATAAAAGCAAAATACTGCAGATGCTGGAAATCTGAAATAAAAACAACCCCATCAATGACATAGTCTGCTGATCTCTTCCAAATCAACACTGTCACAATCTGCAAACAAACAGCCCTTACAGGAGGAACAAATTTCTGACAATACATTAAACCAACACGCTTTGTAAAACAAGGCAGAACTAGACAATGGTCAGCTGTAACATCCAATGGTTACCTGCACAGAACCAGTTTGTTTTGAAATAATGCAATCAGGTACTGGTTACTGAGTTAGATATCAGTGTAGGTTCTGTAGTATAAGGGTCAGAAAGGGTCAATCTCCCACTGTGTTCATGGTATAAGAGTTATCTGTGTAATAAGTTTGGGAGAACAAAGAAGCATCATGAGTAGCTGAAGCTAGACAGGCTTATGGAAAGTGCATGTAGTCCATGTAAATATAATAAATGAGTTACTGTTTAGATTTATAACGACTCCAAGATCTCTGTAAAACAAGCTCAACCTAGCATCTGAAATGCTAGCAACAATATACAACAGGTTCACACTGAGGATACTGGTTACTGAGTCAAATATCAGTGTAGGTTCACACCGTGGATCAGGGTAGAGGGAGCAGGAATGGAGGAGAAATGGCTGCTTTGAGAGCATAGTTTAGGAAGTGGTGGGAGGACACTGGGGAGAGAGAGGGTAGAGACATTGAGGTGGAGAGAGAAAGAGAGAGAGAGAGAGAGGGCCAGACAAAGAGAGGGGGAGGGGGAGAGAGAAGCAGAGGGAGGGAGGATGAGAGGGGAAAGTGGATGAGGGAGAAAGTGGGAGGGAGAGGATGAGACGTAGGGAGAGTTAGTGAGGCAAAGAAACGGAGACAGTGGGTAATGGAGGGAGAGAAAGGCAGAGTGAGAAGCAGAGGGAAAAGGAGAGAAGGAGGGAGAAACCAACACAGCAAGACCCGCCCTGATTGGAACTCCTACTGCAACATTTGGGAATTCTTTACCACAGTCAATGACTTTCTGCTTTAAAGAGCCATCGAAGGGGATGAATAAACTTTGGCAGCAGACAGATTTGGCTTGGAGTTGCTTGTCTCAGGTGAGAATCTGCAATAGAAATGGAACATTAGATTCACGAGATTATCAGTTGCACACTGGATCAGGCAACAAATTTGTTTATTTGACCTGAGTTAAGGGAGGATTTAGTGTGTCAATGTTTGAGTAGATGGGCTACTCCAGTGATGGGGACAGATGACAGGCCTCAGTACATGAGCTGCAAACCCATTTTCCACCTGTGCTCTTCACCCCCCCAGCGCATTATCTTGTCAGAATTGCCTGTTCGCCCTCAACATGCCCGTAAGTTTCATGAAGTTTCTGCATTTGCACATGAAATGACCATTAAACTCGCCGCAGAAAGTTAGAGCTGGAATTTAAACCCTAAATAACTGTTTCATGATGAGATTAATATTCCTGCAGTGCGACTTGACCTTTTCATCCCAGAACGGAAACAATTTAAACTGTCACTTCCCATTCCTCCAGGTAGTAAATAGTTGCTAAGAGATTCAAAGAAATTGAAAGAACTATATTTGTTACTTTTCCTTTCTGTCACTTTATTTCTCTCCCTCTTCATCCAATCTTGCTGTACCTCAGTTTGACTCTAATATACCCTATCTCCTTCTTCATCATTGCTGTTTCTTTCCCAATCCTGAAATCTCACTGGTTAAGGAGATAGACCGTTTGTCCTTTTGTTCACCCGGGTCCCAGATTCCCCGTTGTCCTTGACACACAGTTAACAGCTCACACTTCTAGCAACTTGCGAGGCAAAAATATTTATTTTTGAGCTGAATGGTGAGGAAGTAAATCTGACAAATGGAACATGCCACGAGATGCTGCACGGCAGCAAATTCAGGCCCGTAATTCTGTTTCACCCTCCACAGATGCCACCTGACCTGCTGTTTTTTCCAGCATTTTTTGTGTTTTATACCTGCTTTCATGATCAGTCATAGAGTTATACAGCACAGAAACAGGACTTTCGGCCCATCGTGTCCGTGCCGGCCATCAAGCACCTAACTATTCTAATCCCATTTTCCAGCACTTGGCCCGTAGCCTTGTATGCTATGGCATTTCAAGTGCTCATCTAAATACTTCTCATATGCGAGGGTTCCTGTCTCTCCCACCTCTTCAGGCAGTGCATTCCAGATTCCAACCACCCTCTGGCTGAAATTGTTTTCCCTCAAATCCCCTCTAAACCGCCTGCCCCTTACCTTAAATGTATGCCCCCGGTTATTGATCCCTCCGTTAAGGGAAAAAGTTTCTTCCTATCTATCCTATCAATGCCCCTCATAATTTTGTAGACCTCAATCATGTCCCCCCTCAGCCTTCTCTGCTCTAAGGAAAACAACCCCAGCCTTTTCAGTCTCTCTTCATAGCTGAAATGCTCCAGCCCAGGCAACCTCCTGGTGAATCTCCTCTGCACCCTCTCCAGTGCAATCACATCCTTCCTATAGTGTGGCGACCAGAACTGTACACAGTACTCCAGCTGTGGCTTAACTAGCGTTTTATACAGCTCCATCATAACCTCCCTGCTCTTATATTCTATGCCTCGGCTAATAAAGGCAAATATCCCATCTGCCTTCCTAAGCACTTTGTCTACCTGTGCTGCTGTCTTCAGTGATCTATGGAAAGGTACACTAAGGTCCCTCTGACCCTCTGTACTTCCTAGGGTCCTACCATCCATTGTATATTCCCTTGCCTTGTTAGTCCTCCCAAGATGCATCACCTCACACTTCTCAAGATTAACTTCCATTTGCCACAGCTCTGCCCATCTTACCAGCCCATCTATATCATCCTGTAATCTAACACTTTCCTCCTCACTATTTACGACACCACCAATTTTCGTGTCATCTGCAAACTTACTGATCATACTTCCTATATTCACGTCTAAATCATTAATGTACACTACAAACAGCAAGGGCCCCAGCACCGATCCCTGTGGTACACCACTGGTCACAGGCTTCCACTCACAAAAACAACCCTCGACCATCACCCTTTGCCTCCTTCCACTAAGCCAATTTTGAATCCAATTTGCGAAATTGCCCTGGATCCCACGGGCTCTTACCTTCTTAACCAATCTCCCATGTGGGACCTTATCAAAAGCCTTACTGAAGTCCATGTAGACTACATCAACTGCTTTACCCTCACCTACACATCTAGTCACCGTCTGGAAAAATTTAATCAAGTTAGTTAGACACGATCTCTCCCTGACAAAGCTATGCTGGCTATCCCTGATTAATCTCTGCCTCTCCAAGTGGAGATTAATCCTGGCCCTCAGAATTTTTTCCAGTAGTTTTCCAACCATTGGAGGCTGAGGTATCAAGTTCCACTGCAGAGCCTCCAGCACAAACACATATCGAATGCAGTACTGATGGAATGCTGCACTGTTGGATGTGCTGTATTTTGGATAAGCATTTAAATTGAGGCACAGTCTGTCTTCACAGGTGATGTAGAAGATTCCATGGTCCTACTTTGAAGAAGAATAGGGGAGTTCTTCCAAGTGTCCTGAACAATATTGATGCCTTAACCAACAGCACTAAAACAAATTTGCTAGTCATCTATTTAATTGCTGTTTGTGGGAGCTTGCTGTGCAAATTTCCTACATCACAACAGTAACTACACTTCAAAAAGTCCTTCATTGGCTGTAAATTGTTTGGGACATCCTGAAGTTGTAAAACATGCCTCAGGTCGGGAAAGTTCTTTCTTTTTCCTTGGTATAAATAAATTCTACTGATTGTCACCATAACCTAACAGGATTAAAATTCACCGTATCATTTTACATCATATGAAGACTCTTTAACATCATATTGGATTGACTGTTTTGCACTGTAAACCACATGCTATCTTATATCCAGTTATTCTAGCATTTTATATTGCTATCTCCTTGGATCATTACTTTGCGTTATTATCACATTCTTAAACTCCCAAAACTATTTCCTCTGATACTTTTTTTCCCACTGTTTTGTGTCCCAGTAAAGCACATTCATTACAAATGTTTGCAGGTTAATAGCAATCAGGTTCTACATTAGCCAATCTCTACTTCTACATGGTATAACCTCTGGGCATGCACAGAATGTGGGCGTCACTGGCAAGGCCAGCATTTATTGCCCATCCTTAATTGCCCTCGAGAAGGTGAATACAATGGAATGGTTTGCTAGACCATTTCAGAGGCAACCACGTTGCTGTAGGTCTGGAGTCTCATGTAGGTCAGACTGGGTAAGGACATTTAGTGAGACAGACGGGTTTTTATGTTAATCTGGTAATTACATGGTTACCATTACTAGCTTTTTAATCCACATTTATTCAATTGATTTAATTTAAATCCCTCTCTGGTGGGATTTGAACACATGTCTCTTAGATCATTCAACTAGTTCCTCGGCTTGTTAGTAACATAACATAACCACTATGCTACCATACCCATTATTCTAGCAGCTCCCGCTTGGACAAATAGTCCCAACAATCATCAGTTTTCTAGTCAAAGCACACACAAAGTACCCAAGTATTTCTCTGTCTTGACTTGTAACTTAACCCTGCTCATTAAAATTGGAGTACACAACTTCATCTGGTTGGTGTTATTTCATGCAACAGCAGGCCTTGTCCTGGAGCCTGTAGTTCCTGGGAGTTCAGAATTGCTAGCAAGTCCTTGTCTCTGATCCATCCATTCAGCATAGCCATTTTTGATGCCTGAATGGGATAGAAGGCCAATTCAGAGAGCATTCCAGGTCAACCATGCAGTGTGGTACTAACATCAGACCTGTAGACCACCCAGTCTGGAAGTGGTCACCAGTTGGGTTTCTGAACCCAACATCGCAAATTTGCCAGCTGACAAATGATCAGATTTATTAGTCACATCTGGTCATTATGGGAGTTGAACTTGTGACCAACATTCCCTGTAAAATTTTGCTGTTGTGCTTGGTCAATTTTTTTCATCGCCCAGTACCTTTAAACCCACACCCGCGGTATTTAACACAGAACAGATCTGCGCAGATCATTCCGGGCGGCTGCACGGTCAGGCAGCTTAGTCGTAACATTGCTCATGACTGCTGGGGTGCTTGTCTATTACCATAAGCAGTACATGACCGTAGGCCCGACTCCCTAAACTCTGCTCAAGCAGCAAGGCGGTGCTGACAAAATAACAGCTACTTCTGATGAAAGCAGAAAGATGAAAATGTAATTGGGCTTCTTAGTTTATCGTAACATAAATGTATAGGAATAGGAGGAGGTCATTCAACCGCTAAAGTCTGTTCCTACCAAACAATTAGATCCTGCCTCATCTGTACCTTCACTCTATTTACTTGGCTTTGCTCCATATCTATTTATATCCTTATCTTACCAAATACAACTCTATCATTCTCAGGCTTGAAAATTTCAGTTGGCCCAGCAAGCAGGGAGAATTCCAGATTACGGGGAGTCCAAACCTCGCGGCCAGAAATCTAAGATTATCCTTGATAAATCCAATAAAGTATTCATGTTATGTTATCCCTCAGAGAGTGGTGAGAGTGTGGAACGTTCCACCATATTGTGTAGTTGCGGTGAATGACATAGATGCATTTAAGCAAAAACTCGATTAGCACAAGCGGGAGAAAGGAATAGAAGGATATACCGAGACAAAGTAGGCTGGGAGGTGGCTTGTGTGGAACATAAACACCAGCATAGACCCTTTCGGCCAAATATAGTGTGCTGCAAATGTTATGTAATGATATGTAATATTTCCCCTACACTTCGTGTGATAAAATGCTTCTTGCATTCACGCTGAAATAGCCTTGCTGTAAATTTTGAGAACAGACCCTGCCTATCCCCTTTTGTCCTACAATCCCTCAACTTTTCCTTTCTCCAGATGCCCATCTGATTACTTTTCCAGCCCATTTCAATCGTCTGGCTGAATAATCTTAGCTGCTTATTTTCCTTTTATTCTCCTTGACTGCTTTGCTACTTCATTCCTTCTTTTATGGGCTCTTAACATAATAACCAAACTGAACACGGGCCTCCACTTTTTTAATTATGGGAAAATCCTCCAGCATTTACTGCAGCCTCATGATTTTCTGGCACACGCAATGCGAAAATTGCACAGAGCAAATCCATCATCAGAAATGAAACATTGGGTTACAGTACTGAGCACATCAATCACAGGTTAATACAACGTTGGAGCTAAGTAGAGAATTATTACCATTCTATATATTTCACAGCATAAATGTCCCTGTCAGCCTCGTAAGACTTGAACAATTTGATTATGCAGTTTTTCCCCCCTCTGGAGTGCTCATCAATGGCTTTATTGGATGGTGTTTAAACGGTCCCTCCCTCAGGGGTTTACACACTGAGCTCAGCTGAGTCAGGCAAAGAAAGACTTGCATTTCTGCAGCACCTTTCACAACCTCAGGTCATCCCAAAGCACTTTACAGCCAATGAAGGACTTCTAAAGCGTAGTCACTGTTGTAATGTAGGAAACATGACAGCCAATTTGCATGCAGCAAGCTCCCACAAACAGCAATGTGATAACAGCCAGATAATCTATTTTTAGCATAAAATAAAAACACGAAATGCTGGAAATACTCAGTAGGTCTGACAGCATCTGTGGAGAGAGAAGCAGAGTTAATGTTTCAGGTCAGTGACCCTTCATCAGAACTGCTTTTATTTAATCTATTTTTAGTGATGTTGATTCAAGGATAAATTGTAAAAAAGGAAGACTTGCATTTTCATAGCACCTTTCAGAACCACCTGATGTCTCAAGTTGCTTTACAGCCAATGAAATACTTTTGAAGTGCAGTCACTGTTATAATGTAGGAAACATGGAAGCCAATTTGCACACAGCAAGCTCCCACAAACATCAATGTGATAGCAACCAGATAATCTGTTTTTATGATATTGATTGATCGCTAAATATGGGTTCAGAAGCAGGAATAGCTCCCCTGTCCTTCTTTGAAATAGTTACATGGGATCTTTTATGATAGGGCCTCAGTTTAATGCCTCAATCCAAGCGACAGCACCCCCAACAACACAGCACTCCCTCAGAACTGCCAGCCTAGACTTATATTTTTTGCTGATAGAGCAGGACTTGAACCCACAACTGTGTGATTTTAGAGACAAGAGTGCTAGCAGCTGAGCCACAACTGCCAGCTTAATCACTGGCTAGAAAACCAGGAAGGACACCCCTTGTTCTTCTTCTAACAGCACAATGGGATTTTATACTTCCACCAGAGAGCTTTGACCATCTCATCCAAAAAGACTGTGCCCCACTTGCTCAGTACTCCACTGGGGTGCCAGCCCTAGATATTATGTTTAATGTCTTGGCAGTGAGACTTGAATGCATGACTGTCTGACCAAGAGACAAGTGTGTGACCAACTGAACTGCATCTAACTCAGTGGATCTAGCAAAAGGTCATCTAAGCAATGGTAATAGCCGATCATTGATCATTGTGTCCAGTGGAGAACTCCTGTGCTCTTCTTCGAAATAGTGTTTCACTGGGAGAGAAACAGGCAGTATCCAAGCCAAAGCATGTCTTACCTAGACGATCTCATGAGCCTGTTTGATGACTAAATCAGTTACACTATCCATTAACTCTTCCTGATTTTCCTTTGAGGTTTGAGAGATGGAAAATTGAGCTGGGTATAGAATGGACAGCACACCTGTTAAGAGTGACCCTGTTACCTTAGTAAATCTACATCACAACTTTTCCAAGCCCCCACATCTTTTTGAACAACTTGAACTGCATGCAGCACTGCAGCTGCGGCCTAACCAGTGTCTCCTTGTTTTTGGCCCTACAGAATTTCTCACTTAAAGGATTATTGAAAATATCATTTGTAGCCTTAGAAGCCATTGAATGATTTAATATTTGGGTGATAGGTTTCATTTGCCTCTTAGCACAGGTTGTTAAGGCACTGTATATGTCAGCTGTGGCTCAGTGGGCTTCTTAGCCCCACTCCAAACTTCAGCACATAATCTGGACTGGAACTTGGTGCAGTACTGAGGGAGGGCTGCATTGTCAGAGGTGCTGTGTTTCAGATAATAAATTAGATTGAGGTCCCACCTGTTAATTGTGTATCAATAGTTTGATTATATGCAGGTGCAGGGTATTAATTGGGGTCTTACTTGAGCACTTGTAAGCAGACACTTACTGAGACTGGTGGAGGGTTTTGAGTGAGGAGCTACATGTTTATAATTCCTTTACTCTGTACAATAAATTTGAAACTGAGTAAAGATAGGCTCCAACATTATCCCTCCATAACAAGCTCTCTGGAGTTTGACACCACCTGCCCTTTCAGGTGGACAGAAAAGATCCCATGGCACTATTTTGAAGAAGAGCAAGGGAGTTCTCAGTGGTATCATGGACAAAATTTATTTCTCAAGCCGGCATGGACACGATAGACCGAATGGCCTCCTTCTGTGTCGTAAATGATTCTATGTAAACACCTATATCTGATAATCTGATTATTTATCACATTGCTGTTTGTGGGAGTTGCTGTGCACAAATTGGTTGCCACGTTCCTTGCATTACAACAGTGACTACACTTTAAAAGTACTTCATTGGCTATAAAGCTCTTTTGAACATACTGAGTTCATCAAATGCTCAACATACATGCAAGTGCAGAATAAATCCTGTCAGGATACCTGCTGTATGTGGTTCCCAGAAACTGCTGCGATTAACACATTTTAATTTTTCCTAAATTATTTTATCTGGGAATATAAAGCCTTTCCTGTCTAACAATCGCTTTGACAGGTGTCGGTAAAGTACAGATCCACTGGTTACGTTCTGAATAAATCTCATGCATTATTTCCAAAGGTAGATCACTCTTGGGATGCAGCTGTGCATTAATAATGTTCTATTATTTATAGGTCTGCACTCAATGATGTGGGCCTTCAACATAGCTGTGAGCATTCTTTTAAAGGTAGAGTTTGGAAGACAGGTTGTGTCATTGGAGGTGAAGTGTTCTCTTCATTGGTGCAATTGTGTTCAGAAAGACAATCGATCATGTAGCTGGGGAGGTGAACATTATCTGCTTTGTGACTTGTCTAAAACTGCCCGGTTGAGTATGACACAGGTGTCATTCTGAGTGCAATAAAACTATTTTGATGTTAATAACAAGCCCTCTATTTTCTATCTATGGGCACCAATGTCACCACTAAGAACTCCCACCAAACCGGACAAAGGATTGGTCTAGTTGAGGATTAGCCACCAAGCAGGAGAGTGGGATAGTCCAGGTGTGTATTAATCAGCAGGTAGGACAGTGAACTTACCAATGAGCCTGGACACTGCTCTAATTTAGAACAAAAGAACAAAGAACAAAGATAATTACAGCACAGGAACAGGCCCTTCGGCCCTCCAAGCCTGCGCCGATCCAGATCTTCTCTCTAAACATGTCGCCTATTTTCTAAGCTTCTGTATCTCTTTTCTTCCTGCCCATTCATGTATCTGTCTAGATACATCTTAAAAGACTCCATCGTGCCCGCATCTACCACCTCCGCTGGCAATGCGTTCCAGGTGCCCACCACCCTCTGCGTAAAGAACTTTCCACGCATATCCCCCCTAAACTTTTCCCCTTTCACTTTGAACTCGTGTCCTCTAGTAATTGAAACCCCCACTCTGGGAAAAAGCTTCTTGCTATCCACCCTGTCTATACCTCTCATGATTTTGTACACCTCAATCAGGTCCCCCCTCAACCTCCGTCTTTCTAATGAAAATAATCCTAATCTACTCAACCTCTCTTCATAGCTAGCGCCCTCCATACCAGGCAACATCCTGGTGAACCTCCTCTGCACCCTTTCCAAAGCATCCACATCCTTTTGATAATGTGGCGACCAGAACTGTACGCAGTATTCCAAATGTGGCCGAACCAAAGTCCTATACAACTGTAACATGACCTGCCAACTCTTGTACTCAATGCCCCGTCCGATGAAGGAAAGCATGCCGTATGCCTTCTTGACCACTCTATTTACCTGCGTTGCCACCTTCAGGGAACAGTGGACCTGAACACCCAAATCTCTCTGGACATCAATTTTCCCCAGGACTTTTCCATTTACTGTATAGTTCACTCTTGAATTGGATCTTCCAAAATGCATCACCTCGCATTTGCCCTGATTGAACTCCATCTGCCATTTCTCTGCCCAACTCTCCAATCTATCTATATTCTGCTGTATTCTCTGACAGTCCCCTTCACTATCTGCTACTCCACCAATCTTAGTGTCGTCTGCAAATTTGCTAATCAGTCCACCTATACTTTCCTCCAAATCATTAATGTATATCACAAACAACAGTGGTCCCAGCACGGATCCCTGTGGAACACCACTGGTCACACGTCTCCATTTTGAGAAACTCCCTTCTACTGCTACTCTCTGTCTCCTGTTGCCCAGCCAGTTCTTTATCCATCTAGCTAGTACACCTTGGACCCCAAGCGCCTTCACTTTCTCCATCAGACTGCCATGGGGAACCTTATCAAACGCCTTACTGAAGTCCATGTATATGACATCGACAGCCCTTCCGTCATCAATTTAGGTGAGAGTTCATCACTAGGTCAGAGAGGGGGTTGGCTGTGATGAGGCTTACCAACAAAACTGGAGGCTGAGATAACCTAGGATAGGGTTGCTTAGTACAATTATGGCTCACTGTTAATCTACTCCAATTATATCCCAGGCTAGGCATGGCTGACAGCCCTGACACACAAGGAGAAGCATTTGCTGAGGTCTATAAGAAGAGGTAGATCAGCTTCAAGAAGTCCTCAGGCTGCGTGGAATATTTTACAATTGGCCAAAAGGCTTCCGATGGCTGACATTAGTCTAACTGCTTCTTCTTGTTGCTCAAGATGAAGCACTTTGCTAAGCAGCCTGAGGAGAATTGGGGAATTCATCCAACAGGGCTGCTTTCCAAGTGTAACTGTCAGGTACGCCTGGACTTAAACTCACATCCTGAGGGTTCACTTGTCAGTTTACCTAAGGCTGCTGGTTGTCGTTGGCTACGTGTGACCTGTGCATCTCGAGTAAGCAACATGAGCCCAATATGGAGAATAAGCCGGGGAAGTGGGCCTAATTGCACAGCTCTTAGAAAGAGTTGGCACAGACCCGATGGGATGATCAACCTCCTTTTGTGCTGTAAGGTTCAATGATTCAACAAGCAGATTAATGCCCTGTATCTGCTGGATGGCAGGGATCCTTTGCCAAATGGCTTTGAGCAGTTTCAACTCAATGCCTAGTGGGAATGGTTCTCACAAAAGTGCCTTCAGTTTGGCATTTATTAACATTAGATTGGCAAACCATTCAGAGAAATGACAGGACAGTTCAAGAAGACAGCTCACCAGCACCTTCTGAAGGGCAATTAGGGATGGGCAATAAATTCTGGCCTAGCCAGAGATGCCCACATCCCATGAATGAATAAAAAAAAAGGACAACTGATATGGGAAATAAATAAGGGCAAAGGGGAAGCAGAGGCAGCTGAATGGATCGTCTAGTTTGGTGACAGAAAATGCCATGAGTTTCTTCCGTGTCTTAAGAACTGCAAGTGGAAGGGAAAGGCCCGAGGGGTAGAAGGAGGCAGCTGGTAAAGGAGGAAAGAAGATGGGGATTACCTTTACTTTCTGTTTCCCCACCAACAGAGCCTCTCTCCTCTGCCACAGCTGCTAACTTGTCCTGGATGCCACCTGAACTTACCCGGATGCCCTAACATTCTTTAATGTGCTCCCACGATACTGACATTCACTGCATTTGTGGACGCCGGGCATTTGTGCCACTTTCTAACTAATCAGAGTCCCTTATTGCAAAGTGACAAAACTGCCCGTCATTGGCAGCAAAGAACCAAGAAAGCTTTGAACTTTATATGTAACATAGCACTGATATGCTTTTTGTGCTATTAAGGATGCTGAATGATTTAAATACCATGGTACACAGTTATAACATTTCCATTAGGAACCTGTATAGTTCTTGTACAAATTATTTTTTAATAAGATTAACATAGTGTTCTCTTGCCTTATTGGTTCAAGTCCAACCTATTTGCAAAGCCATTAGCAGGCACGCATTCCGGTGTTAACACATCTGTGAGTAATGATATCTGACATAAATTAAGACTTGTATATTTTTTGGGGAAATGTCACCAACTTCATTTCACTGGTAGAAGTCAGATAATCTGAAGAAAGCAGCGAATTCCAAGAATAGTATCAAATTTATGGTAATGAGTGCAGAAACATGATATCTTCCAGTCCCACAACACTCCAAGAAATCTATGCTCCTCCAATTCTGGCCCCTTGAGCATCCCCAGTTTCCATCACCCCACCATTGGTGATCATGTCTTCAGCTGTTTAGGCCCTAAGCTCTGGAATTCGCTCCCTAAACCTTCCTGTCTCCATCTCCTCCTTTAAGATGCTCCTTAATACCTACCTCTTTCATCAAATATTTGGCCATCTGTCACTTGGAAGTATTGTGAACTGTCAGGAGGATAGTGATAGATTTCAAGAGGATGTGGACAGGCTGGTGGAATGGGCAGGCACGTAGCAGATAAAATTTAATGCAGTTAGTTTTGGTAGAAAGAGACAATATAAAATAAAGGATACAATTCTATAGGGGATGCAGGAGCAGAGGGACCTGGGGGTATATGTGCACAAATTGTTGAAGGTTGCTGGGCGGCTTGAGAAAGTGGTTAATAACGGGATCCAGGGCTTTGTAAGTAGAGGCAAAGAGTACAAGCAAGGAAGTTATGGTGAGCTTTTATAAAACACTGATTTGGCCTCAACTGGAGCATTGTGTCTAATTCTGGCTGCTGCATTTTAGGAAGGATGCAAAGACTTTAGATAGGGTGCAGAGAGATTTGTCGGAATGGTTCCAGGGCTGTTACATGGATAAATTGGAGAAGCTGGGGCTGTTCTCCCTGGAGAAGAGAAGGTTGAGGGGAGATTTGATAGAGGTGTTCAAAATCATCAGTGGTCTGGAAAGAGTAGATAGGGAGAAACTGTTCCCATTGGTGGAAGGGTTGCGACCCAGAGGGCAGCGATTTAAGGTGAATGACAAAAGAACCAAAGACGACATGAAGAAAAACACTTTTACATAGCTTGTGGTTAGGATCCGGAATGAACTTCTTGAGAATGTGGTGGAGGCAGATTCAATCATGGCTTTCAAAATCGAATTGGATAATTATATGAAGAGAAAATATTTGCAGGGTTACGTGAAAAGGTGGGGGAGTGGGACTTGCTCTTGCAGAGAGCCAGTATGGACACAGTGGGCCAAATGGCCTCCTTCTGTGCTGCAACCATTCTATGATTCTAATATCCCCTTATTTGCCTTGGTGTCAAATTTTATTTGATAATTCTTCCAGTAAAGTGTCTTGGGACCTTTTACTACTTTAAAAGCACTATATGAATCCAAGCTGTTTTTGTGGCTGTCAGGTTAAATCACACCATTAAAATATAGAATGGAAAAATATGACACCTCCAAACTCTATTATTGATGTCTGTGTACCAATATCCCATGAGACAGTGCACGGGGAGGAGGGTGAGCAAGGTAGGTGTAGTGGCTCAAAGGGATCTCATTTGTACAGGTGCATTAAGCAAAAGGTCTTTAATAACTAATTAATCTTGACTACCACTGGTTACCAGACCAGGGTGGGACTATGAACACACGTAAAGCTGCCTACATTGCTGACTGAACCAAGGCTGATACCACAACTGGAGTTGAACCTGGAACCTTCTTGCTCACATGATGCTTTCCTGCTGAATCTTTGAGGCATCTACGTACAACACAACAAACTAAAGGAGAATGGATCCTCCACTCCATTCACACTCAGCAGAGTCAACCATGCTCTTGTAAACGCAGGGACCAATACCATTTGCAGGAAATACCAGCTCAATTCTGCACCACATTGGAAGTAAAATTAGTGTGAATTATGCAAAACCATATGCAAGCATTATAGTAGCCGAGGCTTGCAGTAAAGTTGTTCATTTCTTTGGAAGTCTGTCAATCAACCATCAAGCAATATTAGTTTTGAACAGTCAATGCAAAATGTAATGTGATTGAGTCTCAGGAGTTTCTAACTTTCCTTTCCTGATATTTGACTTTCTGTTTTCCATTTAGTTTTATGGGCTCGGTGTTGCAATATCCTATGGTGCTGCTTGCTGCATCTAGAACTAATGGGATTTTATTTACACTGCACTCTATTCTTTAGCATCTGAGACAAATTTAGATCCTAACCTGTGAAGGTAAAGCAAAAGGTCTTTAGTTACTAATTAAACTCGACTACGACTAGTTAACTGGCCGGAGGGGGAACTTGAACGCACAGCCTGAAACCACGAGGGTAAGGCAAAAGATCCTTAATTACGTGTGGGTTTCCTCCGGGTGCTCCGGTTTCCTCCCACATGCCAAAAGACTTGCAGGTTGATAGGTTAATTGGCCATTATAAATTGCCCCTAGTATAGGTAGGTGGTAGGGAAATATATAGGGACAGGTGGGGATGTGGTAGGAATATGGGATTAGTGTAGGATTAGTATAAATGGGTGGTTGATGGTCGGCACAGACTCGGTGGGCCGAAGGGCCTGTTTCAGTGCTGTATCTCTAAACTAAACTAAACTAAACTAATTATTCTTGATCACTGCTGATTAACTAGACTTGAACTGACAACCTTCCAATGCAGAGGCACAAATGTTGCCGACTGATCCATGGCTGATGCCACAAGTCAAAAGATAAAGAATTTGAACTCCATTGCAGACAGCCCTGGTGACTGGTGACTCCAAATTAGTCTCTAATGGCTAGTTGGCCAATCAACAGAGGCACTTGTATCTGAATACAGTGACTGCTGTCTCAGGGGTTGCATTCCTGCCTGTGGGTCAGTAGGGATGGGTTTGGGCTCCACTTCAAAGTGCCATCGAGCAGAGGCCAAAATACCAGCTCTGAATACAGGGCTACAGTTGTGGGTACTTGTGTCCAGTGGATGCAGGTGGGCATCCCACAATTTAAAGGGTAGGCAGGGATCTTTAGCCGTGATTGTAACCCATCTTGTCAGATATTCTCCAGAGATAATAACCATGAGGAAGGCAACAACAGGAAACCACCTCAGCTACTCAAGAATCTCACATGTAAGACTTGAATTCTCATCCCCAATGTTTTCGAATCCCTCATGGCCCTCATCCTTCCCTATTGCTGTAATCTCCTCCACCCCTACCCCCTCCAAGAGCTTAGCGCTCCTTGAATTCTGGCCTCTTGCATACCCTCTATTTTAATTGCTCCACCATTGGTGGCCATGTCTTCAGATGCCTGGGCCCTAAGCTTTGGAATTCCCTCCCTAAACCTAATCATCTGTCTATAACTGACATGGTGTGTCAGCCAGGGTTCAGTCAGTAGTACTCTTGCTTTGGCGTCAGAAGGTCGTGGAGTCAAGTCCCATTCCAGAACTAGAGTGCAAGTATCAAGGCTAATACATCACTGCAGCATTGAAGGAGTGCTGCAATGTCAGATGTGCTGTCTCTTGGATTAGCTGACACACTGAGGCCCCATCTGATCTTTCAGTGGATGTAAAAGATCCCATGGCACTGTTTGGAAGAAGAATAGTGGAGCTATCCCTGGTATCCTGACCAATATTTATCTCTCAATCAACATCACATTACCAGATTATCTGGTCCTTAACACAGTGGGCTGGATTTTACCTCAGGTGGACGGGAATTCGCCGCTTCCGCCTAGCCCGGGAATCCGTCCCGCATTTTACAGGTCCCCGGGCTTTATTTGTCCCGAGGCAGCACTTCCACCAGCTTGAGGGAGGAGGTATTGCCTCATTGAGCTGCCGGCCAATCAGCGGGCTGGCAGCTCTTAGTCCCAGCAGCACCACCGGGAGAGGTGGCCACTGCAGGGACTGCAGCCCAGCCAACGAGATGGAGCCAGGAGTCCAGGTAAGTTGGGCATTCCTCACCAGGGGATCGGTCCTTCCCTGGTGAGGCTGGAGTGGTCATTTGGTGGGAGGGTGGGCTGTGCCCAACTGCCATGTTCCCCACCTCGATGTGCGGAAAGGCCGGCAGCTATCGCTGGATGGCCTTTCACGTCCCCAGCACGTCTGCTTGCCATGGGTGATATACCCTTGGAGGCAGGCGAGGGCCCTTAAGTGGCCACTTGAGGGCCTTGATTGTCCTCGGGTGGACGGGCCGTTTCCCCCCACCCTCCTGTCCGCCGTAAAGTTGATCGGAGGCGGGAGGGGGATCGGGAGGCCTCCCGAAGGCCACCCTCATGCCACCATCTGATCCACTGGGACGGTGAAAAATTCAGTCCAATGCTACTTGTGGGAGTTTGTTGTGTGCAAATTGGCTACTGTATTTCCTACATGACAACAGGAACTACATTTTAAAAGCACTTAGTTGGCTGTAAAGTGCTTTGGGATGTCTGGTGTTTGTGCAAGGTGCAATATAAATGCAAGTTTTTTTTCCTTTCTTTAAGACACTCCTTAAAAGCTCCCTCTTTGAACCAAGCTTTTGACTACCTGTTCTAGTATATCCTTATGTTGCTCGTTGTTAAATTTTGTTTGATAACACTCCTATAAAGTGCCTTGGAATGCCTTACTATTTTACAGGTGCTATATAAATGCAAGTTGTTATTGTTGTTGATTCAGGACCTGCCCTAGGGCAGAATAAGAGGATGCAGGAAAACAAAAAATGTAAAACCCCTGAATTCATGGATGAGAGTAGATTGAGGAAAGGCTTGTATTAATGGTTAATCCATAAACTACAACAACATACACTTTTATAGCACCTTGTAATTAAAATGTCCCAAAGTATTTCGCAGTGGTGATGAAAGATACCCAATGATTGTGCTGAGAAGGTTGGTGACTGAAGGCACGAAGAAGGAGATGGTAGAGTGGACTTTAACTATTAGGGGTTAACCTTTAAGATACTACTGGCGAACTGCTAGATCCTCCACAGCTCAATGGGTCTTTCAGAGGCTGACCTGCTCAGCAGACAGCTAGGTCTATGCAATCGCAGTGGGGAGAAGGTGGGAAAGATTTGCATTTTTATAGCATCTTTCACAACCTATGTTACAGCAAATGAGAGGTACATTCACTGTTGTAATGTCAGAAACACACCAGCCAATTAATGCACAGCAAGTCCCACTCACAGCAATAGGATAATCACCAAATAATCTATTGTTAATTGAAGGGTAAACATCAGCCAGGACTTTGGGGGGAACTCTCTTGCTCTTCTTTGAATAGATCAATGGGATCTTTTACAATCACCTGAAAGGACAGGCAGAATCTTGGTTTAATGTCTCACCTGAAAGGCAGCAGCTCTGACAGTGCAGTACTCCCTCTGCATTACAAGCATCAGCATAGATTTTGCACTCAAATCCTGGGTGCTTCTGACTCAGAGGTGAGAGTGCTACCCGCTGAACCACAGCTGACACCAGGGTTTAGTGAGCAGAGCACCCATGACGCAAGCTCAATCTAGTAGAGTATCGAAATGGCATTGGGTCCTCTTTACATTACATGACCTGCTTTGCATAGCCTAATAAGACTTCTGTTCAATTCAGCAGGCACCTTGGGCACCCAGCTGAAGGCCCTGTGAAAAATGGAAGCAGGACAATAAGTCCATCACCTCAATTTTGACACTGTTAATGCCCTATTTCGGTGATGGAAATTAAAATCTCCTCTAACTTGCTTTGAACTTGCTCTTAGGATTTGGCGAACACTAGCAAGGCAATCTTTATTGCCCATCCGTAGTTCCATTTAGCCATGTCTTGTGAGTCTGAAGACAACATGTAAACATGGTGGGTGACAGGTTACCTTTCCCGAAGGATATTTATGAGCCAGGTGAGTTTTTAACAACAAAATGGTAGCTTCTGTGATAATTCTTTCCCCCTGATATTGCACTGCAAATAACCAGATTTACTCAATTCAGTTTCACTACATTTCATGGTGAGATGTGAACTCAAAATCTTTGGGGTGCTAGTCCCGGGACCATACATCCACCAGGCCACTGTACATCTAGTAGGCTTTGGAATAGGGTAGCGAGGTAGCAACAGTGTGTTACAGGGAGAGTATCCCAGACTGCAGGGCCAAGATGGCTGTAATCGTTGGTGGAGCAGGTAGAGTTGGATATTCTGCTTGGACAGGCTTCAGGACCTGACACTCCGTCCTTAATCGCCACGGTGCCCACACCCTTGAATGGATCAATTGACACTTCCATCCTTGTAGCGCCTGCCTTCCTGCGCTAATGTGGAAGCTAGCAAACTCTTTGTTACCCTGTTTGGATGATTGTTGACTCTTAGTCGAACAGTCCTTTTTTCTGCATATCCAATGGTTTTATTTCTAATCAACAAACGTGTGCAAAGAAAAGGAATACTTTGATAGATTTCAAATAATTGGCAAAAGAATCAGAGGGAAAATGAGACATTTTTTCACACAGATGGTTATGATCTGGAAGGTGCTACCTGAAAGGGTTGTGGAATCAGACACAGTGGGAACTTTCAAATGATAATTCAACATGTACTTGAAGATGACTAATTTGCTGGATTACGGGGAAAAGGCTGGGGAGTGGGAATAGATTGGACAACTCTTTCAAAGTATTGGCACAGGCAAAGCAGGCCAGCTGACCTCCCTTTGGGCAGTAAGATTCTCAGATTCTATGAAGACAACATATCTTAATGCAGCTATGATTTTTCTCCCAGGTTGCTCAAGGCAGTGTCCAGGAAATAACCTTTATTTACAGGAAAAGCTAGGACAATCTGGGAGGAGCAGATCACTGATCTGAGCAGGCCAGACCCAACTCAAAGAATGGCCCCCCTGGCTCCCTCAGTCTGAAGGGTTTATCAGGACAATTTTTTGAGCAACCACCAAAGCTAGAAACAGTGGAGGTCCAACGAGACTCAGGGGCCCATGAAGTAGATCATTAAAATGCCATTGGCAGGTACAGAAAAAGATCAAAAAAGCTCATGGAATGTTGGCTTTTGTATCTAGAGAAATAGAATACAATGGGGTAGCAGTCTTGCTTGAGCTTTACAAAGCACTGTTAGACCACACCTACTCTGAGCAGTTCTGGGTACCACACCTTAGGAAGGAGATATTGGCCTTGGACGGAGTGCAGCATAGATTTATCAGAATGATATCTGGACTCCAAGGGTTAAACTACAAGGAGAAATTATACACACGAGGGTTGCATTCCCTGTAATCTAAAAGGTTAAGGGGTAATTTGATTGAAATGTTTAAGATATTAAGGGGAGCCGATAGAGTAGATAGAGAGAAACT
The DNA here is from genome assembly GCF_036365525.1 of Heterodontus francisci. Lineage (NCBI taxonomy): Eukaryota > Metazoa > Chordata > Chondrichthyes > Heterodontiformes > Heterodontidae > Heterodontus > Heterodontus francisci. The sequence continues at coordinate 112,902,413 of NC_090382.1, forward strand.
ATTTCCACTGGTTGGAGAGTCTAGGTCCAGGGGTCGGTGTCTAAAACTAAGAACCTGGCCCTTCACGCAAATGGTGGCAGAATTTTGGAAGTCTCCTCTACAAAGAGCAGTTGATGCTCGATCCATTGTTTATTTTAAATCTGAGATTGATGGATTTTTGTCAACCAATGTATTAAAGGGATATGAGGTATATGGAGTTTACAGGTATATGGAGTATACGGGTATATGGAGTATATGGGTACATGGAGTTAGGTCACAGATCATTCTTGATCTCATTGAATGGGAGGTTAAATGGCCTACTCTTGTTCTTATGGATAAGACTCCGACTGAGACCAAATCCTGGTGTGGGGCTCAAACTCACAACTTTGAGTTGCTTGAGGAACATGATCAGATATGGGAGCAAGTGAGGATAGGCCTAGAGTTTATATATGCCAGGGGATGCATCTAGTTCATAAATGATTTCAAAAAAACAGAACCTAAAGAGTTTAATACAATAAAAGCCAAATACTGCAGATGCTGGAAATCTGAAATAAAAACAGCAAGTGCTGGAATTACTCAGCAGGTCAGGCAGCATCTGTGGAGAGAGAAGCAGAGTTAATGTTTCAGGTCAGTGACCTTTCATCAGAACAGTTCCTAATGAAAGGTCACAGACCTGAAACGTTAACTCTGTTTCTCTCTCTTCACAGATGCTGCCTGACCTAAAGAGTTTAATGTTTGAAAAAATTCACTGGAGGACTTTTCAGCTCATCAGAAATCAGACACTTAAGTAAAAGACCAAAAGTAACTTGTCAAAATTGTAACAAAACTTTTAAAGGCATTTGAAAGAAAAAAATCTTATAATTAATTAAGGAATTATATCACTTTTTACATGGGCATGGATTTGCTCATTTAAAAAATTATTCTTAGAAATACTTAACATTGCCAAGCAAATGGAACTGAACTGACCTGGGATTTGAGGAAGACATTTAGAAACTAACCACGGAACAAGAGAGAGCATGAAATATCCCATTGATGTAGGATTGTTGTCGAATACTTCTTATCATGCAGGAAGGTTTAAACTAAAGCTAATGGGCCAAATCTCAACTAACTCAGACCAGAGGGCTGTTCGACAACAACTTGCCTTTACACAGCACCTTCAACCATCACAGGAGAAAACTTTACACTGACACAAATAAGGAGATATTAGGAGAGGTGACCAAAAGCTTGATCAAAAAGTTAGGCTTTAAGGAACATCTTAAATGAGGGGAGAGGCAGAGAGGTTTTGAGAGGGCATTCCAGAGCTTAGTAAATAGACAACTAAAGATATGGTCACCACTGGAAGGGCGAAAGAAATTTTGTCTGTTTATGCTCCAGTCAAGCTGCTATATAAATCTAAGCTGTTGTTATTGAGGCACATAAAGAGAAGCAAAAATATTTTTCCCACCAAGGTTTTGTTGAGCAGTATTTGATTTACTGTCTGTTATACAGTTGATAAATATAAATTGCCAAGAAGGAAAACTCTCGCGGAGCCCTCAGGCTTCATTCTCAACAAGACGGACTGTACCTTCAAGCAAGCCCCCGCACCCCTCCCCCCCGGGCTGGGTTAGTATACCTGGAGGTTTCATCACATGACCGCCTGCCTCCAACCTCTGCGTGCGGTCGACAGCCTTTGTTCCATCTCCAGTCTTCTAATAAATAAAAATGCTCAAAAGAGAATGAGTAAAAAACAATTTCTTTAATGCCTCTATGATTTTTCTCCTGTGTTTGTCTAATCTTTCATTCCTGGACAACTCCACTCCTGGGCCGCTTTCCAAGTGAAATTCTTGCCTCGGTTAGGTGCAGTTTGTCAATTCAGGAGGAGGCTTGATGAATAGCCAGAAACAAAGGCATGACATCTCCAGGGATAGGGGGAATCAGTCACTACTGACCTAGTGTGTAGTACTGATTGGGCCTGTGGAGAGGTTTACAAGAAGAATGGAGATGATTAGCATTGGATTTTCCTTACCATGCTTTGGATGCTGGGAGTCAAGACTTGAACAATGGCACTGCAAAGCCAGTGAGAGTTTGTGACTACCTCCAAATGCCAGTACTGACGGGGTGCTGCACTGTTGGAGATTCCAAATTTTGGATGAGAAATTAAACCGAGGCCTTGTCTGTCCTTCTCAGGTGGATGTGAAAGATCCAAAGGCATTATTTCAAAGAAGAGCTAATATTTATCAATCAACCAATGTCACTAAAATGAGATAATCTGGTCATTTATCACTTTGCTGTTTGTGGGATCTTGCTGTGTGCAAATTATTTCACATTACAAGAGTGATGACACTTCAAAAAGCACTTAATTGACTGTAAAGTGCTGTTGGATGTCCTGAAAGGTCATGAAAGGTGCTAAATAAGAGCAAATCTTTATTTCTGGTGGTGAGTATATGCACAGCAAGGACTATAGACTCATGCAGTACATAAGGGGCCTGGATTTTTGCTGGGGTTCTCCTGATCTCCTGCTGTAACTTTGGAAGGGGTGTGGCGGAGCCCTCAAGAAAAAGGCATCTATGGCTAAAAATGACCACTGATATATAGCAAAGAGATCAATAACCAGGGGGTATAGATTTAAAGGTTTAGAGGAAAGTTGAGGAGAATTTTTTCATCCAGAGGGTGTTACGGGTCTGGAACTCACTGCCTGAAAGGGTGGTAGAGGCAGAAACCTTTGTTGCATTTAAAAAATATTTGGATATGCACTTGAGGTGCTGCAACCTACGAGGCTGGACAGTGAGATTAAACTGGATAGCTCTTTTTTGGCACGGCAGGCACACGATGTGCTGAACTTGGGACATAATGACAACTTCTACAGAAATTCAAGACAGTGGTTTTCAAATACATTGTCCTACATGCTCTACCTACTCCCCGAATCCTCACTGTGTTGAAGTCAGGACTCCTTGAGCTACCTCCTCCTTTAACTCATTCTTTCTTAGGACTTAGAATCATAGAAAGGTTACAGGCAGAAAGACGCCATTCAGCTCAGCCTGTCTGTGCCGGCTAAAAAACTGTACTTTAAAACTGTAGAACTCTTGTTAACAGATTTCCCGTAGTTAAGGCTACAATAGAGGGTTGTTAGTCCTGCAACAATAGCTTCCGAGTGATTCAGGTCCAAGTGGTTTTAAATAACACGCTTTAAAATACATTGGCTAATAACACTGTTGTTCTCACAGAATGACTACATGAAATGACAAGCAATTCTTAGAACATGTTTCCGCCACAGAGTCCAAGATGATCTGATCTGCAACCTTTGTGTGCTACCATTAAAACAAAAGGACTTACAAATGTCCATGAAAGCTCTCTAAATTTTGGAGAGAACAGGTTCTAACCATACACTAGGCTACACATACTCATAACAGCATTCCACTGAGTTGACATCACGTTGAGGTGTTTGTGCCATGTCCTAACCGTTTCACCCTCCAAATCTGTCTTAAGAAATTAATAAATAAAAGCAGGAATAGGCCATTCGACCCATTGAGCCTGTTCTGCATTCAATAAGATCATGGCTGAACTTCCATATCTACTCCACTTTCCTGCCCAATACCCATATCTCTTGATTCCTTTAATGGCTAAGAATCCATCAATCTCTGTCTTGAATATACTCAAACAGTGAGCAGCCACAGCTCTGTGGGGTAGAGAATTCCTAAGATTCCCAACTTTTTGAGCAAAAAAATTGCTCCTCAGTCCTAAATGGCCGATCCCATATCCTGAGATTACAAACTTTATTTGTTGTGAATGCCTAGAAATGCCCAGGCCAATCTTTATCCACTTATGGCCTTGCAGAGCCTCCATAGTTCTGACTACCTTAGCTGTGCTTCAATGCTGTCAGTTATTGTACTATATAGTTGTTTTAGCGACTGCATCTCATTCTCGATGCTTGAGGTTCATTCATGCACAGATGAAAAGCTTTCCTCTAGAACTGTCCCTTCCCCCCTCCCCTTTTCTCCACATTCACTCCCTAGCTAAAAATGAAGCTTGCTGGGATAGTTGACCATTTAAACCACTTCCAAATAGTCTAACAACTCGTTATCCTGCTGTTTTCTCCTCCTTCCACAACCTGCAGGCTTTCAATGTGTAGGCTTAATGTCATCGAACCTCTTGATTACATAGCATCGTACAGCACAGCAGGAGGCTATTCAGCCCATCATACCTGTACCCGCTCTTTGAAAAAAACTATCTAATTCGTCCCGCTTGCCCACTCTTTCCCTAAAGCCTTGCATTATTCGTCCTTTTTAAGTATACATCCAATTCCCTTTTGATAATATTGAATCCGCATCCACCACCTGATTTATCGTAATTTATCTTACCTTGTCTTTCCCCAGTTTATTTTGAACTTGGTGGTGTCTGGTTTCTAAGGGGCCAGAAAATTTCCTGAAGCTTCACTCATTCTTGTGGAAATTTTCAAAGTCTGACAATAGAGGGAGCTGTTGCCTTTAGTTTCTGCTGAAAGAGACCCAGTCCTTTGAGAAACATTGGCCTTCCATACTAATGGATTTACACCAATTCAGCAACAGCAGCTGAAGTAGAAACATTACATCTTTTGTTAATGGACTTTTGTTAAGTTTGGAAAACTCTGTACATGACAAAGCTGTAGATTTTAGGCAGTCCGGTTTCCTAAGTCTGACTAGCAAACTAAATGATCACTTGGACAGTGTGACAAGATGCCAATTAGGGCAGATAGATTCCGTAAACTCCTTAACCATTGATTTAGTTCACTTTTATTTAGTATTTTAGACTTTTTATTTCTTTTACTCGAGTGCATTCAAAACCGTTGCCATTTCTAAAATTTAACTTTAAAAAAAAATTTGTTTCCTCATATTCTTTTTATCTATTCTTCCTTTGTTATCCTCATTGAAAAGTCTGTGGGCATTTCTCCAAGATTCATCAATGTTATTCCTTGGCCAAGCATTGCAAAAGTAGCAGAGGGGAGTTGAAGACAACTTCCTCTGTACACTGTGCTGTTATGATCTGGAATGCTCTGCCTAAAAAAGTGGTGGGAGCAGTTTCGATTGAAACATTCAGAAAGAGAATTGTATAAATATTTGAAAAGGAAAAAAATGCTCTTAATATAGAATCATCCAATAAAAGATGCTGCCATCCAGCCCATAGTGCCTATCCAATTAGTTCCACTCTCCCCAACCATTCCCCAAAACCCTGCAAAATGTCCTTTTTTTAATTCATTCATGGGATGTGAGCGTCACTGGCAAGGCCAGCATTTATTGCTCATCCCTAATTGCCCTTGAAAAGGTGGTGGTGAGCTGCCTTCTTGAGCCACTGCAGTCCGTGTGGTGTAAGTACACCCACAGTGCTGTTAGGAAGGGAGTTCAGGATTTTGACCCGGCGCCAGTAAAGGAACGATGATATAGTTCCAAGTCAGGATGGTGTGGAGCTTGGAGGGTAGCTTTCAGGTGGTGGTGTTCTCATGCATCTGCTGCCCTTGTCTTTCTAGTTGGTAGAGGTCGCTGGTTTGGAAGGTGCTGTTGAAGGAGCCTTGGCGAGATGCTGGAATGCATCTTGTAGATGGTACACACTGCTGCCACTATGCGTCAGTGGTGGAGGGAGTGAATGTTTGTGGATGGGGTGCCAATCAAGCGGGCTGCATTGCCCTGGATTGTGTTGAGCTTCTTGAGTGTTGTTGGAACTTCTCTCATCCAGGCAAGTGGAAAGTATTCCATCACACTCCTGACTTGTGCCTTGTATATGGCTGACAGGCTTTGGGGAATTAGGAGATGAATTATTCACTGCAGAATTCCCAACCTTTGACCTGCTCTTATAGCTGCTCTATCAGCCTGGGCCATTTAAGTTTCTGGTCAATGGTAACCCCCGGGATGTTGATGGTGGGGGAATTCAGTGATAGTAATGCTGTTGAATGTCAAGGTGAGATGGTTAGATTCTCTAGTGTTGGAGATGGTCATTGCCTGGCACTTGTGTGGAGCGAATGGATAGAGACTGCTCAAGTACCTGAGGAGTTGTCAATGGTATTGAACACCATGCAATCATTAGCAAACATCCCTACCTCTGATCTTATGATGTAGGGAAGGTTATTGATGCTGAAGATGGTTGGGACTTAGACACTCTCCTGAGGAACTCCTACAGCAATGTCCTGGGGTTGAGATGATTGACCTCCAACAACCACAGCTATCTTCCTTTGTACTAGGTATGACCCCAACCAGTGGAGGGTTTTCCTCCTGATTTCCATTGACTCCAGTTTTTCCAGGGCTCCTTGATACCATACTCGATCAAATACTGCTTTGTTGTCAAGGACAGTCACTTTCACATCACCTTTGGAATTCAGCTAATTGGTCCATGTATAGACCAAGGCTGTAATGAGGTCTGGAGCTGAGTGGCCCTGTCGGAACCAAGTGTGTTCACTGTTATAATGTAAAAAATGTGGCAGCCAATTTGCACACAGCAAGATCCCACAAACAGGAATGAGATAATGAGAGTTAAATATTGACCAGAAAACCAGGTTGAACTCCCCTGCTCTTCTTTGAAAGAGTGCCATGAGATCTTTTATGCACACCTGAGAGGGCAGATGATGCCTTGCTTTGACATCTAAGACTAGAGAAAAATGGGGGCTTTTGTCATTGTGAAAGAGAAGGCTAAGAGGAAATTTGATAGAGATCTTTAAAATTGTGAGGGGTTTTGATAAGGCAAATAGGGAAAAGGTATTTTCATGGGTTAATGAGCTGGTAACGAGACGGTAGAAATTTAAAGTTGTCACCAAAGGAACAAAGAGAGATGTCACGATAAATGTTTTTATGCATAGGGTTGTTCAGGCATGAAAGCAGTAGTTTAACTTCTCATCCAAAGGAGGGCACCTCCGACAGTGCAGCACTCTCTCAATACTGCACTGGGTTATGTCAGCTTGAATTAAGCGCTCAAATCTCTGGAGATGGAATGAACCCCCAACCTCAGGCTCAGAAGCAAGACTGCTACCAACTGAGCTAAGCTAACATGTGGGGCAGCATTTTGGGGGAAAAAAACTTCAGCTGTAGAATTTTGAACAGTGGCCTTTAATAAGCCGCTGCTCGAAATATCAAAATATCAGCAGTGTGCTGCTTGGTCACAGTGTGACTATATGAATGAATGAACACATCCATCACTACAGATACCAGATAGAAGCTAATCGTTTTCAGATAGTTATGAAGAACATAGTGGAAACTATATAAGACTATCTCATTAAAAATATACTAGTGCAATTGTGTTAACGTTTTCAGATTAATACTGGAATAATTTGTACCATTTTTAGTTCCTTCATTGTAGATGCAGCATCAGATTAATGATGTCACACAGCTGTCCCAGATGATTATCACATCTCTGTTTGGTAGAATATTACCAGAGACAGGGTGACACGTCGTGACAAAGGCTGTTTAATATCAGTGACCTTGCCATGAACCTCTCTTTCTGTAATGAGATGTGGAGTGTGCATTACAGCAGCATATCTCCTTCAAGTGACTGTGTGCTGTGGCGGGATCCTGGTACTGAGCAAGCTTCTCTATTTATGTTGTAATGTGGATTCCATTGTACCGAAACACACGGATAATAAGCTCATGCAGACGGAGGCTGTGAGTTTTATTTCTGCCCACAGACCTTTCACAATTATCTGAGAAGGCCCATTAAAGGACATTAAGCATAAACCATAAGCAGTTTGCATTTATATTGCACCTTAATATGCCAGCATATTGGGATGGATTTGTAGTAGGAATAACGGTGGGGTTAGCGGTTCCAGAAAAAGTTAAGGCTTGTCCACATCAGCATATTTCCCCATTTGATGGTGTGATAAGTTTTAATTTCTGCCAAACAACCTCTGGCACTAAAAAGTAGTTTTTCCAAATGTGGAGTCTCATTCCTTCAGCTTTTAATTAATTAAAAAAAAACTTTTCCTTTCTGTCTCTTTCTCTCTCTTAATCCCACCTTTCTCCCTCTCTGTTTATTTTGATTCCTGTACCTGATTTGGCAATGTATTAATTATATGAACTGACACTTCCTGATTCCGATTCTATGCTGCTCATTCATGATTCTTCAATCTGATTGGTTAAGGAGATACACCATTGGTTGCCCTGATCACAAATCCCCTGTAGAGGGTACTGCACTTTTTGGCTTTCTAATTTACAGCAAGTTCCAGTGCAAAATGTCACAGCAAATCTCTGGGCAAGTGCAAGTGTGATGAATGGCTGGTGCCTTTTTTTGCTGCTGACCGCAAAATCCAACCCAATTTTGCAATGTATTCACACCATCAATTAGGAACATAGGAACAGGAGGAGACCATTCAACTTCATGAGCCAGTTCCATCATTCGATTCTATTATGGCTGATCTACAACTCAACTCCAATTATCCTCCTTTGATCCATATTCCTTCATAAATTTAGCTAACAAAAGTCTATGACTCTCAGCCATAAAAGCTTCAAGTGATCCCAGAATTCACAGCATTTTGGGGCGAGAGTTCCAGATTTCCTGAACTGTTTGTGTGAATAAGTGCTTCCTGATTCCGCTCCCTGAATGGCCTGGTTCTAATTTTAAGATTGTTCTGGACTTGACTTTAGAATGTAGTCACAGTTGTCATGTTGGTGAGTGCAGCAGTCATCTTGCATGCAGTAAGAGGTGATGGTGGGAGTGGTAATGTCACTAGACAAGTAACCCTGAGCCCCAGGCTAATGCTCTGGAGGCATGGGTTCAACTCCCAGCACGGCAGATGGTGAAATTTGAATTCAACTAATAAATCTGGAATTAAAATCTAGTCTAATGGTGACCATGAAACCATTGTCGATTGTTGTAAAAACCTATCTGGTTCACTAATGTCCTTTAGGGAAGGAAATCTGCTGTCCTTACCTGGTCTGGCCTACCTGTGATTCCAGACCCACAGCAATGTGGTTGACTCAATTCAAGGGCAATTTGGGATGGGAAACAAATGCTGGCCTAGCCAGCAATGCCCACATCCCACAAACAAAGAAAAAAAATCCCACAAACAAAAATGTTTTGATTAATGACATAATGCCCTTTTGGTATTGTTGACTATGGAAGAATACTGGTCAGGACACCAAGAGAATTAGTTGTTCCAGTTTGAATGATATCATGGTATCTTCAACATATATTGAAATCGGCAGACAGGAGTGTGGTCACTCAAAGGACAGCATCTCTGACAATGTCGCACTTAGTACTGTACTGAAATATGAGCATAGATTGAGTGTCTAATTTCTGGAGTGGTTGTTGAGTGCACTGTGTATTTCTGTGCCAGAGTGCTACCTACTGAACCAAACAGGTATATTGCTGCCTGTAAGATAATACATAATACAATAGAAAAAAAAGCTGAATTGTACTGTAGTCCGAATTAACATTTGTGTGATGAAAATGGAGCCTACAGGATAGAGGCTAAAATTTGGTTTAGATTAGATTGTTAGGATTGCGCAGAGAATGCTAATTCAGCAAAAAGTGTCACCGTAATACTGTAATGAACGCTGGTCTTTGTAAAAAGATTATGTTCTAAAAACCATGACTTTTAAAAGTTGAAGATGGACGTAGAGAAATCAGATGACCTCACATCCACTCTACTTAAAGACAGGACAGAAAGCTTGGTTACCAGTCCAACAGAGAACACAGATCAAAAACTTTTATTTATTTAGAGATACAGCACTGAAACAGGCCCTTCGGCCCACCAAGTCTGTGCCGACCAACAACCACCCATTTATACTAACCCTACAGTAATCCCATATTCCCTACCACCGACCTACACTAGGGGCAATTTATAATGGCCAACTTACCGATCAACCTGCAAGTCTTTGGCTGTGAGAGAAAACCAGAGCACCCGATGGAAGCCCACGCAGTTACAGGGAGAACTTGCAAACTCCACACAGGCAGTACCCAGAATTGAACCCAGATCCCTAAAGCTGTGAGGCTGCAGTGCTAACCACTGCACCACTGTGCCACCCAACTTTGAAAAACTGCTTTGTTTTGGAAGACTGATGGAGTATAACACCTGAAGAACAACAAGTTTTACCCTCCTAGAATTATGGATCATAAAAAATGAGTTAGTGATTCTGAGGATGCAAATGTGCATGGCAGCTCCTAATACCTGGAAACAGTGGAAGGGCCAGGTGGCTCTGCTGAAGCTAGACCTGTGGACTTTGCATATTGGAAAAGGACATTGAACTTTTTATTCCAGATAAGTTTAACAGATTTTCTGAAGGCAGACAGGCTGTGTGAAGGGAAGCCAGTGGTTGCAGCCTCAAGGGAGAGAGAGAGAGAACACCTGCTCTCAGAGAATACTGATACAGTGAATGGCTGTGAAGACGTGAACATGTTTTGAAAGTTGAAGTTTGCAGAGGAGAAAAAGACCAACAGGAGCACTAGAAATCACCTTATTCAGGCCGGATGTGCTTGGGGAAGTGAGCGAAGAGGGCATTGACTTTGAAATGTCTGGGACATCCAACCCATTGCAACTGGGGGGACTTTGGTACTTTTACCCAGAAGGATTTCACCATCAAAGAGGACTGTGTTAAGTATAAGTGTGGTGTGAAGTATTCAAGTATTTTAGTAAGAAAATGCCTGTTTTGTAATTTGGGGTATCAGCTACTTACAAAGTATTGTTTTGTTAATGGGAATTTCTTTTGGTTTAGTTGTTATAATAAAAGTCTTAAAATGTGAAAACTTGTCATGTAATTCTTTAAATTGGTCTGGCGGTTGTTATGGAAATGATTCTGTTTTTTTATTAAAATATTTTTTGAGGAATTCATAGTCAAACTGAATAAATGTTGGACCAGTTTTTTTTCAAGAGGGCACAGAAAGAACTAGTTGGCAACAACGTATACTGGTTGTCACATGACTCAAGTTAAATAGAACAGAAACCCTGGTAGCAGGAGAAAAATGTGGGCAGAGACGTCAATAGTGCCCCTTGATTGGACAAGCCTGGCAGCAGCAGAGCACACCTGAGAGAGCAGAAAACCTGCAGGCTTTTGGTTGTCGCAGTCAGAGTGTATTTTACCTTCTGGAGTGAACGGCTGATAAAGTTAGCCTGAAGAAGAAGTTTTTTTAAAATTCATTCATAGGATGTGGGCGTCACTGGCGAGGCCAGCATTTATTGCCCATCCCTAATTGCCCTTGAGAAGGTGGTGGTGACCTGCCTTCTTGAACTGCTGCAGTCCATTTGGGGGAGGTACACCCACAGTGCTGTTAGGAAGGGAGTTCCAGGATTTTGACCCAGCGACAGTGAAGGAATGGCGATACAGTTCCAACTCAGGATGGTGTGTGACTTGGAGGGGAACTTGCAGGTAGTGGTGTTCCCATGTATTTGCTGCCCTTGTCCTTCTAGTTGGTAAAGGTCACGGGTTTGGAAGGTACTGTCTAAGGAGCCTTGGTGCATTGCTGCAGTGCATATTGTAGATGGTACACACTGCTGCCACTGTGCGCCGGTGGTGGAGGGAGTGAATGTTTGCAGATGGGGTGCCAATCAAATGGGTTGCTTTGTCCTGGATGGTGTCGAGCTTCTTGAGTGTTGTTGGAGCTGCACCCATCCAGGCAAGTGGAGAGTATTCCATCACACTCCTGACTTGTGCCTTGTAGATGGTGGACAGGCTTTGGGGAGTCAGGAGGTGAGTTACTCACCTCAGGATTCCTAGCCTCTGACCTGCTCTTGTAGCCATGGTATTTATATGGCTACTCCAGTTCAGTTTCTGGTCAATGGTAGCCCCTAGGATGTTGATAGTGGGGAATTCAGCAATGGTAATGCTGTTGAATGTCAAGGGCAGATGGTTAGATTCTCTCTTGTTGGAGATGGTCACTGCCTGGCACTTGTGTGGCGCGAATGTTACTTGCCACTTATCAGCCCAAGCCTGGATATTGTGCAGGTCTTGCTGCATTTCTATACGTACTGCTTCAATATCTGAGGAGTCACGAATGGTGCTGAACAAAGTGCAATCATCAGCGAACATCCCCACTTCTGACCTTATGATTGAAGGAAGGTCATTGATGAAGCAGCTGAAGATGGTTGGGCCCAGGGCACTACCCTGAGGAACTCCTGCAGTGATGTCCTGGAGTTCAGATGATTGACCTCCAACAACCACAACCATCTTCCTTTGCGCTAGGTGTGACTCCAGCCAGCGGACGGTTTTCCCCCTTATTCCCATTGACCTCAGTTTTGCTGGGGCTCCTTGATGCCATGCTCGGTCAAATGCTGCCTTGATGTCAAGGGCAGTCACTCTCACCTCACCTCTTGAGTTCAGCTCTTTTGTCCATGTTTGAACCAAGGCTGTGATGAGGTCGGTTCTGAGTGGCCTTGGCGGAACCGAAACTGAGCGTCACTGAGCAGGTTATTACTAAGCAAGTACCGCTTGATGGCACTGTTGATGGCAGTGAATGACAGTTGATGACAAGTGAAGGAAAGAGAGAAGATCACAACCAAGTCCGCTTTCCAGCAAATCTCTAAAAGACCCTGAGACGTTCAATGTGTCAATTCATCTCATCTCCTGTCTTTGAAGACAGCCTGCTAAAAATACTTCTCAATGCCACCTGAAAATAACTGTTCTAAAAGATCCTGGTGACCTGTCTATGTGTACTTGGAGGCTAGACTGTATGCCAGTTTTGGAACAACATATCTCATCTGCTGTTTTCTTCAAAAATGAGCACGTAATCAGCCCGCGTACATTTTTTTAAATCTGTAAAGGGGCTCTGAATTTTAAAAATCCCTTTTATTTTTCTGGTTAACCGTGTGTGTCTGTAAGTATGAGGGGCTAAAGTAAACTTTAAAATTCAAAATCTGTGTATTTCTGCTTTACTTCATTACTAGTTAAGAGTTGTTCTATACTAATCTGATAATTTTGTTGTTCATTAAAGAAATCTGGTTAGCATGTTCTATTCTGGGAAAAATAGAATATGTGATTGACCGTATCGGTAAGTGGGAAAATTTAAATATATGTTGTGACCTGTGGGGAAGTGGGACTGAATAAACAGTGCACTCCTCCCGCCTTGGTGGTAATACGGTTCATGTCTTGTATTTTTAACAATAATGATCTCACTGAGGTCATAACAATACACCTTACAAAGAATCAAAGGGTTTGCATAAGCATTATAGTTAGTCTGGGGCCATATAGCTACATTTCAGCTGTTATCATTCTGCTAATGTGTGACATTTGAGGCAGAAGATTCTCAGCCAAGTGGAGGCGGGTCTCAGGTGTGCATGGAGCCAAATCCCCAGAAATCGATGTCGGGTTGGGATCCTGACATCATCCCGCTCTCTTCCGTCCTTCCCCGGGGTGGGATCCAAGGTCAGTGGGGCATTCCCTTGGGTCTGGCAGGAAAGCAATTAAAAGGGCAATCCTTTTTAACCCTGGATTCCTTCTTTCCCAATAGCGCATGTGTTCCAAGCTATGCCTTATCTTTTGCACTGATGTGCTGGTCTCCCTCATCATTGAGGATGAGGATATTTGTGCAGCCTCCTCCTCCAGTTAGTTGTTTAATTGTCCACCACCATTCACGACTGTATGTGGCAGGACTCCAGAGCTTAGATCTGATCTGTTGGTTGTGGGATTGCTTAGCTCTGTCCTTCGCATGCTGCTTCCGTTGTTTGGCATGCATGTAGTCCTGGGTTGTAGCTTCAGCAGGCTGACACTTCATTTTAAGGTATGCCTGGTGCTGCTCCTGACATGCCTTCCTGCAGTCTTCATTGAACCAGGGTTGGTCCCCTGGCTTGATGGTAACGGTAGAGTGAGGGATATGCCAGGCTATGAGGTTACAGATTGTGGTTGAAAACAATTCTGCTGCTGCTGATGGCCCACAGACCCTCATGGATGTCCAGTTTTGAGTTGCTAGATCCCACACTTACACACACTGGGTGCTCCTTGGAATCAGCATGTACTGAGTTTGAACAAAATCTGTGATATCACAGCAAAGTTGTAAGCTGATTGGTCGATGAGTACCTAGTGCAAGTGTTTGTTTGTAAAGAGCTTGACACATTCAATACTTTTAGGAAAGGTGGGTTAATAATTGGATGAAAGAAAAAAATAGAAGTTTTTTTCTTGAACTCTTAAGTACCTACCTTCTGCACACAGAAGGAGCTGATTGGTGAGTAATTCTACTTTCTACTTTCTAGTCTCCAGTTTAAAATAAATAATCTAAAAGCAAGACATGGCAGGACAGCTTGGCTTCGTGGAATGCCCATCCTATGATATGTGGGGACACTTCAAAGGGCTTAGACGATCACCTGTGCAGGAAGCGTCTACAGCTGCAAAAACTTGAGCTCCGCATTTTTGTACTTGAGAGGAGATTGGAGTCACTGTGGTGAAAACTATGTGGATAGCATATTTAACAATGTGGTCACACCTCAGGTTAAGACCGTGCAGGCAAAGAGGGAATGGGTGACTGCTGGGCAGGCATGAAGTGCAGGAGTCCTCTTAGTCTATCTCACTCACTAACTGTTTTCCATTTTGGATACTGGTGAGGGCTATGATCCATAAGTGGAATGTAGCAAGAGCCAAGTTTGTAGCACCACAAGTGGCTCAGCTGCACAGGTGTTGGGGCGGGGAGGGCGGAAGGGAAGAAGACTGGGAAGAAGGGGAAGGGCAGTAGTGGTAGACAACTCCATAGTTAGGGGAACAGACAGTCGTTTCTGTGGCCGTAGATGTGACTCCAAGATAGTATGTTGCCTCCTTGGTGCCAGGGTCAAGGATGTCACGGAACAGCTGCAGGACATTCTTTCAGGGAAGGGTGAACATCCAGATGTCGTGGTCCACATTGGCACCAAAGACATAGGTAGAAAGAGGGATGAGGTCCTGAAAGCAGAATTTAGGGAGCTTGGAAGGAGATTGAAAAGCAGGACATCTAAGGCAGTAATCTCAGGATTACTTCCATTACCACATGCTAGTGAGTATAGAAATGGGAAGATTGAGCAAATGAACACGCGGCTGGAAAATGTTGTAGGAGGGAGGGCTTTAGATTCCTGGGGAATTGGGACAAGGTCAAGGGCAGGTGGGACCTGTACAAGATGGACGGGTTACACCTTAACAAGACTGGGACTAATATCCTCATGGGGAGATTTGCTAGTGCTGTTGGGGAGGATTTAAACTAGCTTGTCAGGGGTTGGGAAGCTGCAAGGGAATTCAGATAGGAGAAAAGCAAAGCTGGTTACGGGAAGTAGAAAAGTTGTGAATGGAAGTTGAAAACAGTGGAAACAAATGCTAGAACCAACCAGAGTCAAAATACAGCGTAATATTAAAAAGGCAGAATTAAAGGCACTCTATCTGAATGAACGCAGCGTTCACAACAAGGTAGGTGAGTTAGTGGTACAAGTAGCAGTAAACGGGTATGATTTAATTGCCATTACGGAGACGTAGCTGCAGGGTGACCAAGACTGGGAACTGAAAATTAAAGGATATTCAATATTTAGGAAGGGCAGGCAAAAGGAAAAGGAGGTGGGGTAGTGTTGATAATAAGGTGCATTAGTGAGAGATGATCTTCGATCAGAGAACAGGATGTAGAATCTGTTGGCGTGGAGCTAAGAAACAGCAATGGGCAACAATTATTGGTAAGAGTGGTTGACCGGCCACCAAACAACAGTGGTAATGTAGGGCATGGTGTAAATTGGGAAATTAGAAGTGAATGTAGCAAAGGCAATGCAATAATCATGGGTGACTTCAATCTACATATAGACTGGGTAAATCTAATGAGCACCAGTGCTGTGGAAGAATAATTCCTGGAATATGTCCAGGAGATAGTTTTCTGAAGTATTATGTTGAGGAATCAACTAGGGAACAGGCTAACATTATGCAATGAGAAAGGGCTTATTAATAATTTGGTGGTAAAAGAACCTTTATGGAAAAGTGACCATAGTATGATAGAATTTTCCATTAAGTTAGAAAAAGATGTAATTCAATCTGAAACTGGGGTCTTAAGTCTAAACAAGGGCAATTATGAAAGTATGAACAGCACGTTGGCCATGGTGGATTGGAAAAATACATTAAAAGGTTTGACAGTAGATAGGCAATGGCTAGTATTTAAAGAATTAATGCATAGTTTTCAAAAAACATCCATTCCTTTAAGGCAAAAGAACCCAATAGTGAAAGTGAGTCAGCCATGGCTAACAAAAGAAGTTAAAGATAGTATTACATCAAAGGGGGAGGCTTATAAAATTGCCAAAAAACGTCATAAGCTGGAGGATTGGGAGAATTTTAGAATCCAGCAAAGAAGGACCAAGAAATTGCTAAAGGAAGTGAGAATAGAATATGAATGTAAACTAGCAAGAAATATAAATACGGATTGTAAAAGCTTCTATAGGTATGTAAAAAGGAAAAAAATTGGCAAAGACAAATGTGGGTCTATTACAGGCAGAGACACGAGAAGCTATAATGGAAAACAGAGTAGTGGCAGAGAAGCTATCTCATTATTTTGTGTCTGTCTTCACGGAGGAAGATACAAGAAGTCTCCCTAAAATACTTGAGATCCAAGGGTCTAGTGAGAATGAGAAACTGAAAGAAATTAGGATTACAAAGGGTTGTTTGATAGTACAGAACTTGAGTATTGCTGAAAACAGAGACATGTTGTTGAAGCTTTTCGCCTTGCACTCATCAGGACAATCCGTAAGAATACCAATCTAAGGAAAAACAACAACTTTATACTGTATGAGAAGAGAGTGCTGATTGGTTGGCAAGTGAACTCTGATTGGTAGAGGTGTTGCTGTGGAGAATGCACCAGTTTATGGTGACTGACAGTCAAATGTTAAGCTTTGTTTGAAATTTAAACCAGGCAGCTTGACTCTGATTGGTCAAGGCATTGCTTTGAGGAATGAACCAGCAAATGGCTATCCCTTACTTTGTTTAGCTGAAGCCGGCACAATGTGTGTACATGTTCTTTCTGTCTTCAACGAACAGTGCCCTGTGTACTAATATATGTAGCTTCCAGTACGCGCAAATGCACCACACTGTGAGCCCGACTGACAATCTTAAATTGGTTGTCAGCATAATTCTTAGCACACTGACGATTATTTAGCAAATGTTGTCCAATCGCGGAATCACATCTAATGTTGGACACTGTGTTTTGAGTTTTGCAAGCACGGGCTGGTTGGGTACGGCCTGCACCTTGACCGTTTCAAACAGTGGATGGGACATGTTGTTTGATATGATCCACCAGTCTATGGGACGCACGGACTATATATCTAGCATCATACTGGCATTGAAATTCATTTGTCACGTTACTCATTTGTGTGATAATCAGAATGTCTTTTTGGCTTGACGGCAGCATCCAGTTTGTGGCGAACACCATACATGTTGCTACTGCATAGTGACAGCGTGAAACAGCTAGCTTCACCTGTTGCTCAAATTTTTGGGATACATTACCCTTCCAGGTTAATTTGAGGTAGACTAGGCACTCTTCAATGCCGAAAATGACAGCCTTAAACCTGTTCATAAGTTTGTGCGATATACAGTGAGAAATGATATGATCAGGGTAGCCATTGTCACGCAGGATGTCTTTGATTTGCCCTATTTTAACATCAAGCTTGCATGGTCAGCAAATGGCTCAGGCCCTATTTACGAGGTTGCTGATATCAACGGGCCTAAGGCCCTGAAAAGTGCCCAGTTACTTCCACCAATACTGTCATGGACAGATGCATCTTTGACAGGTAGATTGGAGGAGACAAGGTCAAGTCGGCTTTTCCCTCTTGTTGGCTCCCTCGCCACCTGCTGCAGATCCAGTCCAGCAGCTATATCCTTTAGGACTCAATCAGCTCAGACAGCAGTGCTGCTACCGAGCCACTCTTGGTGATGGACATTGAAGTCCCCCAGCTAGAGTATGTTCTGTGCCCTTGCCATCCTCAGTGCATCTTCCAAGTGGTGTTCAATATGGAGGAGTACTAATTCACCAGCAGTAGGTGGTAATCAGCAGGAAGTTTCCTTGCCATGTTTCACCTGATGCCATGAGACTTCATGGGGTCCAGAATCAAGGCTGAGGACTCCTTCCCGACTGTATACCACAGTGCCGCCTCTGGTGGGTCTGTCCTGCCAGTGGGACAGGACATATTGTTGTATGTGCTTCCATTTTTTTGTTAAATTATGAGGATTTGTATTTTAAAATTAAAAATGAAATCCATAGATTCTGGAACTTTGAGTTTTTAAAAAATAGGTCATCAGAAGGCGTCACTATCCATGGCCCCAATAACTCCTTTCAGGTGAAGCAGCGATTTACTTCTACTTCTTTCAAAGTAGCATACTGTATTTGCTGCTCACAATGTGGTCTCCTCTACACTTGGGAGACCAAATGCAGACTGGGTGACCACTTTGCAGAATACCTCCACTCAGTCCGAAAGCATGACCCCAAGCTTCCAGTTGCTTGCCATTTCAACACCCCCCCTCCTCTCATGTTGCAGTGTTTCAGTGAACATCAACGCAAGCTCGAGGAACAGCATCTTATTTATCTATTAGGCATGCTACAGTCTGCTGGACTGAACATTGAGTTCAATAATTTCAGAGCATGATGGGCCCCTTTTTTTTATTTTCAGTTATTTTTTCTTTTTATTTTATTTTGTTTTAGTTTGTTTTATCATTCATTTTCCTTACCATGTGGCTGCCCACTGTTTTCTCATGTTTATGCTTTGGGCCAGGGCTGTTCAGTTTTCAGTCCATTAACACCCTATCTATACTAATGCTTTGTCTTTCAACACACCATTAACATACCGTTTGTCTGTGTTCCATGCCCTTCTGGTCAGTTATTCTGTGTGACCCTGTCCTATCAACACCTTGCCTTTTGTTATCTTTTGCCCCACCGCCGTCTTATTTGCTTAAAACCTATTACATTTCTAACCTTTGCCGGTTCTGATGAAGGGTCACTGACCTGAAACGTTAACTCTGCTTCTCTCTCCACAGATGCTGCCAGAGCTGCTGAGTATTTCCAGCATTTCTTCTTCTTATTTCAGGTTTCCAGAATCTGCAGTATTTTGCTTTTATCATCAGAAGGTCTTTTGGACTTAGCTTGTAAACAACAGTTACTGGAAGAATCAAGGAGTGCTAAAAACAAGCCCTTACTGGAAGGCACCTGTCTTCAGATAATTACCCAGCAGGGGTTCTTTTGACTTGGGGAAAGATGTTTACAAAGAACTGACAGGTCAGGAGGCTTTAACTCTTGTGACTTTGTTTTAGGTTTCACTTTAGACAGTGAGTTGGTGATATGGACCATGTTAAAAAGACAGTTGAAGAAAACTTGCCAAGGGAGCAAACCCCACCTCAGCTTTTTCCAGCTGTTTGAAAAGCTCTAAGAAATAAATTTAAGAAACAGACTGAAACCATTGCTGCATTTTTCCTTGAAAGCCTGCCCAAACTGATCTTCAATGGTGCCAAACAAGAACTGTTCTTGGAAGATCATCCCAGTGACAACCACCTAGGTGTATTTGGGACCCCAAACCTCACTTGTGTCTTCAAGAATTAGCAAGTATTTGGCCAAAGTATTCTTATTGTCTGTTTTTTTTTGTAATAGAGCTCTAAAGAGTAAATCTCTTTATTTTTTCAGTTAACTGGTGTATGTATGTGTGTGTGTACGTGTGTGTGAGGGGCCTAAGGTAAAAAGGGAACTTTTATATTTCACTCCATGTGTTTATACTTTGCTTCATTACTGGTTAAGACTTGTTTTATAATAAACTAATAATTTTGTTGTTTATTAAAAAAACCTGGTTGGTGTATTTTATTCTGGGATAAAAATAGAGTCTATGATTGACCGTATCGGTAACTGGGAAAAAAATTTAAATATATGTTGTGACCTGTGGAGAAGTGGAACTGGAAAACTAGAGCACTTCTGCCTCCTCGGTTGTAACAATAGCCAGGGATGGTGATGGTGGTTTCTGGGACATTGTCTGTAAGGTATGATTCGGTGGATATGACTATGTCAGGCTGTTGCTGGACTAGTCTGTGGGACAGCTCTCCCAATTTTGGCACAAGCTCCTGATGTTAGTAAGGAGGACTTTGCAGGGTCAACAGGGCTGGGTGTGCCATTGACGTTTCCGGTGCCTAGGTTGATGCTGGGTGGCCCGTCTGGATTCATTCCTTTTAGATGTTTCTCTAGCAGTTTGGTACAACTGAGTGGCTTGCTAGGCAACTTCAGAGGACAGTTAAGAGTCAACCACATTACTGTGGGTCTGGAGACACATGTAGGCCAGACCAGGTAAGGACAGCAGATTTCCCCCCTAAAGGACATTAGTGAACCTGATGGGTTTTTATAACAATTGACAATGGTTTCATGGTCACCATTACTGAGGCTAGGCTTTTAATTCCAGATTTATTAATTGAATTTAAATTCCACCAGCTGCCATGATAGCATTTGAATCCATGTTGCCAGACCATTAGCCTGGGCCTCTGGATTGTTAGTCCAGTGACATTGTCACTGCACCATCGCTTCCCCTGATAAGCTTGGGTAGGTTACACTGAAGAGCCCCCATCATGACTGATGCAAAATGGCTGTTCAAAGCACTTCTTTTCTCAGACAGTGCTTTCACTGCTTGATAGGTGATTGCCAACCACTTTGAAGGTAGTTCACTATTCTTACACTTCACTCATCTTCAGCTGCCAGCCTTCATCATGGCACAGGAGCAGCTTATGCAGTTCCACCTTCCACCCCTGCTGAGGGTCAAGAGCAGAAGCCACACCATGGCCAACAGATCCAGCAGCAGCAGGAGCAACACCAGCAGCAGCACCAGCTGCCTTCCCCTCAGCTGAATGCCCCTCCACAGGGCAGATTGGATGGACAATGAGATCCATCTGAAGGTGACGAGTCTTGGAACAAAATGTCTACAGGCAGAAGGCCAGCTCTCCCAACATGTCTGAGCACCATTGCCTCAGGAGACTCAGGCTTTCATGGCAGGTCACTGCTGGCATCTGCAGCTGCCTGAAACAAGTCCTCCTTCCCAGTGGAGCAGGTGGGCACGCATTGACAATGACCCACAAGGTGCCTGTCACTGTAGGACTGCCTTTCCCCCACTCCTCTGCCCAGATCTCTGCCTGTTAACGAGTTGTGCACTCTCTTCTCCTGCAAGGAGAGAAAGCGGATTGGTGTGAGTGGTTGTAAAAACTTGTGTGAGGTTTGGCACCTGAAAGTGTTCTGTCACTAACTTGGCATACCCTCCTGAGGTCCTTGATCCTCTTGGTGCACGGTCTCCAGGTTGGAGGGACCACACTTCTGCTGCTGACTTTCTCGGTCAGTTCTATCCACGCCTGCTTGGTTGGGAGAGGCTGGCCTCTTCCTTCTGTCCCTGGGAGATCTCACGTCACTGCAGCCCCTCAAATACCTCAGCAGGACCTCCAGTTCAGAGTGAGAGACCCAGGGAGCAGCCTTTCCAAGACTCTTCCCTATTGTTGTGATTGCTGCAGCCTCAAAAATCCAACCTGGTGAGCTCTTGCAACCCATGTTGTGCTCCCTTTAATTGGAAATCCTTCCTTTGACAGAATGGACACATTATCCTGCTCACCTTTCCTAATTGGTTGGGCAGCCCTGGAGGTGGGATGCTAATGCTGTTGCTCTGGGAAAGAGTCGTGGCAAAGTCTGCCCATTACGAAATTGGGTTCTTGACCCAAAAATGGTCCAGCCATTCCAGTAAGGAGTAAGCCCACAAGGTTCCACCCTCAAATTCCAGTGATAATAGAGTCTATGTCATGCGACATTGCCATCTATTGATGTAGAAGGCTACGACACAAAAAGATCTCATGTCCATAATCTCAGAATTGATAGATTTAGAACAAATTACCTGCTATTGGCCATTTAGGTGTATTTCACCTAGAATAAAAACAGAAACTGCTGGTCTGGTAGCATCTGTGGAGAGAGAAACAGAATTAACATTTCAGGTCTGTGACCTTTCATTAGAATTCCCCCTGTATTTCACCTAGATTGGTTAATAGTGCACAGACCCCAATGGATATCCTATGACATATAATTTGATTGTACTTTCTGTTGATATTAATAAAATCAACTAATTAATTTATCTCAACGCAGTACTAAGGGAGTGCTACACTCTCAGAGGTACTGTCTTTCGAATGAAATGTTAAACTGAGGTTTTGACTACCCTCTCAAGTGAGTATAAAAGAGCCCATGGCACTATTTTGAAGAAGAGCCATGGAATTCGCCTCAGTGTCATGGTCTGCATTTATTCCTCAACCAAGACCTATAAGAGATGATCCACTCATTTATGTGATTGCTGTTGTGGGAGCTTGCTGTGTGCAAATTGCCTGTCCTGCATCCCATAATACAACAATGACTATACTTCAAAAGCACTTCGTTGGTTGTAAAGTGTTTGGGACGTACTAAGGTGATGAGAGATGTTATATAAATGCAAGTCTTTCTTTTCTTTCCGGTGTTCAAACCTATAATAATTTGGATTAATCTACTGGCTTGATCTATCAACATCCTATAGGAAAGGGTGAATGGACTCAGTTCTCCTGTGGGAGCCAGTGATGTGAAAAGCAATGTTGCTATTACTGTAATAACAGAGTTACTGGGAAAATCCCCTATTTAGTTAAGATGTGACACCTTCCCAGGTAACATTGCTATCACCTCATTTACCTTAGAGCCTAAGACCTATAAAATAAATGTATGTGAGTGAGAGAATGAGGGAATCATGATAGGCAGGCGGGTAGAGTCTCCTCTAATTAAGCCTAGCACTTCTTTTCTCGTTAATTTTTGTTTCTTATCTGACATTTGGAAGTTTCCAGAATGCTGGACTTACTTAAGGAATAATCAATAGCCTGTCCATTTGCTAAGGCAAAGGGCCTCTCAACATATCCATTAACAAGAACTTTTTCATCGAGAAGCACATCCCTTACACCACAGGTGGGTGTCGTGGATGACAATGTGTTTATTGCACAAACCTCACTCCTGGTAAGATCTCCATCATCTCCAGCAATCATCAATACAGCACTGGGCTGAATAAAGAACTGCCTTTGCTGAATCAATATAGTACTGAGGTTGATGATTACAACATTGCAAACCCTTGGTATACTCAGTCAGAAAGCTGCTCTTTAATTTTTAATTGTGCTCTCTGCATCGCTGTTGATTTATCTATCTATCCATCTATCTATCTGGTTGTCTGTCTGTCTGTCTGCCAGCACATAAATATATAATGATATTAGATGAATTGAAAGAGCAGAAGTAGATTAAGGATATATACCATTCCAGTAATGAATGGAGTGTTAGTTAAAAGTAACATAAATTAATTTGAAATTGAAAAATGGATCACTCTCTTTTTAAAACCTTAAATCTACAAATGTAAGTACCACAGGGTCAAAAAGTGTTGGTTTGTGTAAATGTGATTATGGGACAGGGAACGTGTGATCATCAAAACCCAAAATAAAGTATAAAGGTGAAATTACATCCGTTTTGAACATATATGACATAAAAATTAAAATACATAGGAATAGATGCAGACTTTAAAGCACTGCTCTGTTGGACACAAGTGATTGAATCAGTGGGGCATGACTGAGGAGAGTGGCTGCAAGGTGATAAATACCTGATCTGGGGTTTAATTAAAATGATAGAAATGGCAGTTCATAACATTTAAACAATAAACAGATGTCTATATGTGGCAGCAAATTTTCAATATATGAAAAAATAAAGCTGCAACATTAAAATGCTTCTTGTTTGTGGCTGAGTGATTGGGTACAAATAAAAATTCACAAGACTGGCAGGAAATCGATGTTGAAGAGTTACAAGTTAGCACCAATGTTAAAATTTAAAAGCAGCACTACAGGAATTTAAAAAAAGTTAAAAATCAGTAATGTTAAAATTAAACATCTATTTTTGCTAAACTTGTAAATAGCAACTTTAAACACTGCACTCAGAATGGAGGCTACATGTGATCATACAAACATATGAATTAGGAGCAGGATTAGGCCACTCTGCCCCTCGAGCCTGCACCACCATTCAATAAGATCATGGTTGATCTGATTGTAACCTTAACTCCATATTCCCGCCTACCCCCGATAACCTTTCACCCCCTTGCTTATCAAGAATCTATCTACCTCTGCCTTAAAAATATTCAAAGACTCTGCTTCCACTGCCTTTTGAGGTAAAGAATTCCAAAGACTCACGCCCCCTGAGAGAAAAATGTTCGCTACATCTCTGTCTTAAATGGGCGACTCCGTATTTTTAAACAGTGACCCCTAGTTCTAGATTCTCCCACAAGGGGAAACATCCTTTCCACATCCACCCTGTCAAGTCCCCTTAGGATCTTACGTTTCAATCAAGTTGTTTCTTACTCTTCTGAACTCCAGCGGATACAAGCTGAGCCTGTCCAACCTTTCCTCATTAGACAACTCACTCATTCCAGTTATTAATCTAATAAACCTTCTCTGAATGGCTTCCAAGGTATCGATATTCATCATAAATGTGCTTATTTGCTTAAGAGTGAGCAGACTGATTTTATTTCACCCCCACCAGCCCCAATCACCCCAGTAACTGTGGCAATGCGTGTTTATCATGTATCTAACTTAAACATTCACTGAAAGCCTGCACAAATGTAAAGGGCAGCAACAAAGTCACCTTCACCCACAGACACAGCATAGCCACACTACACCAAAAAGAATTTGTAGCAAAAGGCATTATCCGTCACAGTGAAAGTTGCCTCTTTCCTCTTGTAAGGCCCTTCAATTTTAAGGGATGAGATTAGTCTGAGCCAGCAGCGCAAAACGAATGAATCGACAGCCAATTTCTCACCGTGTCAGTTTTTGTCTTCCATTGACTTGGAAAGTAATGCCAAGAATTTTAATTTCAAACCAATTGAAAGTGACACTAGGAAACAAATTTCTAAAATAAGAGGTGGAACTATCGTCTGTGAACTTAAGTGAAACAAAGATCGGGCGCACTGAAAAATCAGCTGCTGATTCACTACGAGCCAACTTTGCACAGCTACTGTAGACGAATTTCACATCCCGAAGTTTCACTGAGCAATACCTGATTCCCAGTTTCTATGGGTGTGTATCCGGCAAGAGAACGAAATGTAAAACATTGCAATATCCTTTAAATATTCCTCCCTGTTTCTCACACCTGTTTGTTTGATTCTTTTCCACCATCTCCGCTACAAGACAGGAATTGAATGCTTAAAGTCCAGGAAAATCGGCTTTAAGATATCTGGTTTACTGCTACAGTCATGGTGTCATGGCGGTGGTCTGTCCAAGGGCAGGTTTTCTGCTCTTTTCCTCCACCCAGGAGTATTGAGCATGACTAGGGAAGCGGGAACCATAGAACCATAGAAAAATTAATGCACAGAAGGAGGCCATTCAGCCCATTGTGTCCGTGCGGCTGAAAAAAGTAGCCGCCCAATCTAATCCCATCTGCGAGCACTTGGTCCATAGTCTTGCAAAACAATGCTGGACTGAAATTTTGGCAGCAGTGACAGTATGAGGTGGTTTCCCATTGTCTTCCTCAGATCAGGACAGGAATCAAACCCACGCTCTTGATGTTGTTCTGAACCACACGCTGGCCATTTAGCCAGCTGAGTACCTCCCCAAAATCATTCTGGGAGCTAATGTCTTGATTCATGCAGCACTACCAAAGCATTTTTCTGTATCCCATGAGGACAATTCTCCAAGAAGGAAGCAGCTGTCTTCTGATCATAAAAATCACCAGCTGTGAATGGCATGGGGAGGGGAAATTCGACTGTGGGGGCAACGCATAACTGGGGGGAGTGAATCAGCAGCCTATTGGAAGCCCCACCCTTGTGGGAAACAGAATCGGGTGGGTTTGTAACATAGGCGGCTGGTTGGCTATATCCATTCTTGCGTTTCCATCAAAGTTGCATTTTACCCTCAATGTGTGCAAACATCTGAAATTATTTCAAAAACCCCAGATGATTTATATTTGCTGTACTTATCAGTATCCCATCAGGTGATTATTCACATTACCATGGTTTTTGTAAATTAATTCTGGGGCAGACACGATGGGCTGAATGGCCTCCTCTGTGCTGTAATTTTTCTATGGTTCGATGGTTCATTCATAGGATCTCTACATCACTGGTGAGGCCAATATTTATCGCCTATCCCGAATTGACCTTGAAAGGTGGTGGTGAGCTGCCTTCTTGAACCGCTGCAGTCTGTGTGATGAAGGGATAAAGAAGGGTTACATAAAATGCACATCACAAAAGCTGGCTGAGAGTGTCTACCCTAAGGGACAGTGCAGCTTTCGAGCAGAGACATGCACCATTGACATGCTGTTCTCCCTTCGACAGCTACAGGAGAAATGCCGAGAACAACAGATGCCCCTCTATGTTGCTTTCATAGAACTCACCGAAGCCTTTGACCTCGTCAGCAGACGTAGTCTCTTCAGACTACTAGCAAAGATCGGATGTCCACCAAAGCTAGTAAGTATCATCCGAAGAAGGGTCACTGACCCGAAACATTAACTCTGCTTCTCTTTTCACAGATGCTGCCAGACCTGCTGAGTGGTTCCTGCATTTCTTGATTTTATTTCAGATTTCCAGCATCCGCAGTATTTTGCTTTTATTATACTAAGTATCATCACCTCATTCCATGACAATATGAAAGGCACAATTCAGTATAGTGTTGCCTCATCAGACCCCTTTCCTATCCTGAGTGGCATGAAACAGGGTTGTGTTCTCGCACCTACACTGTTTGGGATCTTCTTCTCCCTGCTGCTCTCACATGCATTCAAGTCTTTAGAAGAAGGAATTTTCCTCCACACAAGATCAGATGGCAGGTTGTTCAACCTTGTCCGTCTTAGAACCAAGACCAAAGTACGGAAGGTCCTCATCAGGGAACTCCTCTTTGCTGATGATGCTGCATTAACATCTCACACTGAAGAGTGTCTGCAGAGACTCATCGACAGGATTGTGGCTGCCTGCAACGAATTTGGCCTAACCATCAGCCTCAAGAAAACGAACATCATGGGGCAGGATGTCAGAACTGCTCCATCCATCAATATCGAGGCTCACGCTCTGGAAGTGGTTCAAGAGTTCACCTACCTAGGCTCAACTATTACCAGTAACCTGTCTCTTGATGCAGAAATCAATAACCGCATGGGAAAGGCATCCGCTGCTATGTCCAGACTGGCCAAGAGAGTGTGGGAAAATGGCGCACTGACACGGAACACAAAAGTCCGAGTGTATCAAGCCTGTGTCCTCAGTACCTTGCTCTACGACAGCGAGGCCTGGACAACGTATGTCAGCCAAGAGCAACATCTCAATTCATTCCATCTTTGCTGCCTCTGGAGAATCCTTTGCATCAGTTGGCAGGACCGTATCTCCAACGAAGAAGTCCTTGAGGCAGCCAACATCCCCAGCATATACACCTGACTGAGCCAGCGGCGCTTGAGATGGCTTGGCCATGTGAGCCACATGGAAGATGGCAGGATCCCCATGGATGCATTGTACAGTGAGCTCGTCACTGGTATCAGATCCACTGGCCGTCCATGTCTCTGCTTTAAAAACGTCTGCAAATGCGACATGAAGTCATGTGACATTGACCATAAGTCGTCAGTTGGGAGTCAGTTGCCAGTGATCGCCAGAGCTGGCGGACAGCCATAAAGGCGGGGCTAAAGAGTGGTGAGTCAAAGAGACTTAGCAGTTGGCAGGAAAAAAGACAGAAGTGCAAGGAGAGAGCCAACTGTGTAACAACCCTGACAACTAATTTTATCTGCAGCACCTGTGGAAGAGTCTGTCACTCTAGAATTGGCCTTTATAGCCACTCCAGGCGCTGCTCCACAAACCACTGACCACCTCCAGGCGCTTACCCATTGTCTCTCAAGATAAGGAGTCCAAAGAAGAAGAGAAGAATAAGAACATCACACAAACAGGCCAATTGACCCAACTGGTCCATGCAGGATTTATGCTTCTCAGGAGCTTCGAACAACCTCGATTCATCTAACCCTATCAGCATATCCTTCCATTTCTTTCTGTCTCATATGTTTATCTAGTTTACCCTTAACTGTATCTATGTTATTCTCAACTACTCCATGTGGTAGCAAGTTCCACATTCTCACCACTCTCCGGTTACTGCTCTCTTTTTTTAATTTGTTCCTGGGATGTGGGTGTCACTGGCCAGGCCAGCATTTATTGCCCAACTTTAATTGCGCTTGAGAAGGTGGTAGTGAGCCGCCTTCTTGACTGCTGCAGTCTGTGGGGTAAACTTCAACCAATTCCCTTTGTCTGACAGATCAGCCATCAAAGCAAATGGTCATGGATTTTCTCCAGGAATCTGCCCATTTTTGGGCACTGTAGGAGTGGTGTCTCAAGGAAAATATGGCTGGGGGCGGGAGTGCCGTGTGGGGAAGGGGTGTGGATACACTCCTGATTCTTTTGTCCGAACAGAAGCCTCTCACATTTCCTTCCCCATCCCAAACCATTTTAGAGCAGAAGACATTGAAGCCAGAGTTTTGTTGTTGAAGAGAATTATGATCATGAAAAACACACACATCATTCGCTGGTGTGCTGCTTTGCCTCCCAGGACCAATGGAGGTTACAAACTTAAATTGAATGTAGACTGTATCCTGTTTTTGCTGAGGGACAAAGTTGCTTATTATCTTCTGAGAATTACACCAACTCAAGTCCTACCAAAATGCATCACTTCACTCTTCTCTGTGTTAAATTGCATCTGCCGTGTGTCTATTTCATCAGCCTGTCTCTGTCGTTCTGTTACTATTTTCACCACTGTTTACTACAGTAAATCCTAGTATCATGTCATCTGCAAATTTTGAAGTAATGCCCTGGATACCCAAGGGCAGGACAGTTATATATTTCAAAAAACAGCAGAGATCCTAAAATATCGAAGTTGTGTAAATAAGGAAGCTTTGTAAATCTCAGTCGTTTGTGAAAGAGAAGAATATCTGATAGCAGTGAACAGTTAATTCAGTTTATTTAAGATCTTAGTGCATAAAAAGCTGTAAAAGTAAAATTATTTTCTAGTTGCTTGTGTGTTTTGTGATTTATAAATGACGTGACAGCTCATTCTGGGTCTAGCTACTGCTGCTTGATAATTAAATCATCATAAATGCTAATAGTTCTGGGATTGTCAGTATAAACAAAGGAAAGCGCAGATGCTGCAATCAATCTGTTTACAGCTCTAAATTTTTACTTAATGGCCTAGTGTAAAAGTAAAAGCAGAAAAATGATGTTTATTTTGACAGCTTCTGCTTTTTGCTATTTGTGTATGTAAAGGCTGGGTGACCAGAGACTCTAACTGTTGCAGCTCCACCAGGGAGTTCTCACATACAGAATTCCTCCATCTGAGCTGGAACCTTTCACCTGTTTGGTCATGTCTCAGGCATGGCTCAGAGTCTTGGAGTCAGAAGCTTGAGAGCTCGACTCCCACTCCAGAGACTCAAGCACAAAACCCAGGCTGACCCAAATAGTGCAACACCGCACCGAGGGAATGCTGCGCTGTCGGTTGTGCTGTGAAACGTTAAACTGATGCTCTGACTGTCTCTCAGGCAGATGTAAAAGTTCCCAATGTATGATTCTTGGACTTGACACCAATTTGGTGGCAAATACTCTTTATTGAGTTCAGGCACACTGTCTTAAGCAACAGGCAAACAGAGAAATAAACTATATTGCTCTGAATAGAGAATGCAACCTCTGCCAATTCTTTTATCCTTGTTTCGCTCTATGAAGTGTAAAGGAAAGCTTAAGATTCCTATAGGGTGCTCGGCATGAACAGCTATCTCTTAAAGCAAATCATTTTTCAGTTTCCTAACTGATCTGTTGATTGTTTTGTTTACGAAATAGCTTACCCTCTTAATCTGGGAGACCATAGACGCTGTATTCAGCATTGCTAGCCAGCAAATGTCATTCAAACCCTGAAGAATTCTGGGAATGAGCAACTTAAACCATTTTATTATTTATAGCTGCAATGTAAGTCTATGAACTATTTATTTATTTGGAGATACAGCACTGAAACAGGCCCTTCGGCCCACCAACAATCACCCATTTATACTAATCCTACATTAACCCCATATTCTCTACCATATCCCCACCATTCTCCTACCACCTATCTACACAAGGGGCAATTTACAATGGCCAATTTATCCATCAGCCTGCAAGTCTTTGGCTGTGGGAGGAAGCCGGAGCACTCAGCAGAAACCCACACAGACACAGGGAGAACATACAAACTCCACACAGGCAGCACCTAGAACTGAACCCAGGTCGCTGGAGCTGTACGGCTGCGGTGCTGACCACTGCGCCACTGTGCCGCCCATTATAAATAAAAACAAAGCAAGAACCTTGATCATGTAAAATTACACCAAATCCTAATCCTACATATATATGTATATAAGAATGGGGTATCTTACACCATAACACAATTTCAAACAAGGACAGTGGAGTTCTCCCTGCTCAATATTTATCCCTCAACTAATAGCTGTACTCAAATTGGCTGCAGTGTTTCCTACATCATAATGACCATTACACTTTAAAACTACTTAATTGGCTGTAAAGCTCTTTGGGATGTCCACTGGTCGTGTACATTGCTATATAAATGCAAATCTTTCTTTTTTTACCCAGAGTGGTTATCATGTGGAAATCAGTACCACATAGAATGCTTGAAGCGGATAACAGATGCATTTAAGGAGTAGCTAGATAAACACATGAGGGAAAAATGAATCGAAGGATATGCTGATACGGTGAGAAGAAGGAAAGTGGGGGAGGCTCATGTAGAGCATAAACACCAGTATAGACCAGTTAGCCTGTT
Organism: Heterodontus francisci; assembly: GCF_036365525.1. Classification (NCBI taxonomy): domain Eukaryota; kingdom Metazoa; phylum Chordata; class Chondrichthyes; order Heterodontiformes; family Heterodontidae; genus Heterodontus; species Heterodontus francisci. The sequence goes on from NC_090382.1 coordinate 112,933,072, forward strand.
TCTGTTCTGTCTACGTAATTCTTTGTAAGATAAATTCGACAGTTAAAAAAAAATCAGTGTAATTGGATTTGCTTCCCTTCTCCCATTGGTGCATTTATATTGACTTAACAAAATGATTTGTTATTTTCATATGTCCTTAATCGTTCTTTATTATCAGATTCTCTACCCACTTTATCTTCTCTCTGTCCCAGCAGACATTACTGGCCTGAGATGAGCCTTCAGTTACCTGCACTGCACACGGGCAGGAGAGGTTTAATCGAGCAACAGGCAATTGGGAATCCGCAGAGGTAGCACATCGGCTCCTTCTCGCATCCTACCTTGAGATCAGAGTTCTAAGTGTCAGCATTTATGATCTGCTTCAAGTATTTCACTTGATCCTTCCACCATTGTGCTGTTCTCTAAACCCAGAATTTTCTGATCTTGTGTGCTCTTGTCCTTTATTTTTTGATGCGATAAAGCTCATGCCGGATATTTCAAAATGGACTCGAGCAAAAACCTGCGGATGAGATTGCGGTGGTGGTGTTGGGGACAGGGGTAAGTGGGGTGGGCAGGGGTAATTGCTGAAGTTCAGATTGGTTGGTGGTGAACCTCTGCCGCTGTCTGCATTTATCTCTGCAGGAACAAAGGAATTGCTGGATGAAAGGAGACCAAGATCCATCTGGTTCACCTTCCAGCATTCTGGTAGCTGCATGATACAATGATAATGGAATTATTGATTAATCACAGCAGCAATCAATCGCTATCAATTAGTCCACAACAAACCCAGAAATGACGTGATGTTGGTGAAAAGGCCAAAGTCACCTGTTCCTCCTAAGCACAGCCCACTCACCACACATCATCTCCCAAATAATATAGAGTCATAGAGTTATACAGCACAGAAATAGGCCCTTTGGCCATCAAACACCTAACTATTCGAAACTCATTTTCCAGCACCTGGCCCGTAGCCTTGGATGCTACAGCGTTTCAAGTGCTCATCGAAATACTTCTTAAATGTTGTGAGGGTTCCTGCCTCTACCACCTCTTCAGACAGTGCGTTCCAGATTCCAACCACCCATTTTTCCTCAAATCCCCTCTAAACCTCCTGCCCCTTACCTTAAATCTATGCCCCGGGTTAAAAAAAAATCAGTGTAATTGGATTTGCTTCCCTGCTCCCATTGCTGCATTTTTACTGACTGTTAGCAAAATGATTTGTTATTTTCATATGCCATTAATTGTTCTTTATTGTCAGATGCTCTACCCACTTTATCCTCTCTCCGTCCCAGCAGATATTACTGGCCTGAGATGAGCCTTCAGTTACCTGCACTGCACACGGGCAGGAGAGGTTTAATCGAGCAACAGGCAATTGGGAATCCGCAGAGGTAGCACATCGGCCCCTTCTCGCATCCTACCTTGAGATCAGAGTTCTAAGCGTCAGAATTTATGATCTGCTTCAAGTATTTCACTACTGTATCTCAAATCTCTGAAAGAAATCAATCTAATTTGAAAGAATCAATACTAACTCCTTCCACCGTCTCCAGAGGGGGCCTGTCCATAGACTGATCGTTTGCTCACTGAAGTTATAACCTGGATATTAGCAGGGGTGGGTTATGTAGTTAGAATGATAGGATTTCGAAGGGGAAGCCTGGAACTGTATGGTGTGTGCGTTTTCTGTCCCTTACGGGTTTCCCTGTCCAGAAGTCAGCCTGATCCCAGGGGAAGAGATCTAATCTCGGATGAGGGTGTTTAACCCTTGAACTCAAGAGCCTTTCTATGGGGAGGGGGGAATCTGATCCCAGGGAACTTGGTGGGCAGGGGTTTGAGGTGGGGGGGAGTCCATGTCCTTTGGTTCTCCTGTTCTGGACAAGGTGAAACAGCTTGTCATGATTGATAATATCTTTTATTCCTTTAGAATCCTAGAAGCTGCAATCATATCAGCTCTCAATTTTTCCTTTTCCAGTGAAAATATGCCCAATTTACATAAACAAATCTGTGAAGTGTTTTGGATATGCTTATAAATGTGTTGTTACTTTTGTTGTTGTGATGGAGTGTTGAGTTTGAACTGCCCCTTTTCTCTGGCTGTGATTTAAAATCACTCGGCAGTCGCATATTAAAGCTGCAGAAATCTGCAATTGCAATTCACAGTACTGAAGCTATTCATTTCCAAAAGCCTCCTTTCAGCTGCAGTGTACATACATATTCAGCAGATGTGGGCATGTCTCCCTCTGAGATGCAAATCCAGCCATTAACTATCATGAGAAGACAGTGGGAGATTCAGCGTTGGGTTATTGTGTTAGAGAATCTAGCAATGCCTGCAGGAGAGTTAACAAAATTAAATCAAAATACTGCAAATGCTGGAACCTGAAATGAAAAAAGAAAATACTGCCTAGGCCCTAAATTCTGGAATTTCCTCCCTAGACTTCTCCGCCTCTCCACCACTCTCTTTCCTCCTTAAAACCTACCTCTGACCAAGTATCTCCTTGTACGATTCGGTGTCAAATTTGGTTTGTTGAAGCCTCTGTGAAGGACCTTGCAACATCTTACTACATTATATAAATGCAAGTTGTTGTTGAAATACTCAGCAGGTCTGGCAGCATCTGTGGAGAGAGAAAAGGTTAACGTTTCAGGTCAATGATCTTGTGTCAGGACAGGAAGATGTTAGAAATGAGCAGCTTTGAAGAATGTACAGAGGCAGGGAAATAGGGAAGCAGGGAATGAGCAAAAGGCAGAGGTCTGTGATAAGGTGGAGGGCAGGAATGTTACTGCAAGACAAAAGAAGTTGAAAATCAGACCACCAGAGAAACAAAAGGTGGGTCCAGAGGAGGTGTAAATGGTGACAGCAGAATAGCAGATGAGGAGAGAAGCATGGAAATCTACCAAAGAGAAGAAATATGGTGGAAGAAAGGCAGGTGGACCCCAGGGGTGTGGACAACCCCATCGACCATGTACTAATTGTTCTGAGCAGGATTTCAGCGTGGGCTTCAGGACCCCGACGTCAGGACCAAATGGGAGTCTTGAGCCTGCACTTGTCGGACGTACATCCTCCGTCGCAATCTTCCCGGAGGCAGCCTCCTAAGTGGCCGTCTGTGTGCTCCCCATTGGACGGCTGGCTCCTCTTCCACTTTGGCAGCCCCATCAAGAGAGGTGGAAGCTGCTGAGGTAGGGTGGGAACTGAGGGTTAGTCAACGTGCTCTTGGAGGTGTAAAGAAATGAATTAAACATTTCAGAGGGGGGAGGGCAGTCAGTCAGTTGGAGTGGAGGGCAAATCCCTCTTCTTGGATTGTTGGGACAGCCATTGATGCCTGCAGCCCCCTCTTTGGCAGCAGCTCCGATGGCCCCAAGGACTAAGCAGGGAGGTCTCCTCCATTGAGCTGGGACCTACGCATGCGGTGGGCAAAATACTGGTGAGGCCAGAAAATTGCCCCTAATTGGGGCTTTAATGATTTAAGTTGGCTGCCTGATGTCAGAGAAAACTTCCAAGCCTGTTTGTGAAGAAGACGCTGAGACTCAGATGCTTTGGTGGAGACTGTTTATTGCTTGCCACAGAACCTACTTCTCCACTCCTAACAATCTCCAGCTAGTGCTGGCTGGCTCTTCTTCATATATACATCTGAGTGTAATGAACTAATCAACACCCAACATCTGTTCACCCTATTACCTTCAACTACTAGGTGTTTAACATCCATCAACAGAACCTATTAGACACTAACACCCACCTCCCTGGTGCGGGCAGCCGATCCACGTTCCTACCCACCTGGGAAACTTCCCCGATGATGGGAATGCATCAAGGAGATGTCCCAATGCGGCTCCCCCCTAGTTTCCCAGGCCCCTCCCCCCATCACCTAGTCCAGTTTACGGGGTCGGGAAAACTCTGTTTCTCTCTCCACAGATACTGCCATACCTGCTGAGTATTTTCAGCATTCTCTGTTTCTAGTTCGGATTTCCAGCATGCACAATATTTGCCTTGGTCCTTCTGATAATTGTCTGTGCCAGTGTATTGTTGCATCTGGCTTCAACACCTCTTTGTTTTAACGTCTCAGCTCTCTGATGTTACGGCCTGAATGATCAATCACAGAAGGAGGCCATTCAGCCTGTTGTGATTTACCTAAACTATTCCACAGTCCCTCCCAGTATTGTTAGCTTGTATCAGCTTATACTGCATTTATACTCCACTTATATTACATAATGACCATTTTGTGTATAGGTCGCTGCCGTGTGAAATGGTTTAACTTTCCACCTCCAGAGACAATGGGATAAAACATTCATGTGCTTTCTCCTGATCTGCTGCAATTCATGCCATTCCCTGGAGTTCCTGTGGAAATTATGGCCAGCAGATCAGGAAATATTACCCCAATGTGACACTAGGCTGTGGATGTAAATGAACTCCACCCTGTCCTGACCGATGTTGGCCCCCGGTGATGCATCGCCCCAATTTTAAAATTCTCATCCTTGTTTCAAATCTCTGCATGACCTCGCCCCCTCCCTATCTCTGTAACCGCCTCCAGCCCTACAACAACATCAACAACAACTTACATTTATATAGCACCTTTAATGCCATAAAACATCCCAAGGCATTTCACAGGAGCGTTATCAAACAAAATTTGACATCGAACCACGTAAAGAGATATTAGGGCAGATGACCAAAAGCTTCATTAAAGAGGTAGATTTTAAGGAGTATTTTACAGGAATTAGAAAGGGATGGAATTCCAGAACTTAACCCTAGGCAGCTTTTCTTTGTATTATTCATTTGTGGGATGTGGGCATCGCTGGCTCGGCCAGCATTTATTGCCCATCCCTAATTGTGCTTGACCTGAGTGTCTTGCTAGAACATTTTAAGAGTCAACCACATTGCTGTGGGTCTGGAGTCACATGTAGGCCAGACCAGGTAAGGACAGCAGATTGCCTTTCCAAAAGGACTTTAATTAGTACAATTACAATGGTTTCATAATCATCATTAACTTTTTAAATTCCAAATTTATTAATTGAATTCGAATTTCACCATTTGCCATGGTGGGATTTGAACCCATGTCCCCAGAACATTAGCCTGGGCTCTGGATTACTAGTCCAATGATATTACCGCTACGCCACTGCCTCCCCTCAGCTGAGCAATTAAAATCAGGGATGCTCAAGAGTCCAAAAGTAGATGAATGCCGATGTCTCAGAGGGTTGTGGGCCTGGAGGAGATTACAGAGCTAGGGAGGCGCAAGGTCATGGAGGGATTTGAAAACAAGGATGAGAATTTTAGAACTGAGGTATTGTCAGACCGGGAGCCAGTGTAGGTCAGGGAGCATAGGGATGATGGGTGAGCGGGACTTGGTGCGAGTTAGGTTAGGGGAGCTGAGATTTGGATGACTTCAAGTTTACAGGCAACCCTCTGAGATCAATCCTCCGAGATATCTGTGCTTCCCAATTCTGGCCCCTTGTGCATCCCCCAATTTTCATCGTTCCACCATTGGCAGCTGGGCCTTCAGCTGCCTGGGACCTAAGCTCTGGAATGCCCTCACTAAACCTCTTTGCCTCTCTACCTCTCTCTCTTCCTTTAAGTGCTCCTTAAAATTCACCTCATTGACCAGCTTTGTTCCACTATCCTAATATCTCTTTATGTGGCTCAGTGTCAAATGTTATTTGATTATTCTCCTGTGAAGTGGCTTGGGGTGTTTTTACTACATAGGACTGAAATTTATACTCCCACCACAGAAATCGGCAGCGGGCGAAAACAAAGGCGGTCTGCCCGCGCGGGTCACATGTCTCCGAGCTGCCGCCGATGATGTGGAGAGGGCGGGTTGTCCATCCCTGGCAATGGCATCAGCTGCCCGTGCGCAGGTGCTGACACCATTTCTAAAGGGCTTTGAGCCCTACCATTCAATTTAAATACTGAAAGGAAAAGGTATAAAAAATTTGAATCCATTTAAAGTGCCCCTCTCCGACCACCCTCAATAACCATGAAATGAATTACTTGCCCTCTCCCCCCCAAATCACATCCCTTGCCGACCTGACCTTCCCCCCCCACAAAGTACATAAACTTTACACTATAACCTTTCCCACTATCCCCTACACCAGTGATATTACTTTGATTCCAATCCCCGCCCTCCCTCATTGAGAAACATACCTCCTCCCCACTCCCCCCTCCCACCAGTGTTCCGTCTCAGTTCCCCAGACGGGGATCCGAAGACGCAGGAGTGCCGGCCACCGGCACGAGTATCACACCGGGACAGACGGCAGGAACGTAAAGGTAATTAATTCAGTGTTTTACATTTATTTACATATGTTAATGGCGGTTCTGTCGCCAAGCGGTCGGGGGGGGGGGGGCAGACATGAGGCCTCGCTGCCGCCAGCAATATCAGGCCGGGTCCTCACAGCGTTGGGGTGCATAGCGGCCCTATCCTGGAGGCTTTTCCGCACCCCGTCCCCCCGCCATGACTCCTGACGTTGAAGGGGTCTGTAAAGTTCAGCCCATAGTCTCCAATTAGTTTTGACCTAAAATGGAAATTGGGAACCTATTTACCTCCAAGGAACCCGATTTCCATATTGAAAGGGCCTATATCCTGGATCATGCAGACGTTTTAAACTTCCTGTGATTGGCCCCTCACAAATGGAATCTGGTCTCATCATCAATTTTGCTGGGGCAGTAAAGTTATTGATCACATTTTGAGTCTGTTCCTGCCAGGAGAAGACAGTTATAATGATGTTTTGGCTTGTGGTGGGGTCCAAAACTGGTGTCCATAAATATAAGATGGTCACAAATAAATCTAATAGGAGCAGGAGTAGGCCATTCAGCCCATCGAGCCTGTTCCACCGTTCAATATGATCATGGCTGATCTTCCACTTCAATGCCTTTTTTCCACACTATCCTCATATCCTTTAATGTCATTTGCATTTAGAAATCTGTCAATCTCTGCTTTAAACATACTCAATGACTGAGCTTCCACAGCTCTCTGCTGTAGAGATTTCCGCAGATTCACAACCCTCTGAGGAAAGAAATTTCTCCTCATCTCTGTCCTAAGTGGTTTCCTCCTTATTTTGAAATTGTGACCCTTGATTCTAGACTCCGCAACCAGGGGAAACATGTTAGCTGCATCTACCCTGTCTATCCCTTTAAGTATTTTGTAGGTTTCAATGAGATCACCTCTCATTCTTTGAAACTCTAGAGAATACAGGCCCAGTTTCCCCAATCTCTCTTCGTAGGACAGTCCCACCATCCCGGGAACAAGTCTGGTGAACCTTTGTTGCACTCCCTCTATGGCAATAATATCCTTCCGAAGGTAAGGGGACCAAAACTGCACACAGTACTCCAAGTGGGGTCTAACCAAGGTTCTATACAATTGAAGCAAGACTTCACTACTCCTGTACTCAAATCCTCTTGCAATAAAGGCTAACATACCACTAACCTTCTTAATTGATTGCTGCATCTGCACGTTAGCTTTCAGTGACTTATTGACGAGGACACCCAGATCCCTTTGTACATCTACACTTTCTAATCTCTTACCATTTAAAAAATAGATAATTCAGGAGCAACTTCTTTATCCAGGGAGTGGTTGGAATGTGGAACTCCCTACCACAGCGAATCATTAAGGTGAATAGCATAGATCCATTGAAAGGGAAGCTTGATATGTACATGTGGGAGAAAGGAATAGAAGGTTCTGCTGATAGACTTTGATGTAGAGCGGTGAGAGGAGGCTGGTATGGATCATAAACACAGGTTGAGCTGAATATCCTGCTTGTATGCTGTAAATTCTATGTAATTGAGTCCTCTGAAAGTAAACAAGGTGAACCCAGAGTATCTCATCTCATTACAGTTCTTGTGCTCTATAATCTAGAGTGCAGTCTCTGATTTTCACAGTTGCCACTCTATATTGTATCGGGTTAAATAAAGAAACATAGTTCAACTTTGGCTCCTGCCTAAGGTATTCAGATACCTCTTGGAGCCACTCATACTTAAAGAGTCTGGCTCAGAGAATCTCCTGAGAGATGAAGCAGCTCGCGGCAGTAAACACAATCAGTTCCTCACACCGTCAGTCACCATTAGTCCATTACTGCTTCTTCACTCATGTGGAAAGGAAGAAGAGTGGAAGGTCCTTTAGCACCTTTGATGCCACAACAAAGACAACTTAGACCCCTGGGATCGCAGTGTCCGTGCCTGGCACCAGGCCAATGATCATCTGTTTGTTTCCTGTAGCCAGTGAAAATATCATTTGGAACTGACACTGCTTGTGTGTGTCTGTCAATACAAGCTCTTACCTTTTTATTTCCACTGAATTCAATTGGAAAATATGTAAAAAGCCACTCCCACGCCATTTTTCCATAGATATCACTTGCCTTACACCATTGCACAGTGTCAAAATTACCACCAGTGTGTCACAAAAACCAGCAAGATATTAAACACAATCTCCAGTCAGTTACGTTGGCATGCAATAGCTGTGCTACAATTGCACTCAGCATCCATAGAACCATAGAATCATAGAAAAGTTACGGCACGGAAAGAGGCCAGTCAACCCATCGTGTCTGTGCTGGCTGAAAAAAGTCTAGTCTCCAACATTAACTCTTTCAGGTCCTTCCACTACAACAGACAGCTCTGAAGCCTCAGCAGCCCCATTGGGGAGGGTCAGAGATGACGGGGGCACCTTCAGTAAGTACATTAAAAACAAAACAATCAGGGGGCCGTGGTTTGGGGGGGGGGAGGGGGAATATTGCTCCAGGGGGCTTGTTGGGGCTGTGGGGGCTGCTTTCCCTGCTCGTGGCCACCCCTTTGGTGCATAGAGCCTCCAGCTCTGATGATCCCCCGGGCAGCTGCAGGGATGCTGCCCCCGTGATGTTGGTGGCCTCCGCATGGGACGAGGACCTCCCCGCCACCGGCAAAATGCTGGCAGGCCTGCTTCATGGCCCCAATTAGGGCCTTAATAATGAAAATCAGTTGCCTGCCGCTGTGGAACGGACAGTCAATCGGCACGCTGGCCCATCTCCTGCAGCACAAGCATCAGGAAGCTGACCCGACAAGGCTCCTTGCTATTTTACCGAACCCCCACTTGAATTTCCGCCATCTCGTGGCAAGTAAAATCCAGCCCATACAATCATACAGTACAGAGGGAGGCCATTCGGCCCTTCATGACTGTGCCGGCTTGTTGAAAGAGATCTCCAATTAGCCCTGTAACTTTTTCCTTTTCAACTATTTGCCCAATTCCCTTTTGAAAGTTACTATTGAATCTGTTTCCACTGCCCTTTCAGGCAGCGCATCCCAAATCATAAAGTCACTCCAGAAAAAAGTTTCTGTATCCTGCCTCTGGTTCTTTTCTCAATTATCTTCAATTTCTGTCCTCTGGTTACTGATCCCCCTTATTAGTGGAAACAGTATCTGTTTTTTTATTCTATTGAAACTCTTCATGGTATTGAACACCTCTTTAAATCACTGCAGGTAAGTGGAATTGAAGCCCAAGATCAGCCATGATCGTATTGAATGGCGGAGCAGGATCGATGGGCCATATGGTCTATTCCTGCTCCTATTTCTTGTGTTCTTAACCTTCACTGTTTGCAACTCCTCAGATACTGAATCAGTCCGTGTACATACAAAGCAAGACCTGGATAACATTCCGGCTTGGGCTGATAAGTGGCAAGTAACATTCACGCCACACAAGTGCCAGGCAATGACCATCTCCAACAAGAGAGAATCTAACCATCTCCCCTTGACATTCAATGACATTACCATCTCTGAATCCCCCACTATCAACATCCTGGGGGTTACCATTGACCAGAAACTTAACTGGAGCATTCACATAAATGCTGTGGCTACAAGAGCAAGTCAGAGGCTGGGAATTCTGCAGTGAGCAACCCACCTCCTGTCTCCCCAAAGCCTGTCCACTATCTACAAGACATAAGTCAGGAGTGTGATGGAATACTCTTCACTTGCCTGGATGGGTGCGGCTCCAACAACACTCAAGAATCTCGACACCATCCAGAATAAAGCAGCCCACTTGATCGTCACCTGATCCACCATCTTCAACATTCACTCCCTTCACCACTGATGCACAGTGGCAGCAGTGTGTACCATCTACAAGATGCACTGCAGCAACTCACCAAAGCTCCTTTGACAGCAACTTCCAAACCTGCGACCTCTACTACCTAGAAGGACAAGGGCAACAGAAGCATCGGAACATCACCACCTGCAAGTTCCCTTCCAAGCCACACACCATCCTGACTTGGAAATATATCGCCGTTCCTTCACTGTCACTGGGTCAAATCGTGGAATTCCCTCCCTAACAGCACTGTTGGTGAACCCGCACCGGATGGACTGCAACGGTTCAAGAAGGCCACTCATTGCCACCTTCTCAAGGGCAATTAAGGATGGGCGATAAATGCTGGCCTAGCCAGTGATGCCCACATCCCATGAAACAAATTAATAAAAAGGACAATCCCAACTTCTCTAATCCCTCCACATAACTGAAGTCCCGTTTCCCTGGTACCATTCTGGCAATTGTCTGCAACCTCTACAAGGCCTTTCTCTGGCCCACTTTCTTTGAGCTTGACATAGTGCAACTGCAGTTTGAAGTATTTTAAGTGGATCTGAGGCGTAAGCAGCTCTACACTTAGTGGCTGAAAAACACACAGCCTCAATTGCAAATCCAGAGTGCAAGAGACCAGTGCAAGACCTTCGACAGAGGCAGGACTTCCAGAAGGATCAGGGAATGCCAGGAGTATCTGCCTAAGTTGTGGCCAATGACATTGAAAGAAGGAGGTATGCGAGGAGAGTTTTCCCATTCCGGGAATTTCCTTCCTCCCTGTTGCCCATTGACCTGAACACAAGGCGGGCCTGACTAAGGGGAGGAAGCAGACTCTGGAAATTCGTCAGGCATTTGCTCGGTGCAGCCCTGCTATCAATCTGACAGCACCTCTAGTGGGGGTGGGGTGGGGTGGGGGAGGGGAATCCTTTAGAATTGTCCTGAAGCCTCCAGGAATTTAAAATTAATCTCCAGGACACTGTTGCAATCAACACAGGTGGAAAAAGCCATACAGGCAGTAAAGTATTTGTGTATTTTTAATATTCATTGGACATTTTTGTTCAACTGTGATACAAATATTGGAAATGGGGAAATAAGGCTGGTTGACTGACAGTCGAGAACCTCTCAATTGGGTAATGAAGAGTCTATTTGCATTCCAATTGGTTTGGGAAGGCAGGGCACTGTGGGGATGGACATATCAGGCGTCCAATGATAGGAGTGTGGGGGAAGGGCAGGTGTTGGCAGGCGGTCATGTGATGACATCTCTGAGAATACATTCAACCTGAGTAAGGGGGGAGATATCCACCAATCATCAATTCCACGACTCCTTCCTCAGAAGAAGCCCCAGGTCCCCCATCAGTAGATTTTTGACATGACTCTAAACTTGCCTTACTTGATCATGCAGAAAGTAACTAATTAAATAATGTACACAAATACGAATCACAGAATTGTTACAGCGCAGAAGGAGGCCATTCGGCCCATTGTCTCTGCACCTGCTCTCCTAATGAGCAATTCACCTGGTCCCACTCCCTGGCTTCTCCCCATAACCTGGCACATTCTGCCTTTTTATATAATTCCCTTTTGAATGCTTCAGTTGAACCTGCCTCCACCATTCTCTCAGGCAGCGCATTCCAGAACTTAAACCACTCTCTGTGTGAAAAAGATTTTCCTCATGTTGCTTTTCCTTCTTTTACCGATTACTTTAAATCTGTGCCCTCTCGTTCTCGATCCTTTCTCGAGTGGGAACAGTTTCTCCCTATCCACTCTGTCCAGACCCCTCATGATTTTGAATACCTCTATGAAATCACCTCTCAGCCTTTTCCAAGGGAAACAGTCCCAGCTTCTCCAATCTACCTTCATAACTGAAGTTCCTCATCCCTGGAACCATTCTCATGGATCTTTTCTGTACTCTCTCCAACGTCTTCACATCTTTCCTAAAGTGAGGCGCCCAGAACTAGACACAATACACCAGCTGAGGCCGAACTAGTGTCTGATACAAGTTCAACATAACTTCCTTGCTCTTGTACTCTATGCCCCTATTTATAAAGCCCAGGACACTGTTTGCTTTATTAAATGCTCTCGCAACCTGTCCTGCCTCCTTCAATGACTTATGCACATATACACCCAGCTCCCTCTGCTCTTGCAACAACTTTAGAATTGTACCCTTTATTTTATATTGTCTCTTCATGTTCTTCCTACCAAAATGAATCACTTCACATTTCTCCGCATTGAACTTCATCTGCCACTTGTCTGCCCATTCCATCAACTTGTCTATGTCCTTTTGAAGTTCTACACTATCCTCCTCACAGTTCACAATCCTTCCAAGTTTCATATCATCAAACTTTTAAATTGTGCCCTGTACACCAAGGTCTAGGTCATTAATATAAGACCGCAATTGTTGACAACGCGATCGGTAGGTGGCGCTGTTTTGGCACATGCGCAAATACAGCATGTGCCACGAAAACGTCACAGCCTGCGACTGTTGCAGCTGCCAGGACTAAAGATGGCGCTGCTCAAAAAATCACAGAGATGAAACCTAACAAACACGTGGCAGAAATCAATGGCCGGAGTGAGAGAGTGGAGCGGGCCGGGGAGAGCAGCGCGGGGGGCGGGGAGAGCAGCGCGGGGGCCGGGGAGAGCAGCGCGGGGGCCGTGGAGATCAGCGCGGGGGCCGGGGAGATCAGCGCGGGGGCAAGGGAGATCAGCGCGGGGGCCGGGGACAGCAGCGCGGGGAGACCAGCGGTAGCGGTGCCGGGGAGGGGGGGGAGAAAGAGGGAGAGGGAGGGGGGGAGAAAGAGGGAGAGGGAGGGGGGGAGAAAGAGGGAGGGGAGGAGAAAGAGGGAGAGAAAGAGGGAGGGGGAGAAAGAGGGAGGGGAGAGGGGGAGAAAGAGGGAGGGGAGAGGGGGAGAAAGAGGGAGGGGAGAGGGGGAGAAAGAGGGAGAGGTCAGGAAGGGAGGAGGGGGAGAAAGAGGGAGAGGGAGAGGGAGGGGGGAGAAAGAGGGAGAGGGAGGGGGGAGAGAGAGGGAGGGGGGGAGAAAGAGGGAGAGGGAGGGGGGGAGAAAGAGGGAGAGGGAGGGGGGAGAGAGAGGGAGAGGGGGAGAAAGAGGGAGAGAAAGGGGGAGGGGGGTGAAAGAGGGAGAGGGAGGGGTAAGGAAGGGGGGAGGGAGAGAGCTGGGGGAGAGGGAGGAAGGGGAGAGAGTGGGGGGGGAGCAGCGGAACAGAAGAGGAGTGCCTTTTTCTGTGCATGCGCCATAAACACAACAGCAAAAGACTTACTGGCCAGTCCCTGGACCCGGTGACACCAAGGTCTTCGCACGCTCGCTCCCCGCGGCTCTCTACGGCCTCTCGCTTCCGGCCCTCTCCATTCAGCCGTTCCCTCCAGCTGCGGATGCCCAATCCAGTTGCTTTCTCCCCTACCCAGTTGCTTTCTCTACTTCTCCTCAGTACTTCAGGCATTGCAACTGTTTGGTCCCTGCATTTTGCATGCTCCCTCTCCCCACCCCTCCCCGCTCTCCCCACCCCTCCCCCTCTTCACCCACCCCTCCCTTTACCCCCCCACCATAGTTGAATATCTGAAGTGCAGTTGCAAAGTCGGGGAAATAGCATGCAAAACAAAACCTCAACAATTCTGGGTTTAATTATTGAAAAGTTTTATTAAGTTCATTAAGTATCCGAGGAACTGCTGTGCATGGATACATGAGTGTTGTGTCCAGCATTCCCGTTAGACAGACAGGCCGAGTCTCTGCTATGCACAGCTAAAGAGATTGTTCCTGGAGAGCCTTGGTGAATGAACGCTTGGCTCTCTATTCCACTACTGTATTGTCCATGTGAAGAAGGCAAAGTCACAAGAGTCTGAGCTCAGTCTATTCTTGGTGAATGTTCCCCAAGCTCATCCCAATGTGCATTCCCAATTCATCCATAAATGCAACGTTCCTTTCCACATCGTGATGAGCTCCACAGCATGATCCAGTTGCCTTCGTTGCTTGAATGCTGACCTTAAGTCTCAAGGATTGTTTTCTCGACGGCATGTTTTACATGAAAAGAAATAAAGCAAATCAGTGTCAGAGCTTCCCTCCCTCCAGTGAAATTACTGTTGAGAATGCTTTGTGTTCTGCGGTAAAGGCATGTACTGATAACACCGCCAATGAATCACTTCGTACCCACCTCAGCTGTAGGAGGCAGGATGATGTTACTGCCCCTATCTCGTGATGGTTCAATGCTGCTCTCAGGGAAAACATGAATGATGTGAGGGTGCTGGAAAAGAAGCACATTTCTTTTGGGCTATGAACATAAAGCTGGCCATTTAGCCCAGCAGTTCCCTGCCAGTGGTTATGTTACTCGTGCGTCTTTCCATCCATTCCCATTTAATCCTGCCTACTACTATCACCAGTTGTGTTCACAGCAAGAGCATTCACATTTCTGCTACCACTGGACACGGCATGCTTGTTTCTTTTAGTGCTCAGTCTCTTCTTGCTGAATGTTCCCCAAGTGCTTGACCCCTTTGGACGCCCTCTCTGCTTGACAGGCAGCAACTGGCAATTGCGGAGTCTCACAAGGCTCTGCATGGTTGTTTCAACGTCGGATGGGGTAACAGGTGGCTGTGTGTCCATGAGCACTGCCCTGATGGGTGTAGGAGCAGGTAACTGTGTGTCCATGTGCACTGCCCAGATGGGTGTAGGAGCAGGTAACTGTGTGTCCATGTGCACTGCCCTGATGGGTGTAGGAGCAGGTAACTGTGTGTCCATGTGCACTGCCCTGATGGGTGTAGGAGCAGGTAACTGTGTGTCCATGTGCACTGCCCTGATGGGTGTAGGAGCAGGTAACTGTGTGTCCATGTGCACTGCCCTGATGGGTGTAGGAGCAGGTAACTGTGTGTCCATGTGCACTGCCCTGATGGGTGTAGGAGCAGGTGACTGTAACTGAGCAGCAAGGACAGGGTACTGCAGTTGGGGGAAGTGGAGATTTGAACAGGCAGGCATATGTATGGTCCATCAGATCATTAGGCCAGGGGGTGAGACGCTCAGGATCCAGGGTTTGTGACACGTGACTGATGTCCAGCGCGCGGCCACCTCCATCCGAAGGTGCTTCCGGGCAATTGTTGGGCATAGTAAATGGCTCCATCTCATCAGCCAGTCCTTGCTGCCAGCGGAGAGTCTGTTGCCGCAGCCAGTCCAGTCTCCTCATGAATGCTGCCGTTCCACTCTGCAGAACGGCCTGTTGTAGCTGGTACAATTGATCTGAAAGCAAGCGGTATTTTTCATTGTGGCTGAGGGGCTGAGTGTTCCTCTGTAATCACAATGGCAGCAGCCATGCCTGTCGTCGGTGTCTGAGATGCACGCCAGTGACAATTGGGGGCGAGCCTGTCCAAAGGCAGACCCAGATGCCTCTGCACAACAACAGCATGTTTGCAGGGCAACAAAGTCTAAATGGAGAAGATGCAGCTGCAGGTAGCCTGGCCATCATGTATCTGCAGTGTGTACTGTTTGGCGCCAGAAATCACAGTCACTGTGCCTTCATCCTGCTACATGCGGTGGCCCAGTCAATGGAAATGTTTTCAGAGCAACTCACAACAGGGACTGGAGAACATGCGGTGGCCCAGACAATGGAAATGTTTTCAGAGCAACTCACAACAGGGACTGGGGAACATGCGGTGGCCCAGTCAATGGAAATGTTTTCAGAGCAACTCACAACAGGGACTGGAGAACATGCGGTGGCCCAGTCAATGGAAATGTTTTCAGAGCAACTCACAACAGGGACTGGAGAACATGCGGTGGCCCAGACAATGGAAATGTTTTCAGAGCAACTTACAAAAGCAGAGCAACATACCTTGGAACAATCTCCTGTGTCAAATAAAAATGAAGCAAATCTCCAAAACGAATAAATAATTCAGATAAAATGCCCGACGAAACCTCCCCTCCTTCCACTTTCAAAAAGTCGCGCCGTCGCTTTGACGCATGCGCAGAGGCCAAACTGGCGCGTCGGCGAGGAAGACGAAATAACGCGATGACGTCATCTGCGCATGCGCACAACCTTACCGGCAGGTCGGACCGCAGCGCATGCGCAGAGATGAAGAGACTGTGTGCGCATGCGCGTACCGTGACGTCTGCGCATGCGCAAAGCGGTCCTGGTAATTCGGACCACAGCGCATGCGCAGGGGGCATGAGACCGTCTGCGCATGTGCGCACCGCGGCGCATCTTGATGACGTTCTCCGATGAAGTAGCGTTGTCATGAATTACTTTGTTAATATATATCAGGAAAAGCAAGGATCCCAAAACTGATCCCTGGGGAACTCCACTACAAAACTTTCTCCAGCCTGAAAAACATCCATTAACCACTGCTCTTTGTTTCCTGTCACTCAGCCAATTCCATATCCATGTTGTTACTGTCCCGTTTATTCCATGAACTATAACTTTGCTCACAAGTCTGTTGTGTGACTCTGTATCAAACACCTTTTGAAAGTCCATGTACACCACATCAACAGCATTGCCCTCATCATCCTTCTCTGTTACCTCCTCAAAAAACTCCAGCAAGTTAGTTAAACATGATTTTCCCTTAAGAAATCCATGCTGGCTTTCTTTAATTAACCCGCATTTGTCCACGTGACTATTAATTTTGTCCCAAATTATTCTTTCTAGAATTTTTTCCACTGGCCTGTAGTTGCTGGGCTTATCCTTACACCCTTTTTTGAACAAGGGTGTAATGTTTGCAATTCTGCAGTCCTCTGGCACAACCCCCGAGTCTAAGGAAGACTGAAAAACTATGGCCAGAATTGGCACTCACTCAATGGGCTGAATGGCATCCATCAGTGCTGTAAAGAAATGACTCGATAAGAATTAGGAGCAGGAGTGAGCCTTTTCCACCATTTAAAAAGATCATGGTTGTTCATCAAATTCAACTTCACTTTCGTGCCTGAACCCCATATCCCTTGATTCCCTTACAGTCTAAAATCTTTTGCTCTCATTCTTGAATATACTCAGTAACTGAGCATTCACAGCCCTCTGGGATAGAGAATTCCAAAGATTTGCAATCCTCATCTCAGTCCAAAATGGTTAACCCCTTAACCTGAGACTGTGACCTCCTAGTTCTAGATTCCTGAGCCAGGTGTTCCGATCAAGATGGGATGCACTGTTAATTCATTCCCACTACTCCACAGGTCACAGCATATTAAGAAAGTTTACCATCTACCAAAGAATAGCCAAATTAGACACTCTATTTGTCTCCCAGAATAAAGCACATCAAACTGTTTCTTTAAACAATAACAATAACATTAACTATTTATTAGAAAAGAAATAATAAGTCTTAACTACTAATGAGATAAATCTATACATACGAAAATACTTTTTTAAAATCTCCTTATTCTTCCGAGCCCTCATGCACACACATATACATTAAAAAAAAACAGTCAATGGGAGAAAAGGATTTTTAGTTTACAGCTGTTTCTTAGGAATAAAAAGGAAAAATAAAATGATTGAGTTTATCAACTCAATTTCAGTATGAATGGTTTCAGTATGGTGAGGTATCCCAGAGTTGAATAGCCAGATGCCACTCCAAGTCTCTCCAGGCAAGGTTGATGAACAGTTTATGATGGGTAGGCATTCACATCAGTTTGCAACACAGGTCCTGCAGCAAGGTTGCAGCAACCAGTCTGCTCAGGACTCATAGCAACAACACATCAGTGGAAGCTTTCTGCAGGTTCCAATGTTTCGCAAAACACAGGAGGCAACAGGAACCACTCTGGAGGCAGGAATTCTTCAGAGACAGGAGGCACTAGGAATCTGCCACCTTTCAAATGCAGGATCTCTTTTCAAGAGATGCAGGCTACAGGAATCTGTAGAGAGGTCTTTCCCCTGGTCTCCAGGTAGGTCACAGCCAGATTTCAACCGTTTGCTCCTTGTCCAGCTCACTGGTCCTTGACAATCCAAAATTGAAACAAACTTCAACAATCCAGTCACATGACAGCCATAAATCTTGACCTGTCATTCCCTTGCTGAGTTGTTTGGAAACAGGTGCCCTGCAGCCTGTGTATTTCACTCAGTTCAAACCCACCAAGTTTCAGCAATCAATGTCCACAGAAAAGACATAATTTCCTCAGTTTTTTTTAAACACACAGAATTCTAAGTTTTCAATACCAAAACAAAACTCTTGTAACATGGGGGAAACAGTAATGCAGCATCTACCCTGTCAAACCCCCTCAGAATCCTTTATATTTCAATGAGGTTACCTCTCAGTCTTCTCCAGAGAGTATTGGCTGATTCAACCCAATCTCTCTTCGTAGGACAACCCTCTCATCCCAGGAATCAATCTGGTGTGCAAAAGATATTTTTTAAAAAATGCAATATTTGCATCAGGTCAATAAGTTCAGCTGTACTTTAAAAAATATTGCTCAATTTGGGGTGGCACAGTGGTACAGTAGTTAGCACCACAGCCTCACAGCTCTAGCAACTTGGGTTCAGTTCTGGGTACTGCCTGTGTGGAGTTTGCAAGTTCTCCCTGTGACCATGTGGGTTTCCGCCGGGTGCTCTGTTTCTCCCACAGCCAAAGACTTGCAGGTTGATAGGTAAATTGGCCATTGTAAATTGCCCCTAGTATAGGTAGGTGGTAGGAGAATTGTGGGGATGTGGTAGGGAATATGAGATTAATGTAGGATTAGTATAAGTGGGTGGTTGTTGGTCAGCACAGACTCAGTGGGCTGAAAGGCCTGTTCAGTGCTGTATCTCTCTATGACTCTAATTTATTTTCAGGATCTGGGTGTCGCTGGCAAGGCAGGTATGTATTTGTCCATCCCTAGTTTCGCTTGAGAAGGTGTTCATGAGCCACCTTCTTGAACCGCTGCAGTCCTTGGAGTGTAGGTATACCCACAGTGCTGTTAGGGAGGGAGTTCCAGGATTTTGACCCAGTGACAGTGAAGGAACGGCGATATAGTTCCAAGTCAAGATGGTGTGTGACTTGGAGGGGAACTTGCAGGTGGTGATGTTCCCTTTTCCTTCTAGGTGGTAGAGTTTGGAAGGTGCTGTTAAAGGAGCCTTGGCGAATTGCTGCAGCGCATTTTGTAAACGGTGCCCACTGCTGCCTTAGCGTGCCGGTGGTGGAGGGAATGAGTGTTTAATGTGGTGGATGGGGTGCCAGTCAAGTGGTCTTCTTTGCCCTGGATAGTGTTGAGCTTTTTGAGTGATGCTAAAATTAAAATGAATCGCACTGAGTTTTAAAGTCTCAGATTAGCAACCACAGAGTGCAGTTCACAGCCAATAACATACGTTAAACTGTCTGTGGCTGCAAATCATACTCCAGTTACCAGACCAAGATCTGTGTATCTGTGTATCATTTAAACTCTCCAGCTACATACAGCAAGCTATGTGTACCTACACCACACGGACTGCAGTGTTTCAAGAAGATTCCTCACCACCCCCTTCTCAACGACAATTAGGGATGGGCATAAATGGGTCATTTTCTGGTTGGCAAGATGTAACGCATGGTGTGCCACAGGGATCTGTGCTGGGGCCTCAACTTTTTTACAATTTATATAAATGACTTTGATGAAGGGACTGACCCTATGGTTGCTAAATTTTCTGATGACACAAAGATAGGTAGGAAATTAATAATAAAAACAAGAAATGCTGGAACAACTCAGCAGGTCTGGCAGCATCGGTGGAGAGAGAAGCAGAGTTAACATTTCGGGTCAGTGACCCTTCTTCGGAACTGACAAACATTAAAAATGTTACAGGTTATAAGCAAGTGAGGTGGGGGTGGGGCAAGAGATAACAAAGGAGAAGGTGCAGATTGGACAAGGCCACATAGCTGACCAAAAGGTCATGGAGCAAAGGCAAACAATATGTTAATGGTGTGTTGAAAGACAAAGCATTATTACAGAAAAGGTGCTAACAGACTGAATATTGAACAGCAGCAAATGCAAACATGAAAAAAAACAGTGGGTAAGCAAACTGAACAAACTAAGATGAAATGAAATAAATGCAAAAAAAAGGTTGTAAAAAATGTAAAAAAGAAAAAAAGAGAAAACAACTGAAAATGAAAGTAAAATGGGGGGCTGTCATGCTCTGAAATTATTGAACTCAATGTTCAGTCTGGCAGGCTGAAGCTCAGGGTCCTGCTTGCGGACTGAGCGGAGGTGTTCCGCAAAGCGGTCACCCAGTCTGCGCTTGGTCTCCCCAATGTAGAGGAGACCACATTGTGAGCAGCGAATACAGTATACTACATTGAAAGAAGTACAAGTAAATCGCTGCTTCACCTGAAAGGAGTGTTTGGGGCCTGGGACAGTGAGGAGAGAGGAGGTAAATGGCCAGGTATTACACCTCCTGCGATTGCAGGGGAAGGTGCCATGGGACAGGGACAAGGTGGTGGGGGTAATGAAGGAGTGGACCAGGGTGTCACGGAATGCTGACAGGGGAAGGGAGGGGAAGATGTGTTTGATAGTGGCATCACGCTGAAGGTGGCGGAAATGGCGGAGGATGATCCTTTGGATATGGAGGCGTATCCACTAAACGTTAACTCTGCTTCTCTTTCCACAGATGCTGCCAGACCTGCTGAGTGGTTCCAGCATTTCTTGTTTTTATTTCAGATTTCCAGCATCCGCAGTAATTTGCTTTTATTATAGGTAGGAAATTAACTTGTGAAGAGGACATAAGGGGGCTACAAAGGGATATAGATAGTTTAAGTGAGTGGGCAAAGACCTGGCAAATGGAGTATAATGTGGGAAAGTATGAAATTGTCCACTTTGGCAGGAAGAATAAAAAGGAAGCATATTATCGAAATGGTAAGAGAGATTGCAGAGCTCTGAGATGCAGAGGGATCTGGGTGTTTTAGTGCATGAATCGCAAAAGGTTCATATGCAGATACAGCACGTAATTAGGAAAGCTAATAGAATGTTATTGTTTATCGCGAGGGGAATTGAATACAAAAGTAGGGAGGTTATGCGTCATTAATGAGACCATATCTGGAGTACTGTGTACTGTACTGGTCTCCTTATTTAAGGAAGGACGTAAATTGGAGGCTGTACAGAGACGGTTTACTAGACTAGTACTAGAATGGGCGGGTTATCTTATGAGGAAAGGTTGGACAGGCCGGGCTTGTATACACTGGAAGAGTAAGAGGCGACTTGATTGAAACATATAAGATCCTGAGGGGTCTTGACAGGGTGGATGTGGAAAGGATGTTTCCCCTTGTGGGAGAATCTAGAACTAGGGGTCACTGTTTAAAAATAAGGTGTCGTCCATTTAAGACAGAGATGAGGAGAAATGTTTTCGCTCAGAGGGTCGTGAGTCTTTGGAACTCTCTTCCTCAAAAGGTGGTGGAAGCAGAGTCTTTGATTATTTTTCAGGCAGAGGTAGATAGATTCTTGATAAGCAAGGGGGTGAAAGGTTATCGGGCCATAGGTGGAAATGTGGAGTAATCAGTTCAGCCATGAACTTGTTGAATGGCGGAGGAGGCTCAAGGGGCTGAGTGGCCTACTCCTGCTCCTAATTCGTATGTTCGTAGTAAACTCATCTGGTTCACTAATGTCCTTTAGGGAAGGAAATCTGCTGTCCTTACCTGGCCTGGCCTACATGTGACTCCAGTCCTACAGCAATGACTCTTAACTGCCCCCCTGAATTGATCTAGCTTGACACTCAGTTGTATCAAACTGTTACAGAAAAGTCAACCATAACAGCACTGTGGGGGATGTACCTATGTCACATGGACTGCAGTGGGTCCGGAAAATGGCTCACTGCCACCTTCTCAAGGACAATTAGGGATGGGCAATAAATGCTGGTCTGGCCAGTGATGCTTGCATCTCATGAAAAGAATAAAAAAGTAAAAACTTGCACTTAATTCATTGGAAAAAAATCAAAATGGCATCATGCCTTGTGTGACTTTGATTTGTGAGGAGAAATTTATTGATGTAAATCAGATGGAAAAGAAGTAATTAGGTTTCTGGATGTGAACAAGCTCCTCACTCAGAGAGAAACAAGAAAAATCTAAATGAACACATTACACTCAATTAACCTAATCAATAAAATTCTTAGATACAGACAATTAACCCACTGAGAACTGAATTTTCTTTGAAGCATTCAGGCTTTTCAAATTAAGTTGGCTGACAGCAAAGTAGAAAATCTGAAATTAACTGATAGAAATAATATGTAATATAAATAAAAGTTTTGTTACAAAGTTATTTGAAGGCCTTTTTTTAAGGGATACGTTATCTATTTAAATTTTTTTTAAATTTGTTCATGTGATGTGTCACTGGTTAGGCCAGAATTTATTGCCCATCCCTAATTGCCCTTGAGAAGGTGGTGGTGAGCTGCCTTCTTGAGCCGTTGCAGTCCATGTGGGACAGGTACACCCACAGTGCTGTTAGGAAGGGAATTCCAGGATTTTGACCCAGCGACAGTGAAGGAACGGCGATATAGTTCCAAGTCAGGATGGTGTATGACTTGGAGGGGAACTTGCAGGTGGTGCTGTTCCCATGCATCTGCTGCCCTTGTCCTTCTAGATGGTAGAGGTTGCGGGTTTGGAAGTTACCGATGACTATTCTCATTCATGCTGCCCGTGATTCTCCCTCCATTTAAATTGTCCCTTTTTCTATTCTGCAAAGTGCCATCAAATTGAAAAATACATTATTGTTGTAAAAAGGTAAGTGATCGAGCTTCCTGTGATGGTTCAATTAGTAAGAGTACTGAGGAATGCAGACTGACAGATTCAATCCCTGACTAAGTTTGCCATTTCTGGCTGGAGGTAATCTATTCACCAACTTGCCCTACTACATTTAAGGATTTGTGGATATCGACACCAAGGTCTCTCTGCTCATCTACACTTTTCAAAATCGTGCCATTTATAGTTTTCATATTGTTCCTTCCAAAGTGGATCACTTGACATTTCTCTGCATTGAACTCCTTCTGCCCATTTCCCATACTGTCTGTTGTTCTGAAGTCCATAACAAACCTCTAACTGGGTATTACTGATTAACCATTTACCATAGACTATTGATATTGTGGAATGGGGGTGTTGTTTGTGGGTGTTAAGATCAGGAAGTAGAAGGTTGTTAAGATCAGGATGAATCATGGATTTTCCACAGGCCAAGTAACTATAGAATCAAAGAACAGCTTGAAAGGAGACCATTCGGCCTGTCTAGTTCATGCCCGTTCTCTGCAACAACAACGCAGCTAGTCCGACTCCCTCCACCCTTTCTCTGTAGCCCTGCACTTTTTTCCCTTCAATCCAATGTCCAATTTGAAAGCCACAGTTTGAATCTGCCTCCACCATGCTCTCAGGTAGTGCATTCCAGAGAGTAATCACTCGCTGCATTAAAAAAAAGCTTTTCAACATGTTGTTTTTGGTTCTTTTGCCAATCACCTTAAATTAGCATTTTTTGGTTCGCCTCCCTTCCACCAGGCAAACATTGAAAATAGGAGCAGGAGTAGGCCATTCGGCCCTTCGGGCCTGCTCCGCCATTCAAAAAAGATCATGGTTGATCACCTAATTCAGTCCCCTGTTCCCACTTTTTCCCCATATCCCTTGATCCCTTTGGCATTAAGAAATATATCTATCTCCTTCTTGAATATATTTAATGACTTGGCCTCTACTGCCTTCTGCGGTAGAGAATTCCACAGGTTCACCACCCTCTGAGTGAAGAAATTTCTCCTCATCTCAGTTCTAAATGGTATACACCGTATCCTGACTCTGTGACCCCTGATTCTGGACTTCCCAGCCATCGGGAACATCCTCCCTGCATCTAGCCTGTCTAGTCCTGTTAGAATTTTATAGGTTTATATGAGATCCCCTCTCATTCTTCTAAACTCTAGTGAATATAGGCCTAGTCGATCCAATCTCTCCTCATACATCAATCCTGCCATCCCAGGAATCAACCTATTAAATCTTCTTTGCACTCCCTCCATGACAAGAACATCCTTCCTCAGGTAAGGAGACCAAAACCGCACACAATACTCCAGATGTGGTCTCACCAAGGCCCTGTACAACTACAATAAGACATCCTTGCTCCTGTACTCAAATCCTCTCGCAATGAAGGCCAACATACCATTCGCCTTCCGAATTGCTTGCTGCACCTGAATGCTTGCTTTCAGCGACTGGTGCACAAGGATACCCAGGTCTCGTTGCACCTCCCCCTTTCCCAATCTATCACCATTCAGATAATAATGTGCCTTTCTGTTTTTACAACCAAAGTGGATAACCTCACATTTATCCACGTTATACTGTATCTACCATGTATTTGCCCACTCACTCAACTTGTCCAAATCACATTGGAGCCTCTTTGCATCCTCCTCACAGCTCACATTTCACCCCAACTTTGTGTCGTCTGCAAACTTGGAAATGTTACATTTAGTTCCCTCACCCAAGTCATTAATATATATTGTGAATAGCGGGGGCCCAAGCACTGATCCCTGCGGTACCCCACTAGTCACTGCCTGCCACCTGGAAAAAGACCCGTTTATTCCTACTCTCTGTTTCCTTTCTGTCAACCAATTCTTAATCCATGCCAGTATATTACCGCCAATCCCATGTGCTTTAACTGTGCACACTAATCTCTTATGTGGGACCTTATGAAAAGCCTCTGAAAATCCAAATACACCACATCCACTGGTTCTCTCTTATCTATTCTACTAGTTACATTCTCAAAAAACTTCAGTAGATTTGTTAAGCATGACTTCCCTTTCAGAAACCCATGCTGACTTTGCCTAATCCTGTTTATGCTTTCTAGGTGTTCTGCTATTGCATCCTTTATAATAGACTCTAGCATTTTCCCCACTGTTGATGTAAGGCTCACTGTTCTGCAGTTCCCTGTTTTTTCTCTCCCTCTTTTTTTAAATAGTGGGGTTACATTTGCCACCCTCCAATCTGTAGGAACTGTTCCAGAGTCTATAGAATCTTGGAAGATGACAACCAATGCATCCACTATTTCCAGGGTCATTTCCTTTAGTACTCTGGGATGTAGATTATCAGGCTCTGGGGATTTGTCAGCCTTTAACCCCATTAATTTCCCTAGCACTATTTTTTTTACTAATACTGATTTCCTTCTGTTCCTCCCTCTCCTTAGACCCTTGGTTCCCTAACATTTCTGGGAGATTATTTGTGTCCTCTTTTGTGAAGACAGAACCAAAGTCTGTGTTTAATTGTTCTGTTACTTCTTTGTTCCCAATTATAATTTCCCCCGTTTCTGACTGTAAGGGACCTACATTTGTCTTCACTAATCTTTTTCTCTTCACATATTTATAGAAGCTTTTACAGTCAGTTTTTATGTTCCCCGCAAGTTTACTCTCATACTCTATTTTCTCTCGCTTTATCAACCTCTTTGTCCTCCTTTGCTGAATTCTAAACTGCTCCCAATACTCAGACTGGCTGCTTTTTCTGGCAATTTTATATGCCTTCTCGTTGGATCTAATACTATCCCTAATTTCTTTTGTAAGCCACGGTTGAGCCACCTTTCCGGTTTTATTTTTGCGCCAGACAGGAATGAATAATTGTTGTCATTCATGCACACGTTCTTTAAATATTATCCATTGCCTATCCACCGTCAACCTTTTTAGTAAAGTTCCCCAATCTACCATAGCCAACTCGCTCCTCATACCTTCGTAGTTTCCTTTATTTAGATTCAGGACCTGCCAATGGGAACAATTTCTCCCTATTACCTTGCCTAGATTAGAATATCAAATCCCTTCTCTTCTCTATGGAGAACCACCCCAAATGCACCTATCTTTCCACATAACTGAAGTCTCTCAATCCTGGAACCATTCTCGTAAATTTTTTCTGCACCCTCTCTGATGCCTTCACATCCTTCCTAAAGTGTGGTTCCCGGAACTAGACACAATACTCCAGTTGAGGTTGAACCAGTTTTTTATAAAGGTTCAGCATAACCTCCTTGCTTTTGTATGCTATTCTGCTGTTTGTAAAGCCCAGGATTCCATATGTTTTATTAACCACTTTCTCAGCATGCCCTGCTACCTTCACTGATCTGTGCACATACACCCCCAGATCCCCCTGCACCTGCACCCCGTTTAGAATGGTATCCTTTGTTTTATATTACAAGATTGTATTATTGTATAAGATTGTAGGAAACCATTCTGATCAGCAAAATATAAACAAGCACTGCTGCAGAACAAAAAAAATATATAAACAAGTCCTGATTTGAAAAATATGCTACAACGCTCCACAAACAAATAATTCAAGAGTGGCCCCTCACAGCACTTTCTGTGACAAACCCTGTTGGGGAGAATAGTGTGGTGCAGCATTTTTTTGGTCAAGCAGCCTCGGCAATTATTGCAACAAACTACTTCAGAGAATTGAGCAGAAAATTTGCAGGAAGCTAAATGTTGCCAGAAGTTTTCAGTTCATCTCCTGTAATTTCCCAGCATGCTCACAGCAGGCACCAACTGATATCTATCTCTACGTATTATAACAGAGCTTACTCCTGTCACAACAGCATATAATTTCAGTGCCATTCTTCAGCTCCAGCAAGGTTGCCTACTGATGTAAAGAATGGGTCTACTTAGCGGATGTCAAAATGATCAAATATTACAGTGACAGACCCTGAGTCTAGTTAGAGACAGAAGAAGAAAAAGATTTGCATTTATATAGCACCTTTCACAACCTCAGGCTTTCCCAAAGTGCTTTACAGCCAATGAAGTACTTTTGAAGCGTAGTCACTGTTGTAATGTGGGAAACACAGCAGTTAATTTACGCACAGCAAGATCCCACAAACAACAATGCGATAATAACCAGACCATTTTTTAAAAATGATGTTGCTTGAGGGATCAATGTTAGCTAGGGCACTGGGCCAACTCCCCTTCAAAATAGTGCCATAAGATCTTTTATACCTATCCAAGAGAATAGACAGGGTTCAGTTTAACATCTCACCTGAAAGGCTGCACATCCAACAGTGCAGCACTCCCGGGAAGTGTTGGTCTTGATTTTGTTCACAAGGCTCCGAAGTGGGGCTTGAACCCACAAATTTCTGACTCACAAGTGACAGTGCTACCCAGCTGATTCCAATTCTCAGCAGAATTAATCTTACTACCCCTTAGGCTTGGCAGAGGGTAACCATGCAATTACTAATTGTTATTTAGTGACACCTGATGCACAGTCTGAACCATCAGCTAAGTTTGGATGGATGTGAACTGTGATGCCCCATGCAGTCAAATAGCCTGGTGAGAATTATTGACAAGGCTCATGCATGAAGAATAATCACTTGGGTGAGGTACAAGAGGGGAGCTGGCCTGAGAATCTTCAGGAGAAGAGGACAGAAAATTTAGGGCTGCAGGGAGGGAATAGGAGAAAATTAGAGCATCATAATGAAGATGTCAGGTGTGATCAGTATTGGCAAAGCCTCAATAACACTAAAATATACACACAGGCCACGTATTTTCCTAGTTCTTATTCCCAGGCCTGTAGCTGACCTGCCGAAACCTTTAAAATTCCTGCTCCTTCTGTAGCCGTGTTTTAATTCTGCGGAGCTATTTATCTGGGACACAAAGGCACAGTAATAGGCAAGGTAATAATTTTTGGGAACTTGAATTAATCTTCAATGGAGCAATGCCTACAATTGGAAATCATTACAGGGTTGCCCACAAGACATTAATTCCAAGAAAAGACACATCTCATCAAAGTTTAGCCGGGAGATGCTGTACAATGTAATTATCTTGCAAATATGCCCCTTTTGTCAAAGTTTTTTCTGGTTGCCTCTGACAGGATTCTGTTGAAACTTTAATGACTGGTAACTTTACCAGAGGGTTCCAGCCTGCTATGGTGAGATATCAACCATCGTATCAGATCCCAGCCGGGTTGACACATACCATTAATGTTTGCAGCTCTGTGCCTGGGGATATTTACATGACTTATGTCTGCTGTTTGACAAAAATAAAGCTTTTTAATGAGCATTTCTCATATATATATACATATATTAAAATGGTTTCTTTTGTTTAAATATGTTCACTGTTCTCTGTAACCTCCTCCAACCCTACAAACCTTCAAGATCTCTGCACTCCTTCCATTCTGGCCTCTTGTGCATTTTAATCACTCCAGCATTGGTGGCTGCATCTTCAGCTGCCTGGGCCCTAAGCTCTGGAATTCTCTCCCTAAACCTCTCCCTTCTCTCTACCCTTCACTCCTCTTTTAAGAATCTCTTCAAAACCTACCTCTTTGACCAAGCTTTTAGTCACTTGAGCACCAAGGTTAAATTACGAGGAGATATTACACAAACTAGGGTTGTATTCCATGGAATTTAGAAGGTTAAGCAGTGATTTGATTGAATTTTTTAAAATGTTAAAAGTTTGGAACTCTCTTCCACAAACCACAATTGAGGCTAGATCAGTTGTTAATTTTAGATCTGAGACTTTCGTCACCCAAAGTTATTAAGGGATGTGGGACAAAAGTGGGGAAATGAAGTTCGGTCACAGATCAGCTATGATCTCATTGAATGGTGGAACAGGCTCGAGGGACTGAATGGCCTCCTCCTGTTCCTGTGTTCCGATGTCACCAGTCCTAATATCTTATTACGTGGCTTTGTGTCAAACTTTGACTGATTATGCTTCTGTGAAACCTTGGGAAGTTTTATGAAAGGTGCTATATAAATGAAAACTGTTGTTAATGTTGTGGTTGCTCTGAAGAGAGGAAGATCATAAACAGCTATTTTTCCAAAATATTTGTAATTCAACAAGGACATTTTTTTCCTGCTCATATCTCCTGCTGAATGTGTGAACCTTAGCATTGAGGTTAACTTACAGAATTTCATAGAATAGTTACAGCACAGAAGAGGCCATTCGGCCCATTGTGCTCGTGCTAGCTCTCTGTAAGAGCAACTCAGCTGGTCCCACTCCCCTGCCCTTTCACTGTTGACCTCAATTTTTTTCTCTTCGGGTGCTTATCCAATTTTCTTTTGTATCTGATTGAATCTGCCTCCACCACACTCTCAGGCAGTGCATTCGCTGTGTAAAAAACAGTTATTTCTCATGTTGCTTTTGCATCTTTTGCCATTCACCCTATTTCAATGCCCACTGGTTCTCAACCCTTCCACCAATGGGAACAGTTTCTCGCTATCTACTCTGTCCAGACACTAATGATTTTGCACACCTCTAACAAATCTCTAAGGAGAACAGCCCCAGCTTCCCCAATCTATCCACGTGACTGAAATCATGGCAAATGATAGAAAATGCTGGAAATTCTCAGCAGGTCTGGCAGCGTCTGTGGAGAAAGAAACAGAGTTATGGGCTGAATTTCACCGGCCCCTTGACGGCACGGGTCGCGGTGTGGGGCTGGTAAAATTCTGCAGGGAGAGGCCCGCCTGGGCCCGTGACGTCGAGAAGGGCCTGCCGCAAATTACCAGCAGCGGGGGGACATTGGTGCGGCCCCCACGCAGCTTGGCGGCGGCATCCCAATTACCATATGTAAAATGGTACTTATCTCTGCAGATTATGCAGCCCGCTGCCTCTCTATGCCCACTTCCGGATGTTTCATCCCATTCACGATCACAAAAGCCAGCAGGTCAGTGGAGGCAGAAGGTTCCTCTACAGAAGGTAAGTTGAGATATTCAGGGGTCTCACTCTGCATACTGCAAGGGAGGAGTGAGGGGAATATTCAGGGGTCTCACCCTGCATACTGCAAGGGAGGAGTGAGGGGAATATTATCTCACTCTGCATACTGCAAGGGAGGAGTGAGGGGGATATTCAGGGGTCTCACTCTGCATACTGCAAGGGAGGAGTGAGGGGAATATTATCTCACTCTGCATACTGCAAGGGAGGAGTGAGGGGGATATTCAGGGGTCTCACTCTGCATACTGCAAGGGAGGAGTGAGGGGAATATTATCTCACTCTGCATACTGCAAGGGAGGAGTGAGGGGGATATTCAGGGGTCTCACTCTACATACTGCAAGGGAGGAGTGAGGGGGATATTCAGGGATCTCACTCTACATACTGCAAGGGAGGAGTGAGGGGGATATTATCTCACTCTGCATACTGCAAGGGAGGAGTGAGGGGGATATTATCTCACTCTGCATACTGCAAGGGAGGAGTGAGGGGGATATTATCTCACTCTGCATACTGCAAGGGAGGAGTGAGGGGGATATTCAGGGGTCTCACTCTGCATACTGCAAGGGAGGAGTGAGGGGAATATTATCTCACTCTGCATACTGCAAGGGAGGAGTGAGGGGAATATTCAGGGGTCTCACTCAGCATACTGCAAGGGAGGAGTGAGGGGAATATTATCTCACTCTGCATACTGCAAGGGAGGAGTGAGGGGGATATTCAGGGGTCTCACTCTACATACTGCAAGGGAGGAGTGAGGGGGATATTCAGGGGTCTCACTCTGCGTACTGCAAGGGAGGAGTGAGGGGGATATTATCTCACTCTGCATACTGCAAGGGAGGAGTGAGGGGGATATTCAGGGGTCTCACTCTACATACTGCAAGGGAGGAGTGAGGGGGATATTCAGGGGTCTCACTCTACATACTGCAAGGGAGGAGTGAGGGGGATATTCAGGGGTCTCACTCTGCATACTGCAAGGGAGGAGTGAGGGGGAATATTATCTCACTCTACATACTGCAAGGGTGGAGTGAGGGGGATATTCAGGGGTCTCACTCTGCATACTGCAAGGGAGGAGTGAGGGGGAATATTATCTCACTCTACATACTGCAAGGGTGGAGTGAGGGGGATATTCAGGGGTCTCACTCTACATACTGCAAGGGAGGAGTGAGGGGGATATTCAGGGGTCTCACTCTGCATACTGCAAGGGAGGAGTGAGGGGGATATTCAGGGGTCTCACTCTGCATACTGCAAGGGAGGAGTGAGGGGGATATTCAGGGCTCTCACTCTACATACTGCAAGGGAGGAGTGAGGGGGATATTCAGGGGTTTCACTCTGCATACTGCAAGGGAGGAGTGAGGGGGATATTCAGAGGTCTCACTCTGCATACTGCAAGGGAGGAGTGAGGGGGATATTCAGGGGTCTCACTCTACATACTGCAAGGGAGGAGTGAGGGGTCTGGGATTACTGGAGAGAAAGCTCTGCAGGCATGAAGGGAGGGACTGTGTACCCTTCCTCTGTAAACAGTGTACGCTCTGTGTTTATTTGTGTTTGTGAGGGGGCAATGGCACTCTGGTTACCCTGTGTGTGGGGAAGGTGCCAGAAAGCGTAGGACCATTAAAGTTATATGGATGGTGGGGGAAATTGATGCAGCTGGTAGGGTCTTGATGTAGTCATGCTGTGCCACTCTGAGTGTTGGCCAAGATGGGCAATGCCGTGGCACGCAAGATAGTTGATCCATGAAAGCAGCTGATGTACCCGTCAGCACCAATCCCTGCCCTGTTAGGAACCTTCAAATACATGGAGGGTTCAATGTTATTTATCACATGGAAATAGGTATGACTCATCCTACATTGTGTGATCCTCTGCTCCTGAGGATCTGTATGTGCCGGAGTCAAGATCAACAGGGAGGTGTGATCCATGTCGAGGCCCCCGGTCGTGAGCAGCAGCCCCCAAGGGGAGCCCGCCATTACGGTCGCCGTGTATCTACAGGCCCCACATGACATGCCTTTGGATGTCAGAGCACCAGTGTCAGAGGCAATTGCACATGTAGAGAGGGTGGTGACACGTCTCTGTGCCCTGCTCAACATTGACCTGCAGCTCATGGGCTTCAGTGGACATTCTACATCTTTGGTCCTCATTATGGCAGCGGTTCTCAAGCTTGACGCCTATGCAGATTTTCAGGGGCCCATCAGAGACCTTTGTGGGGTCACACAGTCAGCAGTGCACTGCTGCATCAGGGAGGTCACCGATGCCCTGCACCGGAGGGCAAGTGAGTATGTCCGCCTCAGGATGGACTCTCACTGCCAGCCCCAGAGGGCCATTGGTTTTGATGCAATTGCCAGAGAATCATTGGTCGTCAAGTTCATAGACTGCACTCATGTGGCCATCGGGCCTCCAGCCAGGCTACCACCTGCAGACGTCACCATTAAAGGAATCCTCTCAATTTAGGTGCGGCTGGTATGTGATCATCGGAGATGCTTCATGCAAACCTGCGCCCGCTTCTCAGGCAGTTGCCATGACACCTGGGTCCTGTGCCAGTCCCGGCTGCCACTGCTGTTCACTGAACTGGCTCAGATGGAGGGGTGGCTTCTTGGAGATAAGGGCTATCCTTTGCAGACAATGGCTCCCGACACCAGTGAGAGACTCCACCACTGCTGCAGAGGAGAGATACAACTGAACTACAAGAGACACCATTGAGCAGGAGATCGGCACGCTGAAAGAGTGCCTCCAATGCCTGTATGGATAGGGTGATGCCCTGTACTATGGGCGAAAAGGCCAGCTCCTTTCTTTGCTTCTCACTGTGCTCTGCACAACTACACACGCAATACGGGGCAGGCCTGGCATGATGTCAATGATTCAATGATGTCAAAGGATTCCTCCATGGACTATGAGGACGCTGAGGACCGACAATATGAAAGATGCATGGGAGGGCAGATGGCATCCAGGCTCTGCACGCAGGGCTAGCAGTGAGCTAGGGATGTACGGCAGTGGCTTATCAGACAAAGGCTGTCTGCTCCATAGGAACTGACACGAGCTCTGCAAGCCACACATCACTCTCACTCACCTGCTGTGCACCAGTCCATATCTGCAGCATCCCTGTGTAAACCATTAGAGACAGCAGCTGACTGAGCCAATGTCCATGTCACTGAGTCTGTGGAGACGCTCATGAGTAATGGTGGCATGGCAATGATGTTATTGGCTCTTCTGAAGGGCCAACGGTGCAAAAGGATGTGACATTGGCGCTACATGCTGGCACACATCATTCACACAGAGAAAAGGACACACATGTGGGTGAGGAACATTTAGTGAAAGGCGTATTTACATTGCTGTGACACCCGTACATTCCCATTTGTGTCAGTGTGCTCTCTGTAAAAGCTTGTGAGTGCCCTTTCTTGGTGCAACCTTTGCGCTAGCAGCCAGACTGGAGGAAGGCTGCTGATCTGATTGCCGTTTGGTTGTGGATGACTTTGGTGCTTGTACTCTGTGTGCTTGAGGCCTAGAGGGCCCCAGCTGGCAGGGGAGAGCTTGTTCATCCCCTTCCTCATTGGATCCTTTGACGCCGGATCGCTCCATGGCTACTCACCTCCTCTGGCATCTCCAGCCAGGCTGCCTTGTTCAGGCGAGAGGGCCTCTTCTTACCATCGCTGATGAAAAGGACCTCCAGCCTTGCCTGCACAGCCTGGAGGACAGTAAGCAGGGAGGCTTCGCTGAACTGTGGGGCCACCCTGGAGTACCCCTCTGCAATCCTTGGCTTTTGGTGGTGGTCCTTTAAATACAAAGGTGACTCCACCTTGTAACTGCTCTAACTTCTGGCTGCAAGGTTTGTCTTGCACATGTTTGAAAACCAGTGCAGGACTAGTAAGGAAATCTGTGCTGTTGTCATGGTTTTTCAACTATTACACATCGACGCATGTTCATGAACACTTTGATTCTGCAGTAGCTGATCATATTTATTGGTGTAATATTTCTAGTTGGCAATGCAGCTAGAATATGAACATATTTTCCTGTTTTTTTTTTACAAAGATTGTTTAATTGCAGTTACATGTCTTTTCACATAATAGCAAAGAAATGAATACAGAGTCCAAATGCAAAAAGTCTGCAGCTGATTCAGTTCAGCTCTGAAAGGTCATCGACCTGAAATGTTAACTTTGTTTCTCTCTCCACAGATACTGCCAGAACTGTTGAGAATTTCCAGCATTTTCTGTTTTTATTTCAGATTTCCAGCTTTTTTATCATGGCAAATGATTCCTGTGTGGCTGGGAAAGGATGGTGGAATGTTGTCTTTGGCATGCAGGAGACTAGGTTTAAATAGTGGAGAAATCGGGATGGTTTAAAATGCTGGAGTTTTGCTTGATGGTCGTTGCAGATTGGAGAGTTCACCCATCGTCCCTCTCCTCTTTGCCCTACATTGTCTCCTAGTCCTCCAACATCACCGAGTTAAAATTCTTCGCCTTGTATTTAATGCCTTTCTTGGTCTCACCCCTCCCTATCTTTGTAACCTCCTTCAGTCCGACAACAACAGCCCCCTGAACGGTTACGAAGAAGGGTCACTGACCCGAAACGTTAACTCTGCTTCTCTGTCCACAGATGCTGCCAGACCTGCTGAGTATTTCCAGCATTTCTTGTTTTTATTTCAGATTTCCAGCATCCACAGTATTTTGCTTTTATTTTAGTGTTTAATTCACTGCCACTTCTCTTCCAGGAATGCCTACCTTGAAGAAGTTCTGCTCTTCTCTCCGACGGGATTTTCGTTTGTCTCTTTTACCTTGTTCACCTTCATTGCTTTCTATTTCCCTCCTGGTGCTTGATAAAGCTTCTACCAAAACTCGTTTTCACAGCCACATCTCCTTCCTCAGTGACTGTCTCCGGCTCGGACTTATTCCACGTGGATTCCAACTGCAGTTTCACCCATCATGTTTTGAATCTACCCAGGACTACAGGTATCTCCGAGAAAGACAACGTTCCTCGGACTGCTATTCTCGGCGCATCCTGAGATCCACACTCAGTGCTATGCGCCGCCACATGCACACACTGAACCTCTCTCTCCAGCAGCACCGCCTCACCTTTCATTTCATCCTTCGTCTCATCCAGTTCTGAAGAAGGGTCACTGACCCAAAACGTTAACTCTGCTTCTCTCTCCACAGATGCTGCCAGACCTGCTGAGTATTTCCAGCATTTCTTGTTTTTATTACCCCTGAACTAATCGTTCCTTTGAGTCTGGCCTCTTACCATTTCCCGATTTTCATCATCCCACTATTGACAGATTGGAATTTGGCAACTGTTAGGCTGCTTTTCAAGGAAGGAAGTAGAGAGAAAACAGGGAACTACAGGCCAGTTAGCCGAACATCAGTCATTGGGAAGATGCTGGAAACTATTCAGGAAGTCTTAACATTGCACTTGGAAAAGCATAGTATGATTAGAACAAGTCAGCATGTTTTTACTAAAGGGAGATCCTGTTTGACAAATTTATTAGAGTTTTTTGAGGATGTAACTAGTAGGGGAGATAAAGGGGAACCAGTAGATGTAGTGTACCTGAATTTTCAAAAGGCATTCAATAAGATGCCACATAAAAGATTAATCAGCAAGATAAGGACTCATGGTGTTGTGGGTAATATATAAACGTAGTTAGAGGATTGGTTAACAGACAGGAAGCAGAGAATGGGCATAAATGGGGCATTTTCAAGTTGGCAGGCAGTGAATAATGGGGTGCCACAAGTCTCAGTGATGGGACCTCAGCTATTTACACTCTATATTAATGACTTGGATGAAGAGACAGAGAATAATGTATCTTAGTTTGCTGATGATACAAAGCTCGGTGGAAAGGTAAGCTGTGTAGAGAGGCTGCAAAGAGATATAGACAGGCTAAGTGAGTGGGCAACAAGATGGCAAATGGAGTATAATGTAGGGAAGTGTGAAGTTGCTCATAAAGTGTTCATGGTCATAAAAATAGAAAAGCAGAATATTTTGTTAAAGGTGTGAAATTGGTAAGTGTTGATGTTCAGAGAGACTTGGGGTTACTCGTACAAGGAACGCACAAAGTTAACATGCAGGTGCAGCAGGCTATTAGGAAGGCAAATGGCATGTTGACCTTTATTGCAAGGGGATTGGAGTACAGGAATAAAGAAGTCTTATTAAAATTGTACAGGGCTTCGGTGAGACCACACCTGGAATACTGTGTGCAGTTTTGGTCTCCACATTTAAGAAAGGATATACTTGCACTGAAGGCAGTGCAGTGAAGATTTACTAAATTGGTCCCTGGGATGAGGGGGTTGTCCTGTGATGAAAGGCTGAGTAAATTAGGCCGATATTCTCTGGAGTTAAGAAGAATGAGAGGTGATCTAATTGAAACATACAAGATTCTGAAAGGGCTTGATAGGATAGAAGCTGAGAGATTGTTCCCACTGGTCAGGGAATCTAGAACACAGGGACACAGTCTCAGGATAAAGGGTCAATTATTCAGGACTGAGATGAGGAGAAATTACTTCACTCAAAGGTTGGGAATCTTTGGAATTGTCTACCCCAGAGGGTTGTACATGCTCCATCCTTGAATTAATTTAAGGCTAGGATGGATAGATTTTTGGTCTCACAGGGAATCAGGATATGGGGAGCAGGCAGGAAAGTAGAATTGAAGCCCAAGATCAGCCAATATCGTATTGAATGGTGGAGCAGGCTCGATGGGTCATATGGTCTATTTCTGCTCCTATTTCTTGTGTTCTTGTGACAGTCGTGCCTTCAGCTGCCTCGTCCCCACGCTCTGGAATTTCTTTCCTAAACCTCTCTATCTCTCCACTTTCCTTTCCTCCTGTAATACTCTCTACCATCTTAAACAAGCTTTTTGTCACCCCTTCCTAATTTCTCCTCCTTTAGCTTGGCATCCATTTTCTGATTATGCCTCCTGTGAAGCGGTTTGGGACATTAAAGACGCTTTACATAAATGCAAACTGTTGTTGTTGTATTGAGGCTACACAAACTCATGTCAGATCTGACACGCACTCAAACGTCAGAAGAGATCTTCACCCTGCTAGTGTGTTATCAATTTTGAACCTGCGACTTTCAGTGTGAGAGTCTAACTTGTTGAAGCACCAATTCCAGAATTTAAAAAGGAATATGCTGTATGACAGATAGCCACAGGGTATTTGGCTTTGCAGTGCCAGTGCTGAATTAAATCTTTTTGTTTGTTGTTCAGTATCTTGAAGAGTTATTTCTCGTAGCGAAAATCTGGAACTCTCTCCTCCAAAGAGCTATTCAGGTTGGGGAGGCCATTTGAAAATTATGTTATGAGAGTCCATATTTTTTGTTAAAACTTGGAATCTATATTTTGAAAAACTAAAAGGAAGATTTCATGGACATTGAAGCATCTGGTGATAGCTGAACTTTATGGATGCTTTTAAAAAAGAGGAAAGTCAACCAAGAGATTCCTAGTTTTGACCAGCCAACAAATACTGGAAACCAAGTGATTTCAAGAAAACACCACAGGGGGTGTTGTCCTAATACCTACCCTTTGTTGTGACAAGAGAGAAATTTATGATTGCCATGGGACTTGCTTAGAATTTTTTTTAGTTTCGCTTTGAACTATTAAATGATGCTGGTTTTTGGACTAAATGCAGGCAGTTGGAATCTGGATATGGACCTGCCAGGAGATCGGAATAAAAATCAGATCACTGTTACCTCTCTTTGAAGAATCCTTGCTAGTGAAAAACAAAAGCCTGTATGAAGTGGTACTGTTGCCTCCTGCATTTTTGAAGAAATCCTGAATATTTGCAGAAACCTTGCATCTTTAAAAGGACTTTTGCATCGAATGCGTGTGTAAACTGACACCTGTTGCTGCACACCTGATGGAAGACCTATATGAAGCTTCTGCAGTTGAATTTCTTTGAATGCCTACCCAACACAGACTGTTCATCAACCTCACCTGGAAAGACTTCAAATGACATCCAACTATTCAAATTTGGGACACCTCACCAAACCAAAGGACTTCCTTCCAGATCATTGCAGTCTAAATTTTATATATTCCTTCTATTTCTTTGGAACAGCTGTAAAAAAAAGCCCCTCTTCTCCTGGTTAACTGGCTTTTGGATGTATGTATGTGTGCGTGAGTGCTAGGAAAAAATAAGGAGCTCTAATATCTCAATTTGCGTATATATTTACTTCATTATTGGGTAAGACCTGGTTTTATAATAAACGGATATTTTTTGTTGTTTATTAAAGAAACCTG
Source organism: Heterodontus francisci (assembly GCF_036365525.1). Lineage (NCBI taxonomy): Eukaryota > Metazoa > Chordata > Chondrichthyes > Heterodontiformes > Heterodontidae > Heterodontus > Heterodontus francisci. The sequence goes on from NC_090382.1 coordinate 112,970,773, forward strand.
GTTGGTGTGCTTTATTCTGGGGACAAATAGCGTATCTGATTAGCTATTTTGGTAAGTGGAAAATTTATTGATATGTTGCATCCTGTGGAGAAGTGGAAGTGAATTGACAGTGCACTCCTCCCGTCTCGGTCGTAACATTTAATAAACTGATATTGATAGATTAGGTACGAGCATTAATGAATATCATAGAATCACAGATTCATAGAATAGTACAAGACAGAAGGAGGCTATTTCTGCCTGACAGTCTTTGATTCCAATTTACCTGGGACAGATCCCTCCATAATTTGCTGAAATTAGTCCTCCTCCATTTTTATTTTTGTATTTTGTATTTTTATTCGACATTTCTCCTTGTCCTTCTCCATAATTAATCTAAACCTTATGATCCTATGATCACTATTTCCAACATGCTCTCCCACAGTGAGATTTCCACTTCATTTCCCAGGACTACTTCCAGCAATGCATCCTCCATCGTTGAACAGGAAACTAATCAAGAATGTTCTCCTGAGCAGACTTGAGAATTGCCTGCCCCTCCCTGGCTTAACATAATCACTGCCCTGATCAATATTGGGGTAGTAAAAGTCTCCTGTTATCTCTATAGTTTTTGCACCTCTCATAATTTTCCTGCAAATCTGCAATTTGATATTGCCTGCTTTACACCATCGACCCAAGTTACAATGACCCCTATTATGTGACTTCAGCATGATGATGCAAACAATCCAGGAGTAATTCTATGACTGAGCTCCCAGAAGGGATTGTTCCCCACAGGGAACTAAGGACCGAGAATCAGAACGTCAATGAACTTTTTACAAGCTCTTCTAAGTGTGTGGCACTTACATATGCAAATCCTTTATCTGCTCTTTCAATGGAGATGTTAACACTTAAATAAGAAATGGGCCATAAATCCACTAAGAAAAGTGGACAAGCTAATTTTAAATGAACCTAATCAATGACTGTATGCGGATATTGCACAACATAATTTCAAGGCTGTTGTGGTTTTTTTTGTAGTGTCATAAATAGATCATTTTAGTCTTTGTGCCTGAAGCCTCTTTGTAATCACAAAGGTTGACATGAGGTGCTCACTGGACAATTTATGTGGTTGGAATAATTCTTCTGCTGTATAATTTAATGTATGGTTGCGTTGATCTGTAACCTAAAATTGAACAAGTAAATGTGCAGCATCAATAGCAAAGACAAGTGTCAGAGGTAATGAACAGTGTTCAAAGTATAATCAATAGCAACTCATTTTCCAGCCTTCAGAACGGTTTCTTTGATGAGCTGATACCCCAAAGCCATTTAGTGTCCATGCCAATGTCAGCCAGCTCCTTAACTATATGGGTTCTTTGATTGAAGATACATTGTAGAGGAAACCGGCTGTATGTTTTTAAAGAAGGAAAAGACGGACTTGTATCTATATAGCGCCATTAACTGCGAACAGTTCTAGTCTCCAAAGGAGAGAGAGGTACTGGAAAAAGTGCAAAAACGATTTGCAAGAATGATAGCCGTACTAAGAGGTTACAACTATCAGGTTAGACTGAACAGGCTGGAGCTCTTTTCTCTAAAAAAAAGGCTTAGGGATGATCGAATAGAAGTCTTTAAAATTATGATGGGGTTTGAGATGGTATATATAGAGATGATCTTTCCATTTGTGGGGGTGTCCAAAACTGGGGGCCATAAATTAAGAGAGCCAGTGATAAACCCAATAAGGAATTTAGGTAAAACTTCTTTACCCATATGGGGAGGCGGTGGTGTATTGTCACTGGACTAGTAACCCAGAGACCCAGGGTATTGCTCTGGGGACATGGGTTCAAATCCCACCACAGCAGAAGGTGGAATTTGAATTAAATTAATAAATCCAGAATTAAAAAGCTAGTCTAATGATGGCCATGAAGCCATTGTCGATTGTTGTAAAAACCCATCTGGTTCACTAATGTCCTTGAGGGAAGGAAATCTGCTGTCCTTACTTGGTCTGGCCTACATGTGACTCCAGACCCACAGCAATGTGGTTGACTCTTACATGCCCTCTGAAATGGCCTAGTAAGCCACTCAGTTAGGGCAATTAGGGATGGGCAATAAATGCTGGCCTGGCCAGCGATGCCCACATCCCATGAATAAATAACAAAACCCAGAGAGCAGTGAGAATGTGGAACTCCCTCCCACAGGGAGTAATCGAGGCGAATAGCATAGATGTATTTAAAGGGAAGCTAAATAAGTACATGAGGGAGAAAGCAATAGAAGAATATGTTGATGGAATTAGATGAAGTAGGGTAGGAAGAGCTCGAGTGGAACATAAACACCAGAGCAGTTGGGCCGAATGACCTGATACAGTGCTGTAGGTCTATGTAATTCATAACCTCAGGACATCGCAAAGCACTTTATTACATGGAAGAAAGAGCAGAACAAAAGCACTAGAAGTGAGATCTTATGGTGAAATTATTGTGGATCCAAACTCCAGCCTGTGTCAATCTCAGCTGGAAGGAGTCGCTACATTTGGCTTCACTGCACTTGGACTAGGGATGTAAAAATATCAGCCAGTGTTCCCATCTTTGATCACTGACCAGTGCCTCCTGCTGGATAGTGTATATTGATGACCTCTTGCAATTGGCATGAACCTTACCATGTGCATAAAACTACTGTTTCTCTCTGTAACAGGGCATGCAACATAACGTAAAGGCATCTATCTGTTTAAATCTGTAGCTTCTCTGAGGTTTCATAAAGGTTTTGCTTTTGTTCATTACTCATTCTTCAGTTGAGATGTTGAATAAGGCCCCATCTGGCCAATTAGCCCATCAGGGTAGAAGATCAGAGACTTTGCCCAGTGTCCTGGTCAACATTCTCCCCCTCAACCAATATCACAACAACAAATTAACCGGTGATTCCTTTCACTGCTGCTTGTTAGACCTTGTGCTACTAAATTCTCTGGTACATTTTTCTACAGAACAACTGTCACTGCATTTAAGGGTCAGTGGTAGGAGGTTGTGGGATTTGAGGATATAACTCAGGCTGACACTTCTACGCAGCACTGAGGGACTGCTGAACTTTTGGAGGTGCTGGCTTTCAGATAAGATGTTAAACCAAGGGGCCGTCTATCCCCTCAGGTGGAGGTAAAAGAACCCAAGGAACAATTTGAAGAAGAACACAGGAGTTCTCCCCAGTGTCTTCGCCAATTTATATTCCTCAACCAGATGACCTGGTCATTTATTTCATTGTGGGACCTAGCTGTGTGACAATTAGCTGTCTCCTTTCCTACAACAGTGCCCACACTTCAAAAAGTAATTGGTTGGAAAGTGCACTTTCGGATGTCCTGTGGTTGTGAAAGGTGCTATATAAATGCAAATTTTTTTATTTCAAAGCATTCCATTCCACATGATGCTCTGAGACATTTCTGACATGTAACGAGCTGTTTCTAATCCATGACATTGCTCATAGTGAGTCGGATGATTCACTGATTTATAACAATAGTAAAGTTTATACTAAGTAGGGGAAAATACCTGGGTGACATGCTGAAAATTTACCTCATCAATATGAAATTTAAAAGCGGAAACATCTGTTAACCACCATTTAAAGTCAAAAACAATTAGCTTAACAGGTGGAACTAAATCCCTTATATTTTTTCATAGGAAAAACACACTTGAACACTCCCTCTGAACAGCTCTAAGATATTTTGATAAAGCAATCTTGAAAGATTATTTTCTGACAGGGTGATGAAGGTTAAGAGAAACAAGCTTCTCAACTCTTTGACAAGCTGTTTGGCATTCTGTGAAGGGACATTCAGTTCTGATATTTCCCTATCTGGGAAAGCCATACTTTGCTCCAACAGACTCATCGCTTGGTTTTATCAAGGAACTGCCTTTTTATAAAAAAAGCTAGTTCTTTCTAAATTCTCTCTACACAGTGAAGGGGCTCTTGGGAAAGCTTTTACAGAAAACTAGTTTCTTTAATGCTGTATCTGTAGTAGACATTGAGAAGGGAAAAAGAACTAAACTTTGAAATTACATTGAAGGAAGAAATCGCCATTTTAACTATTTCATTGATGCATTTCATTGTGTGCATGGCAGTTGTAAGAAATTGGGCCATTTTGAAATTGCACTTGGGTTTAACGTACCTTAATAAATTAATTAGGCACCAAGGAATCAGATTGCATGAATGAGTAATTGCAAGTTTTAGTAAAGGAACACAGGAACATTGGAATTGCTAGATAATAAAAGACCAAGAATCATCCTGTTCACTTTCTACTATCCTGTTAGTCACATAATAGGATAATGGAGTTATTGACTAATCATATCAATCAATCTCTATGAATTAGTCTATAACAGACCCAGACATGAGGCAAGGAAACCCCCAGCTGTTGAGAGCTTTGGGAACCATAAGGGCCAAAGTCACATGTTCCTTACACAACAAAACTCAAGTCAGTAGCTGGCAATTTCACACAGTGGTGCACTAATGCTCCAGACTGGGCAATGAACTTCTGCCTGACCTCAGTCCCCTCAACTCCCCTTCAAGTGCGGAAGTTCCGGCCATTGAACACACATCTATCATACATTATAAGTCTTATCTCTACTTGCACAACCAGTCTACAAAACTTTATTTCCCATTGTTAGCTTGTTGCCATTATAAATTGTTGTGACCACACTTAGAATGCAATACCCTATGTAAACTTGTCATGTTGTAATTACATCCTCCTGCCAATGGTGGTGCTGTGGTCTCCCAGTTCCTCAACCTAGACGGAGAAAGCCTCCTATACTCCAACAAAGTGTACTCTCTGCTTCCAAAATTGATAAAATTTTACAATTTATAAATTATGCAATAGAATCAAGGATTTATATAAAATTAAGGACAGAATGTAGAACTTAAAATGGGAACTGAATTACATCTGCCTATCCTGATCAAATTGCTCATCACCACTCCAGGCCCGTGCTTTTGAATCCCATTTCATTTGAGGACTACACTTGGAGCTGAATCCTTGTGTTCGTTGCAATAGGAAATTTCTGAATATCTGGCGATATAAAAAACACACAGCTGCCCAAAACACTTAGAATATGTTACAAATTGTATAAAGAAGCAATGGTAACATTGCAAAGTGCAAAATTTGAGTTGTCATAATGGTAATAACAAAACAAAAATGCAGCCTATCAGTTGCTTGGGGCAATGTTCTCAAACATTTAATAAGGGCACACTGTAAAAAAATGTTTTGTTTATGCTGGTGGGTTAATTTTAGAGATGATTTCAGCTGCCATGGTGAATTGCGTCTCTACTGAATTATTTCACATGAATGTTGAAGCAGCAAAATGGAACTCCTGCCTATGCAAAAGTATCTTTATAATTCGTACACATTTATTTTATATTTAGAAGGCGGCAAATCTGATCTCATCCAAAGCTCTGCTGCCCGTATCCTACATAGCACCATTCACCTATCACCGCTGTGCTTGTTAACCTACATTGACTCGCAGTGTGTCAACACCTTGATTTTAAAATTCACATCCTTCTATAGATTTGCCTGTCTCTAACTCTGTAATGTCCTCCAGCCCTAAAACCCTCCGAGATTGCTGCGCTCCTCCTCCTGGCCTCTTGCGAGCCCTCAATTTTATTCCCTCTACCCTTGGTGGCCATGTTACTTGACCCTAGGTTCTGGAATTCCCTCCCTAAATATACCTCCCTCTCTAACTCTCTCCTTCTTTAAGATGCTCATTAAATCCTACTTCTCTGAGCGAAACTTTTGGTCACCTGTTCTAATATATCCTTATGTGGTTCTGTATCAAATTTTGTCTGACAATGCTTCTGTGAAGTGCTTTGAAATGTTTTTACTGTTAGAGGTGCAACACAATTGCAAGTCGTTCTGTTGTATTAAACAAATTTAGGGTTCAGCTTTTGTGTTGAGTGGACATTGGTGGATGATGACTGCACCATATTACCCAATCACGAGGCAGAAGGCCCAATTGCATTTTGTGGTTGGGCCTCGTTCCCATGCAGGAGTGGATCTACCTGCATTATTTGTGCTGTTTATAGTCAGTTTGTTGCTTAGAAAGGGTGGGAAATCCAGTAGATTGCTGGTCTGCAGCAGCACCCCAAGAAGGAAGGCTGGAATCATTGTATTATAGAACATTTACCACAGAATCACAGAATTGTTACAGCACAGAAAGAGGCCATTCGACCCATCGTGTCTGCACTGGCTCTCCGAGTAAGAAATTCAAATAGTGCCATTCCCCCACCTTCTCCCCATAAACCTGCACCTACTTCCTTTTCAGATAACTATCTAATTCCCTTTCGAAGGCCTCGATTGAATCTGCCTCCACCACACTCTCAGGCAGTGCATTCCAGATCCTAACCACTCGCTGTGTGAAAAGGTTTTTCCTCATGTCACCATTGCTTCTTTTCCTAATTACCTTAAATCTGTGCCCTCTTGTTCTTGATCTTTTCACAGAAGGAGGCCATTCAGCCCATCGTCTCTGTGCCAGTTGATGAAGAGCTACCAGCCTAATCCCACCTTCCGGCACTTGGTCCTTAGCCCTGCAGGTCACGGCTCATTAAGTAGACATCCAGGTACTTTTTAAATGTGGTGAGAGTTTCTGACTCTACCACCCTTTCAGGCAGTGAGTTCCAGATCCCCACCATCCTTTGGGTGAAAAAATGTTTCCTTGTTTCCCCTATAATCCTTCTACCAATTACTTTAAATCTGTGTCCTCTGGTTTTTGGTCTCTATTTACTCTGTGTAGGCCCCTCATAATTTTATATGCCTCAATTAAGTCACCCCTCAGCCTCCTCCATTCAAGGAAAACAACCCTAGCCTAGCCAATCTTTCCTCATAGCTAAAATTTTTCAGTCCAGGTAACATCCTTGCAAATCTCCTCTGCACCTTCTCCAGTGCAATTAGGTCTTTCCTGTAATGTGGTGACCAGAACTGTACGCAGTACTCAAGCTGTGGTCTAACTAGTATTGTATGCAGTTCCAGCATAACCTCCCTACTCTTACATTCTATACCTCGGCTAATAAAGGAAAGCATGCCATATGCCTTCTTAACCACTTTATCGACCTGTCCTGCTACTATTAAAGATCTGTGGACTCCAAGGTTGCTCTGTTCCTCCACACTACTCAGTATGAATCCACTTATTGTGTATTCCCTTGCCTTGTTGCAACTCCCCCACTTCTCTGGTTTGAATTCCATTTTCACTTTTCTGCCCAACTAACCAGACCATCTGTATCTTCCTGCAGTCCAAAGCTTTCCTCCTCACTGTCAACCACATGGCCAATTTTTGTATCATCTGCAAACTTCTTTATCATGACCCCTATGTTTGAGTCAAAATCATTAATATAAACTACAAAAACAAGGGACCAAGTACGGAGCCCTGCGGAAACCCAGTGGTAACACCGTCAACCTGGCTTCCTGCTTCTCAGCCAATTTTGAATCCAGTTTTCCACCCTCCCTTGGATCACAAGAGCTTTTACTTTTTTTGACCAGCCTGCCATGTGGGACCTTGTCAAAAGCCTGGAAAAAAAAATCCATGTAGACACATCCACTGCACTTCCCTTATCAACCCTACTTGTCAGCTCCTCAAAAAATTCAGTCTAGTTAGTCAGACATGACCTTCCCTTAACAAATCCCTGCTGACTTTCCTTGATTAATCTATGCCTTTCTAAATGAAGGTTCTTACTGTCTCTCAGAATTGATTCCAATCATTTACCCACAACTGAAGTTAAACTAACTGGCCTATAATTACTCAGATTATCCCTTCCTCCCTTTTTAAACAACAGTACAACGTTGCCAGTTTTCCAATCCACTAGCACCACTCCTGTAGACAGGGAGGATTGAAATATGATGGTCAGAGCCTCCGCAATTTCCTCCCTCGCCTTTTTTTAATATCCTGGGATAAATTTCATACGGGCCTGGTAATTTATCTACTTTCAAAGACATCAAAGCCTTTTAAACTTCCTCTCTTACAATGTTTATCCCATCCAATATTTCGCACTCTTCCTCCTTAACTATGACATCATCATTGGACCTCTCTTTTGAGAGGACAGCAACAAAGTGTGCGTTAAGAACCTTACCCACCTCCTCCACCTCCACATGTAGGTTATCTTTTTGGTCCTCAATAGGCCCTACTCTTTCCCTCTTGCTCTTTATGTACTTATAAAATATCTTTGGATTTTCCCTGATTTTACTGGCCAGAATATTTTCATGTGTTCTCTTTGCTTTCCTAATTTCCCTTTTAATTTTACCTCTCCACTTTCTGTACTCATCTCGGCTTTCTGCAGTATTAAGCTCTTGGGGCTGAATTTTTGGGGCCCCCCGAGTAAAGGTGGTCTGAAAATGCAGGTGCCAGCTGTCGGAACAACTTCAAGCCGCCAATCCTGGTGCCGGTAATAATCACCAGGGCGGGGAGAGGGCAAGGCGGGAATCCCCACTCTCCTTCCAATTAATGCCAATTGAAACTGTTGAAAGCTCATTAAGAGCTTGTCAGGGGCTCGAGCTCAAATTTCTAAAGGCCAGACAGGTTACCCAGGCCTTCAATAAGAGTTTATCAGAAAGCAGACTGGTCAAGAGTGGGAAGCCAGCCAAAGCAGCCCCAGGGCACCACCCCAGCCCTATAAGAGGGTCAGTGTGGAAATGGGGACTGGGCACTTGGTGAGGGGGTGCCATTGCCACTGAACAGTTGGCAGGGAGAGTGGGCACTCAGTGCCAGGGCTTTGTATGAGGCCAACACCCTTTGGTATCTTGTGGGTAGAAACAGCTGGCAAGGCTGCCAAGGACAATTGGGCTGCTACCTGCCCAGAAGGAAATCTGTAGCTGGCAATGGGGGCACGACTGTCGGATTTTGGGCCCAGTGGCAATGAGGGGCAACACCCTTTGCAGAAAAGGCAGAGGCCTGGGCATCAGGAGGGCATGAGAGAGGAAAGAAGGGCAGCAAGGCATTGGAGGCCAAACTGTCAACACAGGATTGATGACTGAAGATAGAGCTACCTGAAGATGACCGAGACCCAGTGACACAGGAGACTGCGACTCTCCAGGCAGATGGTCACAGACAGCTTGCACTCCACAACATCCAACTAGTCTAGGACCACAACAAGAGCTTCCTCCATGTGTGCGTTCTCTTTCCTGGCAGCTGACATGACTCCTTCATCCTCCGCCCATCCGGACTGCCACAGTCCAACCTCCAAAGTGGATCCAAGGGGACAAAGAATATTCTTTGGCTACTCACCCCTCTACGGGAGCCCCAGAGAGAGGCACAGAGGCGATTCAACCAATACCACCTGCTCAGTTGGACAACGATTGGGCAGGCCATCGGACTGTTGACGATGCCGCTCCAGTGCCTGGACCAGTCCTGTGACGCCTCCCAATACCCACCTGCAAGGGTCCTGGTCATTTTGGTGGCCTGCTGCGCTCTCCATAACTTGGCCCTCCAGCGAGGTGTGGACCTTGAGGATGGTGATACCCTGGAAGTAGACAGCTCATCGGGTGAGGAGCAGGAGCAGGAGACAAGAGAGGAGGAGGAAGACGAGGTGGAGGGAGATGACGCTGAACAGAGAGGTGCCCATGCTGCTTGATGAGGTGACCTCTTTCTGCCGCCCTCTGGGAAGAGAACATCACTCATGGTCTCCATCATTAGATCCAGGTCGGCATTGATGAAGGGAGGGGCTTCCCTGCCCCGGGTGCCAGGCCTCCAGCTCCCCTGTGAGATCTCGCTTTCCTCTGGTGAAGTGGAAGGATTTGGCACAAACTGCAGATCTCTTCCTGAGGACAACCAGCAGTGTCAGTGATGGCTATCGTGGGGTGTCTAAATGAGTCCCACACTTCATCTGATCCATCTCCATTACTGCCCTCACTGGCTCTAAGTGAACAGGAAACCTGTCTCAATATCAATTAAGGGCTCACCCCCATGAAAATCTGAAGTTTAATCAGTTTTTCACTGGAGGCGGGTTCTGACCCTAAAACAGACCTGACTCTTGTTTCCTGCCTCCATGGCAAAAAGTAAGCCCTTGGTGTCTTACAGAAGACCCTCTTTTTTGCCTTATCTTACCCTCTGTGCACCCTGTCATCCAGGGGCTATAGATCTGGCTGTGCCACACTTTTTCTTTGTGGGAACATATTTACCCTGAACCCCTGAATCTCCTTCTTGAATGCCTCCCGCTGCTCTAACACTGATTTACCTTCAATCAGCTATTTCCAGTCCACTTTTGCTGAGCCTACTAAAATCAACTTTCCCCCAACTTAGAACCTTTATTCCTATTTTAACTTTGTCCTTTTCCATGACTATGCTAAATCGAACTGAATTATGATCATTACCACAAAAGTGCTCTCCCCCTGATAGCCTTCAAGCCGACCAGCTTCATTCCTAAAACTAAATCCAGAATTGCACACCAACCCCCCACCCAATCCTTGCTGGGTTTGCCACATACTGTCTAAAAAGTTCTCCTGAATGAAATTTAGGAGTTCTGTGTCCTCTGTACCTTTACACTGACTGTATCCCACTTAATATTAGGGTAATTGAAATCCCGCGCTATTACTGCCTTATTGTTTTTACATATGTAAGAAATTTGCCGACAAATTTGCTGTTCTATCTCCCTCGGACTGTTTGGAGGTCTATAGTACACTCCAGAAGTCTGTTTGCCCCTTTTTTCTTCCTTAGTTCAACCCGTATCGCCTTATCTGATGATCTCTCTAATGCATCATCCTTTCTCATGGCTGTAATTGTTACTTTAATCAATATTGCCACCCCACCTCCGTTTTTATCCCCCTCTCTATCTCACCTGAAATCCTGTAACCAGAAACGTTAAGCTGTCATTCCTGCTCCTTCTAAGCCACGTTTCAGTAATAGCTAAAAATAAATCATACTTCCATGTATCATCTGCCTTATTCACTCTATTTGCATTTAGGTTTATACAGTTAAGCAAAACCAAATTCCTTTTCTGTCTATTTTCCAACCTTTGTTTGTTCTGTCTTCCAAACTCTCTTGCAAATTTCCTGTCTTTCCTTTCCAGCTTTGCTTTACTCCCTTCTGAATCTATGCTCAGCTTCCCATATCTCTGCCTAGCTACTTTAAACCCTCCTCAACAGCACTAGCAAACCTGCCTGCGAGGATATTGGTCCCAGCCCTGTTGAGGTGCAAACCATCTGGCCTGTACTGATTCCACCTTCCCCAGAACCAGTCCCAATGCCCCAAGAATCTAAATCCCTCCTGCACCATCTCTCCAGCCATGCATTCGTCTGCTCTATCCTTCCATTTTCTGTACTCACTAGTGTGTAGCACCAGGAGTAATCCAGAGATTACTATCTTTGAGGCCCTAACTTTCAATCTCTTTCCTAATTCCATAAAGTCTGCCTGCAGGACCTTATTTCTTTTTCTACCTATATCATTGGTACTGATATGGACCATGACCTCTGGCTGTTCACCTTCCCCCTCCAAAATCTTCTGCAGCCACTTTGACCCTGGCACAGAATCAGAGAATCACAGAATCGTTACAGTGCAGAAGGAGGCCATTCGGCCCTTCGTGTCTGCACTGGCTCTCCGAATGAGCAACTCCCTCAGTTCCATTCCCCTGCCTTCTCCCCATAACCCTGCACATTCTTTCTTTTCATATAACAGTCTAATTGCCTTTTGAATGCTTCAATTGAACATGCCTCCACCACGTTCTCAGGCAGCGCATTCCAGACCTTAACCACTCTCTAAATGAAAAGTTTTTCCTCATGTCACTTTTGCTTCTCATACCAAATACATTAAATCTGTGCCCTTTCCTTCTCGATCCTTTCACGACTTGGAACAGTTTCTCCCTATCGACTCTGTCCAAACCCCTCATGACTTTGAATACCTCAATCAAATCACCTCTCGCCTTCTCGTCTACAAGGAAAACAGTCCTAACTTCTCCAATCTCTCTTCATAACTGAAGTAAGCACCAGGTTGTCAACATACCATTCTGGAATCACGTCTTCTACCACAAAAACGCCTTTCTGCTCTCCTAACTATGAAATCCTCTATAGCTATCGCTCTCTTCATTTTTCTCCTCCCTCCTTGTACAGCGGACCCACCCATGGTACTATGGTCTTGCCTTCGGCTGCATCCCCAGAGGAACCATATCCCCCATCAGTATTCAGAACCGAATACTGGTTGGAGAGAAAGATGCTCTCAGGGGTCTCCCAAACTACCTGCCTGCTCCTTTTTGTCTGTCTGGCAGTCACCTGGTCCCTCTCTGTCTGCATTCTTATAAGCTGCAGGGCGACCTTCTTCTGAAATGAGCTATCCATGAAATGCACACCCTCATGGATGGATCTCAATGGCCAAAGCTGTTGCTTAAGCTCCAAAACCTGGAGCTCGAGTTCCTCTAGCTGATGACACTTCCTGCACTTGTGGTTGTCCAGGACACCAGACATGGCACAGAATGTGCATTCCACGGGTCTGAGGTGCCCTGCCACATCTATATTTATTAGATCAACTTACTTAACAAGTATAATCAAAATGATTCTATTATTAATATACTTTCTGCTTTATTTATTCATCAACTACCTGTGCACCTCAGGTACAGTTGGGTTACTCAGTTGTCTAATTACAGTCTTCAATTTATTTGTCTTGAAACTTTTGGAGGTGGAGTGTGGTTGGACAGTAAAGAATGTAGTGCATTTTAAATTCAGGGAACTCTAATAAGCAACAAGGAGATGAACTTTACGAAGGCTCAAAACTTTCAAAAGAATGAAAAGAAAGAACTTGCATTTTTATAGCACCATTCATGACCTCAGGACATCCCAAAGTATTTAGTTCCTTTGAAGTGTAGTTACTGTTATAATGTAGGAAATGTGGCAGCTAGTCTGCACGCAGCCAGCCCCACGAACAGCAATGTCATGAATGATCATGTTTTTTAGTAATGTTGAAGGATGAATATTGGCCAGGCCATTGGGTAGAACGCACCTGTTCTTTGAAACCTTCCTGTGGGATCTTTTACATCACCTGAGAATGAAGCAAGATGACCTGCTTGCAGTTTTCCCTTTAAATGGGGCTTTAAGTGAACCTCTTCTGACTTGTACCATCCATGGTTTGTGGGCATGTTGAGACAATAAGGTGGCAGCATTGATTGACATGAAAATTTCATTGGGAAGCCTTGATGTGGGCAATGCCCTGAGAAGCTGGTGGGTATTCTCCTTGCACTGTGGTTCTCCCACAATGGTCTTAGATTACAATAGTGACAAGATGTCACAAGTACTTCATTGGCTGTAAAGCACTTTGGGACATCCTGAGGTTATGAAAGGTGCTAAATAAAGACAAGACCTTTCATTAATTATGGACTATACTCAATATTTGGAGCAGTGCAAGAGTCAATACACTGACTCAATCAAGTCTTTGTCCAACTTCCCTCAACTTGAAACTGCTTTTGACTTCTTAGATATCTGATAAGTGTCCATCATATGGATAGTCCCTCATTGTTTTAAAGAACATTTTCTAACTGAGTTAGGGCACTACAAGTGGTCTTTTTTTCAATTTGTTCTTGGAACGTGAGCGTCACTGGCAAGGCCGGCATTTATTGCCCATCCCTAATTTTCCATGAGCAGGTGGTGGCAAGTCACCTACAACTAGGCCATTTCAACCAGCAGTTAAGAGTCAACCACATTGTTATGTGTCTGGAGTCATATAATAGGCCAGGCCAGGTAAGGATGGCAGATTTTCTCCCCTGATGGACATTCATGAACCAGAAGGGTAGTTTCATGATCATTGTTAATGAGACCAGTATTTTATTCCAGATTTATTAATTAGTTGTATTTTAAATTCTCTCAGCTGCTATGGTTTGATTTTAACTAATGCCTCCACGGTATTAGCCTGTCTCTGGATTACGAATCCAGTAACATTACCACTACGCTACTGCTGTATTTATTCACAGGGTGTGAGTGTCGCTGGTAAGGCCAGCATTAATTGTCCATTCTAATTGTCCTTGAGAAGGTGATGGTGAGCCGCCTTCTCGAACCTTTGTAGCCCATGTGATGTAGGTACATCCACAGTGCTGTTAGGGAGGGCGTTCCAGAATTTTGACCCAGCGACATTGAAGGAATGGTGACATAGTTCCAAGTCAGGATGGTGAGTGACTCAGAGGGGAACTTGCAGGTGCATCTGCTGCCCTTGTTCTTCGTGATGATAGAGGTCGCAGGTTTGAAAGGTGCTGTCGAAGGAGAGGAGCAACTTGTAAATGGTACACACTGCTGCCACTGTACGCCAATGGTGGAGGGAGTGAATGTTTAATGTGATGCATGGGGTGTCGATGAAATGGGCTGCTTTGTCCTGGATAGTGTCGAGCTTTGTGAGTGTTGTTGGAGCCACACTCATCCAGACAAGTGGAGAGTATTCCATCACACTCCTCATTTGTGCCTTGTAGATGGTGGACAGGCATTGGGGAGTCAGGACGTGAGGTACTCGCCACAGAATTCCCAGCCTCTGACCTGTTCTTGTAACCATAGTATTTATATGGTTGGTCCAGTTAAGTTTCTGGTCAATGTTAAGTCCCGGGATGTTGATGGTGGGGGATTCAATGATGGTAATATTGTTGAATGTCAAGGGGAGATGGTTAGATTCTCTCATGTTGGAGATGGTCATTGCCTGGCATTTGTGCTGTGTGTACGTTACTTGTCACTTATAAGCCCAAGCATGAATGTTGCTGCATATGGGCACGGGCTGCTTCAGTATCTGAGGAGTCGTGAATGTTACTGAACACTGTGCAATCATCAGTGAACATCCCCACTTCTGCCCTTATGTTGGAGGGAAGTTAATTGATGCAGCAGCTGAAGATGGTCGGGCCTAGGACAGTACCCTGAGGAACTCCTGCAGCAATGTCTAAGGGCTGAGATGATTGACCTCCAACAACCACAACCATCTTCCTTTGTGCTAGGTATGACTCCAACCAGTGGAGAGTTTTCCCTCTGATTCCCATTGACTTCAATTTTGCTCAGGCTCCTTGCTGTCACACAGCGTCAAATTCTCCCTTGATATCACATGCAATCACTCTCATCTCACCTCTGGAATTCAGCTCTTTTGTCTATGTTTAGACCAAGGCTGTAATGAAGTCTGGAGCTGAGTGGCCCTGGCAGAATTTTTAAACTAATCATTGGTGAGCAGCTTATTACTGAGTAAGTGCTGCTTGTTAGCAATGCCGATGACACGTTCCATCACTTTGCTGATGGTTGAGAGTAGACTGATGGGGTGGTAATTGGCCAGATTGGATTTTTCCTGCTTGTTGTGGACAGGACATTCCTGGACAAGTTTCCACATTGTTGAGTAGATACCAGTGTTGTAGCTGTACTGGAACAGCTTGGCAAGAGGCGTGGCAAGTTCTGGAGCTCAAGTCTTCAGTACTCAACAAGTTTGGGTTATTGAGGTTTCCTCCTCCTGAGTCCCTCACAAGAATGATCAACCAGGGTTTCTGCCTATGATTTTGATCCAAAGCTGATGAAGAAACACAATATATATTCAATTCCGGATAGTGTGTGATGTGGAGAAGAATTTGGAGTTTGTGTTCCTATGCTTAGCTTCCAGAATCCTACTTTTTAACCATCCTACTTATCACTATCCAAGGCCCCAAACACTCCTTTCAGGTGAAGCAGGGATTTACATACTTCTTTCAATGTAGTATACTGTATTCGCTGCTCACAATGTGGTCTCCTCTACACTGGGGAGGCCAAACGCAGATTGGGTGACCACTTTGCGGAACACCTCCGCTCAGTCCAAAAATATGACACCGAGCTTCCGGTTGCTTGCCATTTCAACACTCCCCCCTGCTTTCATGCTCACATCTCTGTCCTGGGATTGCTGCAGTGTTCCAGTGAACGTCAACGTAAGCTCGAGGAACAGCATCTCATTTACCGAATAGGCACACTACAGCCTGCCGGACTGAACATTGAGTTCAATAATTTCAGAGCATGACAGGTCCCCTTTTTTACTTTTATTTTTAGTTCTTTTTTCCTTTTCTTTTTTATTTTTTCTGTTTGTTTTATTTTAGTTTGTTCAGTTTGTTTCTACTGTGTCTACCCACTGTGTTTTTCATGCTTGTGCTTGTGGCTGTTCAGTTTTCAGTCCATTAACACCCTATCTGTACTAATGCTTTGTCTTTCAACACACCATTAACATATTGTTTGCCTTTGCTCCATGACCTTCTGGTCAGTTATTCTGTGACCTTGTCCTATCTACAACTTCTCCTTTGTTATCTCTTGCCCCACCCCCGCTTTACTTGCTTAAAATCTTTTACATTTTTTATATCTGCTAGTTCTGAAGAAGGGTCACTGACCTGAAACGTTAACTCTGCTTCTCTCTCCACAGATGCTGCCAGACCTGCTGAGTATTTCCAGCATTTCTTGTTTTTATTTCAGATTTCCAGGATCTGCAGTATTTTGCTTTTATTTATCCTACTTCTTAACTTGCGCTTTGTAAGGTGTCTTCTATTGTGATGTTTCTGCACCTTAACACGCACTTATATATGACTGTGGAGCAGCAAGCTAAGTTTTCCAGAATGTATAGTTTGGTCCACCTAATAAAGGTGGCATGTGTCCCTGACTGCTTGACTGGGCTATGTGTAGTTGCACTCCCTAAAGAGAGGGGCTACATACTCCAGAAATACATTCGAATTCCGAATAGTCCACTCTAAAAGGGAATAAAAACTACAGCGACTGTGCCTGTGTCTTAATGACCAGTCAGAAACCTACAGCAACCCAGGGTATTAATGGTTTAAATCAGAGAAAATTACCAACCTTTCATGGAGTAGATTTAGATTTCAATTAAAGCACCAGATAATTGCATTGCATGGGCAATTAATTAACAGGTTCAGCTGCTTCTGTACAGCCATGTTTTAATATGTGGGGATGAGTCTGGGGATACACTTGGGATATTGCCTCATACAGCCCTTTGCACTTGATCTTCAGATCAATGCATCTAAATGTATTGTGGAAAGCTCATGCACTACCTGCCAGCAACGTTCATTGCATCAGCATCACAAGGGAAAATTCCTACTCCCCCTGCCCCCTGCAATATTGATACAGAAGCAAAATACTGCAAATGCTGGAAATCTGAAATAAAAACAGAAAATGCTGGAATGACTCAGCAGGTCAGGTAGCATCTGTGGAGAGAAAAACAAGGCTAATGTTTCAGGTTTCAGTTCTGATGAAAGGTCGCTGACCTGAAACGTTAGCTCCGTTTCTCTCTCCACTGATGCTGCCTGACCTGCTGAGTATTTCCAGCACTTTCTGTTTTTGTTCCTGTAATATTGATGTTGCCTATCATCCTGGGACTGATTCTAAGCAACATCTCGGACAGCAAGGGAGGCCACATCATATCATTTTCCCCTGGCATCTTCTGGTCAATTACAGTTATGGTCTGTTTAACTTTTAAATTAGATTATGGTGTTTATACGTGTAACATACACAGTCAGGAGATCTGACAAACACGGGACCTGATTGGCAAAAGGACCTCTTGGCAGGACTTGCGAGTCAAACAGCCAGTGATGAAATTTTAATTAAAAATGTTTCATCGAGAGCTTGTCTGATAATACAGCAAATCTGACATTTGATTCCTGACCCTGAGGTGGTGCATTTGAGACCCAGCTCTCAACATTGAATGAATAACCCAAATCCAAGCACAGCATTATTGTCAATTATACAGGTTTTCATTGCTCAGCACACTGTGTAATGCCAATCCAATTGCATGAAATTAGGCAATAAAGGCTTATATTGAGGATGCTGAGGATTGAAAATGACAGTTTAGGGCAGTTTATGGAGCTTTGTAGGAAAGTACAGCGTTAGCACTGGACGACTGATAATGAAGCAATTACTGGCAGTGTCAGCTGTACTCAGTAGCACTCTCACCTCTGAGTCTGAAGGTTCTGAGTTCAAGTTCTGACTCCAGACACTTGAGCACAAAATCAATGCTGACACTCCAGTGCTGTAGTGAGGGAGTGCTGCACTGTCAGAGGTGCTGACTTTTCGAAGAGACATTAAACCTGTCTGTCCTCAGGCACAATTTCAAAGCCAAGCAATGGAGTTATCCCTGGTCTCCTGGGCGCTAGTTATCTCTCATCTTATAAAAAAGCAAATTATCTGGCTGTTATCACATTGCCATTTGTGGGACATTGCTGCATGCAAATTGGCGGCTGAATTTCTTACATTATTACTGTTGCTACATTTCAAAGTATTTAATTGGCTGTAAAGTTCTTTGGGATGTCCTGATACAAATGCACATTCTTTTTCACTCTCTAACTGTTCCCTTTTTTATTCCCCTTACCTCTGACTCCTTGGTGTATGGGTTAACAGACCTCAGTGCCTCGCCTCATTTGCAAGCCTTAACAATGTATGTGTTCCCAAGCTATTTGACTACGGAGGGCATCACAGCTGAGCACTTATCCAATGTCCAACTGCAACAGGAAGAAGTTAATAATGGTCAGGAGCACTTTCTAGAATATTTTCTTTCCCCTTTTTAGGCTATGGGTGCAGAGACCCTAGTGGTTGCTCTGGTACAGACTAGCTAACACAGCATGGGCTAGGGATTAAATCTGGAAGCTTCTATTCCACATGGTTTATTGACACTCCATATGGTATAGTAACCACTGAAGGAGTTCCAACTCCGGTTTAGAGGAATAATGAAAGAACTTGACTTTTCCCTCCCGATGGCCCAAAGTGCTTTACAACCAATGAATTAATTCTGGAATCCATGTGCTGTTCACCCATCACACCTGTGCTCGCTGAGTAACATTGCCTCCTGATCCAGCAATGCATAGATTTTTAAAATTCCCATCTTTATTTTCAAAACCATCCATGGCCTCGTCGGACCCTATCTCTGTAATCTCCTCCAGCCCTTCAAACCTCCGAGATCTCTGCTCTCTTCCAATTCTGGTCTCTTGTGATTTTCATTGTTCAACCATTGGTGGCCGTGCCTTCAGCTGTCAGGGCCCTAAACTCTGGAATTGCTTTTCTGAACCTCTCTGCCTCTCTAACACCCTCTCTTCCTTTAAGACACTCCTCAAAAAGTGCCGCTTTAACCTGTCTAATATTTCTTATTTGGCTTGGTATCGAATTCTGTCTGATAACGCTTCTGTGAAGCACCTTGGGATGTTTTACTATGTTAAAGACACGATATAAATGCAAGTGTGTGCAGTCACTGTTGTTACGTTAACAAATATGGCAGCCAGTCTCCCAGGCAGCACCAAGCAGTGAATTGGGATAATGAGCATCGAGGCTCTGAATTTAAATTCCACCATTCAGTGAATCTGATGAGATAAGTGTTGGCCGTGATCACTGCTCAATCACAGTAAAGAAACAACAGGGCAAGTAACCTGACTTGGCCTTTCTTGGCCTCCCTGTCATATGGTTGACTTTAATGCCCTCAGGGCATTTATGTTTGGGCAATAAATACTGTCTCACGAGTACCACAGCACACAAAGAAAAACAAAAAGATTTGCTTTTGGTGGCATTGGTCACTGCATGAAGGTTTGCCAGACCATCAAGGGAAGTTCCTGCTCTTCTGTGATAGGGCCTCAGTTTAATGTTAGAAGAGCTGGTGCAGACATGATGGGCCGAATGGCCTCCTTCTGCACTGTAACAATTCTGTGATTCTGTAATGTGTCATCTGAAAATGCAGTTGATGTCATGCAGGCTATTCTGGCAGCCGAGTTTCACATACAGAAGTCCCATAAACAGTAAATGAATGAATGACAAGATGAAGAATGATCAGATAATTGGTTTTTTGATAGTGTTGGTTGAAGGAGATAATCCTTGTGTTGAGACAGATTGGGATCTTCAATCTAAATAAAGGATGACCTTGCATTCAAGACTTCAGCAAGTCCAACTGAACTTTCCAGCCAATGAAATACTCTTTGAAGTGTTGCCCGTGTTGTAATGTAGGAAGTGTGAAAACTAAGTTGTGCACAGCAAGGTCCCACAATTGGAAATGAGCTAATGTCCAGCTCTTCTGTTTTTAGTGATGTTGATTGAGAGCTAAATATTAGCAAGAATACTGAGGAGAACTCCACAGCTCTTCTTTGAGTAGCTAAGAGATATAGAATGGTTGGAATCGTTTCAGTATACATGGAGGCCATTCGGCCAGTCAAGCCCATGCTGGCTCTCTGCAAGAGCAATTTAGCACATCCCAATCCCCTCCCTTTCCTCATAGCCCTGCAATTTTATTCTCTTTAGGTGTTGATCCAATTCGGTTTTGAAAGCCATGATTGACTCTATCTCCACCACATTCCCAAAGCAGTGAATTCCAGATCCTAACCACTCACTGCATAAAAATGTTTTTACTCATATTGCCTTTGCTTCTTTTGCCAAACAGCTCTGGTTTTCAACACTTCCTCCAAAGGGAACAGTTTCTCGCTATCTACACTGTCCAGACCCCTCAGGATTTTGAAGACTTCTATCAATTCTCCTCTTAACCTTTTCTTCTCTAAGGAGAAAGTGCCCAGCTTCCCCAATCTATCTATGTAACTGAAGCTTCTCATCTCTGGAACCATTCTGGTAAATCTTTTCTGCACCCTTTCTAAAGCCTTCACATCGTTCCTAAAGTTTGGTGCCTAGAATTGGAAGCAATTCTAGTTGAGGCCAAACCAGTGTTTTGTAACTTCTCTTCTGTACTCTATGCTTCTGTTTATAAATACCAGGATTCCCTTTGCCTTTTTAACCACTTTCTGAACCTGCCCTGCCACCTTCAACAATTAGTGCACATATACCACCAGGTCTCCCTATATCTTGGCAAGATCATCAAACCATATGTTTAAAGTAGATTTGAGAGGCGATTAGGTGCACCTCTGGAGAGGGGAGGAGTATGAGGGGGTGGACCTATGGAAAAGGGAAATCCAGCACTGACCTCAATGGATAATAAACAGTCAGTGGCATGGTAAGATACCTCATCGGTATCGCCCAGTGGGTGCCCACACCATGATGAGCATATCTTACTTGCCCACTTTACTGATACTTCTAGAAATTTTTGTGTTTGGCCACCTTCTTTGGGATGGGAGCACCAGGGTCCCTTCTGAGAACCCATGCAGGCCCACAATGCCCATGTGAAAGGGATCATTTTTTTTTTACGGACTGGGGAAGCAGTCTCTCATGACTCTCTGTGTCATCCCTGATTTGAATTGCTCCACCATTGGTGGCCATGCCTTCAATTGCCGAGGCCCTGAGCTCTGGAATTTCCCCCCCCCCCCCCACTAAAAGTGAACACATCTTTAACTCTCGGTCCTTCTTTAAAGCACTTCTTAAAGCCAGCCTCTTTTACCAAGATTTTGGTCAACTGCCCTAATATCTCGTCACTTGACTTGGTGTCAAATTTTATTTGATAATGCTCCTGTGATGCACCTTTGAATATTTTACCATATCAAAGGTGCTATATAAATACAACTTCGTGTTGTAGAGTGTGACTGCCCTCGGCCACATCCTCTCTGACATGGCTGCCCTTGTACGTGGCAGATGGAGGTTCCTTCCTTCCTACACATCCGATTGGAATTTCCTGCCTAAGGTCAGGAACCAGCACATCTGAACCCAGGTGGCTCAGCTGGACTTCTGCTGGATTTATGTGTGGGTCTCTGGTGGAAGGGCTGAGAATTTTGGCTCCCTCTTGCTCTGAAGGGGTACAGATCCCATTCCTGTCTTGCCAGCTCACGATTTTCTGCCAGTTCAATTTAATGGTTGGAAAGCTGTGGGCTGATGGGAACAAAAGCTGAAAGGTTTATTCCCCTGAGTATAAAGATTGTATGGTGTGAAATTAAAGAATTGAGCCTATGGGCTCAACCGCAGACAATGTCGAAATAATTAAATGGGGATTTTCTTCCAGGGTGTGTTGACTACAATCTAGTTGTCTTGCTCCCTGGTTGCAGTCATAATTCAGATCTAGAGCTCAAATCTGAAATCTCAAACTAGATTGTAGTTCTAACAGAGGTTTGAAGCACTCATTACAAAAGTAGGAAATGCTATTTGAAACTGGAGTCTGGTACTAAAATTTGGGTAGCTTTCCGCTTAGCACATCTGAAATGGCTGGAATTTTATTGTCCATCTTTTCCAATGACTGCCCTGGAGCTGGACTACAGTGAGATACAATGGTCTATGGTTGACGGAGGTTTGGATTGAGCCAGGTCACACCTGAAGTTTGCAGACACCTTAGCAGTTGTTAAAATCCAATTTTCATCCATTATTCAAATTGAGATACATCTAAAAAAGGAAGAAGGAGAAACAGACATCCCATCCTATAGTTGACTCTGTCAGTATAGTTCAGTGCTCATTGTGGCTAATTGCCAAATTAAGCATCATATCAGGATTTGGCCTTGTTGACATTTCTTTGGCCTCCTTGTCTCAGGAGACAATGGGTAAGCGCCTGGAGGTGGGTCAGTGGTTTGTGGAGCAGTGCCCGGAGTGGCTATAAAGGCCAATTCTAGAGTGACAGACTCTTCCACAGGTGCTGCAGATAAAATTGGTTGTTGGGGCTCTTTTACAGTTTACAGTTTACCCTTGCATTTCTGTCTTTTTTCCTGCCCACTGCTAAGTCTCTTCGACCTGCCACTCTTTAGCCCCACCTTTATGGCTGTCCGCCAGCTCTGGCGATCTCTGGCAACTGACTCCCACAACTTGTGGTCAATGTCACAGGACTTCATGTCATGTTTGCAGACGTCTTTAAAGCGGAGACATGGACGGCCGGTGGGTCTGATGCCAGTGACGAGCTCGCTGTATAATGCGTCCTTGGGGATCCTGCCATCTTGTTGACATTAACTGTCTCAAATCCTCCACTGTCAACATCCTGAGGTTTACCATTGACCAGAAACTGAACTGGACCAGCCATATAAATACCGTGGCTATAAGAGTAGGTTGGAGGCTGGGAATTCTGTGGTGAGTAATTCAGCTTCTGACTCCCAAAAGCCTGTCCACTATCTACAAGGCACAAGCCCAGTATAACGGAATGATCTCTACTTGCCTGGATGGATGAAACTGCAACAACACTCAAGAAACCCGGCACCATCCAGGACAAAGCAACTTGCTTGACTGGCACCCCATACACTACCTTAAGTTTTCACACCCTCCACCATTGGCACACTGTGGCTGTAGTGTGTCCTATCTAAAGGAAACACTGCAGCAACTTGCTAAGGCTCCTTTGTCAGCACTTCCCAAACCCACAATCTCCACTACCTAGAAGGGCAATGGTAGCTGGTGCATGGGAACACTTTCAAGTCACATACCACCCTGACTTGGACCAATATTGGCTGTTCCTTCATCTTCACTGGGTCAAAATCCTGGAACTCCCTCCCTAACAGCACTGTGGGAGCACCTTCATCACACAGACTGCAGCAGGTCAAGAAGGCAGCTCGCCACCACCTGCGAAAGTGCTACTAGAAATGGGCAATAAATATGGCATTGTAAGTGAAGCCCACATCTCAAGAATTAATAAAATAAAACCTTTATGCAAAGGAATGCAGATAGTGTATTTCACCTAATGGTGAGGCAGTCTGACAAAATGGCATTACATTTTTAAGTGATATTTAGAGAGACACCTGCCTTTCAGACACCTGACATCTAATAAACTCCAACTTCTGAGGAATTAGAGGACTGGAAATTAAACTGTGGGGTACAAATTATGGACACTTAATGTTTTTGCTTCAAGTTCCTCCCTCTCACTATTTTGTGGAGATCTTAACACGTTAAAATAAATCGGTGAACATTTCTCCTAAATCTCAGAGCAACTTCAAGTTTCGTACTTCATTGACTGTAAAGCACTTGGGTATGGCCTTAGGTCTGGAAGGCCCTATATAAATGCAGGTTTGTTCACTCTTTCTTTCCTTCAATCGTTCTCATTGTTATGGGGTCATTTCATGATTGTCACCCCAAGCCCAGAGTCTTCTCTAAAGTTTTACTAAAATGTATTCATGTCTCAATGACCTGAATATTTCACCTACAGCCAATTGCAGCAATGAAGCGAAAATAGACATTGAGCTAATTTCGAACTCAATAATTCATTCCTCCACGCTAAAAGATTGAACGGTTTTCATAAAAAAATTATTATTATCAATGTAAGTGAAGTGGATATTGCCAGTACACTGGATTTGAAAAGATATAGGCCAGTCACAATGATTTAGCTAAATATCAAAGAACAGAATTAAAACTGAATTATTCATACTGTGAGATGGACATGCCAGATTTTTTTTCTTCTCAAATTGCAGTCAAAACCAATCATGGTTTTCACACAACCGCAGGCTTGTTTTTTTAATAACGCGGAATGCTAACAAGTTTAACCTATGTAAGCCATGCTAAAGTTATTAAGAGCCTAAGTAAAATGATTTTTTACCCTTTGAAGGCCAGTGTCTCAGACAGGGCACAGCCCAACACAGCAACCAGCTGAACAGTTTGCATTTACACAGTGCCTTTAACATAATGAATGTCTCAGAGTGGAAACAGGGGGAGCCGAGTGCTAAGGGTCTGCTTCTCTTGTTCAGTCAAATTGAATGAAGTATGGTGGTATGGTTGTTACAATATTTGTCAAAAAATACAGAGGGTCAGTGGATAGTACTCTCCCGCCTCTCAGCCAGAAAGTTGTGGATTCACATCCCACTCCAGAGACATGAGCACATAATCCAGGCTAACACTCCTGTACGGTGCTGAGGGGGGAGGGGAGGGGGGTGGGGTGGGTGTGTGATAAAAACAGACAATGCTGAAAATATTCAGCAGGTCAGGCTGCACCTGTGGAGAGAGAAACAGAGTTAATACTTCAGGTCGATGACCTTTCATCAGTATTGATCAATCAGAAAAAAGGCTTGCAGTTCTATGGTGTCTTTCACAACATCAGGATGTCTCAAATTGCTTTACAGCCAATGAAGTACCTTTGAAGTGTGGTCACCTTTGCATTGTGGGAAACTTGGCAGCCAATTTGTGTGCAGCAAGCTCCCACAAGCAATGTGATAATAAGCAGTTAATTTACTTCAGTGATTATGATTCAGCGATAAATATTACTCTTACTCTTCTTCGAAATAGTGCCATGGGATCTTTTTACGTTCACCTGAGAGCAGACGGGGGCCTCGGTTTAACACTTTATCCAAAAAACAGTACCTCTGACAGTGCAGCACTCCCTCAACACTGCAATGGAAAGTCAGTTTAGATTTTTGTGTTACTAATTCAGTTGTTAGTAATCACACCTCTGAGTCAGAAGATTGTGGGTTCAAGCCCTACTCTAGGACATGAACATAAAAATCAAGGCTCATACTCCCAATGCAGTATTGAGGGAGTGCTACACTGCTGAAGGTGCTGTTTTTTGGACGTGATGTTAAAACCAAGGCCCCATCTACCACCTCTCAGGTAGCTGCAAAAGATCCCATGGCACTATTTTAAAGAAGGGATGAGGAATTATCCCCAGTGTCTTGGCCAATATTTACCCCTCAATAAACATCTCTAAAATAGATTATCTGGTCATTATCTCATTGTTGTTTGTGGGGGTTTGCTGTGTGCAAATTGGCTGCTGTGTTTCCTATATTACAACAGTGACTACACTTCAAAAGTACCTCATTGGCTATAAAGTGCTTTGGGACGTCCAGTGACCATGAAAGGTGCTTTAGAAATGCAAGTCTGTCTTTTTCCATTTTGAAGTCTTGTGGAACTTGCACTACAACCTCCTGCCTGAGAGGCGAGAGTGCTACCCACTGAGTCATGACTGACACAGGTAAATTCACAGATCTTATGCTGCAATTGAGTGTGTCAGAGGAAGGGCAAGATCACAGGGGCAGTCATTCATGAACCTGTTTCCTTTGAGTGCAGTGTCAGGTGGAAGTACAGGATGAGTGAGTTTACAATTCTATCAGACACATTGAAAACTTACTGTCTGGCAGTTTCCTTTTGTTCAGTTCCTCAGAACATGATTTTGAATTTTCCCCCTAAATCTTCTTCGTTTTTTATCTGTCCCTGTCCCTGTCCCTCACCTTCCCCTCGGAAGACACTATGTCATGCTGGGAGGCACACATCGGAATCAGAATAGGATATTCATCCCTCCAAGCCAATTCCACCATTCAGTTGGGTCATGACTGGTCTGTATCTGAACTCCATCTCCTTGTCTTGGCTTCATAACCCCTAATACCATTGCCCAACAAAAAACTATCGATCTCAGTTTTGAAATGTTCAATTGACCCACAGCCTCAACAGTTTTTTTTTGTGGGGAGAGAGTTCCAGATTTCCGCTCCACTTTGTGTGAAGAAGTGCTTCCTGACATCACCCCTGAATGGCCTGGCTCGAATTTTAAGTCTATGTTCCCTTGTTCAGGACTCCTCTACCAGAGAAAATAGTTTCTCTCTATCGAACCCGTCAAATCATTTAATCATCTTAAACACCTTGATTAGATCACCTGTTAATCACCTAAACTCAAGGCAAGTTGTCCTTGTAATTTAACCTTTTTAGCCAAAGTATCATCCTGGTAAATCTGTGCTGCACCCCCTCCGAGGCCAGTGTATCCTTCCTGAGGTGCAGAGCACAGAACTGAACAGTTACTCCACATGGGGTCTAGCCAGAGTTTTATATAATTCTACCCCTTTGTATTCCAGCCCCCTTGAGATAAAAGTCAACATTTCATGAGCCATTTAAATGAATTTCTATAGTTTTTAATGATCTCTGGACACATTGCTACTGTCAGCTGTCTGCTATCTCGACAAGAGGATATTACCAAGGGGGTCCTCATGGAATTGAGTATGTGCATGAGAAAGACAAGGTTAATCTGGCGTAAGGTATGTCAAGAATATCAGAAGAAGGTGGCACAGGTTAAAGCTGGCAAAAGAGGGCAAGAGAAATTCTTAGACCAAGAATGACCAACAATGAGAATGTTTTTTTTGAGCTGGATTGTGGGAGCAAATACATTCAGGAGAGATGGGGAGCAGGAGAGTTTCTGACATTTGAGTCTGGATAGATGAAGGAAGATGGGTCAAAGGCCTCCCTCATCTCTATCCATCTTATGATCTTGTAATCCTCTCTGTGTGAGTCTAGACTGTCGGGTTAATCATCCAGAGAAGGCATCACAGCTGACCTTAAACTAACCTAATACACATGTTCTTTCCAGCAGGAATTTTGTAATTATCTGGAGCAGGAATTCTGGATGAAATTCTCTGTCGTTTGGTGCAGCTCGAGATGAGCTAAATTATAACAATTTACTGTGCATGTGTGTGTGTGTATGCTGACACTTAACCCCACCAGGAATCCTGGTTGATTCTCCCCTCCCCCACTTCCCAAGCTGAGGGACACTGAAATAAAAGCAAAATACTGCGGATGCTGGAAATCTGAAATAAAAACAAGAAATGCTGGAATCACTCAGCAGATCTGGCAGCACCTGTGGAAAGAGAAGCAGAGTTAACATTTCGGGTCAGTGACCCTTCTTCGGAACTGACAAATATTAGAAAAGTCACAGATTATAAGCAAGTGAGGTGGGGGTGGGGCAAGAGATAACAAAGGAGAAGGTGCAGATTGGACCAGGCCACATAGCTGACCAAAAGGTCACGGAGC
Organism: Heterodontus francisci; assembly: GCF_036365525.1. Taxonomy (NCBI): domain Eukaryota; kingdom Metazoa; phylum Chordata; class Chondrichthyes; order Heterodontiformes; family Heterodontidae; genus Heterodontus; species Heterodontus francisci. The sequence goes on from NC_090382.1 coordinate 112,998,227, forward strand.
AAAGGCAAACAATATGTTAATGGTGTGTTGAAAGACAAAGCATTAGTACAGATTAGGTGTAAATACACTGAATATTGAACAGCAGCAAGTGCAAACCTGAAAAAAAACCTGAAAAAAAAACAGTGGGTAAGCAAACTGAACAAACGAAGATGAAATGAAATAAATGCAAAAAAAGAGGGACACTGAGTTGTAGTACTCTGGCGAAGATCAAGACAAGGCAGGGACAAACTTGTGATCTTCCTGTTGAGTACATCTCAGTAACACACCAGGCAGTGCCTACAAAGAACAAAGAACAAAGAACAGTACGGCACAGGAACAGGCCATTCGGCCCTCCAAGCCTGCGCCGATCTTGATGCCTGCTGAAACTAACACCTTCTGCACTTCCGGGGCCCATATCCCTCTATTCCCTTCCTATTCATATATTTGTCAAGATGCCTCTTAAACGTCGCTATCGTACCTGCTTCCACCACCTCCCCTGGCAACAAGTTCCAGGCACTCACCACCCTCTGTGTAAAAAACTTGCCTCGCACATCCCCTCTAAACTTTGCCCCTCTCACCTTAAACCTATGTCCCCCAGTAACTGACTCTTCCACCCTGGGAAAAAGCTTCTGACTATCCACTCTGTCCATGCCACTCATAACTTTGTAAACCTCTATCATGTCGCCCCTCCACCTCCGTCGTTCCAGTGAAAACAATCCGAGTTTTTCCAACTTCTCCTCATAGCTAATGCCCTCCAGACCAGGCAACATCCTGGTAAACCTCTTCTGTACCCTCTCCAAAGCCTCCACGTCCTTCTGGTAGTGTGGCGACCAGAATTGCACGCAATATTCTAAGTGTGGCCTAACTAAGGTTCTGTACAGCTGCAACATGACTTGCCAATTTTTATACTCTATGCCCGACCGATGAAGGCAAGCATGCCGAATGCCTTCTTGACTACCTTATCCACCTGCATTGCCACTTTCAATGACCTGTGGACCTGTATGCCCAGATCTCTCTGCCTGCCAATACTCCTAAGGGTTCTGCCATTTACTGTATACCTCCCACCTGCATTATACCTTCCAAAATGCATTACCTCGACTGAAGCCTCAGCAACAACCTCTCGTTTACATACTCTTCTCTTTTGGGCCTCCTTATCTCGAGAGACAATGGATACACACCTGGAGGTGGTCAGTGGTTTGTGAAGCAGCACCTGGAGTGGCTATAAAGGCCAATTCTAGAGTGACAGGCTCTTCCACAGGTGCTGCAGAGAAATTTGTTTGTCAGGGCTGTTGCACAGTTGGCTCTCCCCTTGCGCCTCTGTCGTTTTTCCTGCCAACTACTAAGACTCTTTGACTCGCCACATTTTAGCCCTGTCTTTATGGCTGCCTGCCAGCTCTGGCGAATGCTGGCAACTGACTCCCACGACTTGTGACCAATGTCACAGGATTTCATGTCGCGTTTGCAGACGTCTTTAAAGCAGAGACATGGACGGCCGGTGGGTCTGATACCAGTGGCGAGCTCGTTGTACAATGTGTCTTTGGGAATCCTGCCATCTTCCATGTGGCTCACATGGCCATAGGAACATAGGAAATAAGAGCAAGAGTAGGCCATTTGACCCCGCAAGCCTGCTCTGCCATTCAGCTCAATCATGACTGATCCTCTACCTCAATGTCATTTTCCCACACTATCCCCATATCCCTTGATATCTTTAGAGACTCTTTTGTCAGCTGTGGCTCAGTGGGAGCACTATTGCTGCTGGGTCAAAAGGCTATAAGTTGAGCACGTAAGCCAGGCTGACACTTCCATGCAGTGCTGAGGGAGTGCTGCACTTTCAGATGTGACATTAAACAAGACCCCGTCTGTCCTCTCAGGATGTAAAAGATCCCATGACACAATTTCAAAGGGAGGCAGAGGAGTCCGTCCCAGCGTCCTGGCTAATAGCCACCCCTCAACTAACAGATTATGGGGAAGCAGTGGCATAGTGGTATTGTCACTGGACTAGTAACCCAGAGACCCAGGGTATTGCTCTGGGGACATGGGTTCAAAACCCACCACAGCAGAAGCTGGAATTTGAATTCAATTAATTTAATTAATGAACCTGAAATTAAAAGCTAGTCTAATGACGGTCATGAAACTTCAATGTCCATCACCAAGATTGGCTTGGTAGCGCCACTACTGGCCGAGTTCTAAAGGATATATCTGCTAGACTGGGTGGTGAGACAAGAGGGACCAACAAGAGGGAAAAACATACTTGAGCTTGTCCTCACCAGTCTGCCTTTCACAGATGCATCTGTCCATGGCAGTAGTGGAAGGAGTGACCACCGCACAGTCCTTGTGGAGACAAAGTCCAGGCTTCACATTGCGGATACCCTCCATCATGTTGTGTGGCACTGCCACTGTGCTAAATGGGATAGATTTCAAACAGATCTAACAATGCAAAACTGGGCATTGTTATGACTGACTGCTCCAGTCAAAGCCCCCAATACGATTCTGATTGTGGTGGGAGAAACGCACTGTTAATTCAATCCCATTGCTCCACAGATCGCCTGAGATATCATTTAAAACTTTCCAAATTAAAGAAAGACCCAGCCAAATTGTAACCCCCGAATGAGGCTATCAAACCAGGTGTCTTTAAATCAACAAATTAACTCTTTCATTGGAAGAACTAAATTCTTGAACACTATGAAGATATAAACAACATATAAAATAGAAAAAAAATAGTCCTTGCAAATTTACAGTCCAATATTGCTTGAAGCCCTCACAGAATGTTGCTTGAAGTCCTCTCAGAATGTTGCTTTCCTTCTCTAGCAAATTTCAACAATTAACGACTTGCAAACTCTTTCAACAGAATCAATCTGACTTTAGAGTTTTTGAGGGATAAAAGAATGTCACAGTCTAACTTACCCTTCTTCAATTTAAGTTACCAGAGATCTCTGTTTTGGCTTGACTTTTTTAGAATTTTGAGAGATAATAATTAAACAGACTAAAATCCTATTCCTTCAGTTTAAATGGGTGAGAGCTCTTTCTTCAGGTGCCAACACCAGTTGTGTTTATATGTCTCTGTCTGTGTCCTCTGTGTCTGTGTGTTCTGTTAGAACAAGCTGTCTTCAACTAAAAGCCAGTTCAAAAATGAATTATAACAAAGGTATCGCATGAGACTCACTCCTAGTGGCTGTTTCCATGGTATTGAGAATACACCCTTTGAATCGCAGTCTCCAAATGGCTGTTTCTAAGGCAATGAAATTGCACCTTCCTATAACTCTGAAGGCTTGCTGGTTCTTAAAGCAATACTGATCCTTTGCAAGCCTTAAAGGCAAATCGCATATTCTGGAAAAAAACTACAGGACCATGACAGCATCCAAGAGGCGCTGTGAGCCAACAGTAGCAGCAGAATTGTACTCAACCACAATCTGTAACCTCATGGCCTGGCATATCCCCCACTCTACCATTACCATCAAGCCAGGGGATCAACCTTGGCTCAATGAAGAGTGCAGGAGGGCATTCCAGGAGCAGCACCAGGCATACCTCAAAATGAGGTGTCAACCTGGTGAAGCTGCAACCCAGGACTACTTGCAGGCCAAACAGCATAGGTAGCATACAATAGTCAGAGCTAAGCAATCCCACAACCAACAGATCGGATCTAAGTTCTGCAGTCCTGCCACATCCAGTTGTGAATGGTGATGAACAATTAAACAACTAACTGGAGGAGGTGGCTCCACAAATATCCCCATCCTCAACGATGGGGGAGCCCATCACATCAGTGCGAAAGATAAGGCTGAAGCATTTGCAACAGTTTTCAGTCAGAAGTGCCGAGTGGATGATCCATCTTGGCCTCCTCCTAAAACCCCCAGCATCACAGATGCTAGTCTTCAGCCAATTTGATTCACTCGGCGTGATATCAAGAAATGCCTGAAGGCACTAGATACTGCAAAGGCTATGGGCCCTGACAACATTCCGGCAATAGTTCTGAAGACCTGTACTCTATAACTTGCCACACCCCTAGCCAAGCTGTTCCAGTACAGCTACAACATTGGAATAAAAACAGAAAGTGCTGGAAATGCTCAGCAGGTCTGGCAGCATTTGTGGAGCGAGAAGCAGAGTTAATGTTTCAGATCAGTGACCTTTCATCAGCACTGGCAAAGGTTAGAAATGTAATAGGCTTTAAGCAAGGAAAGTGGTATGGGAGAAAAGCGAACAAAAGGGAAGGTGTTGATAGGACAGAGGGCCGGAGAGATTAAAAGGCAAGGAGGTCATGGGACAAAGGCAAAGAGAGTGTGCTCATAGTGTGGTGAAAGACAAAGCATTAATGTAGAAAGGGTGTTAATGACAGAATAATGAACATCTCTAGTCAAAAGCACCAACATGAAAAAACCAGTAGGCAGGCACATGCTAAAAAAAAATGATGAAACTAAATAAAATAAAATAAAATAAAAAAGGACCAGTCATGCTCTGAAATTATTGAACTCAATGTTCAGTCCGGCAGGCTGTAGTGTGCCTAATGAGAAAATGAGGTGCTGCTCCTCGAGCTTGCGTTGATGTTCACTGGAACACTGCAGCGATCCCAGTACAGAGATGTGGGCATGAGAGCAGGTGATGTGTTGAAATGGGAAGCGGAAGCTCGGGGTCATATTTTCGGACTGATCAGAGGTGTTCCGCAAAGTGGTCACCCAATCTGCGTTTGGCCTCCCCTGTGTAGAGGAGACCACATTGTGAGCAGCGAATACAGTATACCACATTGAAAGGAGTACAAGTAAATCACTGCTTCACCTGAAAGGAGTGTTTGGGGCTCTGGATGGTGAGCAGAGAGGAGATAAAAGGGCAAGTATTATACCTCCTGAGATTTCATGGGAAGGTGCCCTAGGAAGGGGACAAAGGGACGAGGTGTTGAGGGTAATGGAGGAGTGGACCAGGATGACGTGGAGGGAATGATCCCTTTGGAATGCTGATTTGGTGCGTTTGGTGGTGGCATCACGCTGGAGGGGGTGGAAATGGCGGAGGATGATACTTTGGATGTGGAAGCAAGTGGGGTGGAAAGTGAGGACAAGGGGAACCCTGTTACGGTTCTGGGAGGGAGGGCAGAAGTGTGGAAAATGGGTCGGACACAGTTGAGGGCCCTGTCAACCACAGTGGGGGGGATCTTTGGTTGAGGAAAAAGAAAGACATATCAGTGGCGCTGTTGTGGAACGTTGCATCATCAGAGCAGATGCGTCAGAGATGGAGAAATTGGGAGAATGGAATGGAGTCCTTACAGGAGGCAGGGTGTGAGGAAGTGTATTTGAGGTAGCTTTGGGAGTCGGTGGGCTTATAATGAATATTAGTGGATAGTCTATCCCCAGAGATGGAGACAGAGAAGTCGAGGAAGGGAAGGGAAATGTCGGAGATGGACCATGTAAAAGTGAGAGAAGGGTGGAAATTGGAAGCAAAGTTGATAAAGTTTTCCATTTTTCCAACACTGGCATCTACCTGGCACAAAAAGCAGGACAAATCCCTTAGTGGAGGGGCCAATAACCAGGGGGCATAGATTTAAGTTAAGGTGCAGGAAGTTTAGAGGGGATTTGAGGAAAAGGTTTTTCACCCAGAGGGTGGTTGGAATCTGGAATGCATTGCCTGAAGAGGTGGTAGACACAGGAACCCTCAACAACATTTAAGAAATATTTAGATGAGCATTTGAAACGCCATAGCATACAAGACTGCGGGCCAAATGCTGGAAAATGGGATTAGAATAATTAGGTGCTTGATGGCCGGCACAGACACGATGGGCCGAATGGCCTGTTTCTGTGCTGTATAACTCTATGACTAAATCCAACCTGGCCAATTACTGCCCCATCTGTCTACTTTCGATCATCAGTAAAGTGATGGAAGGTGTTGTCGACAGTGCGATCAAGTGGCACTTGCTTAACAATAACCTGCTCAGTGACGCTCAGTTTGGGTTCTGCCAGGGCCACTCAGCTCCTGACCTCATTGCAGTCTTGGTTCAAACATGGACAAAAGAGCTGAACTCAAGAGGTGAGGTGAGAGTGACTGCTCTTGACATCAAGGCAGCATTTGACCGAGTATGGCATTAAGCAGCCCTCACAAAACTGGAGTCAATGGGAATCGGGCGAAACTCTCCGTTGGTTGGAGTCATACTGAGCGCAAAGGAAGATGGTTGTGGTTGTTGGACGTCAATCATCTGAGCTCCAGGACATCACTGCAGGAGTTCCTCAGGCTAATGTCCTAGGCCCAACCATCTTCAGGTGCTTCATCAATGATCTTCCTTCAATCATAAGGTCAGAAGTGGGGATGTTCGCTGATGATTGCGCAATGTTCAGCACCATTCGTGAGTCCGTGTAGAAATGCAGCAAGAACTGGACAATATCCAGGCTTGGGCTGATAAGTGGCAAATAACATTCGCGCCACACAAGTGCCAGGCAATGACCATCTTAAACAAGAGAGAATCTAACCATCTCCCTTTGACATTCAATTGCATTATGGTCCACTGAAGCGCCACTATTAACATCCTGGGGGGTTACCATTGAACAGAAACTGAACAGGAGTAGCCATATACATACCAAGAGCAGGTCAGAAGCTAGGACCTTCCAAACCCATGACCTTTATCACCTAGAAGGACAAGGGCAGCAGATGCATGGGAACACCACCACCTGCAAGTTCCCCTCCAGCCCTTACAACATCCTGACTTGAAACTATATCGCCATTCCTTCACTGTCGCTGAGTCAAAATCCTGGAACTCCCTTCCTACAGCACTGTGGGTACACCTACAGTGCAAGGACTGCAGCGGTTCAAGAAGGCAGCTCACCACTACCTTCTCAAGGGTAATTAGGGATGGGCAATATGTGCTGGACTAGTCAGCGATGCCCACATCCCACGAATGAATAAAAAAAATTATCTGGTCATTACCTCATTGCTGTTTGTGGGAGCTTGCTGTCCCCAAATTGGCTGCTGCATTTCCTACATTACAACAGTGACTGCACTTTAAATGTATGTCATTGACTGTAAACAGCTTTAGGGTGCCCTGTGGTTGTGGAAGGCTGCATATAAATGCAAGTAATTCTTTAATTTGTCTTTTGTGTTGAATCTTGTCAGGGCTCATGAGTTTGAGGGCTTTGTGTAACTATAGACCTGCTGCCTAGATTAAGCGAAAACCTTTAAACCTAGTGGTAACCATAACAATTAGAGTCAGGATATGATAATTAAATATTTAGTACTTGAATGCAGTAGACTCCACTTTATACTGGGTTAAAGGGCCTCTTTTATTGCACCATTCCAGTATAATCATTTCACAAGAAAACCTATAAAATGATCTAATTTAACATCCTAAAAGGCACAATTCCCTTAAACAAAATCATCCCTGTTCATGAAAACGTTGCAGAATGTGTTGAAAGATTACATTATTTGCAATAATATTTTAATATGCATTTTATCACACGGCTTCTAATTTCTCTCATATCATTGCAGTCACGTTATCAACTTGTTCGCATGTGAGGCACAGCATGACAACTTCTGTTCTATTACATTCATCTTAAAGGCACCAATTAAAATGGTTCATTGCCAAGACCATTTCATTATATAATAGAAGCGGTACAACAACTTGCATTTATATAGCGCCTTTAGTTTAGTTTACTTTAGAGATACAGCACTGAAACAGGCCCATCGGCCCAACGAGTCTGTGCCGACCATCAACCACCCATTTATACTAGTAGTCTAGTCTTTGGCCTCCTTATCTCGAGAGACAATGGATAAGCGCCTGGAGGTGGTCAGTGGTGTGTGGAGCAGCGCCTGGAGTGGCTATAAAGGCCAATTCTAGAGTGACAAGCTCTTCCACAGGTGCTGCAGAGAAATTTGTTTGTCAGGGCTGTTGCACAGTTGGCTCTCCCCTTGCGCCTCTATCGTTTTTCCTGCCAACTACTAAGTCTCCGACTCGCCACATTTTAGCCCCGTCTTTATGGCTGCCCGCCAGCTCTGGCGAACGATGGCAACTGACTCCCACGACTTGTGATCAATGTCACAGGATTTCATGTCGCGTTTGCAGACGTCTTTAAAGCGGAGACATGGACGGCCATTGGGTCTGATACCAGTGGCGAGCTCGCTGTACAATGTGTCTTTGGGGATCCTGCCATCTTCCATGTGGCTCACATGGCCAAGCCATCTCAAGCGCCGCTGACTCAGTAGTGTGCATAAGCTGGGGATGTTGGCCGCCTCGAGGACTTCTGTGTTGGAGATACGGTCCTGCCACCTGATGCCAAGGATTCTCCGGAGGCAGTGAAGATGGAATGAATTGAGACGTCGCTCTTGGCTGACATACGTTGTCCAGGCCTCGCTGCCATAGAGCAAAGTACTGAGGACACAGGCTTGATACACTTGGACTTTTGTGTTCTGTGTCAGTGCGCCATTTTCCCACACTCTATTGGCCAGTCTGGACATAGCAGTGGAAGCCTTTCCCATGCGCTTGTTGATTTCTGCATCGAGAGACAGGTTACTGGTGATAGTTGAGCCTAGGTAGGTGAACTCTTGAACCACTTCCAGAGCGTGGTCGCCAATATTGATGGATGGAGCATTTCTGATGTCCTGCCCCATGATGTTCGTTTTCTTGAGGCTGATGGTTAGGCCAAATTCGTTGCAGGCAGCTGCAAACCTGTCGATGAGACTCTGCAGATACTCTTCAGTGTGAGATGTTAAAGCAGCATCGTCAGCAAAGAGGAGTTCCCTGATGAGGACTTTCCGTACTTTGGACTTCGCTCTTAGACGGGCAAGGTTGAACAATCTGCCCCCTGATCTTGTGTGGAGTAAAATTCCTTCTTCAGAGGACTTGAATGCATGTGAAAGCTAATATAATATAATATACTAATCCTATATTCCTACCACATCCCCACCTGTCCCTATATTTCTCTACCACCTACCTATACTAGGGGTAATTGCTAATGGTCAATTTACCTATCAACCTGCAAGTCTTTTGGCTTGTGGGAGGAAACCAGAGCACCCGGAGAAAACTCACGCAGACACAGGGAGAATGTACAAACTCCACACAGGCAGTACCCAGAATTGAACCCAGGTCGCTGGAGCTGTGAGGCTGCGGTGCTAACCACTGCGCCACCGTGCCACCCCTGTTGCAGTAAGTCTCGGGGCACTTCAGAGTAGCGTTATCAGACAAAACTTTGACACAGCCACTTAAGGAGACATTTGGACAGGGCTTGGCCAAGGAAGTCGGTTTTAAGGAGCATCTTAAAAGAGGAGAGAGAGGTTGAGAGGTTTAGGGAGAAAATTCAGGAGTTAAGATGTCTGGATGCTGAAGTCACGGCCGCCAATGGTGGAGCAAAGGAAGTTGAGCATGCACAAATGAATCCATTGCTTTGGATAGAACTAATTTGAAATTGCCATTCTTTGATATCAGCATGAATACTGGAACACAGGATGGTAGATGTTCTGCTGACACCTTTCTGCTCCCGAGAGGAGTGTATTGTATTGTGTAGGTCTGGCTGAAGCCTAGCCTATCTAACAGGGTTTCTGGAAGAGTGGGATGGAGGGGAGAGGGGGCAAGTGTAAGGACTATCCGCCTTTCACCCTGTTGGAACCTGCTATCAAAGGAGGGAGATAATAGATCCTGCTCTGCATTCAATTAGATCATGACTGATCTGTGCCTTAAACTCAATACCTGCCTTAGCTCCAAATCCCTCAATAGTTGCAAAAATATATCAATCTCAGTTTTGAAACTTTGAATTGATTCCCAGCCTAAGAACTTTTTTGGGGGAGAGAGTTCCAGATTTCCCTTTGTATGTAGAAGTGTTCCTGAATGGCCTAGGTCTAATTTTAAGATATTGTCTCCTTGATCTTAATTCTCCAGCCAAAGGAAATTGTTTCTCTGTATAAATGGTATTGAATCCTTTTCACAGTTTAAACACCTTGATCAGATTATATACTCAATCTTCTAGAATCAAGGAAATACAAACCAAGTCTGTGCAACCTTGCCTCATGGTTTAACCCTTTCAGCTCTGGTATCATGCTGGAGAATCAGTGCTGCACCCCCTCCAAGGCCAAAAACCCCTTTCTCAGGTGTGGTGCCCAGGGTCTGACTGAAATCCAGTGGAGATAGGATCTGCTCACATTTCCGGGCTCTCCACTCCCAGGATTCCTGACTGGCACTCCAACAAGGAGCAGGAATCCTGCACTAAGTTTGTAAGCCTGAATCCACAAGGGGGTGCAGAAGGATCTTCAAGCTCATCAAGGTGTATGTGCAAATTGCTTGTTATGAGTGTGCATAGATTCAAGTTCTGTTGGTGCTCACCAATAAAAGGGATTTACCCGCCATGCCAGCGCCTTCTCCCATCCGTTATAAAACCTGCCTGATTTTCATTCCATTAGTTACGCCGGGTTTACGGTCCGAGGGTTGTAGGTAGACGTTGACTATTACAGTTCTGAGATTGTGCAGTTGGGGATGGAAAGGGTTTCTCTGGGAGTTTATCAATGTTTGCAGAGAGCTGGCCATGGAGTAAGGTTTGCAAAGTGGAGGGTGGGTTAATAAGCTGGAAGTTGTGCAGCCACAATGTAGTGAGTCCTCATGCATTCATTATTTTTCACTTTCTCCTCCTTGCTCCCCCTTTGGACAATGATCCACCCTGAAGTACAGTTCTGAGGGTTGGACTCACCATTCAGTAGCTTTCAAAGTAACCATTCTTCATGTGTGCAATATATAATTGGCAGTCTCTTTAATCATGGGAGTCATTGAGATTAAATTATTCCTATTCTAACCAGTCCCAACCATATGTGCACACTCTAATATTCACACACACAGAAGTCACTGGGCAGTGATGACAAACAGGAATCGTTTATGATCTTTCAAGGATACTGAGGCCAATTGTAGCATCCTCCCATTACCATCATGCTGCCTGCACACTGACCAACACACAAACTCACCAAACCCCTGGCTCCCACTATACTCCATGAAGTGCACACAGAGTTTGAAATGTTGTGGGTAATTTCCACACCTTGCAGCCAAGGTGGGAACCTATTGGTTTGGATTGGATCTCCGCAGGAATTTCATCCCATTAATTTCAAGCTGAGAAGATGAAAATGATCCCATTGTATGCTCTCCCTCCTTGCCTTACTGCTCAGGGAGTTAGATGAACAATGCAGACATCACAGCCCTTTAGAAAGGTCAAATTCATTGTGAGAGTTGGTGTGAAGTGCCCTTCTCACTCGTCAGTTATTTTTGAAAAGACATTCATGAGGACCTTCAGTTAATTAAAACCTTTCAGCTGCTGCTACTGCCTCATTCCCCCCACTCCACTAAAGTAAAACACAAAAAGAACTTACCAGATGGTCTTGTTTAAACTAATTTAATTGCATTATCTTTCTGACTGTAATTTTGAAATGACAAGTCAAATTAATGAGTTTGCTAAATTGAATTCATTTGGCTTATTGCTGCCACCACTTCTCCCCTCCCCCACCTTCCATACTGACGTGACAGCTCCCATCGCAAGTCTCGTTCTGATGCCTGGGCAGTTTGTGGGTAATGATGGCAGAGCCTTAAAATAGTTAACTTTTATCTATTTTGCTGGTTTGCTGTGATATCGCCTTATAAATTACGTATGAAATGACATGACAAGATTTTAACCTACAAATGAAATCATGTTTTGTCAGCCTGCAATTAATAATTCTGCCGTGCTGTGTGAAATTAAGTAACTGAAACTAGATCTGAATTCATATGAGGGACTCAAATGTTCCAAGTTTGTTTCTGGGGGTTATGCAGACTTCTTCACACTTCATTTTAAAAGTCACAGTGCCATTTATTAACACAGATTTGGTTACACTGTGCATTTGGAACATTTTGTGAATGTTGTTTTAAATTTATTCTTAATATACTCAGAAACATTGTATAGTGTTTTTAATTCCTGATCCTTTTCAGACAAGGTCAGTTCACCTTCTCTCTTTGCTGCAAGGGCTATTCTTCCAAATATTGTTGCAGAATCTTTCATGAAAGACACTTCTTTACCTGGAAAGTAGTTACAGTGTTGAACTTGCTACTGCAAGGGGTGGTTGAGGTGAAATTGCTGAGTAGATATGGCTTGCGGACAGGATTAATAGTCATGGTAATACGCTGGGCCATTATCAGTTGATAATACTGCCTGCTATTGATAATTAGTGAGATTAGTTTATAGCTGACACATTGACAACATTCGGAAGCAAGTCTACTGGACAGACCAAAGGCTAATTAGATCAGAGTATTCCTCATATATTCGCTGTATTGGGGGAGTTCGAAACTAGGGGCTATAAATATATGATAGTTATGAATAAATCCAATAAGAAATTTAGCAGAAACTGTTTTGCCCAGAGAGTGATTAGAATGTGGAGCTCACTACGACATGGAGTAATCGAAGCGAATAGCACAGATACATTTAAGAGACACTATAGGTAGGTAATTGGTAGTGATTCTGCATTTTCTCATTTATACCTGTTCCAGGTACATCTTTTGTTTCTTTGCTTGTCTCATTACCACCTGCTTTTGCTTTGCACCATCATCTCTTCGGTCATTCAATCTTTCCTGTCTTCCACCCTATTTCAGACCTTTATTTTTGTTCTTTTCTCTCCTTTCCCTTTCCCTGCCTCTGTACCTGCTTTAAAACTGTTACATCTCTAGCATTTTCCAGTTTTGATGAAAGGTCATCGACCTGAAATGTTAGCTCAGTTTCTCTCTCCACAGATGGTGCCTGAGCTCCTCAGTGTTTCCAGCATTTTTTGGCTTTTATTTCAGCTAGAGGAGTACATGAGGGAGAAAGGAATAGAAAGAAATGTTGATAGAGGATGAAGATGGCTGGAAGGAGGTTCCTGTGGAACATAAACATGGCACTTTGACCAGATGGGCCGACTACCCTCTGGCTGTGCTGTGCTGTGAATTCTGTGTCATTCAGTGTAATACATACTGAAGGAGCTTGGCAACGTTATCCAGAAAAACTGGGCAGAATTTGTGCGCAGTTGTCCTGATTTTCCACTGTAACTATGACAGAAACACTGGAGAAAAGCTGTAAATGGTCATCTTTAGCTGTTTGCATAGTTTGTCCCAGGGTTCCAACAATCAGCTTCAGAAGTTCAACCATAAAGTTGGGAATACCTTGCTGTAGAAAATCCAGAGGATTATTTACGATGGTGAAGAATGTAACCATCAGGAGGAGCACTTTCAAATTAGAAAGAAAGACTTGCATTTCAGTTGTGCCTTTAATGACCTCAGGATATCCCAAAACATTTTTCAGCCAATTGAGTACTTTTGAAATGTAATTGGAACATAGAAAATGCTGCAAACAGTATACACACAGCAAGCTCCCAGAAACATCAGTGTGATAACCTTTCTAATGATGTTACTAGAGTGATAAATATTGGCCTGGATACTAGGCAGAACTCCCCTACTCTTTTTCGATATAGTGCCATGAGTTATTTTACATCCACCTGAGAGGTGCCTCAGTTTAACCTCTTTCCCAAAGGAGGACACCTCTGACATTGCAACACCTCCCTCAGTACTGCACTGGAGTGCAACTTGAACCCACAACCGTCTGACTCAGGTGAAAGTCCTATCCACAAAGCCATGACTGGCAAAGTTAAAGGCGATTGAAAGGAGAAGGTTGTATGGTTTGTAACACTAGTGGAACTTGGGTTCAAATCTAACTAGATTTATGGGGTGAAATTCTTGCCCATCTACTGTCTGTTAGTGTCCTGTGTGAAATGGGTTTGAATAATCTCATCCCAGGTCCTATTGAATAGGAGACCACAGCACAGAAGTGACACCAATTTGAACTGAACTGGCCAATTCATTGAGAAGGGCTACAGGGCTGCTGATACGGAAAAATGGAAAAATATCAGATTGATGCTGTCAGGAGTACAAGGTTCTGACTGAGTCACATTGTTGAGTTAAATTAGAGGGAGCTATTCTCTGTACCTGACTGTATCAATCAGTGTTCCATTTCACACCAATAACATTTTTCACCTTTCTGAGCCTGAAACTCACATAGAACAAAGAAAAAGGAAGAAAGGAAGACTAACAGAACATTATGTCCCAAAAAGTAATAGACTTTTGGAAGAAATTCCAAGGATAGGCCATGGCAAGTGACAATGTAAACGGATCTAATAGACAATTAGCTGTGTAACTGTAGAGTGACGAGAAGGAGCAAAAAGGTAAAAAGGCAAATAGGTGGAGATGAATTTATCAAAAAATGATAAGGTTTTTTTTGGGGCCTTATGGCCCATTCTAATTCATGAAACTTTTTATCAAATTATGCTCTATGGTAGGTGATCAGGAGGTCAAGTCAAGTGTGAACCTGCTCACTTCTGTTATCAAGCAATTGCCTTCTGTATGCAGTCCGAGAACTGGTGACACTCACAACTAAGAAGCCAGGTTGGTTTCAGCACTCGGCGTATCCTCTTGCTAAAATAGTTGGTGATGTACACAAAGGATAGAACTAAAGGCTGGAAAGAGATAACTTATGAACCCAAGGTCTTAAGGGATAATTTAAAAAAAATTCATTCATGGGGTGTAGGCGTCGCTGGCCAGGCCAGTATTTATTGCCCATCCCTAATTGCCCTTGAGAAGGTGGTGGTGAGCTGTCTTCTTGAACTGCTGCAGTCCATCTGGGGTAGGTACACCCACAGTGCTGTTAGGAAGGGAGTTCCAGGATTTTGACCGTGACAGTGAAGGAACGGCGATATAGTTCCAAGTCAGGATGGTGTGTGACTTGGAGGGAAACTTGCAGGTGTTCCCATGTATTTGCTGCCCTTGTCCTTCTAGTTGGTAGAGGTCGTGGGTTTGGAAGGTGCTGTCTAAGGAATTACAGTGAAAGTTTCCAGATAATGACAATCCCAATGACCTTCCTTATGACTCCTGAATATTATGTCCACTGCGTGTCATTTTTCTCATCATAATCAGCGTTGTCACTTTTTCTCTGTTCCTTAGCTGGTTCAAGGATCCTCTCATTACTCATTTTTCTTAACTGATGGATTTTTTTTTAGTGAGTACCATCATAACACAAATGCTTCCAGTCCTCTTCTTATTTCAATGTTCAAGGTCCAATTTTCAATCCTATACAATGCAGTTGACACCATGTAAACACTTGAGTATTCTACTTATCAACAGCTTCATTTTACTGGTGTACAGACGCTCCTTCATGTTGTTAAATGCCTATTTTGTAATTGTTGTTCTCCATGTAACTTCATCATTACTTTGTCCATTTCATGTTGTCAGACTATCCAAGGAAACAATTCCATCTATTTTCCATGTAAACTTCTGGGATGTCTTTTATCTCTGTGATGTTTGCTCTAGTCATTCTGGCAAGACTGCATTTTTCTTTTTCCCGAGGAGTTTGATGGTGGATTTTCCCTTTGAACAGTTGCAGTCTTTGTGATAATACATAGGATGCTGCTCAGTTGGGAATTCCCAGTGACAAGGAATGTCAATATGTGCCCAAGGCAGGTTAATGTGCAAACTGGAGAGAGATCTTTGGGTGATAGTGTTCTCATGAAGTTGCTTTCACTGATCTGCTAGAGGTCACAGGGCAGGGGGATTCTGTTAAAGTAAGCATGATCACTTGCTGCAGTGCATCTTCTAGATTGTAAGTCCTGCAACTTTAGTGTATGAGTAGTGGAGGGGGTGGGCATTGTGTCTATGACAGAGACGCCCATCTAGTGAACTGCTTTGACCTGGATGATTCCAAGTTTCCTGAGTGTTCCTGACGGCACCTATCCACGAATATTCCATCACACTCCTGACTCGAGCTTTTGTAAGAATGGTGCAAAGATTTTGAGGGGATCAGGATGAGCTACTCATTGTAGAGTAACCCAGCCTATAAATTGCAGAAGATGATTTGGATTTCAACTCAGATCCTACAAAGAATGATGAGATAAGATAGCCCTCTTTAATGCTCAGTGCTTCTCTGATTTGACCCTCTGGGCAGATGCCAGTACCACATATTGGGAAGCTCTAGTCTATAAATTTACATCTATTAATTTTGCACGAAGCCTTGGGATACACAATGTTCTGATATTCATTCCTTGTATGTGTCCATGGTGTCAAAGCAGAGAATCTCCCCTTTAATGCTCTGTGTACGTAAGGACACTTACTGGTGAATTATGAAACGATTTTGGACATCGGTGGTGTCAGCTGTGGTTCGGTGGGATGTACTGTTGCCTCTGAATCAGCAGGTTCTGGTATAAGTTCAACTCCAAAGACTAAAGCACAAAATGTAGGTTGACACTTCAATGCAGTACTGAGGGAGTGCTGCATTGTCAGAGCTGCACCGTCAGATGAGATCTCAAACCAAAGCCTTGTCTGCCCTCGCAGGTAGATGTAAGCAATCCCATGGTGTTATTTTTGAAGAAGGACAGGACAATATTGATCTCTCAAGCAGCACCTAAAATATAAATCAGCTGTCCATTATTACATTGCTGTTTATGGGACCTTGCTGTGCGCAAATTGGCATTTCCTACATTATAACAGTGCCTGCACTTAATTGGTTGTGAAAGATTTTGGTACATCCTCGGGTCACGAAAGGCACTATATAAATGCAAGTCTTTCTTTCTTTCTCAGTCTAGTTGTGTCTTACATATCAATACCAAAACTTTCCTTAACGAACCATTAATTATTACTGATTAAGTAATCTCAGTTATCGGCAGGGACCGGGGGGGGCGGGGGGGGGGGGGGGGGTGGGAATCTGGGCTCAGATTAAGGCTTAAATTATTTAAACAATATGGGGAAGATCTCCTTTGTGCACTCTGTATAACAGAAATGTGGAACCTTTTTTTAAATAAAAAAGCCCCTTACGATTTCACTACAAGTGATGCACAGTGGAAAATATCTTGTCTTTGAAGAGATCATCAAATGCTTTCTATTTCCTTGTTTCATTATCTCTCACCTGCACATACATAGTGTACAACGCACTGGCACAGGTAATAAAAAATCAGATGGAGCAACTTCAAAAGATCAGCAAATTATACTTATCAGGTGGTAGATAAATGCAAAGCTGACTTAATTTGAGTTGAATAATGAAGTTGATACCAATGCTTCTTATCATTGAGTTAATTTCATCATAATGAACTTACTCTACAGGAGATTCAGAATTACACTCCATTAGATAGGTGAAATAATTAACCCGTTCACTTAGAGTATGAATGATATAACAGTCTGGATTAACACTGCTGGGAATGCATAGTTGGAATCCTTTGTATTTCTCTGAGAACACTTGGCCGTTTTTTGTGATCACCTAATTTGTTTCCCTCAGGTGCATGCTGGAAGTAGCACAGATAAAAGGATTTTGCTAGCCGTGGTTCAGGCAGGAGCACTCTTGTCTCTGAGTCAGAGGTTTGTGGGTTCAAGTCCCACTCAAGAGACTTGAACACAAAAATCTAGGCTGACACTCCCAGTGCAATATTGAGAGAGTGTGGCACTGTCAGAGGTGCTGTCTTTTGAATGAGATGTCTGCCCTCTCAGGTGGATGTAAAATATTCCATGGTACCATTACGAAGAAGAGCAGAGGAGTTACCCCTCAACCAAAAAAAACTGATATCTGGCCATTATCACATTGCTGTTTGTGGGAGTTTGCTGTGCACAAATTGGCTGCTGCCTTTCCTACATTACAACAGTGACTACACTTCAAAAGTACTTCATTGGCTGTATTGCACATTAAGATGCCCTGAGGTCATGAAAGGCACAATATAAATGGAAATTTTCCTTTTCCTTTTTAATTTTAACCTAAACCATCTAGCTGGATAACAGAGGACTGGATCAGAAGCCCACTTTACTGATGAAAGTAAAAGACAAGGAAATCTTGCTGGATTGTTGTAAAAACCTAGCTAGCTCACTGAGTATCAGCCATGGCTCAGTGAGGTTCAACCCCTCTGTGGAGACTTGAATGAAAAACTCAGGTTGGTATTCACCACATGGTACTGACTGTTGAAGGCTCTGACCTGTAGATGAGATGTTAAGCTGAGGCTCCATCTTCCCTCTCATGTGGGTGCAAAGGTTCCTATGACACCATTTTGAAGAAGAGCAGGGCAATTGTCCCTGGTGTCCTGGCCAATATTCATCCCTCAGCCAACATCACTCAGATTTCTGGTCATTTATTCCATTGCTGCTTGTGGGAGTTTGCTGTGTACAAATTAGCTGGTGCCTTTCCTACATTACAACAATAATGGAGAGGTAGGTTTTAAGCAGAGTCTTAAAGGAGGAGAGAGAGGTGGAGCGCAGAGGGGATTCCAGACTTTAGGTTCTAGGCAGCTGAATGCATAGCTGCACAGTGATGCAAATTGGGGATGGGCAAGGGTCCAGAATTAGAGGAGCGCAGAGATCTTGGACGATTTTTCCCAGGGTGTAAGAGTCAGTTACTTGGGGGCATAGGTTTAAGGTGTGAGGGGCAAAGTTTAGAGAGGATGTGTGAGGCAAGTTCTTTACACAGAGGGTGGTGAGTGCCTGGAACTTGCTGCCGGGGGAGGTGGTGGAAGCAGATACGATAGCGACGTTTAAGAGGCATCTTGACAAATACATGAATAGGATGGGAATAGAGGGATACGGTCCCCGGAAGTGCAGAAGGTTTTAGTTTAGGCAGGCATCAAGATCGGCGCAGACTTGGAGGGCCAAATGGTCTGTTCCTGTGCTGTACTGTTCTTTGTTCTTGATTGTAAGGCTGAAGGGCGTGGCAGAATTAGAGACTTCAAAAGAACTTCACTGGGCTGTAAAGTGCATTGGAGCATCCTGAGGTTCTGAAAGTTACTATATAAATGTGCATTTTTCTATCTGGCTTGAAATGTCTTTCAATCCCCACAGTCCCCATGTGGTTTGGCCTATGTGTGACTTTGGTCCCACATTATGTGATTGACTCTTATATCTTCCCTACAGGTGCTGTGGAAATACAAGTTGTTGTTGTTGTCATCAGGAGGAAGCTCCAGTTAGCTAATTATGAAATACCATCAGGTGAATTCTCACTCTTTCAAATTTGGGTAGGTTTAACCAGTTAGCCTTTTTAAATGAAGAGACAAATAAGACTGGCAAAGAGAGAATAGGAGAATAGGATGACAGTCAACATAAAAGGGAATCCAAAAATCTTCTCTGCATTGTAAATACTAAGCGGATGGTACGAAGTGGAGTGGAATGTATTAGGGACAAAGAGGATAATATATGCTATGGGCAAGGCTAGAATACTTAATGAGTGTTTTGTATTGGTGTTTACTAAGGAAATGGAATCTGACAAAATAATGGTAGAAGCGGAGTGAGTTGAGGCAATGGATAGGATACAAATTGAGAGGGGGGAGGTCCTAAAAAGGCTGGCTATGCTCAGGGTAGATAAGCCACCTGGTCCGGATAGCTTGCATCCCAGGTTGCTAAAGGAAGTGGGGGTAGAGATAGTGGAAGGGCTTGCCATAATCTTGCAATCTTCCCTAGATACTGGTGTGGTTCCAGAGGATTAGACAGTGTCAAATGGGACACCCTTATTCAAGCGAGGGTGTAAGGACAGTCCTAGCAATTACCGGCCAGTTAGTTTAACATCAGTGGTGGGTAAGGTTTTGGAAACAATAATCAGGGAAGGTTGATGAAGGGAATGTGGTGGATGTTGTCGATACCGGGGGATTTCAAGAAAGCGTTTAACAGAGTACCGCATAAAAGGTTGGTTAACAAAATTGAGGCTCATGGAATAGGAGGGTCAGTTGGATAAAACAGTGGTTCAAGGACAGAAAACAGTGAGTCATGGTAAATAGTTGTTTTTTCAGACTGGAGGATGGTAGACAGAGGTACTCCCCAAGGGTCAGTGATAGGTCCAGTGCTTTTTTTGCTATATATAAATGACTTGGATCTTGGAATACAGAGTAAAATTTCAAAATTTGCCCATAATCCCAAACTTGGAGGAGATGCACACAGGGAGGATGATACCAACCACCTGCAACAGGACATAGATAGGCTAGCAGAAAGGGCAGACAAGTGACAGGCGGAATTTAATACATATAAGTTTGAGGTGCTGCATTTTGGCAGAGGGATAGGGTGAGGCAATATAGACTTAATGGCGCAGTTCTGAAGAATGTGAAGTAACAGTGGGACCTAGGGTGCATGTGCATCGATCTTTGAAGGTTGCAGAAAATATTGAGAACATGGTTAGTAAGGCATATGGGATCTTGGGTTCATAAATAGAAGCATAGAGTACAAAAGCAGGGAAGTTATGCTGAACTTTAATAAAGCTCTGGTTGGGCCCCAACGAGAATATTGCATCCAGTTCTGGTCACCACACTTTAGGAAGGATGTGAGGGTCCTTGAGAGGGTGCAGACGAGATTTAACAGAATGGTTCTGGGGATGGGGGATTTTAGTTACAAGGTTAGGTTGGAGAAGCTGGGGTTGTTCTCCCCGGAGCAAAGGAGATTGAGGGGAGATTTGATTGAGGTGTACAAGATGATGACAGGCATCTTAGATAAGTTAGACAAGGAAAAACTGTTCCCATGAACTGATGGTATAAAGACCAGGGGGCACAGATTGAAGGTTTTGGGCAAGAGATGCGGCGGGGTGGGGGGGGGTGGGGAATGTGAGGAAGAACTTTTTTATGCAGCGTATAAAACTTTCTGCCTATGAGGGTGGTGGAAGTGGAGTCAATCAATGATTGCAAAAGGAAATTAGATGGACACTTGAAGGACATGAACTTGCAGGGCTATGGGGATTGAGTGGGGCTGACAGGATTGCTTCGTGGCATGGACTCGATGGGCTGAATGGCCTCCTTCTATGCTGTAAATGTCTCTATGACTCTATGACATGTACTTATCAGGAGGAACCCTGATGAAGGTTAATTCTTAAAATATAGACTTGTTGCCTATCTCCACAGATGCTGTATCTGACTTGCTGAGGGTTCACAGCATTTTTTTGTTTATCAGTTTTCACCTCCCATGATCAGTGATGCTGATGCTCATTGTACATACGAACATATATACAAACATAGATATGAACATACGAATTAGGAGCAGGAGTAGGCCACTCGGCCCCTCGAGCCTGCTCTGCCATTCAACAAGATCATGGCTGATCTGATTGTAACCTCGACTCCACATTCCTGCCAACCCCCGATAACCTTTCACCCCCTTGCTTATCAAGAATCTATCTAACTCTGCCTTGAAAGGTTCTGATGAAAGGTCACTGACCTGAAACGTTAACTCTGCTTCTCTCTCCACAGCTGCTGCCAGACCTGCTGAGTATTTCCAGCACTTTCTGTTTTTGTTTCAGATTTTCAGCATCTGCAGTATTTTGCTTTTATTTTAATGACCTATATATGCCTACTCTCTCTTTCCTGTCCGCTAGCTAATCTTCTGTCCATGCCAATATGTTACCCCTTGCACCATGAGCTTTTATTTCTGCAAAAATAGCACTCCTGATACCAGCTTTGACCTGATGGCAAAGCTTTACAGTTCTTATAAGCATCATTGAACAGAAACATCACCCTTTTAAATGTAGGTAAAAAGTTGCTTTAAAATGCAGTTTCATCCATATATTCACTGCACCACTAAAACCGTCTACATTCGCATCCATAATATCGCCTGAGTTTGCCCCTGCCTCAGCTCGTTGACTGCTGAAATCCTCATCCATGTCTTTGTTATTTCTAGACTTGACTATTCCAATGCTCCCATGTCCGAACTCCCATCTTGCACCTTCTGTAAACTTCAGCTCATCCAGATCTCTGCTGCCTGTGTCCTAACTCGCACCTAACTCACACTCGACCTGTTCACCCAACACCCTGTGCTCGCTCACCTACACAGGCTCCTGTTCTGGAAACTCCTCAGTTTTAAAATTCCCCGTCTTGCTTTCAAAACTCTTCACGGCCTTGACCCTCCCTATTTTTGTAATCTCCTCCAGCCTTACAACCATCCAAGATCTCTTTGCTCCTCCAATTCTGGACGCTTGCTGACCCATTATTGTAATTACTCCACTACCGGTGACTGTGCATTCAGCTGCCTTGGCCCGAACCTCAGGAATCCTGTCTGCCTCTCTACATCTCCCTCCTCTTTTAAGACACTGCTTTGAACCTACCTCTTTGACCAGTCTATTAGTCAGCTGTCCAAATATCTCCTTATGTGGCTCTGTATCAAATTGTGTTTGATAACACACTTGTGAAGTGCTTTGGAATGTTTTGCTATGTTAAACGGGCTATATAAATGTTGCCTTTGTATTATTTTGTGTCCATGCTCCCATTGAGATGCTGCTTTATGCTCAGAGACAACACCAATCCAAGCAACGGGGCTATCGATTACAGTCTGCCTTCTCCCCATAGAAGCAACAAGAACTTGCTTCAACCTGTGCCTTGTAACAACATACACATAGCAATTCCATTTCCCATCTGGACCACAGTACTAAACAAGCGTCAATTAAAATTAAGCTTCAGGCTGTTTTGTTGAATGGCAAATGTGCATTGGACTCGATAGAAACTGCTGTCTTCAAATCTTTAATGGTCTTCAGAGAGAGGAGACCATGTCCCTTTCAGTCTGAGCTTGATTTCAATGTGGATTCTGGAGGTGAAATGACAGTGCCATGGGCTAACATACTTGGACAATCAAAACCCGGACACTTTATAGTATGATGTAAAACTAAATTACCTTAGTCCTGCCTCTGAGGATTATGTTGAGTTTTTATTCATATCAGGTACATTATTTCTGTAAGAAAAATGGTACATTGCATTGATATTTTATTCATATAGAAGCTTACAACATGGAAGGAGGCCATTTGGCCCATTGTGACTGTGATAGCTCTGTGAAAGAGCTATCCAATTACTTCCACTCCCCCTGCTCTTTCCCCACAGCTCTGCAAAATTATTCTCTTCAAGTAGTTATCCAATTCCCTTTTGAAAGTTACTATTGAATCTGTTTCCATTAACCTTTCAGGCAGCGCATTTCAGTTTTAATTTACTTGCTACGTAACTTGTTTCTTTCCTCATCTCACCTCTGTCTCTTTTGCCAATTACCTTAAATCTGTTTTATTAACACATAGTACTTCTATTTGCAAACATTTTATCTACAGTGTTTGCAGCATTTTACTTGATTGATGAAAAACACGTATTAAATGCTTGTGCAGCATTCTGCAGTACACTAATTTTAGGCAGGTACTCAGCTGTTCATTGTAAATTGGTTAACTCCTACTTATAATTAGCACACAGAGAAATAATAAGTAAGTGTGTTGATACATGAATATTATCAAATGGAGTCTTGTAGTGGAAAATGTTAACAGCCAACGTCCTTCCTTCCATGATAATAAAAGCAAAATACTGCGGATGCTGGAAATCTGAAATAAAAACAAGAAATGCTGGAACCACTCAGCAAGTCTGGCAGCATCTGTGGAAAGAGAAGCAGAGTTAACATTTCGGGCCAGCGACCCTTCTTCGGAACTGACAAATATTAGAAATGTAAAAGGTTATAAGCAAGTGAGGCGGGGGTGGGGCAAAAGATAACAAAGGAGAAGGTGTAGATTGGACAAGGCCACATAGCTGACCAAAAGGTCGTGGAGCAAAGGCAAACAATATGTTAATGGTGTGTTGAAAGACAAAGCATTAGTGCAAATAGGGTGTTAATGGACTGAATATTGAACAGCAGCAAGTGCAAACATGAAAAAACAATGGGTAAGCAAACTGAACAAACTAAGATGAAATGAAATAAATGCAAAAAAAAAGATTGTAAAAAATGTAAAAAAGAAAAAAAACCTAAAAATGAAAGTAAAATGGGGGGCTGTCATGCTCTGAAATTATTGAACTCAATGTTCAGTCCGGCAGGCTGTAGTGTGCCTAATCGGTAGATGAGATGCTGTTCCTCGACCTTGCGTTGATGTTCACTGGAACAATGCAGCAATCCCAGGACAGAGATGTGAGCATGAGAGCAGGGGGGAGTGTTGAAATGGCAAGCAACCGGAAAGAGAGGACAAGGGGAACCCTGTCACGGTTCTGGGAGGGAGGGGAAGGGTTGAGAGCAGAGGTGCGGGAAATGGGCCGGACACGGTTGAGGGCCCTGTCAACAACAGTGGGGGGGGAATCCTTGGTTGAGGAAAAAGGAGGTCATATCAGAAGCACCATCATGGAAGGTAGCATCATCAGAGCAGATGCGTCGGAGATGGAGAAACTGGGAGAATGGAATGGAGTCCTTACAGGAGGTAGGGTGTCCCATGGTTCACTACAACATATTTCGAGTAAGCACGAGACACATGGTAGATAATGGTGTTCACCAAGGGTCAGTGCTGGGACCACTGCATTTTTTGCTATATATAAATGACTTGGAGCTTGGAATACAGAGTAGAATTTCAAAATTTGCCGATGATACCAAACATGGAGGAGTGGTAAACAGTGAGGATGATATCAACTGCCTGCAGCAGGACATAGGCTAGCAGAATGGGCGGACAAGTGGCAGATGGAATATAATAGAGATAAGTGTGAGGTGATGCATTTTGGCAGAAGAGATAGGGTGAGACAACATAGACTTAATGGCACAGTTCTAAAGAATGTGCAGGAACAGAGGGACCTGGGGATACATGTGCATCAATCTTTGAGGTGGCAGGACATATTGAGAGAGTGGTTAGTAAAGCATTTGAGATCTTTGTTTTCATAAATAGAATGTTACTACCAGGTGAGAAAGGGGTCTAGGGCTCCCCTCTCAACCTCTTCCTGGTTTGGCTGTAACAGGGTTTAACTTTTAAAGCAACGTGTTTTAACTTCCCTCTCAGTGAGTTCTTGCCCACTGCTCTCTAATTGTAATGGCAAAGAAATCAACCAGACAGGTTTTCTCAGATTTAAACAGGAAAGTTGTAAGTGTATTGAACCTTAAAACTCTAATTCAGTTAAAACTCCTAAAAATATGCGACAAAACCATGATAGCATGCATATGCAATAAACACACACTCAAATAGAGGCAGAAAAGGAGAACGAATCAAAGGGAAAGGTTTGAAGCAATATCTGGAGTTCAGTTACTGGCTTTGGGTTTGATATAAAGTCTTTAATTGAAGTTAAATCTTGCAGTTCTCATTGGGGCCCAGTGCACACTTTCAAGCTTGTTTCACTGCTCTTCTGTCTTGAGGCTTAAGTTACTTCCGTGGGTCCCTGGAACTTTGCGTGAGAGAGAGAGAGACAGGGAGAGACCTTCCTTCTCTTTTGTCTTCAAATTGTAGTCTGTTCCTTTCTGTGTAGCACAATTCAAACAACCCCCAGGTTGGACAGCAGGTTAATCATGTGACTAGCTCCTTATTTGGAACAACCTCTCCTGTGAGGTTTGTGGATTCCCCCAAGCTTACTAGACATTCTTAGTGTGGGGGAGGGTGTGTGTGTGGAATGCTGGCTCTTACACATTCAATGTCTCTTGATCAAAATCTATCTGGCTAATTGAATCAGGGAGGCACTCCTATTGTCTTCTTCAGGTAACTGTCTATTAGAATGCAAATGTGCAGCCATGTTTTCAGCCACTGTTGTGTACCATCTACAAGATGCACTGCGGCAATGCACCAAGGCTCCTTCGACAGCACCTTCCAAAGCCTACCACCTTGAAGGACAAGAGAAGCAGATGCGTGGGAACACCACCACCTGCAAGTTCCCGTCCAAGCCACACACCATCCTGACTTGGAACTCTATCGCCGTTCCTTCACTGTTGCTGGGTCAGAATCCTCGAACTCCCTTCCTAACAGCACTGTGGGTGTACCTATCTTACATGGACTGCAGCGGTTCAAGAAGGCAGCTCACCACCACCTTCTCAAGGGCAATTAGGGATGGGCAATAAATGCTGGCCTGGCCAGTGACGCCCACATCCCATGAATGAATAAAAGAAAATTAAACAAGTTATTTCAAGTTCAGTAGCAGTTCACAAATAATGTTCCTTATGATGAAATTAACATGTCTCATTTTGGCAGGTATGGTTTCTGTCACAAGAGGCATTCAGTTCAAAAAAGGGAAGTTATGCTGAACCTTTATACAGTTCTGGTTAGGCCCCAACTAGAGTATTGCATCCTATTCTGGTCACCGCAATTCAGGAAGGATGTGAGGGTACTTGAGAGGGTGCGGAGGAGATTTACCAGAATGGTTCCAGGGATGGAGGATTTCAGTAAGCCGATTAGCTTGGTGTCATGCTAGACCCCCACCTGCCAAGAACGAGGCATATTAATTTCACCATATGAACTTTAATTTTCAAATTGTTGCTGAAGTGAAGAAAGGACTTGTTTAAAAAATTACCAGGCCCTTAGCTGGAAGAAGGACAAAGGGGGTATTCTCTTCTCCAATTTACCCCACAACGGACTTTGAGCACCAGGTTTTGTGTGTAAAAAGAGACATTCCAGGTTGGCTAAAACCAGAGAATCCACAAACAGACGTGGTCAGATCAGCTAGTCACATGACTAACCTGCTTGGCAACCTGGGTTTTTCTGAATTGTACAGTTTGAACTCAGAGTATTTGTTTGCTTCTGAACTGAAAAGACCTCTCTTGGCTGGCTCACCACAGCCTCTCCTGTCTGCTCCCATCTCTTTCTAATGACACTCCAAACTCACTGAAGACACATGAACCCCAAAAGAGAAAAGTCTCCTACAGTGAACAAGGTTTAAGAAGAATACTGGGCCCCAACGAAAAGCAAGATGTATGCATAATCAAGGACTCGACAGTGAACTCGAAGATCCGTAACAAAAACTCTCTTCAGAGATTGCCCCAAACTTTTCCACTTTATTTCTTCTACTCTGTTCTGTCTCTATCTGCATGCATGTATCGCATATGCATGCTAGCGTGGCCGCGTCATGTATCTGTAGGCAATAACCGAATTAGGGTTAAATAAATTTCAACCTTTTTTCTTTAAATCTAAAAAAACCTGTTTGTGCTGGTTTCTTTGCCTTATAATTGGAAAGCAGTGAACAAGGATTCACCAAGGGGGAGCCGAAAACATCGTGTGTTTAAAAATTAAACCCTGCTACGGTAAGACCAGGTGAAGGCAGAGAGGGAACCCTAGACCCCTTTCTCACCTGGTTGTAACGGTTGGAAAAGCTGGTGTTCTCCCTGGAGCAAAGGAGATTGAGGGGAGATTTGATAGAGGTGTTCAAGATTATGACAGGCTTAGATAAGTTAGACAAGAAAGACTGTTCCCATTAACTGATGATACAAAGACTAAGGGATATAGATTGAAGGTTTTGGCAAGAGATGCAGGGAAAATGTGAGGAAGAACTTTTTTACGCAGCGGATGGTAATGATCTGGAAATCGCTGCCTATGAGGGTTGTGGAAGCAGAGACAATCAATGATTTCAAAAGGAAATTGGATGGACACCTTAAGGAAATAAACTTGTACGGCTATCGAGTGGGGAAGAGGGACTGATTGGAATCGATGGAGGTGGTCAGTGGTTTGTGGAGCAGCGCCTGGAGTGGCTATAAAGGCCAATTCTGGAGTGACAGACTCTTCCACAGGTGCTGCAGAAAAAATTGGTTGTCGGGGCTGTTACACAGTTGGCTCTCTCCTTGCGCTTCTGTCTTTTTTCCTGCCAACTGCTAAGACTCTTTGACTCGCCACACTTTAGCCCCGCCTTTATGGCTGCCCGCCAGCTCTGGCGATCGCTGGCAACTGACTCCCACGACTTGTGATCAATGTCACAGGACTTCATGTCGCGTTTGCAGATGTCTTTAAAGCGGAGACATGGACGGCCGGTGGGTCTGATACCAGTGGCGAGCTCGCTGTACAATGTGTCCTTGGGGATCCTGCCATCTTCCATGCGGCTCACATGGCCAAGCCATCTCAAGCGCCGCTGACTCAGTAGTGTGTATAAGCTGGGGATGTTGGCCGCCTCGAGGACTTCTGTGTTGGAGATACAGTCCTGCCACCTGATGCCAAGGATTCTCCAGAGGCAGCGAAGATGGAATGAATTGAGACGTCGCTCTTGGCTGACATACGTTGTCCAGGCCTCGCTGCCATAGAGCAAGGTACTGAGGACACAGGCTTGATTAACTCGGACTTTTGTGTTCCGTGTCAGTTATTGTCTACTCTATAACTACTTCCCTTAAATAAGGCTCCTTAGTCTTTTTGAAGAACAAGCTTTATTAACTATATTTCTATCCAATAGATAATGGATCCCTCTACCTATGTTTATTATCCCAACCACTAAAGTTATACCTTAATCATCCATGGCTGACATCATTATAGTCACATATTCCCTTACACTTGCACTTTTCATATATAACACATAGATTAGAAAAGCAGAATACAAGTTTTTTTTTTCTCACAACAATTCAAAGCCATCCTGTTTATCTTAGAAAGTCAGTGACACCATGATACAAAGATGTTTGACTGTTCACCCTTAACTCTTCAAGCTTAACAATATACAACTCTCCAGGACGTCCAACAGAAAACACCTACATATGTTAGGCTGAGCTAGCAAAAAAAGGATTTAAACATATTTTGTCGCTCCATTCATAATCTGTAAAGAACCAGCCTGGGTTTATTTCATGAATGTTGTGAAGGTGGGCCGTCCTCACCATGAACTACGGTCTGACTGGATATGGTCCGCTCTAAGAGCTTGGACCGGAGCAGCAACAGTCAGCAGCGGACCTAGGAGGAGGAGGATCCGGACCGGAGGAAACTAAAGAGCGGGGCTCGAGGCCCTTATCTACCTTAGACCGAAGCAGCGGCAGTCGGAGGCTCTCTTGCTGTGTTGGCACGCACTGAGTTTCAAAAAAGGAAGAAAAAAACTACAAGCGACATCACGGGAGATCTGTAATCTGATTGGTTGTTAAGTAACAGCCGTTATTACCTGAAAATAGCTTAAAAATCAGGGGCAAAAATGTTATTTTTTTAAACCCTTAAATAGCTACCTTGTAAGTGATAAGGTTAGTACGACTAAGGTTTTGTTTTAATTAATGTAATTTATTCATAATTACTAATTAGAATAGTGCTGTTTGGACACAGTCAGGCTGTGAGTTGTGTGCGAGGGATTTTACTGACTGGGGAAGCAGGGAGTAGGGAAGCAGCTGATTGGTAAGTAGGTTCAGGTGAGTTTTTCTACTTTTTCTACAATTTATACTACTGCAGTCCATTAGCTTCAAAAGTAAAGATAAGGACTTTAGATTGTAGTGGGTAGAGTTTGGAGTAGAACAAGGTCCCTAATGTAATTAGTATTTTTTAATTAAAGGGAGTAACTAAGTAACCTAAAGGTAAGGCATGGCAGGAGAGGTCGCTCCTCTTGCGCTATGTGGGAAATCAGGGACGCTTCCAGTGTCCCTGACCACCATGTGTGCATGAAGTGTATCCATCTTCAGCTACTGACTACCCGCATTATGGAGCTGGAGCTGTGGGTGGATTCACTATCGAGCATCTGCGATGCTGCGATCATTGTGGATAGCACCTTTAGCGAGGTGGTCACACTGCAGGCAAATGCAGCAAAGGCAGAAAGGGAATGGGTGACCACCAGGCAGTGTAGAGGAAGGCAGGTAGTGCAGGAGTCCCCTGTTGCCACCGCCCTCTCTAACGGATATACTGCTTCGGATATTGTTGGGGGAGATGGCTCAGGGGAAAGCAGAAAGAGCCAAGTTCATGGCACCATGGGTGGCTCTGCTGCACAGGAGGGGAGGAAGAAGAGTGGCAGTGCTATAGTGATAGGGGATTCAATCGTATGGGGAACAGACCGGCCTTTCTGTGGCCACAAAAGAGACTCTGGGATGGTATGTTGCCTCCTGGTGCTAGGGTCAAGGATGTCTCTGAGTGGCTGCAGGGCATTCTGAGGGGGGAGGGTGAGTAGCCAGTTGTCATGGTACATATTGGTACCAACGACATAGGTAAAAAAAGGGATGAGGCCCTACAAGCTGAATATAGGGAGTTAGGACATAAATTAAAAAGTAGGACCTCAAAGGTAGTAATGTCAGGATTACTACCAGTGTCACGTGCTAGCGAGAGCAGAAATAGCAGGATATATCCGAGGAATATGTGGCTGGGGAAATGGTGTAGGGGGAGGGATTCAGATTCCTGGGACATTGGGACAGGTTCTGGGGAAGGTGGGACCAGGACCAATTTCCTCGGGGGGTTGTTTGCTAGTGCTGTCGGGGAGGGTTTAAACTAGAATGGCAGGGAGATGGGAATCTGAGCAGGGAGACAGAGGAGGGGGAAGCAAGGATAGAAATGAAAGACAGAAAGGTAAGAAGCAAAAGTGGAAGGCAGCGAAAACAAATGGAGCCATCGTGCAAAATTAAACTAAGATGATTAACAATGTTAAAAAAATAACTCTAAAGGCATTGTGTCTTAATGCATGGAGCATTAGCAATAAGGTAGATGAATTAAGAACACAAATAGATACGAACGGTTACGATATTGTAGCGATTACGGAGACATGGCTGTAGGGTGACCGAGGATGGGAACTGAACATCCAGGGGTATTCAATATTTAGGAAGGACAGGCAAAAAGGGAAAGGAGGTGGGGTAGCGTTGTTAGGAAAGGAGGAAATCAATGCAATAGTGAGGAAGGATATTGGCTCAAAATCATGATGTGGAATCTGTATGGGTGGAGTTAAAAAACACCAAGGGGCAGAAAACATTGGTGGGGGTTGTCTATAGGCCCCCAAACGTTAGTGGAGATGTAAGGGATGGCATTAAACAGGAAATTAGTGATTCATGCAATAAGGGTACAACTGTAATTATGGGTGACTTTAATCATATAGCTTGGTCAAACCAAATTAGCAATAATACTGTGGAGGAGGATTTCGTGGACTGTGTATGTGACGGTTTTTTAGACCAGTACTTTGAGGAATCAACTAGAGAACAGGCTATCCTAGACTGGGTATTGTGCAATGAGAAAGGATTAATTAACAATCATGTTGTGCAGGGTCCCTTGGGGAGGAGCGACCATAACATGATAGAATCCTTCATTAAGATGGAGAATTAAGTAGTTGAATCCGAAACTAGGGTCCTGAATCTAAATAAAGGAAACTACGAAGGTATGAGGCACGAGTTGGCTATGGTAGATTGGGGAACTTTACTAAAAAGGTTGACGGTGGATAGGCAATGGATAATATTTAAAGAATGTGTGCATGAATGACAACAATTATTCATTCCTGTCTGGCGCAAAAATAAAACCGGAAAGGTGGCTCAACCATGACTTACAAAAGAAATTAGGGATAGTATTAGATCCAACGAGAAGGCATATAAAATTGCCAGAAAAAGCAGCCAGTCTGAGTATTGGGAGCAGTTTAGAATTCAGCAAAGGAGGACAAAGAGGTTGATAAAGCGAGAGAAAATAGTGTATGAGAGTAAACTTGCGGGGAACATAAAAACTGACTGTAAAAGCTTCTATAAATATGTGAAGAGAAAAAGATTAGTGAAGATAAATTTAGGTCCCTAACAGTCTGAAACGGGGAAAATTATAATGAGGAACAAAGAAATGGCAGAACAATTAAACACATACTTTGGTTCTGTCTTTACAAAGGAGGACAGAAATAACCTCCCAGAAATGTTAAGGAATCAAAGGTCTAATGAGAGGGAGGAACTGAAGGAAATCAGTATTAAAAAAATAGTGCTAGGGAAATTATTGGGGTTAAAGGCTGACAAATCCCCAGGGCCTGATAATCTACATCCCAGAGTATTAAAGGAAGTGGCCCTGGAAATAGTGGATGCATTGGTGGTCATCTTCCAAAATTCTATAGACTCTGGAGCAGTTCCTACTGATTGGAGGGTGGCAAATGTAACCCCACTATTTAAAAAAGGAGGGAGAGAAAAAACAGGGAACTACAGACCAGTTAACCTTACATCAGTAGTGGGGAAAATGCTAGCGTCTATTATAAGGGATGTGATAGCAGAACACCTGGAAAACATAAACGGGATTGGACAAAGTCAGCATGGGTTTACGAAAGGGAAATCATGCTTAACAAATCTACTGGAGGTTTTTGAGAATGTAACCAGTATAATAGATAAGGGAGAACCAGTGGATGTGGTGTATTTGGATTTTCAGGAGGCTTTTTTAAGGTCCCACATAAGAGGTTAGTGTGCAAAATTAAAGCACATGGGATTAGGGGGTAATATACTAGCATGGATTGAGAACTGGTTGACAGACAGGAAACAGGGAGCAGGAATAAAATGGGTTTTTTCCAGGTGGCAGGCAATGACTAGTGGGGTACTGCAGGGATCAGTGCTTGGGCCCCAGCTATTCACAATATATATTAATGACTTGGGTGAGGGAACTAAATGTAACATTTCCAAGTTTGCAGACGACACAAAGCTTGGGGGGGAATGTGAGCTGTGAGGAGGATGCAAAGAGGCTCCAATGTGATTTGGACAAGTTGGGTGAGTGGGCAGACGCATGACAGATGCAGTATAATGTGGATAAATGTGAGGTTATCCACTTTGGCAGTAAAAACAGAAAAGCAGATTATCTGAATGGTGATAGATTGGGAAAGGGGGAGGTGCAACGAGACCTGGGTGTCCTTATACACCAGTCGCTGAAAGTAAGCATTCAGGTGCAGCAAGCAATTAGGAAGGCGAATGGTATGTTTGCCTTCATTGCAAGAGGATTCGAGTACAGGAGCAAGGATGTCTTATTGCAGTTATACAGGGTCTTAGTGAGACCACATCTGGAGTATTGTGTGCAGTTTTGGTCTCCTTATCTGAGGAAGGATGTTCTTGCCATGGAAGGAGTGCAAAGAAGATTTACTAGGCTGATTCCTGGGATGGCAGGGTTGACATATGAGGAGAGATTGAGGCGACTAGGCTTGTATTCACTAGCGTTTAGAAGAATGAGAGGGGATCTCATAGCAACCTATAAAATTCTAACAGGACTAGACAGGCTAGATGCAGGGAGGATGTTCCCGATGGCTGGGGAGTCCAGAACCAGGGGTCACAGTCTCAGGATACTGGGTATGCCATTTAGAACCGAGATGAGGAGCAATCTCTTCACTCAGAAGGTGGTGAACCTGTGGAATTCTTTACCGCTGGAGGCAGTTGTGGCCAAGTCATTAAATATATTCAAGAAGGAGATAGATATATTTCTTAATGCCAAAGGGATCATGGGATATGGGGAGAAAGCGGGAACAGGGTACTGAATTAGACGATCAGCCATGATCTTTTTGAAAGGTGGAGCAGGCCCGAAGGGCCGAATGGCCTACTCCTGCTCCTATTTTCTATGTTTCTAAACTCCACCATTTGAGTTTCTGTGGAAAGAGCAGAATGAGTGGGACTAATTGGAATGCTCTTTCAAAAAGTCACATAGCATGATGTGCTGAATCGCGTCCTTTGGTGCTGTAAGATTCTATGGGTCGTTCAATTCTATAACCTATGACACTCACAGTGTAGTGTCAAAGCTGATGAATGATTAGGGTGGCACAGTAGTTAACACCGCAGCCTCCCAGCTCCAGCGACCTGGGTTTGGTTGTGGGTACTGCCTGTGCAGAGTTTGCAAGTTCTCTCTGTAACTGGGTGGGTTTCTACTGGGTGCTCCAGTTCCCTCCCACAGCCAAAGACTGCTAGGTAAATTGGCTGTTGTAAATTGCCCCTAGTTTCGGTAGGTGGTAAGAGAATTGAGGGAATGTAGGATTAGTATAAATGGGTGGTTGATGGTCGGCACAGACTCGGTGGGCCAAAGGGCCTGTTTCAGTGCTGTATCTCTCCATGACTCTATTATATTGTAGAATGCCTGTACCTATGGAAACTTACTCTGGCACAAGTCAACGTGTTCGGGAGACGAGGGTGAAATGCTCCAATTTATGGCTGCATTTGATAGATCTCTTTCAGTAGTTAACATTTTGGGATACAGTGTTATGAGTAATTTGAAACATGACATGTGGTGACTGTAGCATTCTTGGGAGCAACAGTTGACTTTTGACATATGGTACCCAAAACTCTTCACCACTGGGGTTACTCTCTGGTTATGTTTGACTCTGTTGTAGACCAATTGATAAAGATTGATTGGTATAATTAGCCAACAAATTTTTAAAAAATTCATTCACAGGATGCGCCCAGCGTTTATTGCCCACCCCTAACTGCCCTTGAAAATGTGGTGATGAGCTGCCTTCATTGAGTAAAACTAAATGGTTTCCTCGGCCATTTTAGAGGGTAGTTAAGAGTCAACCACATTGCTGTGGGTCTGGAGTCACATGTAGATCAGACCGGGTAAGGACAGCTGGTTTCCTTCCCTAAAGCACATTAGTGAACCAGATGTTTTTTAAAAAATAACGATCTGGCAGTTTTGTGGTCACCATTACTGATACTAGCTTTTTATCCCAAATTTATTTAATTATTTGAATTTCAATTCCCCAGCTGCCACTCTGGTCCATTAGTTCAGGCCTCTGGATTACTAGTTCAGTAACATAACCACTATGCTATCGTACCCCTTTATTGTCATTGTATCATGTGACTACCACAAGAAATCCCAATCACTGAAGGAAAGCATGTTTTTTTTATTCATTTGTGGGACGTGGGTGTCGCGGGCTAGCCCAGCATTTATCGCCCATCCCTAATTGCCCCTGAACTGACTGGCCTGTTCGGCCATTTCGGAGGGTAGTTAAGAGTCAACCACATTGCTGTTGGATCAAACTCTGCCTATTTCCAAGCAAGACAGTAATTTGAACTTATGTGGAACTGACTACCATAAGGAATAGTTGAGATGAATAGAACAGATACATTTAAGGGGAAGATAGCTAAACAACTGAGGGAGAAAGAAATAGAAAGTTATGCTGATAAGGGTTAGATGAAGAGGGGGCTCAGGTGGAGCAGAAACACCAGCATAGACCAGTGGGTTGGATGGCCTGTTTCACACTGTCACTTCTTTGTAATATGTCAACACGATGTCTCTCAGTCTTCATCTGTTTTCTAAACCTGGCAAATACATTCCCAGTGCTGGCCTCACATGTCCATTTTAGATTACTCCTGTCACTAACTTCCTATGCAAAAAAAAAATCACCTGCAGGAAATGACACCATGCACAATTACTTGTAATAAGCAGCTTACTGAAGCGAGCTGCAGTCTTTATTCATCCCAACACCTTGAAAATATTTGCCATGGCAATTATTCAATATATACAAAAACACTTTGGTAAGTTAGTGTCATATAATGAGAAGAGCTGGGTAGCTATCTGATAAGAAAGAGCAGACAGGCAGAATATTAAAATACTCAATCTACCACTGAAAGACGGAGCTGTTAAAATGGAAATTTAACTTGAATTGAGTATTTTAATTAAGATAAATAATAAATGCAATTATAATACAATGCTCATTAATACTTGCCAGAGCTACCCATTGTCTTGAATTCTGGTCTCTTGTGCATTCCTCACTTCCTTCACCCATCATTGCAACTCAAGCACTAAGGTCTGGAATTTCTCCCTTAACCCTCTCTGCCTCTCTGCCTCTTCAACTTTTTACCTCTTTCCTCCTTAAAGAAACTTTTTAAAACGAGCTCTTTGACCAAGCTCTCGTTTACCTGAACACGCATCTCCTTATCTGACTAGGTGCCAATTTTTGTCTCATAACACCTCTGTGAAGCAGCTGGGGACATTTTACTGCATTAAAGGAGCTATTGAAATGCAAGTTGTTGTTGTTAAGTTTAGCTCGTTTGGTGAACAAACCCCAATAGTGGGCCGAATGGCCAGCTTTTTGTTGCAACTTTTATGCAATAACATTTTTGACTTCTGACTCTGAGATAACCCTGCTCAGGTGATTACCAGTCCAATCACGTTGAAGAAATGAGGCGCAAGCAGCTGAAATTCTATTGGCCACTGGCTGCTCGAGGTGCGGCCGATTTCTATTTTACAAGGCTCGAACTGATGAGAGGCACTCTCACCCAAAACAAGTGGGATCATAATTTAAATGCTTATATTCGGGTCCTTTGCCAGTTGCGGTTTCACAATGCAATTTTCAGATAACAATGGGTGGACCCTGCACTGTGCCCACTCAGTTCAGTGTTACTGTGCATGCATCAGCTTAAACTGCAAACCTTAATAGGACTGCAGCAATCTTTTTTGAAAATTGGAGCAAAAAAACCTCAATACCACTGATTTATTTTGGGGCTAGGAGAACGATTAATGTCTGTCAAAATTCTTCCCACCCTCCGTAGAACAGTGCATCTTCTTCTTCTTTGGCCTCCTTGTCTCGGGAGACAATGGGTAAGTGCCTGGAGGTGGTCAGTGGTGTGTGGAGCAGCGCCTGGAGTGGCTATAAAGGCCAATTCTAGAGTGACGGGCTCTTCTACAGCTGCTGCAGAAAGATTTCTTTGTCGGGGCTGTTACACAGTTGCGCTTCTGTCTTTTTTCCTGCCAACTGCTAAGTCTCTTCGACTTGCCACACTTTAGCTCCGCCTTTATGGCTGCCCGCCAGCTCTGGCGATCGCTGGCAACTGACTCCCACGACTTGTGATCAATGTCACAGGACTTCATGTCGCGTTTGCAGACATCTTTAAAGCAGAGACATGGACGGCCAGTGGGTCTGATACCAGTGACGAGCTCGCTGTACAATGTGTCTTTGGGGATCCTGCCATCTTCCATGCGGCTCACATGGCCAAGCCATCTCAAGCGCCGCTGACTCAGTAGGGTGTATATGCTGGGGATGTTGGCCGTCCCGAGGACTTCTGTGTTGGAGATATGGTCCTGCCACCTGATGCCAAGTATTCTCCGGAGGCAGCGAAGACGGAATGAATTGAGACGTCGCTCTTGGCTGACATACGTTGTCCAGGCCTCGCTGCCATAGAGCAAGGTACTGAGGACACAGGCTTGATTAACTCGGACTTTTGTGTTCCGTGTCAGTGCGCCATTTTCCCACACTCTCTTGGCCAGTCTGGACATAGCAGTGGAAGCCCTTCCCATGTGCTTGTTGATTTCTGCATCTAGGGACAGGTTACTGGTGATAGTTGAGCCTAGGTAGGTGAACTCTTGAACCACTTCCAGAGCGTGGTCGCCAATATTGATGGATGGAGCATTTCTGACGTCCTGTCCCATGATGTTTGTTTTCTTGAGGCTGATGGTTAGGCCAAATTCGTTGCAGGCAGCCGCAAACCTATCGATGAGACTCTGCAGATACTCTTCAGTGTGAGATGTTAAAGCAGCATCGTCAGCAAAGAGGAGTTTCCTGATGAGGACTTTCCTGATGAGAACAGTGTATAATGTATTGGTAAAAAATAGCTTACTAGAGATCAATATTGATATCTTTATATTATGAGGACCTATTCTGTGCAATACTGCCTAACACATTGTTAGATGAAGGCGTTGGGATTCTGTGGGAAATGCTAATTAAGCAGGAAGTGTCAGACAAATGCAATTTCAGAAGCATAGAATGGTTTGTCTAAAAATTGTAGTTAGTTTGGACCCAACATGTCTTTGTTCCAACTGTTATCATTCTGTTACAGTGTGATGTTTATAATCATGCAAACTTGTTGCATTATTTACTTAAATGACACTTATAGACCAGTGAGAATAGAGTTTATGTGGTGTAACATTTCCATCTGGTGTAGGAGCATATGATATGTAAAGATCACATGACACTAATGGCAGAATTGATTGGTTTTGAGAAAGTCATCTGACATTGTCCATCCAGGTGTAGAAATAGAGTGTTTATTGGCACCACAGTGTCAGTCAATGAGTTGAAGATGTGATGGGTGGTGCAGGGTGGGCATGGCATGGCGTGGTGTGGCAGGGTGAGGTGGGGCAGGCACAGAAATTATAGCAGAACTCACATCAAACAGTCTAGTTTGCAGTAAACAGAGTCCATTTAAGCAGAGGACTACAGCAAACAGTCTACAGAGTCTATTCAAGAGATTCTCTATGAACTACAGCAAACGGAACTCATGATAAAAACTGCAGCAATATTTCCTGCTAAATGCAGGGCAATTTCTCCAGCAGAATGCAGTAAGTGGAGGATAGTTATATACAAGTTTTGTGCATAAAACCAATCTCAGTCACTGTAGTGCAGTCTCCAAGCATGATTGATGGATGAATTACCCAATCCTCTCCATTCTGGCTGGCAATAATAGTGCTACTACATGTAGCCATATAAATGGGTTTTTGTTTGCTAATTATTTCATATTCCATGCTGAGAACTCACCTGGATTAATTCGAATTAAAGGTAGGAATGAGGGAATATCATTCCCTCACCAGGATACATTTCTTATAATTGCATGTTGTTTGATGGATTAGTTCACTTGACTGGTTCTGTTATGTTGGATATTTTTAAGGGTAAAATCCTGCTTACATTGGCCGGAATTTTTGTTTGGCAGGAGACCCTGTCCACTGGCCAAAAAGTTGGCGGTGAGCTTGCCTCTGCCGAAACTGGGAAGCCAAACTGGAATTTTTCACTCCCTCGGTCTTTAATTGGTCTTGGGAGGGACTTCCACCTCCTTGAGGCAGGAAGTACTGCCTAATGGAGCTGCCGGCCAATCAGCAGGCCAACAGGTCTTAGTCCCAGCAGCTCTACTGGGAGCGGTGGCCACTGCTGGGACTACACCCAGCTTCAGCAGGAAGACAAAGGACGGCCCGGGAAAGGAGGTAAGTTTTTAGGGCCTCACCGGGGAGAATCGGCTAGGTCCTGGTGAGGCAAGGGGAATTGGTTAGCGGGGCAGGAGGGGTTGTTGGGCATTGGGAGTGGCTGGGGCTTCAAGGGCGGCCCTCTGTGGGGCACAGGGTGCCTGATCAGGAGGGCCTCCCGCCCAGCCCGCAAGAAAGCTGCCTGGTTTCACCAGGTGGGGTTTTTAAGGCTTCTGCCGCCTGCCAGCTAAGGGTACAATACCCGTGGCGGCAGGTGGAGACCCTTAAATGCCAGATAATTGGCCACTTAAGAGTCTTGATTGGGCTGGGGTGTGTGGGCGGTTTCTCACTGCTGTCGCCCCACTTATAATTGAAGCGGGGGCAGGAGCGGGTAGGGAACAGCACCCCCCCACCTCCCAATCAACTTTACATCTGCCACTCCACCCCCCTCCCACCCCCTCTCCCACTCGTTTGGGGGGGGGGGTGTAAAATTCCAATTGTGGCTGTCTTTAGCTCATAAAGATTACTTTGTGTTTCAGTGAGGCTTATCTGTATTTAATATATATTAATTATTACTTCCATTCTTCACTGGTGTGCAGGAAATGTTAGAGCTAGTAAAGGGACAACTTGTCCGACTTGCTCATTAACCTTCACCAATCCAACAGTTGTGAAAAGACCTTGAGCACCTGTTTGCTCTGGTTAGGAAAAGATGTGAAATCAGCAGAATAAACTTTAGCGTATTTCAGACTTCACTGGTACCTGTTATAGGTAGCACAACCACCTGACATCAGGACTCAAGGATTAATTCTTGAATGTGGGGTGTTATGTATTTGCTGGTTTGCTGGATATTTTATATATCTGATTTATCTCAGAGCAATGCAGAGATGACGCTAGTTCTAACTCAACAGCTAGTTTATTTAAAATATCTCAGCACTTGCAAGATTTCAGCACAGTCTCTTTCAAACACTCTTGTGTTTTTACTAGAACCTTCCAGAACGTTCTGATGAAAGGTCATAGACCCAAAACGTTAACTCTGCTTCTCTCTCCACAGGTGCTGCCTGACCTGCTGAGTATTTCCAGTACTTTCTGTTTTTATTTCAGATTTCCAGCATCTGACGTATTTTGCTTTTATTATACTGAATAGTTAGTCTGTTTTGGTGGTGTTGGTTGACAGATAAATGCTAACCAGTACAGCCCTTTGCTTTTCTTCAAATAGTGCCTGTTTTTCCTTCATATCCGCTTGAACAGTGGAAAGGGTCTCACTTTAACAATTGCAACACAGCACCTCTGACAATGTAGCACCTTCTTTGGTAAAGTATGGGAGCCTACATCATGCACTCAAATTTTAGAGGGGACTTGAATTGATGAGTTTCTAACTTAGAATCAAGAGTGTTGCCATTGAGCGAAGTTGACACATGTAGCTCAATGCTGTTTCAAATGAGAGTGACCTTTCCATTCAAAGAAAGTTAAAAGTACGATAATTACTGCTTGATCTACATTCTTTGACATTAACATTATCCTTTGGTAGTGCTTGATTAATGCATTTGTGTATAATTTTAAAAAGTAATCATTCAAATAAATAGGTTAATAATAATATAATAGCACACAAAGACATTTACATCAACTCATTGAGCAGGAAATTAATCTACAGAGGGTAGTGGTTGATTATTTGAGAAAAATAAAAGAGCTCTGGGGGAAAAAAACTAGGGGAATGGGACTAAGCATATAGCTCTATTAGAGCCATGGGCTGAATGACTGTAAAACTGTCAGTCAAACACTTAAAAATTGATCCAAGTTGATTGTGAGGAAACAGACCATCAAAAACAACGACTGTATATTTACTCCACGAGTTTTCAAACATGCATGGGCAAATTTACTTTTTAAATTTATATCTGCAAACAAATTAGCTAATGCAATTCCCTTCCTATGCAAGCATTTGTGTGTGTACGTTTGCAATTGAATCTCACTAGTGAGAATGATATTCCATGAACAGATCAGTGACTATAAATCTAGGAGAATTCTAACTTCACTGAAGTCAGAATATAATGCAGGTGCAGCAGTAATAATGAATTCAAAGAGAGAGCCCTTCTGACATTGTTAAGTCAGCAGCAGGCAATACCCCATTATAATGCTATTAGTTTAACAACAGGGAACGTATTTCTTAAAATCTTTGGAGCCACACACCTTCCCAGTTACTTTCCATGTTTGCTATCCTTGCAGTTTTATTTTACAGGAGGTCTCTTGAATTTACACAAGCTGGGAGGACAGCACTGCAATTAACTAACAGAAGGTAAATATGCAGCAGGTTAAGGTACCAAATGTTAGGTTTATCCTTACCGCAAGGCAGAAAGCGCTTCATTCTTAAGCAAGCATCCATTATCGGAACTAAATGGAGACAATTACATTTTCGATGTGACCTTAAATGCACATTTAAAAACACTCTTATGCCTTCATAGGAAATGCCACAAGCTGCTGATTCATTCAAAATTTAAATGATGGGAAAATAGCGAGGAACTTTGGCCTCCTCCTGTTCATATTCAGCCCCTCAACCTTGCTCCGCTATTCAATTAGATCATGGACCTCAACTCCACGTACCCACCTCTCCTCCATATCATAACCTAACAAAATATATGGATCTCAGTCTTAATAGCTCCGATAGTCCCAGCATCTATAGCTTTTTGGAATACTGAGTTCCAGATTTCTACTATACTTTGTGTGAAAAAATGCTTCCTGATTTTGCACCCAATTGACCTGGCTCCAATTTTCATATGATGTCCCCTTGTTCTTGATTCACACACCAGAGGAAATAGTTTTCCTGTATTTTATTTATTCACAGCAGGTGGGCACTGATGCCAAAGCCAGCATTTTTTTCCCATCCCTGTTGCTCTTGAGAAGGGAGTAATGAGCCACCTTCTTGTCAACTGGGTGGTTTGCTAGGCCAATTCAGAGGACAGTTAAGAGTCAACCACATTGCTGTGGGTCTGGAATCACATGTAGGCAAGACCAGGTGAGGTGTTCAGTGGTATAGAGTTGTGAGGGAGTTGCCCTGGGAGTCCTCAACATTGACTCTTGACCCTATGAAGTCTCAGGGCATCAAGTCAAACATGGGCAAGGAAACCTCCTGCTGATTATCACTGTGCTAAATGGGATAGATTTTGAACAGATCCAGCAACTTAAAACTGGGCATCAATGAGAAGCTGTGGACCATCAGCAGCAGCAGAACTGCATTCAACTACAATCTGTAATCCGGCATGTCCCCCGCTCTACTATTACCATCAAGCCAGGAGACCAACCCTCGTTCAATGCAGAGTGCAGG
The DNA here is from genome assembly GCF_036365525.1 of Heterodontus francisci. Lineage (NCBI taxonomy): Eukaryota > Metazoa > Chordata > Chondrichthyes > Heterodontiformes > Heterodontidae > Heterodontus > Heterodontus francisci. The sequence goes on from NC_090382.1 coordinate 113,039,924, forward strand.
AGGGCATGCCAGGAGCAGCATCAGGCATACCTCAAAATGAGGTGTCAGCCTGGTGAAGTTACAACACAGGACTAGTTGCATACCAAACATTGGCAGCAGCATGTGATAGATAGGGATAAGTGATCCCACAACCAACCGATCCAGTTGTGAATGGTGGTGGACAATTAAACAACTAACAGGAGGAGGAGGCTCCACAAGTATCCCCATCCTCAATGATAGGAGAGCCCAGCACATCAGTGCAAAAGACAAGGCTGAAGCATTTGCAACCATCTTCAGCCAGATGTGCTGAGTGGATGATGCATCTCGGCCTCCTCCTGAGGTCTCCAACATCACAGATGCCAGTCTTCAGCCAATTTGATTCACTCCACATGATATCAAGAAATGGCTGAAGGCACTGAAGACTGCAAAGGCTATGGACCCTGAGGACATTCCGCCAATAGTACTGAAGACTTGTGCTCCAGAACCTGCCGCGCCCATAGCCAAGCTGTTCCAGAACAGCTACAACACTGGCATCTACCCAGCAATGTGGAAAATTGCCCAGATATGTCCTGACGACAAAAAGCTGTACAAATCCAACCCGGCCAATTACTGCCCCATCAATCTACTCTTAATCATCAGCAAAGTGATGGAAGGAGTCGTCGACAGTGCTATTGTGCAGCACTTACTCAGTAATAACCTGCTCACTCAGTTTGGGTTCCACCAGGGCCACTCGGCTCCTGACCTCATCACAGCCTTGGTTCAAACATGGACAAAGAGCTGAACTTAAGAGGTGAGGTGAGAGTGACTGCCCTTGACATCAAGGCAGCATTTGACCGAATATGGCATCGCCGTCCCTTCACTGCCACTGGGTCAAAATCCTGGATCTCCTTTCCTAACAGCACTGTAGTTATACCTACCCCAAATGGCCTGCAGCGGTTCAAGAAAGCAGCTCACCACCTTCTCAAGAGCAATTAGGAATGGGCAGTAAATGGTGGCCTAGCCAGCGACGTCCACCTCCTGTGAAAGAATAAAAACAGGTTTGTGCGTTCAAATCCAACTCCAACTCCAAAGCTGTAGCCTGTAATTCATGCTAACACTCCAGTACTGTCGTGAGGGAGTGCTGAACTGTTGGAGGTGCTGTCTTTCAAATGAGTGTCATGCCAATGTGCTATGTTGAATGATAATTTTTCAATCCACCGGCTGGAGACCTGAATTTATTTTTTTAAAAGAAATTAAAAAGGAACAGATAAAAGGCAACTTTGCTAGCAGCATAAGATGGCCACCTAATTTGCAACACTGTATCCTACATTGCAAGGCCTGTGAGGAGGGAGACAAAGAGTCTCGCCTGTCCCAACAAGAACCAAGACCTGGGGAATTTGTTCCCATTAGCAAGGCATCAAGACTATTACATGAACAACCCTGGTTGTGAGAAAGAAATCCCCCGGCATGGGCTGTTTTAGTTGCAAGAGGAAATACACTGCTAACTACCATGCTTGAATCACTGGGTGACGGTCATGTGACAATCTCCCCCATCTGCGTGTTTTAAGCTGGTGTTTCTCTGCAGCGGGTTGACAAGCATCTGGACTCTGACAGGTGCAGACCCAAGAGGGGGGTCCCTCCCTTCTCTTTCTCTCTCTCCATTCCAGCTTGCAAGTTTCAAACCCTGCCTGCTGACTGTGACCATCGGCTGTAACTGGAGACCCCTTCAAGGAGATCATTCGCATCATGTCTCCAAGAGATCCACTGAGTCAGCCATCTATCTCTTCAAACCGGAAGCCTCAGGGCCACTGAATTCAGCTAGATGCTAGCCAAGTTACCAAACTCCACAGACCACATACTTGTTTTTCTATGGACTCTAACTCAACCAATCTACCTTTCCCCACTCTGTAACCTATTTGTGTGTGAACCTCGATTTTGTGTGTGTGTGTGAGTGTGTGTGTGAAATCTGGAGCGTAGTTTATTATTTTACTTAGCTTTATTGCACTTAAACCAATCTAACATCTTTCTTTTTTCAACTCAAGAAACCCTGAATTAAGAATTAATTAAAAGAATTAAACATGTTGCGGTCAAACAAGCAGACCGTAACATGAGACATTAAACTGAGGCCCCATTTGCCATTTCAGGTGGATGTAAAACAATCCTAGGACACTATTCTGAAGAAGAGCAGGAGGGTTCTTCCTGGTGTCCTGCCCAATATTTATCCCTCTACTAAGATCACCAAGCCAGATGATCTGATCATTATCACATTGTTGTTTGGAGGGGCTTGCTGTGTGCAAATTGGTTGTTTTTCTTTCAGTGCAACAGTGGCTACACTTGAAAATAGTGTTTCATTAGCTGTAAAGCATTTTGGGACATCCTGAGGTTCTGAAAGATGTTGCATAAAATGCAAGTTATTTCTGTCTTAATATTTAAGACATCTTTCCTTTTCTCCCATTTAAAAGGCTGGGTGGGCAGCTGCTCAACAACAGAGTTCTGTAACAAGCTCAACAGATGAGAGACCCAAGTCAACAAAATCCCTAAGAAAGCACCATATCCTGTCCTATTCTAGAGCTGATCACCTCACTCCACTGAAAATAGATTTTAAAATGTCACACGCTAACTAGCTAATGTATATGTATAATCAAAGTGATTCTATTTTGTAAAAGGTGATATATGATGTTGTTTATATTGTCTAGCTGACCATACCATAAATGCCTGTGTATCAACAACTGAAAGATTGGAATAGGAAGATTGGAAGAAAACTTCTCAGGCTACCAAAGTTTTTATGAAACTATTCAAAACTTCTTTGTCGGTCTGCTGCAATTTGTGTTGCAATCAGCATTCTCTTTGCTGCCACCAACCTAAGAGATGACAAGTTCCACCCCCACCCCCCCCCCCCCCCCCCACCAACTATTCCAGTTCTACAACAGACAATATAATCTCAGCTGTGACAGTGTCAACCGCAAACTGACCAGTTATTGTTGTGGGGAAATCTCAGTGGATTATAGAATCTAAGTTAAATTGACAGTCTCGGTGGAGACTGTTCATTAAAGCACTTCTGTGATAAGGGTTCAAATTCAACTCAAACTGATAGTAATTCAAACTGAAACAGGTCCTAAGGGAGTTGAGTTTGGGCAGTCTTACTAAGTTTGCCACGGAGACTTTGCAGTTCAAACTCAGCATCAAATGATCCAAATTGGAGATCGTCACCGAGAAAGTCCACTAAAATTTATGAGTGTGAAGGGAACTGTCACTTTGGTAGAGAAAGGCAATTGTTGGGGCAATAATACCTGGAGGCTATGGACTTCCTATTAGTTTCAATAAGCCAAAAGTAACATTTCAGACAGCACCTTCCATGCCCTATAAACAATCATCCTTCTCTGCTGGGAATCCATTCTGCAAAAGAGAACTGTTTACATACCTGGCTGTGTGTGCTACCTAATGACTTGCCTGTCAACCAAGAGCTGCTAACATAAATCAAAAGGCAAGTTCAGCATTTGGATGGCTCAGAAACTAAGGGCTGGATTGTGTTCTCCCCCAGGCATTGGGGTCCGCGGTGGTGGGGGGCCTGAAGATGCCTCTGAGAGAGGGCTGCCACGCACCCCAACGCGGAGAGGACCCGACCCAATATTATTGGCGGCGCCAAGGCCTCGTGATAACTCCCCGGCCACTTGGTGACAGGACCCCCATTTTAATATTCAAATAAATTTAAATGAATAAATTAATGATACTCACATCACTGCCTGATGTCCTGCTGCGATCTTCGGCCTAGTGGCCGGCACTTTCGCGCCTTCGAATCCCCGTCCGGGGAAATGAGGTGCCACACTGGTGGGGAGTTGGGAGGAGGCATGTTAGTCAGTGCAGGGGGGGGGTGGTAGTGGGGGCGGGGAATGGGGTCAAAGTAACATCATCAGTGTCGGGGATGGTGGGAAGGGTTGGAGGTTAAAGTTTGTGCAGTTTTTGGGGGGAAAGGTCAGATGGACATGTTAAGTGTTTTGGGGGGAGGAAAGGGAAAATAATTTTTATTGCTATTGTGGGGGGTGGGAGAGGGACAGAAGAAATGTCTTTATTTTTTTAAGTTTACTGTACCTTTTAAATATTTAAATGTTCCAGTAGGGCTGAAAGCCCTTTAAAAATGGCGTCAGCGCCTGCGCACAGGCAGCTGACACCATTGCTGGGAACGGACAGCCCGCCCGCTCCATATGATCGGGGTGGGGGGGAGCGGCCGCCCCGGCTATTTAAATGAGTTGCCGCACGGAAGATTGCGGTGGCTCCGTAACACGTAGTTTTTTCACCTGCCGCTGTAGAAAAAACATTGGAATTCAACTCAGCTGCAGTAATCTCTACTCTCCTTAGTAGTCGCTTCAGGCGGTAAAAATTGGGCCAGTTACCAAATTCGTAACCATCAAATGGATAAGAACATCCAGGAAACCTTAAAAAGATTGGGATTGTTCCCAATTATTTTCAAAGGACCTGTCACACTAATCACAGTTCCATAATAGAGAAATATCTCAATGCACTGAATGCAACATTCACCTCAAAAATGAAAGGAAAGCACACTGGAGATATATAATTCACATGTTGCTATCAGCATCACTTTATCTCTATTAATGTTGGAAGATTACCAGTCAGTAGGCTGGTGCAACACACTGTTCAAAACAGTTACTGCTTGAAATTACAGTGTGATATGAGCATATAATGCATTAGCTGTTTGTATGCTTGCAGAGGCATTAAACTCATTTACTTCAACCAGGTTCAATTCTTTGCTGAAATAGCAGAAAGGAAAATTTCAAACTACTTGGGGTAGATCAGATGTTAGCTGTCATGTCCAGGAAAAACATGACATATATTCATACTTTAAAGATATAAACTTTATTCAATGTGGACTCTGTGAAATTGACTTCTCCTTTTAAAAAGTGGACAAAGTTCTGCAAGATGGATGCTGAAGGTCAGATGACCTGGCCTGTGTATTCAAACTGTCTCACTGTCTCAAAAGGACAAAAGGATACATTCCAGACTCTGAGATGTTGACTAACCCATCCTGGATCCATCAAGAGATGTTCCTGAATTGAATGGTTTTCTTCTGAGAAAGAAGATGTGAAGTACACACATCATTACAGAATAGTACCCATTCAAACATTAATCAATAGCCATGGATTCCACACAAGGGGAGAAGACCATGTGTCAACTAACAGAAACTTTAATTTGATGGATTTTGAACTTTAAAAGATAACCCTCTGGCGAGAGAGGACAGATCACAGCAACATCATCAGAAAGCAGACCAGACAGGGGCTGTTAAAAGATCCAGCCTAAACATGAAGAAACCCTGCTTTTAATTCTACACTTCAACTTTGAGCGGCAGAGAACTGAAAATGACCACCACCCCCCAGTCTGAAATCTTAACTTCCAGAAATCTATAACACCTCAACAAGTTCAATATTGCAAACACCCAGGCCTGCTCCTTTAAAAGAGACTGTCCTACTTCTGTCCTACTTAGAAGATTCAACAGGTTTAATGTAAATCATGAACACCGAACACACCTTGAATTCTTACCCTTTACCTTCTATCTATCTTCTCTTGAGAGTGCATGCGAGAGTGAATACATCTGAGTGGTGTTGCTAATATTTTGAGGAATGAATATTGTTCCATAAATAGTTAATCTTCTGTTTTAAACTTGTCATTTGTCTATTTATTTGATCCTAAAAACACTCAGAGGCTAACTCATCATTTAAAATATAATAAGATTGTGGTCAGTTGGGAGGTGAACAGTGGGAACCACCTACACCCTTTACCACCTGTCCATAACAAATAGAAATTGTAATCCTTTTTTATAACTCTCCCAATTTTTATTTCTATTGAAGGTATTGGGAGGGATGTAAAATGGACTGACGAATCTTTATCACCCTTTTCACACTATTGCACAAAGTCAATATCTATGCCCTTAAATTTTCATATAGTAATATCCCATGCTGTGGTTTCAGGATCATTACATTAGGGGTTGCAGCATAGTATAATGCATTGTGTCTGTGGAACCATATCCTGGTATTAGTTAGCACCTTCAGATTTCTTTGCCCTCCTTGTCTCAAGAGACAATGGGTAAGCACCTAGAGGTGGTCAGTGGTTTGTAAAGCAGTGCCTGGAGTGGCTATAAAGGCCAATTCTAGAGTGACAGACTCTTCCACAGGCGCTGCAGGTAAAATTGGTTGTCGGGGCTGTTACACAGTGGGCTCTTTCCTTGCACTTCTGTCTTTTTTCCTGCCAACTGCTAAGTCTCTTCGACACGCCACTCTTTAGCCCCGCCTTTATGGCTGTCTGCCAGCTCTGGTGATCACTGGCAACTGACTCCCACAACGACTTGTGGTCAATGTCACAGGACTTCAAGTCGCATTTGCAGACGTCTTTGAAACGGAGACATGGACGGCTGGTGGGTCTGATACCAGTGACGAGCTCGCTGTACAATACAACCTTCAGAATAGGAAGGAGGTCTATTGGATTGCAGTGGCTGGGATCAAAAAGTTGCTAACACATTTGCAGAATAAAACGTGGCTGCCCGAACCAAACCCGACCAGACCCGACGACAAGTGTCGGGTTTGGGTCGGGTCAGGTCTCTCTGCCAGGTCCAGCATTTGGGCTCGGGACAGGTCGGGCTGGATGTGGACAGTGCTGCCTTGCTCTGGGAAGTAATCTTCAAATGAACATTCAGGACATCAAGGCAGGAAACGTGCAGTCCGGACTCCGCACTCTGCAGCAAAGCCTGGCTACCCAACCAAACCTTACTATGGGTTTGGGTCGGGCCGGGTTGGCTGCTGTCGGGTCAGGCCCAGAATGGGTTTTAATTTTATACCCGAGCCAGGCTTTATTGCAGAATGGGTGTACCAATGGGAAATTAATTTCAATATAAATACGAGGTGGTGCATTTTGGTAGGAGGAATAAGAAGGCTACCTACTCCTTGAGAATTAATAGTCTAAATGGGTAGAGAAGGAAAGAAAGACTTGCATTTCTATAGCACTTTTCATGGCCACTGCCATCTCCAAGCACTTTGCAACCAATGAATTACTTTTTAAGCACTGTCGTAATAGAGGAACATGGCAGGCAACTTGGAAATAACAATGCAAGTTAGCAAGACCATAAACAAGGCTCTGGGATTAATTTCTTGAGGAATAGGATTGAAAAGCAGGCAATTTATGCTTGTGTAGAATGTTGGTTAGACCACACTTAGAGTTACAGTTCTGGTCCCCATATCCCCAAGGGACATATAAAGCTACTGGTCCAGGTGCAAATAAGATTTACAAAGATGATATCAGAACTAAGAGGTTAGATGCTATACCAATCAGGATAGAATGAACAGCCCTGGAGCTTTATTCTTTAGAAAAGAGAAGGCTGAGGGCTGATCTGATCGAGGTCCTTACAATTATGAAGGGGCTTGGCAGGGCTGATGTAAAGAATACATTTCCACTTGTAGGGGAATCCAAAATGAGGATTCATATATATAGGATAGCCACTAATAAATCCAACAGGGAATTCAGGGGAAACTTCTTTACCCAGAGAGTAGTGAGGATGTGGAACTTGCTATCACAAGGAGTAGTTATGGCAATTAGCATGAATGCATTTAAGAGGAATCTCGATAAATAGGGTGCCAAAGATAAACACAGGCATAGACCAGTCGGGCCAAAAGGCTTGTTTCCATGCTGTAAATTCGATGCAATGTTTCCTGTCCTGCATCATTGAATAATGTGTATTTTGTTGTCACTGAAAACTTTATAAAATGGGGTTTTCTGTTATGTGTAGGCTCCTCATCAGGTGAAACCATCTTGTGAGTGTTACACTGATGTGATGCAGGTCATACTGAAATAAACCTATGGATAGCATTTGTGATTTATGAGCATTTGTGATAAGTTAATGACTTATAACTGAAGAAACTCATCTAATTCGCTCTCCATTAGAGTTCTAGCATGAATTAACGTTACAAGATATTGAGTTCGCTCCTAATTAATGGGCATCACAGAGAAAATTTCAATTGGAGTCGAGCCTACCATCAGACCACACAAACAAACATATTAATTCAGAACTCAGCTTCATTAAATGACAAGCCTGGCATCTTTTGGTATGACACAATTTACAAAGAGTGGAGGAGAATTGATAGCTTGCAACTCAGCTCGATATACAAATGGAATTAGAAAGCAGAAATGCACAAGTGCTATTTGTACCTTAAGTGCAAATAGCATTTATAATAGATTATGACCCAGATTTTGCATCTCGTGGCAGCCCTGTTAGTTTGATTCTTTCCCTCGCTGTTCAGCTCAAAAATAATTTTCCCTGGAAGTTGCTGGAAGTACAAGTTGATAACAGCACAGTGAGGGCAATGGGGTATCTGGACCCTTGGTGAATGACAGGACCAACAGTCTATCTCTTTAAACTGATGAGATTTCAGGGTGGGGATATAGATGAATGGCAGAGAAGAAAATAGGGTGAATTAGAGTCAAATCAGGTATAGAAAGAGAAATAAAGAGAAGACAAAAAGGATTGGATTAAAAGAGAAAAGAGACAGAAAGGAAGATCAAAATAAATTAGATTCTACACATTAAATGTAAAAAAAAACAGCAATTTACAACCTGTAGGAATGAAACTCCATAGTTTACATTGTTCCCTTTATGAGCTGAAGCGGTTCAGTGGCATTGCAGGAATATTAATCTTATCTTTAAAAAGGTACTTATGCTGCTAAGTACTAGCCCTAACATTCAGCAGCAGGTTTAATGGGCAATGAATGTCCAAGTGAAGGAACATCATGAGGGCGAGTTACTATATTTGTGAGGCTAACGGTGGAGCAGCAGAAATCGTCCAGCAACTTGTAATGATTCGTAACTCATGGCGAATCTCTCCCTTGCCACAAGGTGCTGGACAATTTACACATTGATCGTGGTGCGTGTCATTAAACTCACCATTATTTCAGCAGAAAATTCTGGACTTTTTTTAAGATCAGTCGCACACATTATTAAAGGCGCTGTGATGAATTGTGCGGAAGGGGGACTTGAATGTTTCCAAGTTGGTTCAACAACACCAATAACTTATATCTATATAGCACCTTTAACATAATTAAATGACTCAAAGCGCTTTACAGGAGCATTATAAAACATAGTATGACACCGAGCACAAAAGGAGATATTAGGTCAGATGCCTAAAAGCTTGGTCAAACAGGTAGGTTTTAAAGAGTGCCTTAAAGGTGGAAAGTGAGGTAGAGAGGTGGCGAGGTGTAGGGGAGGGAATTCCAGAGCTTGGGGCTTAGGCTACTGAAGGCGTGGCCACCAATGTTGGAACGATTAAAGTCAGGGATCCTAAAGAGGCCAGAATTAGAGGAGTGCAGATATCTTGGAGGGTTGTGGGGCTGGAGGAGATTAGAGAGACAGGGAGAGGAATGGCCATGGAGGTATTTGAAAACAAGGATGAGATGTTGCTTGATATGGAACTAAAGAAGGTCAGCGGGCACAGGGTTAATTGGGGAATGGGACTTGGTACGAGTTAAGACATGGGCAGCAGAGTTTTTGATGACCTCAAGTTTACGGTTCATTCAGTAAAAGTCGGGTGAACCATGTTCTATGATTTGAGTTCTGTTAGTGCATTGCCAAATCTTCATTAAAATCGACAGCCTTTAAAGCGGATAATTCTCGCTGTGTGAAAACTGTATTTTAATTTTTTTAAATTTATTTGTTCGTAAGATGTGGGCATCGCTGGCTAGGTCAGCATTTATTGGCCATCCCTAATTGCCCTACAGATGGTGGTGAGCTGCCTTCTTGAACCGCTGCAGTCCTTGGGGTCCAGGTACACCCACAATGCAGTTAGGAAGGGAGTTCCAGGATTTTGACCCAGCGACAGTGAAGGAACAGTGATAGAGTTCCAAGTCAGGATGGTGTGTGGCTTGGAGGGCAACTATGTATACTTTTGACCATAACACAAAACAATTAAACCTAGAATTTCCTGCCTTACACCTTGTGGACCGACATAATGGTGAAAGATGTCAAAAATAATTATAAAAGTGCTGCTGAAGCAACTGAGCCTTACCATACCTCCCAGTGTTTAATATTCCTCTGTTATTGTCCACTATATTTTCAAATTGCTCCATAGCTGTTGCGATTTTGCCAGTTTCATTTCAGGATGATTACTACCCTTCATCCTGGGGCTGCTTTAGATATGTAGGGTCATAACTCAGCAATAAGGAAATTAAAATTGCCAACTTTCTGGGAAGAATTATGACATAATGGCCTGCACTTTGGGTGCAATGTGAAATTTTTTTTAACTTAAGAAACAAGCACAGAATTTCACAGCAGTGACAAGACACTACAATCCTTTTCAGAAGACTTCCATTTGTAAATCACACTTGGGGTGATTAAAAAATGTTTATAAATGTGAAAAGACAACACCTCAATGGTGTTGTATGATTCCTTTTCACAGTGATATCCCTTTAAGATCTGAGTATGCTAATGAGCCAAGTACCAGGATGCAGTCATGTGCCTTGACGCCAGAATCGCTCTGCAACTGTAACACCTAGAGGATGGTTCTGCAAATAGTTTGCTCTGTACTGTATATAATAATTTAGCTATAATAAACCTGTTTGAGATCTTCAGCATAACTGGACTCCATGCATCTCAGTTATACTGCATCCAACACCATAAATAACTCATTACATTGTGCCAGCTGTGGTGAGAAGACAAAATCTAAGTTTGAAGACCGCAGTTTGAAAACAACTTTCCTACAGCCAGAAGACAGAACATTCCACAAAAATACCAGCCCAAACAATAGAAAGAATAAAAAACTTATCTCTGGCTGTGGAAGACAGCACAGAACGACAGGCTGCCAGTAAGTTGGGTGAGTCTTTGTGTGGATGGTGGAGGGATACTGGGTTAAAAAAAACACACTATGAAGAGCTTAAAAGATTGATTTTTTTCTAAAGACTCTGTAAAAATATCCAGGAAAACCAACTCCTCTTCCAGGCTGATTGAGGCTGGAGCAATTATGGGAGGCATCCAATTGCAAAAGAACGGGAAAACCCTGATCACTGAAGAGCTTCCATGCACACTGCCACAGCTATAAAATACCATTAAACCACGTGAGCATGAAGAACATAAACAAACTCGAGCAAAAACAAGCAATTGAACTGTTTATTGAATAGCTGTGTAAACAGACAAGCTCAAGTGCTGCAAGGAAGATAAACACAGAACACTGTCAAACACCTGCCCCTCTCAATCCAAACAACTGGTCTAAACAACAGAGATTTTCTTAAAGGGGTAACAGTTCAGAGCCATAGAATAAGTCTTAAAGCAAGCTTTAAGCAAAAGAACAGCAGAAAGATGGATACCAAATTTCCCATCATGAACTGGAAGGCCATCTGAGTTTCCAATTTTCTAACAAAGAATGCACAGACCAAGTGATTGCAGAACCAGAGAATCAGGCTGTGAAAATACTATGGAAATGAGGGATTACACAGAATTAATACCTCTGGCTTATTTGAAGAGGACCAGAAAGATCCTGCAAAGATATGAAAAGTGCTAGAAGATCAGCTCCGGTTACGAGTGGGTTTTAGAATTCACCACCTGGAATTGATATTCTACAGGCAACAGCCACAGGAATCAATGGACCAGTTCATTAATAGATGCCGTAGTAAGGGCAACAAATGTGATTTTTCAGGGACACATTCAGCTGCTCCTGACCTGACCATGTTCTCCTGCCTATCGACAGTCTCCTCCTGAAGTTACTCACCTCTCTCAGGATTCCATCTTCCTGCATTGTGTCATATGTGCCACAAAGAGGAAATATGGACCATACAGTGTGAATTGAAGTAATATTTCTACTCCTTTGAAGAGCTGAAGTATCTGAGTCGTCTCCTGCAAATAAGTCATAATTTTTTCCTCAGTTTTTTTTTTAACTGGCCCAACTTGTCCGCAAGGATACAAAATATGACTTGAAGGAAAGATTTGGAAGTAAGAATGGTTGGAGATCACTTAAAGTGGATGTCCTCCCACAAATGCCTGATGGGTTTCTCCAATTGGTTTTTGAACTAATCTATGTGTAGGAGTTTCAGTGCACTTTAGGAAGGATGTCAAAGACTTGGAGAGGGTGCAGACGTGATTGACTGGAATGGTAGCAGGGATGAGGGACTTCAGTTGTGTGGAGGGACTGGAGAAGCTGGGTTGTTCTCCGTAAAACTGAAATCAAGAAGGGTTTTGATAAAGTAAATAGGGAGGAATTGTTTCCAATGGCAGAAGGGTCGGTAACCAGTGGACAGAAATTTAAGCTGATTGGCAAAAGAACCAAAGGCAACATGAAGAGACATTTTTTACACAGTGAGTGTTACGATCTGGAGCGCGCTGCCTGAAAGGGCTGTGGAGGCAGATTCAATAGTAACTTTCAAAGGGGAACTGGATAAACATTTGAAGGGAAAACATTTACAGAGCTGTGGGAAAGAGTGGGGGAGTGGGACTAATTAGATAGCTCTACCAAGAGCTGGTACAGGCGTGATGGGCCAAATGGCCTCATCCTGTGTTGTATCGTTCTATGATTTTATTTACTGATGTACTGTGACTGTGTAGTATCAGAAGGATGAGAAAGGGTTTGTAAGATTGGAGTACATTGATACTGTTTCCATTTCACTTTGTTGCTTTTTAAAAAATGCAAACTGAAGCATTTGCTACGTTAGGGCATAACACACCCTCCTAACTATCTATTAGCTTATGTTTAATGAATCATGTTCATTAGCTACACAGGGTTAATTACAAAATAAGTTTCTCCGGTAACTCAAAATATTTAAACTCTATTTTTAATGATGATGGAAAGTTATAATCAGAAGGCTAATAGAGGCAAAATACTAATGTGTTGGAATAATTTACACGTGTGAATTAGATTAATTAGAAAATTGTTTTTCCCAAAATTCAAATCATACTTTTGTGATCAAAATTAATTCACTAGGCGCCTAATTTTATGAAAAGATGCAATGTAATACACTTTTAAAGAGCGAATAAACATGCAACCTATTAAGACACTTTCTCAGTTTCTCTCATCTCTTCTAAACGTATTGACTTCTCCTGTTGTGTGGTTCCTTGAGCCCTGGCCGGCCCTGTGTAACTCGACTAAGTGACCATTCTTTGTGCAGCAAGCCAAAATAGTGGGTGTTGGCGGGTTGTTGATCCATGGTCAGCTTCCTCAAGCACTTTGCCTGTGTGCCAATCTTTATGTTCAGTCAGTAAATGTCAACAACAACAACTTACATAAGAACATAAGAAATAGGAGCCCTCAAGCTTGCCCCGCCATTCAATAAGATCATGGCTGATCTGCCCCAGACCTCAACTCCTCCTTCTTGCCAGCTCCTCATAGCCCTCAACTCCCCAATATTTCAAAAATCTATCTACATCCTCCTTAAATACTTTCGGTGATCGAGCCTCCACAACTCTCTGGGGTAGAGGATTCCAGGCATTCACTACCCTCTGAGAGAAGAAATTCCTTTGCATCTCAGTTTTAAATGAGTGTCCCCTTATTCTGTAACTATGTCCCCTAGTTCAAGATGCCCCCACTAGTGGAAACATCTTCTCAACATCTACCCTGTCAAGCCCCCTCAGAATCCTGTACGTTTCAATAAGATCACCCTCATTCTTCTAAACTCTAATGAATAAAGGCCTAACCTGTTTAGCCATTCTTGATAAGTCAACCCCTTCATCCCAGGAATCAGCCTCGTGAATCTCTTTTGAACTGCCTCCAATGCCAGTATATCCTTTCTTAAATACAGGGACCAAAACTGTACACAGTACTCCAGGTGCAGCCTACCCAACATCCTGTACAGTTGTAATAAGACTTCCCTATTTTTAAACTCCAACCCCCTAGCAATAAAGGCCAAAATTCCATTTGCCTTCTTAATTACTTGCTGTACCTGCATGCTAACTTTTTGTGTTTCATGCACAAGAACACCCAGATCCCTCTGTGCTGCATTTTTTTTGGAGTCTCTCCATTTAAATAATAGTCTGCCTTTTGATTCTTCCTACCAAAGTGCATGACCTCACACTTTCCAACATTAAACTCCATCTGCCAAGTTTTTGCCCACTCACTCAACCTATCTATATCCCCTTGCAGATTCCTTATGTCCTCATCACAACATGCCCTCCCACCTATTTTTGTATCATCAGCAAATTTGGATACATTACACTCTGCCCCCTCCTCCAAGTCATTAATATAGATAGTAAATAATTGAGGCCCTAGGACTGATCCTTGTGGCACTCCACTAGTTACATCGTTCCAACCTGAAAAAGACCCATTAATCCCGACTCTCTGTCTTCTGTGTGTTAACCAATCCTCAATCGATGCTAATACATTACCCCCAATATCGTGAGATCCTATCTTGTATTTATATACCACCTTTAATGTAGTAAAACATCCCAAGGCGCTTCTTAGGAGTGCAATCAGACAATGTTTCACAGCGAGGCACAAGAAGGAGTTATGAGGACAGCCGATCAAGAGACTTGTCAAAGAGGTAGGTTTTAAGAAACACCTTAAAGGAAGAGATAGAGGTAGAGAAGCGGAGAGGTTTAGGGAGAGAATTCCAGAGCTTAGGGCCCAGGCGGTTGAAGACATGGCCACCAATGGTAGAACAAAGGAAATCATGGGTGGGCAAGAGTTCAAAAATGGAGGAGTGCAGAGATCCCAGAGGGTTATAGGGCTGCAGAAAGTTATAGAGATAAGGAGAGTCGATGCCATTTGAAAGCAAGAATGAGAATTTTAAAATTGAAGAGTTGCCAGAAAGGGTGCCAATGGAAGTTAGTGAACAAATGGTTGAACAGGACTTGGCACAAGTTAGGTTACAGGTAGATAGTTTTGGATGAACTCAGGTTTACGTAGGTTGCCAGGGAGGCTGGCCAGGAGTACTTTGGAACAATCTACGCCGCATTACTCACTTGATAGATCATTAAACGGTTCAATGTTTAGCAAGGAGGAGCTAATCTATAGCCCTGTTTTCTGGTGAGCACATTATCCTGCCTATTAACTTGAGGACATCACTGCAGTAATTCCTCAGGGTAGTGTCCTAGGCCCAACCATCTTTAGCTGCTTCATCAATGACCTTCCTTCAATCATATGGTCAAAAGTGGGGATGTTCGCTGATGATTGCACAATGTTCAACACCATTCACGACTCCTCAAATACTGAAGCAGTCCCGTGTAGAAATACAGCAAGACCTGGACAATATCCAGGCTTGGGCTGATAAGTGGCAAATAACATTCGCACCATACAAGTGCCAGGCAATCACCATTTCCAACAAGAGAGAATCTAACCATCTCCCCTTGACATTCAATAGCATTACCATCACTGAATCCCCCACTATCAACATCTTCGGGGGCTACCATTGACCAGAAACTGAACTGGAATCGCCATATAAATACCGTGGCTATAAGAGCAGGTCAGAGGCTAGGAATCCTGAGGCGAGTAACTCACCTCCTGACTCCCCAAAGCCTGTCCACCATCTACAAGGCGCAAGTCAGGAGTGTGATGGAATACTCTCCACTTGCCTGGATGGGTGCAGCTCCAACAATACTCAAAAAGCCCTACGCCATCCAGGACAAAGCAGCCCGCTTGATTGGCACCCCATCCACAAACATTCACTCCCTCCACCATCGACACACAATGGCAGCAGTGTGTACCATCTACAAGATGCACTGCAGCAACGCACCAAGGCTCCTTAGACAGCACCTCCCAAACCCATGACCTCTACCACCTAGAAGGACAAGGGCAGCAAATGCATGGTAACACCACCACCTGCAAGTTCCCCTCCAAGTCACACACCATCCTGATTTGGAACTATATCGCCATTCCTTCACTGTCGCTGGGTCAAGATCCTGGAACTCCCTTCCTCACAGCACTGTGGGTGTATCTACCCCACATGGACTGCAGCGGTTCAAGAAGGCAGCTCACCACCACCTTCTCAAGGGCAATTAGGGATGGGTAATAAATGCTGGCCTTGCCAGTAACGCCCACATCCCATGAACCAACACAAAAAAATTAACACAGCAGGGAAGATTTCCTGTACAATGACCGTTTTGAAATTGTAGATTTTTATTTTTGCTTGAAAACAGAACAAGTTTGTAATTTCACCAGTGCCTTGAGGAAATCTTTGGGCTGTTTGAGTTCCCTTAGGTTGTTACAGCCTCAAAGTTGATATTAAGTTGTCAGCACTTGTTCAGCTTTGAGAGAGGAAGATGCTAACAAACGGGACAATGCTGCTGACATCACTTGGTCTGTTGTCAAGGTGATCACAAGGCCTGCTCGGATTTCTGTGACATGGAGCAGCCGTTAGTGCTCTGTCACCTGTTAAAGATGTATTATGAAGAATTCTATAGCTGGAAAGGTGAGTTGCTGAAACAGTCTGAACTTTAGAACTCTGGAGTACATTATATGGCCCTGGAGATTCTGGGACCCACTCTTTTCTCTTTTGCTCTGACTCCACCAGCTGGCCTTCTGCTTTATGTGTTGCTGGATCTGTATTCATAATCTGACAACTCTAGAGTTGATACTGGGGCTGTGATTTAAGAGTGAGAGAGAGCGCAATAGAAACAGTATTTAAGAAAGCGAAGGCAAATAAGTTGGATTTGCGGCAGAGATTGAGTACTACCACTGAAGGAACAAAGGGGAGAATTCATCTGGACCAAGGCTCTGAAGAGGTCTGCAGCTGAATGGTTCTGAGCAAATTCTTGGTGGGTATGGATAACGATTAATCTCTCAGACTCTGATGTGAGCAAACCAGGGAACAAAAATCATAGGGGGCTTTAAAAATAATAGTTCTCATTTTCTTTCAACACTTCTGTTTATTGGTTATAAAGATATTGGAATTGGGAAAGAAGTTTTTTGATTGGATAGTGCTTTTCTGTCAATCAGCCAATGAAGAGTCCTTCTGCTTTCAATTGGCCGGGGGAGGCAGTGTTCTGTGAGAATGGACGTGACGGGTGACCTATGCTGGCAGCGTGGTGGTGAATCATGAGCTGAAACCTCCAAGAATGCATTCAATCAGAATTGGCAACTCTCATGAGTATGTGTCATCATTGATACTATTGCTGACTCCTGCTATCATCTTCTTGATAACAGGGAGGAGGCTGATAGGGAAGTACATTGGCTGGGTTACATGTAATCTACTTAGTGTGAATAGGACTTCCCTGGGTGGGTGTTGGGTGGGCTTGGGGATGTAGAGGGGCAGCTCATTCTGGTGCGCAGGTCTTCAGCGCTGTAGGCGGGATGTTGTCAGGGCGCATACCGCATTGTGTCATTGTAAGGTCAAGTAATTTGGTTGGACATTGACATCTACAATTGGAGTTCCTTGGTAAGAGGCTGAACTGAATCATCTGCTTGACACTTTTAGCTGAAGACATTTGCCAACACTGGTGTCAAGTGTTAGCTGTCACCATATTTGCAGTTAGGAACATTCATGGACACACCTCCTTTCATTAGTTGTCCATCATTATTCTCTACTGGAGGGCTACAGAGCTTTGATCCAATCCATCGTTTTTCCAGCTCTGCCTACAGCCTGCTGTCCTTGGTGTTCAACATGTGTTGTTGCTTTACTAGGTCAGTGCTTCATTTGGTTGTTTGAATGATGCATCTCTTGGTCAAACCTTCTGTACCTCCCAGCTGTTCCCCTGGAAATTTTAAGAAATAGTTCAAATGTGGCTCCATTGCAAAGGCAGAGGTTAGCTACTTGGGCAATGTAATGCTATTTCCAGGGTGGGCCCTGTAGCCCATTTCCCCCTAACCCTCAGCGCAACCTACTCTAACACTGAACTTCTAGCTTCTTCAATGGAGAAGGCCCTAGATCCACCCTTAGTGTTTGCTGTTGCCATGTAAATAAAGAGATCTCCTCCTGAACTATGAACTTTAGTACGGTCAATGGTGGAGGTGCAGCTAATCGCATCTTGACAACAGCTATGAATGGGATACATCTTGTGGATACAACTGAGGCCCCATTTACCTTTCAAATAGATGTAAAAGATCCTATGGCCCTATTGTGCAGAAGAGAAGGGGAGTACTCCTCGGTGTCCTGGCCAATATTTATCCCTCAATCAACAGCTAAAAGACAATTATCTGGTCATTATCTCATTGCTGTACTTGGGATCTTGCTGTGTGCAGATTGGCTGCCATGTTTCCTACATTACAATAGTGATCGCACTTCAGAAAGTACTTAGTTGTCTGTAAAAAAAATGCTATGGGACGCGCTGAGGTCATGAAAGGCGCTATATAAATGCAAGTTCTTTCTTATATTGAAACCAGTGAGAAATAAAATTAAGACATATGTATTAATAAGTTCCTTTATGATACTTACTGAAGGTGATAGTCTGCTCGGTGAAGTAGTGGAGCATTCAAAATGCTGCTGGATGGGGAAGTTACGCTCCTAAAAAGACAAGATTCCATTGGCCCAATGGTTTCTTATCATCACTAACTCTATATATACTGTGCTGAAATGAGGTAACAATTGTAATCATAAAAACATGAGAATTAGGAGCAGGAGTAGGCCATACGGCCACTCGAAACTGCTTCAACCAACAAGATCATGGCTTATCTTCTACCCTTAACTTGATGTTCGTGCCCTATCTTCATATCCCTTGATTCTTAGTGCACAAAAATCTATCAACCTCAATATGCTTAATGACTGAACATCTACAACCCTCGGGAGTAGGGAGTTCCAAAGATTCACAACCCTCTGAGTGAAGAAATTTCTCCTCATCTCAGTCCTAAATCTTATCCTGAGACTGAGTCTCCTAGTTCTCTCCAGTCAAAGGAAATAACTCTTCAGCATCTACCCTGTCAAACAGTCCAAGAATTTTATACATTTCAATGAGATCACTTTTTATTCTTCGAAACTCCAGGGAATACAAGCCCATTCTACACAATTTTTCCGCATAGAACAGCCCTAGAATTAATCTGGTGAATCTTTGTTAAGGCAAGCCCGTCCTTCCTTCGGTAAAGAGATGAAAACTGCACAGTGTGCTCCAGGTGTGATAAAATAGTTTAAAATATAAAAAGTCCAGAAACAAGATTTTTATACCAGCCACATTAGCAGGATCTAATGCGTTTTAAGAATAAGGGTCATAATGTCATCATGGAAACAAAATATCACCAGATTCATCAGCAAGAATAAGGAATTTATATCTGAACACTAGATGGTGTCAGTACACAAAGAATAAGACAGAAGCCACTTTGATACAATATCCTAGTAATAGACACTGCATTGCAAACCACATTGCCAAGTGGAGAAAAATGCAATATCAATGGCTTTGATCTATTCTGACTAAGTTCCTCGAATCCATCAAATTAAAATGCTGTTTGTGGTTGATGAAGTTTGAACTGTCAGCTGATCTCAGCTGGCTGGGAATTGGGGGCTTGGAGGTGGGGTGGTGGGGTAGTGTGGGGGTGGGGAGTAGTGAGGGGGGATGGGGGTAGTGTGGGGGTGGGGCAGTCAGCCAGTGTCTTCGCTTGGGATCATTAACTAATGCCACCAGATGGATCTGAACTGTCAGAAGACTGTTTTGTTGTTTTGTAGAGAAACAGAGTTACATATTCCCTTTGGTACCATGTTGAAAAGGAAATTATTCCAGGAGCCTGATTTCTTTGGGTTGTACATTTCATAAACACCCCAAACCCTGCTGAAAAAATAATATTGAGTTTATGGTGTATGCTGATATTAATGTGTAAATCGGCTAGCAAGTTCAGGCAAAGAAAAGCTCAACCATGAGTTGCAAATCGTCATGACTTCCTGGGCGATTTACTCCATCCAACCATTTGTCATGATTTTCTTATTCTTCTGAACTCCAGAGAATACAGGCCTGTTTACAATTTGTCTTCAAAAAACAGCCCTAGAATCAATCTAGTGAACCTTTGTTGCACCTCCTTTAAGGCAAGCCCATCCTTCCTTCAGTAAAAAGAACAAAACTGCACACTGTGCACACTCTATTTTCTCTCTCCCTCTGTCTTAATCCATTCCTTCTTTCCCACAACTCAACTTCTCTGGCCCAGAAAGGGAGCAATTTTAAAAAAAGAGTCTCCCTCCTGCAGGTGGTAAATTGTTGGTAGAGAGTTTTAAAATAATAAATTTAAAATTTTTAAAACTTTTCTTTTTCTTTCTGTCTCTCTTAATCCGATCTCTCTTTCCCACTCGATATCTCTTTCTGTACTTGATTTGACTCTAATTCACTCGAATTCCCTCTTCGTCATTCCTTGGTTTCTTTCTCACTCCTTAAATTGCATTGCTTCTAATTCTGGCCTCTTGCATGTGCCTGGTTTCAATTGCCCCACCATTGGTGGCTGTGTCTTCAGCCGCCGAGGCCCTGAATTCTGTGGAATTCCCTTCCTAAACCTCGTTGCCTCTCTACCTCTCTTTCCCTTTAAGATCCACTTCAAAACCTATCTCTCTGACCAAGATTTTGGTCATGTGTCCTAATATTTCCTTATGTGGGTCAGTGTCAAATTTTGTTTGATAATGTTCCTGTGAAGCACCTTGGGATGTTTTACTTTGTTAAAGGTGCTATAAATGCAAATTGTTGCTGTTAAGGATAATTGATCCTGTCATTCACTCAGGCCCCAGATGCCCTGATACACTTACTATCAGCTCACACTTATAGGAAGTTACAGGACAGAATGTTTTCGAGCTGAAAGTTGAGGGGAAAATACTAACTAATGGCACATGGCATGAGTTGGCCCATACTAGCATTGTCTGGGCTATTGTCAGGCAAACCCCCCACCTGCCAAGACTGAGGCACGCATGATTTCGCCACATGAACATTAAAACGTGAAATTGCAAGCCCCTGACTGGAAAGACATTTGCATGGTAACAGACAGTGTTGGAACAAGGGACAAAGGGCCATGCCCTGACTCATTCAACTAACAATGGACTTTTGATTACCAGACTTTGAAGGTGGGTGGAGCTAGCACTCCAGATTGACTGCTTAAATAGCAGAATCCACAAACACAGAAGAAGTGGTCAGACCAGTTTTAGTCACATGACTAGCTGGCTGTTGAGATTTGAACTTCCAACAAGGGACTTGAACTCAGAAAGCTCCTGGCTACTGGTTTGAGAAGATGTCTTCTGTCTACCTGCTCATCTCTCAGGGAACTAAATCTTGTGAAGACACGTGAACCTCAAAGAGGGAAAGGTCTCCCACAATGGACAAGGTTTAAGAAGAACGCTGGGCCCCAACAAACAGCAAGACTACCTACAATCAAGTGACTCAAAGCACAGTAAACAAGAAAATCTTCTGATATTGCCTCAAACTTCTCTACTATATTTTTCTTCTGCTCTTTTCTGTCCCTATTTGCATGCTAGGGTGGGCATGTTGTATATCCGTAGGCATGAACCATATTAGAGTTTAAGTTTAAGGTTTAATAAATTGCACTTTTCTCCTTTAAACCGAAGAAAGCCTGTTTATGCTCATTTCTTTGTCTTGTTTAGTTTAGTTTAGAGATACAGCACTGAAACATGCCCTTCGGCCCACCGAGTCTGTGCCGACCATCAACCACCCACTTACACTAACCCTACATCAATTCCATATTCCTACCACATCCCCACCTGTCCCTGTATTTCCCTGCCACCTACCTATACTAGGGGCAATTTATAATGGCCAATTAACCTATCAACCTGCAAGTCTTTAGCATGTGGGAGGAAACCGGAGCACCCGGAAGAAACCCACAGAGACACAGGGAGAACTTGCAAACTCCACCCAGGCAGTACCCAGAATTGAACCCGGGTCGCTGGAGCTGTGAGGCCGCAGTGCTAACCACTGCGCCACTGTGCCGCCCTAATTGGAAAGCTGTGAACAAGGATTTGCAAAGGGGGAGCTCAAAATACAGTGAGTTTAAAATTAAACCCTGTTACAGTAAGACCAGGTGAAAACAGTAACAGACCCCTAGACACCTTTCTCACCTGGTCATAACAGCCATTATTAAGAAAACTACGCAGAGGCTGCCAGTTTGCAATCCCTGTTTTAAGCCTGCTCTTTCTGTTTCCATGTACAAGTGAAGCATGTTAATTATTTATGAGTGGTTGGATAGGATGGAATTATCCTGTGACATCACCAATATGCTGGATTTCGAACATTCATCTGTAGCTCTATTTAGCCAGTGCCTCACAGATCAGACAGAATCCATTTTTCTACTTAAATTCTCTTGATTTTTTAAATTTTCCAATCCATCCCACCACCTTGGAACCCCTGACTCACATTCACTGTCCAATACCTTAACATATTTGCCAGTTTTCATGTGCGAATGTGACCACTGAGTGTTGCCAGGCTATTTGACTATGGGAGTCATAACAGGAAAAAAAGCCAATTCTGTTCTGCTCTGATGTGCAATTACCAGACAATCTCCTGCCTCTCGATATGTGACAGCCAACAATATCAACTCTTTTGCCTTCAGTAGGTGTCAGTCATGGCTCAATGGGAACTACACTCACCTCTGGTAGAGATTTGAGAATGTAACCTGGGTCAACACTTTGTTTTATTCATTCACAGGACATGTGTGTTATCCAAAGAGCTTTACAACCAAATGAAGCACTTTAAAATGTAGTCACTGTTGTATTGTAGAAAATGCGTCAGCAAATTTGTGCGCAGCAAGATTCCACAAACAGCAATGTGATAATGACCAGATAATCTGTTTTTTAGTGTTGTTGATTGAGGGATAAATATTTGCCAAGAAACTAGGGAGAACATCTCCTGTTCTTCCTCAAAATACGGCCATGGGGTCTTTTATACCCATCTGAGAATCAGAGAGAGCTTTGGTTTTATTTCTCATCCAAACGACAGCACAGAAGTTCGAGGGCCTTGAATTCACAGCCTGCTCATCCAGAGGAAAGCATGCAGACAACTGAACCGCAGCTAGCAGTAAAGTAACAAACCGCAACAGGAACAGCTAAAATGAAAGATAACACAAATAATGTGTGACCTCTGAAAATTAGACATAATAGCAGAACATCCTGAAGAACATCAGACTCCAGAAATAATTTCCTGAGTGAGTTCCTGCATGGTGTGAGGATATTCATGGATAGATTATTAAATAGAATAAGCTAGTTAGCATTATATAGAATTACATAATATTGAACTACAGTAC
The DNA here is from genome assembly GCF_036365525.1 of Heterodontus francisci. Taxonomy (NCBI): domain Eukaryota; kingdom Metazoa; phylum Chordata; class Chondrichthyes; order Heterodontiformes; family Heterodontidae; genus Heterodontus; species Heterodontus francisci. The sequence goes on from NC_090382.1 coordinate 113,062,995, forward strand.
TGTAGGGTTATTAGGTTAAAACACATTTCAGAGACACACAGATTTACCAGACAGGCTTTTAGCACAGCATACAGGGAGGGGAGGTTTCAGAAAGGAATGCCAATTTCTTAATGGACTCCAGAGTATACACTACAATGAGTTTCTTTTGTAGTAAAGATTAGAAGAGGCAAGAGATCAAAGGCATGCAGACCAAATGATAACAGACAGCCTGAACAGTCGATGATAGTAGCTGCACCAACAACAGATGATGATAGCAGAAAACGCTGGAAATACTCGGCAGGTCTGGCAGCATCTGCGCAGTGAGAAACAGAGTTGAAAGGTCACAGACCAGAAACGTTAACTCTGTTTCTCTCTCCACAGATTCTGCCAGACCTGCTGTGTATTTGCAGCAATTTTTGTTATAATTTCAGATTTCCAGCATCCGCAGAATTCTGCTTTTGTACAAGGTGATGACTTTTGGTACACATTGCATTTCCTACATTACAGCAATGGTTACATTTCAAAAGTAAAGCACTTTGGAGCATCCCAATGTCACGAAAGGTGCTGTAAAATACCGGTCTTTCTTTCAATGGAAAAGTGAATTAGGTAGACTGTAAAATGGGCTTCCGATTTGCTGTCGCCAATCTTAAACTACTTCCAAAGAACAATTTCACCCTGTATGCCCTCAGGAAAGTCGGAAGGAAAGCGACAGAGAATGCTGGAATGCACAGGATGTCCGTCAGCAGCTAAAAGAAAAAGATAAGAAATTGTTTCTCACTGATGGGCAAATCAGTAATTAGAGCACACAGATTTATGGTAATTGTCCATAGAGCCAGGGGGGAGATGAAGGTTTTTTTGATGCAATGAGTTGATATGATCTGGACTGCATTGCCTAAAAGCATGGCAGAAGCAGATTCTGCAGTAACTTTCAAAGGAAATTGGATATGTATTTGAAAAGGAAAGATTTGTAGAGATATGGGGAAAGAGCAAGGGAGCGGGATGGATTAGGTAGCTCTTTCAGAGACCCACACCAAAGAGGCTCCTTCTGTGCTGTAAGCTTTTTTAATTCTTAATGCATTTTTCAGTTCCCTTTAAAGTAGGACATTGAGGCAAAAGGACATGTTTTCCCTCACCCCCTGCCCCCTGACACTGAGAAGCCGCCACTGGATTTTGCATGTTATGCCCTTAGTGCCACAGGCACTCACCTCTTTCTGACACTGCATGCTTTGGGAAGGAAACTTGTGGGAAATGTATAACAGGCAGCTGATCCATTGCTCACTTTCGCACTGTCACCCAGAGTCAAATTGACCCCACTCATATTTCAGCAGCTAGCTCTTGTTCAATTGCTGGCTGGTTTGCCTGATATTTTCGGCACTTACCCTTTGCAGCACAGTTTAAACAAAACTAATTCAATAAAGTTTGAGGGAACATTTTTCTTCTGCCAAATGATCCATTCAACTCGTGTAATTCATTACATTTTAATAAGTGGAAGTTTACTTAATTAGCAAAATCCGCTGACAAGTCCTTCAATTAGATCATTATCATACCAAGTAAATATCTTTGAACCAGGGCTCTTTAAAGTTATTCATTAATTCTCTCCTATTTAGAGTGTGCAAAGCCAGATGCCTCACCACACAGATGTTTCGATGACTTACAGCAGTCAAACTGTTTTTAAGGTTTGACTTTCTAAGGGTGGTCATTTGACAAGGTCCATGTGTGAATGCTTCTTTCACTCAGAGTATATTCATACTCAGGGTCTGTTCAAGTGACTGAAGATGAAGAATCTTGTTTTTATATAAGTGTCTTTTACAACCTCAGGATGTCCCAAAGCACTTTCCAACAGATGAATTACTTTCTGAAACATTGTCACTATTGTAATGTAGGAAATTTACTCTCAGCAAGCTCACCAATGTGATAATGATGAGATAATCTGTTGTTATTTCTTTATAGATGTGGGTGTTGCTGGCAAAACCAGCATTTATTCCTCATCCCTGATTTCCCTCGAGAAGGTGGTGGTGAGCCGCCTTCCTGAACCGGTGCAGTCCATGTGGTGTAGGTACACACACGGTGCTGTTAGGAAGGGAGTTCCAGGATTTTGACCCAGCGACAAGGAACGGTGATATATTTCCGAGTCAGGATGGTGTGTGGCTTGGAGGGGAACTTGCAAGTGATGGTGTTGCCATGCATCTGCTGCTCTTGTCCTTCTAGATAAGTAGAGGTCACAGGTTTGGTTGTTGGTTAAGGGATAAATATTGACAAGGACACCAAAGAGAAACCTCCTGCTCTTCTTTGAAATAGTGCCATGGGATCCTTTATGTCCACCTGAGAGGGAGACAGGGCATCAGTTCAACATCTCATCTGAAAGATGGCATCTCGGACAGTGCAACACTTTTGTTGGTACTGGCACAGGTCAACTGAGACCATGTGCTTAAGTGGAGGGAGTGGAAATTCAACCTCTAAGCTTCTGATACTCAGAGGTGAGAACACTGCCAATGGAGCATTGGCTGACATTATTGCAAACAGGTTATCTATGCATAACAATCATGCACTTAGAAACACAGTATAAGCTTGTTTAACATTTGCAGACTTAACCTTGCTGGCCGGAGCTTTGGCCTTGTACTTGGTTGCTTTCGCCCAGAGATTGAAATCATAGTGATGATAAAAGCAGCCTATATCTGAAATCTATGTTCACATTGGAGTACCAGCAGAAGAGCCTTAATATCTCATGCTGCCACTATACTTGAGGTACCCTTTGAGAGTACTCTTGAGTGTTTTGAGCCAGCAACATCCTGCTTGTTAATGAGGGAAAAAAACAGAGTGCTGTACATGTGTGTACATGTGTGGACCTGCAAGTTCCATTCAACCATCCCTGTGCTTGCTGACCTATATTGGCTCCTGAACCAGTAATGCTGCACATTTAAAATTCACAGTCTTGTGTTTAAATCCCTCCATGCCTCACCCCTCCTTATCTTTGTATCCTCATCCAGACCCTACAACTCTCTGACAACTGTGCATTCCTCCACTTTTGCATTGGGTTGTGTTGGGTTGGATTGGATTGGGTTCTACTGGGTTGGATTGTGCTGGGTTGGGTTGGGTTGAGCTGTTTTGGGTTGGATAGTGCTGGATTGTTTTGTGGGGTGGGGGGTTGGGTTATTTTGAGTAGTGTTGGGTTGGGTTCCGTTGGGTTGGATTGTGTTGGGTTGTTTTGGGTGGGTTGTATTGGGTTGCCTTGTGTGGGTTGGGTTGCATTGAGTTGAGTTGGTTTGGATTTGTTTGGGTAGTGTGGGGTTGGATTGTGTTAGATTGGGTTGGGTTGTTTTGGATTGGGTTGTTTTGGATTGGATTGTTTTAAGTGTGTTGGGCTGTTTTGGGTTGGATTGGGTTACTTTGGGTGGGTTGTGTTGTGTTGGGTTGGGTTGTTTTGGGTGGTTTAGGTTGGATTGTGTTGGGTTTGATTGTGTTGGGTTGGGTTGGATTGATTTGGGTTGGATTGTGTTGGATTGGATTTGGTTGAATCGTTTTGCAGTGGGTTGTTTTGGGTGGGTGGTGTTGGGTTTGATTGGGGTGCGTTGGGCTAGGTTGGGTTGTGTTGGGTTGCATTGGGTTTGGTTAGTTTAGATTGTGTTGGGGTGAATTGTGTTGGGTTGGGTTGGGTTGTTTTGGGTTGGATTGTTTTGGATGGGTTGTGATGGGTTGGATTGCATAAAATATTTCAAACGTGCACCAGTGATTACCAGATTTTGCTTTTGCAATCGACTTTCATTTTCCAAACTCAGAACCATAACTGAAAAAAAGCAAAATACTGCGGATGCTGGAAATCTGAAATAAAAACAGAAAATACTGGAAATACTTTGCAGGTCTGGCAGCATTTGTGGAGAGAGAAACAGAGTTAATGCTTCAGATCAGTGTTCTGATGAAAGGTCACAGACCTGAAACGTTCACTCTGCTTCTCTCTCCACAGATGCTGCCAGACCTGCTGAGTATTTCCAGCACATTCTGTTTTTATTTCAGCACCATAACTGCTTGGTGTGTCTATTTTGGCCACTTGAAATCTATGATGTTCTTAGGTTTATTCATTGACAGTTCAACCCACTAATCAGAATGATAGGGATAACTTATATTTTTCAGTTTCCAGTCAGTCAGCAATTTGAGTATAGAATCTAGGCTGACTCTCCCCTGTGCAGTACTGAGGGAGTGCTGCACTGTCGGAAGTGCGGTCTTTCAGATGAGACATTAAAAAAAGAGCACTGTCTGTCCTCTCAGGGGGGGTGTAAAAGATCCCATGGTACTATTTCAAAGAAAAGCAGGGGAGTTCTGTCATATGTCCTGGCTGAAATTTATCCCTCAACCAACATCACCTCAACAGATTATCTAGTCATTATCATATCGCTGTTTGTGGGACCTTGCTATGTGAAAATTGGCTGGTACATTTCCTACATTATAACAGTGACCTTCAAAAGTACTTCATTGGCTGTAAAGCAATTTGGGACATCCTAAATCTGCGAAAGGCAAATGCAACTCTTTCCTTTACAGCCACTACTCTAGATTTGAATGAAGAACTTGAATGAATTCACCACTGTCTGCTGTTGAAAAACTTGTGCAAGATTCCAAATGCAGCCTCTCCGGTGACCTGTAGAGGCAGATGACTAGTTTTGATTTAAAATCAAATGCCCTTGAGATGCATTCCAGTATTTGATTAGCTTTCTTGATGAAAGCTTCACATTGATTGAGTACATTCAGCAAGTGGTCAACAATTACACCCAAATCTTAGCACAGAGGCATTTCTTCATCCTGCACTCTTGTCTCCTGCTCCCTGTCCACACAATCTTGTATTAATTCACACTAAAACCACAGGAGTGGTGATCTGTTGCTAAAATTCCAAACTATTTATTTAAGTGTGGGCTTTTGGAATATCTTGATTTAAAATTGATGTGGAATTATATTTTACAGCATTTATTAAAAAAGCGACCACAAAAATTACAGCAACAACAACAACTTGGATTTATATAGCATTAACGTAGAAAACATCCTGAGGAGCTTTGCAGGAGCGTCATCAAACAAAATTAGACACCGAACCACAAAAGGAGATATTATGTAGGTGACAAAATCTTGGTCAAAGAGGTGGGTTTTAAGGACCGTCCTAAATAAGGAGAGAGGATTAGAGAGGCAGTAGAGGGAGGGAATTCCAGAGCTTAGGGCCTAGACAGCTAAGGCACGGACACCAATGGTGGAGTGATTAAAAGGTGGATGTTCAAGAGGAGCACAGACATCTTGGAAGGTTGTAGGGCTGGAAGAGGTTACAGTCATACTGAGGGCAAGGCCATGAAGGAACTTGACAAATATGATTTGAATTTTAAAATTCAGATGTTGCCTTATTGGGATCCAATGTAGGTCAGCAAGCACGGGGGTGATGGGGGCACAGTACTTGGTGCAAGTTAGGATATGGGCAGCAGTGTTGAATGTGTTGAAGTTCATGGAGGATGGTAGATGGAATACCAGTCAGGAGAGCATTGGAATCCTCAAGTATTGAGGCAGCAAAGGCTTGGATGTGGCTTTCAGAAGTAGGTTAGCTGAGGCAGGGGCAATGTTATGGTGGTTGGAAGTAGACTGTTTTTTAAAAATTATTCATTACATGGGATGTGGGCATCACTGACAAGGCTAGCATTTGCTGCCCTACCATAATTGCCCTTGAGAAAGTGGTGGTGAGCCACCTTCTTGAACCGCTGCAGTTCATCTGGTGCGGGTACACCCACGGTACTGTTGGAGATGGAGTTCCAGGATTTTGACCCAGCAACAGTGAAGGAATGGTGAAAAAGTTACATGTCTGGCTGGTGTGTGACTTGGAGCGGAACTTGCAGGTGGTGGTGTTTCCGTCTGCTGCTCTTGTCCTTCCAGGTCGAGAGGTCGTGGGTTTGGAAGGTGCTGTTGAAGGGCCCTTGGTGAGTTGCTGCAGTGCATCTTGTATAGGGTACACAGATAAGTAGGCACAGAAAATACATAGAAATTACAACACAGAAACAGGTCTATGCTGGTATAAAAACAGAAAGTGCTGGAAATACTCAGCAGGTCTGGCAGCATCTGCGGAGAGAGAAACAAAGTTAAAGTTTCAGGTCTGTGACCTTCCATCAGAACAGAAATGTTAACTCTGTTTCTCTCTCCACAGATGCTGCCAGACCTGCTGAGTATTTACAGCACTTTCTGTTTTTATTTCAGATTTCCAGCATCCTCAGTATTTTGCTTTTATTTAAGATCAATGCTGATGTTGTGGCAGCACACGAACCTCTTCCCACCCTACCTCTTCTAACCATATCAGCATATCCTTCAAGACCTTTCTTCCTTATGTACTTACATAGCTTCCCCTTAAATATGTCAATTAATGCAAAATAGAGATCGAAGCTATCAGACCAAAAACCTCGAGTTGGTGCTCTGGTATAGTTTCTGCCAGTCAGTTACAAATGATCATTTAAGCTGTTTCTCCAGGATTTTGTCCAATGTCCTGCACCGTGGCGCAGTGGTTAGCACCGCAGCCTCACAGCTCCAGCGACCCGGGTTCAATTCTGGGAACTGCCTGTGTGGAGTTTGCAAGTTCTCCCTGTGTCTGCGTGGGTTTTCTCCGGGTACTCCGGTTTCCTCCCACAAGCCAAAAGACTTGCAGGTTGGTAGGTAAGTTGGCCATTATAAATTGCCCCTAGTATAGGTAGGTGGTAGGGGAATATAGGGACAGGTGGGGATGTGGTAGGAATATGGGATTAGTGTAGGATTAGTATAAATGGGTGGTTGATGGTCGGCACAGACTTGGTGGGCTGAAGGGCCTGTTTCAGTGCTGTATCACTAAACTAAACAGAGCAGAAGACTTCTCCCCAGTGCCTTGGCCAATGTTCCTGAAGCAACAACACCAAAACAAATTATCTAGTCATGTATCTCTTTGCAGCTTGTGGGATCTTGCTCTGTGCAAATTATTTCCTGTGTTTCTCCACATTATAACAGTGAGTAAATGGAGTTTATTGACTGTAAAGTGCTTTGGGATGTCCTGAGGTTGTGCAAGATGCTATATAAATGCAAGTCCTTTTCTTTAAACTAGGGAAGCTGTGCTCAAAGCAGGTGTTGATTGGATATAGGACTACAGCACTGCAGCCTTGATTCAGCTCACATATTAAGACTGATTCCATAGTCCTGTGCACCCAGAGGGGCATCATGCTGAGAGAGAGTGCAATGCGGAGAGCTGTGGGCATGCAGCCCATATTTTTCTGAAAAGCAAAATAAATGAATACACTGTCTGCCTGGGTGACTCTCCGCTGGGGTGAACATGATTGTGCAATTATGCCTGCATTCCCATCGTTGCCCATCAAAATTGGAAAAAATGGGTCACTGAATGTAATGGAACATGAAATGAGTTTGGACTATGAACACAAAGTATAAAACAAGCCAACCTCAGCACGAACAGGGAAGACAATAAACTGAGGCCCTTTTGCCCTCTCAGGTGGGTGTAAAAGATCCCAAGACACTCTTTTAGGAAGAGCAGGGGAGCTCTCCCTAGTGTCCTGACCAGTATTTATACCTCAACTAATACCACTAAAACAGATGATCTAGTCTGCTCTTCTAACATTACTACATGGACTACACTTTGGAAGTATTTAATTGCCTGTAAAGTGCTTTGCGACGTCTTAAGGTCATGAAAGGTGTGATGAAAATGCAAACTCATTCTTTCTTTGGCAATTTTACTCAGGACACCCACAGGAGAGTGCGAGAGTGGAGTGTACTCTTCTGATGTTGGGGCTCAAGTAGAATATTGCAGCAGAGTGAAGCGAGTTTTTCTTCATCAGTAACTGACCCGGGGTATTAGTTGCTGAATAAGGGTACAGTAGCATAGTGGTTATGTTATTGGACTAGTAATTCAGAGACCTGGACAGACAATCGGGAGCAGATGAGTTCAAATCTCATCATAGCAGCGGGGAATTTAAATTCAGTCAACAAATCTAACACAATAAAAGCTAGTATTGTTAATGTTGACCATGGTACTACCAGATTGTTATAAAAACCCAGCTGGTTCACTAACGTCCTTTAGGAAAGGAAATTTACTCTTCTTACCGGGTCTGGCCAATATGTGACTCATAACTGCATAACTTCTGAAATAGTTTAGAAAGCCACCAAGTGATGGACAATAAATGCAGTACTTGCCAGCTATGTTCCAATCCTATGAATAAAAAAGTAAAGCATGACACATGCCTCACCTTGATGAATGCAACATTCACAACAAGAAAAATATAATGGAACTGCTTAAAATGTCTGGGTAGTGAATGGTTATTGAATAGAAGTCCACAAAATTGTAGTAATGTCTATCTTGAATTACTCGTGTGTAACTGGCCATGCCATAGATAATGGTGTTTAGAATTTATTTTGGATTGACAGTTCCTTTGTAGCTATTGAATTGAATGTGAAAGTACCTCCATTTCACAACCCACAAAAAAAAACAATTTCTGCTGGATTGCCCAAGTGCTCTACATGTAGATTGTCTGCTTAAACTGTGCAATGGTATGACAGGCGAAATTGCACCTCTGTCAATTGCTGGAAAAAGTAATTCTGAACAGTTTCATTTTTATATTAAAAGCATTTCAGGGGCAGTGTTTACCGCTTAATCTGCTCCTAGCTTCTTTTATAAAAAATAAATTATCTTAGAGCAATTCTTTAGTACCAACAAATGCCTCATTCCCTATTCAAAAGTAGCTGCAGGTCGCTCAGACCGAAATCTCTGCCAAAACAATCTGCAACAGACCGACTGAAAGTGGAGAGATTTTTTTTAATTTTCATTTTGCTTGTAGGCTTCATTCCAGACTAGATTAACAACAAAAACAATTTGCATTTATATAGCACCTTTAACAGAGTAAAATGCCCCAAGGTGCTTCACAGGAACGTTATCAAAAAAAGCTTTGTCACCAAGCCAAAAAGGGAGATATTAGGATAGGTTTGAGGAGCATCTTAAAGGAGCAGAGAGATGGTAGAGAGATAGAGAGGTTTAGGGAGTGAATTTCAGAGTTTCGGATCTAGATGGATGAAGACACAGTGCCAATGCTGGGACGAAGGAAATTGGGGGTGTGCAAGAGGTCAGAGTTGGAGGAACACAAAGTTTCCAGAAGATTGTAAGGTTGCAGGAGGAGACACAGGTAGGGAGGGGCAAGGCCACGGAGGGTTTTGAACACACAAATGACTATTTTAATTTCAAAGCGTTGCTGCACTGGGAGCCAATATAGGTCAGCGAGCGCAGATTAACTTTGATGGAAAGCTAAAGTTTGTGGGAAGCATGTGTTGGTTTAAAATGTAGATCCTGTTCGAATGATAGACTCTCCTCTTTGGACTTCAGAGCGGAGATAGTTAAGGGGAGAATCAATGGAGGAGTTCAGAATGATGAGGGGTTTTGATAAGGTAAATAGGAAGAAACTGTTTCTACTGGCAGGATAAGCAGTAAGCAGAAGGAACAGATTTAAGTTAATTGTCAAAAAAACCCCGTGGGGAGATGACGAAAATTCTTTTTGACGCAGTGAGTTGTTATGATCTGGAATGCACTGCCTGAAAGTGTGGAGGAAGCAGCTTCAATAGCCACTGTTATAAAAGGAATTGGATATATAACATAGAATTACATCAAATTATATAGGATGCAAGGCACAGAGCCAGGCTATTCGTCCCAACAAACCCAGGCTGGCGTTTATACTCCACACAAGCCTCCTCCCAAGTCTTTCCTCATCCAACTCTATCAGCAGAACCCTGTATTCCTTTCTCCCTCATATGCTTATCTAACTTTGCCTCCCTGTAGTAGCAATTATCATAATTCTCAGTAATCTGAGTTAAGGTGCTTCTTCTGAATTCACCATTTTTTGAAAAGGAAGCAACTTGCAAGGCTATGGAGAAAGAGCAGGAAAATGAGAATAATTGCACAGCTCTTTAAAAGAGTTATGCATGATGGGCTGAATGGCCTCCTTCTGTACTGTAAGCTCTGTGATGTGTGACTCATTTTCCAGCCTCCTTATAAGATTTTGGATGGCCTCCGTTGACAGCCAGGAGCACAAGATATGCTCCTAGTGCCACAGGCAGCCACCCTTCCCTGGCACTGCTTGATGTGATAGGGACTGATGCCAGAGTTTCCCAGTGAGTACATCACATCATTTGTGCTGTAATGCAAAAACCGTTGATTTGTAGGGCCTGTGTGTTCAGAGAAGGAAGGTGAATAAAGTTTGAGAGGTGTTATTGGTAAGGTGTCAGAAGTGGGATAAAAACTGGAGGTTTGAAGTTCCCAGATTAATAATAAGATCAACAATGTTCATTTTGTACAGCACTTTTATTGTAGAAAAATGTCTGAAGGTGCTCCACAGGAGTGTAGATCAGACAAAAATTGACCGGGTCGCCTAACAACAATAGTAAGGTGATAGATGACCAAAAGCTTAGTTGAAGAGGTAGGTTTTAAGGATTGTCTTCAAGGAGGCAGAGAAGCCGAAATGTTTAGGGAATGAATTGCAGAGCTTAATGCCTAGGCAGCTGAAGGCACAATCTGTAATGATGGAGTGATGAAAATTGTGTGAGACTAGAAGGGAAATGTTGAAGCCTGGAGAAAATGGAACAAACCCTTGAATATATGTAACAGCACTGAGCTTTGGTAGGTGAACAAAGTCCAGATCAATACTGTATTGTGTGCAATAGGTAAAGGAGTGTCAGAGGTGTGTAATACGTTTATTTATGGTGAGGGTGAGGATAAATGAAACCTCAGGGAATCAACAGACATATCTGAGGCATATTTCACACCTTAAAGAAGTATTTTAAATGAAAGAACTTTTTAGTATCAGGTTTCGAGCTCAAGGAGAAATCATTGCACAAGTGGCAACAGATTTGCAAAAATATATAGGGCTGGATTTTATCTGCTCCTTGGAGGCAGGAGGGGGCGCATACAAAATGAGGTGGGTTGGCATCAGGCAGTGTACCCGATGTTGTCCTGCCCCATGCCATTTTGTCTGTGGCAGGCACCATGGCAGACAGGAAGTTCTCTGGGGTCATTTAAGGGCTGCCTCCCACCTCTGCTGGCATTTAGCTAATGTTGGAGGGGCCCACTGCTGCGTGGAGACACTGCCAGGTGAAATCTGGTGGTCTTCTAGCAAGCTTGGGGGTGCCCCCTCCTATGGGGGGAATGGGCAGTGATGGCTGCCCCCGCGGCAAGACACCCCCCCCTCCCCACCCCTCCCCCCGTCCCTCACCTACCCCAAACCCACCCCCTTGCTGGGGCCTACCTGACTGGCCCTGGTGACCCTGATCACACTTACCTTAGTCCTGGGGTCTCCTCCGTCGGCGCCGCTCCAGGCCTCCTGTAGTACTGGCAGTGGCCACTGTTGTCAGTGGCGCTGCTGGTACTGCTGAGCTGCCGGCCCTCTGATTGGCTGGAAACTCTTGGAGGCAGGATGTTGTCCGTTAAAGGGATGATGTCCCCGATGGTGGACAGTTAATTGCCTGCCCATCGTTGAATTTGGCCAGGGGTCCAATAGAGGACTGAGGTGAGGTAACCTCTCTGCCATCCAGCCCGTTGCTGGGATCCCCATCGCCAATATAAAATCCAGCTCATAGTGTAGTTACCTGTGAAGAGAATAGTGATAGACTGCAAGAGGATGTGAACAGGCTGGTGGATTGGGTGGGAACTTGACAGATAATATTTATCGAGGAGAAGTGTAAAGTGATACATTTTAGGAACATAAGGACATAGGAGTAGGAGCAGGCCATTCAGCCCATCGAGCCTGTCCCACCATTCAATATGATCATAGCTGATCATCCATTTCAATGCCTTTTCCCCACACTATCTTCATATACCCTCATGTCATTTGTATTTAGAAATCTGTCAATCTCTGCTTTAAACATACTCAATGACTGAGGTTCCACAACCCTCTGGGGTAGAGAATTCCAAAGATTCACAATCCTCTGAGTAAAGAAATTTTTCCTCATCTCTGCCCAAAGTGGCTTCCCCCTTATTTTGAAATTATGTCCCCTGCTTCTAGACTCCCCAACCAGGAGAAACATCTTAGCTGTATCTACCCTGTCTATCCCTTTAAGTATTTTGTAGGTTTCAATGAGATCACCTCTCATTCTTCAAAACTCTAGAGAATACAAGCCCAGTTTCCCCAATCTCTCTTCATACTGCAGTCCCACCATCCCGGGAATAAGTCTGGTGAACCTTCGCTGCACTCCCTCTATGGCAATAATATCCTTCCTAAGGCAAGGAGACCAAAATAGGTACTCCAAATGCGGTCCAACCAAGGTTCTATACAATTGAGGTAAGACTTCACTACTCCTGTAATCAAATCCTAGGATGTACACAGGGTCAGAGGGACCTTGGGGTGCTTGTCCATAGATCACTGAAGGCAGCAGCACAGGTAGATAAGGTGGTTAGGAAGGCATATGGGATACTTGCCTTTATTAGCCGAGGCATAGAATATAAGAGCAGGGAGGTTATGATGGAGCTGGATAAAACGCTAGTTAGGTCACAGCTGGAGTACTGTGTACAGTTCTGGGCACCACACTATAGGAAGGATGTGATTGCACTGGAGAGGGTGCAGAGGAGATTCACCAGTGTGTTGTCTGGGCTGGAGCATTTCAGCTATGAAGAGAGACCGAATAGGCTAGGGTTGTTTTCCTTAGAGCAGAGAAGGATGAGGGGGGACATGATTGAGGTATACAAAATTATGAGGGGCATTGATAGGTTAGATAGGAATAAACATTTTCTCTTAGCGGAGGGGTCAATAACCAGGGGGCATAGATTTAAGGTAAGGGGGAGGAGGTTTGGAGGGGATTTGAGGAAATATTTTTTCACTCAGAGGGTGGTTGGAATCTGTAACGCACTGCCTGAAGAGGTGGTAGAGGCAGGACCCCTCTCAACATTTATGAAGTATTTAGATGAGCACTTGAAACGCCATAGCATACCAGGCTATGGGCCAAGTGCTGGAAAATGGGATTAGGATAGTTAGGTGCTTGATGGCTGGCACAGATACGTTGGGCCGAAGGGCCTGTTTCTGTGCTGTATAAGTCTATGACTCTCTGACTCTCTAAATCCGCTTGCGATAAAGACTAACATACCACTAGCCTTCCTAATTGCTTGCTGCACCTGCATGTTAGCTTTCAGTGACTTATTGACAAGGACACACAGATCCCTTTGTACATCTGCACTTTCTAATCTCTTACCATTTAAGAACTACTCTGCACATCTTCCTCCTACTAAAATGGATAACCTCACATTTTTCCACATTATATTCCCTCTGCCACGGACTTGCTCACACACTAAGTCTGTTCAAATCCCCTTGAAGCCGCTTTGCATCTTCCTCACGACACACATTCCCACCTAGATTTGTGTCATCTGCGAACTTGGAAATATTACATTTGGTCCCCACATCCAAATCATTTATATATATTGCGAACAGCTGGGGCCCAAGCACTGATCCCTGAGGTACTCCACTAGTCACAGCCTGCCAATGTGAGAATGACCCGTTTATTCCTACTCTCTGCTTTCTGCCTGTTAACCAATCCTTAATCAATGCCAGTATATTACCTCCTATCTCATGTGCATTAATTTTGCTAACTAACCTCCTGTGGGGGACTTTATCAAAAGCTTTCTGAAAATCCAACTCCCCTTTATCAATTCTGTTAGTAATATCCTCAAAAAACTCCAACAGGTTCGTCAAACATTATTTCCCATTCATAAATCCATATTGACTATGCCCAATCAGATCATTATTATCCAAGTGTCCATTTATCACATCCTTTAGAATAGATTCTAGCATTTTCCCAGCAACTGATGTAAGGCTAACAGGTCTGTAATTCCCTGTTTTCTCTCTCCCTCCCTTCTTAAATAGTGGGGTGACATTTGCAACCTTCCAATCTGCAGGAACTGCTCCAGAATCTATGGAATTTTGGAAGATGATCACCAATGCATCCTCTATCTTCATAGCTACCTTTTTCAACACTCTGGGATGTAGAATATCAGGTACTGGGGACTTATCAACCTTTAGCCCCATTAATTTCTCCAATACAACCTTCTTACTAATTTCCTTCAATTCTTCATTCTCCCTAATCCCTTGGATCTCTAATTCTGGGAGATTTCTTGCATCTTCGTCAATAAAAACAGATACAAAGTAATCATTTAGCTTCTCTGCCATTTCTCTATTTCCCAATATAAATTGTCCTGATTCTGCCTGTAATGGACCCACATTTGTCTTAGCCAAACATTTCCTTTTTACGTAATTATAGAAGCTTTTACAGCCCGTTTTATATTTGTTGCTCGCTTACATTCATATTCTATTCTACCTTTCTTTATCAGTTTCTTGGTCCTCCTTTGCTGTAATCTAAAATCCTCCCAATCCTCAGGTTTACTACTATTTCTGGCAACTTTATAGGCCTTTTCTTTTAATCTTATCCAATCCTTAACTTCCTTTGTTATCCACGGTCTTTACTTTAGGTGTTTTTGTGCCTTGAAGGAATGTATAGTTGCTGTAAACTATGTAATATTTCTTTAAAGACTATCCATTGCCTATGTACTGTCATAGCTTTTAATGTATTTTCGCAATCCACCTCAGCCAATTTGCCCCTCCTGTCTTCATAACTTCCATTGTTCAAATTTACAGCCCTGGCTTCAACTTGAACGAACTCATTTTCAAACATAATGTAAAATTCTATCATATTACGGTCGCTCATCTCTAAAGGTTCTTTTACAACAAGATTATTAATTAGCCCTTTCTCATTACATAAAACCAGATTTAAAATAACCTGTTCTCTGGTCAGTTCCTCAACATACTGCTCTAGAATACCATCCCTAACACACTCCTATTTTGGTAGGAATAACAAGGAGAGGCAATATAAAATAAAAGTCACAATTCTAAAGGTGGTGCAGGAGCAGAGGGCACAATACTCCAAGTCAGGCCAAGCCAGTATTGTATAAAGGTTCATATAACTTCCTTGCTTTTGTACTCTATGCCTTTATTGAGTGTATATGTACACAGTTGGTTGAGAAAGTGATTAAAAGGGCATATGGGATACTGGGCTTTATAAATAAAGGCATAGAGTACAAAAGCAAGGAAGTTATATGAACCTTTATACAATACTGGCTTGGCCTGACTTGGAGTATTGTGCCCAACGCTGGGCACCGCATTTTAGGAAGGATGTGAAGGCTTATGGGAGGGCGCAAAAATTATTTTTACGAGAATGATTCCAGGGATGAGCGAATTCAGTTACGAGCAGGGATTGGAGAAGCTGGGGTTTTTTCTCCTTACAGAAGAGAAGGTTGAGGAGAAGATTTGATAGAAGTGTTCAAAATCATGAGGGGTCTGGACAGAGTAAATAGAGAGAAACTGTTCCGATTAGTGGAAGGTTTGAGCACCAGAGGACGCCAAGTTAAGGTGATTGGTAAAAGAAACCAGAGGCGTCATGAGGAAAAACCTTTTTACGCATTGTATGGTTCGGATCTGGAATGCACTGCCTGAGAGTGTGGTGGAGGCAGATTCAATCGTGTCTTTCAAAAAAGAATTGGATAAGCACCTGAAGGGAAAATAATTTGCAGGGCTACGGGGAGAGGGTGAGAGAGCGTGACTAGCTGAGTTGCTATGGCAGAGAGCTAGCATGGACTTGACAGGCTGAATGGCCTCCCTCTGTGCTGTAACCATTCTATGATTCTATAAGGCCAAACCTTGTGAGTATGGATCTCGGAATAAAATCAGAATTGTAAGCATTGATCAAGCCAGAGAGAGAATATTAAAAATGTCAAGGAAGCAGTTTCTGTTTTGGGCACAATCAGGAAATGTACTGTAAATTTCACTGGTTAGATTACTCTTCAGGTTTCCACTAAAATTCATTTGCATAATCACAACACAAAATCTTACGTGAAACAGTGCAATTGAGCGGCGTAATAGAATGTAATCATTTTTTCTTTCTTTCCGTTAACATGTATTTAAGTTTAGTAACCTGGTGCAGTTTGATTAATACAGCTGAAAGTGGGTTTCTCACCCCAAAAAAAGCCCTTTTTTTTTGAAGAGTGTCCAGTTCTCCCGTGAGTGAACCAATTTCAAATCAATGAAAAAAAGCTTATACTGAACCATTTAATAGTTTCATTGATGGATACCAGTTGGTTTCCTAGTAAATTAGGTACCTTTTAAAATGGCCAAGCTTTAAAAACATGCCTATGAGTGCCTGTGTGCCTAAGATAATGAACAGAACTATGCGCCCTTGCACAGTCGGTGGATTCTCGCAATCTTGACCTGGACATGTGGCCAGTTTTGTGGGCGACGCCTGATTCAGCAAATTGAACCAGCATAAAATTTCACAAAAAAGATGAGCATCAGTCATTTTGGGCATAACTTACATTTAAAATTCCCTGATCTTTAGTGCTGGTATGGCTGATTTCAAAGAGATTGCGCTGTTATTACTGGTGTAAATGAGCAGGAACTCGACCCCAATGAAGAGCAACAACTAGAACAACTGGACAACACCAGCAGTGCAATAAGTAATGTGGGGTGGAGTGCAGCTGTCTCTAATAGAAAGTCAGAATGAGCTGGTCAACAGCAGTGTAAGTACTGTGGTAAAACCGTCTGAGGGAGCAAAGTATTCAGTGCATGGCCAAGCATCTTTGAGGTGTAAAGAGGAAACCATTCTGCTGAAGTATGTGAGGCCAAAAGCAAAAGTGTTCCTGCCAGACAAGGCAAGAATATAAACAGGATGTTCACTGAGTGGCAGAGCAGTCTGAATGTGTTTTAGATGGATGTGATTCAGACAGGAGATGGTGTTCAATGGATTACTGAGGTCAAGATGAACAACAGGACTGGTTGTTGTTATCTAGTAACAGGAGATCTGTGTAATGAAAGGAAGGAAAGAAGGACTTGCATTGATATAGTATCTTTCATGACCTCAGGACATCCCAAAACGCTTTACAGCCAATGAAATTCTTGAGATGTAGTCACTATTGTAAGAAAAGGTGGCAGCGAATTTGTGGCAATAAATTCTGGCTTTGCCAGTGATGCCCGTATTCTATAAAGAAATTTTTAAAAATTGTGCACAGCCAGCTCCCACAATCTGCACTGTGAGAATGACGGGATTATCTGTTTTAGTGATGTTGGGTCAGGGATAAATATTGACAAGGACATCAGGGAGAACGCCCCTGTTTCTCTTTGAATAGTTCCATGAAATCTTTAACTTTCCACCTCAGAAGGCAGATGGGGCCTTGGTTTAAAGTCATGCCACGGTGAGTTTACAACAGGGTTGTCCAACCTTTATGGGCGGACGGCCACATTACAATTTTTGCTTGGCCCAGGGGACTGGTGTACAAACTCCGAAAGGTAAAGGCATTAATAATTTATCTTATAATAAAAACAACAAATGTACATTTTTGTGAAGAAACTTTAAATGAGAAGACTAATTTCTTGACTTACTTTCTCGCCACTATATTGAAAACCAAAATCGGAACTCTGATGCCATTGATTCTCTAGCCAGCAGAAAAGCCCCTGGGAAGGACAGCATTACCCCTGAAATAATCAAGAGTGCCAAGCCTGCTATACTCTCAGCACTACATGAACTGCTATGCCTGTGCTGGGACGAGGGAGCAGTACCCCAGGACATGCGCGATGCCAATATCATCACCCTCTATAAAAACAAAGGTGACCGCGGTGACTGCAACAACTACCGTGGAATCTCCCTGCTCAGCATAGTGGGGAAAGTCTTTGCTCGAGTCGCTTTAAACAGGCTCCAGAAGCTGGCCGAGCGCGTTTACCCTGAGGCACAGTGTGGCTTTCGTGCAGAGAGATCGACCATTGACATGCTGTTCTCCCTTCGTCAGATACAGGAGAAATGCCGTGAACAACAGATGCCCCTCTACATTGCTTTCATTGATCTCACCAAAGCCTTTGACCTTGTCAGTAGACGTGGTCTCTTCAGACTACTAGAAAAGATCGGATGCCCACCAAAGCTACTAAGTATCATCACCTCATTCCATGACAATCTGAAAGGCACAATTCAACATGGTGGCTCCTCATCAGAGCCCTTTCCTATCCTGAATGGTGTGAAACAGGGCTGTGTTCTCGCACCCACACTTTTTGGGATTTTCTTCTCCCTGCTGCTTTCACATGCGTTCAAGTCCTCTGAAGAAGGAATTTTCCTCCACACAAGATCAGGGGGCAGGTTGTTCAATCTTGCCCGTCTTAGAGCGAAGTCCAAAGTACGGAAAGTCCTCATCAGGGAACTCCTCTTTGCTGATGATGCTGCTTTAACATCTCACACTGAAGAGTGCCTGCAGAGCCTCATCGACAGGTTTGTGGCTGCCTGCAATGAATTTGGCCTAACCATCAGCCTCAAGAAAACGAACATCATGGGACAGGACGTCAGAAATGCTCCATCCATCAATATTGGCGACCACGCTCTGGAAGTGGTTCAAGAGTTTACCTACCTAGGCTCAACTATCACCAGTAACCTGACTCTAGATGCAGAAATCAACAAGCGCATGGGAAAGGCTTCCACTGCTATGTCCAGACTGGCCAAGAGAGTGTGGGAAAATGGCGCACTGACACGGAACACAAAAGTCCGAGTGTATCAGGCCTGTATCCTCAGTACCTTGCTCTATGGTAGCGAGGCCTGGACAACGTATGTCAGCCAAGAGCGACGTCTCAATTCATTCCATCTTCGCTGCCTCCGGAGAATACTTGGCATCAGGTGGCAGGACCGTATCTCTAACACAGAAGTCCTCGAAGCGGCCAACATCCCCAGCTTGTACACACTACTGAGTCAGCGGCGCTTGAGATGGCTTGGCCATGTGAGCCGCATGGAAGATGGCAGGATCCCCAAAGACACATTGTACAGCGAGCTCGCCACTGGTATCAGACCCACCGGCCGTCCATGTCTCCGCTTTAAAGACGTCTGCAAACGCGACATGAAATCCTGTGACATTGATCACAAGTTGTGGGAGTCAGTTGCCAGCGTTCACCAGAGCTGGCGGGCAGCCATAAAGACAGGGCTAAAGTGTGGCGAGTCAAAGAGACTTAGTAGTTGGCAGGAAAAAAGACAGAGGCGCAAGGGGAGAGCCAACTGTGCAACAGCCCCGACAAACAAATTTCTCTGCAGCACCTGTGGAAGAGCCTGTCACTCTAGAATTGGCCTTTATAGCCACTCCAGGCGCTGCTTCACACACCACTGACCACTTCCAGGCGCGTATCCATTGCCTCTCGAGATAAGGAGGCCCAAAAGAAATTGAAAACTGATTTAGTGAAATACTTGGCATTGTTTTTGCTTTAATAAGTAGTCAGTCTCTGCTCGCACACTTGATGTAGCGATGTAGAGTATTCTGGATAGATGTCCATTTTTCAGGAGAGACCTTGATCTCTCCCCCCACTCTCCCTGTGCTGTGTGTGTATGTCTTGTTCTCTGTCATCCCACCCCACCCCTCTGGGACTAGAGGTCATAGATTGAAAGTTTTCTGCAAAAGATGTAGTGGGAATACGAGGAAGCACTTTTTTACACAGCGGGTGGTAATGACCTGGAACTCATTGCCCACGAGGGTCATGGGGTGGAGACGATCAACGACCTCAAGAGGAAGTTGTGGCCATCTGAGAGAAATAGACTTGCAGGGCTACATGGATCCAGTCAGAGAGTGGGACTGACTGCAGCGCTCCGTGGACAGCCAGCATGGGCTCGATGGGCAGAATGACCTCCTTCTGTGCCGCAAGTAAATGACTCTTTGACTCTCCCTCCCCCTTTCCCCTCTCTGTCTCTCTCTTTCCCCCTCTCTCTGTCCCTCTCCACCAACCCTCTCTCTGTATCTCTCTCCCCTCTCACTTTCCACCCCCTGTGTCTCCAGTGTTCCCACTCCCCGCTCAGTGTTCCCCACTCCCTGCTCAGTGTTTCCCGCTCTGTGTTCCCCGCTCAGTGTTCCCCACTCAGTGTTCCCCACTCAGTGTTCCCCACTCAGTGTTCCCCACTCCCCGCTCAGTGCTCCCTGCTCAGTGCTCCCCACTCAGTGTCCCCTGCTCCCTGCTCATTGTTCCCCATTCTCTCTCTGTCCTCCTGTCTCTCTGTGCCCCCCTCTCTCTGTGTCTCTCTCCCCTTTCTCCCCCTTTTGCTCATTTTCTGTCCCTGTCCCATCTCTATGCCTCTCTCTGTTCCCCTTCTCCCTCTTTCCCCCTCTGTTCCCACACAGTTGCAAAGAGTGGAATGCTCAGCAGATGGATGATCAGTTCTTTTAAAAAAGATTGCTGCCAGTTTCACAGCTGACAGCTGCTGTCATCAGGAACAGCTGTTTCCCAACAGAATTGAGGTTTTCCGGCGGGCTTTTAAAAAAAAAAGTCAGAACCCGTCGGAAAACTCTGATTCAGTTGGGAAATGGCTGTTCCCGATGTTAGCAGCTGTCAGCTGTGAAACTGGCAGTGTGATGTTTTTAAAAAGGCTGCTCTGTAAGAAGAAGGCAAAGGGAAATTTCTTATTTCCAGTCACGGCAAAGATGAGGAATGGCCTCCGAAATAGTTTAGATCCATGGGCTGGATGGAAATGTTTGGTGGGCCGGATCCTGGCCCACGGGCCGTATGTTGAACAATCTTGGTTTACAAGAAGCTAAGTACTAAGTTGAGCAAGTCTGTGTGCCGTGTCAGTTGCAAACTGGGCTGGATATTCTTCTCCCTTGCAGGGTAGAACGGGTCAGCACTTCCACCCTTCACTGTGGCCCCATCTTAACTCTGGGTCAGGGGTCACCTGACCTGCTCGGTGGGCTCCTGGCATCATCCCCACCTCCAAGAGAGGAGCTTGTCATTGCAGAATAGGAGAATTTCAGTGCTACTGCCACGGGGCAGCTGCTGAAGCACCAGGAGAGGCTTAATAACAGCTTTCAAAAAGGAGCTGGATAAATACTTGAAGGTGAAAGAATGACACAACCACAGGGAAAGAGCTGGAAAGGGAGACTAATTGGACGTGGGATTTCAAATTGCTGCTTGGAACCCCGGTGTAATGATGACCTGCTTCCTCGCTGACACGGAAATGTGCACATGCTGCAAATTTTAATCGGCAAGAGCCTAATTGGCCTGTAGTAACATTTGCCACCCAATTAGCGGTGGTGCACCTGGGATTGAGGCAGCAGCAAGCACCATTTAAAGGGCAGGCGGCTAACATTGCTGAAGCTGCCACTCGTCCAAAAATGGAAGCGCAACCAGAGCAGAGGACAGTGGGCAGGGAGGGCCCCTGTATCAAGGCAGCCCTCCATTTTTTTCAGATGACCCACAGGAGGTGCTGGTGGAGGTGGTGACTGCACAGAGGTACATTCTGTTGCTTGCCAGCAGCTACTGAAGGCCCAAATGACTGACCAAGAGGGCCTGCCCGGAGGTGGCACATGAGGTCAGCAGCAGTGGAGTGGTGAGAAGAAACTGAGTGCAGTGCTGGAAACACTTCAGTGATCTTCTTCGTGTTGTGTTTTAGCTGGGTTGCATGATATTATATATATCTGATTTATCTCACAGCAATGCAGATATCACATTTGTAGGAACATCAGAACATAGGAGTAGGCCATTCAGCCCATTGAGCCTGCCCCGCCATTCAATGCAATCATGGCTGATTATCCACTTCAATGCCCTTTTCCCACATTATCCCCATATCCCTTTATGTCATTGGTATTTAGAAATCTGTCAATCTCTACTTTAAACATACTCAATGACTGAACTTCCACAGCCCTCTGGGATAGAGAATTCCAAAGATTCACAACCCTCTGAGTAAAGAGAATTTTCCCCATCTCTGTCCTGAGTGCTTTCCCCCTTATTTTGAAATTTTGTCCATTGGCTCTCTCCTCCCCAACCAGGGGAAACATCTTACTTTCTGTTACGACTAGGTGAGAAAGGTGTCCAGGGGTCTCTTTCAGCCTTCACCTGGTCTTACTGTAACAGGACTTAATTTTAAACACACCGTGTTTTGAGCTCCTCCTTGGTGAATCCTTGTTCACTGTATTCCGATTATCAGGCAAAGAAATAAGCACAAACAGGCTTTCTTAGGTTTAAAGAAGAAAAGTGAAATTTATTGAAACTTAAACTTAAACTCTAATTCATTTAATGCCTACGGATACATGCTGTGCCCTATGCTAGCATGCATATGCGATACGCACATGCAAATAGAGACAGAAAAGAGCAGAAGGTAAATAAAGTGGAGAGGTTTGAGACAATATCTGAAGAGTTTCTTGTTACTGTGCTTCGAATTCACTGTAGAGTCCTTCTGTAGGTAGTTCTTGATTGTAGGTAATTCTTGCCTTTCTTTGGGGCCCAGTATTCTTCTTAAACCTTGTTCACTGTAGGAAACATTTATTTCTCGGAGTTCCTATGTCTTCAATGGATTCCAAAGCTGGTGTGAATGAAATGAGAGCAGACAGGAGAGAGATGTTCTCAATCCAGAAGCTAGGACCTTTCTGTCTTCAAATACTCTATGGCCAATTTAAAACTCTCAGTTCAAAACTCTGCAACAGCCAGTTAGTCATGTGACTTAACTGGTCTGACCATGTCTTCTGTGTGTGGGGTGCAGGGACTGGTTTCTTTGTTCCAACATTGTCTGCTAGTATGCAAAAATGTCTTTCTGGCGAGGGGCCTGGAAATTCCTTGGGATAGGCCTTTTCTTCCCGCAACAATTTGAGGCTTAATGTTCATGTGGTGAAATTAATGTGCCTCATTCTTGGACATGGCAGCCTGCATGACACTGCATCTACCCTGTCTATCCCTTTAAGTATTTTGCAGGTTTCAATAAGATCACCTCTCATTCTTTGAAACTCTAGAGAATACAAGCCCAGTTTCCCCAATCTCTCTTCATAGGACAGTCCCACCATCCCATGAACAAGTCTGGTGAACCTTTGTTGCACTCCCTCTATGGCAATAATATCCTTCCTAAGGTAAGGGGACCAAAACTGCACACAGTACTCCAGGTGCGGTCTAACCAAGGTTCCAAACAATTGAAGCAAGACTTCACTACATCTGTACTCAAATCCGCTTGCGATAAAGACTAGCATACCATTAGCCAGGTCCCTTTGTACATCTACACTTTCTAATCTCTTACTATTTAAGAAATACTTTTTAAAAATTCATTCATGGGATGTGGGCATCACTGGCTAGGCCAGCATTTATTGCCCATCCCTAATTGCCCTTGAGAAGGTGGTAGTGAGCCACTGAAATCCATTTGGGGAAGGTATACCCACAGTGCTGTTAGGAAGGGAGTTCCAGGATTTTGACCCAGCGACAGTGAAGGAATGGCGATATAGTTCCAAATCAGGATGGTATGTGACTTGGAGGGGAACTTGCAGGTGGTGGTGTTCCCATGTATTTGCTGTCCTTGTCCTTCTTGTTGGTAGAGATCGCGGGTTTGGAAGGTGATGTCCAAGGAGCATCTTGTAGATGGTACACACTGCTGCCACTATGCGTCGGTGGTGGAGGGAGTGAATGTTTGTAGATGGGGTGCAAATCAAGCGGGTTGCTTTGTCCTGGATGGTGTTGAGCTTCTTGAGTGTTGTTGGAGCTGCACCCACTCAGGCAAGTGGAGAGTATTCCATCACACTCCTGACTTGTGCCGAGTAGATGGTGGATAGGCTTTGGGGAGTCAGGAGGTGAGTTACTCTCCTCAGGATTCCTAGCCTCTGATCTGCTTTTGTAGCCATGGTATTTATATGACTACTCCAGTTCAGTTTCTGGTCAATGGTAGCCCCTAGGATGTTGATAGTGGGGGATTCAGTGATGGTAATGCCATTGAATGTCAAGGGGAGATGGTTAGATTCCCATTGTTGGAAATGGTCATTGCCTGGCACTTGTGTGGCGCGAATGTTACTAGCCACTTCTCAGCCCAAGCCTGGATATTGTCCAGGTCATGTGGCATTTCTACATGGACTTCTTCAGTATCTGAGGAGTCACGAATGGTTCTGAACATTGTGCAATCATCAGCGAACATCCCCACTTCTGACCTTATGATTGAAGGAAGGCCATTGAGGAAGCAGCTGAAGGTGGTTGGGCCTAGAACACTACCCTGAGGAACTCCTGCAGTGATGTCCTAGAGCTCAGATGATTGACCTCCAACAACCACAACCATCTTCCTTTGCGCTAGGTATGACTCCAGCCAGCGGAGGGTTATCCCCTGATTCCCATTGACCTCCGTTTTGCTAGGGCTCCTTGATGCCATACTCGGTCAAATGCTGCCTTGATGTCAAGGGCAGTCACTCTCACCTCACCTCTTGAGTTCAGCTCTTTGCACATCTGTTCGTCCTACCAAAATGGATAACCTCATATTTTTTCACATTATATTCCATCTGCCATGTTCTTGCCCACTCACTAAGTCTGTCCAAATTCCCTTGAAGCTGCTTTGCATCTTCCTCACAACACACGTTCCCACCTAGTTTTGTGTCATCCGCAAACTTGGAAATATTACATTTGATCCCCACATCCAAATCATTAATATATATTGTGAACAGCTGGGGCCCAAGTGCTGATCCCTGCAGTACCCCACTAGTCACAGCCTCCCAACATGAAAATAACCCGCTTATTCCGACTCTGTTTTCTGCTTGTTAACCAATCCTTAATCCATGCCAGTAAATTACCTCCTATCCCATGTGCTTCAATTTGTGGGGGACTTTATCAAAAGCCTTCTGAAAATCCAAGTATACTACATCCACCGACTCTCCTTTATTAATTATGTTAGTAACATCCTCAAAGAACTCCAACAGGTTCGTCAAACATGATTTCCCATTCATAAATCCCAATCGGATCATTATTATCCATGTGTCCAGTTGTCACATCCTTTACAATAGATTCTGGCATTTTCCCAATGACTGATGTAAGGCTAACAAGTCTGTATTCTCTGTTTTCTCTCTCCCTCCCTTCTTAAATAGTGGGGTGACATTTCCTACATTCCAATCTGCAGGAACCATTCCAGAATCTATGGAATTTTGGAAAATGATCACCAATGAATACACTATCTTCACAGCTACCTCTTTCAACACTCTGGGATGTAGAATATCAGGTCCTGAGGACTTATCAACCTTCAGCCCAATTCATTTCTCCAATACAACCTTCTTACTAATACTAATTTCCTTGAATTCCTCATTCCCCCTAATCCCTTGGATCTCTAATTCTGGGAGATTTCTTGTATCTTCCTCAGTGAAGACAGACACAAAGTAATCATTTAGCTTCTCTGCCACTTCTCTATTCCCCATTATAAATTCTCATGACTCTGCCTGTAATGGACCTACATTTGTCTTAGCCAAACATTTCCTTTTTACGTACCTATAGAAGCTTTTACATTCTGTTTTTTTACTTTTGGCTAAATAGCATTCATATTCTATTCTCCCTTTCTTTATCAGTTTCTTCATCTTCCTTTGCTGTATTCTAAAATCCTCCCAATCCTCAGGTTTACTACTATTTCTGGCAACTTAATAGGCCTTTTCTTTTAATCTTATACAATCCTTAACTTCCTTTGTTGGCTATGGTTGACTGCTTTTACATTTGGGTTTTTTCTGCCTTGAAGGAATGTATAAACTATGTAATAAATATTTAAAGACTATCCATTGCCTATGCTCTGTCATAACTGTTAATGTATTTTCCCAATCAATCTCAACCAATTTGCCCCTCATACCTTCATAATTTCCTTTGTTCAAATTTAATACTCTGGCTTCAGATTGAACTCCCTCATTTTTAAACATGATGTAAAATTCTACCATATTATGGTCACTCATCCCTAAAGGTCCTTTTACAACAAGATTATTAATTAGGCCTGTCTCATTACATAATATTAGATCTAAATTAGCCCGTTCTCCAGTCAGTTCGTCAACATACTGCTCTAGAAAACCATCCCTAACACACTTCAGAAACTTGTCCTCCACAGCATTAGTGTTCATTAGGTTTACCCAGTCTATGTGAAGATCTACGTCACCCATAATTACTGTATTGCCCATGCTACATGCTTCTCTAATCTCCTGATTAATGCCATGCCCCACACTACCACTACTGTTTGGTGGCCTATAAACAACTCCTCCCAATATTTGCTGCCCCTTGCTGTTTCTTGGCTCCACCAAAACAGATTCCACATTTTTTTCTTCTGATCTGAGATCCTCCCTTACTGATGTATTGATCCCATCTCTTATCAGTAGAACACCGTCTCCTTTTCCTTTTTGCCTATCCTTCCTCAATGTCAAACATTCTTGAATATTCAGTTCCCAGTCTTGATCACCCTGTAGCCATGTTTCCGTAATAGCAATTAGATCATACCCATTTACCTCTATTTGTGCCTTTTAATCATCTACCTTGTTGCGAATAGTAGAATAGATAAGGGAGAACCAGTGGGTGTGGTATATTTGGATTTTCAGAAGGCTTTCGATAAGGTCCCACATAAGAGATTAGCATGCAAAAATAAAACACGTGGGATTGGGGGTAAGGTATTGGCATGGATCGAAAACTGTCTGGCAGACAGGAAACAAAGAATAGGAATAAACGAGGATTTTTCTGAGTGGCAGGCAATGACTAATGGGTTCCGCAGGGATCAGTGCTAGGACCCCAGCTATTCACAATATATATTAATGATATAGATGAGGGAATTCTATGTAATATATCCAAGTTTGCAGATAACACAAAGCTGGGTGGAAGTGTGAGCTTTGAGGAGGATGCAGAGAAGCTCCAGTGTGATTTGAACAGGTTGAGTGAGTGGGCAAATACATGGCAGATGCAGTATAATGTGGATAAATGTGAGGTTATCTACTTTGGAGGCAAAACAGAAAGGCAGATTATCTGAATGGCGATAGATTGGGAAAGGGGGAGTTGTAGCGAACCTGGGTGTTCTTGTGCACCAATCGCTGAAAGTAAGCATGCAGGTGCAGCAGACAGTTAAGAAGGCAAATGGTATGTTGGCCTTCATAGTGAGTGGATTTGAGTACAGGAGCAGGGATGTCTTGCTGCAGTTATATAAGGCCTTGGTGAGACCACACCTTGAGTATTGTGTGCAGTTTTGGTCTCCTTATCTGAGGAAGGAAGTTCTTGCTATAGAGGGAGTGCAGCAAAGGTTCAACAGACTGATTCCTTGGACTGATGTATGAAGAGAGATTGGGTGAATTAGGCTTGTATTCGCTCGAGTTTCGAAGTATGAGAGGGGATCTCATAGAAACCTACAAAATTCTAACAGGACTGGACAGACTAGATGTAGGAAGGATGTTCCTGATGACTGGGGAGTCTACGACCAGGGGTCACAGTCTAAGGATAAGGGGTAAGCTATTTAGGACTGAGATGAGGAGAGTGGTGAACCTGTGGAATTCTCTACCACGGAAAGCAGTTGAGGCCAAATCATTAAATATATTCAAGAAAGAGTTAGATATCGTTCTTTGGGCTAAAGGGATCAAGGGATACAGGGAGAAAGCGGGAACAGGGTACTAAGTTTGGATGATCAGCCATGATCGTATTGAATGGCGGAGGAGGCTCGAAGGGCTGAATGGCCTATTCCTGCTCCTATGTTTCTATGAATGCTGCATGCATTCAGGTAGAGTGCCCTGAACCTTGTCTTCTTGACATTATTGTGCATTCTAAGCCTAGTTGATGCTCGCCTTTGTTTCGCCTGCTTTCTAATGTCGCTTGCTACTTTTCTACCTCCTGTTACCAGTTTTACTTCCTTCCAATTTGCACTATCCTCAGGTTCCCATCTCCCTGACAAGCTAGTTGAAACCTCCCCAACAGCATTAGCAAATCTCCCTGTGAGGATATTAGTTCCAGTCCTGTTAAGGTGTAGCCCGTCCATCTTGTACATGTCCAACCTGCTCCAGAACCGGTCCCAATGCCTCAGAAATCTGATGCCCTCCCTCCTACACCAATTCTCCAGCCACGTGTTCAGTTGATAACTCCTCTTATTCCTATGCTCATTAGCACGTGGCACTGGGTGTAATCCTGAGATTACTGCTTTGGAGGTCCTGCTTTTTAATTTCCTTCCTAACTCCCTAAAATCTGCTTTCAGGACCTCATCCCTCTTCCTCCCTACATCTTTGGTACCAATGTGGACCACGACCTCTGGCTTTTCACCCTCCCGCAGAAGGATATCCTGCAGCCGCTCCGTGACATCCTTGACCCTGGCACTAGGGAGGCAACACACCATCCTGGAGTCACGTTTACTGCTGCAGAAACGCCTGTCTGATACCCTGACTATCGAATCCCCTATCACTATTGCTCTTCCACTATTCTTCCTTCCCTCCTGTGCAGCTGAGCCACCAGTGGTGCCATGGACTTTGCTCTGGCTGCACTCCCCCGAGGAACCATCTCTCTCACTAGTATTCAAAATGGAAAACCAATTAGCAAGCAAAATAGTCAGAGGGACTCCTGCACTGCCTGCCTGGTTCTCTTAGACTGCCTGGTGGTCACCCATTCCCTCTCTGCCTGCATGCTCCTAACCTGTGATGTGACCACCTCCCTAAATGTGCTATCCATGCAATCCACTGCCTCGCAGATGCACAACAGTGACTCCAGCTGCTGATTATGTTTTGATACCCAGAGCTCAAGCTTCTGCAGCCGCTAACACTTCCTGCAGATCTGTTCCTCTAGGACACGTGGTGTGTCCATGACTTCCCACTTTCCTCAGGATGTACATTCCACTTAGCCAAGCTGCCCTGCCATACTGTAACTTTAAAAACTATTTATTACAATTAGAATTAGAATAACTTACCAGTTACTCACCAATCAGCTTCTTCCCCTGTACCGAAGAAAGAGACAGCTACTGGAAGCTGAAAAAAGATAGAAAAAGAAAGAAAAAGTAAGAGAAAGAAGCCTCTCCCTCACTGAATTCCTTCTCACACCAACTCACATGTTACACTCTGTGCACTCACAGCAGTTCTCAGTGCAGACAAATTTATTTTGTCTCTTAATCTATAGTTCCCCTCCTTACTGAACTCCCTCACTTACCAAACTCCCTTCTTCACACTCTGTGCTTCCAGCAATACTCAATGCAGACAAGCAGCACTGAGAGTCTCCTGAATTTATGCTCCCTGTAAACAATTCTGTATTAAATCACCAACTGGTTTATTTACAGTACTTTAACCTATCACAGCACTTACAAGATCTCAGTGCAATATCTTCTCAGAACAGTTTCTGTCTCTTTTTAGTTTTAGTTTCTAACTCTTAAGCTCCACCCATAAGCTTAAGCAATCAAGCACAGTGAACATGGATCAATGGACAGACGAATACAATCAAACCCAGATCAATCAAACACTACACTTAGGCCTGACATTTGAGTGCCAAGAAAGACCCAGACAGTCTGCCTGCTGATCAGCAGTCACCAGAGTGCTAAAGATAGGGGCAGCGCATAGAATTCTCATCACCCTGGGCAAGGAGTGTACTCTGGTGCTTTGCTGAACCATAGCACAGGTCAGAACCCTAGTGCCACTGGTCAGGAGGCTGGAGTGCAGATTGCAATATCGGCTGTAAATGAGAGGCTGGAAGTAGAAAGGGAGTCATGTGATAATGGCCTTGAGAGACAAAAAGGAGTTTGAATGCTCAGGAGAATAAGAGGGCACATCTGGACGGTGAGGTGCCCCAGCTCATGGTACTGATGTGAATTGAGAAGCAGGCCCTTGATATGGCCAGAATGTTCAGCCACAGGGGCACTGGGGACGGAGGATCTGTAGTCCGCCGCAGACAGGGTGAAAAGATCTCAACATCTCCAGGTTCAGGGGATGCATGGCAATGTCATCTCATTATTTTAAGCATCAGTTGACTTTACTGATCTCTCATCACCATCTTCTCTTATATCTCTCACAGGCCCAGCTACAGAGGGGCAGGAGTCCATGCTCAGAGAACAAGTTCCCGAGGAGTCAGAGGAGGAAGCGACCTCACAACCTGCACTGTCACGTCTTACCAGTGCACCTTCCTCCAGCGCAGACACTCGCACCTCGATGGGTCCTTAGAGAAGGTGGTACAGGGTGAAACAGATGTTGCCTCAGAACAGGAGGATTTGGGGGAGGCAGAGCCAACCATGGCCAGTTCCCCTCGGAGGATGGAGGACAGGTGCAGCCCTGCTCAGCAGGGCAGAGCTGCAGTGCTTCGGGAGTCATGAAGCCAACGGCTCTACCTGGAGAACCAGCGTGAGACTTGTACTCAGTGATGGAGTCACCTGAGGCACTGCAGAGTCATGAGATGAGAATGGAGGAGTCCATTCATCTCATGTGCTCCACAATGACTCAGTGCTTTCAGCATATGAGCTCCTCCCTTGAGAGAGTGGGCAACCTCTTGGAGAGCCAGAGGTGGGTGCAGAGACTGTGCACTGACATGCACAGGATGCATGCCCATCTCAGCAGCCTTGATCAGTCAGTGGCGCAAATGGTGCAGAGAAGTGTGCAGTGGATGCCAACTGCACACCAGCTAATGTTCTCCTCTAGCGATCAAGGGCACCATGAAAGGGCTGAGAATGAGGCAGATGGTGATGAAGGGGGCCACACCTCACGGGAGTCTGACATTATCATCCTCCCCCGTGGCCCCTCCGATGGACAAAGCATCTGTGGGGTTGTGTCCAGCGACTGAAGTTGCCCCCACAGCGGTGCCAGTGCAGCAGCCTATGGAGGTACCTCCCTGACACCTCCATGATGAGGGCAACTGTCACAAGTGTTTCAGTTCCAGACAGGCAGCCTGGCCCCACCTGTTCCTCAGCCACAAGGGGAGCACCTCATAGAAGTCACTGTCATCGGAGGCCACCACGTCAGTAATGTCACTTTGTGGGCCACTTGGGTGTTTATTAACTGTTAAGCAATAAAGCATTGGGAAATTTCTTCCATTAAGACTTTCCATTTTTATTTTATTTATTTATTTTTTTTATTTAGAGATACAGCACTGAAACAGGCCCTTCGGCCCACCGAGTCTGTGCCGACCAACAACCACCCATTTATACTAATCCTGCAGTAATCCCATATTCCCTACCACCTACCTACACTAGGGGCAATTTAAAACAGCCAATTTACCTATCACCTGCAAATCTTTGGCTGTGGGAGGAAACCGGAGCACCTGGCGAAAACCCACGCGGTCACAGGGAGAACTTGCAAACTCCACACAGGCAGTACCCAGAATCGAACCCGGGTCGCTGGAGCTGTGAGGCTGCGGTGTTAACCACTGCGCCACTGTGCCGCCCTCATTTCATGTTGGCGAAACGTAGGAGAATGGATAGTGAGGGTTGGCAGAGCGATGGAGTGATCTGGTGAGGGTTGTGTTAGGTACAGACTCTGGAGCCTCCCTGCCCCTCCTTCCGCATCCCTCGGCCCCTGCTTCCCAGGGGTCTGCCTCTGCTCCGGCAGATGCTGCTCCTCATCACTGGTTGGATTAAGCTCGTTGAAGCTTGATCCTATTTCCTCTAATTCCCTTCCTTGTTGGGGCCTGAACTTTAACCCTAACTCCCCCTCCCCCACAACAATCCCAGCAAACACCACCCCCAAAAAAAATTTCTTATCACCAAGCACAACTGCTTGCCTGTGAGTGAGGGACATCTCTCAACCTTCCCCCTTCAATGCTGCCTCTTGCCTCTGTCCCCCATTGAAGATCACTCCCTGCAATGTCACTGCTTCCTCCTCTTCCCTGTCGTGGTTTTGATGGTGTGTTGAACCTGTCCCTCAGAACCAAAATCCAAGTCTGGCCCTTAAATGAGCTGCCAATAAGCTTGTTGATATGTTTCGTTGGCCAATTACACAGAGCGGGCGGGTTGCCACCTTCGACTCCTGTTGGCCCCATTCAAAATGTGAGCGTGCCAGTTTTGCATTGGGAAACCCTACCCCAGGGGTGGGTTTAAGCATCATCCCACTCCCATTCCCACCCTCATTGACGATTTGAGATCTCGCCCTGGGTGCCTCTTTCTAAGAGCTGACACTGGCATTGATGGACTGAACGGCCTCCTTCTGACCTGTGTCATTCTGTGACTGCTGCAGTCACTTTGATTTTCTCCTTAGACTGTTCTTCAGGACGAGAAACCCTGAATTCTTCTTCTAGACACATGTTCCCAGTTTTGAATGTAGCTGAGGTGCTAATGTCAGGAAATGTAATGTAGGACAACATCAAAATTGTCAGCTTCATCAAAGCAGCTTTACAAGAGATAGTAAAGATGCTTTGTGACTGAGGATTTTGTACTCCAAAAGGACAGGCCGTGTGAAACATGTTTTATAGTCAAATTCGAAAGCCAATTGCACCTCTAAACAGTGCAATGCCTAGTAGTGAACATATAAAATAAAGTACATGGCGTGAAAAAATGAAAAATGCAGTAAGGAAAATAACTTTAAGATTCATAAGCCGCAAATGCAGAACTTTACTTCAAATTTTATTAATTACAATAAGAAATTATATTACAGAATAGTGTTTTTTGCGATTAAGCATTTTTCTTTGCAGATTCATTTTTATAATTTATTCATTTGGAGCAATGGAAAATTCTGTCTCAATTGAATAAACATCTGCTGTGTCAATTAGAAGTTGTCCAGCCTTCCTGCAGAGTATCAAATATTCCTTTCAATATTGCAAATCTTAATACAAATGTAATTAGTCAGCATTTCACCTGACCCTCCTTTCTTTCTGAGCTCTAGTGATGTATTCATATATCGAATGTTCATATATATTTTTGAACAGTTGAGTTAATAACAGTGATTGTAGTTAAACAGTGTGTGGTAGCGGAAAGAAGTAGCACGCATTTTAAGAATGGTACCCTTTCACCTTCAAGATCTGCATTCAAAGGCAGCCTCGAAATTCAGAACCAATGTCTTATCTGCAATGGTCTTTCAATGTACAAAATGATCTTGGGCAGTTGCAAACCACTTTCTAATGCAAATGAGTTCCCCTGCAAAATGCTGTTCCAGATAAAAGATTGGTATGTTTTGGATTGTCACTTGAGATATGTCGCAAGTAATCGAAAAGGCTAATGGAATGTTAGCCTTTATGACTTGAGGACCAGAATATAAAGGAGAGGAATTTTTGATAAAGCTATACTTAGCCCCAGTTAGAACACATCTGGAGTACTGTGTACAGTTCTGGGCACCACACATTAGAGAGAATATATTGACCTTGGGAGGAGAGCAGACAGCTTCACCAGAATGTTACTGGCGGATGGGCTCCGTGGGTTCAAATCTACTCCAGGACAAAATCAAGGCTAACACGCCAGTGCAGAGCGAGTGCTGCACTGTTGGAGGTGCAGTTTTTTGGATGAGATGATAAACCAAGACGTTGTCTGCATTCTCCGGCGGATGTAAAAAGATCCCGGGGCACTATTTCGAAGAAGAGCAGGGGAGTTGTCCCCGGTGTGCTGGCCAAAATTTATCCCACAACTGGTATCACAAAAACAGATTATCTGGTCTTTTTGTGGGAGCTTGCTGTCATGTTTCTTACAATACATCAGTGACTACATTTCAAAATGTTATTGACTGTACAACGCAATGGAACATCTAGTGCTTGTGAAAAGCATTATAAAAATCTAAGACTTTTTTTTAAGAATTTGAAAGGAATTGTTATGGTAGATAGAAACTTTTTATGCTGGTGGGTGAAGTCCAGAACAAAGTGGCATAACATTAAAGTCAGAGTCAGGCCCTTCAGTTAGGAAATACCTAGTCACACAAAGGAATGCAGAAGTGTGGAACTCTCACAAAAAGCAATAGATGCTAGTTCAATGAATTTTAAATCTGAGATTCATAGATTTATTCGCTAGCCAAGGGTATGAAGGGATATGGAGCCAAGGTGGCTAGAGTTAGTATAGAGATCAACTACAATCTCATTGAATGGTGCTACAGGCTTAAGGGGTTGAGCAGCCTCCTCCTGTTCCTATGTTCGAAGCTTACTTGTGCAAGTGCGCAATCTGGAGTGGGCTCCCCATACCAGGTATCTGGGTAATGCAATATGTCTGGAGGTCAAACAGGAGCCATTGTTACTGACTTATTTTCATGCATATTAGACATATTAAATCAACTTTTAGACTCTGGAAAATGGTAAAATATTATATCAGGCCATAGGTTAGGTACAAACTACATACCACTTTATTATCAATGCATAGATAGGAGAACAGTAATGTAAACAGTTGATTTATATTGATGTACAAAACACAATTTCTTCCTCTGCAGAATATTCAAAATAACAGCCATGTATTCAGTGCTTAAATTCACAGTAAAAATTGGATGTGAGCATTGGACATCAATATAACTTAACTGAATTTTCCTACTCATCTTTCAAACAGCCTCTAATGTCTTTCTCTCTGAAATCAAAAAAACAAAAATACGGTAGATGCTGGATATTAGAGATAGAATTACATAGAATTTATATCACAGGAACAGACCAATTGTCCCAAATGGTGAAATGAAATGGTACAGATTAACTCTTTTGTTGATTGCCAACAATGATTTTTCTTAATACATGTGCCTCCTCTCACTCTACTTCAACTAACCATATCAACATCTCTTCCTTTCTCCCTCATGTACTCATCCAGCTTCCCCTTAAATGCATCGATGAAATGGATAAAAAAAATGAAATAAGCAATAGAAAATACTGGGAAATACTCAATAGGTCAGGCAGCATCTGTGGAGAGAGGAATGGAGATAAAGTTTCATCAGAATTAGAAGAAGTTAGGGATAAACAGTTTGTAAGTGAATGCAGAACCAGGAAAGGGGCAAAGTGTGGCTGGGGAACGGAAGGAAAGAAGGAGAAGGTCTGTGATCGGGTGAAGGGCAGGAGTGATTTAAATGACAAGACGGACAATGGTGAAAGACAAAATGGGGTGTAGTGGGACCAGTAAAGAAACAAAAGATGGATCCAGAGGAGGTGCAAATGCTTACAGCAGAAAAAGCAGGAGAGAGAAGCTTTGAAAATCTGGCAAAAAGGAAAATGATCCCATGTGTCTTTCTCCCTCTCTGATAGCTTCAAAAGTTGCTAAACTTGGACAAGTTCTGATGAAAGGTCATTGACCTGAAATGTTAGCTCTATTTCTCGCTCCACAGATGCTGCCAGACCTGCTGAGTATTTCCAGCATTTTCTGTTTTTACTTCAGATTACCAGCATCTGCGGTATTTTGCTTTTATTTTCGAAACTTGAACAAGTTAGTTAAAGATGCATCTTTGAAGTTCCACCCAAGAACAAAGGTAATTGTGGACATAAGAACAATGGTGGACAGGAAAAGGGCCTTCAGTCCATTCATCCTGTCCCATATAATGGAGGTACCTTGTGTATCTCAATATGTACACTCCACCCCACCCAAAAACATCTGATCTCCTGGAGAGGTGAGAAACCAGTTAAAAAACCAGACCAACTTGGGGAGAAACATCTGGGAAATTCCTTTCTGTACCGTCCCCACCCCCATTCGCCCCTGCCTTCCATCTCACTCAGGCCATGGAAATTAGTGCAGGAGATTAATTTGGCCTTGATAATTCCAAGCAGTACCTACCGTTTGTGAGAAGTGATCACTGTCCCTGACAGAAACAGCTCCAGCTCTTGCTTTACAGAGTTCAGCAAATCGACGTCCATTGTATGAACCATCGACCTGTTCCAGAGGCCTGCTGTTCACTGGGCGAAGAGTCACATCCTAACATCTAGCCTACTTCTGGCCTTGTATAGCCTAAGATTGTGACCCCCTCCCCCCTTACCCCAGTACTCCCTAATCTATGTAGTTGGAACAAACTGTCAATTTTTTCTCTTCATCAATTTTAGATTTATCTCTCAAGATTACTTCAGGCAGTCAGACACCCACAGCATCTCAAATACAAAGGACAGTTAGTAGCTAATAGACTGTACTCTTTGATGCACCCTGTGATGTGGGATACCGACACCTCTTCAGGTAGGTTTGAAAATGCTATTGGGCAGAATGCTAATATCATGATGGTTAACAGGCACTGGAATATTAAAGACACCTTGATGGAGAAATTGGATTCTTTCTATCCATTTTGTGAGAATAGAATGTGACAATTCCATTTTCCAAGTTCTATCTCTCACTTTCCAGGGCCCCCGAAATATGTCTGAACCTGTATCCCTGGCAACATATATAAGTGAGTGGCTTACTGCCTGTTTTAAGACCCTTGCATTGGAATCCATACAATATACAGCACAGAAACAGGGCATTTGGCCCAACTAGTCTCTGCTGGTGTTTATACTCTACACAGGTCTCCTCTCATTCTTTCTATCATCTCAGCCTTTCAGCATCTTTCTATTCCCTTTTCTCTCAAATTCACATCTTGTTTCCTTTTGCAAGTATCTATGCTATTTGCCTCAATCACTTCCTCAGCTAGCGAGTACCATAGTCTGATCAAAGGCTAAGTTCTGATAAAAGGCCATCGACCTGAAACATTAACTCTGTTTCTCTCTCCACAGTTGCTGACTGACTTGCTGAGTATTTCCAGTATTTCATTTTATATTCCGCATTCTAACAACTCTTTCTCCTTATTTCACTACTGGATTTATTAATGGCGATCTTGTATTTATGGACCCTGGTGGTGAATTCTGTCACAAGTGGAATCATTCTCTCCATACCTATCCTGTCCAATCCATTCGTAATTTTACAGACCTTCTGTTAGGTCACCTCTAATTCTTCTCTTATCTAAGGAAAAAAGCCACAACCCTGTTCAATCTTTCCTGATAGCTGTAATCTCTCAGCTCTGGTGCCATCCCTGTAAATCTTCTTTGCATTTTCTCCAGTGCTTCTATGTCCTTTTTATAGTATGAAGACCTGCCTGTGCACTGTTTTCCAAGAGCAGTGCGAACAGAGTCCTGGACCTTTATTACTTCATTACTTTTGAGTAATATAACCTTTGAAATAAATCCCAGTGCTTAGTTGGCATTTTTAATTGCTTTGCTGCTTTTAATAATTTGTTCAGCTTTATCCCAAGGTGCCTCTTTGCTCTTCTACCCTATTCAGTTGTTTAAGGTGTGGGTCATGCTTCTGTTTTTCCTACCAAAGTGCATCACCTCACCAACATCACAAAGGTAAAAAACAGATTATCTGCTCATTACCACATTGCTGTATGTGGGAGCTTGCTGTGTACAAATTCCTACATTTCAAACTACACTTCTAAAGTACTTCATTGGCTCTAAAGTGCTTTTGGATGTCCTGAAGTCATGAAAGATGCTATATAAATGCAAGAGTTTCTTTTTTTTTCATACATTTATCAATGTCAATGTTCATTGGTCACATAACTGCCCCGTCTATCAGTTTGCCAATGTCTTCTTGACCTTTCTAAAAAATTGGATGATGTAGTGCTAATG
This sequence comes from Heterodontus francisci, assembly GCF_036365525.1. Lineage (NCBI taxonomy): Eukaryota > Metazoa > Chordata > Chondrichthyes > Heterodontiformes > Heterodontidae > Heterodontus > Heterodontus francisci. The sequence goes on from NC_090382.1 coordinate 113,100,185, forward strand.
TCAATGAAGTGAAAAATCTGGAGAGATTTAAAACAGGCTGATGATTTGCAATAACACATTTTATGCTATTGCATAGAGTCAAGATCTATCCGAATCTCTCTCATCTGTCTCTTGCTTTTTTTCATTTTATTGATACTCTCATGGGCCAAACATTCCAACGAGCCCTGGATGCACCTCTTGGATATTGCTGGTGTCCAGTAGGATGGAGCTTGACCTTTCAGCTGATAGATATTCCACACTCCGCGAAACGTCTGGATTGTGGATCTTTGTCCTCTGTGGATATTAGCAGCATATAGTGAAGTGTCAATTATTTCGCTGTAAATCGGCAGTTTTAATCTGACGAGCACACTTAATATTCTTGTGTGAACATCATATTATGCGACTGTCAGTTGCTAGCCTTGGTGTAGAAATGAACAAGGGACTTAAGATATGTCTCTAAAATGCCATGCCATAGGAAAATTAATCCTCTTTTCACTATTACTTCTCTGACAAATGGATAGATAATTTATGCACAAACCTATGAAATGAGAACCAACATCCAAGTCACAAAGATGAATGGCAAATTGGAAAGACGACAGGACTGTAGTACTTTATCTCACACAGCCTCCAGGTACAAGAGTGTCATTTCCAGCAGCATAATTAATGAACTCAATGACATAAACAAAGTTAAGTAGTAAGAACATGGAACTTGTTACCACAGTGGCGCAGTGGTTAGCACCGCAGCCTCACAGCTCCAGCGACCCGGGTTCAATTCTGGGTACTGCCTGTGCGGAGTTTGCAAGTTCTCCCTGTGTCTGCGTGGGTTTCCTCCGGGTGCTCCGGTTTCCTCCCACATGCCAAAGACTTGCAGGTTGATAGGTTAATTGGCCATTATAAATTGCCCCTAGTATAGGTAGGTGGTAGGGAAATATATAGGGACAGGTGGGGATGTGATAGGAATATGGGATTAGTGTAGGATTAGTATAAATGGGTGGTTGATGGTCGGCACAGACTTGGTGGGCCGAAGGGCCTGTTTCAGTGCTGTATAACTAAACTAAAAACATGGAGTGGTTGAGGTGATTAACATAGAGTCAAGGAGAAGCTAGATATGTACATGAGGAAGAAAGAAATAGAAGGCTATGTTGATAGTGTGAAATGGAGTCGGGTAGGAGCAGGCTTGTGTGGAGTGTAAAAACTGGCATGGAGTCAGTCATTTACAGCACAGAAGGAGGCCATTTGGCCCATCAGGTCCATCGTGCGCGTTGGATTGTATTGTCTGTTTCTGTGCTGTAAAATTCTATGTAATATCCAGCATACATTAGTCTCATTGTTTATTATACCACTTGAATCTTTTGATTTGATTCTAGCTTTCTCTCACTGATTCACTAACCTACAATTCAGCTACCAGTTCCTCAGTCCTACCACGTTAATGCACTAGGATATCAGCCAAATATGTGTTATTTTCCAAATTAACCCATAAATGTGGAAAGGCTGTGCTCCTGAAATTTCTGAGCAAAGCCCAAAGGGTGGCAGGGAACCATGGGGACGGTGCGGAGTGGCGGGACAGGCTGCAGTGCAATTCCTGCCCATTCACTATAGATAATCCTGACCCCTTCAGAATTCCCAAATTTGGGCTCTTGCACTGTTTCTGGTATAACTGTATAACCTGGCAGAGTGGGAGGGCATTGGGAAATTTTGCCACCGCAGTGTAAGTGGCTCCATCAGACTACAATGGTGATGGTGTCCCTTTGCACCTTGTCTGCCCTTGTCCTTCTAGGTGATTGAGGTCCTGGGTTCGGGAGGCATTCCCGACAAACTGGGGTTTAGTTCTAGGGTGTGCAACTACAAGTCAATGAAATACTCATTCTTCATCAGGAATGTCAACAGGCTTTACAATAATGAGCACATCATGGCCACAGCTGATCTCACCCTCACAAGGTGCCCAAACATATATGTTTCTACATTACAACAGTGACTACACTTCAAAAGTACTTCATTGGCTGAAAAGCGCTTTGGGACATCCTGAGGTTATGAAAGGTGCTGTAATCTTTTTTCCCCATCGGCTGAGCAATTCCATGTACAATTGATTGTATTTCTGACCTTTGAAGTTATGACTTCCTCTTCACACCAGCCAATGACAGAGATGAGCAATTCACAAGTTTCTGAGCATTTAGCATAGAAACATAGTCCATTCATCCACTTGAGACTGCTCCGCCATTCAATTAGATCATGGCTGCTCTGTACCTCAAATCCAAATTTCCTCTATATCCGTGGATACCCATACCCAACAAAAATCTATCAACCTCAGTCTTGAATGTTCCAATTGTCCCAGCATAATTGATGTAAATATATGTATACTTTGCCCATTTATGACCCATTACCATACCCATGTTCTCCCAGTGCCAAGATTTCGATGGGAGCAAAATTGGGATGGACGTCTGGGAGATCCAGCTTTGTCCCAAATTCTGCCTCCCATTCCAGCTGGCAGGTTGCCCTGAAAGTGTCACTGCCATTACATATATTGGGATTTGAGTCCTGTGTCCCTGACATTGCGCTGAAATTCTCTCTCCCTCTAATTTCCACTTTATTCCTGAAAGGATGGACATAGATGTTTTAAATTAATTCTCAGGATATGGGCACCATTGGCAGATTCAGTATTTATTGCCCATTCCTAGTTTCTCCTTGTGAAGCTGGTGGTGGGTCTTCTTCCAGAACCGTTGCAGTCCGTGTGGTGTTGGTCCTCCTACAGTGCTGTTAGAGAGGGAGTTCCAGGATTTTGACCTGGCAACAATGTCCAAGTTGGGATGATGTGTAATTGGAGGGGGACTTGGAGGTGATGATGTTCCTTTGCACTTTGGCTTCCCTTGTCCTTCTAGGTGATGGAGGTCCTATGTTTGGGAGGTACTGTCGAAGAACTGTTCTAGGGCGTGCAAGAACTCAATGAAATATTAATTCTTCATCTGGAATGTCAACAGGCTTTACAATAATGAGCACATCATGGCCACAGCTAATCTCATCTTCACCAAGTGTCCAAACATATAAGTTTTCAGAACTGAGTCACCGGATGCCAGTCGGAAGCTGGCAGAATTTTATTTTCATGCTCATGAGCTGTTGAGCACTTCCAGCATTTTCTGCTTATACTTCAGATCTGCAGTACGTTGCCTTTTGTATGAGTATTTAATGCACTGCCACTTCTCTTTCTGGAATGTGCACCTTGCTGAAATTCTGCTCTTTTCTCCAACAGGATTTCCCTTTATTTCTTTCACCTTCCATTTTGCTCTTTCCTCCCCTCTCGCCCATTCCCGGCCTCTGCATGCTTCGAATGTTCATTGTTCTGATGAAAGGTCACAAGTCTGAAACGTTGGGCTGAATTTTTGTTCTGGGGTTGGGACCTGATGCCAGGTGCATTTTTGGGTTCCGACCCTGCATCGCCTTGGCACCTGACATGATTTTTAAAGAGCTAGAGAATTAGTGACCAGGGTGCATGCTCGCCATCCAATTAAGGATGGTGGGTGGGCTCGTGAGACTGGAGGACCAATAGGAGGCCCTCCTGCATGAAGAGATCGGCAGCCCCACCATCAGAGCTGGGAGCTGCCAATACAGGTCAGAGAGAGAGAAAGAGTGCGCCTCAAGATGCAGGCCTCCAGTGTGGGGAAAGCAGTGCTCACCTACTTTGCACACAAGTGTTTTGCTGGAAAGAAGAAAGGCAAGCCTGTATAAATGGTTGATGGAGCGATATCGGACGATGATAAACTTTCTACCTTAGACTTGATGGCGGCAACCTGTTTTATGGTGTAGAGTGATTCGTTTGTGACTGTTGGAATGATGAATGCAGAAGGGGAGCATCAAGCTGTTGTGAGGTGTCAGATAGACAATGGTTCTACATGCAACATCATTAGTTTCGCAGACCTGTGTGAAATTGCTCAAATGGTGATTCTAATATGAAGCCATCAAAAGTAAAGTTGAGGCTCTATGATGGATGATGCTCACCTCAAGAGGACAAACAAAGCTGAGACCAATTCAACAGGAAAAAAGATGAACTTAAGTTCCAGATAGTGGACACTAAGCAAACTCCCCTCATCTCAGCTGCAACTGATACCCCTCACGTACCAGAAGAGATTTGCAGTGTTTCACATGACACCATGCAATTGACTGCTGAACAGATCCTGACAGATTACAAAGATGTTTTCACAGGTCTTGGGTGCCTTCCTCGAAGTAGGTGAGAGTGTGAGGCCAACTTAATGTCTTTTGAGGAGAGTTCCAGCTGCCCTCAAGTCCAGCCTGAAAAACAAGATAGAGGAGCTTGAAAAGATAGGAGTAATCAAGAAAGTGACAACTCCTACAAACTGGATTAGCAGCATGGTAGCAGAGAAAAAAACCTGAAAAGTTGAGAGTGCATTTAAGATGAGAAGGACATTAATAAAGCTTTTAAGAGATCTCACTATCCTCTACCTACCACTGAAGAGATTTTGCCTCAACTTGCCAAGGCAAAGGTCTTTACAACTCTAGATGCTAAGGATGGATACTTGCAGGTGAAGTTGGATGAAAGCACCAGCTTTCTAACTACTTTCTGGATGTCATTTGGGAGGTACAATGGAATGGAATAGATTGTGGATGATCCTCTACTCTATGGATGCGAAGATATAATGGAAGATACCATCGCAGGCCGAAATCAGGATCTAGTGAGACTGCTCGAGAGAGCTTGCCAGCTGAACCTGAAGCTGGACATGAAAATTTGTAGCTGAAGATGATTGAAGTCAAGTACATAAGTCATGTACTGACAGCTAAAGGACTTCACCCTGATCCTGATAAGGTGTGAGCTTTGGCAGAGATCCAGCAACCAACAGATGTGAGGAAGGTCAACCACTTGTTGGATTTGTGAACTACCTTGCCAAGTTCCTGCCCAATCTGTCATCAGAGTGTGTACCTTTACACAAAGTCACTGCAAAAGATGTTCAGTGGCATTGGGACACAGAGCAAGAAGCAGCTTTCACTCGCATCAAACAACTGGCGATGAGGTACGATGATGCCAATGAAGAAGTCACCCTGTAGTGTGATGCCAGTGAAACAAGACTTGGAGCAACCCTCATTCAGCAAGGACAACCAGTTGTGTTTGACTCCAAAGCATTAATGCAAATTGAATGAGTGTCTGGCTATTGTCTTTGCTTGTGTGCATTGCAACCTATACCTGTTTGGGAGAGACAACGATAGTAGTGTCTGACCACAAGCCACTTCATAGCATCTTTCTCAAACCACTTCTATCTGCTCCAAAGCTTTTGCAAAGGATGTTATCATTTGCAGAGAAATCACTTGGAAGTAAAGTACAAGTAAGGGGAGGTGGTGTTGTAGTGTTATTGTTACTGGACTAGTAATTGAGAGGCCCGGGCAAATACACAGGTTCAAATCCTGCCACAGTAGCTGATGAAATTTTAATTCAATTAATTAATAGAAATATCTGGAATTGAAAGCTAGTCTGAGTAATGGTGTCATAAAAACCCGTCTGGTTCAATAATGTTCCTTAGGGAAGGAAATCTGCTGACCTTACCTGGTCTGGCCTACATTTGACTCCAGACCCCCCCAGCAACATGATTGACTCTTAACTGCCCTCTGAAATGGCATAGCAAGCCATTCAGTTGTCAAGGGCAATTAGGGATGGTCAACAAATGCTGGCCTTGCCAGTAACGCCCCCATCCCATGGAAGAATTAAAAAAAGCAGATATACATCATCAACATGCTGTCAAGAGCTGTGCTCCCTTTGAAGGAAGTTGATGATGCTAATACAGAGTGCAAAGTCTTCCAGATTCAACAAGAAGCAACAGCATGACATGTTCTGGAAGTGATCAACCAAGCAGAGGCATTGAATCTGACAGACAAGCGTCTTGCATTGATCAAGCAAACAATGTGATGAGGTACAACTCTTCAAGTGTTACAGTAAGTTGTGATGAAAGAGTGGCCTGAAACCAGCAAAGACACAGCTGTTGCTGTAAGAGTGCATTGGGCATACAGAGATGTAGTGACCACCCAATATGGCATCTTGTACAAAAGGACTAGGGTCATTATAGCTAATGAGAAAAGAAATGCTGAAGCACATCTATGCAAACCCTCAAGGAATCAAGTCTAGTCTGAGGAAGGCAAGGGAGGTGCTCTACTGGCCAAACATGAGCAATGAGATACAGGATCACATCAGCCAGTGCAGTGCTGAGGAAGCTAAAGAACCCCTCATTACTCATGGTATCCCAGACAGACCATGAATGAAGCTTGGAGTAGACGTCTTCACTCTCATGGGAGCTGAATATCTCATCACAGTTGACTACTATTCAGGGAGTTAGGCTAGTTGACAATGAATACCAATGAGAATGTAGTACACCTGAAAACACACTTGAGTTGTCATGACATTGCGATGAGTGATAATGCTCCTCAGTTCATGAGTGAAGAATTCAGATGCTCATGAACAATTGGGAAATTCAGCACTACACATCATCTCCATACTATCCCCAGACAAACGGAAAGGCTGAAGCAGCAGTGCAATTTGCCAATAAGGATCATCAAAAAATCTGCTTGATCCAGCACAGATGTGTACAAGGCAATCTTAGAGAGGAGAAGGCATGGGAACTAGTCTAGTCCAGTGACTAACGTCACACCGCGCCCAGACAACACTTCCAATGGCTAAAATAATTACTGAAGCCAAAAGTAGTAATAGGAGTGAGTGACAAGGTCAAAATGAAATGACAGAAAGCCAAATTTCACTTTGATAAAGACTACCAAATCATTGCCAGAGCTGAGAGTTGGAGAGCTGGTCTGAGTGTAAGTGTTTAATGCACTCAAGATAAATTAGCCCACTTGACAACTTGGGACTTGCATCGAGAAGTTGTCGCCTCAATTGTTACAAGACGAAGGTGAACGACAAGTTCTATTATCGCAACCTCAAATGTCTATGCTGAACCGGAGTAGTTGCTCCTTCACAGCAAACAGCTGATGAGACAGATCTAATTTTGCCAACTAAACAAGGAACTGAATGATCAGCAGTCCCAGAACTGAACTGTGCTCCAACAAGCACAGCAGATCAGCAGCAACACTCACCACAGCAGCAACATTCTCCAGAGAAGCAAAACCAGCAAGGTCCTCCAAGGAAACAGCAGACGCCAGACAAACAACCAGCAACTCGCACGTCCGCCAGAAAAAATGCCAGAACGCTTTAAGGATTATGTGTGAAACACTGGACTGTTTTATCATGAACAAACTATATATCTGATTTTTGGAAAACGGGAAATTATAAAATTTAACTTTCAAACCAAGTAATTCTCGTTTGTGAATTAATTTTCAAACCATTTTTCGTGGAAATTATTTTGAATGCAAAGGGAGATGTTTGGATAAATACATTTGTACACTTTGGCTTGCCATATGCATGTGCAGGCAAATAAAGCCTTTTGTCTTTAGCCATTTTATACACGACATGGAACAGAGGGAAACTGGCACTCCGACCGGCAGCGGGAAATTGCGGACCTCTCCGTCTCCACAGGTGAACGATAATTCTGCCCATCATCTCTGTTTCTCTCTCCACAGATGCTCCCTGATCTGCTGAGTATTCCCAGCATTTTCTCTTTATCTTTTAGATTTCCAACATCCGCATTATTTTGCCTTTTGCGGTAATAATATTGCTTTATGGCTGATTAATGATCTTGTTCATCGCTAAAGCAATAATAGAAGTATATGTTGCTGGGCCAGTATGATACAGGACTTCCTTACTGGACCACACTTCCTGTGAAATCGTTAGCTTTCTCATTTTCTGTATCAGCTAATTCTCTCCTCTTTGTTTCTAGTGATTGAGGATATGACAGCCAGTAACATGCCTGACAAAAAACTTAATTTATTCCCTCTGTGTGAGAGCCATGTACTTTGGGAAAGTCTTTGGTAACTGTCTTGGACTGAGGGATAAGCCCTCAGTGCATCTGAGCTCACCGGAGGATTATTTTAAATCCGCTGTAGACCTGATATGGATTTTATTTTTGTATTGATAAATCCAGATGAAAGTCCAAGGCTCAAATTCTAGGACATGACCCAAGGTTGAGGAACAGAAGACAAGTTGTGATTTATCAATGACAGGTCTGAACAACGTGAATATAACTAGAGGCCCTTTCGCTCTACAAACTCACAATTCCATAAAAAGAAGCTATGTTGGCCAATGGGGTTTAGATGAAAGAGAGATTATTTAAGGATGGTAGCTGCTGATTGGTTTGTCAGACAGCGAATCAGCAGATTCCATTAAAAGAAATCTTTAATGCATGCAATCAGTTACTGGTCCTCTAAGAAGGTAGGGAAAAGGGTCCTGACAGAGCATTGCATAGTGGTAAACCTTTTAAAGGAAAATGATATTTTATTAAAGGGACCTCACTGTGGGCATGAAAGTTTCACTTGTTAATTGACAGCAGCATACTATTACGTATTACTTTCTTTGATAAACAACTGCAGAGAAACTAAATAACTTACAATCCTTTTGAATTAACACATAGGAAGAAAGAAAAATTGTAACGACTGATGTAAGAGGAGTGCACTGTTTATTCTAGTTTCACTTCTCCATGGGTCACAACATATATTTAAATATTTTCCCACTTACCGATCCGGTCAATCATAGATGCTATTTCTATCCCAGAATAAAACACACCAACCAGGTTTCTTTAATAAACAACAAAATTATCAGTTTATTTTTAAACAAGTCTTAATCTGTAATGAAGCAAAGCACAAACACACAGATTGAAGTATAACAGTTCCCTTTTTACCTTGCCCCTCATATTCACACACACACACACACACACATACACTGGTTAACCAGAAAAATAAAGAGATTTTTGTTTTTAGAGCTCTATTACAGACAAAAAACTCTTTGGCTTAACACTTGCTCATTCTTGAAGAAACAGCAGATGAGATATGTTGAGTTCCAAAACTGGCATACAGTCTGGCCTCTGAATACACATAAGTGGGTCATTGGGATCTTCCTAGAACAGTTCTTTACAGGTGGAATTGATTTAGCAGGCTTTTCTTCAAAGACAAGAGATGAGATGACTTGATACAGTGGACTTCTCAGGGTCTTTTATAAAGGTGCTGGAAAGCTGAGCTGCATTGTGGTCTTCTCTACTTCCTTGGGAATTCTCCTCTCCTTGGAAGTTCTCTTCCTTTTTATACAGTTCAACTCCAACTCAAAACAATTCAAAAGAGAAACCAACAACAGGCCAAGCTTTTGACCTCCATCAATCTTGACCTGTCACTTCTTTGGAAACAATTTTGTGAGGTGTCCAAAGTTCTTTGTTTATTGAGCTGAAAGTCAGGTGGTTTCCTGAAAAGGCTTGTTGTTGTTGCTGGAGGTCAGACGGTTTCCAGGAAAAGCTTGTTTTCCTCACAAGACCTGTCAGTGGCCCTTTAAAAAAACATATCCAGGGACTGTTTTTCAAAGTTAAGTGGCGTTTCCATGACCCCCTTTGAAAAACCCAAAGTTTAACATTTCTTCAATCTATCATAAATGAATCCTCAAAAAATATATTTAACAAAACACAGAGGCACTTTCATAACACCTCCACCCTTGGAGAAATGAAGCAGCATTTTTAAATGCATTTTATTACAAAGTGTAAAAAAACTAAAAATGAAAATATTTTAAAACACATTTGCACACTCATCCCCATTCACTCTTTACCTGTACTTAATATAATTCTGCTCTGAACCCTCTTTTCATTCAGATAACTCAAAACAAAGTTAGAGTCCCGATAAAGCATCTGCAATAACATTATTTTTGCCCACAATGTGGATAATCTTTAAGTGATAATGTTGTAGTAGTAAACTCCATCGGAATAGTCTGGCATTCTGAATTTTACATTTTCCCACAAATTTCCCACAATTAGTCTTAGAGTATCTCTTATCTCAGTATATATCAGTGTCTCTCTGTAGTCATGGTGGACATAGATTTCAAAATGCTTAAGAGCCAATAATAAACCTTGGGTTTCTTTTTCCATTGTAGAATATCTTTTTTGATGTTGATTTAACTTTTTGGAAAATATCCCATTGGCGAACTCCAGCTGGTTTGACTGGATTCAATTAGGTGGTTTTCCAATGTGTATTGGAATTCTGCTTTTACCTGGGCCTGTTTGTCCGGACTTAAGTGATAAGGATGCTGTTGCACAGGAAGGGATTCCCCTACATCCACATCATCTGTGGCTAAGGTTGTACATCCTGGCTGATCCCTACTGTCTCTTAAATGCTGTGAGGAGCCTTGTAAGGTCTTCTCATTGTTTTGTATCTAAATATGAAAGCATTGTGTCCAATCTCCCTAACAATTCAGTATTAGCTAACTGGATAGTAGGAGGTTCAATTTGAGAATTGTCTAGGCCTCCTTCTGCCTCATCCTCACAATCTCTTTCATCCTTCACTGTCCCTATTACCTTACATACCTGTGCTTGCTTATCCTCCTCCCTGTGATAATATTGTTTTAACATATTGATATCCGGCAATTTGGGGTCTCAATCAAATAATTTACCTTACCAATACTCTTGACCACTTTGTATGGACCACTGAACCGTGCTTTCAATGGTTCATCCTGTATAGATAGTCATACTAACACCTCATCCCCTGGTTGAAATATTCTGGTTTTGGTGTGCTTGCCTGCCCACTTTTTCATAGTTTTTGGGAAGCTTTAAGGTGTTCCTTAGCCATTTTGCAAGCTCTCATGAGCCGTTCCCAGAACACAGATACATAATCTAGCACAGGAGATTCGTCTTTCTGTTCTAAAAATCTTTCTTTAATTAGTCTTAAAGTACCTCTTATCTCATGTCCATAAACTAATTCAACAGCACTAAAACCGGTAGACACATTAGCTGAATCCCAAGTGGCAAACAAAAGAAATTCTAGCCCTTTATCCCAATCATGGGATATACATTACAGTGTGCCCTGATCATTGTTTTGAGGGTTTGATGGTACCTTTCTAAAGCCCCCTGTGTCTGTGGGTGATATGCTGAAGACTGTAACTGTGTTACACCCAAATTACCCATAACTTCCTGAAAAACTTTAGATATAAAATTGGAACCTTGATCTGATTGAATCTCAATCAGTAATCCATATCTAGTGAAGAACTGGGTTAACTCCTCTACCACTACCTTAGCAGAAATTGTTCTCAAGGGAATGGCCTCTGGGAACCGAGTAGCCATTTCCATGATAGTGAGCATATATTGGTGTCTCACTTTTGTTTTCGGTAAAGGTCCTACATAGTCTACCAACACCCTACTAAATGGTTCCCCAATAATTGGCATGGGAATTAGAGTCACTGGTTTTATGGCAAGTTGCGGTTTTCCCACAATCTGGCACGTATGGCGTGTTTTACAAAACTGCACCACATCCTTGGAAAGACCTGACCAGTAAAAATGCTGCCTTATACCTGATTTGGTCCCACTACCTCACATCCAAAAGACAGAACTTTTGATGCTGCCTCACACTCTCAACATTGCATTGAGTGGCAGTCTAGATTTTGTGCTCAAGTTTCTGGATTTGAATATGCAATCTTCTGACTCAGAGGTGAGAGCGCTACCAACTGATCCACCATTAATGCAAGCATGGCATAAAATGTTGAAATCATAATTCTGAATACTGCTTAAAGTTTAAGGAACAAACACTCCAGTTTCCAATTTGCCACTCTTCCCAAAACAGTGAGGTTTCCACAGTCTAGAATACATCCATGATAGCAACTTTAAATTGAGAAGTTGCCATCTGTTTCTTCACAGAGTAACAATATCTGTTCATAACACTTTGACTACTAGCATTGAGATATGTCTGCATTTCAACAGCAGAGACTGGTGACAGTGGTCTCGGCATGTGGAAAAAGCGACGCCTCTTCTCCGGAAGGCCCGCCTAATCTAGTGCCAATCAGGCAATTAAGTGGACAGCAGCAGGCCTTGCACAGGATCAAGGACTCTGTCGCTGGAAGTCCCGTCCTTGGAGAGCTACCGGCAACTCAGAGGCCAGCAGCTGCAGCACTACCGCGGAGGTGGTGGCTTCTGCTGGAGGAGCACCTACCCGAGGCCAAAAAGCATTGCTGGACCCAGGCCACAGGTACTTCAGGGCAGGAGGGGTCTCGAGGGGTGGGGTCATTGCGGAGGGGTGTGTAGGTGGGGGTGCTAGCAAGGGCAGGAGTGTGGCTCACAGTGGGCCTCCCTTCCTGATGCCAGTTGGGAACACCCCCCACCACCATCCCACCCAATTGTATAACCCGCCTGCCTCCAAACCCACTGCAGGAGAGAGCATAAAATTACCCCCCCCCCCAGCAAGTGTAGGTTCTGCATAGGTATTGAACTCGTCAACACTGTAATGCCAGAATTGTCAAATGGAGGCATAATTATTTCCCTTATTATTTATAACACGTATTGCTGGCACAGATCAAAAAATACACGGTTCAGATTTTGCTCATTAACATTCAATTCAGAGGATCATTATGCTCAACCTTTGATGCATCATTGTCCATCCTGCACAATTTTAGTAATGAGTATTGATAAGCCATGTTACTGGAGACAGCAGAGGGAGTTATGCCATTTGACATCTTCAGTGGTGAATTTATTGCCTCTTTAGTGGATCAGAGAATTAGATACAATTTACAGTATAGAAACAGGCCATTCAGCCCAAATAGTCCATGCTGGCGTTTGTGCTCCTATAAGCCTCCTCTCATCCAATTTCATTTAACCCTATCAGCATATCCTTCTATTCCTTTCTCCTTCATGCACTTATAGTCTTTCAGCAGGTTGTCTAAAATCCCAGAGGTTCGGGCAGGGTTGCGTGGCTAGAGATCAGGGGCAGCAGGGGGCAATATGTCATTAGGTTTTGCCTACCTGGGGACAGACTTGCCTCACGCTGCGAGCACAGTGGGTTGAGAATTTAATAAAACCTCACCCTCACAATACACTAACATTTTCTGTAAGAATCTTTTCTTTGGATAACTGACGTTGTCTTTGTCAATTTCAGACAGTGATGGTCCCCAGGAGACTGTGAATATTGGCAGAGACTCAACTCTCTACGCAAAGAAGTTTAAAAAGCCACTCCTAAAAAGGGACTTTCTCGACATGTGTTTATTTAAATTGTTAAATTTCCATTACCTGCGAAATGTTTGTACTGGTGATCAAAGCTGATGGAAGAGCCAAGGCTGTCTTCAAAGAAATTTGTTCAGATATTCATCTTCAAACAAGCTGCCATTGTGATGACTGTCACAATAATATTCAATGGCACAGGTCATAGATGACATGCCAAAGCTGATGGGCTAAAACAGGGACAGGAAGTGGGCAATGCTACACAGGTGGAAATAGATGAGAGGATAGGGCACAGAAGCTCAACTCAGGTTCAAACAGGACAATGGGGCTGTGCACAGTCAGGTTCAACCTGAGACAGTGGCTGATGTATTATGTTTGGAGGTGGGGAGGGCATTTAATTGGGTGGGATGGTGGTGGTTGGGGACCCCGCCACATTCCGGCCTCCACCCTGATTAAGTCTGTGGTGGGAAGGCCTTCCTACCGCCCCATCCATCGATGCCCTTAAGTGGGAAATTAATGCCCAATAAAGGGCCTCTTCCTGCTGCCGCTGGTATTAACCGGGTGGGAGGCAGGCTTATCACCACGTGGGGAGTACGAAGTGCAGCCCTGTGCAGGGTTGAATATGGTCTCACTGGGGTGGGGTGGGGTGGGGGTGGTGGGTGGGTGGGTGGTGTGGTGTCCCTCATTCAATGGAACCTGGCATCGGGCAGGGGAATGCCCACTGAGAGCCACCCCCCTGCCCTTGCTGCCGACACTGCTACACCCCCTCCCCCATGAACCCCACCCCATGAAACCCCTCCCACCATCACTTACCTCTGGCCTGGCTCACTGCACGATCCTCAACCTCCAGTGGGTGCCATTCTGGCAGTAGCCACCACCTCCCTGGTGGCGCTGTTGAGCAAATGAGATGCTGACCTCTGATTGGCTGGCACCTCTTTGTGGGTGGGACTTCCCATCCCTGGGGTCTTGATCCCGGGGAAACGCCCGCTGGTGGCCTCTCAGGTGCTTGACTGGTTCATGATATGCCGGGCCTTCCCCAAAGGAGGCAACACGGCTCTATCGTCGTCTCTTCAACCGGTGGCCGAGACCCCCGTCACCTCCAGAAACCTCCCCCTAGTAGCTGGGAAAGGTGGTTGAATTGGTGACAAGGGTATGGAGTTTGTGTAGGGGGGGGGGAAACAATGATGGCCTTCCCAATGTTCAACTGAAAAATTGCGTCTCATTCAGGACTGGAGGTCTATGAGTGGTAGAGGGTCATTCCTTTGTCATTGGCCTCGAATGAGAAGTGAGATGATCTTGTTGTCAGAGACTCCAACCAGGAGAAGCCTAATTTTAATATTTGGGATGAGCTCCAGGTTTGAGTAATGTTGCCCATTGAGAGCTGGTGAGTGGGGAGTAGAAATCAGGATTTAAGATCTTGCAGTGGATCTGGTGGTCCACCCACGCAGTCACATTAATGGAATTACCCCAACCATACCCATTAGTGGAGGAATGCTTCTCACTCCAGGCATCTCTTGCCAACACCTGATAAGAGCTGAGAGTGGGAGGCATTATTCACCCAATAGGGACTGAGCTATTACAAAGCCTAACAGTACTGAAAGAATGATGGACTTTGAAATTTCAGTAGGAGCAGTTTAGTGTTATGTTGATATGTAAAACTAGATATGGGCTATCGTCATCTGGTAACAAGTAAAGAAATAGTAGTTTATAATCTGGGAAGCACCAGTTTGACGTGGAAGTGTCAAAGATCATACGTTAATAGAAAAGTTGGTGCAATAATCAAAGCTTTGTTCTTTTTTCCAGAGCTGTTGCCTCGTGTGTCATCTTTGAACTAGCTCATGTAATTATTACAGAGATATTAAAAGTTCTTCATTGACAGTAAAATGCTTTGGGATGTCCTGAGATCATAAGAGGCACTGTGGAACTGTAAGTCTTTCTTCTATTATAGATGAAGCATTTGGTGTTTAGAGAAACTAGACAGGAAGATTCAGAGCAGAAAGTTGTCTTGATTCCTGCATGTCCGGTGTGATACCAGGGGTGGTGTCCTAATTGTCACTTTCCCTGTTTGCACGTTGGCCTTGTCAATCAAATGTGGAGTTCAGTGATTGGAAGAAGATGATACTGAGCAGTTTCGATGTGATGACAGTGTAATGGTTATGTTACTGGACAGAGGATCCAGATGGGCCTGAATTTTAATAGCGCGCTGTAAATCGCGATGGCGTGCTTTGACGTTGGCGGTCCACCCACGCGGAGTGGCCACCGCTAAGTTCCCGTGGAATTTACAAAGATGTATTGCAGCAACACACCAAGGCTCCTTAGACAGCACCTTCCAAACCTGCGAACTCTACCAACTAGAAGGACAAGGGCAGAAGATGCATGGGAACATGGGAACACCACCACCTGCAAGTTCCCCTCCAAGTCACACACCATCCTGACTTGGAACTATATCGCCGTTCCTTCACTGTCGCTGGGTCAAAATCCTGGAACTGCCTTCCTAACAGCACTGTGGGTGTACCTACCCCACATAGACTGCAATGGTTCAAGAAGCAGCTCACCACCACCTTCTGAAGGGCAATTAGGGATGGGCAATAAATGCTGGACTAGCCAGTGACTTCCTTATCCCATGAATGAATTTAAAAAAATTCATGTGAGGGCTCAGTTAAATGGAGAGGGCAGAGTGACCGCCCCTGATGACATGAAGGGGGCAGCTCTAGCAACGTCCCTAGCAACGTCGTCCAGCTCCATTGCGCATGCGTGGGCACCATTTTTAAAGGGCTTTAAGCCCTTAGGAGAAATTTGCATTTTTAAAGGGAAAATGTGAAAGGTCACAATAAAAAAAACAAGTGAAGCTCCTTTTGCATCTCCCCAATAATATAGAAAGGTTTAATTTTCCCTCTCCCTCCCCCTGAAAACAATGCTTTGCCGGTCTCAACCGTTCACACACCACCCCCCTACCCCAAACCTAAAGATCTTTGCCCTTCAACCCCTTCCCACCATCCCCTCAGCTAATGGAATCAGTTTTCTCCATTCCTCCCCTGCCCCACCCCCAACCTGAGAATTACACTCCCCCACTGCCCCCTCCCCCACCAGTGCCTCGCCTCGGTTCCCCAAATGGGGAACTGAAGGCACGGAACTTCTGGCCACCGGCCAGAATATTGGCGTGGGATGGCCGCCTCGTCCAGGTATGTTATTAACATGCCTTTGAATTAATTTTATTATGCAAATGATGGCTCCGTCACTGTTCAGCAGGGGGGCAACACTGAGGCCTCGCCGCTGCCGGTAAAATACGGCTGGGCCTTTTCGACTTCAGGGGTCGAGGCGGGCCTCTACTGGAAGAATTTTGAGTCACAATAAGTTACAGGTACAGCAAGACATAAAGAAGGCTAATGGAATGCTAGCCTTTAATACGAGATGAATTGAAAATAAAAGTAAGGATGTTATGCTTCAGTACAGGACACTGGTGAGACCACATCTTGAATACTGTGTGCAATTTTGGTCTCCTTATTTAAAGAAGGATGTAAATGCGTTGGAGGCAGTTCAGAGGAGGTTTACTCGATTGATACCTGGGTTGTCTTATGAGGAAACTTTGGACAGACTGGGCTTGTTTCCACTGGAGTTTAGAAGAGTGAGGGGAGACTTGTTTGAAGTATATAAGATTATGAATGGTCTTGACAAGGTGGATGTGGAGAGGATGTTTCCTCTTGTGGGTGAATCCAGAACTAGGGGGGCACTGTTTTAAAATTAGGGGTCGACCTTTTAGGATAGAGATGAGGAGAAATTCTTTCTCTCGGAGGGTTGTGCAACTTTGGAACTCTCTGCCTCAGAAGGTGGTGGAGGCGGGGACATTGAATATTTTTAAGGTGGAAGTACATAGATTCTTGTTGGGCAAGGTGTAGATGGGAGTGTGAAATTCGGGACACAAACAGATCAGCCATGATGTTATTGAATGGCAGAGCAGGTTCGAGGGGCCGAATGGCCTCATTCTGCTCCTAATTTGTATGTTCGTATGTGCGAATGACCCCTGATGCTGGAGGGCTAGTAAAATTCATGATTTCAAATCCCACCGTAGGAGTTGAGAATTTGAATTCAGTGATGGTACTGTATCAGTAAAAATCAGTAAAGGACTCCATTCCTACTCCAATGTGGTTGACTGTTAACTGCTCTCTGAAGTGGCCTTGCAGGCCAGTCAGTTTAGGGAGGTGAAGTAAATGCCAGTGTTGTGATTGATAGCCGCATCTTGCAAGTAATAATAGACCAATGCTGTAACCATTGCCTGTGTACCTGAAATAAGTATTCTAGATGCAGAGCCAAGCATTTATATGTTTCTTAAGGGTTGCATGAACATACTCACAGATAGCACATGGTAGTGAGTTGTTGTGGAAGGTTACAATCATTGAGCTGAACTTTCCAGATTTCTTCCTTCGAACCTCACGTTAAAAGTTTGTCGATTTTATACTTTTCTAACTACATTACCACATATGATCTTGATGCACTTTACACCAGTTCTCAACCTGCTTTATCAATTTGTTCCAGGCCCTCTAAATGTCGTCCTCCCAAGGCTTTATTTAACACCCATGGTCTGGAAGGCTGACAAGGAACTGCTAGTGTTTAGGAATACCGGGATTGATCTGGAATACTAGCAGGAACTACAGGTATTTAGGATTATCAAGGTTGTTTTTTTTTATTTGTTCATGTGATGTGGCTAGTCCAGCATTTATTGTCCATCCCTAATTGTCCTTGAGAAGGTGGCGGTGAGCTGCCTTCTTGAACCGCCGCAGTCCATATGGAGTAGGTACACCTACAGTGCTGTTAGGAAGGGAGTTCCAGGATTTTGACCCAGTGACAGTGAAGGAACGGTGATATAGTTCCAAGTCAGGATGGTGTGTGACTTGGAGGGGAACTTGCAGGTGGTGATGTTCCCATACATCTGCTGCCGTTGTTTATCTAGGTGGTAGAGATCGTGGGATTGGAAGGTGCTGTCTGGAACACGAGCAGAAACCGCCGGTGTCTAAGGTTAGCAAGGTCGGGCTGGGAGGTTGAAAATCTCACTGGCACTATCCTACACTATGGATAAGTTAATTTCCTAGCATGTGAAAATGGTGATAAAGTCCATACTTAATTGTAATCAATGTGTAAGTTAACCTCGAGATTATACAGCTTGTGGATTGCTCTGATCTTTGTCTGCAGGGTTTTAACTTTAATATAATATTGACACTTTACTGACAAAAATGGATTCCTTCACTAACTCTCATCCCTGAACAGGAGAATGAATTAAAAAGATGAACAAACAATGAATATTTGTCCAGTGTACTTTAAAGGATCTTTGTGGACTGTAATTGCTTTTAAGCTGACATTTATTTTTTCTTCATAGGTATTGCTTTCGTCCAGGAATTCTGCCTCAGTAGGAATCAGAAGGGCATTTAACTTATTTTTTAAATTTGTTTCTCTATATGCCCAATCTGGGGTGGTTGGAGGGATGGGTTAATAATGAAAACTGCACTGCTTTATTGTAAAAGGAGAAATATTTCACTAATGGGATCATCCTAAATGAAAATAGATCAATAATATTAAATCATACATTGCAAGTTAATCCATTCATAACAAAGGGGCAGAGTAACGAGATGGCCAACACTGAACATGCTATGAAACCAGCGATGACCTTTTCAATGAGAGCTGGCAACCATTAAACATTAGACAAAGATTGCGACCGTATTCACATCGGATCTTCAGTTCATCTCACTTGCTGAAGAGTTAATAGTGAATGAGGTAAAATATCTTGCACACCTAACGCTATAAACACTGCCAAAGGGCAATGAGGCCCCATTAAGATGTTAACAGTAATGGAATGTACGAAAGGGGAAACTGTGGCATGACCACCGTATAGCTTTTAACTGCCATGTATTGTTACTTGGTATGTGTTGCATTTGTCCATGAGCCGGAGGAATCGGACGAGCATTTCAATTACTTTATAAATTTGTTTTTCTGTATGTCCTGCTTGGGATGGGGAGGCGGGCAGTTTAACAGTGAAAACTGCATAAATACAGAGGGGAGAAAAAAAGGCCAGCAAAGCTCATTTTGAAAGAGGTCCTGACACAGACATTTCAATAAAAATGATTTTGGTTAGAGCTGGAAGATATTTGAAGTCTATTGCATTACATGGTTATGAAATCTGACTATAATGTAACCATGCAAACAACTTTTAATACAAGTCCTTGATACATAATAACAAAAGCCATTTCTGAAAAGTCTTTATTGCCTCATAGTGAAGTACAGTGTAATTCAAAATGGAATGTAGTTGTAGCTGGGAGCAAGATATTACAGTGGCTCTGTCGAGTTGTGCTACAGTTTCAATAATTAATTTCCCTACATGTATAAAGAGGGGATTTTCAATTCTCTTACTAAAATACTAGTTCATAAATACTTTAGCAGTATTTACATATTTATGAAAGTCAAACATTGATATTGTGTTGTCTTATATTCTTTTACTGCTTGCCTAACGGGGCAATGGGAATATATAACAAAGGACCCGTAACTGGAGATGATCACTGACTTAGATCGAGTCACTTCTGGCCGTTTGCACATCTCCAACCTTTTGCTCCATTTTTGGTGGACGTCCCTTCAGCTGCCTGGGCCCCAAGCTCTGGAATTTCCTCTCTAAACCTCTCTACCTCTCTCTCCACCTTTAAGACACTCCATAAACCTACCTATTTCATCCAGCTTTTAGTTACCTGTCCTAATATCTTCTTATGTGACTGTGTCAAATTTTGTCTTATTGCACTCCTGTGAAGTGCATTGGGACATTTTGCTACGTTATAGGTACCTTATTAATGAAAGTTGTTGTTGGCGTTGTTGATGACGTTGACTTTACAATGCTGGACTGCATCTTGTCCTTCCACATTTTTGCCTGGAGGCAAGTTCTGTGCGGGAGCACTGTTGTGAGGTTAGGAAAGTCAGAAGAATGGGTTCCTCTCCTGCTCCTCCTGGCTCACTAGTAGGCCAGGGAAACTGGCTGCCTATCATTAAACATAGAATGACTGTTAAAATGAAGGCACACAGCCTCATTGTAATATCCATTTCTCGTGAGTACGTTGGTCGTCTGGCCCTTGTCTCATCCCCTTTAAAAGTATAAATGGACAAATTCAAGGTGATTCCTGTCCCTGTTCCAGAATTTTTGCATGTTAACCCCTGACATGACCCCAACCCACCCATTTTTGGGAGTTACAATTCAGCCTCAGGTCTGACAGAAATTAAGGATGAAAGAAGTTGAAAGAAATTGGATCCTATTTGTTCTAAAACCACCTATCTACTATGAATTACTTTGAAGAGTAACTAATATTATGTAGGCAAAGGCTGCGCTCCTTTTTAGGCACAGGGAGGTCCCACAAACAGTGATGACTAATATATCTTTGTTGATTTTGGTTGAAGAAGGAATGCTAGCCCAGGCATGAGGAGAAATCTCTGCTCTACTTCGACTAGTGTCACGGAACCTGCAACAACCCCCAAACGAATGCAGAGGACAGAATCTTTCTTCAGACCCTCAGTATTGAACTGGAAGATCAGCTTAGGTTGTATGATTATCTCCTGAAGTGTTCGAGCCCACAGCTTTCTGAGTTCGAGGAGAGAGTGACAATAAGTTAAAATTGGGCTAACCAGGCAACTCATGAGTAACAATAGTGAGATAGAGCAATGCTGGCCAACTTAGTGAGGAGAGGAAATGCCAATCGAACGATTCCCGTCGGCTATTCTATTTATGCAACTGTACTTCACAGTTTACTGGGAAGGAGCAAAATGGATGATAGATTCAGCTGCACTGCTCCTGTTGTTTAGGCATTAATGGCCCTAATAAAACCCCAACATGGCGTGCACCTATTTCTGGCCGGAAGTGCACCACTCACCATATTGGGAAAGGACAAAAAATATTGTCCTGCAGTGCCCACATTTGAAAAATGTGTTAGTCCCTTTGCATATTGTTTTCATAATCGTGTAGGCTCAAATATTGAAAGGTTGGGGAAATAATTCTTTTAGCTTTTTATACAAGCTTCGTGAGTACATGACCAATGTTGGGCTTGCGTGCCAGCTGTGGCTCAGTGGTTAGCACTCTTTCACATCTCAGTCAGAAGATTGTGGGTTCAAGCCCCACTCCAGAGGCTTGAGTACAGAAATCTAGGCTGACACTCCAGTGCAATACTATGAGAGTGCTGCCTTTTGAATCAGCCTTTAAGCTACCTCTCAGGTGCAGTTCGGAATCTCAGGGTGCTATTCAAAGAGGAGCAAGGGAGTTCTCAATAGTCATCCCTCAACCAACATCACAAAAACAGTTTATCTGGTCATTATCAGATTTCTATTTGCGGGAACTTGCTTTGTGCAAGTTGGTTGCTGACAATCCTATGTTACAACTGTGACTACACTTCAAAAGTATGTGTGTTTCCACCCTGGTCCTGTAGGGGTCCCTATTGCCATCTAGCAACAACAACTTGCATCTATGTAGCACCTTTAATGTAGTAAAACATCCCAAGCTGCTTCACAAGTGCAAAATTTGCCTGCTGCAAGCATTCCTCTTCCCACCACCCCCCCCCCCCCCCACATTGCTGTTTCAGAATGATGTCCCAATATCCCAATTTACATATTATAACTAAAGTATTGCTGAAAATGTTGGAAGTGGTTCCGTGATAGGCCAGCAATTGCTGAACAATCCCAAGTTTGCTAAGAATTACACTAACACCCAATTTAAGATTAACAGTTGGGCTCACAATGTGGCTCACTTACACTTGCTAGAAACTACATATATTCATACACAAGGACCTGTCCTCTACAGGCAAAAGGAACATGACCATGCTTTGTGTCTTTTTTGAATTAAACAAAAGCATGGGGAGCAATAGTTCCCTGGTGCATTCTCTATGGCAACACCTTGCCCAGGGTTGACTTGCCAATCAATCAATCAGCACCCTTTTCTCATGCAGTATAAATTGTTGCTCCCTTTGAAATTTGGCATTCTTGCATCTTTACTGATGAATGCAAGATGAAATGCTTCAACAGCATGTCTCTTTTCCCAGCAATACTCAAGTTCTGTACTACCAAGTGACCATTTATTACAATTAGGCTTCTGCCTGAAACAGGGATTTGGCTGCCCTTGTTGAAGGTGCCAAACAAAAAGGCGGAGGGCAGTTCAGAAGCAGGAACAGGGGACATTAAGTTTTGTCTGCCATTTTCAGAGGTTAACATCATGTTCTCACTTGGTGGAGGCTGTGAAAATTGACTCTCCTAATATTTTAAATAGGTTTCGCATATTGCTGAAATAACACAAAAAGTAATTTAATTGGAATGCACTGAGCATTTCGACATAAATATTTCACAGTGTCATTTATAGGCTTTTAGGACCAATAACTCCAGACTGTTTCACTTGCGATCAGCTTCCTAATAGATTCTCTCAGATAATCTTTTTATTTTTACTGGAGGGCAGGAAAACAGGGATTGAATCTCAATTCGGTCAACATTTCATGGGCTGAGATGATGCTGAAGGGAGCCCCAAAAAACATATCAGATTCCGGTGAAAACTTTGGGTGACAAAACAATAGCAAATTGCCAGTATGATTTGCACACACACAGCTTGAAGTTTGTGGAACAGAAAATCGGGCAGGATGTGAAGCAGGTTCCTGATTTTCCAGCACCCGTTCTGTGTTACTGTTGAGGATGCATTTCACCTCCGTCAAGCTCCAGGTGAAGGGCAGGTGGGCAGGGATGGGCTCCTGAGCTGTATTCTAACCAGATAACAGAGCAAGGGTGAAGTATCAATAGTGGTAGTCAGCCATTGCAACAGCAATTTATATTTATATAGCCCGTTCAACATAATAAAACATCCCAAGCTGCTTCAAAGGAGCATTATCATACACATTTGACACGGAGCCACATGACGAGATATAAGAACAGGTGACTAAAAACTTGGTGAAAGAGGTAGGCTCTATGCAGCAATCTTAAAGGACAGAAAGGACTAGAGAGGTGGAGAGGTTTAGGGAGAGAATTCCCGAGCTTAGGGCCTGGGCCGCCAATGGTGGTGCATTGAAAATCAGGAATATGCAAGAGACCAGAATAAGAGCATAAGAAATAGGAGGAGGAGGAGGCCATTTGGCCCTTTGAGCCTGTTCCACCATTCAGTAAGATCGTAGCTGACCTTCTACCTTGCTTCACCTTATGTCACTATCCCCATGTCTCTTAATTCCCTGAGTACCTAAAACTCTATCAACCTCTGTCTTGAATATACTCTGACTGAACATCCATAGCTTTCTGGGGTAGAGAATTCCAAAGATTCACAACCCTCTGAATGGAGAAATTTCTCCTCATCTCAGTCCTAACTAGCCAATCCCTTATTCTGAGACTGTGACCCCATGGTCTAGATTACTCAGCCAGGGGAACCATTTTCTCAGCATCTTCCCTGTCAAGTCCTTTAAGAATGTTATATGTTTCATGAGATCACCTTTCATTCTTCTAAACTCTAGGGAATATAGGCCTATTCTACTCAATCTCTCCTCATCGGATAATCTCCTCATCACAGGAACCAGTGGCACTCCCTTCAGGGAAAGTATATCCTTCCTTATGTAAGGAAAGCTTTACTGCACACAGTACTCCAGGTGTAGCCTCACCAATGCCCTGTATAATTTAAGTAGGACTTATTTACTCTTATACTCCAATCCCTTTGTAACAAAAATGAACAAACCATTTGCCTTCCTAATTGCTTGCTGTCCCTGCATGTGTATTTTCTGTGATTCATGTACAAGGACACCCAGATCTCTCTGAATACAAACATTTCCCAATCTCTCACCATTCAAAAAATATTCTGCTTTTTCATTTTCCTACCAACTTGGATAACTTCACACTTCTCAACATTATATTCCATCTGCCATGGTCTTGCCCATTATATTCCTCTGCAGCCTCTTTGTGTCCTCCTCACTGCTTACTTTCCTGCCTAACTTTGTATCATCAGTAAACCTGGATACATTGTACTCCATTCCCTCATCCAAGTCATTAATATAGGCTGTAAATGGCTAAGGTCCAAGTACTGACCCTTGCGCTACTCTGCTAGTTACAGCCTGCCAAATTGAAAATGTCTTGTTTTTACCTACTCTTTGTCCATTAACTAATCCTCAATCCATGCTAATATATTATCCCCAATTCCATGAGACTGAATACTGTGAAATAACTTCTTGTGTGGCACCTATTGAATGCTTTTTGAAAATCCAAATACACTGCGTTCACTGGCTCCCCCTTATCCAACATACTAGTCATGTCCTCAAAAAACTCTAACAGATTTGTCAAATAGATGTTTCTTCCATCTGAATTGGAGGAGTGCAGAGATACGAGAGGGTTGTCAGGCTAGAGAAGATCACAGAGATAGGGAGGGGTGAGGCCAAAGAAACATTTGATAAAACAAGAATGAGAATTTAAAATTGAAGCATTGCTAGACTGGAAGTCAATATAGGTCAGGCTGCAGGGGTACATTACTTATGTGTCGATCTTTGTTGAACAAAGTCTTAATGTGCCATTAAAAATATTGTTTTTTTTAAAAAAGATCTACTTCTGTAAAACTGCAACAGAAAGGCAGTGAGTCCTTTCATACAGGCAGCAGAAAGTTGAATTCATATGTTTGATTAAAGAATATGTTGATAAGAGCTTCCCCCTTGGGGCTAAGTTTGTTGTGTCGCTCCCAGTAAATTAGTGCAGATTCCATTACACTCAAAGTGCAAAATTATCATCATGAATATAATGAAAGATGAGAGTGGAAAGGCTACAGCCAACATTTGATAGCAGCAATTCCACTGCAATTTCATCAGAAGTTGTTTATGTGCAGGAACGTGTCTACATTAAAAACAGATTTAAAAATAAAATTGTTCCATGGCATTCAGAATTTACAAGAATTTGAAGAATCATTTCCATCCATGTATTTATATTTAGGTTCATTACAAATCTGAGGGGAATCATTCTGATGTGGAATATTAACAGCAATAAATGTTTGTGTTACTGGCTGGGTAACCCAGAGTTCATGTGCTCAACACTCACTATGGCAACTTATGAAATAGAATTCACTCAGGAGAGTTGCTAATTTGTTCTAAAAATCCAACCATGTTCTAACCATTGCTACATTATATAGAGTGCGGGTCCAGTATTGATACTGCTATTGAGTCACTCCTGGTTCGTCTCCCACATTCTACCCTCCGTAAACTTGAGGTCATCCATAATTCTGCTGCCCGTGTCCTTGCTTGCACCAAGTCCTGTTCACACATTACCCCTGTGCTTGCTAACCTGCACTGGCTCCCGGTCAAGCAACGCCTCAATTTTGAAACTCTTATCCTTGTTTTCAAATCCCCCCATGGCCTTATCCCTCCTTATCTCTGTGATCTCCTCCAGCCCCAGAACTCTCCAAGGTATCTGCGCTCCTCTAATCCAGGCCTCTTGAACATTCCCGATTTTAATCGCTCCACCTTCGGATGCCTAGGCCCCAAGCTCTGGAATTCCTTCCTTAAACCACTCTGCCTCTCTACCTTACTTTTCTCCTTTGAGACACTCCTTAAAACCTACCTCTTTGAGCATGCGAACATATGATTTAGTAATTTATTACTTTCCCTCTCTCCCACCAAAAAACTTGCCTTGTGCTCCTGACCTTTCCCCCAAAAGTTAATAAACTATGAACTTTACCCCTTCCCACCACCCCCCTAGACCAATCGAAAACATTTAACCCCACTCCCCCTACCCCACCATGAAAACTTACCTGCTCCGCCCTCCCAACCTGTGTTCTACCTCAGATCTCCAAACAGGACTGACGGCAGGAATGGGTCAGTATTTAATTCATTCGTTTAAATACATTAACATATTCAAATTGTGATGCCATCGCCAGCAATACGGGGCCAGGCCTTCCCGGCATCGAGGCCCATGGCAGGCCTCTCCCGGAGCCATTTTTTGGGCTCCCCTGCCATAACCCCTGACGTTGGGGGTGGTGGGGGGTGGCGGGGGGGCGGGTAAAATCCAGCCCTTTATGTCCTCTTGACAACTTACCTTCCTATTTATCTTTGTGTCATCTTCAAATTTAGCAACCATACCTTCGGTCCCTTCATCCAAGTCACTGATACACTTACCTGAAAATGACCCATTTATCCCGACACTCTGCTTTCTGTTAACTATTCAATCCTCTATCCATGTGAACATGTTACCTCGACACCATGAGCTCTTATTTACTAACCTTGATATGGCACCTTCTGGAAATCCAAATATGCCACATCTACAGGTTCCCCTTTATCCATGCTGCTTGTTACTTCCTCAAAGAACTCTAATAAATTAGTCAAACATGATTTCCCTTTCGCAAAACCATGTTGACCCTGATGGCATTATGATTTTCTAAATGTCCTGCTTTCATCTCCTTAATAATAGATTCCAGCATTTTACCTATGACAAATGTTAGGCTAACTGGCCTATAGTTTTCTGCTTTTTGTCTCCCTCCTTTCTTGAATAGAGGTGTTACATTAGCTATTTTCCAACCTGCTAAAATCTTTCCAGAATCTAGGCAATTTTGGAAGATCACTAATGCATCTACTATCTCTGTAGCCACTTCTTTTAAGAGCCTCAGATACAGGCCATCAGGTTCTGGGGACTTGTCAGCCTTTAGTTCTATTAGTTTTCCCAGTATCTTTTCCCTGGTGATTGTGTTGTGTTCTTTCCTCCCTTTTACCTCTTGTTTTTCAAGTTTCTTTGAGATTTTTTTGTGTCCTCTGCAGTGAAGACCGACGCAAAGTACCTGTTCAATGTTTTTGCCATTTCTTTGTTACCCACTGTTAATTCTCTAGACTCAGAGGACCAACGCTTACTTGAATTACTATTTTCATTTTTAAATACTTGTAGAAACTCTTAGGAACATTAGACTTAGGAGCAAGAGTAGGCCATTTGGCCCTTCGAGCCTCCTCCCCATTAAATAAGACCATGGGTGATCTTGTTGTGGTCTCAACTCCACTTGCCTGTCTGTCCCCCGTGACCCTTGACTCCCTTGTCTATCAAAAATCTATCTAAATCAGCCTTGAATAAATTCAATGACCTACTTTCTGGGAAAGAGATTCTACAGACTAACGACCCACAGAGAAAAGATTTCTCCTCATCTCTGTCATAAAAGGGAGACCTCTTATTCCTAAACTGTGCCCCCTAGTTCTAGTCTCCCCCACAAGGGGAAACATCCACTCTATCAAATCCCCTCAGGATCTCATATGTTTCAATAAGATCACTGCTCATTCTTCTAAACTCTAATGAGTATAGGCCCAACCTGTTCAACCTTTATTCATAAGATAAGCACTTCATCCCCAGAATTAGTCAAGTAAACCTTCTCTGAATTTCTTCAAAATCAATTCTATCCTTTTTCAAAAAAGGAGACCAAAACTGTACACAGGACTCCATATGTGGTCTCATCAAGGTCCTGTACAGCTGCAGTCAACCTTCCCTACTTTTATACTCGATTTCCCTTGCAATAAACGCCAACATTGCATTTGCCTTCCTAGTCACTTGCTGTACCTTACTATATGTTTTTATATTTCTAGCTAGCCTTCTCTCATACTCTAATTTCTCCCTTTTTTCTTAGTCATTCTTTGCTGGTTTTTAAAATCTGTCCAACCTTCTGATCTACCACTAATCTTTGAAGATGCCTTTTCTTTCAATTCGATACTATCTTTAACTTCCTTAGTTAGCCCTGGATAGACAATCCCCCCATCCCAGGAACTCTCTCTCGGGCAAGTATGTCCTTCGTTGGGTAAGGAGACCAAATCTGCACACAATACTCCAGGTGTGACCTCACCAATGCCCTGTATAATTGTAGTAAGACTTCTTTACTCTTATACTCTATTCCCTTTGTAACAAAAGCTAATGTACCAATTGCCTTCCCAATTGCTTGCTGTACCTGTATGTTAACTTTGTGATTCATGTACAAGGATATCCAGATCCCTCTGAATGCAAACATTTCCCCATCTCCTGACCTCCTGAAGGGACTTCCTGACCTTCCTTGCATAGTTCCATGGGATCTTTTACATTCACCTGAAAGGAAGATCATGCCTTGGTGCAACATTTGATCTGATAGGTGACCCTTGCTATGATGCAGAGTTCTTTTAGCACTGCACTGAAGTGTCAGTCTAGATGATTAGACACTTCTTATTATCCAATTAACATAGGAGCAAGTCTTCAACCCACAACTTTTTGATTTCAAACCAAGCTTCCCAACAACTGAACCAAGCTGAAACATTCTTCATTGTTGGTATGTCATCCTGTGCTTAACGTAATTATTGCTTTGTCACATTCCAAAATAAAACAAGGGGTGCCTTGTTTCTGTCATATTTGTTGTGATAATTAAAATTTAATATCTGTCATCCAGTCACTTTGGAATATTGTAAACTCACAAAAAGGCAAAACTATTGCAAGAATATTCCAAGAACGTTAAAATTACTGAATGATCAAACCCTTCTTCTTGCTAATCCTTTCTGTGATGCCTCTGCTGATAATTGCACCCAGCCAGTGATGGGCATGTCAAGTTGAAACTTAACAAGTCTCTATTGAATGTCTATCATGTATCTTCACCACCCAATCAAAGAATGAGTGTCTTTCTAAGCCTCAATTTGCATCATTAATTTTTAAGTGTGTACAATGCTTCTTGGCAGATTCTTGTCAACATAATTGTGTTAAATGATAACAAGTTGTATTTAAATAATAACTTTAGCAAAGAAAAATACATCCCAAGATGCTTCGGAACTAAAGTCTCGGCCCAAAAGCGTGAGGTTTAATGAGATCTGGTAGGAGGAGAGAGGTGGAGAGATGGAAAGGCTAAGGGAAGGAATGCCTGAATTTAGTTTGCTGAGTCGAACCCTCATAAACCTGGGCCAAAATCCCGGAACTCCCTCCCGAACAGCACTGTGGGTGTACCGACATAACATGGACCGTAGCGGTTCAAGAAGGCAGCTCACCACCACTTTCTCAAGGGCAATTAGGGATGGGCGACAAATGCTGTCCTTGCCAGTGACGCTCACGTCCCATGTACAAATAAAAAAAAACCTGCACTTATCTGATATCTAAATATGGTTATGTTCCTTCAAGGGTCATTGGCTGGTGGTCAGGATGTTGAACCCATGGTGAGTTTTCCTCTCTTCTAGCCAAGGGGCAATGAAGTCAGTTCGAGCACCAGATACAACTGCTTCAGTTAAGGCAGATCGGCCATGGTTTAATGACATGGCAGAACAGATTGGAGGGGCTGAATGACCTACTCCTGCTCTGAATGTTCCGAGCTGACTGAGAGAACAAAGCAGAGTTCAGACCAAGGACATTCCTGTACTATGCAGTCTGTAACAAACTGGCTGCTGGGTATTTGCAGATATGGAATGAAGGTTAGTAAATGGAATTGAGATACAGATCAGCAATGATCTCATAGCTCGAATAGTTTGACTGACTTACTCTTGTTCCTGTATTCCTATGTACCACTGGAGCTGGGCAATAATGGTGCTTTTCTTCATAAACAGCAACAGAATCTTACATTTATATAGCACCTTTAATGCAGTAAAATGTCCCAAGACACCTCACATAAGCATTATCAAATAAAATATGACACTGAGTCACATAAGGAGATATTAGGACAGATGACCAAAGAGGTTGATTTTAAGGAGCCTCTTAAAGGACGAGAGAGAGAGATATGGAGAAACAGAGAGGTTTATGAAGGGAATTATAGGGCTTAGGGCCCAGACAGCTGAAGGTGAGGTAGCCAATGGTGGCAAGATTAAAATCAAGGATGTGCAAGAGACCCAAATTGGAGGAGCATTGAGCTCTGGGAAGGTTTTGAGGCTGGAGGAGATTACAGAGATAGGAGTCAGACAATGGAGGGATTTGAAAACAAGGACGAGAATTTTGAAATTGAGATGTTGCCTGACAGGGAGCCAATGTTTGTCAGCGAATACAGGGATGATGTGTGAATGGGACATGGATGTTTGTCAGCGAGTACAGGGATGATGTGTGAATGGGACATGGATGTTTGTCAGCGATTACAGGGATGATGTGTGAATGGGACATGGATGTTTGTCAGCGATTACAGGGATGATGTGTGAATGGGACATGGATGTTTGTCAGCGATTACAGGGATGATGTGTGAATGGGACATGGATGTTTGTCAGCGATTACAGGGATGATGTGTGAATGGGACATGGATGTTTGTCAGCGATTACAGGGATGATGTGTGAATGGGACATGGATGTTTGTCAGCGATTACAGGGATGATGTGTGAATGGGACATGGATGTTTGTCAGCGATTACAGGGATGATGTGTGAATGGGACATGGATGTTTGTCAGCGATTACAGGGATGATGTGTGAATGGGACATGGATGTTTGTCAGCGATTACAGGGATGATGTGTGAATGGGACATGGATGTTTGTCAGCGATTACAGGGATGATGTGTGAATGGGACATGGATGTTTGTCAGCGATTACAGGGATGATGTGTGAATGGGACATGGATGTTTGTCAGCGATTACAGGGATGATGTGTGAATGGGACATGGTGCAAGTTAGGAAATGGGCAGCAGAGTTTTGGATGAGCTCAAGTTTATGGAGGGTGGAGCATGGGAGTTCAGCCAAGAGAGGGTTGGAATAGTCAGGTCGAGAGGTAGAATCAAGTCACAGAATTGCTAAGGAAGTATGGTGTATTAAATTAAATGATGGACTCAACTGTATCTGATGAAAAGCAACAAAATAAATTAAAACGCACAATTTTTCATAATGGAATAAAAACCTTTTCATCCAATTAAAATTATTTTACAAGTAAACCTCTGAGATGGTGTCACCAGTTAATATCTCACATCTCGATTTTCACAGACCACATTCTTTTTCCAGAGGGCACCTGATTTCTACAATTGGGACTCTTTGGTGCATCTTCCATAGATTTGAGTTGGTTTCTATGAGATTCAGTCGATTCGCTCTCAATGACTTGGATGCTTTAAGCAGGACTTTATGGATAAAATGCATCTTGTTTTAAATATCCAGCCCTGATAAGGGGTTACTCCCCCATGATGGGTGATCTCCCCCTTCCAGTGCTCTCTCCCTCCTTCCCCAGTTCTCTCTCCCCCCCCTCCTCCAGCACGCTTTCTCTCTTCCTCTCCCCAGTGAGCTCTTCTGCCTTCCATAATTTTTCCTCTTCCTTCCTTACCCCCCCACCCCCAAACACACTCCCAACCCCGATCTTCTCGATTGGCGGGGACCATTCCCAAAGCTGTCTCCTGTTGCTGCCTGTACCTCATGCTTTTCTGCCTGGCAGACGGCCAGCCTCTCCCTCTGTCTGGCTGTCGGGTCGGAAGTTGAGTAAAAAAACTCTAAGAAAGTCTTGCCATTAAATTCATCTGGAGCTCCATCTTCCAGGTATTTCTGGGTTTCCCGTCACTGACTGGCTGCCGCACTTGCCCAACTCCTCACTTCCTGTAAACATCGGGGCCTACAGCGCACCTTTCTACGGAAAGAGCCACAATAAACTCCATGCAGAGAATCTGACTGCATCACATTTTTCCCCTTTTCTTCATTCTTCACTATGTTCTGCACCTGAAATCAGGTGTCGGATTTTCAAAAGGCTGTGATGTTGGGAACCAGTTGCATACACCATTTGAAAATCCCAGTCCCGGAGTTTGTCTCTGGAACCCAACCCCAGCAGGACAGTCCATGGTTTTCAATGTCAGGCCGGTGGGAGGGGGTGGGTGGATGGGAATGGAAGGCTGCTCGCCTCCAACTAAGGGCCCATTAAGGAGCCTGTTCAGGGGCTGGGGTGCTCGGGAAGGCAATTGACGTCGACAATCCCGACCGGTCTGGTGCACATTAGTTCATAGCTGTCAGGGTCACCAGGCGGCCAAATAAACATTATTTGAAAATGTGATGGAAATACGTCTCAGGGGTCAACTAGCACCAGGTCAAGTGCTGTATCTTCACTTGGTCTCCATGGTCACTTTCTGTCCTGGTCACTATCCTGGCCCTTTAATGAGCTGCCTGCACTCCACGGCAAGCCAGTGGCAGCCCCCCCAACATGGCTGGCACCTGCATTTGCGGCTGGCCCCAGGTCCTGCCTCCTGGAGGTGTTCGGCACCTCTCTTTGGACACTAAGCTCACCTCCTGCCCAATTAGGGCCTTTGCATTCCAAGATCCCGTCACAAGAGTGACGCTGCTGAAGTGTGGGGTCGCAACCCTGAAATTCTCAGTTGCCATTTTAGCATATTTTCTTTGCTAATCCTAACTCTTAATCAGTCACTTGGTGCTTCTCTAAGTTTTGTTCCAGAGCTGCAATTATCCTCTCTGACCCACACTCTAAATGGTTTCTGAGCATGAGCATCTCAGGATGGAGTTTGAAACTGAATTCTTGATGTGGTAGCTTAGCCTGGCTCAATATTCAGAAATAAAATGGTCTAGCACCATTATCACACAGGATAATTTTGCAAACATCAACTTTCTAACTGCCCGCGGCATGAAACCGATAAAATAAACGGACTATGTTTATATAACGCCCTTCACAATCTCAGGATGTTCCATTACACTCAATTTAATACTTTCCACTGCTGTACTTGACATGAACCAAAGAATCTTTCTCTCTATGAATAATAATTCATGGAGGTGTTTAATCTGAACACCAGTGCCCCATTTTGTTTTTAATATGGAAAAGTTTTGGAACAGCTATTGACTGAAGGAACCTCAAGTATATATTGGGATACATCTTTAAGAGCTACAAGAAATATTTGGTCGTGTGGCAATCGCTAAACAAACTGGGCCTGAAAGATGGAAAGGCTTGGATTTATATAGCACTTGTCACAACCCAATGTACTCAATGACTAATTGCCTAACTGCAGTAACTATTGTAATGTAGGAAACAGAGCAGCCAATTAACCCACAGCAAACACCCACAAACAGAATAAGATAATTACCAGATAGTCTGTGTTATTGCTGTTGATTGAGGGATAAATATTGACCAGGACACCAGGGAGAATTTCTGCTACCGTTCTCCGAAATAGTGCCTTAGGCTCTTTTACATACACTTTAGAGAGCAGACAGAGCCTTGGTTTACCATCTCATCCAAAAGATAGCATCTCGGACAGTGCAGCACTCCCTCAGTACGCAGCCCAAAGGGGAAGACCGAGAGCAACAGTACAGTACAGTAAAGAAGAGACCCAGTCACTTGCAGCCACCAGCTCGGATACTGACATCTTAGAGGTGAGTATTGGGATCAGCATGTGGTAAGTCAGAGACTCATAGGGCTGCATAGGGCAGATCAGGGATAAAGGGTGGTTCATTTGCCAGCTCACTGGAGGGCAAGGTCACAGATGTGTTCTGCTGCAGATGACTCAGATAAGGACCTTGATGGTGAGGTATATGGGAGAGTGCTGATGGGCAGGCACACTAAGATGCTGGGTGCATTGTCTGCCTGCCAGAAAGCCTCTTGTCACTGTCAAGGAATATGGAGGAGTCCGGCTCTAAGTTGGCAGAGGGCACTTCTCAGTTCTTACCCTCTCTGCAGCCTCTGCTCCATCTCCCTCTCATGCTGCAGACCCAGAGGCACTGCCACTGCTGTCCCCATACCTGTTGTAGCCTTTGTGTGGACAGGTCACCTACTCTGCTCTTCCTGTGAGGATGCAAGAAGACTCCCTGCCAAAACCAGGAATGCACCAGAACAACTCTAAAAACACTCCACTGCACAACCAGACACTTTGCAATAGCAGAAGTTCTTGAAAATCATTTTACCTGCAAGCTGGATGCCTCATACTTTAAGCAACGCTAGTGCTAGGCATCTCTTGCAGCTGAACATCTGATTTATGCTGAGTGATGTACAAATTTGTACAATGGGCCGGTGTGATCCAAATTTGGAAAATCGGCTTCACAGCAGCCAGTGACTTCAGGATCACATTGGTTCAGCTGCTCCTAGTGCATGTAGGGACGGCCATGCATGCACCCGTCTCAAGATGGCGCGCCATGCAGGCAGTGGCTGTCGGTGGCGTGTGCATCCCCAGAGGGGGTGCATATTTGAAAAGGTTCTGGAAGCAGTTTCAATAGCAACTTTCAAAAGGCAATTGGATAAATATTTGAAAATGATAAAAAAAGAATGTTGGTCCATGGGGAAAGAATGGGGGAATTGGGCAACTAATGGGGCAACTCTTTCAAAGAACTGGCACAGGCAGAGGGGCTGAATGGCCTCTTTCTGTGCTGCATGAATCTTTGGACACCACATGTTCTAAAATTCCCCTGAATGAAAAGAACCTCTTCTAATTTCACATACCCATGTGTAAAAATTGGTATTTTTCCAGAAGCTGTTAGGAGCCCTTTTTTCTTCAAGAGCCTTCTGTTGACTGCCCTTCGGGCAGTTGTGGAAGTTCATTGGTCGGTCCTAATAGGAACTTAATGGGAGGAAACCATCACCAAACCTGTTCCTCTCAGTGAAGCATAGACAATTTACATTACCAACGTACTTTCAAATTTACTTAATCCTTTGCAGGCAGCAATAGCCATGGATAAATCTTAAAGAAGGGAAAAGGATTTTGATAGCATAATTCTTCAAAAGGCAGTTGAACAATGAATACGGGATTGAGATTACCATGCACGTGAAATATCTTTGGGTGCTGTGTATGACACTCAGTCAATCCTAATCAGACAGTGCGATGCAAGATATTTGATCACCTATCAACTAATATTCACTATAAATCCACAGACTCCCACAACTACCTGGACTACACTTCCTCACACCCCACTTCCTGCGAAGACTCAATTCCATTCTCCCCGTTTCTCAGTCTTTGGATGATGCAATCTTCTGATATATCTTCCTTTGTCCACAAACCCAAGGATTCTCCCCCCTCCCGCCCCCACCTCCCAAACTGTGGTTGGCAGGGCCCTCAACCGTTTCCGATCTATTTCCCACACTTCTGCTCTCAGCCCTTCCCCTCCCTCCAGAGACATGATAGGGTTCCCCTTGTCCTCACCTTCCACCCCACCAGCCTCTGTATTCAACAGATTATCCTCCACATTTCTGCCATCTCCAGCGTGATGCCACCACCGAACACATCTTCTCCTCCCCTCCCCTTTCAGAATTCTGAAGGGATCGTTCCCTCTGCGACACTGTAGTCCACTCCTCAGTTACCCCCAACACCTACCCTCTCTCCTGCGGCACCATTCCATGCAAGAACAGGGAGATGCAACACCTGCCCTTTTACCTCTTCCCTTCTCACTGTCCGGGGCCCCAAACACTCCTTCCAAGTGAAACAGCAATTTACTTGTACTCCTTTCAATTTAGTATACTGTATTCGCTGATCAGAATGTGGTCCCCTCTACATTGGGAAGACTGAACACAGACTGGGTGACTGCTTTGCGGAACATCTCCATTTAGTCTGCAAGCATGACCCTGAGCTTCCTATCGCTTATCATTTCAATTCTCCATCTTGGTCCCAACTCTGACCTTTCTGTCCTTGGCCTGTTCTAATGATGCTCAATGCAAGCTCGAGAAACAGCACCTCATCTTTCGACTGGGCACTTTACAGCCTTCTGGATTCAACCTTCAGATGAACAATTTTCAATAATAACCTCTGCCCCATTTTTCTTTGTGTTTTTTTTTGTTGGTTTCTTTTCCCCACCTCTTGTTTCTTTCTTAATCCCTTAACTTTGTGTTCTGACGGCTGCTATTCTGCCATTTACTCCTCATCCAGACATCTTTTGTTTCTTTAATAAAAGCAAAATACTGCAGATGCTGGAAATCTGAAATAAAAACAAGAAATGCTGGAAATACTCAGCAGGTCTGGCAGCATCTGTGGAGAGAGAAGCAGAGTTAATGTTTCAGGAAGGGTCACTGACCTGAAATGTTAACTCTGCTTCTCTCTCCACAGATGCTGCCAGACCTGCTGAGTATTTCCAGCATTTCTTGTTTTCTATCTCTTTTGCTTCTTTATTTGTCCCACAAGAACACAAGAAATAGGAGCAGAGGTAGACCACATGACCCATCGAGCCTGCTCCACCATTTAATACAATCATGGCTGATCTTGGGTTTCAATTCCACTTTCCCACCCACTCCCCATATCCCTTATTTCCCTGAGAGACCAAAAATCTATCTATCCCAGCCTTAAATGTATTCAATGATGAAGCATCCACAACCCTCTGGGGTAGAGAATTCCAAAGATTCACAATTCTTTGAGTGAAGTAATTTCTCCTCATCTCAGTCCTGAATAATTGACCCTTTATCCTGAGACTGTGTCCCTGTGTTCTAGATACCCTGATCAGTGGGAACAATCTCTCAGCTTCTACCCTATCAAACCCTTTCAGAATCTTGTATGTCTCAATTAGATCACCTCTCATTCTTCTAAACTCCAGAGAATATCGGCCCAGTTTACTCAGCATCTCATCATGGGACAAACCCCTCATCCCAGGGACCAATCTAGTAAATCCTCACTGCACTGCCTCCAGTGCAAGTATATCCTTTCTTAAATGTGGAGACCAAAACTGCACACAGTATTCCAGGTGCTGTCTCACCAAAGCCCTGTACAATTTTAGTAAAATTTCTTTATTCCTATACTCCAATCCCCTTGCAATAAAGGCCAACATGCCATTTACCTTCCTAATAGCCTGCTGCACCTGCATGTTAACATTGTGTGTTCCTTGCATGAGTACACCCAAATCTCTCTGAACATCAACACTTACCAATTTCACACCTTTAACAAAATATTCTGCTTTTCTATTTTTATGACCAAAGTGAACAACTTCACACTTCCCTGCATTATATTGCATTTGCCATCTTGTTGCCCACTCACTTAGCCTGTCTATATCTCTTTGCAGCCTCTCTACATCTTCCCCACAGCTTACCTTCCCACTGAATTTTGTATCATCAGCAAACTTAGATACATTATTCTCTGCCTCTTCATCTAAGTCATTAATATAGAATGTAAATAGCTGAGGCCCCAGCACTGATCCTTGTGGCACCCCCCTATTCACTGCCTGCCAACTTGAAAATACCCCATTTATTCCTATTCTCTGCTTCCTGTCTGTTAACCAATCCTCTATCCATGCTAATATATTACCCCCAACACCATGAGCCCTTATCTTGCATTTTAATATTTTATGTGACACCTTATCGAATGCCTTTTGAAAATCCAGGTATACTGCATCTACTGGTTCCCCTTTATCTACCCTACTAGTTATATCCCCAAAAAACTCTAATGAATTTGTCAAACAGGGTCTCCCTTTAATAAAACCATGCTGACTTGTTCAAATCATGCTATGCTTTTTCAAGTGCAATGTTAAGACTCCCATGACCACTCCCCTTGGCTTTGTACCATGAAACCTTTTGTCATTTAATCTCCCCTGCCCTCCACCCTATCACAGACCTTCCCTTGTGTTCTCCCCCATTTCACTGGCTCAAAACCTATTACATTTGCCAGTTATGATGAAAGGTCACAGACCTGAAATATTAACTCTGTTTTTCTCTGTACAAATGCTGCCTGACCTGCTGACTATTTCCAGTATTTCCTATTTTTGTTTTAAATTTCCAGCATCCCCAGAACTTTGCTTTTGGATTTGATCATGAATGTCTGCTTTACCTGCCAATCTCTTTTAAGACTAAATGCTGTGCGCAGTTCATTGACTGTTAAATAGACTGAAATCAATTTTTTATGGAGAAAATTTCTACCTGGCCTTGTGGCCTATTAACAATGTATTATCACCTCTGCTCCTGTAACCACAGTTCAAGTTAAATAACCTTTCTCCATTCACTGCCTGTCATTCTCCAAAAGAGACTTTATTTATCAATCCATCGATTGACCAAGTTCACTCTTTGACAACAGATCTAGGATAGCAGATAAAGTATTTGTGACTTTCCGAACTGTTCTTTCTAGAATTCCAGTCAGTATTTAAAGAGTTTTTTTACATTCATTATCAAGATGTGCAAGCCCAGCATTTATTGCCCATTTCTAGTTGTTTTGAGAATGTGGCACTGGGCCTTTGATTGGAACTGCTGAATAGCCTGTGAGGTCACTTAGAGGTCAAGGACTGGACATATCGAGGTCAAACCAGTGAAGAACAGCAGGTTTTCTTCTTGGTGTTGTGTTTTCCTCTATTTTTCACAAACAAACCAATCAGATGAGGAGGATTGGTAACTTAATTAAGTGATTTCTTTTATTTGAAGAGACAGAACTATACACAACAATAACTGGGAGGTTAGTTAACACGTCCGGTCTCTCGGTCTGTTCCTATTTTCTGCCTGATGGTTACATGAGTATGTACATCACATCCTGTCTGGTGAAGGATCACAGTTTTAGATATTCCTCTAAAAGTTATATGACAACACTCAGAAGGATGTGAGTGAACAGATGGGTTTCTGATAATAATCTGTCAGATTCGTGGTCATTTCTAACGATACCAGCTTTTTATTTCAAATCAAATTCTCAAAGTACCATAGTGTGATTTGAGCTCATCAAAAATCCTCGTGCTGGCCAGTGTGCCCATTTCCTGATGCTGATCCCGGTGCCACTGAGTTTCACCAGGGTGGGGGGAGAGTAACCATGAAGTGCCACCCGATCCATTAACAACACCAAT
Organism: Heterodontus francisci; assembly: GCF_036365525.1. Classification (NCBI taxonomy): domain Eukaryota; kingdom Metazoa; phylum Chordata; class Chondrichthyes; order Heterodontiformes; family Heterodontidae; genus Heterodontus; species Heterodontus francisci. Next base: position 113,138,804 of record NC_090382.1, read on the forward strand.
TACAATTGATAAAGAGCTCAATGGGAGCTCGTTAAGAAGTATATTCTGCTTTTGATGGAGGTGCATTGGCTACAAGTACTGTCTGGGGTGGACCAGGTGAATGGAGGTGCCTTGCCCCCTCCTCTTATGGCCCATGATGCCAGGAGGATGATGACCCCCCTGGACTACCAGTGTGCTAACTGCTCATTCTCCCCACCACCTGCGCTGAGCTGATACCTGTTCCCCAATGGCCGAGTCCCCCTCTGTGCCATTCACCCCTTCATGGTGACCACGTAATTCCCTGGGGTACCCAACGCCGACGACATTCGATTGTAAGTGGGGTAATAATAATTGAAAAGGAAAATAAAAGAACCAGATTTCTTGTGTAATAGAGAAAATCTACACCACCAGAATGTCTTTAGCAGTTGTTGAGAATTTTTTGAGCAAGGAGTTATTTGAAGTTCTTAGCCAAGGTTAAGCTAATAGCATTGGAGCAAAATTGGGATTAGAATTAAAACCAGGAGTTAATCAAGCAAACATAATTGAAGTAATATCACAACATTCGGAATTGGAAGAAGAAGAAAGCAAACCAGAGAAGAGTGCAATTAAATTAGCTAAAATTCAGCCACAAAAGAAAAAAAACAGAGCAGCAACAGGATATAGAAAGACTTAAGCTTGACAATGAAGAAGAAAAAGCAATAGAAATGGAAAAATGTAAGCTTCAACAGGACAAAAAAATTGATAAAACGTGAACTTGAGAATGAATTGACATTAAAAAAACTTGAACTAGAATTGCAAAGAGAAAGAGAAGGAAGGGAACTCAAAGTTAAAAAGCTGGATCTAAGACAACAGGGTGGTATTGACTCCAGTGAAGATTCTGGTGATGAAGGATCCGACTCCAGCCCAGGACCCTGTGGAGAGCTGTTTAAATTTGTACTAGCCCTCCCTAAGTTTGAGGAAAGGGACATTGAGGCATTTTTCATTTCTTTTGAAAAGATAGCCAAACAAATGAAATGGTCAAAGGGGAGCTGGACACTGCTTATGCAAAGCAGGTTGATGGGCAGAGCTCATGAAGTTTATGCCATACTTTCTGAAGAGGCTTCTGCAGATTATGAGATGGCAAAAAAGGCTATTCTCACTGTGTATGAGTTAGTCCTTGAAGCTTACTGAGAGAAATTGTGGAACCATTGGAGATTGTCTGGCTGTACTTATATAGAATTTGAGAGTGTAAAGCAAATTAATTTTGGTCGTTGGATGTGGGCAATAAAGATGCCCTCATGGTATGGTATGAGAAATTTAGGGAACTAATTATCCTGGAAGAATTTAAGAATTCACTCCATCCATTAGTAAGAATCCATGTAGAGAGCCAAAAGGTTTCAGTGGCCAGACATGCAGTGGAAACTGCTGATGATTATGAACTTGTGTACAAGCTCAAACCCTTTGTCCGTCACCCCAACAAACTAGAGAAGGATAGGAGGTGGGAGGGCGAAAGGAAGGCAAGTAGCCGGGGACAAGAAGGGACAGCTGGGAACACCCCGGGATCTCCTCTTCAGGTCAGAAAGGAAGAGGCTGAGGGTGGAAGTGAGGTCTGCAAGCTGAAGTGTTATCATTGTCTCAAGGTGGGACATCTTTGTGCAGAATGCTGGAAGTTGTGGGGTAAACCCATGGGACTTATTGGGGTACACAAAGCTGGTGCAGAGAAAGGGGCTCTGACTGAGAGTACAGCAGATCAGACTGTAGCTCTGACTGCAGCTGTAAGGCCTAGTACAAAAACCACTGTGAGTGCAGGGGTTGTGAATAAGATATCTGAGAGTTATAGGGAATTCTTGTCGAAAGGAAAAGTAACTCCTTATCCCTCAAGTGAGGCAGGCAAACCTATAGTTATACTCAGGGATACAGGAGCAACCCAACCTATTTTGCTGGTGAATGGCATAATGTTTCCACCAGAGAGCGCACTGAACACTAATGTTTTAGTGAATGGTATCGGTGGGGGAGTATATACCCATACCTTTGTATCGAGTGCACCTAGAGTGTGACCTAATGTCTGGAACGGTAACTATAGGAGCTGTCCATAGTTTGCCAGTAGACAGAGTTGACCTACTCCTGGGGAATAATTTGACCCGAGTGAAAGTATTAGCTTCCCCAGTAGTCATGGAAAAACCAAGAGACAGAACAGTTACAGGAAAAGGTTCCAGGAATTTTCCCATCATCTGTAGCAACACGAGCAATGACTAAACAAGTTCCATTGTCGGAGGTAAAGTTGACACCACAAACAGATGGCCGAATATCTGAAATTTTCTTTGGGGATTTGGATAATCCAAACAAAATGTTTAATAAGTCTTCTCTGATCACAGCTCAGCAAGCTGATCCAGAGTTAAATAAAGGGGCACAATCGGCTCTAACAGAAGCTGAGGCAAAAGGAGTTCCAGAAGGCTATTATATTAAAGATGTGATTCTGATGAGGAACTGGAGACCTCCTCACAGACCTATGGATGAAAATGTACAAAATTCATCAGATAGTGGTACTGCCAAAGTATCGCCAGGAACTGTTAAGCTTAACGCATGAAATTCCTATAGCGGGACATGTGGGGATCTGGAAGACCAAATCATATCTCAGTCAACATTTCTACTGTTCAGGTCTTTCCAAGGATGTGGTGAAGTTTTGTAAAACATGCCGTACGTGCCAGATTGTGGGAAAACCGCAACCTACCATATAACTGGCACCTCGAATTCCCATACCAGTTTTTGAGGAACCATTTAGTAGGGTGTTGGTAGACTGTGTAGGATCTTTACTGAAAACAAAAGCGGGACACTAATATATACTCACTATCATGGATATGGCTACTCGGTTCCCAGAGGTCATTCCTTTGAGAACAATTTCTGTTAAGGTAGTGGTAGAGGAGTTAACCCAGTTCATCACTAGATATGGATTACTGATTGAGATTCAGTCGGATCAAGGTTCCAATTTTAGATCTAAAATTTTTCAGGAAGTTATGGGTAATTGGGGTATAACACAGTTAAAGTCTTCAACATACCACCCATAGACACAGGGAGCTTTAGAAAGGGCATACTGTCATGAATATCTCCATGAATGGAATAAAGGGCTAGAATTTCTTTTGCTTGCCACTAGGGATTCACATAATGAGACTACAGGCATTAATCCTTTTGGATTAGTTTACGGACATGAGATAAGATGTCCTCTAAAATTAATTAAGGGAAGGCTTTCTGGGAACAGTTCATGAGAGCTTGCAAAGTGGCTCAGGCACACTTTAAAGCTTCCCAAACATCTATGAAAAAATGGGCAGACAAGCATGCCAAGACCTGAACATTTCAATCAGGGGATGAAGTGTCAGTATTACTGCCTTTACAGGGTGAACAGTTCAGTGGTCCATACAAACTGGTCAAGAGAATTGGTAAATTATTTGATTTGCTGTGCAGAACTTTAGTTAGGCCACACTTAGAATATTGCGTGCAATTCTGGTCGCCACACTACCAGAAGGACGTGGAGGCTTTGGAGAGGGTACAGAAGAGGTTTACCAGCATGTTGCCTGGTCTGGAGGGCATTCGCTATGAGGAGAGGTTGGATAAACCCGGATTCTTTTCACTGGAACGACGGAGGTGGAGGGGCGACATGATAAAGGTTTACAAAGTTATGAGCGGCATGGACAGAGTGAATAGTCAGAAGCTTTTTTCCAGGGTGGAAGAGTCAGTTACTAGGGGACATAGGTTTAAGGTGCGAGGGGCAAAGTTTAGAGGGGATGTGCGAGGCAAGTTCTTTCCACAGAGGGTGGTGAGTGCCTGGAATTTGCTGCCGGGGGAGGTGGTGGAAGCAGGTACGATAATGACGTTTAAGAGGCATCTTGACAAATACATGAATAGGATGGGAATAGAGGGATACGGTCCCCGGAAGTGCAGAAGGTGTTAGTTCAGGCAGGCATCAAGATCGACGCAGTCTTGGAGAGCCGAATGGCCTGTTCCTGTGCTGTACTGTTCCTTGTTCTTTGACATCCCAGTTCACCAGGAAAAGAATCGGCTGTGTCATATCATTATGTTAAAACAATATTATTGCCGGGAGGACGATAAGCAAGCACAGGTATGTCAGGTAGTAGGGACAGTGAAGGATGAAAGGGATTGTGAGGATGAGGCAGAAGGAGGCCTAGACAATTCTCAAATTGAATCTCCTGTTCTCCCGTTAGCTAATACTGAATTGTTAGGGAGATTGGACACTATGCTTTCACATTTAGTTGCAGAACAATAAGAACCATAGAACAATTAAAGCAAAGAAGGAGGCCATTCAGCCCATCGTGTCCGTGCCGGCTGAGAAAACTAGCCGCCCAATCTAATCCCACCTTCCAGCACCTGGTTCATAGCCTTGCAGATTACAGCTCTTCAGGTGCATGTCCAGGTATCTTTTAAAAGAACTGAGGGTTTCTGCCTCCATCACAATGCCTGGCAGTGAATTCCAGACACCCATCACCCTCTGGTTGCAAATGTTTTTGCTCATGTTCTCTCTAATCTTTCTACCAATCACCTTAAATCTGTGTCACCTGGTAACGGACACCCCCGTCGGTGGAAACAGTTCCTTCCTGTCCATTCTATCTAGGCCCCTCATAATTTTGTACACCACAATTAAGTCTCCCCTCAGTTCCATGGAAAATAACCCTAGCCTATCCAATCTTTCGTCATAGCTGCAACTTTCAAACAAGGCTACTCACAGCATTTAAAAGAGTCTGCAGGGATAAGTCAGGATTTACAACCTTAGCTGCACATGATGTGGATGTAGGGGAATCCGTTCCTATAAAACGGTATCCTTACTGCTTAAGTCCAGAGAAACAGGCCCAGGTAAAAGCAGAAATCTGATACATGCTGGAAAGCACCTAATTGAACCCAGTCAAAGCAGCTGGAGTTCCCCTGATGGTTCAACCAGAGACTACAGAAAAGTTAATTAAGTAACAAAGGCAGACTCCTATCCAATCCCTTGCTTGGAAGACTGTATTGACAGAGTGGGCAGTGGCATGTTTCTTACAAAAATAGATTTGTTAAAGGGATGCTGGCAAGTTCCTTTAACACCCTGAGCTGAAGAAATATCGACTTTTGTCACACCAGATGGTCTTTTCCAGTGCTGGGTGATGCCATTCGGGCTAAAAAATGCCCCAGCAACTTTTCAGAGACTAATGAACCAAGTGGTAGCCAGTGTTCCTAACTGTGTAGTTTCCCTGATGTGCTGGTATACAGTGAGTCTTGGAAGGACCATTTGAAACAACTAGAAGCTCTGGTTAAAAAATTACAATCAGCTCATTTAGTAATAAACCTTGTCAAAAGTGAATTTGTGAAAGCGAGAGTAACCTACCTTGGGCATATAGTAGGGCAAGAACAGTGAAAGTACAAGCATTGGTGGTATTCTCTACCTCTAAGACTAAGAGAGAAATCATGAGGTTTTGGGGATGTGTGGTTTTTACTGAAAGTTTGCACCTAATTTCAGCACTGTAGCTGCTCCACTGACAGATTTGCTACAGAGAAACAAAATGAAGGGAGTGTGGTCAGGGGAGTGCCACACATCTTTTGAGAGGCTGAAAGCCATTTTGATTAATGAAGCAGTGTTGGCTGCTCTAAATTTTACTAAGCCCTTCGAGGTAGCAATTGATGCTAGTCACCTGGGAGTTGGTGCAGTCCTGTTATAAGACGATGAATCGGGCGTAGAAAGGCCAGTGGGATACTTTTCAAAAAAAGTAAATTGGCACCAATAAGATATTCACCCATGGAAAAAGAAACCCTCGGTCTATTATTGGCTTTTAAGCGTTTTGAAGTCTATGTCCGCCACAACTACAGAGAGACACTGGTATATACGGATCATAACCCCCTAGCCTTTGTGGAAAAATTTAAAAATCAGAATGCCAGACTATTCCGATGGAGTTTACTATTACCGCCCTATCACTTAATGATTATCCACACTATGGGCAAGTATAATGTTATTGCAGATGCTTTATTGCGAATCTAACTGTTTAGAGTTATATGAGTGAAAAGATGGCATTAAACAAAATTGTATTAACTACAGGACAAGAGTGAATGGGGATGAGTGTGAAAATGTGTTTTAAAATGCTTTCATTTTCTTTTTTTTTACACTTTGTAATGAAACATTTTTAAAAATGGCATTTCATTTCTCCAAGAGTGGAAGTATTACGAAATTGCTTCTATTTCTTTTGTAAAATGTGTTTTACAAACTTATAGTTGAATTATGGACACTCATTCATCTGGAATCTTGAAGTGATTGCTGAAGTTTTGTGTTTTTAAAAAAAAGAAGAATGTTCCTTGAGTTGGCTAGTAAACAGTAGGGGTTGTGTTTGACTTGGGGAGGTGTTTACGAAGAAGTGACAGGTCAAGATTTATAGATGTCAGGAGGCTTGACTTCTGAAAAGGTTTTGTTTCAGTTTGAACTGTTACAACAGACAGTTGTTTTTTGCCTGCCAGAGGAATAATAGCTCAGCTCTCTTCCTTGATAAATCCTGAATACAATGTGTCAGTTTCTTATTTCCTCCTGTATTTCCTCCTGCATGTTTGAAGAAACCTTGCATATAGAATCTGTGGGAACTGAAACCTTGTTGCTGTATTTCTGCTGTAAGACCTATTTGGAGCCTCTGTTGTTGCAACTCTTGGAAAGCCTACCCAAGCTGATCTTCAACATTGCTGGGAAAGAACTGTTCTGGGAAGATCCTAGTGACAGCTATTTATACGCATTTGAGATGCCAAACCAAAACAAAGGACGTCTTTCCATACCTTTTTTTTAGCCTAAGTGTGTTTTTTTCTTCTTCTTTCTTTGTAATGGCGATAAACAAAAATCCCTTTTATTTTCCCGGTTAACTGAAGTGTGTGTGTGTGTGTGTGTGAGGGTCTAAGATAAATAAGGGGCTATAATATTTCAATTTGTGTGTATGTTTTACTTCATTATTGGTAAGAACTTCATTTATAATAAACTGATAATTTTGTTGTTTATTAAAGAAACCTGGTTGGTGTGTTTTATTCTGGGAAATATAGACTATATGTTTAACTGTATCGGTAAGTGGGAACATTTAAATATGTGTTGTGACCTGTGGAGCAGTGGAACTAGAATAAACAGTGCACTCCTCCCGCCTCAGCCGTAACAAATGTAAATGTAATAAATAGTCACCAACATGAAATTACATGAAATTTACAGAACAGAAACAGGCCAGAGGCCAACACCATCCAGGACAAAGCAGCTCACTTGATAGGCAACCCATCCATCACCATCAACATTCACTCCCTCCTTCACTGACACAGTGGCAGCACAGTGTTCCATGTACAAGATGCACTGCAGCAATGCACCAAGTCTCCTTTGACAGCACCTTCCAAACCCGTGACCTCTACCAACTAGGAGGACAAGGGCAGCAGATGCATGGGAACACCACCACTTGCAAGTTTCCCTCCAAGTCACACACCATCCTGACTTGGAACTATATCGCCGTTCCTTCACTGTCACTGGGTCAAAATCCTGGAACTCCCTTCCTAACAGCACTGTTGGTGTACCTACACTCAAAGGACTACAATGGTTCAAAAAGGCAGCTCACCACCACATTCTCAAGGGCAACTAGGGATGTGCAATAAATGCTGGCCTAGCCAGCGATGCCCACATCCCATGAATGAATTAAAAAAAAAATTCTGCCCATCGGGTCAGTGTTCCAGATGAGCCTCCTCCCAACTTTACTTCACCAGCAGCATACTCTTCTATAATAAAAACAGAAAATGCTGGATATACTAAGCAGGTCAGCCAACATATGTGGAGAGAGAAACACCGTTAACATTTCAGATTGAAGACCTCGAGTCAAAACTGGAAAAAGTTAGAGATGTAACAGGTTATAAGCAAGTTCAGTGGCAGGGAAAGGGAGAGGAGAAGACCAGAAAAAAAGGCATGATTTGTGCTAGGGTCGAAGACAGAAGAGATTAAATGACAAATAGGATGATGGTGCAAGGCAAAAGATGGTAATGGGACAGGAAAAAAAATAAAAGATAGTCTCAAGGAGGTGTCAATAACAATAGCAGACTCATCACCAAGAAGTGCTGTCCGAATAAATGGAGGCAGTGGCTATGATCTGAAATTCGTGAACTCAACATTGAGTCCGGAAGGCTGTAAAGTGTGTAAATGAAAGATGAGGTGCTGTTCTCCAAGCTTACATTGAGCTTCATTAGTAGTGCAAGAGGCCAAAGGCAGAGAGGCCAGAGTGGGAGTGGAGCAGAGAATTAAAATGGCAGGCGACCAGAAACTTGGGGTCACACTCGTGGACTGAATGGTGGCGTTCAGCGCAGGAATCACCCAATCTACATCCAGTCTCCCCAGCGTAGAGCAGACAGCATTGTGAGCAGTGAATACAGTAGACTAAATTGAAGGAGTATAATCAAATCATTTTAATTAGGAAGGAGCGTTTGGGGCCTTGCACAGTGAGAAGAGAGGAGGTAAAATGGCATGTGTTGTATCACCTGTGTTTGCATGGGTAGGTGCCACCGGAAAGGGAGGGGGTGTTGGGGGTAACTGAGGAATGCACCAGGGTATCACAGAAGGAATGTCTCTTTGGAATGCTGAAGGGTGAGGGGAGGGGACACTGTATTTGGCGGTGTCATCACATTGGAGGTGGCAGAAATGGTGGAGAATGTTCTGTTGAATGTGGAGGCTGGTGGGGTGGAAGGTGGAGACAAGGACAATCCCATCGTAGATCTAGGAGTGACAGTAAAGGGTGAGAGCAGAATTGCGGGAAATTATACGACATGGTCGAGAGCCCTGTCACTCATGTTTGAAGGGGAACCTCAGTTGGTATGGAAGGTGGAATCATCAGAACAGACGTGATAAAGCTGGAGAAACTGGGAGAATAGAATCAGGTCCTCACAGTAAGCGGGGTGTCCATGGCCTCATCCCTTCATCTCTGTAACCTTCTCCAGCCCTACTATCCTCTGAGAGCTCTGCAGTCCTCCAAGTCTGATTCCGTATGCATTCCCCATACCTACAGCTGCCTAGGCTCCAGGCTCCAGAATTTGCACCCGAAATCTCTCTGCCTCTCCACCTCTTCCATCCCTGCCCCCCATTAAGATGTTTGTTAAAACCCTCTTCTGACCAAAATTTGGTCACCTGTCCTAATAGCTCCTTATGTGGCTCAGTGTCAAATTTTGTTTGATATCGCTACTGGAGGATGTTTTACTGGTGATAGTTGAGCCGAGGTAGGCTTCCACTGCTATGTCCAGACTGGCCAAGAGAGTGTGGGAAAATGGCGCACTGACACGGAACACAAAGGTCCGAGTGTATCAAGCCTGTGTCCTCAGTACCTTGCTCTACAGCAGCGAGGCCTGGACAACGTATGTCAGCCAAGAGCGACGTCTCAATTCATTCCATCTTCGCTGCCTCCGGAGAATACTTGGCATCAGGTGGCAGGACCGTATCTCCAATACAGAAGTCCTCGAGGCAGCCAACATCCCCAGCTTATACACACTACTGAGTCAGCGGCGCTTGAGATGGCTTGGCCATGTGAGCCGCATGGAAGTTGGCAGGATCCCCAAAGACACATTGTACAGCGAGCTCGCCACTGGTATCAGACCCACCGTCCGTCCATGTCTCCGCTTTAAAGACATCTGCAAACACGACATGAAGTCCTGTGACATTGATCACAAGTCGTGGGAGTCAGTTGCCAGCGTTCGCCAGAGCTGGCGGGCAGTCATTAAGGCGGGGCTAAAGTGTGGCGAGTCGAAGAGACTTAGCAGTTGGCAGGAAAAAAGACAAAAGCGCAAGGGAAGAGCCAACTGTGTAACAGCCCCGGCAATCACATTTTTCTGCAGCACCTGTGGAAGAGCCTGTCACTCTAGAATTGGCCTTTATAGCCACTCCAGGCGCTGCTCCACACACCACTGACCACCTCCAGGCGCTTACCCATTGTCTCCCGAGACAAGGAGGCCAAAGAAAAAGAAGGATGTTTTACTTATTTAAAGGCGCTATAAATGTCATTTTTGTTGTTGTTGCATTCTTGGGTGGACAGCAGACCAAGACAGAATCGGGATTGTCTGTGTAAAACCCCCACAGTCAAATGGCTTTATGACAGTCAACAATATAGCACTAAATGTGGATGAAGTACAAGAGAACTGACACCATCCATGGACTTGTACCTCAGTATGAGTCAGCAACTTAGGGAGAAAAAATGTTTGGGATGGATAAGACTTTTCTTCAGAGTACAAGAGAATGGAGGTAATTGTAAGCTTTGTCCTCTAGGCAGTGAGTGGATGGATCTTTTGGAGTGACCAGGATGTTGGGCCTTATTTCTTGGGCAATTAACCATAATTTTTCAAGCCTTATTATCACTATACCCTTTCATTCCTGATGTAATCACAGTAAATCTGCACTGCATTAGACACTAATTCTATGAAAATGCCCAAATCAGAACATAATACACTGTCGCCCTTTATTGAACCTGCTCAATTTTTGTTCTGTGTAACTGGGTGTGTTCTACAATGGACGGGCAGGTGATTTGCTTGGTCGTCGCCCAGGCGACCATGATGAGATTACTGCCAGTCACCCAGCAAAGGGTTAACAGGCTACGCTGGGCATTCAAAGCTGTGCAAATGTTCTCCAAATGCTCAAGGCACATCATCATTCTGTGTGCTAATTGCTTGATAATGTGCATGTTGCACATGGTTTCAATGAGCTGAGATAATGGATGCTTGTGCACATTTCCCTTATTCAGATCCCAGGGCAATTGGAGTTTAAACAGATTAGACATATTTCTATCTCGTTCACTCTGTTGTCTTAGGTCTTGTTTGAGAGGGATTATGATTGAATTAATCCTCAGCACAATGTACATTACAACCTTTATTAGTTTATGCCTTACCCCACTTGAAAAAAGATAAATTAAGCTCTTGTCTGAATACAACGAATAATCAAATGGAAAATATTACAGTTAATTCTGTTTATGTTGTTTACTACAAGTCAAATAAATGAATCCTTTGATGAAGGCACAGGAGACATGCTCACTACGACATCCCAATCAGATAAACCAATTAGATCTAAAATTAAATAAAATCTCGGCTAGCAATCAAAGGAGATAAAAGCAATTGCGATCGAACGTGGATAAAGTGTGAGGTAATAGATTTTGGAAGCAAAGCAGAATGAAAATATATGTGTAGAATTTCTGAATCTTTTGATAAAAATCTGTGCTGCACCCTAAACTCAATTAACTCCAAGAACAGAGAGATCCCGAAGTAAGCAATCTTTAAAAGTGAGGATTGCATAAAATGGCAACTGGTATATGTGATCCCAACCCATCATATATATTCAATAATACAACGAGTTGAATCGAATGGGGCAAAAGTACAATTTAAATCCGCAGACACTAAATAGAAAAGCAAGGAGGTGATGATAAATCTGTGTCAGATATTTGTTGGATGTTCAGATGAAAGGTCACAGACCTGAAATGTTGGTCTGTATTTTACTGGCCCCCGGGCGGCAGGAATGGAGGTGGCAGGGCCGGTAGAATAGCTGCTTCTGGATGGCTCACCAATGTTGTCCTGCCATTCGGGCATTTTCCCAGTGGCGGGATTGGATGCAGATTTTCTTCCCGCTCTGAGGAGGCGGGCAGCCGATTAGCATAATTAAAAGCCCAATTAAGGGCCATTTTATAGTTTCACCGGCATTTGGCCAATGGCAGAGCAACCCCCACCCTCTCCAACTATGTGAGGAGGCTGCCAGCTTAATGGAGTCAACCTGCCTGCAAGAACCCAGGGGGCCAGAGTGAGGCTCGATGGTCAAAGAGGGGGCAGCTGGCAGGGAAGGCAGCTCCCTCAGCTCCAGCCATTTCCTGGGAGGGGTTTACCCCCGACCCTCAGCCCCCTGAGCTGTTTATTTTTTGGACATACCTGGCCGATCCCCTGAGGTCTCCTGCCTGCCTCAGCAGTGACCTCCTCTCCCACTGGGGCTGCTGAGGTTTCGGAGCCGCCGGCCCTCTGATTGGTCTGGCAATATCAGGAGCCTCCTTGCCATCCTTAATTGTCAGCGGTCCCACAGGCAGCCAATTTGGAGGCCGCCTGTCATAAACTTACCATGCAGGTCCTGCTGCCGACCAGAACGGGCTCAGGACCCACTTTTCACCGTGACGTCGGCGTCCTGCACCTGCGGTAAAATTTAGGCTAACCGTTTCTCTCTCCACGAATGCTGCCAGACATGCTGAGGAGTTCCAACATTTACTGTTTTTATATTGGTTAGATCACAATTGGAGTATTCTAGGTGGTTTTTGGGCACTATTACAGAATGGATATTGGAGCCATGGAGAAAAGGGCAATGTAGATACACAGGAATGATATGAGAGATGAGAGGATATAGTTATAAAAAGAGTTTTGAAATACTAGGGCCGACTGTGGAAGAACGCACTGCCCAACAGTTAAAAACACATGCAGCTGCCTCATTGTAATGACAAATGAAATCCTTCACCCACCCAAACAACCTGTCCACCCCCAGCTGTACACAGCTTCCAAACCTTGTTACAGAGCACCCCAACTCTAAGAAAGAAATAACTTGCATTTATAAATATTACAAAGAATAGTACAGCACAGGAACAGGCCATTCGGCCCTCCAAGCCTGCGCCGATCTTGATGCCTGCCTAAACAGTGACTCTTGACATCACAAAATACTGCACAGCCTAATACCTTTTCAAGTGTAGTCACTGTTGTCATGCAGGAAACACAGCTGGCAATGTCTGCATAGCAATCTCTTACAAGCAGGAATGAAATAACAACCAGACAACCTGTTTTTACACTAACAGATCAGGGATGAATGCTAGCCAGTATTTTGGGGAAAACTCTCCTCCTTTTCTTCAATATAGTGCCATGGGATCTTTTCCAGCAACCTGAGAGGGAAAATGTATCTTTGGATTAATATCTGATCTGAAAGATAACATTGTCTGACAAAGCAGCACTTCCACAGTACAGTACTTCACTGCTAGCTTGTATTTTATACTCTCAAGCTTTAAGCTGAGAGCACACTCGAATTCCTTGTGCAAAACAAAGAAAACTTTAAAAAGGAAAACAGTAAACTGGGATTGGAGTCACTGGAGCAGAGATGGTTAAGGGCAGAATTTTATTAGAAATGTTCAAATTTTTGAAAGGCTTTGAGAGGACGAATAGTGACAAATTAGTTCCATTGGATGGTAAAGGCATCAATTTAGGATTAGTACTCAAGTTGTAAAGGGAGACGTCAAAAGAATGTTTCTCATGCAAAGGCTTATTAGAATAAGGAACGCATTACTACAGGGGCTGTGAAAGCTGTATTTAAGAGGGAATTAAACTGAGGAGAAAAGTAAAGGTTAAGGGGAAAGAGCATTAGAGTAGCTTCAAAGGAGTAGAGGGAAGACCAGTACAAGCATAATGCGCTGAATCAAAATGCAATACGGGATAGCTGATGGTACTTTTTCCATTATGTGGTCCTAACCCAGTCAATGGCACAGCTAGTTCAGACACAGGGGATGCAGCGACAGTTCACACAGAGGCTGGTGCATGTGCGGGCCACACTGAGCAGGAGGATAATGGAGGAGGGTTGTGTTGACAAATCTCAGGAGGTAGGCAGATTATATTTTGGTGAAACAAATTATTGAGAAGTAAGGATAGGTTTTCCAATTGCAAGGATTCTTGCTGATTAGCATTGGATAGCAGGGAAAATTGAGGCCATGCCAGGGCAGAATTTTCCAGAACATTTACCCTATATCTATAGTGTGGATTTAAAAAAAATTTTGGGACAGCAATATTCTTTGTTGTTTCTGCGAAGGTTAAGTTGGCTGAACACAAACTGGTGCTGAGGTAAATCACTGTCTTACTGACAGACAAATATGCAATCAATGTGGAATACAAATGAACCTTGTTTTTATGGCAGCCGACCTGGAGATCAGGAGAAATTCTTTTATGCAGCAAGTTCTTATGATCTGGAATATCCTGTTTGAAAATGCGATAGAAGGAGATTCAATGTTAACTTTCAAAGGGAATTGGATATACACTTTCAAAGGAAAAAATTGCAGAGCTATATGGGAAGAAGAAGGAAGTGGGATTAATTGCATAGCTGTTTCAAAGAGCCAGCACAGGTACGATGGACTGAATGGCCTCCTTCTCTGCTGTAGGCTTCGATGATTCTGTAAGTGAAGGACAAAGAGTTGATCCAATTGTGGTGTTTAAGATGATTAAAGAAGTTGAAGGGGTGGACAAAGAGAAACTGTTTTCTCTGGGTCAGAGGAGTCCAGAACAAAGGGGCATAACTTTAAAATTAGAGCCAGGATGTTCAGGGGTGATGTCAGGAAGCACTTCTTCACACAAAGGATACTCTCTTCCCCCAAGAAGTTGTTGAGGCTGGGAGTCAATTGCAAATTTAAAAAGTGAAATTGATTGCTTTTTGTTAGGCATGGCTATTAAGGGTTAAAGAACCAACACGAGTAGATGGAGTTGAGATCAAGAACAGCCATGATCTAATTGAATGGTGGAACAGGCTCAAGGGGCTGAATGGCCTCCTCCTGTGCCGAAGTTCCGAGTGAGAAATAGACAACAGTGAGAAACAAACATGAGAACATGGACATGAGGATTGAATGAAAGGAAACAGAGTAATCTTCTGACAAGGCTAGGATCAGACGAATCCCTTGAGGAATATAAAGACAGTAGGAAGGAACTTAAGCAAAGAGTCAGGAGGACTAAAAGGGGTCAGGAAAAGTAATTGGCAAACAGGATTAAGGAAAATCCCAAGGCTTTTTATACATATATAAAGAGCAAGAGGGTAACTAGGGAAAGGGTTGGCCCACTCAAGGACAGAGAAGGGAATTTATGTGTGGAGCCAGAGGAAATGAGTGAGGTACTAAATGAGTACTTTGCATCAGTATTGACCAAAGAGAAGGACTTGGTGGATGATGAGCCTAGGGAAGGGAGTGTAGACAGTCTCAGTCATCTCATTATCAAAGAGGAGGTGTTGGGTGTCTTGCAAATCATTAAGGTAGATAAGTCCCCAGGGCCTGATGGGATATACCCCAGAATACTGAGGGAGGCAAGGGAAAAAATTGTTGGGGTATTGACAGAAATCTTTGCATCCTCATTGGCTACAGGTGAGGTCCCAGAGGACTGGAGAATAGCCAATGTTGTTCCTTTGTTTAAGAAGGGTAGCAAGGATAATCCAGGAAGTTATAGGCTGGTGAGCCTTACGACAGTGGTAGGGAAATTATTAGAGAGGATTCTTCGGGACAGGATTTACTCCCATTTGGAAACAAACAAACTTATTAGCGAGAGGCAGCATGGTTTTGTGAAGGGGAGGTCATGTCTCACTAATTTGATTGAGTTTTTTGAGGAAGTGACAAAGATGATTGATGAAGGAAGGGCAGTCGTTCCTTTAGCATGTTTTCTAGCTTAACAGCATCAGCTGAAAACTTGCGGATCCTATCAGACAATTTTTCTACAGCCATCTGGTCTTCATTGTGGCACCAACGAAATGTCTGTTCATTCATTTCAACTTTTTGTTATCTATATGGACTTCAGTAAAGCCTTTGACAAGGTCCCTCATGGCAGACTGGTACAAAAGGTGAAGTCACACGGGATCAGAAGTGAGCTGGCAAGATGGATACAGAACTGGCTCAGTCATAGAAGACAGAGGGTAGCAGTGGAAGGGTGCTTTTCTGAATGGAGGAATGTTCAGCAGGGATCAGTGCTGGGACCTTTGGTGTTTGTTGTATATATAAATGATTTGGAGGAAAATGTAGCTGGTCTGATTAGTAAGTTTGTGGATGACGCAAAGGTTGGTGGAGTTGCGGATAGCGTTGAGGATTGTCAGAGGATACAGCAGGATATAGATCGGTTGGAGACTTGGGCGGAGAAATGGCAGATGGAGTTTAATCCGGACAAATGTGAGGTAATGCATTTTGGAAGGTCTAATGCAGGTGGGAAGTATACAGTAAATGGCAGAACCCTCAGGAGTATTGACAGGCAGAGAGATCTGGGTGTACAGGTCCACAGATCACTGAAAGTGGCAACGCAGGTGGATAAGGTAGTCAAGAAGGCATATGGCATGCTTGCCTTCATCGGACGGGGCATAGAGTATAAAAATTGGCAAGTCATGCTGCAGCTGTACAGAACTTTAGTTAGGCCACACTTAGAATATTGCGTGCAATTCTGGTCACCACACTACCAGAAGGACGTGGAGGCTTTGGAGAGGGTGCAGAAGATGTTTACCAGCATGTAGCCTGGTCTGGAGGATATTAGCTATGAGGAGAGGTTGGATAAACTCGGATTGTTTTCACTGGAACGACGGAGGTGGAGGGGCGACATGATAGAGGTTTACAAAGTTATGAGCGGCATGGACAGAGTGGATAGTCAGAAGCTTTTTCCCAGGGTGGAAGAGTCAGTTACTAGGGGACATAGGTTTAAGGCAGGAGGGGCAAAGTTTAGAGGGGATGTGCGAGGCAAGTTCTTTACACAGAGGGTGGCGAGTGCCTAGAACTTGCTGCTGGGGGAGGTGGTGGAAGCAGGTACAATAGTGACGTTTAAGGGGCATCTTGACAAATACATGAATAGGAAGGGAATAGAGAAATACGGTCCCCGGAAGTGCAGAAGGTTTTAGTTTAGGCAGGCATCAAGTTCGGTGCAGGCTTGGATGGCCGAATGGCCTGTTCCTGTGCTGTACTGTTCTTTGTTCTTTGAGAGGTGATAGTGCTCCCATTGATTCCAGGCTGAACAAATACTTTAATTCAAAGTGCTCCCTGTGGTGATGAGCTATAATTAATACCGCTCCTTTACATCAGCTTATTTAAAAATATTAATTATTAAAACATTACATGAAATAAATTTGAAAACAGTGAAATGTTAGTATCATCACATAATATTAACGTTCAAAGAACAATGTACTAATTAATAAAACATATTTATTAATTAATAACAAGCAAAATGCCATTTAAAAACCTTCAGAAGCTTCCTAGAAAGTTACTATCATTGTTAAATTCATCGGGCTGTTGATGGGAGGAAGTCCAACTATACTAAGCTGAGAAGTGATTTAGCGGAAGTGAACTGGAAACAGCTACTTGAAGGTAAATCAGTGTCAGAGCAATGGGAGGCATTCAAGAAGGAAATTCAAGGGGTTTGGGATAAACATGTTCCCACAAAAATAAAGGGTGGGACAGCCAAATCTAGAGCTACCTGGATGACAAAGTGCACAGAGAATAAGATAAGGCAAAAAAAAAGGAAGCTTATATGTTATACAGTGAGAACTTAATACTGCAGAAAGCCTAGAAGAGTACAGAAGGTAGGGGTGAAATTAAAAAGGGAAATTAGGAAAGCAAAGTTTGGCGGAAAAAATGCTGGCAAGAAAAATCAAGGAAAATCCAAAGATTTTTTATAAGTGTACAAAGAGCAAGAGGATAACCAAGGAAAGAGTACAGAATATTAGGGACCAAAAAGCTAGCCTATGTATGAAGGCAGAGGATGTGGGTAAAATTCTTAATGAATACTTTGTGGCTGCCTTCACAAAAGAGGGGGCTTATGATGACATCACAGTTAAGGAGCATGTGTGTGAAATATTGGATGGGATTAACATTGTGAGAGAGGAAGTATTAAAGGGTTTGACGTCTTTGAAAGTAGATATATCTCCAGGCCTGGATGAAATATATCCCAGGTTGTTAAAAGAAGCAAGGGAGGAAATTGCAGAAGTTCTGACCATCATATTTCAATCTTCCCTGTCTACAGGAGTGGTGCCAGAGGATTGGAGGATTGAGAACATTGTATTGTTGTTTAAAAAGGAAGGAGAGGATAATCCGAGTAATTAAAGGCCAGTTAACTTAAATTTGGTTGTGGGCAAATTATTGGAACCATTCTGAGTATAAACCTTCATTTGGAAAGCATAGATTAATCAAAGAAAGTCAGCACAGATTTGTTAAGGAAAGGTCATGTCTGACTAACTAGATTGAATTTTGAGAGGTAACAAGTAGGGTTGATCAGGGCAGTGCAGTGGATGTGTCGACATGGATTTTAGCAAGGCTTTTGACAAGGTTCCACATGGCTGGCAGGTCAAAAAAAAAAGCTCTTGGGATCCAGGCAGAGTGGAAAATTTCATCCAAAATTGGTTCAGTGGCAGAAAGCAAAGGGTAATGGTTTTTTTGCAAACGGAAGGCTGTTACCGCTGGGGTTCCGCAGGGCTCAGCACTCGGTTCTCTTGCTTTTTGTAGTTTATATTAATGATTTAGATTCAAATGTAGGGGGAATAATAAAGAAGTTTGCAGATGATACCAAAATTGGCCGTGCAGTTGACAGTGAGGAGGAAAGCTGCAGACTTTGGGAATATATAGATGGTCTGGTCAGCTGGGCAGTAAAGTAGAAAATGGGAGTGAGAAAGAGAAGTGTGAGGTAATGCATTTTGGGAGCTGCAACTCGGCAAGGGAATACACAATAAATGGGAGGATACTGGGTAGTGTGGAGGAAGAGGAGTGACCTTGGAGGAGGTCTGCTCCCAGTTGGAACAGAACCTCCTCTCCATATGTCCATAGATCCTTAAAAGTAGCAGGACAGGTTGATAAAGTGGTTAAGAAGGCATATGGCATGCTTTCCTTTATTAGCAGGGGCTTATAATGTAAGAGTAGGGAGGTTATGCTGGAACTGTATACAACACCAGTGTCAGGCAAGCCCCCCACCTGCCAAGATTGAGGCACACATTATTTCGCCACGTGAACATTAAAACTTAAAATTGCAAGCCCTTGACTAGAAAGACATTTGCATAGTAAATGACAGTGTTGGAGCAAGGGACAAATGGCCATGCCCTGACCCATTCAACCGACAATGGACTTTTGATTACCAGATGTCGAAGGTGGGGGGAGCTAGCATTCCGGGTTGACTGCTAAGATAGCAGAATCCACAAAGACAGAAGAAGTGGTCAGACCAGTTTTGTTACATGACTAGCTGGCTGTTGGAATTTGAACTTCCAACAGAGTGTTTGAAATCAGAAAAACGTGTGCTCCCAGTTGCAACAGAACCTCCTCTCCAATCTTGCCTGCCTCCATCTCTTTCTCACGGAACTGAATTTTGTGAAAACATGTGAACCTCAAAGAGAGAAAAGTCTCCTACGTGAACATAGTTCAGGAAGAACACTGGGCCCCGACGAACAGCAAGACTACTTACAATCAAATGAGCTTGAAGCACAGTAAACACAAAACTCTTCTGATATTACCTCAAATCCCTCTCTACTATATTTTCCTCTCCTCTTTTCTGTCCCTATTTACAAGTGTGTATCGCGTGTGCACATTGGCATGGGCACGTCATATATCTGTAGGCATTAACGGTATTAGAGTTTAAGTTTAAGTTTTAATAAAGTGTCATTTTTCTTCTTTAAACCTCAGAAAACCTGTGTGACTTGGTTTCTTTGTCTTATAATCAGAAAGCTGTGAGCAAGGATTCACAAAAGGGGAGCTCAAAACACAGTGTGTTTAAAAATTAAACCCTGTTACAATAAGACCAGGTGAAGACAGCAAAAGACCCCTAGACACTTTTCTGACTTGGCCATAACACTAGCAGCAAATACATGGGAACACCACCACCTGCAAGTTCCCCTCCAAGTCACACACCATCCTGATTTGGAACTATATCGCCATTCCTTCACTGTCACTGGGTCAAAATCCTGGAACTCCCTTCCTAACAGCACTCTGGGTGTACCTACCCCAAATGGACTGCAGTGGTTCCAGAAGGCAGCTCACCACCACCTTCTCAAGGGTTTTTAGGGATGGGCAATAAATGCTGGCCTGGCCAGCGACGCCCACATCCTATGAATGAATTAGAAAAAAGTTAGACCACAGCATACAGTTCTGGTCACCATATTACAAGAAAGATGTGATTGCCCTGGAGAGGGTACAGAGGAACTTTACGAGGATGTTGCCAGGACTGGAAAATTTTAGCTATGAGGAAAGATTGGCTAGGCTGGGGCTATTTTCCTTGGAACAAAGGAGGCTGAGGGGTGACTGAATTGAGATGTATAAAATTATGAGGTGGTCTAGAGAGAGTAAATGAGAGTCAAAAACCAGGGGGCATAGATTTAAAGTAATTGGTGGAAGGATTAGAGGGGAAAATGAGAAAACCCAGAGGGTGGTGGGGATCTGAAACTCACTGCCTGAAGGGGTGATAGAGGCAGAAACTCTCATCACATTTAAAAAGTACTTGGATATCTACATGAAGAACCGTGACCTGCAGGGCTATGGACCTAGTGCAGGAAGGAGGGATTAGACTGGGTAGCTCTTCATCAACTGGCACGGACACAATGGGCTGAATGGCCTTCTTCTGTGTTGTAGATTTTCCATGATTTCTATGATTATGAGAATCTAATATTTCAATTGGTGACGTTAAAGTACAAGTTAATATCTGTCGACACATAGTGCAGAATATATTTTATGAACTAGTACTTCCAACAGAGAGACTCTTGCTGGGAGAGCAGGTCAGACAATTTGACCTGGAGGTCAGCTCGACCCCGTTCCCTTCAGTACTGAGGGAGTGCTGCACTGCCGGAGGTGCTGTCTTTCAGATGAGACATTAGACCAAGGCTCCATCTTCCCTCTCAGATGGAAATAAGTGATCTGAGGCACTATTTGAAGAAAATTAGGGAGTTCTACCCAGTGTCTTAACCAATATCCTCAATCAACATCACTAACACGGGTGACTTGGTCATTATCACATTGGTGTTTGTGGAATCTTGCTGTGAGAAAATTGGTTGCAGGGTTTTCTACATTACGACAGTGAATAGACTTTCAAAAGTACTTCAATGGCTGCAAAGTGCTTTGGGTCATCCTGAGGTTATGAAAGACGCTGTATAATTGCAAGTCTCTCTTTTCTTTGCATTATTTTGTGAATTAAGCTAACAAATGAATATTTCCTATGTAAATATTGCCTCTGATGTGCAGGGGCAATCAGAGAAAGCTGGTGCTTGAATCTTCCATATTAAGTAATAAGAGCAGTACTGCATGCTATCAGAGTCCAACTGCCCTGGGCAAGGAAATATCTACTGTTCCTACTGCACCTGTCTTTGGCAATAGAAGCAGAGATTGTGCAATGTTAGAAATCTATTTATTTCTTAATTTTTAATAAAGCAGGAGGTCGTTGATGTATTTTGATACAATATTTGCTTGCGGATTTGCATCAATTGAACAGGCAGTTGGCAAATCCTATTTTCACTTCAACATTTATTTGAGGTGATAAAATATTGACTGCATTTTGACAAGTAAACAGCTGAAGATTAAATATTTAATTCTGCACCAACTCGGGGGACAATCTGGACAGTTTAGAGCACAGAGACACAACATTGGAGATTTTTTCTTAAGCCTGGTGCAGATCAAAACAATATTTGCATTGCATTTACCTTTAAACAATTAATGCAGCTTCAGGAAGTAGTGAGAAATGGCATTTATTCCAGATCAAAAGCATACAACACATAGGGACAGTCATTGAAGCTTGAAAGAAAACTGACTATATTATGAATTTTCACACCTGCCAATCTGTAGGTGGTGATCTGCATTAGGGTACGATCCCTTAGTCCTTCCTCTAGTGTCCCCAGTGGCCATTCTCAATATAAGCCAACATTCTTTCCCCTCCCTCATTCCCAACAGAATGTTAATCAGATGGAGATGAACTACAGTGTGAATTTTTGTTGGATAAGGGTATCAAAGCCTACTGGGCAGAGGCAAGTAAATGGAGTTGAGGTGCAGGATCTAACTGAATGGCAGAGTAGACTCGAGGGGCTGAATGGACTTCCTTGTTCCCATGTGCCTGACATGATCTTACCAGTCTTCAATTCTGGAATGAGGTTTTTTCCATTGGCTATAATTTTCCCTGATGCAGGCTGGTTGGACACCACTGCTACATTTTAAATGCAATCTTAGTTGATTGGAATATTAAGAACTCGAAATTTTGATCAGGCCCTAGGGGCAGGGAAAGTGTAATGGGTCACTGATGGGGTAAATGTGGAAAAATGAGACAAAACCGGGCTCAGCAAAGATCCTGCCCTATTTTTAACAGCTGGGCCATTTTTCAGTGTGAGGGTGGGAGAGGAACATATCTGGGGGGAGTTCCCAAACTACCCAGGAAGCTTGGGTTTGATGGAACTCTCACAAGCCAAAACCTCCTGCCGCGGGCGGCTCTTGTGATGATCTTAACTTTTAACCAGGGAAAGATAATGGAAGCCCATTGGAAGCTGCCAGGCCTTTCTGTTATCATCATGGTGTCTCTCTGATTCTACTTGGGGCGGATTGGGGCAGGTGATGTTCTATTATGGTCCCGGGCTGCCCATCTGGCATGGAAATGATGCTGCCACTGTATCTGGGGGTTGGGGACTACATCAGACTCCATGGCTGGATTTAAGGCCCACTCCATTAAAGAACCAATGGGTGAATGAACCCTCTTGATCTGATCCTACTGCTACCTGGCTGAGGTCACCATAGATATTAACATTAGCAACAGGAAGTCATTCAGGCCCTCAAAGTTGCTCCGCCATTCAGTTGGATTATGGCTGCTCCTCCAGTCTGCCTTTATTCCACATCCCTTGCTACCCTTACCCAAAAAACAAAGCTCCACTTTTTGTAGCCTTTTGAGGTCAGAGTTCCAGATTTCTACAACCCTTTTATGGCCCGGCTTTAATTTTAGGTTTATGCCCCCCCCCGCTCCCCCTCCTTATTTTTGGTTCCACCACTGAGGAAATACATCCCTTCCCCTGCCAAACCCCACCAAAATTCTTCATCAAATCCTTTTAACATTTCGAGCGGATCACTTCTCCGTTTTTGAAACTCATGGGAATTCAAGCCAGGTTTGTGCAACCAGTTGCCATAAATGTAACCAACTGAGCCTCAGTATCATTGTGGACTCAGAGACTGAGGATGGGGGCTGATGCAGGGGGGAGGGTGGTGCAGGTGAGTTGGAATTCAACCTCGAGCTTTCCTGGTCTGCATGGCACAGCGACTAATTTGATGAAATGATTGAGTGGCACAGTGGCGCAGTGGTTAGCACCACAGCCTCACTGCTCCAGCGACCTGGGTTCAGTTCTGGGTACTACCTGTGCGGAGTTTGCAAGTTCTCCCTACGACTGCGTGGGTTTCTGCTGGATGCTCTGGTTTCCTCCCACAGCCAAAAACTTGCAGGTAAATTGGCCATTGTAAATTACCCCTAGTGTAGGTGGGTGGGAGGAGGATGGTAGGGAATATGGGATTAATGTAGGATTAGTATAAATGGGTGGTTGGTGGTCAGCACAGACTTGGTGGGCCGAAGGGCCTGTTTCAGTGCTGTATGACTAAAACTAAATTGAGCTTTCGAATTATGAGATTTTGTTGTAATTGCGATTGGGAGAAACAGGAGATTAAAAGAAAGTAAGTTGGAGACAGCCGTCCGCAAGAACAATCATCCCCTGCTCTTTTGTTATTGCCAGATTTATGATTATAATAAAAATGTACAGTTTATTGCAGTTGTTTGTTCAGGGGTTCCTGCTGCAGCTTATTAGCATTTCTCATTAGATTGCAATGTCACCCAAGGGATAATGATGCAACTCTCACAGGTTGAAATCCAGGGACATCAGTTTCCTACCATAGAGAAATGTGCTGTTTAGAGGAAATAAATGTTCTCCAGCTGACTACCATGTGAATAACTTATAATAAACAAACATTTTTTGAAACCAGTTTCCTCCCTTCTATTTTGAAGTAGTTGATTCTGGTCTCCTGTGATTTTCTTTGCCCATCATTGGTGGTCGTGCCTTTAGCTGCTTGGGCCCTGAGCTCTGGAATTCCCTCCCTAAACCTCTCAGTCTCTCTCTCTGCTTACAACCTACCTTTTTGACCAAGCTTATGGTCAATTATATCTAATATCTCCTTACGTGGTTCGTTGTCAATCGACTTTTTGACTACAATCCTGTGAAGCACCTTGGGATGCTTTACTATGTTTTAAAAAGTGTTACATAAATGCGAGTGGTTGTTGTTGCTCATGCAATTGTTCTAAAGAGTTCAAGGTTCAATCCGCTCCCAAGTCTGGAGTGACCTCATTAGGGTTGGAGGAAGAATGCCCATTTTCTCCATTTGACCTCAGAATACCAACCCTACTGCAGCATCCAGCTATTTGAAATAAATACAGCATTCCGCTTTTAACCAATCTTCCTGGTGACTCATTCCAGCTGTTGGTCATCTTTTTGTGTCAAGGAATACTTTAGGCACCTGCATCTCCAGTCTTCCAATGTCTTTCCCAAACCGCCATTCTTTACATCTGACCAGCAGCTGGTGTCAGGTGTTGTACTCCAGAAAGCATGTTGAAGGATGATGCTGGAGCCAATCTTTGCTCAGTTTTGCATTTATTTTACAAAGTAAAAAAGATTACAAACATGCAGCTCCTCACTCAAACCTTCACCCAGTTTCAGTAAGTATCTCCTTGTATATACTCAAGTAAGACCCTAATTAGTACACCCCACCTGCATATAATTAAACACAATTAACAGATTCCCTTACTTTTCTTTAAATAAAACATAGTTTAACATGTACAAACATTTCAAAACAAATCAAAATAAAATCCAAATTCTGTACAAAACATTAGATTGTGAGACGCACATCCTCTAGGTTTGCTAACAATTTCTTTGCACAAGCATTTCCTTTTCGTAGACCTGCATGTAGCCATTTAATTTCAGAGATTTCCTTTCTCTCCAGCATTTGTTTCAATCCAACAAGGCCAATCTGTAACTTCTTTTTGGCTCACACTTTTTGTAGAGTGTACGTTATCCCACAAGGAATGATTATCTACATAACATTCAATGGGAATCTTATCTTCAGTACGCCCCTTGTACAGAATCTGACCTAAAATATTTGACAAACGGAATCCCATATTGACTGCCTCCACAAGAGCCAGTGTTTCCACAGCTAAAGTACTTTCAACAGACCTTCTTATTTTCTTAGCTTCCCAAGCTATAGGATAATTGCCATTTTCACCCATCAAAAATATTATGAAATCAGCTCCACTCGAATACCCATCAGCAAGATTAATGTGTGAAGCATCACTTAAAAAATAACTCATTTCGTATTCTTTGGGTCACCTAAGAATGGAAACTTAAGTACGCGTTTCTCTAGAATTAATTTTTAACGCTTTATTTTCCCTTAAAACATTCTCAGCTTTTGGGCGTTTCATTTAGTACTGAATTCCAACACATCAAAACTAGCATCAGGTCTAGTCTGAGAGCACAACCAGTTTAATTGACCAATCAAGCTTCACAATTGCTCTATCTCTGCTTTAGGTATGTCTTTATCTTTCTGTGATGACCTAGCACGATTAACTGGGATGGGAGTTACGCTCTCTAAATAGGATTGCTGATTTAAGTTTATTCCAGACGTACTCTGTTTAATATCCAAACCAATATATTTAAAAGCTCATGAGCCTGACTCTCGATCTTAAATTCTACTTTAATCTTTATTAACAACTCAAATTCTGCAGTACCATCCCACAAGAAGTCATTAATGTGCATCATGAAGATGCCTGAAAGTTTTCCTTTATGATACCAATAAAACATTGCAGGATCTGCTTTTAGTTGAACACAACCAATTTTCAGCAAACCAGATCACTGAGAAACACCACACCCTGGAAGCATCATTAAGGCGATAGACGCATTTGTTTAGTTTCCATAGTTTCCAATCTGCATCTGCTGCCTCTTTAGGAGATTTTAGAAACACTTCTCTCTGAAAGTATCACACTGCAGAAACCCGACATGTTATGACCAAGTGAGAAAGGTGTCGAGGGTTCCCTCTCAGCCTTCGCCTGGTCTTACCGTAACAGGGTTTAAATTTTAAACACACCGTTTTTTTACCTCTCCCTTAGCGAATCCTTGTTCCCTAACTTCCAATTATAATACAAAGAAACTAGCCAAACAGATTTTCTTAGGTTTAAAGAAAAAAGGTTGAACTTTATTAAACTTAAACTCTAATTCGGTTAATGCCTACAGATACATGATGCGCCCACGCTAGCATGCATACGCGATACACACAAGCAGATGGAGACAGAAAAGAGCAGAAGAAATAAAGTGGAAAAGTTTGAGACAATATCTGAGGATGGTTTTGGTTACTGTTCTTCGAGCTCACTGTAAAGTCCTTGATTGTAGGTAGGTCTTGCTTTTTGTTGGGGCCCAGTATTCTTCTTAAACCTTATTCGCTGCAGGAAACTTTTCACTCTTGAAGTTCATTTGTCTTCAGGGGATTTGGAGTTCCATGAGAAAGAGATGGAAGCAGACAGGAGAGGTCTTCTCACTCCAGGAGCAAAAAAACTTTGAGTTCAAACACTCTGTGGCTAGATCAAAAAACCCTGGACCAGCCAGTTAGTCATGTGACCAGCTGGTTTAACCAGTTTGTGGATTGTATCACCTTAGCAGTCTCTGGAATGCTCCTCTTACACACAATACCTGGTGATCTAATGTCCATTTTAGGATAAGTAGGGAAGGGAAGTAACCTCTCTTGTCCCTATTGGTATGCAAATGTCCTCCACCCAAGTCTGGCAGCCCTTGTAACCAGCAACAATTTGAAATTTAATGTCCATATGGTGAAATTAATATGCCTCATTCTTGTCAGGTGGGGGCCCAGCGCGACAGACATTTATGTCGATTGATCTACACTCCCATGAATATGTGGCCAGAAAAGCTAAAAATATTTTCAAGATTACTTTTGCAGCTGTTGGAGAGTCCACTCTAACATCACCCAGTCGTTCTTCAAAACCTCTCGCAACTAGTCTCACTTTAGCCTTATACGTTTCATTGGGAAGGACTTTTTCAGTACAAATCCATCTATGTGACAAGGCTGGCTGTCCCCTATCTGGTACCTCAGAATAAACAACAAACTCTCTCCAACTCTAACTTCTTTTGCTTTGCCTCTCTTATTAGTTTATCCTGAAGTTTATTGGCAGCCACCAAAACTTCACGGACATGAGGACTTCTCCTTTTAGTTCCATTGCCAGAATGTTCTTCAGCCTTCATTTCATTGTGCAATCTGTTCAAACTATGGCCTGTACGAGCACTTTGATGTCTTTTGGGACGACTTCTGTAAGATCTCCTTTGTGCACTATCGGAGGCTCTTTCTTCAGAACGTGATCATTTCCTGATGCAAGAGTCACTTCCAGATTGACTATTAGAATTTGCACAGCACTTTCTTACTCTCCACTTTTTCACCTCATTCTGCCAGTCCATGGACCTCACTTCTTGGCCATCATCCTGAACATTCAACCAATAGTTAAACTTGCCAGTAGATGTTCCTATATGTCCCATAATGGTCGCATCCCGCCACTCAGTAAACCCCTCTGGAATATACATCACTCAAGTACCTACACAGGGCAATTGGCCGTTGGATGCGATAGCTCTGTCCTGCTTGTCATGATCGCTCACATTACCACCATCCAACCCTGATCTGCTGTATTCTGTTCCTTAGGACCTTTTTTTTATTTGTTCATGGGATGTGGGCATCACTGGCAAGGCCAGCAAATATTGCACATCCCTAATCGCCCATGAAAAGGTGGTGATGAGCTGCCTTCTTGAACCACTGCAGTCCATGTTGGGTAGGTACACCCACAGTGCTGTTCGGAAGGGAGTTCCAGGATTTTGACCCAGCGACAGTGAAGGAACGGCGATATAGTTCCAAGTCAGGATGGTGTGTGACTTGGAGGGGAACTTGCAGGTGGTGGTGTTCCCGTGCACCTGCTGCCCTGTCCTTCTAGGTGGTAGAGGGCGCGGGTTTGGAAGCTGTCATCAAAGGAGCCTTGGTGAGTTGCTGCAGTGCATCTTGTAGATGGCACATAATGCTGCAACTGTGCGTTGGTGGTGAAGGAAGTGAACGTTGAGGGTAATTGATAGAGTGCCAGTCAAGCAGGCTAGAACTGTACTCCAGGGAAAATGTTGTCACTGAGACCGCCCTCAATGAAGCCCAGTCTCTGCCAGTCATGGATGAGCTGGACATACAGCCAACAAAATCGGAACTCAGTGATACCATTGATTCTCTAGCCAGCGGAAAAGCCCCTGGGAAGGACGGCATTACCCCTGAAATAATCAAGAGTGCTAAGCCTGCTATACTCTCAGCACTCTACGAACTGCTTTGCCTGTGCTGGGACAAGGGAGCAGTATCACAGGACATGCGCGATGCCAATATCATCACCCTCTATAAAAACAAAGGTGACCACGCTGACTGCAACAACTGCTGTGGAATCTCCCTGCTCAGCATAGTGGGGAAAGTCTTCGCTCGAGTCGCTTTAAACAGGCTCCAGAAGCTGGCCGAGTGTGTCTACCCTGAGGCACAGTGTGGCTTTCGAGCAGAGAGATCCACCATTGACATGCTGTTCTCCCTTCGTCAGCTACAGGAGAAATGCCGCGAACAACAGATGCCCCTCTACGTTGCTTTCATAGATCTCACCAAAGCCTTTGACCTCGTCAGCAGACGTGGTCTCTTCAGACTACTAGAAAAGATCGGATGTCCACAAAAGCTACTAAATATCACCTCATTCCAGGACAATATGCAAGGCACAATTCAGCAGAGCAGTGCATCATCAGACCCCTTTCCTATCCTGAGTGGCGTGAAACAGGGCTGTGTTCTCGCACCCACACTGTTTGGGATTTTCTTCTCCCTGCTGCTTTCACATGCGTTCAAGTCTTCAGAAGAAGGAATTTTCCTCCACACAAGATCAGATGGCAGGTTGTTCAACCTTGCCCCTCTTAGAGCGAAGACCAAAGTACGGAAAGTCCTCATCAGGGAACTCCTCTTTGCTGACGATGCTGCATTAACATCTCACACTGAAGAGTGTCTGCAGAGTCTCATTGACAGGTTTGCGGCTGCCTGCAACAAATTTGGCCTAACCATCAGCCTCAAGAAAACGAACATCATGGGACAGGACGTCAGAAATGCTTCATCCATCAATATCGGCGACCACGCTCTGGAAGTGGTTCAAGAGTTCACCTATCTAGGCTCAACTATCACCAGTAACCTGTCTCTCGATGCAGAAATCAACAAGCGCATGGGAAAGGCTTCCACTGCTATGTCCAGACTGGCCAAGAGAGTGTGGGAAAATGGCTCACTGACATGGAACACAAATGTCCGAGTGTATCAAGCATGTGTGCTCAGTACCTTGTTCTACGGCAGCGAGGCCTGGACAACGTATGTCAGCCAAGAGCGACGTCTCAATTCATTCCATCTTTGCTACCTCCAGAGAATCCTTGGCATCAGGTGGCAGGACTGTATCTCCAACACAGAAGTCCTCGAGGCAGCCAACATCCCCAGCATATATACCTTACTGAGTCAGCAGTGCTTGAGATGGCAGGATCCTCAAGGACGCATTGTACAGCGAGCTCGTCTGGTATCAGACCCACCGGCCGTCCATGTCTCCGCTTTAAAGACGTCTGCAAACGCGACATGAAGTCCTGTGACATTGATCACAAGTCGTGGGAATAAGTTGCCAGCGTTCGCCAGAGCTGGCGGGCAGCCATAAAGGCGGGGCTAAAGTGTGGCGAGTTGAAGAGACTTAGCAGTTGGCAGGAAAAAAAGACAGAAACGCAAGGAGAGAGCCAACTGTGTAACAGTTCCGACAACCAATTTTATCTGCAGCACGTGTGGAAGAGTCTGTCACTCTAGTATTGGCCTTTATAGCCACTCCAGGCGCTGCTCCACAAACCACTGACCACCTCCAGGCACTTACCCATTGTCTCCCGAGACAAGGAGGCCAAAGAAGAGTCAAACGGGCTGCTTTGTCCTGGATGATGTTGAGCTTCTTGAATGTTGTTGGAGCTGCACCCATCCAAGCAAGTGGAGAATATTCCATCACACTGCTGACTTGTGCCTTATGGATGGTGGACAGGTATTGGGGAGCCAGGAGGTGAGTTACTCACTGCAGAATTCCCAGCCTCTGTCCTGCTCTTGTAGCCACAGCTTTTATGTGGCTGGTCCAGTTCAGTTTCTGGTCAATGGTGACCCCCAGGATGTGGATAATAAGAGATGCAGGGATGGTAATGCCATTGAATGTCAAGGGGAGATGGTTAGATTCTCTCTCGTTTGAGATGATCATTACCTGGCACTTGTGTGGTGCGAATGTTACTTGCCACCTATCAGCCCAAGCTTGAATGTTGTCCAGGTCTTGTTTCATCTGAGGAATCATGAATGGTGCTGAATATTGTGCAATCATCAGCGATCATCCTCACTTCTGACCTTGTCATGGAAGGAAGGTCATTGATGAAGGAGCTGAAGATGGTTGGGCCCAGGACACTTCCCTGAGGAACACCTGCAGTGATGTCCTGGGACTGAGATAATTGACCTCCAACAACTTCCTTTGTGATAGGTATGACTCCAACCAGCGGAGAGTTTTCCCCTTGATTCCCATTGATTCCTGTTTTGCTAGGGCTCCTCAATGCCATACTCGGTCAGGCCCAGCGCAGGAACCGCAGAACAGAGGTAGGTGAGGCGGGGTCACCAGGGCCAGTCTGGAAAGCTCTGCGAGGTGGGGGGCTTCGCGAGGGGGTGGCCATGCATTTGTGAGGGGGGTGGGGGGGAGGTCCCAGGGGTTGAAGTGGTTCCCACTGGTGGCCCTCCATGTGCTACAGATTGCATACAGAGGAGGGATCCCCCCAACAAGCCCACAGGGAGTGTACCTTGTGTTACAAGGCGTGCTCCCCGTGTGGTGGAGGCCCACCCCCACCGCAGGAAGATGCCCTTAATTGACCACTCCAGAGCCTCAATTGACTTCTCGGCGGGAAGGCCGTCAGCCTATCCCAGTCCTGGGAAGATCGTTTGGTGTTGGGGAGGCAACGTGTCCACCGCCCCTTCGCGATACTCCGTGTCACCCCCGCCTCTGACTCTGCCTCGGGAGGGCCCATAAAATCCCAGCCTTTGTGTCACTGCAGAATGTCTCATTTGTTCCACCAAGGTTGCAGGAAATGACTGTTTCCCCAGAAATTTTTTTAAGGCAGCAGACATCTAAACCATTAGGTAGTCTTTTTCCAAGAACCAAACCCCAGTTAGAACAGGACACTGTCGGTATGCGACACCCGAGAACAATTGAGCAATTTAAATGTGAGCACTGAACCAGCGATCTCCAAATTGAATTTCCTCAATCTTGTACAGTCTGTTAAAGTCTATGATATATTGCTCCATTGAATAACCATCTGCTTTCGAAAATCTATCACAGTCTGACCATGCCTCATAGGCATTTAAAAGATCATCTTTCTTGTAAATCTCATCCAGAAATTCAGACAGCAGTTCCAAACCTTCATCAGTATCCAACTGACAAGCACCCAGTTCACAAAATATTTTACTTCTGATTTTACTTTTGGTAGTGACATCACCAAGGCCAAAACTTATTTCCTCATTGATAGGAACATAACCTGTGTCGATATATCCACTTCATTCTTCCACTGGTCATATGGTTGAGACTCAGAGCATTAGAGGGTAATCATTCCCTGGTAGCATAGTAGCAATATCACTTTTCTCATAATTTAGTGACTTTGGTAAACGCTCTTGTTAAATCTTGGTAAATGCACAAGCTCACATCCCACCATGATAGCTGGTGAAATTTCAATTCAACTTTTTAATAAAAATCTGGAATTGAAAGCTCGTCTCACTAATGGTGCCATGCAACTGTCAATTGTTATAAAAACCCCTCTGGTTTACTAATGCCCTTTAGGGAAGGAAATCTGCCATCCTTACCTGGTCTGGCCTACATATGACTCCAGACCCACAACAATGTGGTTGACTCTTAAATGGACGAGCAAGCCACTCAGTTGTCAAGGAAATAAGGGATGGGCAACAAATGCTGGCTTTGCCATCAACACTCACATCCAATGAAAGAGTGAAAAAAATTACACTTATTTTCTACCATTTTCCACAATAGCCACTCGGATTTTAGTTTTCTGCATGAATTTTCCTTTCAGTTTCCAACCTTCACTTTTAGGCAACTGTCCTCTGCTAACATGGACTATTTCAGAAAGCTTGTTGAAGGATTATACTGGAGGCAATCACTACTCAGTCTTGCATGTATTTTACAAAGTTATATTATAATACAAACATCCAGCTCCTCACTCAAACCATCACCCTGTTTCTGTAAGTCTCTCCGTATATATATACGCGAGCAAGACCCTGATTAACACCCTCAACGTACATATGATTAAAGATCATTAGTTTCAGTTGTGGCCCAGTGGCAGCATAACTTGCCTTTGAAGTGAAAGATGGTGGTTTTAAATCCCACTCCAGACACTTGAGTATAAAATCCAAGCTGATTCTCTCCAGTGCAGTACCGAAGCGCGTGCTGATGATGGTGGTGTTGGCTTTCAGCTGTCATGTTAAATTGAGACTCTACCTGTCGTCGTGGATGGATTTAAAAGATTCCACAGTTAAAGTGGAGATGTTGTTCCTGGTCAATGCTTTTCCATCAACCAGCCTCAATAAAATTCATAACCTGGTTGTTATTATACTGCTGTTTGTGAGAGCTTTCTGTGCACAATTTGGCTACCTCAGTTCTCTGTATCGATTTTTATTCATTCACGTGACGTGGCGTTGCTGGCAAGGTCAGCATTTACTGTCCATCCCTAATTGCCCTTGAGAAGGTGGTGGTGAACCGCCTTCTTGAATATAACTGAGTGGCTTGCTAGGCCATTTCAGAGAGCAGTTAAGAGTCAACCACATTGCTGTGGATCTGGAGTCACCTGCAGGCCAGACTGATTATGAATGGCTGATGTGTTGTGACAGCAATCCAGTAGTTTCATGGTCACCATCACTGAAACTAACTTTTTATTCCAGAGTTAATAGGCATGGAATTGAATCATGTAATACCTCTTCTAATGGCGCCACAATGGCCTACCTTGCTTCCCCAGGGCAGGCAGTGCTGTGGACCACTATCTGCGCAGCCCATTTGGCGTTCTTTATTAATATGAGCGATGCCACTGTGTGCCCTGTGTGTGCACGAACACGTTGAATTGGCCCAACCTGCTCATATGACACCAGGATTCAAAATTTGCCTGCGTTGTTCACTGCCGAAGAATGAATTGTGAAACAGGAAGGTGGGCCCTGTACTTGCTTTATTTAGAGGGCCTGGCATCCTGATTGCAGGAAAGTTACATTTTTGGAAATTTTGGGAAGGGTCTGAAAGTACTGTGGAGGTTTTTTTTGTAGGTGTTTTGGTCCATTTGTCAGACAGTGTTGTTGCATCCTTACAGGGAGGAACTGTCCGCACAAAGGCTGCAACAGATAAGGGGGCAGCAGTGGCAGTGCCTCTGGGTCTGCAGCATGACAGGAAGATGGAACAGAGGCTGTGGAGAGGGCAATGGAATCTGCCAAGTTGGAGCCAGTCTCCTCCATGCTCCTTGACAATGACAGGAGGCTGCCTGGCTGGCCAGCCAATGCACCCAGCATCTCGGTGCACATGTTCATCAGTATTCTGTATGCCATCCCATTGGGGTCCTCACCTGCAGCCATGCTCATATTCTACCTCAAACTCCTGTGAGCTGGAAAATGAACCTTCCTCCACTCCTGGCCTGGTTGTCACCCATTCCTACCCAGTGACTCATTGCGTGTTGATATCAACTCTGCGCTAGCCTCCAAAGTACGTGCGGTGCAAGTATCTGAGCTGGTGGCTGTTAGTGTCAGATCAAGTGACGGGGCCTCTTCATCAGCGTTGTGCTGCTGTTTTCTTTCCTCCTCTTCCTCCTGGGGCTCCTGTGGCAGTTCTTGAGTGTCTGAAAGCGGGAACTCAGAAGGTCAAGTTTGGTGTGAGGGAAAATGGATGGAGTGTAAAGCAAGAGGCCCATGGGCAAACCATCAGCAGCTTTCTCATCAGGCCAGATAGCAGGATGAGGGTGTGCTGGGAGTTGCAAAGGGCAGAAGGCAGGAAGATGTCATCATCCTCAATGTTCTCAGTGATGCTGTATTCTGTGGGCCCCATGATGCAGAAAAACATCATTGTTGTAGGGCTCAGGAGAGGCAGCTGTCCTTGTCCCCACTAGTTCTGCTCTGCCCCTTCTATTTTGTGTCAGCTTGTCCTACAGGAGAGAGGGCAGAATGCTAATGATTGTGCACTACTGTTTTTAGGTAATGTACCTGGTACAGCTGAATAGTTAGAGAGATGTGGATTCAGCAAGAAGTGGGTGTGAGACTGGCAGCGTTGGTAGGTGTTTGAGAATGAGGTGGAGTACCTGGATGTTAGGTGTGAGTGCCAAGGAGTGCTGTTGGATGAATGATGGGGGTGTGGTGCATTGAGCAGCATGAGAGGTTGGTGGTGTGGTGGGTAGAGATTTCAAGTAAAGATGCATTCCTCTCCTTGACCACCCATTTGAGGTCATTAGAGTTCTTGTCACAATTCTGCCAGTTCCTCGGGTCCATGCTCCAGGAGTTGACCTCCCTGGCTCCCACTCTTCTCTGAGGATGATATCTGAGGGCATCCTGGCATCCCTGAGGGACAATGGCGTCTCTCCTTCTGCCCACCTGCACCACTATTGCACCCAGCATGCATCCGTCACGTGGGATCTTTCTGTCTGCCATGATGTTCAGTTTGCCAGAATTTTCATTGCAGCAATCTTTTATCCAGCTTCCCTTTAAGAGGCAGCCTGTCTTTAAGAAATATCAGACTGCCTGCACCACATGGTCTGTAGCAACACTGCAGGGGCCTCCTGCTGTGTGCAGAGCTTGCTGGCAGTATTGAGAAGGAGAGACCAGCACTGGAGCTGAAACCATGCAGATAATGTGCACAGGCGAATTTTGTGGCTTACTGACTTGGATTTGAATGGGCACGGGTGCATTGTGAATCACAGCCCCCATACCCAAAAATCAGGATGGTTGAACATGACGCCCTTTAAATTAATTGAGTTTAAATTCCCCAGCTGCCATGGTAGGATTTAAATTCACATCGCTGGATTATTAGTTCAGGCCTGCTAGATTACGAATACCAGTAACAGCCACTATGCTACTGTACCCACAATTGCAACAATGACTACATGTCAAAAGTATTTCATTGGCTGTGAAATGCTTTTGGACAGCTTGGTTGAGATAGGTGCTATACAAATGCAAGTTATTTTTTTTCCTTCCTTTCTTAGACACATTTTCCAGAACAGACAATCAGCTTAACACATATATTGAAATAGCAGTAGAAGAATGTTCTAGAAACATATTAAATGTTGATCCACTGATGTACCAACAGTAAATATTTACTATTGTGACAGACAATTTGTAAGTGATGAAAAGCCCCAAATGGTTAGCATTTATTGGGCTTTATGTAGATGTGATTGCCCTGGAGAGGGTGCAGAGGAGATTCACCAGGATGCTGCCTGGGCTGGAGCATTTCAGCTATGAAGAGAGACTGAATAGGCTAGGGTTGTTTTCCTTAGAGCAGAGAAGGCTGAGGGGAGACCTGATTGAGGTCTACAAAATTATGAGGGGCATATTTAAGGTAAAGGGGCAGGAGGTTTAGAGGGGA
Source organism: Heterodontus francisci (assembly GCF_036365525.1). Classification (NCBI taxonomy): domain Eukaryota; kingdom Metazoa; phylum Chordata; class Chondrichthyes; order Heterodontiformes; family Heterodontidae; genus Heterodontus; species Heterodontus francisci. Next base: position 113,174,237 of record NC_090382.1, read on the forward strand.
TTTGAGGAAATATTTTTTCACCCAGAGGGTGGTTGGAATCTGGAACACACTGCCTGAAGGGGTGGTAGAGGCAGGAACCCTCACAACAGGATAGTAGTGGGAAGTTGTGTGTGGAATCAGAGGAGATAGGGGAAGCGTTAAATGAATATTTTGCGTCAGTATTTACAGTAGAGAAAGAAAATGTTGTCGAGGAGAATACTGAGATTCAGACTACTAGGCTAGATGGGATTGAGTTTCACAAGGAGGAGGTGTTAGCAATTTTGGAAAGTGTGAAAATAGATAAGTCCCCTGGGTCAGATGGGATTTATCCTAGGATTCTCTGGGAAGCTAGGGAGGAGATTGCAGAGCCTTTGTCCTTGATCTTTATGTCGTCATTGTTGACAGGAATAGTGCCGGAAGACTGGAGGTTAGCAAATGTTGTCCCCTTGTTCAAGAAGGGGAGTAGAGACAGCCCTGGTAATTATAGACCTGTGAGCCTTACTTCGGTTGTGGGTAAAATGTTGGAAAAGGTTATAAGAGACAGGATTTATAATCATCTTGAAAAGAATAAGTTCATTAGCGATAGTCAGCACGGTTTTGTGACGGGTAGGTCGTGCCTCACAAACCTTATTGAGTTTTTCGAGAAGGTGACCAAACAGGTGGATGAGGGTAAAGCAGTGGATGTGGTGTATATGGATTTCAGTAAGGCGTTTGATAAGGTTCCCCACGGTAGGCTATTGCAGAAAATACGGAAGTATGGGGTTGAAGGTGATTTAGAGCTTTGGATCAGAAATTGGCTAGCTGAAAGAAGACAGAGGGTGGTGGTTGATGGCAAATGTTCATCCTGGAGTTTAGTTACTAGTGGTGTACCGCAAGGATCTGTTTTGGGGCCACTGCTGTTTGTCATTTTTATAAATGACCTGGAAGAGGGTGTAGAAAGGTGGGTTAGTAAATTTGCGGATGACACTAAGGTCGGTGGAGTTGTGGATAGTGCCGAAGGATGTTGTAGGGTACAGAGGGACATAGATAGGCTGCAGAGCTGGGCTGAGAGATGGCAAATGGAGTTTAATGCGGAAAAGTGTGAGGTGATTCACTTTGGAAGGAGTAACAGGAATGCAGAGTACTGGGCTAATGGGAAGATTCTTGGTAGTGTAGATGAACAGAGAGATCTTGGTGTCCAGGTACATAAATCCCTGAAAGTTGCTACCCAGGTTAATAGTGCTGTTAAGAAGGAATATGGTATGTTAGCTTTTATTAGTAGGGGGATCGAGTTTCAGAGCCACGAGGTCATGCTGCAGCTGTACAAAACTCTGGTGAGACCGCACCTGGAGTATTGCGTGCAGTTCTGGTCACCGCATTATAGGAAGGATGTGGAAGCTATGGAAAGGGTGCAGAGGAGATTTACTAGGATGTTGCCTGGTATGGAGGGAAGGTCTTACGAGGAAAGGCTGAGGGACTTGAGGTTGTTTTCGTTGGAGAGAAGGAGGGGGAGAGGTGACTTAATAGAGACATATAAGATAATCAGAGGGTTAGATAGGGTGGATAGTGAGAGTCTTTTTCCTCGGATGGTGATGGCAAACACGAGGGGACATAGCTTTAAGTTAAGGGGTGATAGATATAGGACAGATGTTAGAGGTAGTTTCTTTACTCAGAGAGTAGCAGGGGCGTGGAACGCCCTGCCTGCAACAGTAGTAGACTCGCCAATTTTAAGGGCATTTAAGTGGTCATTGGATAGACATATGGATGAAAATGGAATAGTGTAGGTCAGATGGTTTCACAGGTCGGCGCAACATCGAGGGCCGAAGGGCCTGTACTGCGCTGTAATGTTCTAAAAAACAACATTTAAGAAGTATTTAGATGAGTACTTGAAACACCATAACATACAAGGCTACAGGCCATGTGCTGGAAAATGGGATTAGAATGGATCGATGTTTGATGGCCGGGACCGACGCGATGGGCCGAAGGGCCTGTTTCTGTGCTGTATAACTCTATGACTATGACTTAGCGCATAAGTGCCATTTGTATTCAATCCTTGAGATCACGTTATTTGAAATTTCGACTGAAAATAAAAATAATTTAACGACAGGATTGAACTGGAAGACTTCCCTCCTGCAACTGGAACCTGGGTTTGAACCAGACCCAGTCTGAGAAGCCTCAACTTAGTGGCTGAATTCCAAAATTAGTGTCCGTAAATATAAGATAGTCAAGAATAAACCCAATAGGGGAATTCAGAAGAAACTTCTTTACCCAGAGAGTGGTGAGAATGTAGAACTCGCTACCACATGGAGTAATTGAGGTAAGTAGTATAGATGCATTTCAGGGGAAGTTAGCTAAGTACATGAGGGAGAAAGGAATAGAAGGTTATGCTGACAGAGTGAGATAAAGTTGGGTGGGAGGATGCTTGTGTGGAACATAAACACCAAATACAGCCCACAGAAAAAACAGAAAATGCTGGAAATACTCAGGCTGCATCTGTGGACAGAAAAACAGTGTTAATGTTACAGGTACCTTTCATCAGAATTGAAAATACGGAACTTGCATTCTCTCCACAGCTGCTGCCTGACCTGCTGAGTAGTTCCAGCATTTTCTGTCTTTGTTTTAGATTTCCAGCAACTGCAGTATTCTGCTTTTGTACCAGTATAACCCAGTTGGTCCGAATGGCATTTTTCTGTGCTGCAGGTTCTATATAATTCTATCAATTTGCATTGGGGTCTCGGGGCAGTGCCAGCAGATTTGACCTGGTGTATTCTGTGTTTCTAACTGTTTTTCATGGCACATTCATCCACATTCTGCTCGAAAATTCTGAAATTATACATTACGAGATGTTAATCTGTAGGACCAGGATTTGTGAAAGAAACAAATTAGCACATCAGTTTTGCCAGAGAACATAAAGAGAGACTGTTTCCAGTGACTGAAGGGTCAGTAACCAGAGGACACAGGTTTAAGGTAATTGGCAAAATAACCAGACGTGAGATGAGGAAACATTTTTGCGCGGTGAGTTGTTGCGATCTGGAACACGCTGCCTGAAAGAGCAGCAAAAGCAGATTCAATAGTAACTTTCAGAACAGAATTGAATAAATAATTGAAGGGAAATATTTACAGAGCTATGTAGAAAGAGCAGGATTAATTGTATAGCTCTACTAAAGAGCTGGCCAGGAATGATGGGCTGAATGGCCTCACTCTGTGTGGTATCATTTTATGGTTCGATGCTATAATTTCAGATACCAATAAAATACCATCAAAAGAAGTGAATGAATCAGGATAATATCAGAGAAGAGAAGCTATAGTTATGGGGAGAGACTTGAGAAATTGGATCGATATCAAATAGAGAAGGTTGAAATTACAAATTATAGATGTTTCTCAAATTATGAAAGGGCTGAATAGATTGAACAGGGAAAGACTAGTTCCTTTGGGTGAGGAGACAGAAAAGAGGGATTCACCATGTTAAAATTTTACTAAAAGGTGAGGAAAAGAATCAGGAGAGATTTCTTTATAGGGTTGTTGGAGCGGAGAATGAAGCAAAGAATACGGGATCTTTTAAGGTAAAACTGGATAAACATTTGAAGCAGGGAAGAGACAAGGGGAAAGCAAGGCATTGGTATTAATTTTGGATTGCTCGAGCAATAGCTGGCACAAGCATGATGGGCATAGACTTGGTTTAATGTCTCATCCGAAAGCAAGGAGGAAATGGAGTTTATCTGGAGTGCTCGGGACTGGGCCAGTAAGGGAGGGAATGGGTCATAGGCATGTTGAGAGAAGAGAGCATTTAAAGCAAAATTATTATCAAAAGCTTTCATTTTGGTCTGAAACTGGGTAGGGATTGTCATGAAATTATCCAATAATATGCTATCAGTGAATAATAAGAGTAGAAGACAAACATTTAGAAATGAGAAAAGTACAGAGATCATATTAATGAAGAAGATATCTAGTGAATGAGAAGGAAGAAGATTCCTGGATATTCACAATGTTCTCTAGAGATAGAAACAGTTTTCTTATGAATCTGTAAGAATGAGTCTTGAGGGATATTATTGGGAATAGTCACTGAGTGGATATGTTACTGAACGGGCAGTACACAGAAGTGGATTAATAATGGTGGTAATGTGAGTGCACATGCTACCTTGGTAGTTTGAAACGTGAATTCAACAAAAGCCCTTGTCAGTAAATGTGACAATGGATCAGTCAGATGTGTCGCAAAAACCCAACTGGTTCACTCATGTCCTGTAGGGAAGGAAACCTGCTGTTTTACCCAGTCTGGCCTGCACATGACCCCCATTCCCACATTTTCATTGACACTTAATCACCCTCTGAAGTGGCCTAACAATTCACTCGGACAATGAGTCCCATCCTTGCTTACATCCTGAGACTGAATTACAACATGAATAAGGGAGGTTTAGCCTTTCAGTGAACCTTGTATTTCCATTAAGTCTTCATTCTGTACAGCTATTGTAACACAAATAATTCTGCATCGCAAACATTTCATAACAGTTAAAAATGTAGTTAATATTGACATTTACATTTATTTATAGCTGACTGCTGCAGTTCCCTCTTTCCAGAAGTGAACTGGATGTTGCTGTAGCCTACAGAACTTGTGATCAATGTGCCAATTTGTGAATATAGCAAGCTGATTAGGTGGCGAAAAATAGGATTGGCTGCAGTATCAGGGGAATAGATAGGGTGGACAGTCAGAAACTTTTTCCCCGGGTGGAGCAAAGCGTTACAAGGGGTCATAAATTTAAGGTGAAGGGTGGGAGATATAAGGGGGATGTCAGGGGAAGGTTCTTTACCCAGAGAGTGGTCGAGGCATGGAATGCCTTGCCCGGGGAAGTTGTTGAGTCAGAAACTTTAGGGACTTTCAAAAGGCTTTTGGATAGGTATATGGATAAAGGAGAATGATGGGGTATAGATTAAATTGTCCTTGACAGAGGACAAAGGATCGGCACAACATTGTGGGCCGAAGGGCCTGTTCTGTGCTGTATGTTCTAACCTAATCAAATGTTGTGTCTGAAAGTGCTGTTTCTTGGCAACACAGCTTGTGGAGTGCTGCCAAATTTGGTTTCTTGCCAACCGAGCACCAGGTTTTTAAGTCAGACATAAGAATTTTGATTCCGGTTTTTGTGGGAACTTTAAGATGGTGTGGGAAGAGCAAGGAGACACGTACCAGGAACAGGAACAATCAGTCCGCAGGAGAAAATGAGTGATTTAAACAGACAGAAAGATTAAAAGATAAGATTTAGACTAAGCAGCAATAGCCATCACACTCTATTCATTTCCCCTGACAAGTTCAGATGTGCATCTCAACCACAAATACTTTTATTTTGATTTTCTTTTCTCTCTCTCCCTCTGTCTCATGGTGATTGCACCACAAATGAATCTATTTATTTGTTCTGTTGAATTGTGTTTTTGCAGTATGAAATTGCCAACAAAGAAACCTCACCTCTCTCTCTATTAAGTTCTAATAGCCTTGACGCTTTTAGTATCGGTGCAGTAGATAAAATCATTATAGTTATATTCTTTCTCATCACTGCCTATGCCCTGCTGAATCCAGTTATTTATGAAGGGTTCTTAAGTTGTCATTGCAAAGAATGATTGCTGTTTTTTTTTCTGCACCTGATATATTTCTTCCACTAATAACTGCGTACAAACCGCCAGCATCTCCAGCTTATCTCTGTCTGTGAAGGGACTGGCGTGCGAGAGATGATTGATTTAAAATGGTAACTGGTAATGGTTCAAATGCCTTTTATCTGGACAACAGGGACTTGGAGTTTTATAACATGATATATTTCTGCATGGTCTATATATATATACACTTTTGTACGTTGTCCATTTCTACCGTGCTGTTTCACCATCGAAATATGTTGGTGGTTTATGGCAATGCTTCAACGGTAAATGTTAGTAAGTCAATAAAATTGTGACTCAGATGGCTATCTGTGAATCGCACAATTTACTTTTGCTGACAGACTATTCAGTTTTACAAGAGACCTGGTCTCACTTCATTCCGGGATCTCCAAGATTATATACTGGATCCTTTCGTGGTAAACAAAGCATTTTGTGCTTTACCCATCTGACTGTAAACCATTCTTTTTACATTCAAAACTGCACATTTTTGCTTCACGCTTTTTACTTCAGGGGTTTTTGTCATAGTGTGAATAGGAATGTGGTTGGATGTGCGACCAAAGTAAAGCAAAAAAAAAAACGGGAACCAACAATGAATTTGATCATTTGGTAACTGAATTAAAGCTCGGCCACTCAGGAGTGAAATCAGGAACCACTTTTTCCAGATAAAGACTTGTAGAGATGTGAAAATCTGTGGATGCTGGAGGACAATTGCAACTTACAAGACTGAGAACGATCGAATTTTATTATGTAAGGGTATCAAGGGATATGGAGTTAAGGTGAGTAAATGGAGTTGAGGTGCAGATCAGCTCCAGTCTCATTAAATAGTGGAACAGGCCAGAGGAGCTGACTGGTCTCCTTCTGATCCTATGTTTCTGTGAACGTATGCTTGTAATACCAAGCATATAAACCGGGAAGCTCCAAGGTTTCAACATCAACAAGAACTTTCATTTATAGAGCACCTTTAAGGTAGTAAAACAACAACAAAAACAGCAACTTATATTTATATAGCGCCTTTAATGTGATAAAACATTCCACAGTGCTTCACAGGAGCGTTATAAAATAAAATATGACACTGAGCCACAAAAGGCGATATTAGGTCAGATGAACAAAAGCTTGGTCAAAGTGGTAGATTTTAAGGAGTGTCTTAGAGGAGGAAAGCGAAGTGGAGAGGTGGAGAGGTTGAGAGGTGTAGGGAGGGTATACCAGAGCCTGAGGTCCAGGTAATTGAAGGCGTGGACACCAATGGTGGAGCGATTAAAATTGGGGATGCTCAAGAGGCCATCATTAGAGAAGCACAGGTACCTTGGAGGGTTGTGAGGCTGGACTTAGGGAGAGGCCAGGTCATGGAGGGATTTGAAAACAAGGATGAGAATTTTAAAATCAAGGTGTTGCTTGACCTGGAGCCAATGTAGGTCAGCGAGCACAGGGGTGATAAGGGAATAGGACTTGATGTGAGTTAAGAAACGGGCAACAGAATTTTGGATAACCTCAAATTTATTGAGGGTACAATGCCAGGAGTGCATTGGAATAACAAACTCCAGAGGTAACGAAGGCATAACAAAGGTTTCAGCAGCAGATGAGCTGAAATGGGGGTGAAGCTGGGCAATGTTATGGTGGCGGAATTAGGCGGTGTTCGTGATGGCAGGAATATGATCTTGGAAACTCATCTCAGTGTCAAATGTGACACCAAGGTTGTGAACAGACTGTCTTCATCTCAGACTGTTGCCATGGAGAGGGATGATGTCGGTAGCTAGGGAACGGAGTTTGAAGTGGGGATCGAAAACAATGGCTTCAGTCTTCCCAATGTTTAATTAGAGGAAATTTCTGCTCATCCAGTACTGGATGTGCGACAAGCAGTCTGAAAATTTGGCAACACTGGAGGAGTGGAAAGAAATAGTGGTTGATGTAGACCTGGGTGTCATCAGGATACATCTGAAAACTAACACTGTGCTTTTGTATGATGTCGCCGAGGGGCAGCATTTAGATGAGAAAGGATGGATCCTTGGGAGACACCAGAAGTAACAGAGTGAGATATTAGGACAGATGACGAAAAACTTGGACAAAGTGTCTTAAGGGAAGAAAGAGAATTAGAGAGGCTCAGGGAGTGAATTGCAGAGCTTAGGGTCTAGGAAGGGAAGCCAAAGGCATGGCTGCCAATCATGGAGTGATTAAAATTGGGGATGTGCAAGAGGCCAGAATTAGAGGAGCGCAGAGTTTCATAGTCATAGAGTCAGAGAATTATTACGGCACAGAAGGAGGTCATTCGGCCTATCAAGTCCATGCTGGCTCTCTGCAGAGTAATCCAATCAGTCCCATTCCCCTGCTCTATCCCTGTAGCCCTGCAAATTTATTTCCTTCAAGTTCCTATTCAATTTCCTTTTGAAATCACTCATTGTCTCTGCTTCTACCATCCTCAAAGGCAGCAAGTTTCAGATCATTACCACGCGCTGTGTAAAAAAAGTTCTTCCTCACAGTCCCCCTTCATCTTTTGCCCAAAACCTTAAATCTGTGTCCCTTAGTCCTCAGAACCCTCCTTTGTAGTATCAAAGCATGGACAACTTGCACAAGCCAAGAAAAGTGGCCGAAAAGCTTCTACCTCCAATGCCTCAGACAGATATTGGGCATCTCCTGGCAGGACAGAGTGCCGAATATGAAAGTACACAAGCGTGCAGTGATGCCCAGCATGTTTGCCCTCTTGAATCAGTGGTGACTCCATTGGCTGGGTCATGTGCACCAAATGGACGACTGTCGCATCCTCAAAGACATGTTCCATGGTCAGCTTGTTATTGGCATCAACAGGTTGCCCACTTTTTTTTTATTCATTCATGGGATGTGGGCATCAGTGGCTAGGCCAGCATTTATTGCCCATCCCTAATTGCCCTTGAGAAGGTGGTGGTGAGCTGCCTTCTTGAACCACTGCAGTCCATGTGAGGTAGGTACACCCACAGCGCTGTTAGGAAGGGAGTTCCAGGATTTTGACCCAGCGATAGTGAAGGAACGGCGATATAGTTCCAAGTCAGGATGGTGTGTGACTTGGAGGGGAACTTGCAGGTGGTGATGTTCCCATGCATCAGCTGCTCTTGTCCTTCGAGGTGGTAGAGGTCGCAGGTTTGGAAGGTGCTGTCGAAGGGGCCTTGGTGCGTTGCTGCAGTGCATCTTGGAGATGGTACACACTGCTGCCACTGTGCGTCGGTGGTGGAGGGAGTGAATGTTTGTTGATGGGGTGCCAATCAAGCGGGCTGCTTTGTTCTGGATTGTGTCGAGCTTCTTGAGTGTTGTTGGAGCTGCACCCATTCAGGCAAGTGGAGAGCATTCCATCACACTCCTGACTTGTGCCTTGTAGATGGTGGACAGTTTTTGGGGAGTCAGGAGGTGAGTTACTCGCCGCAGGATTCCTAGCATCTGACCTGCTCTTGCAGCCACGGTATTTATATGACTACTCCAGTTCAGTTTCTGGTCAATGGTAGCCCCGAGGATGTTGATAGTGGGGGATTCAGCGATGGTAATGCCATTGAATGTCAAGGGGAGATGGTTAGATTCTCTGTTGTTGGAGATGGTCATTGCCTGGCACTTGTGTGGCGCGCATGTTACTTACCACTTATCAGCCCAAGTCTGGATATTGTCCAGGTCTTGCTGCATTTCTATACAGACTGCTTCAGCATTTGAGGTGTTGCGAATGGTGCTGAACATTGTGCAATCATCAGCGAACATCCCCACTTCTGACCTTATGATTGAAGAAGGTCATTGATGAAGCAGCTGAAGATGGTTGGGCCTAGGACACTACCCTGAGGAACTCCTGCAGTGATGTCCTGGAGCTCAGATGATTGACCTCCAACAATCACAACCATCTTCCTTTGTGCTAGGTATGACTCCAACCAGCAAAGGGTTTTCCCCCTGATTCCCATTGACTCCAGTTTTGCTAGGGCTCCTTGATGCCATATTCAGTCAAATGCTGCCTTGATGTCAAGGGCAGTCACTCTCACCTCACCTCTTGAGTTCAGCTCTTTTGTCCATGTTTGAACCAAGGCTGTAATGCGGTCAGGAGCTGAGTGGCCCTGGCGGAACCCAAACTGAGCATCACTGAGCAGGTTATTGCTAAGCAAGTGCTGCTTGATGGCACTGTTGATGACACCTTCCATCACTTTACTGATGATTGAGAGTAGAATGATGGGGCAGTAATTGGTCGGGTTGGACTTGTCCTGCTTTATATGTACAGGACATACCTGGGCAATTTTCCACATTGCAGGGTAGATTCCAGTGTTGTTGCTGTACTGGAACAGCTTGGCTAGGGGCGCGGCAGCTTCTGGAGCACAGGTCTTCAGTACTATTGCCGGAATATTGTCAGGACCCATAGCTTTTGCAGTATCCAGTGCCCTCAGTTGTTTCTTGATATCACGCGGAGTGAATCGAATTGGCTGAAGTCTGGCCTCTGTGATTCTGGGGACTTCAGGAGGAGGCCAAGATGGATCATCAACTCAGCACTTCTGGCTGAAGATTGTTGCAAATGCTTCTGCCTTATCTTTTGCACTGATGTGCTGGGCTCCCCCATCATTGAGGATGGGGATATTTGTGGAGCCACCTCCTCCAGTTAATTGTTTAATTGCCCACCACCATTCACGACTGGATGTGGCAGGACTGCAGAGTTTAGATCTGATCCGTTGGTTATGGGATCGCTTAGCTCTGTCTATCGCATGTTGCTTATGCAGTTTGGCATGCAAGTAGTCCTGGGTTGTAGCTTCACCAGGTTGACACCTCATTTTGAGGTATGCCTGGTGCTGCTCCTGGCATGCCCTCCTGCACTCTTCATTGAACCAGCGTTGGCCTCCTGGCTTGATGTTAATGGTGGAGTGGGGAATATGCCGGGCTATGAGGTTACAGATTGTGGTTGAGTACAATTCTGCTGCTGCTGATGGCCCACAGCACCTCATGGATGCCCAGTTTTGCATTGCCAGATCTGTTCGAATCCTATCCCATTTAGCACGGTGATAGTGACACACAACACGATGGACGGTATCCTCAAAAGGAAGGCGGGACTTCGTCTCCACGAGGACTGTGCGGTGGTCATTCCTACCAATACAGTCATGGACAGAAGCATCTGTGGCAGGCAGATTGGTGAAGACAAGGGGAAGTATGTTTTTCCCTCGTGTTGGTTCCCCCACCACCTGCCGCAGACCTAGTCTAGCAGCTATATCCTTTAGTACTCGGCCAGCTCGGTCAGTAGTGGTGCTACCGAGCCACTCTTGGTGATGGACATTGAAGACCCCCACCCAGAGTACATTTCGTGCCCTTGCCACCCTCAGTGCCTCCTCCAAATGGTGTTCAATTTGGAGGAGTACTGACTCATCAGCTGAGGGAGGACGGTACGTGGTAATCAGCAGGAGATTACCTTGCCCATGTTTGACCTGATGCCATGAGACTTCATGGGGTCCAGAGTCGATGTTGAGGACTCCCAGGGCAACCCCCTCCTTACTGTATACCACTGTCCCGCCACCTCTGGTGGGTGTCCTGCTGGTGGGACAGGACATACCCGGGGATGGTGATTTCAGTGTCTGGGACATTGTCTATCAGGTATGATTCCGTGAGAATGACTATGTCAGGCTGTTGCTTGACTAGTCTTTGGGACAGCTCTCCCAACTTTGGCACAAGCCCCTAGATGTTAGTAAGGAGGACTTCGCATAGTCGACAGGGCTGGGTTTGCCGTTGTTGCTTCCAGTGTCTAGGTCGATGCCGGGTGGTCCGTCCGGTTTCATTCCTTTTTATTGACTTTGTGGTTAAGTACAACTGAGTGGCTTGCTAGGCCATTTCAGAGGGCATGTAAGAGTTAACCACATTGCTGTGGGTCTGGAGTTACATGTAGGCCAGACCAGGTAAGGACAGCAGATTTCCTTCCCTAAAGGACATTAGTGAACCAGATGGGTTTTTACAACAATCGACAATGGTTTCATGACCACCATTAGATTAGCTTTTTTTAAAATTCCAGATTTATTAATTGAATTCAAATTTCACCATCTGACGTGGTGGGATTCGAACCCATGTCCCCAGAGCATTAGCCTGGGCTCTGGATTACTAGTCTCCTGCCACCTTCAAAGATCTATGCACATGAATCTCAGGTCCCTCTGTTCCTGCACACTCTTTAGAGCTGTGCCATTTACTCGATATTGCCTCTTCCTATCCCTTCTGCCAAAATGCATCACTTCATATTTTTCTGTATTAAATTCCATCTGCTACTTGTCTGCCCATTCTGCTAGCCTATCTATATCCTGTTGCAGTCGATTGGTATCATTTTCGCTATCTGCCACACCTCCAAGTTTGGTATCATAGGCAAATTTTGAAATTTTACTCAGTATTCCAATATTCAAGTCATTTATGTATATCAAAATAGCAGCAGTCCTAGACTGACCCTTGGAAAACACCAGTGTCTATCATCCTCCAGTCTGAAAAACAATCATTTACCACAACTCGCTGTTTTCTGTCCTTAAGCCAATTATTTATCCAAGCTGACACTGACCCTCCTATTTCATGAGCTTCAATTTTGGTAACCAGCCTTTTATGTGTTACTCTGTCAAAGGATTTCTTCAAATCTATATAGTCAACATACATTGCTTTCCCTTCATCAACCTTCTCTGTTACTTCATCAAAAAAATCAATTAGATTAGTAAAGCACGATCTGCCTTTTACAAATCCAGGCTGGCTCTCCTTAATTAACTCAAACTTCTCCAAGTGTCTGTTAATTTTTTTCGCTGGTTATTGTTTCTAAACCCTACCCACTACAGATGTTAAACTGACTGGCCTGTAGTTACTAGGAATGTCCTTACACCCTTTCTTGAATGTCCTTACACCCTTTCTTGCCACTCACCAGTCCTCTGGCACCTCCCCTATACTTAGGGAAGATTGGAAGAAGATTATGGCCAGCCCTTCCTCTATCTCCATCCCCACTTGCTTTAGCAACTTTTCGGTTGATAGGTAAAATTGGCCATTGTAAAAATTGCCCCGAGTGTAGGTAAGTGGTAGGGGAAGTGAGGGACGGTGGGGATGTGAGAGGGAAAAAAAGTGCATTAATGTAGGATTAGTATAAATGGGTGGTTGATGGTCGGCGCGGACTCGTTGGGCCGAAGGGCCTGTTTCGGTGCTATATCTCTTTATGAGTCTATGACTCTAAACTGGATACAAGTCACCTGAACCAGATAACTTAACTACCCTAAGCATAATCAGCTTTTCCAATGTATCCTTCCTATCAATTTTCACCCCATCCATTATTTCTTCCTTCTCTGCTTTTACTAATATTTTATCAGCATCTTCTTCCTTTGTAAACACCGATGCAAAGTACTCATGAAGTATTCTCGCCTTGATGCACTTTTCAGCATGCATCACCCTCTTTGTCCCTAATATGCCCCACCCCACCTCTTACTACCCACTTACTATTTACAAGTCGATAGAAGATCTTTGGGCTCCTTTTTATGTCAACTACCGTGCTATTCTCATATTCTCTCTTTGCCAGTCTTATTTTCCTCTTCACTTCCTTCGCAACTTAATGTATTTGGCTTGGTTCTTGCTTTAAGAAGTCACCTGATATGAATCATACACCCTCTTTTTTGTTTCATCATATTCTTTATCTCCCTTGTCATCCAAGGAGCCCTGGCTTTGGCTTCCCTGCCTTTTGCCCTTGTTGCTATGTCCCTAACCATCTCCTTCTCAAAGATCACCCATTATTATGTTACAGCTTTTCCTGTCACCCGTTGGTTTCATTTTACCCTGGCTATATTCCATCTCATCCCATTAGCCCTCTTTAAATTTAGAAATTCTATGTTTGATTTTCCCTGGCTTTTCTTCTCTCCTAATCTAAATCTTATGATATGATGATCACTCTCACTCAAGTGCTCCCCCACAGACACCTGGCCCATTTGTCCCACATCATTCCGCAGCACCAGATCCAGCAATGCTTCCTTCTTAGTTGGACCCAGAACATACTGATCAATGAAGTTCTCCTGAACACATTTCAGAAACTTCTCCCCCTCCCTTACCCTTTAATATTATCCCAATCAATATTTGGGTAATTAAATCCTCCCATTATCAACACTCTATTGTATGGGAGATGGCGTATAATGAGGGAAATGTGAACTTGTCCACTTTGGCAGGAAGAATAGAAAAACGGAATATTATTTGAATGGAAATAGACTGCAGAACTCTACGGTATGGAGGGATCTGGGTGTCCTGGTACATGAGTCACAAAAAAGTTAGTATGCAGGTACAGCAAATGATTAAGAAGGCAAATGGAATGTTGGCATTTATTGCAAGGGGAATAAAGTATAAAAATAGGCAAGTGTTGCTACAACTGTACAGGGCCTTAGTTAGATTGCATCTGAAGTACTATGTACAGTTTTGGTCTCCTTACTTAAGAAAGGATATAATTGCATTGGAAGCAGTTCAGAGAAGGTTCACTCAACTGATTCCTGGGATGAAGGGGTTACCTTATGAGGAAAGGGTAAGCAGGTTGGGCCTATATCCATTGGAGTTTAGAAGAATGAGAGGTGATCGTATTGATCCTGAGGGGACTTGACAGGGCAGATTGCTGAGAGGATATTTCCCCCAGTGGGGAAGTCTAGAATTAGGGGACACAGTTTCAAAATAATTGGTTTCCCATTTAAGACTGAGATGAGGAGAAGGTTTTTCTCTCAGCGGTCCATTAGTCTATCGAATTCTCTTCCACAGAGACCAGTGGAAGCTGTGTCATTGTATATATTTAAGGTTGAGTTAGATAGATTTCTGATCGACAAGGGAGTCAAGGGTATCGGGATAGACAGGAAAGTGGAGTTGAGGCCACAACCAGAGCAGCCATGATCTTATCGAATGGCAGAGCAGGCTTGAGGGGCTGAGTGGCCTACTCCTGCTCCTAACTCTTGTGTTCTTGCACATCTCTGTGATTTCCTTGAAGATTTGCTCCTCTCTCTGTCTCCCTCTCACTATTCGGAAGTATATTGAAAACCTCCAGTAGCATGATCATCCCCTTTTGCTTCGCAATTCTAACCAAATGGATTCCATTTTTGTTCCCTCAAGAACATCCTCCCTTTCCGGCACTACAATGTCTTCCCTAATCAGTACTGCCACCCCACCTCCTTTTTTTCCCTTCCCTATCTCTTCTGAAAACTTTGTATCCTTGAATATTAAGTGCTCAGTCCTCACCATTAAGTCACGCTTCCCTTATTGCCACTACATCATATTCTCACAAGGCTATTTGTGGTCGCAGCTCACCAACCTTTTCATCATACTTGGTGTGTTTACATACATGCATTCTAAACCTGTCCTTGTATTCCTCACAGTCTTTCTTCAGCTGCTCCTATGATGCTACTTCCTTTGTTAACGTTATCCAACACTCTGACTCTTTTATGCACCTTGTTCCACTTTTCTACTTCGATATGCTGGTACCAATCTCCCTGGTTTAATCCTGGTATTTGCCTAATTAGCAGGTTTTAGTAGGGGAATTGGATCTGTATCAACAATCGGACTCAGGGTCTCTGGGTGAGGAAGGAGCCACTGGATACCAATAGAACCTCCACTCCAATGAACACAGGCTGCAAAATACACAGCAAGCCACATGTCTTCTGTAATAGAAAGCCAAGTTCATGGCTTGAGTGAGACCATTCATCAGAACTGGTCACATCCAAACCATTAACCCATCTTTACTCTGCATTCTCTATTTCTATTTCTATTTCAGATTGCCCATTCTCCATTCTCATTTGTTTTATCGCTGTATTTTGCCTGATTTAGACAACATAATCAAAGCCTCATCATCATAATCTGTGCTTGAATTCATTCATCAAAGGTTTAGAATAGCTCAGTAATGACTTTAGGAATTTGCCTCTCTGGTTCAAAGTGTAAGCAAAACACCAATAGCAGTCACACAGTAGCATGGAAGGGAAGATGGCTGATTTGACCCAGTGATCCTACCCTTTAATTACACAGCTGATCCTCAATTAGACGGCACCTCACTCCTGCACCTTGATTATTGTTTAAGTCACGTAGAAATGAAAAGGCGCTGTGCTGACTGCAGCAATTTTGCACATCGCATCATAAAGAGTAACATAGCTTTTAGGCAGCTGCGATTGGATAGTTAATGATGGTAATTGAGTACTGCAGTACATATGCAGAATACATGTGCAGATTGCAGAGCTGAAGTGAGATGCATTTCCATTAATCATAGCAAAGACACATCCTTTCTAATTACAATGTACATTTCTGTTGAATTTGCTTGTGTGTGCACTTCTGTTAACTATATAAATGTGCTCATCAACACCACTAGATACTGATAATATAAGTTAGGAATAAACACTGAACTCAGGGTTTAAAATCGACTGGTCTGAATTGGAATGGTTTGGGGCAGGCGGAAAGGAATTGAATCCAACTTAGAGAAGTTCAGATTAGGCTTAGTTTGTCATTTGTTTCTCGATGCCATCTGTTTCTGTGTTACTTTCCATATGTCCAGCACCATATATTAGACAGAAAGCTTTTCATCAAATTAGAACTGATAGTGAAAAAGTTTTGTTTTGTTTCTCCAGTTTGATCTTTTTTTAGTACTATGTGCTAATTTTCATATTGGGCTAATGAGTGTATCATCTTTGCATGATGTTTCAGTTGGCATGTAGGACTGTGCCCACTAATTAGGGCAGGGATTATAGCGGAGGTGCTTTTCTTGTATTTTTTTAGCAAATTCACATCATAATTACCGAAAGATTATTCAACTTGCAAGAAATTAATTTAAATGAGTACTGAACATATCTGCAAAAAAAAAACAAATAATTTTTTTTCCATTCCTGCTCAGGAAAGGGGATGATACTGAAAAAATGTACTTACTTCCCATCCCGGGCTACCGTGAGAAGGCAGTGAAACTCTACAACTCTTTTATCGATAATGCTGTCACACTGCTGTTCGATTGGGAATTCTAGGATAATGACTCAATGACACCGAAGGAACATCAATATATTTCCAAGTCAGAATGTTCAGTGATTTGAAGTGGAGCTTGTAGATGTGGGCGTTCCCGTGGTCTTGCTGTCAGTGACGGTTTTTATTTATTTTATTTTTATTTATTGTAGAGATACAACACTGAAACAGGCCCTTCGGCCCACCGAGTCTGTGCCGACCAACCATTTATACTAATCCTACATTAATCTCACATCCCCTACCACATCCCCACCACCTACCTACACTAGGGGCAATTTTACAATGGCTAATTTACCGATCAACCCGCAAGTCTTTGGCTGTGGGAGGAAACCAGAGCACCCAGCAGAAACCCACGCAGTCACAGGGAGAACTTGCAAACTCCGCACAGGCAGTACCCAGAATTGAACCCGGGTCGCTGGAGCTGTGAGGCTGCGGTGCTAACCACTGCGCCACTGTGCTGCCCGTGGACCATGTTCCCCGGGGTCTTCTAATAGCGCTGTCCACTAAGCTTAATGAGTTCTGCAGTATATCCTGTCACTAGCTGTATGTTGTAAGTTGGTTTGCTGGAGTTTGGGAGACATTTAGAAAATCATAAAATCAAGAAGAGTCAACATGCTTTTATGAAAGGGAAATCATGTTTGACAAATTTATCTGTGTTCTTTGCAGATGTAACAAGCAGGGTGGATAAAGGGGTACCACTAGATGTAGTGTATTTGGATTTCTAAAAGGCATTTGATGAGGTACCACATAAACACTACTGCACAAGATAAGATATCATAGTAATGGGGGAATATGTTAGTATGGATAGAGGATTGTCTAACTAATGGGAAACAGAGAGTAGGGATAAATTGAGCATTTTCAGATTGGCAAACTGTAACTAGTGGAGTACCACGGGGATCAACTATTTATGATCCATATTAATGACTTGGATGAAGAGACTAAGTGTATTGTCACCACATTTGTTGACAATTCAAAGATAGGTAGGAAAGCAAGTTGTTAGGACACAAAGAGAGGATTCTATTCTTTCACTGCGGCAAGTTTGGAGGCAGGGGGAGCATGTAATCAGGCGGGATAGTGGCTGGGGATGGGAACGGGGGAGCCGCCACCTTCCCAGCTCCACACCAGTTAAGTCCGTGGGGGGAAGGGCTGTGGATGGCTTTCTTGTCTCCCTGCCAATTAAGGCCCTTAAGTGGGTGATTAATGCCAGTATCAGCCCAGCGATGGATGGGCCTGTCGCCACGCGGGGAATACGCCAAGCAAACTTGTGCATGGTTGCTTGCCAGCTCCGGAGGGGGTTCCCTGTTAAAAAGCAATTAGATCCTGATCGAGGGACCCAACATCGGGTAGGGGGGCCCGCTGACAGCCACACCCTTCCCTTGCTGCTGACCCCCCGAAAACTCCCTCCCTCACCACCCCCATCCCACAAAGTTCCTCCCACCATAACTCACCTGTGGCCTGGGTCTCTCGACGATCCAAGGTCTCATGTGGGTGTATTATTGGCAGCAGCCACTGCCTTTACGATGATGCTGCTCAGTAAAAGCACTCCTGCCCTCTGATTGGCTGGCAGCTCTCAGCAGGCGGGACTTCCATCGTCAGGGTCCCTAATCCTGGGGATGTCCTGCTGCTGTCCACTTAAGTGTCTAATTGGCTGGTAATGGGGCACGCCTTCCCCAGTGGAGTGACACAGGTTCTCTAGAGTTTCGAAGAATGAGAGGTTTCTTTTCTTTTGGGCCTCCTTATCTCGAGAGACAATGGATACGCGCCTGGAGGTGGTCAGTGGTTTGTGAAGCAGCGCCTGGAGTGGCTATAAAGGCCAATTCTGGAGTGACAGGCTCTTCCACAGGTGCTGCAGAGAAATTTGTTTGTTGGGGCTGTTGCACAGTTGGCTCTCCCCTTGCGCCTCTGTCTTTTTTCCTGCCAACTACTAAGTCTCTTCGACTCGCCACAATTTAGCCCTGTCTTTATGGCTGCCCGCCAGCTCTGGCGAATGCTGGCAACTGACTCCCACGACTTGTGATCAATGTCACACGATTTCATGTCACGTTTGCAGACGTCTTTATAACGGAGACATGGACGGCCGGTGGGTCTGATACCAGTGGCGAGCTCGCTGTACAATGTGTCTTTGGGGATCCTGCCATCTTCCATGCGGCTCACATGGCCAAGCCATCTCAAGCGCCGCTGACTCAGTAGTGTGTATAAGCTGGGGGTGTTGGCCGCTTCAAGGACTTCTGTGTTGGAGATATAGTCCTGCCACCTGATGCCAAGTATTCTCCGAAGGCAGCGAAGATGGAATGAATTGAGACGTCGCTCTTGGCTGGCATACGTTGTCCAGGCCTCGCTGCCGTAGAGCAAGGTACTGAGGACACAGGCCTGATACACTCGGACTTTTGTGTTCCGTGTCAGTGCGCCATTTTCCCACACTCTCTTGGCCAGTCTGGACATAGCAGTGGAAGCCTTACCCATGCGCTTGTTGATTTCTGCATCTAGAGACAGGTTACTGGTGATAGTTGAGCCTAGGTAGGTGAACTCTTGAACCACTTCCAGAGCGTGGTCGCCAATATTGATGGATGGAGCATTTCTGACATCCTGCCCCATGATGTTCGTTTTCTTGAGGCTGATGGTTAGGCCAAATTCATTGCAGGCAGACGCAAACCTGTCGATGAGACTCTGCAGGCATTCTTCAGTGTGAGATGTTAAAGCAGCATCGTCAGCAAAGAGGAGTTCTCTGATGAGCACTTTCCGTACTTTGGACTTCGCTCTTAGACGGGCAAGGTTGAACAACCTGCCCCCTGATCTTGTGTGGAGGAAAATTCCTTCTTCAGAGGATTTGAACGCATGTGAAAGCAGCAGGGAGAAGAAAATCCCAAAAAGTGTGGGTGCGAGAACACAGCCCTGTTTCACACCACTCAGGATAGGAAAGGGCTCTCATTGAAGGTGATCTCATTGAAACCTACAAAATACTTAAAGAGATAGACAGGGTAGATGCAGGCAAGATGTTTCCCCTGGTTGAGGAGTCTAGAACCAGGGGACACAATTTCAAAATAAGGGGGAAGCCACTTAGTACCGAGAGGAGGAGAAATTTCATTATTCAGAGGGTTGTGAATCTTTGGAATTCTCTACCCCAGAGGGCTGTTGAAACTCAGTCATTGAGTATGTTTAAAGCAGAGATTGACAGATTTCTAAATACCAATAACATAAGGGGAATGGGGATAATGGGTTGGAAGGTTATCGGGGGCATGAACTTATTGAATGGTGGAGCAGGCTCGAAGGGCCGAGAGGCCTTCTGTTGCTCCTAATTCGTATGTTCGTATGTTGTGTGTGAAAAAGGCATTGAAGTGGATGATCAACCATGATCGTATTGAATGGTTGTGCAGGCTTGATGGGCTGAATGGCCTATTCCTGCTCCTATGTTCCTATGTTCTCGCTGGCTATTCAGCCGATGGCTGAGACCCCGTCGGCTGCATAAACCTCCCCCCCCCCCCCCGCACCCCCCCAAGAGTCTGCAAAGAGATATAGATAGCTTAAGTGAGTGGGCAAAAATTTGGCAGATGGAGTATAATGTAAAAAAATGTGAGGTTTTCCATTTTGGTGGAAAGAATAGAAAAGCAGACTATTATTTAAATGGAGAGAGACTGCAGAATGCTGCAGTCCAGAGGGACCTGGGTGTCCTCGAACATGAATCACAAAAAGTTAGCATGCAGCTACAGCAAGTCACTAGGAAGGCAAATGGAATGTTAACCTTTATTGCAAGATAGATGGAGTATAAAAGTAGGGAAGTCTTGCTACAACTGTGCAGGGCATTGGTGAGACTACACCTCAAGTACTGTGTACAGTTTTGGTCTCCTTACTTAAGGAGGGTTATACTTGCATTGGTGACAGTTCAGAGAAGGTTCACTAGGCTGATTCATGTGTTGAGGGGATTGTCTTATCAGGAAAAGTTGAATAAGCTGAGCCGATAGGAATTGGAGTTCAGAAGAATGAGAGGTGATCTTATTGAAACTTGTAAGATTCTGAGAGGACTTGACAGGGTAGATGCTTGTGGGAGGAATCTATAACGAGGGGGAACAGTTTCAAGATATGGCATCTCCCATAGGAGGAATTTCTTCTCTCAGACAGTTTTTAATCTTTGGAATTCTCTTCCCCAGACAGCAGTGGAGGCTGGGTCATTGAATATATTCAAGGCTGAGCTCGACAGATTTTTGATCCACAAGAGAGTCAAGGGTTATCGGGGACAGGCAGGAAAGTGAAGTTGAAGCCACAATCAGATCAGTCAGGATCGTATTGAATTGCAGGGTAGGCCCGAGGGGCCGAATGGTCTGTATCTGCTTCGATTTCCTATGTTCGTACATTCTTAATTAGGACATTGCAGCAGACATATTATATTCCTCTAAAATGTCTCCCTCAGCTGTGATTGCAACGGTAATAATGCAACAACAAACTTTATTTATATAGTGCCTTTAACATCAAAAATGCCCCAAGGTGCTTCACAGGAGTGTTATAAAACAAAACTTGACACTGAGCCACATAAGGAAATATTAAGGCTGACGGCCAAAAGTGCAGTCAAAGATGGAGATTTTAAATAGCTGTTTAGTAGTACAAAACTTGAGTATTGCTCTTTCTGTCGGCAAAGAACAGGACCCTGTGTATTAATATATGTAGCTTCCAGTACATTCCAAAGACTGGCGGATCGTATCAAACAACATGTCCCTTCCGCTGTTCACAACGGGCAAGGTACAGGCCGTACCCAACCAGCCTGTGCTTGTAAAACTCAAGACACAGTGCCCAACATTAGATGTGATTCTGTGATTGGACAATATTTTCTAAATAATCCTCAGTGTGTTAAGAATTATGCTGACAACAAATTTAAAAGTGTCAGTAGGGCTCACAGTGTGATGCATTTGTGCATACTGGAAGCTACATATGTTAATACACAGGGCCCTATTCTTCGCAGATAGAAAGAACAAGTACAAACATTGCGCCTGTTTCAGCTAAACAAATAAGTGACAGCCATTCACTGGTTCATTCCTCAGGGCAATGCCTTGACCAATCAGAGTCAAGCTGCTTGGTTTAAATTTCAAACAAAGCTTAACTGTCAGTCACCATAAACTGGTGCATTCTCCGTGGCAACGCTTCTACCAATCAGTTCACTTGCCACCCAATCAGCACTCTCTTGTCATACAGTACAAAGTCGTTGTTTTCCCTTACACTGGTATTCTTGCGGATTGTCCTGATGAGTGCAAGATGAAAAGCTTTGACAACATGTCTCTATTTTCAGCAATATTCAGGGAGGTTTTAAGAAGCATTGTAAGGGAGCAAAGAGAGAGGTAGTGAGGCTGAAATACAAGTGGCTTAATGACTCTGCTAAAATTGTGAAGAGCGGGATTTCAACTTAATTGCATTATTAATTCATATGCAATTACCATGTGGCATAAAAGAGGGGAGAGCAGGGAAGGGTACACGCATGCCCAGGAGCGAGTGGTACACCAGGGGAGACCAATCTTAATGGCCGGGCCTCGTTTCCACAACATGTTCGCAGAGTCCCACCCGAACCTGGCCCCATTCACTACTCTGAGGGTGCAACCAGGCATTTGGAGACAGGAGACCACTGTTGGGGTGCCATGGCAACAATTCCCAGCAGTCAGTAGAAGGTAGAGACAGGAAACAATCAGGAGGCAGGATGGTGAACCCAGGCCGAAAGAGGCCCAAAGCCTCCTTGTGAGTCCTAGTGGAGCACTTATACTCAAAACATGCGAAGTGGAAACGTAATTGCTGGGCCTCTTCTGGCCCACAATCCCCCTCCCGACAGGAATTTCCTTGTGCGGAAGCCATCACTGCTCCCCCAGTTCAGGCCTTTGAAGCACCTTGGCATTTTTCACTCAGAAAATGGCACTATATAAATACACGTGGTTGAAGTGTTTTACACATGCCTGGACCTGGAGATTGGAAGTCACTGAGTCTGATTCAAAGGCCACACCTGGGTTTCAATCACGAAAATTAACAGACAGACTGGTTGAGTGGCTCGTGAATGGGGCAAGCTCCCCTTTTTCTTCAAATACTTGATATGTGCTTCAAAGCGAACAGAGTTCACTCCAGGAAAGCTGAATTGTTGCATTGAGCCGAAACTTTAATTGAAAATAAAAACGGCTACATATTTGAGGGAAGCAAAAGTAAAATACCGCAGATGCCGACAATCTGAAATTAAAAGAGAAAATGCTGGAAATACTCAGCATCTGTTGAGGAAGAAACAAAGTTAACGTTTCAGATCGGTGATTCTTCATCAGAACTGGAGGAAGTTGAAAATGTAATAGGTTTTAAGAACAAAGAACAACAAAGAACAAAGAACAGTACAGCACAGGAACAGGCCATTCGGCCCTCCAAGCCTGCGCTGATCTTGATGCCTGCCTAAACTAACACCTTCTGCACTTCCAGGGCCCATATCCCTCTATTCCCTTCCTATTCATGTATTTGTCAAGATGCCTCTTAAACGTCGCTATCGTATCTGCTTCCACCACCTCCCCTGGCAGCAAGTTCCAGGCACTCACCACCCTCTGTGTAAAAAACTTGCCTCGCACATCCCCTCTAAACTTTGCCCCTCGCACCTTAGACCTATGTCCCCGAGTAACTGACTCTTCCACCTTAGGGAAAAGCTTCTGACTATCCACTCTGTCCATGCTGCTCATAACTTTGGAAACCTCTATCATGTCGCCCCTCCACCTCCGTCGTTCCAGTGAAAACAATCCGAGTTTTTCCAACCTTTCCTCATAGCTAATGCCCTCCAGACCAGGCAACATCCTGGTAAACCTCTTCTGTACCCTCTCCAAAGCCTCCACGTCCTTCAGGTAGTGTGGCGACCAGAATTGCACACAATATTCTAAGTGTGGCCTAACTAAGGTTCTGTACAGCTGCAACATGACTTGCCAATTCTTATACTCTATGCCCCGACTGATGAAGGCAAGCATGCCTTATGCCTTCTTGACTACCTTATCCACCTGCTTTGCCACTTTCAGTGATCTGTGGACCTGTACGCCCAGATCTCTCTGCCTGTCAATACTCCTAAGGGTTCTGCCATTTACTGTATACCTCACACCTGCATTAGACCTTCCAAAATGCATTACCTCACATTTGTCTGGATTAAACTCCATCTGCCATTTCTCCGCCCAAGTCTCCAACCGATCTATATCCTGCTGTATCCTCTGACAATCCTCATCATTATCCGCAACTCCACCAACCTTTGTGTCATCCGCAAACTTACTAATCAGACCAGCTACATTTTCCTCCAAATCATTTATATATACTACAAACAGCAAAGGTCCCAGCACTGATCCCTGCGGAACACCACTAGTCACATCCCTCCATTCAGAAAAACACCCTTCCACTGTTACCCTCTGTCTTCTGTGACTGAGCCAGTTCTGTATCCATCTTGCCAGCTCACCTCTGATCCCGTGTGACTTCACCTTTTGTACCAGTCTGCCATGCGGGATGGAGAAAGTACGGAGGGAGGGCAAGGGGGAGGGGAGGAAAGAACAAAAGGAAAGGTCTGTGATAGTGTGGAAGGCAGGAGTGATGGAATGACAGAAGGGATGATGGTGCACGACAGAAGGAGAGGGTAATGGGACAAGTAATGAAACAAAGGATGGGCCTAGGAAAGGTGTAAATGCAAAAAGCGGAATCATCACCAATGGCTGTTCAGATTATAACCTCTGAACCCCTTTTGTTTTTGGATGGCAGCTGTTTGCAGCTTTTCTATTGATGCTGCACTTCCCTTCATCGCTGAACACAACTATACAACAGAATTTAAACTCAATTCAACTAAATTTCATCTTAAAATAATGGGATTTTACAGCATAGAAGGAACCCATTTGGCCCATTGAACCTATACTGGCTTTCTGAAAATTCTGAAAATGGGACTTTTGGTCCCATTTTCCTGTCCTTTCTCCATACACTTATTTTTTTCTTTTCCAAATAATTGTGTACTTTCTTAGCAAAAGCTTGTTTTTTTAGAAATAGGTTGCTCCACCATTCAATAAGATCATGGCCGATCTGATTGTGGCTTTAACTCTATTACCCTTCACACCTTTGTAAATCAAAAATCTGTTCAACTCAGCCTTGAATATATTCAATGATCCAGCCTCCACTGCTCTCTGGGGTAGAGAATTCCAAAGATTAATGACCCTCAGAGAAAAGAAATTCCTCCTCATCCCTGTCTTAAATGGGAGACCCCTTATTCTGAAACTGTGCCCCCTAGTTCTAGCTTCCCCCATGAGGGGAAACATCCTCTCAGCTGTTGTAGCTTCTGTTCCCCCCAATGTTTCTGGTAATCCTAACAGTCTACAATGCAAAAATGGGTGGCACAGTGGCGCAGTGGTTAGCACCGCAGCCTCACAGCTCCAGCGACCCGGGTTCAATTCTGGGTACTGCCTGTATGGAGTTTGCAAGTTCTCCCTATGTCTGCGTGGGTTTCCTGCAGGTGGTCCGGTTTCCTCCCACAGCCAAAAGACTTGCAGGTTGGTAGGTAAATTGGCCAATATCAATTGCCCCTCGTGTAGGTAGGTGGTAGGGGAATATAGGGACAGGTGAGGATGTGGTAGGAATATGGGATTAGTGTAGGATTAGTATAAATGGGTGGTTAACAGACTCGATGGGCCGAAGGGCCTGTTTCAGTGCTGTATCTCTAAATCAAAAAAAAAATCAAATCAAAATCTTCTAACTGCACTCTTTGTTATTTTTGTGATTGTTTTAAATTCATGACCTTCAACTGGGTTGAGAGGGTTGTCCTATGATGGAAGGCTAAGTAACATCGCAGCCAATTTACACACAGCAAGCTCCCAGAAACAGTAAGGTGATAATGACCAGATAATCGTTTTTTAGGGATGTTGATTGAGTGGTAAATATTGCCCTGGAGACCAGGTCGGATAATTCCACTGATCTTCTTCAAAATAGCACCTTGGGAACTTTTATGTCCTTCTGACAGGACAGAGTGGGCCTCAATGTAACATCTCTTCCAAACGACAGACCCTCCAGCAGTGCAGCATTTCCCCAGTACTGCACTGGAGTGTCAGCCTAGATTGCTGTGCTCAGGTTTCTGGAGTGGAGCTTGAACACACAGTCTTCTGATTCAGACAGGAGTGCTGAACACAGTTGACCGTTTACAATGCTTGAGCAATCAGGCAGGGTGTAAAACAAGCACTTGGACCACTGCTGCCTATTTCCTGCCTGGTGGGATTGGTTAAGATTGACCTTCTATGTTGCACTATCGGAAACAGGAAAAGGAGGAGTAAAGACAAAACATTGATGTTATCTGAAAGCCGCATAGCCTTTGAGATATACCTGCCCTTCAAATGTCCACATCAGTCGGAACATTCATTAACTTGCTCCCTGCAAATTCTTTTTTGTTTCAAAATCAGTCTGTCACAAATTGCAACTGAGTGACTGCTAGACTGCAAAGAAACAATTGAGAAACAAAGCCAGCAAATGCCATTTGGACAGGCGAAATCACTAGTCACCAGGTGAATGAATATTCTCACAGATTATAATCGCTTGCATTATTTGCACATTTACGTCTTCTAGTAATGAGTTAGCCAACTCGCATAGCCTTGTCACAAACAGCCAGCTATTTATAGTGATTGTACCTGCCAATATCAAATGACATTGCAAAGAATTTTTTGAAGCTTTTTTACCACTTCAAGGGACAGCATTTTCATTCTGAAACACACAGTCACCTCCAGATAATAGAACATGATTCCCATCAAAACGTGAACACGCTTGTAAAGAATATCTTTATGATTTTGCACTGAGCGCTGGACGTGGACATTTGTTGCCCATTTGTAGTCATGCTGCGAAGCAATTTAATACAATGGGAGTGGCTTGCTAGGCCATTTAAGCTAAGAGCTGACAATGCTGGTGTAAGGCTGGAGTCACATATAGGCCCAGACTGGGTAAAATTAGCAGGTGTCCTTCCCATTGGTGAACCAGTTGGGTTTTACTGAGACCAGCTTTTTTTATTTCCTGACCTTTTAAAATTCAAACTGAATTTTAATCTTTGAACTCATGTTTCTGGTTATTAGTCCAGTAACATAACTACAAACTACCATAGCCCAGAAGTGCCACTTGAGAATATTTAGCCCTTGTTTCATCTTCAATGCCAATGGTACATTGACCATTTGCACAGACATCATTGGTTGCCTGAAGAGCAACAGTATTCCATTACTCAGTGCGAAATATTGACGGGAAAATGAACATTTTTTTTATTTGTTCATGGGATGTGGGCATCGTTGGCTAGGCCAGCATTTATTGCCCATCCCTAATTGCCCTTGAGAAAGGTGGCACAGTGGTGCAGTGGTTAGCACCACAGCCTCACAGCTCCAGTGACTTGGGTTTGGTTCTGGGTACTGCCTGTGCGGAGTTTGCAAGTTCTTCCTGTGACCACGTGGGTTTCCACCAGGTGCTCTGGTTTCCTCCCACAGCCAAAGACTTGTAGGTTGGTAGGTAAACTGGCCATTGAAAACTGCCCCTAGTGTAGGGAGGAGAATGGTGGGGATGTGATAGGGAATATGGGATTAACATAGGATTAGTATAAAGGGTGGTTGGTAGTCAGCACAGACTCAGTGGGTCGAAGGGCCTTTTTCTGTGCTGTATCTCTCTATGACTCTGTGGTAGTGAGCTGCATTCTTGAACCACTGCAGTCCACATGGGGTAGATACACCCACAGTGCTGTTAGGAAGGGAGTTCCATAATTTTAACCCAGCAACAATGAAGGAATAGTGATATATTTCCAAGTCAGGCTAGTGTGTGGCTTGAAGGGGAACTGGCAGGTGGTGGTGTTCCAATGCAACTGTTGCCCTTATCCTTCTATGTGGTAGAGGCCGCGGGTTTGGAAGGTGCTGTCTAAGGAGCCTTGGTGCATTGCTACAGTGCATCTTGTAGATGGTACACACTGCTGCCATTGTGCGTCGGTGGTGGAGGGAGTGAATGTTTGTAGATGGGATGCCAATGAAGCGGGCTGCTTTGTCTTGAATGGTGTCGAGCTTTTTGGGTATTGTTGGAGCTGCACCCATCCAGGCAAGTGGAGAGTATTCCATCACACTCCTGACTTGTGCCTTGTAGATGGAGGACAGGCTTTGGGGAGTCAGGAGATGAGGTACTCGCCTCAGGATTCTTAGCATCTGACCTGCTCTTGTAACTATGGTATTTATGTGGCTACTCCAGTTCAGTTTCTGGTCAATGGTAACCCCCAGGATGTTGATAGTGGGGGATTCAGTGATCATAACGCCATTGAATGTCAAGGGGAAATGGTTAGATTGTCTCTTGGTGGAGATGGTCATTGCCTGGCACTTTTGTGGCTCGAATGTTACTTGTCATTTATCAGCCCAAGCCTGGATGTTGTCCAGGTCTTGCTGCATTTCTGCACGGACTGCTTCAATATCTGAGGAGTTGCATATGGTGCTAAACATTATGCAATCATCAGTGAACATCCCCACTTCTGACCTTATGATTGAAGGAAGGTCATTGATGAAGTAGCTGAAGATGGTTGGGCCTCGGACACTACCCTGAGGAACTCCTGCAGTGATGTCCTGGAGCTGAGATGATTAACCTCCAACAACCGCAACCATCTTCCTTTGTGCTATGTATGACTCCAACCAGCAGAGACTTTTCCACTTGATTTCCATTCACTTTAGTTTTTCTCGGGCTCCTTGATGCCATATTCAGTCAAATGCTGCCTTGATGTCAAGAGCAGTCAATCTCACCTCACCTCTTGCGTTCAGTTCTTTTGTCCATGTTTGAACTAAGGCTGTAATGAGGTCAGGAGCTGAGTGGCCCTGGCGGAACCCAAACTGAGCGTCACTGAGCAGGTTATTGCTAAGCAAGTGCTGTGTGATGGCACTGTTGATGACACCTTCCATCACCTTACTGATGATTGAGAGTAGACTGATGGGATGGTAATTGGCCAGGTTGGATTTGTCCTGCTTTTTGTGTACAGGACATACCTGGGCAATTTTCCACATTGCCGGGTGG
The DNA here is from genome assembly GCF_036365525.1 of Heterodontus francisci. Taxonomy (NCBI): domain Eukaryota; kingdom Metazoa; phylum Chordata; class Chondrichthyes; order Heterodontiformes; family Heterodontidae; genus Heterodontus; species Heterodontus francisci. Next base: position 113,202,779 of record NC_090382.1, read on the forward strand.
ATGCCAGTTTTATAGCTGTACTGGAACAGCTTGGCTAGGGGCGCGGCAAGTTCTGGAGCACAGGTCTTCAGTACTATTGCCGGAATATTGTCAGGGCCCATAAACTTTGCAGTATCCAGTGCTTTCAGTCATTTCTTGATATCATGCAGAGTGAATCGAATTGGCTAAAGACTGGCATCTGTGATGCTGGGGACTTCAGGAGGAGGTCGAGATGGATCATCAACATAAATAAAAAACACTTAAATATTGAATACAAATGACTCTGAAATTTGGCATGGCTTCCACTGTTTCTTGACATAATTTTGATGGGACTTTGATGGAACTCCTACAAAGATGACACAAATAGTAGAAAATATGCTGGCTATGCTGTTTCCTTTGGCTTGAGTCACGAAGGGGAGGCTACATCATAATCTTGCTGGAGTTACAACAGGACAATGGAAGAACCCAGTGGAATTTCTGTCCAATATGTCTCTTCATGTTAATAACACTCTCAAAGTACCTTGAGGAATCTAAGGGTCAAATGGGCGGCACAGTGGCGCAGTGGTTAGCACCGCAGCCTCACAGCTCCAGCGACCTGGGTTCAATTCTGGGCACTGCCTGTGCAGAGTTTGCAAGTTCTCCCTGTGTCTGCGTGGGTTTTCTCCGGGTGCTCCGGTTTCCTCCCACAAGCCAAAAGACTTGCAGGTTGGTAGGTAAATTGGCCATTATAAATTGCCCCTAGTATAGGTAGTTGGTAGGGAAATATAGGGACAGGTGGGGATGTGGTAGGAATATGGGATTAGTGTAGGATTAGTATAAATGGGTGGTTGATGGTCAGCACAGACTCGGTGGGCCGAAGGGCCTGTTTCAGTGCTGTATCTCTAAAAAAAAATAAAAATCCATTGGAATTAAAAAGCTGCTTAAATTGCCGTATCTAAACATAACAGAGTCAAATCTATTTAAGGATATCCTTAATGTGGAATGGCTAACTATTTCAAATACCTGTGGGTTACATTTTCTTAGTGTTAATTGCCAACACATTGTTTTTTGTCGCATTAACCCTTGCCGGGTGCCGTTCCATTGAGATGGGCACCTAATCAATTGAACATGCTTTACATGCAAACCTGGATAGTCACTGTGAGCTGCTTGTGCTGTCAGCTATAGCTCAGTGAATTACAGGGTTTAACCACTAGGTCAAAAAAGACAGTGGTGCTAGGTCCACTTCAGGGCTTCAGTCAATAATCTGTGCTGATACTCCCAGTGCAGTACTGAGGGAGTGCTGCCCTGTTGGAGGTACAATTCTTTTCTATACGATGTAAAACGAAGGCTCCATCTGCCCCGTTAGGTGGGTGTAAAAGGTCGTGGCACTGTGCAGTTCTGGTCACCACACTACAGGAAGGACGTGATCATCGAAGTACAGAGGGTGCAAAGAAGATTTACAAAGATGTTGCCAAGAATGGAGAATTTTAATTATGAGGAATGATTGGATAGGCTGGGTTTGTTCTCTTTGGAATGATGGAGGCTGTGGGGAGATTTAATTGAGATGTATAAAACAATGGAGAGCCTAGATAGAGTGGATAGGAAGGAACTATTTCCCTTAGCAGAGAGGTTAATAACCAGGGGGCTTAGATTTAAAGTAATTGACAGAAGGATTTGCAGATAATTGAGGGTAGTGGGAGTCTGGAACTTACTGCTGAAGAGGGTGGTAGAGGCAGAAACTCTCAACACATTTAAGGAATACTTGGATATGCACTTGAAGTGCTGTAACCTACAGGGCTATGGACCAAGAGCTGAAAAGTAGGATTAGGCTGGATAGCTCTTTATCAGCCTACGCAGACACGGTAGTTGAATGGCTTCCTTCTGTGCCATAAATTTTCTAGATTTCTATTTCAAAGAACAGCAGGAAATTCTCCCTAGTGTCCTGACCAGTGTTTGTCCCTGAACATACAATACTAAAACAGATGACCTGGCCATTATCACGTTACGGTTTGTGGGAACTTGCGGTGCAGGAATTGGTTGCCACATTTCCTACATTGCAACACTTCAAAAAGTATGCAATTGGTTGTAAAGTGCCTGGGGTGTCCTGGGGTTAGGAAAGTTTCTATATAAATGCAAACTCTCCCCCAGGTAAGGGTAGCTAACTCAGCACACACCAAGGATTGAAACTGGGACCAGCATGTTTTGAATGGTGAAGTTGCACAGGTCATGTACTGAAGTTACACATTGAACCACTGGGGGAGCTACAATTCATCAATTCTAAGCTCACGAGCAATTTACTCCACTATAAATGCAGATTTTGTCCACAAGCTGTATAGCTATAAACAACTACTTGTTGAGGGATCACTTAGCTCTGTCTATAGCAGGCATGTGTTGTAGCTTCAACAGGTTGGCACCTCATTTTCAGCTACATGTCTTGGTGCTCCTGGTTGAACTAGGGTTGGTCACCTGGCTTGATGGCGATGGAGAAGTGAGGGATATGCTGGGCCATGAGATTACAGATTGCGCTGGTATCGTTACGAAAGTGTCTCTGTGTTTTGCTAAATATATTTTTTGAGGATTCATTTTTGAAAGATGGCAGAAATGTTAAACTTTTGGGGTTTTCAAAGGGGATCATGTAAAGGCCACTTGACTTTGAAAAACAGTCCCTGGAAATGTTTATTAAAAGGGACACTGAGAGGTCTTGTGAGGAAAACAAGCCTTTCTGGAAAACCACCTGACATCAAGCTCAATAAACAACAAAGAACTTTGGCCTAAGATAAAACAAAATACTGCAGATGCTGGAAATCTGAAATAAAAGCAAGAAATGCTGGAAATACTCAGCAGGTCTGGCAGCATCTGTGGAGAAAGAAGCAGAGTTAATGTTTCAGGTCGGTGACCCTTCATTACAACTGGCAGATATTAGAAATGTAAAAGGTTTTAAGCAAGTAAAGCGGGGGGGTGGAGGGGGGTGGGGCAAGAGATAACAAAAGAGGTGTCGATAGGACAGGGTCACAGAGAATAACTAACCAGAAGGTCATGGAACAAAGACAAACGGTATGTTAATGGTGTGCTGAAAAGACACAACATTAGTACAGAGAGGGTGTGAATAGACTGTAAAGCACAAAGCACTCCAAACACAAACATTAAAAAGAAACAGAAACTGTGGGTAGGCACAGTAGAAACAAACTAAACAAACTACTATAAATTAACCAAAGAAATAATAAAAAATAAAAAATAACTAAACATTAAAAGCTTGTCATGCTCTGAAATTGTTGAACTCAATGTTCAGTCCGGCAGGCGGTAGTGTGCCTAATTGATAAATGAGGTGCTGTTCCTCGAGCTTGCGTTGATGTTCACTGGAACACTGCAATAATCCCAGCGAGCATGAGAGCGGGGGTGTGTGTTGAAATGGCCAGCAGCTGGAAGCTCGAGGTCATGCTTTCGGACTGAGCGGAAGTGTTCTGCAAAGCGGTCGCCAAGTCTGCGTTTGGTCTCCCCAATTTAGAGGAGACCACATTGTGAGCAGCGAACACAGTATACTAAATTGAAAGAAGTACAAGTAAATGGCTGATTCAGCTGAAATGAACGTTTGGGGCCTTGGATAGTGAGGAGAGAGGAGGTAAATGGGCAGGTATTACACCTCCTGCAATTGCAGGGGAAGGTGTCGTGGGAAGGGGATGAGGTGGTGGGAGTAAAGGAGGAGTGGACCAGGGTGTCACGGAGGAAAAGATCCCTTCAGAATGCTGACAGGGGAAGGGAGGGGAAGATGCGTTTGGTCGTGGAATCACGCTGGAGGTGGCGGAAGTGGCGGAGGATGATCCTTTGGATCTGGAGACTGGTGGGGTGGAAAGTGAGGACAAGGGGAACCCTGTCACGGTTCTGATAGGGAGGGGAAGGGGTGAGGGTAGAGGTGCGGGAAATGGGCCGGACACGGTTGAGGGCCCTGTCAACAACAGTGTGGGGCAATCCTCGGTTGAGGAAAAATGAAGACATATCAGAAGCACTGTCATGGAAGGTAGCATCATCAGAGCAGATGCGTCGGAGATGGAGAAACTGGGAGAATGGAATGAAGTCCTTACAGGAGGCAGGATGTGAAGAAGTGTAGTCAAGGTAGCTGTGGGAGTCGGTGGGCTTATAATGAATTTTAGTAGATAGGGGATGGAGCCGGAGAAGTCGAGGAACATAGAACATAGAACATAGAACAGTACAGTACAGGCCCTTCGGCCCACGACGTTATGCCGAACCTTTAACCTACTCTAAGATCAAACTAACTACCTACCCTTCATTCTACTATCATCCATGTACCTAACCAAGAGTCGCTTAAATGTCCCTAATGTATCTGCTTCTACTACCACCGCTGGCAGTGCATTCCACGCATCCACCACTCTCTGTGTAAAGAACCTACCTCTGACATCTCCCCGAAACTTTCCTCCAATCACCTTAAAATTATGCCCCCTTGTGATAGCCCTTTCCGCCCTGGGAAAAAGTCTCTGGCTATCCACTCTATCTATGCCTCTCATCATCTTGTACCCCTCTATCAAGTCACCTCTCATCCTTCTTCGTTCCAATGAGAAAAGCCCTAGCACCCTCAACCTTTCTTCGTAGGACATGCCCTCCAGTCCAGGCAGCATCCTGGTAAATCTCCTCTGCACCCTCTCTAAAGCTTCCACATCCTTCCTATAATGAGGCGACCAGAACTGAACACAATATTCCAAGTGTGGTCTAACCAGGGCTTTATAGAGCTGCAGCATAACCTCGCGGCTCTTAAACCCAATCCCCCTGTTAATGAAAGCCAACACACCATACGCCTTCTTAACAACCTTATCAACTTGGGTGGTAACTTTGAGTGATCTATGGACATGGACCCCAAGATCCCTCTGTTCCTCCACACTACCAAGAATCCTATCTTTAAGCCTGTATTCTGCATTCAAATTCGACCTTCCAAAATGAATCATTTCACACTTTTCCAGGTTGAACTCCATCTGCCACTTCTCAGCCCAGCTCTGCATCCTGTCAATGTCCCGTTGCAACCTACAACAGCCTTCCACACTATCCACAACTCCAGCAACCTTCGTGTCATCGGCAAACTTGCTAACCCAGCCTTCCACTTCCTCATCCAAGTCATTTATAAAAATCACAAAGAGCAGAGGTCCCAGAACAGATCCCTGCGGAACACCACTGGTCACCGAGCTCCAGGCTGAATACTTTCCATTTACTACCACCCTCTGTCTTCTATGGGCCAGCCAATTCTGTATCCAGACAGCCAACTTTCCCTGTATCCCATGCCTCCTTACTTTCTGAATGAGCCTACCATGGGGAACCTTATCAAACGCCTTGCTAAAATCCATATACACCACATCCACTGCTCTTCCTTCATCAATGTGTTTTGTCACATCTTCAAAGAATTCAATAAGGCTTGTGAGGCATGACATGCCCCTCACAAAGTCATGCTGACTGTCTTTAATCAGACTATGCTTTTCCAAATAATCATAAATCCTGTCTCTCAGAATCCTCTCCAATAATTTGCCCACTACTGACGTAAGACTGACTGGTCTATAATTCCCAGGGTTATCCCTATTCCCTTTCTTGAACAAGGGAATAACATTTACCACCCTCCAATCATCTGGTACTACTCCAGTGGACAGTGAGGATGCAAAGATCATCGCCAAAGGTGCGGCAATCTCTTCCCTCGCTTCCCTTAATATCCTGGGGTATATCCCGTCTGGCCCCGGGGACTTATCTGTCCTCATGTCTTTCATAATTTCCAGCACATCCTCCCTCTTAACATCAACCTGTTCGAGCATATCAGCCTGTTTCACGCTGTCCTCACAAACGACCAGGTCCCTCTCACTAGTGAATACTGAAGCAAAGTATTCATTTAGGACCTCCCCTACCTCCTCCGACTTCAGGCACAAGTTCCCTCCACTATCCCTGATTGGCCCTACCCTCACTCTGGCCATCCTCTTCTACACATAAGTGTAGAACGCCTTGGGATTTTCCTTAATCCTGCCCGCCAATACTTTTTCATGTCCCCTTCTAGCTCTCCTAAGTCCATTCTTCAGTTACTTCCTGGCTTCCTTGTAACCCTCTAGAGCCCTGTCTGATCCTTGCTTCCTCAACCTTAAGTAAGCTTCCTTCTTCCTCTTGACTAGCTGTTCCACATCTCTTGTCATCCAAGGTTCATTCACCTTACCATCCCTTCCTTGCCTCATCGGGACAAACCTATCCAGCAGGAAGGGAAGGTAAGTGTTGGAGATGGACCATGTGAAGGGTGGAAATTAGAAGCAAAGTTGATCAAGTTTTCTAGTTCCGGGCGGAAGCAGGAAACGGCAACGATACAGTTATTGATGCACCGGAAAAAGCGTTGGGGGAGGGGGCCTGAGTAGGACTGGAACAAGGAATGTTTGACCTATCCCACAAAAAGACAGGCATAACTAGGACCCATGTGGGTACCCATAGCAACACCTTTTACTTGAAGGAAGTGAGTGGAGTTGAAGGAGAAGTTGTTCAATGTGAGAACAAGTTCAGCCAGGCGGAGGAGGGTGGTGGTAGATGGGGACTGGTTGGGCCTCTGTTCAGGGAAGAAGTGGAGAGCCCTCAAGCACGTGGGGGATGGAGGTGTAGGGAGATTGGACATCCATAGTGAAGAGGAGGCAGTTGGGACCAGGAAACTGGAAATTGTCAAAATGACATAGGGCGTCAGAAGAGCACGGATGTTGATGAGAAGAGATTGGACTCGGGAGAAAAGATAGAGTCAAGATAGGAAGAAATAAGTTCAGTGGGGCAGGAACAGGCTGAAACAATGGGTCTGCTGGGACAGTCCTGTTTGTGGATTTTGGGAAGGTGGTAGAAGCGGGCTGTCTGGTTGTGGGGCTATGAGATTGGAAGCTGTAGAGGGAAGTTCTCCAGAGAAGATGAGATCAGTGACTGTTCTGTGGACAGTAGCTTGATGTTTGGTGGTGGGGTCATGGTCCAGGGGGAGGTAGGAAGAATTGTCTGAGAGTTGGCACTGAGCCTCTGCAAAGTAGAGGTCGGTACACCAGACAACAACTGCACCACCCTTGTCTGCAGGTTTGATGACAATGTCGGGGTTAGACATGAGAGAACGGAGTGCGGCAAGTTCAGAGGGGGGCAGGTTAGAGTGAGTGAGGGGGGCAGAGAAATTGAGATGGCCTATGTCTCGCCGACAGTTTTCAATGAAAAGATCAAGAGAGGGTAAGAGGCCAGAGGGAGGGGTCCAGGTGGAGAGAGAATGTTGGAGGTGGGTGAATGGGTCTGCTGGTCGGGGGGGGGGGGGACTCCTGGTCAAAGAAGTGAGCACGGAGGCGAAGGCGACGGAAGAAGAGTTCAACGTCATGCTGAGCATGAAATTTATTGAGGTGGGGGCGTAAGGGGATAAAACTGAGTCATTTGTTGAGTACAAAACGTTCAGCATCAGAAAAGGGAAGGTCAGAGGGTATAGTGAATACACGGCAAGGGGTGAGATCAGAAGGAAGAAGGGTTCTGAAGAAGGGTCACTGACCTGAAGCGTTGACTCTGCTTCTCTCTCCAGATGCTACCAGACCTGCTGAGTGTTTCCAGCATTTCTTGTTTTTATGTCAGATCAGAAGGGGTGGGGTCAGAGGGAAGTGAAGGGGAAGAACTTTGGACACTTGAAGAAGTTGTTTACAAAGAAATGACAGGTCAAAGTTTTTGGAGGTCAAAAGGTTGACCTCCTGTTGTTGGTTTTGCTTTTGAATTGTTTTGAATTGGGGTTGAACTACATAAAAAGGGAACGAACTTCCAATGAGAGAAGAGAATACTTAAGGAAGGAAAGAAGACCACAACCCAGCTCAGCTTTCCAGCATCTCCCGAAAAGAGCCCGAGAAGTCCACTGTGTCAACTCATCTCGTCTCCTGTCTTTGAAGAAAGGCCTGCTAAATTAATTCTCAACGCCGCCTGAAAAGAACTGTTCTAAAAGATCCCAGTGACCCGTCTACGTGTACTTTGAGGCCAGACATGTATGCCAGTTTTGGAACACAACATATCTCATCTGCTGTTCCTTCAAGAATGAGCAAGTATTCAGCCCAAGTGCTTTGATTTTGTCTGTAATAGAGCTCTAAAAACAAAAATCCATTTATTTTTCCGGTTAACTGATGTGGGGCTAAGGTAAAAAGGGAACTTTAATTTTTCAATATTAGTGTTTATGCTTTACTTCATTATTAATTAAGACTTGTGTTTATTAAAAAAAAACCTGGTTGGTGTGTTTTATTCTGGGATAAAAATAGAGTCTATGATTGACCGTATCGGTAAATGGGAAAAAAATCTAAATATATGTTGTGACCCGTGGAGAGGTGGAACTAGAATAAACTCCTCCCGTCTCAGTTATAACAGTACACAATTCTGCTGTTGAATGATGAACACCAGTCTGGCTAGTGATGCCCATATCAAACGTGTGACCAGTAAGAAAGCAAAGTACATGGCTTGAAGCTGGAAAACACTTAATTGTTTACTGGAATCATTAAACAATGATCAGAAAAAGGAAACAATTAGACGGTAAGTGTTGTGCACAGTTAAGAAAATAATTAATTTCACCATTCACCATTCAAAAAATGATTTATTTGCAATCATAGCTTATTAAGGAGTAGTCAATATATGTAAATATTATGTATGACAAAACCTGTAACTAGTGCTATATAATATTTAATAATCATTAATCAGTAGAGTATAAAATGATTTGGAACAGTAACTGTTTTATAGATGATATTTGGTTATGTTTTTAAATTGAGAAGACAAGATTAAATTTGTATTGAATTTCAGTTCATAGGGTCAGAACGGCACAGAAGGAGGTCATTTGAGTCCATGCCGGCTGTCTATAGAGAAATCTAATCAGTCCCATTACCTGCTTCTATCCCCATAGCTCTGTAAGTTTATTTCCCTCAAGTGCCCATCAGATTTCTTAGTTGGATCATACTTGTAGACACGTTAAGCTGAAGCCCCATTTACCCTCTGAAGTGGATGTAAAAGATCCCATGTTACTATTCTGGAGAAGAACAGGGTAGTTTTCCCTGGTGTCCTGAATAATATTTACCCCTCAACCAACATCACTAAAACAGATTATTTTGTAATTATCTCCTTGCTCATTGTGGGATCTTGCTGTGTCCAAATTGCTGCCATGTTTCCGATATTGCAAATTCATCGGCCTTAAAGCACTTTGGCATGTCCTGAAGTTGTGAAAGAAGCTCTATACATGCAAGCTATTTCTTTGTTTCAGCCTGTCCAAGTTAGTGTTTGTGATCTGTTGTGATACTGCTTTAATTTCTTTAATACTGATAAACATACTACTGAATATGTATTTAGTTTAGTATACATCATTACAGGAAGTGATGTAAGTTAACATGTGATACAATCGTTGGAGCAGAGTTGGTCAGCAGGTACTACGTGTATTGAAGAACTCTCCTGGAATCCCATTATTTTTCAATAAAGAACCCTTTGTTTAGTTTACCAATCATTGTTATAGGTTTGATACGTTTGTGTTAAGAGCCAATAACATAATATGGTGGCGGAGACGTAGATGTACACAACGTATGAGCAGTGTTCGACAGTGGCAGCAATCACAAGCGCGACATCGTGGACAATGGGAGAAGGCATAAAAGTCAGGGACACACTGAAAATAGCTGGAAGAAGCAGCACCAGCGAGGTTTAGGACCGGATTTGAAAATCACCCTTGAGAATCAGTACTCCGAGAGTGTGAAGAATCTAAAGGGGAATTTTAACAGAATGATAGTTGACCAGAATGGCAGTCTTCTGGTGGAATTGGGCTTAAAAAAATAGTCAATCCAAATTGGGGCTGCGAGACTACACCGGCATTAAATGTCATGAGTTTCCCGCCAAAATGAACTCTGTGGGTGGAGTCTCCCTGTGCAGAGGCTGAAGGCCTGCACTGCAGCCACAGAGCCCAGGACATGACAGAAGTCCAGTGCTGCAGGCACAGTAGATCTGCACTATTTTTCCTCAAAGAGAAGTCATTGAAGGAAAAGTAGTTTAAGGGGAAAGCCCTGGCAAAAGAATTCTTGTAAAGCAAGAAATTTTGGCGCCATGACAACAAAGTATGCAGCTAATGAACGGAAGGTTCTGGATGATCTTCATGAATTCCAACTATTCTTCACAGTATATGGAGTGATGTTTTTTATACCTTGCAGTTGCCGAACCCGATAAGCAAGCAATAAAAATTAAGATAGTGATTGGCAATGAAGGTCTCCATCGCATCAACACTTCTGGACTGTCAGAAACAGACCAGAAAGACCCATCTAAACTCTGGACAATGCTGAAAGAGTCAAGGTCAACTTCAGAATCTATTGACTTGAACTGCTGGCCTATAGTCAACAGCCCAAAGAAACCATTGACCAGTTTGTCAGTAGATGTCAGGAAAAAAGGCAAAGATTACGATTTCTCAGACACAGAACTTTCCGAGAGAATAATGGAACAAGTAATTGCATCGACTCCAATAGAGGCATTTCAAAAGAATGTGCTTGATAAGAAAAAAGGTTACAATATCGACGGTCTACTTAAAGATGGCAGAAAATATGAAGCCAAAGTTGCGAGCAGCAATATAGACAAGAGCTTGGAACAGCAACAACCATAGATGAAGTAGCCAAGGCACCTCGATGGAGCAAGCTGTGTGGCAACTGTGGTCCAATGCATCAGCCATGTAACTATCCTGCGTTCAGAGATACATGCAAGGTACATGGTCTAAAGGGACACTGGGCAAGATTGTGTAGAAAATCTGGCAGTGAAGAAAGGGTCAGAAACCACAGCAAGCCACAGCTCAACAAAAAACAAATGCTGCCGAGTGGCAGAATATCACATATCTGCTAGACTGGGTATGCGGCAGGTGTTGAGGGAACCAACAAGAGGGGAAAACATATTTGACCTCGTCCTCACCAATCTGCCTGCCACAGATGCATCTGTCAATGACAGTATTCGTAGGAGTGACCACCGCACAGTCCTCGTGGAGACAAAGTCCCGCCTTCACATCGTGTTGTGTGGCACTATCACCGTGCAAAATGGGATAGATTTCGAACAGAACTAGAAATGCAAAACTGGGCATCCATGAGGTGCTGTGGGCCATCAGCAGCAGCAGAATTGTACTCAACCACAATCTGTAACCTCATGGCCTGGCATATCCCCCACTCTACCATTAACATCAAGCCAGCAGACTAACCCTGGTTCAATGAAGAGTGTAGGAGGGCATGCCAGGAGCAGCACCAGGCAAATCTCAAAATGAGGTGTCAACCTGGTGAAGCTACAACACAGGACTATCTGCGTGCCAAACTGCGTAAGCAGCATGCGATAGACAGAGCTAAGCGATTCCATAACTAATGGATCAGATCTAAGCTCTGCAGTCCTGCCACATCCAGCCATGAATGGTGTTGGACAATTAAACAACTAACTGGAGGATGTGGCTCCACAAATATTTTCATCTTCAATGATGGGGGAGCCCAGCACGTCAGTGCGAAATATAAGGCAGAAGCATTTGCAACAATCTTCAGCCAGAAGTGCCTAGTTGATGATCCACCTCGGCCTCCTCCTGAAGTCCCCAGCATTACAGCTGCTAGACTTCAGCTAATTCAATTCACTCCACGTGATATCAAGAAACGACTGAAGGCACTGGATACTGCAAACGCTATGGGCCCTGACAATATTCCAGCAATAGTACTGAAGACCTGTGCTCCAGAACTTGCTGCACCCCTAGCCAAGCTGTTCCAGTACAGCTACAACACTGGCATCTACCCGGCAATGTGGAAAATTGCCCAGGTATGTCCTGTATGCAAAAAGCAGGACACGTCCAACCCGGCCAATTACCGCCCCATCAGCCCACTCTCAATCATGAGTAAAGTGATGGAAGGTGTCAACAACAGTGCCATCTTGCGGCACTTGCTTAGCAATAACCTGTTTAGTAACGCTCAGTTTGGGTTCTGCCAGGGCCACTCAGCTCCTGACCTCATTATTCCTCGGGTGAAGGTGCTAAATTGGGGGAAGGCTAATTATAACAATATTAGGCAGGAACTGAAGAATTTAGATTGGGGACGGCTGTTTGAGGGTAAATCAACACCTGACATGTGGGAGTCTTTCAAACGTCAGTTGATTAGAATCCAGGACCAGCATGTTCCTGTGAGGAAGAAGGATAAGTTTGGCAAGTTTCGGGAACGTTGGATAATGCAAGAGATTGTGAGCCTAGTCAAAAAGAAAAAGGAAGCATTCGTAAGGGCTGGAAGGCTCGGAACAGATGAAGCCCTTGAGGAATATAAAGACAGTAGGAAGGAACTTAAGCAAGGAGTCAAGAGGGCTAAAAGGGGTCATGAAAAGTCATTGGCAAACAGGATTAAGGAAAATCCAAAGACTTTTTATACATATATAAAGAGCAAGAGGGTAACCAGGGAAAGGGTAGGCCCACTCAAGGATAGAGGAGGGAATCTATGTGTGGAGCCAGAGGAAATGGGCGAGGTACTAAATGAGTACTTTGCATCAGTATTCACCAAAGAGAAGGACTTGGTGGATGATGAGTCGAAGGAAGGGATTGTAGATAGTCTCGGTCATGTCATTATCAAAAACGGGGAAGTGTTGGGCGTCTTGAAAAGCATCAAGGTAGATAAGTCCCCGGGGCCTGATGGGATTTACCCCAGAATACTGAGGGAGGCAAGGGAGGAAATTGCTGGGGCCTTGACAGAAATCTTTGTACCCTCATTGGCTACAGGTGAAGTCCCAGAGGACTGGAGAATAGCCAATGTTGTTCCTTTGTTTAAGAAGGGTAGCAAGGATAATCCAGGAAATTAAAGGCCGGTGAGCCTTACGTCAGTGGTTGGGAAATTATTAGAGAGAATTCTTCGGGACAGGATTTACTCCCATTTGGAAACAAATGAAGTTATTAGCGAGAGGCAGCATGGTTTTGTGAAGGGGAGGGCGTGTCTCACAAACTTGATTGAGTTTTTTGAGGAAGTAACGAAGATGATTGATGAAGGAAAGGCAGTGGATGTTGTCTATATGGACTTCAGTAAAGCCTTTGACAAGGTCCCTCATGGCAGACTGGTACAAAAGGTGAAGTCACATGGGATCAGAGGTGAGCTGGCAAGATGGATACAGAACTGGCTCGGTTATAGAAGACAGAGGGTAGCAATGGAAGGGTGCTTTGCTGAATGGAGGGCTGTGACTAGTGGTGTTCCGCAGGGATCAGTGCTGGGACCTTTGGTGTTTGTAGTATATATAAATGATTTGGAGGAAAATGTAGCTGGTCTGATTAGTAAGTTTGTGGACGACACAAAGGTTGGTGGAGTTGCGGATAATGATAAGGATTGTCAGACGATACAGCAGGATATAGATCGGTTGGAGACTTGGGCGGAGAAATGGCAGATGGAGTTTAATCCAGACAAATGTGAGGTAATGCATTTTGGAAGATCTAATGCAGGTGGGACGTATACAGTAAATGGCAGAACCCTTAGGAGTATTGACAGGCAGAGAGATCTGGGCGTACAGGTCCACAGGTCACTGAAAGTGGCAACGCAGGTGGATAAGGTAGTCAAGAAGGCATACGGCATGCTTGCCTTCATCGGTCAGGGCATAGAGTATAAAAATTGACAAGTCATGTTGCAGCTGTACAGAACTTTAGTTAGGCCACACTTAGAATATTGCATGCAATTCTGGTCGCCACATTACCAGAAGGACGTGGAGGCTTTGGAGAGGGTTCAGAAGAGGTTTACCAGGATGTTGTCTGGTCTGGAGGGCATTAGCTATGAGGAGAGGTTGGATAAAGTCGGATTGTTTTCACTGGAACGACGGAGGTGGAGGGGCGACATGATAAAGGTTTACAAAGTTATGAGCGGCATGGACAGAGTGGATGCTCAGAAGCTTTTTCCCGGGGTGGAAGAGTCAGTTACTAGGGGACATAGGTTTAAGGTGCGAGGGGCAAAGTTTAGAGGGGATGTGCGAGGCAATTTCTTTACACAGAGGGTGGTGAGTGCCTGGAACTTGCTGCCGGGGGAGGTGGTGGAAGCAGGTACGATAGCGACGTTTAAGAGGATTCTTGACAAATACATGAATAGGATGGGAATAGAGGGATACGGTCCCCGGAAGTGTAGAAAGTTCTCGTTTAGGCAGGCATCAAGATCGGCGCAGGCTTGGAGGGCCGAATGGCCTGTTCCTGTGCTGTACTGTTCTTTGTTCTTTGTTCTTATTACAGCCTTGGTTCAAACATGGACAAAAGAGCTGAACTCAAGAGGTGAGGTGAGAGTGACTGCCCTTGACATCAAGGCAGCATTTGACCAAGTATGGCATCAAGGAGCCCTAGCTAAACTGAGGTCAATGGCAATCAGGGGGAATACCCTCTGCTGGCTGGAGTCATACCCAGCGCAAGGTAAGATGGTTGTGGTTGTTGGAGGTCAATCATCTGAGCTCCAGGACATCATTGCAGGAGTTCCTCAGGGTAGTGTCCGAGGCCCAACCATCTTCAGCTGCTTCATCAATGACCTTCCTTCAGTCATAAGGTGAGAAGTGGGGATGTTTGCTGATGATTGCACAATGTTCAACACCATTCGCAACTCCTCAGATACTGAAGCAGTCCGTGTAGAAATGCAGCAAGACCTGGACAATATCCAGACTTGGGCTGATAAATGGCAAGTAACATTTGCGCCACACAAGTGCCAGGTAATGACCATCTCCAACAAGAGAGAATCTAACCATCTCCCCTTGATATTCAACGGCATTACCATCACTGAATCCCCCACTGTCAACATCCTAGGGGCTACCATTGAGCCTAAACTGAACTGGAATAGCCATATAAATACCATGGCTACAAGAGCAGGTCAGAGGCTAGGAATCCTGAGGCGAGTAACTCACCTCCTGACTCCCCAAAGCCAGTCCACCATCTACAAGGCACAAGTCAGGAGTGCGATGGAATACTCTCCACTTGCCTGGATGGGTGCAGCTCCAACAACACTCAAGAAGTTCGACACCATCCAGGACAAAACAGCCCGCTTGATTGGCACCCCATCTACAAACATTCACTCCCTCCACCACCGACGCACAGTGGCAGCAGTGTGTACCATCTACATGATGCGCTGCAGCCACGCACCAAGGCTCCTGAGACAGCACCTTCCAAACCTGCGACCTCTCCCAACTAGAAGGACAAGAGCAGCAAATACATGGGAACACCACCACCTGCAAGTTCCCCTCCAAGTCACACACCACCCTGACTTGGAACTAATTCGCCATTTCTTCACTGTCACTGGGTCAAAATCCTGGAACTCCCTTCCTAACAGCACTGTGGGTATACCTACCTGAAATGGACTGCAGCAGTTCAAGAAGGCAGCTCACCACCACCTTCTCAAGGGCAATTAGGGATGGGCAATAAATGCTGGCCTGGCCAGTGATGCCCACATCCCATGAATGTATAAAAATAAAACATTTTTCACCTGAAAGACAGTGGAGTTCCCTCGATAGATCCACCACAGAAGTGCAGTGCCCAAATAAAGGACAAGATAAAGGCCGAGCTTGATACAATAGAATGACAACGGGTTATTCACGGTGTTCAGGAACACAGATTGGTGTAGCTCTATAACCACTTTAATTAAGAATGATGGTACCATTAGAGTATGCTTGGATCCCATAAGACTGAATTGAGTGCTCAAAAGGTGTCATTAGAAGATTCCTACTTAGAGGACCTCAACCCAAGGTCAAGAATAGCTACTGACATATTTACTGTCAGAGGTGATTTTTTGTTTGTTTGTGTGATGTGGGTGTCACTGGCTAGGCCAGCATTGATTGCCCATCCCTAATTGTCCTTGAACTGAGTGGCTTGCTAGGCCATTTTTAAGAGTCAACCACATTGCTGTGGATTTGGAGTCACATGTAGGCCAGACCAGTTAAGGACAGAAGATTTCCTTCCCTAAAGGGCATTAGTGCACCAGATGAGTTTTTACAACAATCAACAATGGTTTCATGGTCACCATTAAACTATCTTTTTCGTTTTCAGATTAATTGAATTCAGATTTCACCATCTGCCATGGTGGGATTCGAACTCATGTCCTCAGAGCAGTAGCCTGGGTGTCTGGATTACTAGTCCAGTGACATTGCCACTACGCCACTGCCTCCCCCATAGCAGGTGACTTCTTACTTATTACTGACAACTTCTCCAAATTTCCTATTGTTCGCCAACTGAAGGATACATCAAGTGCATCAGTTGCAATCATGATGAGTGCAGTTTTCAGTCTTTTTGGTTCCCTGGGAGAGATAGTTTCAGATAACGGTCCACAGTACACTGGTAAACTATTTCAAGACATGCACAAAGTGAGTTGTAAATCACGTTATGACATCTCCACACTATCCAAGTTCGAATGGACTACCGGAAAGGATGGTGCGGACGGTAAAGTCACTAATCTTGAAATGTAAGGAGACCAATTAAGACATTCAGGAAGCAATGTTGCACCTATGAGCAGCACCACTAGACATGGGATTACCTTCCCCAGCAGAGATCACATTCAGAAGGCAAGTGAGGACAACTCTTCTGAGTCATCATCTGATGAGATCATTGTCAGTTCAAGATAAAGTATTGGTAAGACAAAAGAAAATAAAGATCACTCATGATAAAGATGCAGATGTGGAGTTGTCTCCTTTGCAGGTAGGACAAAAGGTCAGAGTGATATACCCACAAGAGAAGAGATGGTTGCCTGCGGAAGTGTTCACGATCTGTAATGAGCCACAGTCATACGAGGTAAGCACCCCAAATGGAGTGATGTTAAGAGGAATAGATGTCAGCTGAGAGAGTTATCCAACAGCATCAAACCTAACACTCCTGTAGTGTCAAGAACACATTCACATTCAAGTTCTGAGAGTGGAGTTAAGGAAGATGACATGTACAACACTCTAGTACAAGATAATTGTCAGTCTAGACCTTTGAGCCAAGAGAAAAGAATTGACAATTTTAGATCTCAGCAAAGTTTCACTGTTACCAGATCAAGTCCAGTCAGCAGACCACTGTGTGTTTTAGAGACACTTGAATAATTAATGTGAGAGTCCACAAACGTGTAAATACTGTTCACAATTATCCTATTCCATTATGTACATAGTTTAAAACTTACGTAATTTTTCCATTTAAGGAAAGGAGGATGTTGTGATATTACTTTAACTGCTTTAATATTGATTAACATACTTTTGAATATGTAAATAATTTCGTATGCATCATCACAGGAAGTGATGCAAGTTAACATGAGAGACTGTAGTTGGATCGGTGTTAGTCAGTGGGTATCATGTGTATTGAATAACTGTCCCATAAAGAACCAGTCATTTAGTTTGCCAATCATTGCTATAGTGTCTGGCGCATTTGTGTTAAGAGCCAATAACACAACATCCTCCAATATTCCTATAACCTGCTTTCCTTCAACCTCCCTTCGGAGTTCTGATTGGGTTAAAGTCAAATCTGCATGGACAGCCTGCAAACTTTTTAAATTGTAAATTTCTCACTCTATGCAAATTATTATGTTATATATTATTAGAATATAACAAAACATCCTTTCTTATACAAATTGACTGTGATCTCATTGTCACCAGGGGACTTACATAACATTAACTGATTAACTACCTCCAAACTATTCACACTGCTAATAGGACTCTGTAATATTGATTCTTCAGGATCACTAATCTTAGAATCCTCAATAGACTATTTAAAAAATCCTCCTGAACATCATTCGTCTGCACCTGCAGAATAATTGGCCATGTAGCAACCCATTCAGAAAAAACATTTCAACATTAATACCCCTGAAGCTTCTAAACAATGTTATTGGTCATACGTACTGACCTTTACTAGGTAATTGGTAACTAGCTCAGCATTCCTTATTCATCAGAATGTAATCAATTATCCATGGAAAGAATGATTGACAAGCAACTCTGGTGCAGATAGGACAATTGGAAAGGGAGTTTCAGAGATATGTATGTGTGTTTATTCTCTCTATTTTTCTACATTGTTCAGATTAATGGTTTGTTTGTCCGCCTTGTTTTGATGTTGATGGTGCATCTCCATTCCTTGGCTCAGTTGGTTGCACTCTTGCTGCTGAATCTGCTTAACTCCACCTCTGTAATATTGCCTGACTTCGCCCCTGTCTCAGCTCATCTGTGCTGAATCCCTCATTCGTTCCTTCATTACTTCTGTACTTGACTATTCCAATGCACTCCTGGCAGGCTTCCGGAAATTTGAGGTCACCTGCTGCCCGTGTCCTAACTCGCACCAAGTTCCGTCCTCCTATCATCCCTGTGCTCGCTGACCTACACTGGCTCCGGGTCAAGCAATATCTTGATTTTTGAAATTCTCGTCCTTGTTTTCAAGTCCCTCCATGGCCCCACCCCTCCCTATCTCTGTAATCTCCTCCAGCCCCATTATCCTCCGAGATATCTGCACACCTCTAATTCTAGCCTCTTGAGTATCCCTGACTTTAAATGCTCCACTATTGGAGACCATGTCTTCAGTTGTTTGGGTCCCAAGCTCTGGAATACCCTCCCTATACCCCTCTGCCTTGCTACCTCACTTACCTCCTTTATGCGACCCCTTAAAATCTACCTCTTTGGCCAAGCTTTTGGTCATCTGACTTAATATCTTTAATATCTTCTTATGCGGCTCGGTGCCATCCTCTGTTTTCTAATGTTCCTGTGAAGCACCTTGGGAAGTTTTATTACATTCAAGGTGCTATATAAATATAAGTTATTGTTGTTGAATCAGAATGTTTTGGATTCAAGTCCTGCTCCAGAGACTTGAGTGCACAATCTCACTTGACACTTCATTGTAAGACTGAGGGAGTGCTGCAATGCCAGAGGTGCTATCTTTGGATTGAGTTATTAAACTGAGGTCCCATCAGCCAGATCAGTTGCAAGAGAAAGAAAAGCTTGTGACACTATTTAAACAACAGCTGGTAGTTCACTTGGGATCCTGGCAATAGCTTCACTACCAAACAATAAAAACAAGAATATATTTCCTGAATATTCCTTTGCTTGATTGAACTCAACTATTCCAATGGTCTCCTGAGCAACTACAACTCCTCCTAGATCTCTGCACTCCTCCAATTCTTGCCACTTGTGCATCCACAATTTTCTTCTCCCCACCATTGGTGGCCATGCCCTCAGCTGCCTAGGCCCCATTTCTCTAGAACATCCTCCCTATGCCTCTTCTCTTCTCTACCTCTCTCTCCCCCTTTAAGATGCTCCTTAAATCTTACCTCCACCTGTCCTAATATCTCCTTACTTGGCAGTGCCAAAATTTTGCTTGATAACATTCCTGTGAAGCATCGTGGGATGTTTTACTATGTTAAAGGCACTACA
This sequence comes from Heterodontus francisci, assembly GCF_036365525.1. Lineage (NCBI taxonomy): Eukaryota > Metazoa > Chordata > Chondrichthyes > Heterodontiformes > Heterodontidae > Heterodontus > Heterodontus francisci. The sequence continues at coordinate 113,222,075 of NC_090382.1, forward strand.
TAAATGCAAGTTGTTGTTCTTGTTGTTGTGACATCTTGAAGAGTTGAGAAGGTTCTGCAGGTCTTTTATTTAGACTGTTACCTTGTACTAGCATCCAAGCATGTTTGTTTACAAAAAACATTTCCTACTAAAGGGTTAACACCGTAGCACTCTATGGGCTGGATTTTATCGAGCCCCCGATGTTGGGCTACTTGGTGGGGGGGGCTGGTGGGGGCAGGGAGGTGGCTGGAAGAAGGGTCCGGAAGAGGCTCGCCACGGAGACTGATGCCAGGAGGGACTGGCCCGATCCTCCCGATGGCGGTGAGGCTCCGTGGTGGCCCCCCCCCCCACCCCTGTGGGTGATAGGAACAGCATTTCAATATTTAAGTTGATAAGATCAATAAATTTAAATCAACTTACCTGCAATCCTCCAGGCCCACCACGATCCTCACTGCGGTGGCCGGCACTCCTGCGCCTTCAATTCCCCGTCTGGGGAAAGTCGGCATGACACCGGGGGAGGTGGGAGGAGTTACGATTTTCAGTGCTGGGGGGGGCCGGGGATCAAATAGATGTAATGAATGTAGGGGATGGTGGGAAGGGGTGAACTTTCAACTTTGTGGGGGGAAGGTCAGAATTTAAAGGTAAGTGTTCCTGGGGGGGGGCAATGGGCAAATACCTAAAGTCATTTTTATTTGTGGGGGGGGGGGTGTTGGAAAGGGGTGCTACAATTTATTTTGTAAATTTTGGGGGAGGCGTTCACTTTAAAAATTCAGATTTTCCAGCCAGGCTGCCCTTTAATAATGGCGCCAGTGCCTGCGAACAAGCAGCTGACGCCATTGCCGGCAACGGACAGCTCGCCCCCTCCACGTGACATGGGGGGGGGGGGGGTTGGTCCTCCCCGGCTATTTAAATGAGCCTCTGCGCGGGAGATCACAGTGGCTCTTCGGCGTGCAGCCCACGTGTGCCATTTTCTGAGTTCACTGCCGAGAGCAGCAGTGGGCTCCTAAAATCCAGCCCTACGTGTTGGCACGGTGAAGTGAATTGGCTCTATTGTGTTAGAGGCATATCTCCCATCCATTCTCCATCGAATGAGGCTCTGCACCGAGGGGGTAGCCTCACTGACTTAAATATCTGTGACCTAGAGAAGTAATTAACTAGAAGGTCAATTCTGACAAGTGAATAAAGTAAAAGCCCTTGTGACTCTGCTTGATTATTTTAATTTGTTTTTGCTGAGTGGTGGGTTGGGAGGGGACTGGAATCCATTTAAATAACGAGTGCAGGGGGACCTTTCCTCTGTGTGTAGCAGAATTGGAATTGCTTCCTTTCTGCACCTGGTTTTGGAGTGGTAAACAGTCAGACCTGGAAATTCCGCTCGATTGTGTTGGCTTTCTCAGTGTGATTTGCCCAAAATCAATGCAACTGGTGTAAAAGATTTTGAGTGCAAATTGTGTTCAGTGCATCTTGAGTTTCCGCAATTTTGTGCGCTAGTTATCACTCTAGAAGCCAGCTCCACCCACAAAACCTCCACGCCACTAGGATGAATTCCTCACCGTTTCCGCTAATTGCACTCATTTGCAGGCTTTTGAGGAGGCTCCAAAAATTAAAAGTCCTTTGGGAATAAGGACAGGCATGTTTTGAAAAACAAAGTTATGAAGAAATTCACTACCCCAATCTAGTTGAAAATAATTCTATACATTTTAAAAAAATCACTTTCAGTAATTTATAATGGGCTCACTGATAGATGGTGGATTAACACCATGATTTAAAGTACTGGTTTTTTAATGCTAAACCCAACTTTAACTGAAATAATTCAATTGCACCAAGTTACCAGTCTTCAATATATCAAGAAATATTTGTTAAAGCCAAGTTTTTTTCTTAAAAGTATTGCATTCTAATATGCTGCCTGATTGTGCTGGTGCATGGCAGATTTTGCTTTCAGTAATATGCAAATGATTTTGGGCAGAAACTTGGGGTAAAAAAACACTTTTCAAAACAGGCACAATTTTGGGTGCAATTTGCACTGGAATCACCGATTGTGCCCAAAGCGGAAATGCTTGATCTTCCCCTGCATTTCCACTGTTCCTTGAGCAATTCCTTAGTAAGAGAAAATAAGACTGGATAGATGCAACTCAAAAGAAAAATCCTACGTTTAGAGAGCACTATTCACAACCTTAGAATGTTCCAAAGTGCATTAAAACCAATGAAGTACTTTTTTGAAGTGTGGTTACTGTTGTAATGTAAGAAACACGGCCTCCAATTTGTGCACAGCAAGGTCACAAATAACAATGTGATAATAGCCAGATAATCTATTTCAGTGATGCTCCTTGAGGCATAAATATTGAGCTGAACATTGGGGAGAACTCCTCTGCTCTGCTTCGAAATAGCGACAAAGGATCTTTTATATCCACCTGGGAAGCATCCTTGGTTTAAAATCTCATCTGAAAGATGGCATCTCCAACAGTGCAGCACTCCCTCAGTACTGAACTGGAGTATCAGTATTCAAAGTATTTTGTTTGTTCATCAGGTCCAGTGAACACTGCACCAGTGAGAGTCAGTGCCGTCAGGAAACTGTTAGATCTGAATAAACACTCAAATTTCTGTGGTAAAAACTAGTTACTTTTACTTCCAGACCCTCTTGATCAATTGTTCTGAATAATCTTGGTAAAAGATTAAGTTTCATTCCCCTTGCACTTTCTCCATACCCTTTTACATTTTTCTTCTTCAAATATTTATCCACTTACTTTCAAAAGCTGTTATAGCTGCTACTTCCACCATTATTTCTCCGAGGGCACGCCACATCCTGACAGATCTTTGCATAATAATAATTTTAAAAATTCTGAACCTATGCTTTGTACTTTTGGTGATGATTTTAAAATAATACCCATTAGTTATCAATCCACTATACAATGGAGATAGTTCTTTCCAATTTATTTCAGCAAAACCCCCTCATAATTTTGAACATCTCTTTAGATTTCCTCTTAACCTTCTTGTAATGAACAAAATTCCACTTTCTCCTCATAACAAAAGCCTCTTTTGCCTGGCATCATCTTAGCGAATCACATCTGCACCCTTTCTAAGGTTTTGGTATCCTTCATTAAGTAAAGTTCCCAAAACTAGACTCTGTACTCCACCAGTATGCAGTAACACCTGGACAGTATTCGGGCTTGGGCTGATAAGTGGCAAGTAACATTTGTGCCACACAATTGCCAGGCAATGACCATCTCCAACAAGGGAGAGTCTAACCATCTCCATTTCATATTCAATGGCAGTGCCATCGCCAAATCCCCCAACATGAGTTTCCTGCAGGTCACCATTGACCAGAAACTTGACTGGACCAACCATATAAATACTTTAGCTACAAAAGCAGGTCAGAGGCTGGGAATTCTGTAGCAAGTGCCTCACCTCCTTTCTCCCCAAAACCTGTCCACCTACAAGGCACAACTCAGGAGTGTGATGGAATACTCTCCACTTACCTGGACAAGTGCAGCTCCAACAATACTCAAGAAGCTCGACACTATCCAGGACAAAACAGCCTGCTTGATCAACAACTCATCTACCATCTTCACCATTCACTCTCTCCACACCAAGGCACAGGGGCAGCAGTGTGTACCATCTACAAGATGCACTGCAGGAACTCAAAAAGGCTCCTTCGACAGCACCTTCCAAACCCGCATCCTCTCCTACCTAGAAAAATAAGGGCAACAGGTGCACAGTGACACCAACAGCTGCAAGTTCCCCTCTAAGCCACACACCATCCTGACTTGGAACTATATTGCTGTTCATTCACTGTCGCTGGGTCAAAATCCTGGAACTCTATGTTCTAATCCAGAAAGCCAAGCAGTGAAGGATAGAACTGGAGCCAATCTTTAGATGATTTTATGAGCTTTTATTGACACACAATACACATTACAAACATACACTTCCTAACCCAACAACCACAGTTTCAGTCTGTTCCTATACAAAAGGGTTCAAGTGAATGTCCAATTAATGTCCACCACCTGCATACAATCAAACACAATTAATTTTTAATTAACACTCCCTCCCTCCAGTACGAGGACTGCAGTGGCTCAGGAAGGCAACTCACCACCACCTTCTCAAGGACAATTAGGGATGGGCAATAAATATGTCCTGTACTTTATATGACTATGAGTAGCTCCATGAGTTGTCAAAAAAGCATCCCAGGCTCAATTATTTCAGTGAGTTTTATTGAAATTTACATATGATTGTATGATATTTACATACAATTATAATCTTTAAGTTATAAATTATGAATTTAGGCAGTCACTATGTCTGTGTAGGCTACCTGTTTGTCTGAACCCCTTCTTTCTCCTTTGGGAATGTTTTACTTGAGCAATCTAAAGGTAGATTTTACAAGCTTCTGTTCTCCTGTGGGGGTAAGATTGAGTGGAGACATCTATCAGGAATTCCATCATGGAGGCCCCTGCAGGATCATCTGGGAGTAAAATATACCCTGTACACCAGCACTAAAACATGATAATTAAAAATTAAGCATTTTACAATTCCAGTTTAAATAAATCACCCATTGTTAATCTAAAGAATGACTGAATAAAATGCAGTCAACTCATTAAGATCTCCATTTTCTCAATCTCTTCTACCAAATAAGTTTCCTGCAGAAAGACATAAAAATTTAATGCCCATAAATGATTGAAAGAATCATACGCCTTTTTATCTTATTACCTTAATGCCATTTATTTAAGGTAATTATCTGCAGCATACAGTACTTAACTAGGATTAATGAGTTTTCAACAAGAGAGACAAGACAAAATACACAAAGCAGAAATTATGTTGCGCCTGCAGTTTTCAGTGTGTTGCTGAGTTTGATCAGTGTGGGATGGCCAATTTTGGGCGAGGTGGCAGATATTTTAATACAATCTTTTAGTAAGAGTGTGGAAGAGTTTGGAAGATATTTGGAACCGGGATGCAGATTCAGCATTGCCAACTGTCGTGACTCAGTTAATGATTTATTGGTACGGTCATCTTAATGCATGCAAGTGAGAGAGAGAGAAAATTTAAAAGATACGAAAATCCATTAATCATTCACAAATTTCATAATGCTGAAGCAGCCATTATGATTGAGGCTTCATTTATAAGTAGCTCTTCTTCTGAGAATGTTACAACAACAGCACTTTAAACATGGTTCAAAAATGTCCCAAGCCCTTCAGAGGAAAGTTATTAAACAATATTTGGCGCTGAGTCATATAGGACATATTTGTTATTTTCTTCTCTTCCCCCCACTCCTTTCCCTGCCTTGTTTAAGAACCTTTAAATGCCCCCAGTTTTGATGAAAGGTCACAGACCTGAAACGTTAACTCTGCTTCTCTTTCCACAGATGCTGCCAGACATGCCGAATATTTCCCGCACTTTCTGTTTTTATTTCAGATTTCCAGCATCTACGGTACTTTGGTGTAGGGGATATTAGAGCAGGTTACCAAAAGCTCGGTCAAAGAGGTAGGTCCTAAGGACTGTCTTAAAGGAGGACAGCGTGTTAGGCTGAAAGGTTTAGGGAGGGAATCCCAGAGCTTAGGGCCCAGGCAGCTGAAGGCATTGCAGAGCCATGAAAATTGAGGATGAGGCCAGAATTGAAACAGTGGAGGGCTGGAGAAGGTTACAGAGTTAGGGAGGGTCGAGGTCACAGAGCCATTTGAAAACAGGGATAAGAATTTTAAAGTTGAGGCGTTGCAAGGCCAGGAGCGAATGCTTTTCAGACTGGGGGATGATAGACAGTGGTGTCCCCCAAGGGTCAGTACTGGGACCACTGCTTTTTTTGTTACATATAAATGACTTGGAACTTGGAATACAGAGTAGAATCTCAAAATTTGTTGATGACATCAAACTTGGGGGCGCGGCAAAGAGTGAGAATGGTATGAACTGTCTATAACAGGACATAGATAGGCTAACAGAATGGGCAGAGAGGTAGCAGATGGAATTTAATACTAACAAGTGAGGTGATGCATTTTGGTAGAAGGAATCGGGAGAGAAAATATATATTCAATGGCACAATTCTAAAGAGTGTGCAGGAACAGAGGGACCTGGGGGTGCATGTACATTGATCTTTGAAGATGGCAGGATATATTGAGAGAGTGGTTCGTAAAGCATATGGAAACTTGGGCTTCATTAACAGAGACATTGAGTACAGAAACAGGGAAGTTATGTTGAATGTTTCTGAAGCTCTGGTTAGGCCCCAACTGGAGTATTGCATCCAGTTCTGCTCACCACACCTCAGGAAGGATGTGAGGATCCTTGAGAGGGTACAGAGGAGATTTACCAGAATGGTTCCAGGGATGGAGGATTTTAGTTACAAGGTTAGGTTGGAAAAGCTGGGATTGTTCTCCTTAGAACAAAGGAGATTGAGGGGAGATTTTATAGAAGGGTACAAGATTATGATAGGTTTAGATAAGTTAGACAAGGAAAAACTGTCCCCATTAACAAATGGTACAAGGAATAGGGGACACAGATTGAATGTTTTGGGCAAAAGATGCAGGGGGAATATGAGGAAGCACTTTTTTGCACAGTGGGTGGTCATGAGCTGGAACTCGCTGCCCAGAAGAGTGGTGGAAGTGGAAATGATCAATAACTTCAAGAGGAAGTTGGATGACCACCTGAGAGAAATAGACTTACAGGGCTACAGGAATTATGTCAGGGTGTGTGACTGTGCCATTGAATACATATTTGTGTCAGGGCATGGGACTGTGCATAGCTCTGTGGAGAATGGCTTGAACTTAATGGGCCAAATGGCCTCCTTCTGTGCGGTAAATGACTCTATGACTCTATGACAATACAGGTCAATGAGCACAGAGCTGATGGGTGAATATGTTCAGCAGGGAAATGATTGCTTCTGCAGGCAAAGCGCAAAGAGAAAGAAAGAAAGACCTTTCATTTATATGCGCAGTTCAGACCTTAGTGATGACGTCAGCGCTTAGCTGTATTGTCAGGAGACCCTCTGTTCATTTATATAGTGCCTTTCATGTCTCAGGAAATCTCAATGTGCTTTGCAGTAAGCTGAGCTTCTGGGTCATTGCTCTCAGGGACCGACACCAAGTACAGCTTTGAGATGAAGCAGAGTTAGAAGGCTTGGGATGATTGAACCAGGTTGTCAGTCCCTATTTCAAAGTTATATTCACTGACTTTATTTGTATCTAATCAGTTGATCACCTATAGCACTGAACATAATTCATCAAGGACAATTTGAAGTTTTCAGGTCAAGCTGGGTTAAAGGGTGGATATTATCAAACCACTGCGGTTGGGCATTCAGAGGGAAGAGGAGGAGACAAATGGGAGGGAAGGGAGAGAGGCAGAAGGGAAGAGGAAAGGAGGAGAGCTGGAGATGGGAAAGGAAAATCAGAAGAGGAGGGGAGGTGAGGAAAAGAGGGGTGTGAGACGAGAAAGGGAATAGGGAGGAATGAGGAGAGGGAGAGAGGGGGAAGGGAAATCAAAAGTAGGGGAGGGAAAAGAGAGAGAGGAGGGGTGAGGCATAAAGGAAGAGATGGGTATTGGGAGAGGACAAAGGGAGTTGGGATGGGGAGAGGAGAGGAGTGAGAAGACAATGAGGGAGGAGAGTGGAAAGGAGGGGGGAGTGGAAAGGAAGCAAGGTGGAAGAGTGGGAGGGATGCAGAAAGGGGAGAGAGAGAAGACAGTGGGAGTGGAGAGGGTGGGGGAGGAGGAAGGGAGAGAGGAGGGAGGAGGAAATGAGATGGGAGAGGAAGGTAAGTGTGAGGAGTAGTTTACTCCCAAACAGCCTGAAACTGTGTCATGTGGAGCTGTGGGTGATGGATGAGGTTAGAAGAAGGGGACAAAACTGAACACCACCCTAAGTCCCAACTCACACTCTCAACTCTGCTCTGTGTGTGTGTCCCTTCCTCCACTGCCTTAAAACCTACCTCTGACCATCCCTCAGGTCACCTTCCCTAGCTTTTCCCTCAACTGCCGCTGGATGCCAAATGCCCCTACTCACCCCAGCCTGGTGCCTTGAGACATTTTTCTTTGTGAACGGCAATCTATCAATGTCAGCTGTGGATTTGGGGGTCACACTCACACCTGGGTCAGAAGGTTGTGGGGTCAAGTCCCACTCTGGTGACTTGAGCACAAAATCGAGGCTGATAATACAGTACTGAGGGAGTGCTGCACTGTTGGATGTGCTGTCTTTAGAGGAGATGTTAAACAGAGGTATGTCCGCTCTCTCAAATGGATGTAAAAAACCCACAATATGATTTTGAAGAAGAACAGGGGAATTTTCCTCAGTGGCCTTTCCAATATTTCTCCCTCAATCAACATCACTAAAACAGATTATCTGCTCAATCTCTCATAGCAGTTTGCAAGATCTTACTGCAAATTGGACCTAAAAACTGCACAGCAATGCACGAAAAGAAAAATACGGCTGTACCTTACCAGAGTAAAAGAAACATTAATTATGCTTTGGGTAAAGGGATTAACAGTTTAGAGAGTTTTTAAATCCTGGACCTTAACTGCTTAGAATTCTCCCAGGATGCTGGATTGGATCACTGGTTAAATTACTTGTGCAATTTTACTGTTCTAATAAATGATCACTTCCATTTGGTTCCTATGAGAAAACCGGCAGTTCTGTCCATTATTTGCAAGACATTGAACTCCTCAGTGTGCGAAACATGCCAATTATTTCTTCGAGACCTTAGTCCTTGCTTGTACAGGGCTATGTTCCCTGCACTCACTGCTCTGATTCATTTAGCATGGGCAATAAACCCATATTGATGCTAAATCCAAACATCTGGAAAGTTGTGTTGGGAGGACAGCGGGGAGCAAAGATTCTTCTGGAGCTGTTCTGAGTATTTTTTCTTGCAATAAGTTAATAGGATTGGTGGAACTAGTCTCCGGGGAAAGACAGTGAAGCAGACAGTTTAGCTGAGTTCCAGAGGAAATTGGACATGTTTCTGGACAGAAGGAGAACAAAGGGTACGGGGGAGAGGGCTGGGTAAATGAGATTGAGATTATTCAAAAAGGATTTGTTGAATATGATGGATTTTTCATGAAGCTATTTATCATTCCATGTTCAAGAAAGTTTCCCTTGTGAAATTAGCATGCCAAGAACTCGGGATATATATAATGTGTCATCGTCGCTTTACCCTGCCAATGGGAAAGATTCCTACAGCCAGCTCATACTCTGAGAATTACCCGTTTAAAGATCAATGTAACAGCAATAACAGTTGCATTTATGTAGCACCTTTGGTGTAGTAAGTACATCCCGAGGTACGTCACAGGAGCTTTGGCAAACATAACTTTAGGAGATATTAGCACCGACGATTGCTCAAAGTGATATGATTTAAGGAGTGACACAAAGGAGGAGAGAGATGTAGAGAGACGGAGAGGTTTAAAGTAGGAAAGATTTGAGATTCTTTAGGGCCTTTCAGGACATCCCAAAGAGCTTTACATCCAATCAAGAGCTTTTGAAGTGTGGTCTCTGTTGTAATGCAGGAAGTTTATGGAGAGAATTCCAGAGCTTAGGGCCCAGGGAGCTGAAGGTACAACTGCCAATGGTGGAGCGATGAAAATTGGGGATACAGAAGAAGGCAGAATTGGACCATCGCAGGGATCACGGAGGGTTGTAGGGCTGGAGGAGATTACAGAGATAGGTAGAGGTGAGGCCATGAAGGAATTTGACACAAGGACGAGAATTTTAAATTTGAGGCATGGCCAGAGAGCAGGCTAATGCAGGTTAGTGAGCAGAAAGGGTGATGGGTGAAAAGGACTTGGTGCAAGTTAGGATACGGGCAGCAGACTTTTTTGGATAAGCTCATGTTTCTGGAATGTGGAAGATGGGAAGGTAATGCAATATTTGAGTCTAGAGGTAACAAAGGCAAATGATGAGGGTTTCAGCAGCATAAGCAGTGGTGGAGATGGGCGCAGTTACAGAGATGGAAGTAGGCGGTCTTGGTGATGGGGAGGTTATGGGAACAGAAGCTCAGCTCAGCTCATTGGAAACCAAAGGTTGCCACAATCTTGGCGCAGTGGTTAGCACTGCAGCCTCACAGCTCCAGCGACCCGGGTTCAAATCCTGGGTACTGCCTGTGTGGAGTTTGCAGGTTCTCCCTGTGTCTGCGTGGGTTTCCTCCGGGTGCTCCGGTTTCCTCCCCCAAGCCAAAAGACTTGCAGGTTGGTAGGTAAATTGACCATTATAAATTGCCCCTAGTATAGGTAGGTGGTAGGGAAACATAGGGACAGGTGGGGATGTGGTAGGAATATGGGATTAGTGTAGGATTAGTATAAATGGGTGGTTGATGGTCGGCACAGACTCGGTGGGCCGAAGGGCCTGTTTCAGTGCTGTATCTCTAAAACTAAAACTAAAAACTAAATTCATATAAGGGCCAATTGTGCAGTGGCAGTTTTGGGGGAACTGTGAACGGTTCTTGGAATTGGGGAGATACAGCTGAGCACACATTCCACTAAACTCTACATCTGTGATCTACTTTCTAGCCGTACATCTCATAGGAGATCTGGTTTCTATTTCCAACAAGGTTCAATATCATCAAAATTCATTAGCAATACTGAGAAAATGACTAAAGGCATACAGGTAGAATTCCTACTCGGGTTCACCAATCACCTGCTGAAGCTTGGGGTAAGATTGGCACAAATCCTGGAACATGAATGGCTGTGTCCAGTGTTTCACGGGGTTTCCCTTAAACGTATTGGCAGGAGATCAGACAAATTACTGCACAGCCTCATGCCTCTTTCTATTTTGACATTCAGCGCATCCCCATTTTACATCGTTCCACCATTCACAGCCATGCCTTCAGCTGCCTAGACCTTAAGCTCTGGAGTCTGAGAGTCATAGATTCATTTACAACATAGAAGGAGGCCATTCAACCCATCAAGTCTATGCTGGCTCTCCGTGGAGTTATCCAGTCAATCCCACTCCCTCACTTGATCCCTGTAGCCCTGCAAGTTTATTTCCTTCAGGTGCCCACCCAATTTCCTTTTGAAGTCATTAATATACAAACTGGGTGGTTTTATTTTAATAAAAAAAAGACAACAGATTGTCTCAACTTCCACCAGCCTCATGGGCAGCGAGTTCCAGGTCATTACCACTCACTGTGTCAAAATTTTTTTTCCTCATGTTCCCCCTACATATCTTGCCAAAACTGTCAATCTGTGCCCCTTAGTCCTTGTACCATCAGTTAATAGAAACAGTTTTTCCTTGTCTATCTAAGCTAAGCCTATTGTAATCTTGCAGACCTCTATCAAATTTCCCCTCAATCTCCTTTGTTCCAGGGAGAACAACCCCAGCTTTTCCAACCTAACTTTGGAACTAAAATCCCTCATCCCTGGAACCATTCTGGTAAATCTCCTCTGCACCCTCTCCAGGACCCTCACATCCTTGTTGAAGTGTGATGACCAGAACTGGATGCAAAACTCTAGTTGGGGCCTTTCCAGAGCTTTATAAAGGAGAATTCTTTTCACTTAGAGGGTGCTGGGGGTCTGGAACTCACTGCCTGAAAGGGTGGTAGAAGCAGAAACCCTCATCGCTTTTAAAAAACAATTGGATATGCAGTTGAGGTGCTGTAACAGGAAAGTGAGATTAGCCTGGATAGCTGTTTTTCAGCTGGACCGGCCACAATGGGCCTTTCGTTGCCATAAATCTCTAAGATTCTTTGATTCTATAAATGCAAGCTTTCTTTTCAGAGGATTGTCTGGGAATAAACCACTTCTCTGTCAGATAACAAAATTGCTAATAACAGGGATTCCCCACAGAAGCGCAAATGGACCCCAAACATGAAATAGAATAAGCAGATGGTCTCAGTCCCTGGAGAGTGCATTGATCAGTATTTTAGTGAGTTTCTGATCACAACTGTGTCCTGTTCAATGTGTGTGTGGGCGACTCTGTAATGGAGACTGATAGTACCAATCATTTTCTATTTGTATTACTGAAATTTAGTAGAATGTTCAATCATTTCAAAAATCCATTTAACATTAGATCTATTGGCACAGACTTCAAAACTCGGGAAGAAGCATGTTTTGATGAATTGTTGGAAAATACCAGCCAATACAGTGTGGATAAAATTAAAGCACATCTATCTTGGAATAATGTTCAGAAATATTGGGCCTAAACCATTAGGTAGATTTTATTGTGGCGTGGCACAAATATAATTTAATCTTTTAAACTTAGTGTGGGTGTCAGCTGTTGCCCAGTTGGTAGAAGTCTCTCTGAGTTAAAGGGCTGGATTTTAGTGAGCCCTAGATCTCGGGATCCTGTGGTGGGGGTTGGGGGGTTGCCTGAAGATGGCCCTGGATAAGGCCCGCCATGGACCTCAACGCCGGCAAGGCCTGGCCCGATATTACTGGTGGCGGCAAGGCCTCGTGACGGTCCCACTGCTGCTTGGCGACGGGACTGCAATTTAAATATCTGAATTAATTAATTTCACATCGCCTCCTGATGTCCCGACACAACCTTCACCACGGTGAAGATCGCCGTCCGGAGAAAAAAGACGCAACACTGGTGGGGAGGGGCGAGGAGCTAAGTTTCTCAGTGCGGGGGGTGGAACGGAGTCAAGTTAGCTTCATGGGTGTAGGGGATGGTGGGAAGGGATGTAGGTGATAGTTTGTGCAGTTTGTGGGGGGAAGGTCAGATGGTAAAGGTAAGTGTTGTGGGGGGGCGAGAAGAGCAAATATTTAATGTAATTGTTATTGGGGGGGGGTGTGGGAGAGGGGCAAAAGAGATGTATTTATTTTTTTAAATTCCATCTAACTTTAAATATTTAAATTTCCTGGTGTGGCTGACAGCCCTTTGAAAATAGCGTCAGGGCCTGTGCACAGACAGCTAACGCCATTGCCGGGGATGAACAGCCTGTCCCTTCCAAGTGATCGGTGGGGGCGGCTTGCCCCGGCTATGTAAATGAGCCACCGCACTTGGAATCGTGGCGGCTTATTGGCGTGTGGCCTGCGCGGGCGGGCAGCCTTTTTTTTCAGCACCGCGGGCTTATAAAATCCAACCTAAAGTGTGGTATCAAGGCCCACTCCAGCGCCTCGAGCACGAAATCGCAGCTGACAGAATGCAGAAGTAGCAGTACATAATTACATTAAATCGCATGACGTCTGCCCTGTCAGGTGGATGTAGTACTATTTTGAAGAAGAGCAAGGTATTTTCTCCTGATGTTCTGGCTGATATTTATCCCTCAACAAATGTCACTAAAACACAAATTATCTGGTCATTATCTCATTGCTGTTTGTGAGACCTACGAGAGTAAATATTGGCTTCATCAGTGAACCTTTCCCTCACTTTGCTTTCTCAGTGGCCTTCTTCATCTTTGAAAAACAAATCGAAAGACTTGCATTTATATAGCACCTTTCACAACCACTGGTCATCCCAAAGTGTTTTACAGCCAATGAAGTACTTTTGAAGAGTGGTCACTGTTGAAAGGAAGGAAACATGGCAGCCGATTTGTGCACAGTAAGCTCCCACAAACAGCAATGTGAGGATGTATGGTCAAGGCCGCTGAATGCTCAAGTGTTCTGATATGGTTCTCCATTATCAGCTATTATTAGACTTGCTGGTAGAAAAATGAATTGATCATTGCTGAACTTCCTACTGGACATTGCTTCATATACCTTTAATAGTGAATCATGAAGGCTTATTTATAAATGGGCTGAGTTATCAGAAGATTTTTGGCTTGCAATCCCAATTTCAGTCATTTTAACACAACATCTTCTTTGCATTCAGAGAGCAAGCTGCAGAACTAAATATTGCTCAAATGATTAACAACACTTTGATAAAAATCAAAATTCCCTCCAAGTGTTTTGAGACAGGAGGAACACAAAAACATGATGTAATAATGATCCAAAGAAGCTCTCTGACTGCAAGGAAGGTGTAAGATCACGATGATTGAAATGTACCACTCCATCTTGGTAAAGGGTCTTCTTGGAATTATAAGGCAAGATCTTCCGAGAACTCAGTCCATCCATAAGTTCTAATCCTTGTTTCCAAATCCCTCCAAGGCCTCATGCCTCCCTCTCTCCAGCCCCACAAATCTCTGTGATATCTGTGCTCATCTAATTCTGGCCTCTTGCGCATTCTCAAATCTACCTCTTTGATGAAGCTTTTGGCCATAAGTTGCCCTAATATTGCCTTATGTGGCTCTGTGTCAAATTTTACTTTTTAATACTCCTGTGAAATGCATTGGGATGAGTTATTATACTAAAGGTGCTCTCGAAGTACAATTTATTTTTGTTTTTGTAAACAACCGATTGAGGTTCAGTGTTAAAGGTAGATCCAAGGAAGTCGCCTTGCTTCTTCAGTCAATTACAGATTACCGTTGCATGGTATCTCAACCAGAAGTTTCCAGGTCTGTGATGAGATAGCTAATTTCAGGCATGGCGGCAGATTGGGCACATTCTTTTTCATTCATGGGATGTGGGTATTGCTGGTTATGCCGGAATTTATTTCCCATTCCTAGTTGCCCTTGAGAAGGTGGTGGTGAGCCGCCTTCTTGAACTGCTGCAGCCCTTGGGGTGTAAGTACACCCACAGTGCTGTTAGGGAGGGAGTTCCAGGATTTTGATCCAGCGACAGTGAAGGAACGGCGATATAGTTCCAAGTCAGGATGGCGTGTGGCTTGGAGGGAAACTCCATGCATCTGCTGCCCTTGTCTTTCTAGGTGGTAGAGTCGCAGGTTTGGAAGGTGCTGTCGAAGGAACCTTGGTGAGTTGCTGCAGTGCATCTTGTAGATGGTACACTCTGCTGCCACTCTGAGCCGGTGGTAGAGGGAGTGAATGTTTAATTGGTGGATGGAGTGCTGATCAACTGGGCTGCTTTATCCTCATAGAGTCATAGAGTATTACAGCACAGAAACAGGCCCTTTGGCCCAACGCTCCTGCACCGACCATCAAGCACCCGTCCTAACTAATCCCATTTCCCCGCACTTGGCCCGCAGCCTTGTATGTTATGGTGTTTCAAGTGCTCATCCAAATACTTCTTGAATGTTGTGAGTGTTCCTGACTCTACCACCCCTTCAGGCAGTGCGTTCCAGATTCCAACCACCCTCTGGGTGAAAAAATTCTTCCTCAACTCTCCTCTAAACCTTCTGCCCATTACTTTAAATCTATGCCCCCTAGTTATTGACCCCTCCGCTAAGGGAAAAAGTTTCTTTCTATCTATCCTATCAATGCCCCTCATAATTGTGTATACCTCAATCAGGTCCCCCCTCAGCCTTCTCCGCTCCAAGGAAAACAACACCCAGCCTATCCAGTCTCTCTTCATAACTGAAATGCTCCAGCCCAGGCAACATCCTGGTGAATCTCCTCTACACCCTCTCCACTGCAATCACGTCCTTCCTATAGTGTGGCGACCAGAACTGTACACAGTACTCCATCTGTGGCCTAACTAACGTTTTATACAGCTCCATCATAACCTCCTGGCTCTTATACTCTATGCCTTGGCCAATAAAGGAAAGTATCCCGTATGCCTTCCTAACCACCTTATTTACCTATACTGCTGCCTTCAGTAATCTATGGACAAGCACCCCAAGGTCCCTCTGACCTTCTGTATTCCCTAGGATCTTACCATTCATTGTATATTCCCTTGCCTTGTTAGTCCTCCCAAAGTACATCACCTCATACTTCTCAGGATTAAACTCCATTTGCCACTGCTCCGCCCATCGTACCAGCCCATCTGTATCGTCCTGTAGTCTAAGACATTCCTCCTCTATTTACAACACCACCAATTTTCGTGTCGTCTGCGAACTTACTGATCATACCTCCTATATTCATGTCTAAATCATTAATGTACACTACAAACAGTAAAGGTCCCAGCACCGATCCCTGTGGTACACCACTGGTCACAGGCTTCCAATCACAAAAACAACCCTCGACCATCACCCTTTGCCTCCTTCCACTAAGCCAATTTTGAATCCAATTTGCCAAATTACCCTGGATCCCATGTATTCTTACCTTCTTAACCAATCTTGCATGTGGGACATTATCAAAAACCTTACTGAAGTCCATATAGACTACATCAAACTGCATTACCCTCATCTACACATCTAGTCACCTCCTCGAAAAATTCAATCAAATTTGTTAGACACGATCTCCACCTGACAAAGCTATGCTGTCGCTCCCTGATTGATTCCTGCCTCTCCAAGTGGAGATTAATCCTGTCTCTCAGAATTTTTTCCAATAATTTCCCTACCACTGATGTTAGACTCACTGGCTTGTAATTACCTGGTTTATCCCTGCTACCCTTCTTGAGTAATGGTACCACATTCGCTGTCCTCCAATCCTCTGGTACCTCTCCTGTGGCCAGAGAGGATCTGAAAATTTGTGGCAGAACCCCTGCTATCTCCTCTCTTGCCTCACATAACAGCCTGGGATACATCTCATCTGGGCCCGGGGATTTATCCACCTTTAAGCCCTCTAATAAAGCTAATACTTCCTCCTTTTCAATGCTAATTTGATCAAGTATATCACAATCCCCTTCCCTGATCACTACACCTACATCGTCCCTCTCCATAGTGAACACAGATGGAAAATAATTGTTCAAAGCTTCACCTATGTCCTCTGGCTCAAAACACAGATTGTCTCCTTGATCCCTCATAGGCCCCACTTTTTTCTTGGTTATCCTTTTGCCCCTAACATACTTATAAAACGCCTTGGGATTTTCCTTTATCTTGTCTGCCAGTGATTTTTCATGCTCCTTCTTCTCTCTCCTAATTACTTTTTAAAGTACTCCCCTGCAGTTTCTATACTCCTCTAGGGTCTCTGCTATTTTCAGCACTATGAATCTGCCATACGCCTCATTTTGTTTCCTTATCCAATCCTCTATATCCCTTGACATCCAGGGTTCCTTTGACCTGTTGGTCCTACTCTTCACTTTTACAGGAACATGCTGCACCTGAACCCTCACAATTTCCTTTCTGAATGACTCCCACTGGTCTGATATAGACTTTCCTATAAGAAGCTGCTCTCAGTTCACTTTGGCCAGATCCTGTTTTATCATATTGAAATCTGCCTTCCCCCAATTCAGTACTCTTATTTCTGGTCCCTCTATGTCCTTTTCCATAACAACCTTAAATCTTTTATCGTCACTATCCCCGAAATACTCCCCCACTGCCACTTCTACCACTTGTCCAGCTTCATTCCCGAAGATTAGGTCCAGTACCGCCCCTCCTCTTGTAGGAGTCTCTACGTGCTGGATCCAAAAGCTCTCCTGAATACACTTGAAGAATTCCGCCCCCTTTTGCACTAATACCCTCTAATATAAGGGATGTTGAAATCACCTACTATTATTACCCCTCTCTGAGATTTGCTTAGATTTGCTCCTCTATCACTGCCTGACTGTTTGGAGGTCTGTAGTACACTCCCAGCCAAGTAATAGCCCCCTTTTTGTTTTTAAGTTCTACCCATATGGCCTCATTAGAGGAACCTTCTAAGGTATCATCCTTCCTTACTGCAGTAAGTAACCATCCTGAATGCTGTCAAGCTTTTTGACAGTTGTTGGAGCTTCATTCATTCAGGTAAGTGGAGAGTATTCTTTCACACTCCTGATTTGTGGCTTGTAGATGGTGGACAGGCTTAGGGGAGTCAGGAGATGAGTTACTTGCTGCAGGATTCCTATCCTCTGACCTGGTCTTGTAGCCATGTTACTTATATGGCTGTTCAGTTTCTGGTCAATGGCAACCCCCAGGATGCTGATGGTGGGCTCCTGGTGAGCGTGGGAAGAATTAGGGTCTCTGTTTCTCATCAGTTCCAGTGGCCTCTGCTCCTGTGTTTCGATATTGGCTGAGAACAGGGCCAGGCTCAGCTGTGGTGCACCCCTTGAGGAATAATCTTTGATAATACATCAGAGTTATAGAGAGATACAGCACTGAAACAGGCCCTTCGGCCCACGCCAACCATCAACCACCCATTTATACTAATCCTACATTAATCCCATTTCCCTCCCACATCCCCTCCTTCCCTCAATTCTCCTACCACCCACCTACACTAGGGGCAACTGTTACAATGGCCAATTTACCTATCAACCCACAAGTCTTTGGCATGTGGGAGGAAACCGGAGCACCCACAGGAAACCCACGCGGTCACAGGGAGAACTTGCAAACTCCGCACAGGCAGTATCCAGAACCGAACCCAGGTCAGTGGAGCTGTGAGGCTGCGGTGCTAACCGCTGTGCCACTGTGCCACCCATTGCTCGGTGGCAAGCATCCAACAAGGTTTGGGACCTGCAGGAAATGGAAATGTGAAAATTGAGTGGATAAAAAAAGCAGATAATAAAAAAATATATTTTCTCAGATCAGTGGTTGATGTGTGATTCACTGAAGGTGTGAGGCTGATATACTGATTCATTATTGTTGCATATTTATCCTTTGAATTTCATCAGCATGTAGGAAAATGCAAGAGATGGCAGTCCCATATTGTTATGTCATGATTTGCTTATAAAAATTCAGCTGCCTTCTCATGAATATAATACTTTAATATAACGCAGTACATCATGTAGGCTGACCCTCCAGTGTAGCAATGAGGGAGTGTTGCGATGTCAGGGATGCCGTCTTTCTGATGAGATGTGACACTGAAGCATTGCCTGCCTTTTGAAATGGACAGGAAAGATCTCGTGCCAATATTAGGAAGAAGTACGGGAGTGTCCCGGCCAATATTTATCCTTTAAATAACATCAGCAAAACAGATGGTCTAGTCATTATCACATTGCTATTTGTGGGAGCTTGGTATGCATAAATTGGCTGCCATGTTTTCTAATAACAGTGACTGTACTTCAGAAGTACTTTATTGGCTGTAAAGCACTTTGAGATGTCTTGAGATTGTGAAAGGTGCTATAGAAATGCAAATCTTTCTTATATTTTGAAAAAAATATGATGTCCAGACAAATGTACTTGGTCGCAACAACTTATACCCCAGATTACCAGGAATAGTTATTATAATTACCTGAGAACATCTTGTTGCTCCATTTGTTATTTTATGTTATTTTGCTGAAATAAAACTGAATCAGGATCCAGGTCTGGGATATATTCCTTGGATCGGATCTCGGAGCTGAATTTGCAATGTGAACCAATCCACATCAGCTATTTGGGTTGCTCAAGGATTACACAAACATAATTTTGTCTGATTTTCATCAACATGAACAAATCTAACTAATTGGTGTCCATTCTACAAAGGTATGACACCACATTAATATCAACAGCACCCTGACACAAAAACTGCCCTGTTTGTTTATATCTTTTTGATGCTGATGGTTCAAAGGACGATTTTCCATGTTATTTTTGTAAATTTCTTAATTTGACATATCTAATGTCCATGATGGCCTTTAGCTGTCTAACTGATTAATAATGATGCTTTTTGAACAAATATAGAGTATGGAGAGACATAAGTTCAAATCCCATCACTGCTCACTGGCGCTCAGTTTGGGTTTCGCCAGGGCCACTTAGCTCCAGACCTCATTACTGTCTTGGTCCAAACATGGACAAAAGAGCTGAACTCCAGAGGTGAGGTAAGAGTGACTACCCTTGACATCAAGGCAGCATCTGACCGAGTATGGCATCAAGGAGCCCAAGCAAAACTGAAGTCAATGGGAATTGGGGGGAAAGCTCTCTGCTGGTTGGAGTCATATCTGGCACAAAGGAAGATAGTTGTGGTTGTTGGAGGTCAAGCATCTCAGTCCCAGGATATCACTGCAGGAGTCCCTCAGGGTAGTGTCCTAGGCCCAACCATCTTCAGATGCTTTATCAATGACCTTCCTTCAATCATAAGGTCAGAAATAGGGAGGTTTACTGATGATTGCACAATGTTCAGCACCATTCATGACTCTTCAGATACTGAAGCAGTCCGTGTAGAAATGCAGCAAGACCTGGACAATATCCAGGCTTGGGCTGGTAAGTGAAAAATGACATTTGTGCGAGGCAATAACCATTTCCAACAAGAGAATCTAACCACCTCATCTTGATGTTCAATGGCATTACCATCGCTGAATCCCCCACTATCAATTTCCTGGGGGTGATCATTGACCAGAAACTGAACTCGACCAGCCACATAAATGCTGTGGCTACAAGAGCAGGTCAGAGGCTGGGAATTCTGTGGTGAGTAACTTACCTCCTGTCTCCGCAATGCCTGTAACCATCTACAAGGCACAAGTCAGGGGTGTGATGGAATACTCTCCACTTGCCTGGATGGGTGCAACTCCAACTACTCTTAAGCAGCTCGACACCATCCAGGACAAAGCAGCCCAATTGATTAGCACCCCATCTACAACCTTCAACATTCACTCCTTTCATCACTGACGCACAATGGCAGCAGTGTGTACCATGCACAAGATGCACTGCAGCAACGCGCCAAGACTCCTTTGACAGCACCTTCCAAACTCGCGATCTCTACTACCTAGAAGGACAAGGGCAGCAGATGCATGGGAATGCCACCACCTGCAAGTTCCCCTCCAAGCCACACACATCCTGACTTGGAACTATATCGCCATTCCTTCACTGTCGCTGGGTCAAAATCCTGGAACTCCCTTCCTAAAAGTACTGTTGGTGTACCTACACCCCAAGGGCTGCAGCAGTTCAAGAAGGCAGATCACCACCACCTTCTCAAGGGCAATTAGGGATGGGCAATAAATGCTGGCCGAGCCAGCAACGCCCATGAACCAGATAAAAAAAAAGGTACCTGGGAAATTTAAGTTCAGTTAATTAAATAAATCTGGAATTAAAAGCTAGTCTCAGTAATTGTGACCATTAAACTACTCGATTGTTGTAAAAACCCATCTGATTCACTAATGTCCTTTAGGGAAGGAAATCTGCTGTCCTTACGTGGTCTAGCCGATTTGTGACTCCAGACCCATATAAATGTGGTTGACTCTTAAATGCCCTCTGAAATGGTTTGGCAACCACTCAGTTGTAATCAAGAAGATGGCTCACTACCACCTTCTTAAGAACAATTAGGGATGGGCAATAATTGCTGGCTTGGCCAGTGACACCCACATCCCATGAATGAATAAAAAAAGACATAGGAATTGGAGTAGGCCATTTAGCCCCTCAAGCCTGTTCCAACATTCAATGAAATCACTGCTGATATGTGACCAACTTCATAAAGCCAGCCTTTGCTCCATATCCCTTTATACCTTAGGTTAACAAAAATCTACCAATCTCAGTTTTAAAATTAACGATTGATATAGCAACAATTGCCATTTGCAGAAGAGAATTCAAAACTACTATCACCTTTATGTAGAAATGTTTCCTAATTTCATTCCTGATAGCTCTGGCTTTAATTTTTAGACTATACCCTCCAGTCCTAGACTCCCCAATCACAAGAAATAGTTTCTCTCTGTCTTAGTTGTTCCCCTGAAGCACCATCTAACAAAGTTGACACCGAGCCACATACGGAGATGTTAGGACAGGTGACCAATAGCCTGTGCAAAGCGGTAGGTTTTAAGGAGCATCCTAAAGGATGAGAGAGAGGTGGAGAGGCAGAGAGGTTTAGGGGGCGAATTCCAGAGCTTAGGGCCTAAGCAGCTGAAGACACGGCTGCCAATGGTGGAGTGATGAAAATTGTGGATGTGCAAGAGGCCAGAATTGGAGGAGTGTAGATATCTCAGAGGGTTCTAGGAGTAAATAATTTGGGCCCATGAGAACCTCAACCCAAAATCAGTCTGCAAGGTAATGTGACCATTGTGAAATGATATGATGACAATATGTACAAATATACATCACACACTGCCTCACTAAATAATAAAAAGAGTATAACCATCTCCTCTTGATATTCAATCACATTACAATTGCTGAACCCCCCACTATCAACATCCTGGGGATACCATTGACCAGAAACTGAACTGCAGAAGCCATATAAATACTGTGGCTACAAGAGCAGGTCAGAGGCTAGGAATCCTGCAGCCAGTAACTCACTTCCTGACTCCCCAAAGCCTGACCACCATCTACAAGGCACAAGTCAGGAGTGTGATGGAATACTCTCCACTTGCCTGGATGGGTGCAGCTCTAAGAACACTCAAGAAGCTCAACACCATCCAGGACAAAGCAGCCCGCTTGATTGGCACCCCATCTACAAACATTCTCTCCCTCCACCACCGACGCACAATGGCAGCAGTGTGTACCATCTACAACATGCACTGCAACAGTGCACCAAGGCTCGTTAGACAGCACCTTCCAAACCCGCAACCTCGACCACCTAGAAGGACAAGGGCAGCAGCTGCATGGGAACACCACCACCTGCAAGTTCCCCTCCAAGCCACACACCATCCTTGGAACTATATCGCCGTTCTTTCATAGTTGCTGTGTCTAAATCCTGGAACTCCCTTCCTCACATCTCTATGGGTGAACCTACCCCACATGTACTGCAGCGGTTCAAGAAGGCAGCTCACCACCACCTTATCAAGGGCAATTAGGGATGGGCAATAAAAGCTGGCTTAGCCAGCGACACCCACATCCCATGAACAAATAAAAAAAATGTGTATAATGGGCAGGTATGTAACAGACAATCTGTATAACGAGCGGGCGTGTACAGATGGGTGTGTAATGGGCAATGTGTGTAACACGCAGGTATGTAACTGGCTGTGTGTATAATGCGCAGTGTGTAACAGGTGGGTTTGTAACAGGCAGGTGTGTAATGGATGATGTGTGTAACAGGTGGGTGTGTAACGGGCGGGTGTGTAACGGGCAGGTATGTAACAGGCAGATGTGTAACGGGTGATGTGCATTGTGGACGGGTGTGTAACGGGCGGGTGTGTAACAGGCGGGTGTGTAACGGGTGATGTGCATTATGGACGGGTGTGTAACGGGTGAGTGTGTAACTGGCGGGTGTGTAACAGGCAGGTATGTAACAGGCAGATGTGTAACAGGTGATGTACATTATGGACGGGTGTGTAACGGGCGGGTGTGTAACGGGCAGGTATGTAACGGGCAGGTATGTAACAGGCAGATGTGTAACGGGTGATGTGCATTATGGATGGGTGTGTAACGGGCGAGTGTGTAACTGGCAGGTGTGTAACGGGCAGGTATGTAACAGGCGGGTGTGTAATGGGTAATGTGCATTATGGACGGGTGTGTAACGGGCGGGTGTGTAATGGGCGGGTGTGTAATGGGCAGGTATGTAACGGGCAGGTATGTAACAGGCAGATGTGTAACGGGTGATGTGCATTATGGATGGGTGTGTAACGGGCAAGTGTGTAACGGGCAGGTCTGTAGCAGGCAGATGTGTAACGGGTGATGTGCATTATGGACGGGTGTGTAACGGACGAGTGTGTAACCGACGGGTTTGAAGTCCAGGGCTGATGGAACAGGTCAAATTATTAGCTGAATGAAGCTTGTCTTTCCTTTGACTCTGGCCATTTATTTTTTCTGTTTCACCTGAACCTATGCTATAAATTCATATCAATGTGTTTTGTTTGTTACCCACAGGATCTGCCTTCTCTCAGACAGCATTTGCCAGTTTAGATTCTTCCAGGCACAAATTAGGCTATCTGAGAATCTGAGCAGCAAAGTTTTTTTTTGATCTTATTACAGGAAGAGGAATGCATTAGAGCTTCAAGGCTTTAAAGCTAAAAAAAATCAAGCCACTCAGCTGGATCCAGTGTGCCCATACATCACGCTGTCGAGTGACATGAAAGTAATATCACAACGAGAACCTGAGTACAGACTCCCAGCATCTGATGAAGAATTTATTACCCAAAGGGTACAATTATGCCTCTCACTGAAGGCAAATTAGATTATCGGTTGTCATTACCAAGATTGCACCTCTGCTTTGAACTACAAAGCTGTAATGTAGTTTTAGTTCATTATCACATTCAGGGATTATTGTCCCATGAACCACATTGCTCATGAAGCAGAAAGGTACATTAATCACGTTACTTTATTACTGAACTGTTTAGTTTTTATAATGGCCATGCTTTATCGAGGCTGTTGACAGAAATGGAAAATATATATATATAGTTTTCAAGCTTACATGTGTGAAACAAAAATAACCCTTTGTACGCCAGGCTCTCGCTATAAGGTTTTTCTGAGCGACCAGTTGTTGTTACGGAGATGATATCTTATGTGGCTCCCCTGTTAATAAGAGATCTATAAACAATTCATTTCACAACAGGTGACTGTATATCAGAGTTATCGTACTTAGCACAGTTTTACAGAGAAGAGAAAATAAAGACTTTAAATGTAGAGGAGAAACTTTTTTATGCAGTAAATTGTTATTATCTGCATTATGCTGCTGGGATGGGAGGTGGAAGAAGATTCAATAATAAAAGGGGAATTGGATAAATACTTGAAGGGGAATATTTTTCAGGGCTGAGGGGCAGGGAATGGGACTAATTGGATCACTCAGTTAACGAGCCAGTATGGGAACAATGGGTCGAATAGCCTCCTTCTGTGGTGCATCATTCTATGATTGAGTGATTTATGGCCAGCTGAAAATAATTTCTGATTTTGCAACCTGCTGCTGCCAGGTCCCTTACTGGATGAACCAGAACAGAAAAACTTTTTTTTTTGTAAAACAATTTAGATGAATGAGGCAACTGATGTCATGGCCAATATTTTTCCATTAATCTACATCACCAAAATAAAAGATTATCTGGTCATTTATTTCATTGCTTTTCGTGATAGCATGCTGTGCACAAACTACACTACTACAGTGACTACACTTCAAAAGTACTTCATTGGCTTTGAAGAACTTTGGGATGTCCTGAAGTTGTGAAAGTTGCTATATAAATGCAAGCTCACCTTTTTTTTTTCTTCCACATTGCACATAACCTCAACTTCTTTCACTGTGAGATAACTGAATCCCTCCATCTTAATCTCCTTGATGCCTTCTGAAGGAATAATGCGGATCTGTCTTATTAGTTCTCCAGTAACACATTTCCTTCACGTCTCTGACATGTTGAGGAGACAGTCACCTGTGTGTACCTTCGAACAGTCTGGAAGTCATGCTTCTACATCTGCAGACATCATTGGTCTCCCTAACTCCTTCGGCTCCATTCATTACTTTGCCTTTGAAAAGAAAAATAGTTTCCTCTTTCATGCCGAAGACTTCTTTTCAATTCATTCTTGGGATGTGGGCATAGCTGGCAAGGCCAGCATTTAATGCCCATCTCAGAGTTGCCTTTGTGAAGCTGACCTTCTTCTTGAACCACTGCAGTTTGTTTGGTGCAGGTACTCTGACAGTAGGGAGTTCTAGGATTTTGACCCAGTGACGAATAAAATGCGACATAAGTCAAGGTTAGGATGGTCTGTGACTTTGAGGGGAACTTTCCCCTCAAAATCTCTTAATTCTTTGGAAAACCCAAATCCATTAATCCTACTCCCATATCTAGGAAGGCTGTTTTAACAATTCTCTTCTACTCCTGGACATGAGGCAAGAAAAAGGTTGTTATCTAATTCATGATCTGCTTCTTACCTCCTTTAGCCTCCAATTGAACTATCTCCATCACAACTTCTGTTGCATTTCTTGATATTGCCGTGGTCAGTGTTCATCAAAATATTATTTCTTCTTCCTAACTTGGACTTTTACCATCCTGCTCTCCATCCTTACTTGCCCATCTCATAGTCTTATGCTCTAACTCATACATTCTCAGAAACCAGGAACTGAAATTCCTTAAGGCCCTCTGTCTTTCTTTCCTCTTACTATCTATTTAGAAATGTCCCCCAATCTGTGTGTCTTGAATTGTCTTGTCTTCACTTTGAAGCCTTGATGTTCTTCTACACTCAGGGCTCTGCCCTTCACCTTAGTTTCTCAATAATAAATCAAACAATGTTTGAAAGAGAAATCAATTGCAAAAGACATTGATCCAGAGTGTAACTCAGGTTACCAATTTAGTATAAAAACAGAAAATACTGGAAATACTCAGCAGGTCAGGCAGCATCTGTGGAGAGAGAAGCAGAGTTAACGTTTCAGCTCTGTGACCCTTCATCAGAACTGGCAAAGGTTAGAAAAGAATTAGGTTTTAAGCAAGTGAAAGGGGGGTGGGAGGGGGGCAGTGTTGGTGGGGAAGAGAGCAGAAAGGAAGGTGTGTGATAGGGCAAAGGGTAGGAGAGATTAAATAACAAAGCTGTCCTGGGACAAAGGCAAAGAGTGTGTTAATGCTTGTGGTGAAAGACAAAGCATTAGTTCAGAGAAAGTGTTAATGGCAGAGTAATGAGCAACTCTGTCCACATGAAAAAACAGGCACATGGTTAAAAAATAAAATAAAATAAAAGAATAAAAACATAGAAAAATATAACAAAAGCCAGTCATGCTCTGAAATTGTTGAACTCTTGGTTGAGTCTGCGAGGCTGTAGAGTGCCTAAATAAAAAATCAGATGCTGCTCCTCGAGCTTGTGTTGATGTTCACTGGAACACTGCAGCAGGTCAGAGACAGAAATGTTGGCATGAGAGCAGTTTTGAAATGGCACGCAATCGGATCCCTCCTATTTCCCTATTTAGAATGACCTATTTCTTGCACTTCTGCCCTCACCCCTTCCCCTCCCTCCCAGAACCATGACATGGTTCCACTTGTCCTCACTTTCCACACCACCAGCCTCCACATCCAAAGAATCACCTTCCACCATTTCTGCCACCTCCAGTGTGATGCCACCACCAAACGTATCTTACCATCCCACCCCACCAGCATTTCGAAGGGATTGTTCCCTCCACGACACCCTGTGCACTCCTCCATTACCCCCGACACCTCGTCCCCTTCCCAATACACCTTCCCATGCCATCACAGGATGTTTACTACCTGCCCTTTTAACTCCTCTCTCCTCATCATCCAAGGCCCCCAAACACTCTTTTCAGGTGAAGCAGTGATTTACTTGTACGTCTTTCAATTTAGTATATTGAATTTGCTGCTCTGCATTGGGGAGACCAAACGTATGTTGGGAGACCGCTTTGTGGAACACCTCTACTCAGTCTGAAAGCATGACCCCAAGCTTCTGGTTGCTTGTCATTTCAAAACACCCCCCCCTGCTCTCATGCCCATATTTCTGTCCTTGACCTGCTGCAATGTTCCAGTGAACATCAATGAAAGCTCGAGGACCAACACCTGATCTTTCAATTAGGCACTCTACAGCCTCGCGGACTCAACCTTGAGTTCAACAATTTCAGAGCTTGACTGTCCTTTTATCATATTTTTCTATCTTTCATTGTTTTATTTTTTAACAATGTGCCTATTTTTTATGTAGACAGTTGCTCATTATTCTGCTATTAACACTTTCTCTGGACTAATGCTTTGTCTTTCACCACAAGCATTAACACACTCTTTGCCTTTGTCCTGTGACATCTTTGTTATTTAATCTCTCCTACCCTCTGCCCTGTCACACACCTCTTTTGTTCTCTTCCCTACCCAACCCCTCCCCCCTTCACTTGCTTAAAACCTAATTCTTTTCTAGCCTGTGCCAGTTCTGATAAAAGGTCACAGACCTGAAATGTTAACTCTGCTTCTCGCTCCACAGATGCTGCCTGATCTGCTGAGTATTTCCAGCATTTTCTGTTTTTATTTCAGATTTCCAGCACCTGCAGTATTTTGCTTTCATTATACCAATTTAGTGTGGTGCATTTTGCATTCTCAAGAAAAAAATAAAGACTTGCATGTGTACATCGCCAGCCATTACTTCAGCACCTCCTGAAGTACCTCACAGCCAATGAAGTACAGGCACTGTTGTGATATAGGAAATGCAGCAACCAATTTGTGCACAGCAAGCTCCCACAAGCAGCAATGTGATGATGACTGGAAAATCTGTTTTAGTGATGTAGTTTGAGGAATAAGTATTATGCAGGACACTGGGGAGAACTCTCCTGCTCTTCTTCGAAACAGTGCTATGGGGTTTTTCACCTATAGAAGATGGGATCTCAGTTTAACATCTCATCTGACTAACAGTACCTCTGTCTGTGTAGAGCTCCTTCTGTATTGCACTAGGAATGCCAGCCTAGACTTTGTGGTGAAGTCTCTGGAATGTAACTTGAACCCACAGCCTTTGATCTCAGACATGAGAGTACCACCCGCTGAGCCACGGCCGGCAAGACAGATGTTCCCCCTCCCCCAGAACCATAGTTTCAGCACAGGGAAGAGGAAGTGTGTGCCAGACTGCACATTTACAACTGAGGTTAGTTCCATAACAAAATGAATTAATTAAGGAAATGAAAAAACATTGTTAAAATGTGATCTTTTGAAACCTACGTCCCTCTGATGGTGGCTATTACATTTTTAATAAGCTGAGCAATATTGAGCCAATTTATCTTAATCAGTGGAAAAGCGAAGAAAACCTTCATAAAACTGGAATTAGAATAATGACCTGTTTGGAGCTCAACTCCAGTCTGTGTAACATGCAACTAACAGTCAGTGGTATTTAAACATAATCCTCTAACAATCAATCTAAGTGCATCTTATTTTTCCAGGGACCAACTTCCTCATTAATTGTCTTTGTGGATATGATACTTCTGTATGTGTGGGCACATTGTGCAGTAAATTAAAGGTGATGAGAAGTTTTAAGAAAGGTGTTCAAAATGATAAAGCATTTGATAGTGTAAATAGGGAGAAACTATTTCCATTGGCAGAGGTTTGCTAATGAGAGGACACAGGTTTAATGCCATTGGCAAAAGAACCAGAGGGGAGGTGAAGAAAATGTTTATGCATTGAGTTATGTGAATCTGGAATACAGTGATTCAGAGGGTGGTGGAAGCTGATATTAATTTTCAATCAGGAATTGGATATATATTCGAAAAGGAAAAGGGAGTTGGACAAATGGGATAGCACTTTTAAAGGGCAGGCACAGGCACGATGGGCCGAATGGCCTCCTTCTGTGCTGTGAAATTCTATACAACATGTATAGAATCTTCAAACATGGGATAGACATAATGCCAAGAGCATGGTACACACTCTCTTGTAGTGAACAGGACAACAAATACTAAACTTGGTCCTGTGATCCTTTTAGTCAGGAGCCAATTAGTGAGGATTTAACCAGTCACTCACAACGGATTCGGACGTAACAAAAGTTCAGTTCTGAAGCTACTTATTGAGACAAAGTCAGACTAAGTTTATTAAGTTTCATGCAAACTATGCAATAAACACAGGCAGTGATTTACAGTCTTACACGGGCTATATGCTTCCCATATTAGTTTTGGACGGGGAGCACACATATTCCTTTGCAGCTTTTGGTCTTCGACCATCTTTTCACTTTGTTTTCTTGTAACTGGTTCTCTCCACTGTGCAGCTTTGACCAGGAGGGTCTATTTAATCCTGGCTCTTATCCAATTAACCCCTACCCAGCTCCAATCATGTTCATCTCTGTGGCCATCATGTCCTGCGCATGCCTTTCTTGGCCAGTCAGGTTTTTGTTCATGTGGCTGCTACCAACTTTACATAATTACATAATTCCCTACATATTCACCACTGTCTTATTTCCTCCTCATCTCAATATTCCTACATCCCATTGTGTCTTATCTACCTGAGAGAGGCCTCTGCATTCCTGCTAGACAATAGCCATTCTCAGACAATTTTCAAGGACCCTTAGCTTCAGCTGCAGTGAGCTTGTTACAGATTTCCCACAATCCCTCTACCTTGACATTATTAATAGCACGGCACCCTTCTGTCTGCTATCCTAATGAACTAAGGGATTCTAAGCAGCATCCTTAATTTCCTACACCTGGTACAATATATTGGAGTGATTGTTCAGCACAGGCAAAGTGATCCTGACTGTCCTGTCCCAATACTCTTCAAGTGTGGTTAACCTCACACGGATACTGAAGTGTTCTTGTTATCTCTGTACAGTTCCAGTCCTGTGGAAAACTGCCCACGCTCAGCCCTTTACCTTACTTAAGGGGTTGGAAGCAGCAGAGAGAGGTATGAAATACCTGCTCAGAACTTTTAATTAAACAAGCTTCAGGCATTCATTCCAAGTGATCCAGTAATTGATTTATATATTTGCATATGTTGGATTTTCAATCAAGCTTCATGACAGACACTTGATGCATCTTCTGTCAGATGCACGATGTAATGCAAATGCCTTCAGGCAAATTTTCAGTCAATTCTGATCTAGTTGAAAAACAACTGCAGCTCAGGAGAGGACCAAAGACGGCCAACATTGAGGTCCGTGTTTCCTCCCAGTTCTGAGTTTAGTGTCCCACTTTTGGAAGGAGATAAAGGTCAGAATTTTCAACTCATCCCCTTAGTAGATCCAGGAGGGGACAGCCACCCAAAACACCACCATGACACCAGTTCAATTTCCCTGGGTTGGGGGTGGGGGGAACGGTCATTACAAATGCAGGGTAGGCTCCAGGTGGAATCCTGGACGGAAGATAGAGACCCCCGCTGTCATTCAGGAAGAGTTGGGTGGTTCTGCATGCCTTGCAGCTCCTGGAGTGTCCGAGCCCTGCTTAAAGGGGCACAAGGCCCCAAGGTCAGTGGGTAACTTCCCTGTTGGTCCTCAGACTGAGCTATGTGATCCATACCATTATTACCTCTAGACTTGACTATTACAACACACTCCCAGCTGGCCTCCCACATTCTATCCTCCGTAAACTTGAGGTCATCCAAAACTCTGCTGCCTGTGCCCTAACTCGTACCAAGTCCAGTTCACCCATCACCACTGTGCTTGCTGACCTACATTGACTTCCAGTCAAGCAATGCCTCAATTGTAAAATCCTCACCCTTGTTTTCAAATCCCTCCATGGCCTCACCCCTCCTTACCTCTGCAACCTCCTCCAGCACCACAATCCTCCAAGACATCTATACTCATCTAATTCTGGCCACTTGAGCCTCCCTGATTTTAATTGCTCCACGGTTGGTCACTGTGCCATCAGCTGCCTGGGTCCTAAGTTCTGGAATTCCCTCCCTAAACCTCACCGCCTCTCTACCTCACTTTCCTCCTTTAAGATTCTCCTTAAAATCTACCTCTTTGACCAAGCTTTTAGTCATCTGCCCCTACATTGCTTTATGTGGCTATGGGGAAAGAATAAATGAGTGAAGCTAATCGAATAGCACCAGTAAAAGGCTGGCACAGGCACAATGGGCCAAATGGCCTCTTTTTGTGTTATGATTCCATGATACTATGATACCAGAAGGAACAGTGGTTCTCAGCGGGATAGTCAAACCTCGGGGACCACAAATTGACATAAGGAAATCCAGTGATAATTCCCTCAGCCATCACGATTTAGAACATACTTTGTACAGTTTAAATTTTGATGTCAGACTGTGTCCCGTATTTTAAGATTTAAAAGAGCTTGGTGGGTTTTAATATGTAAAAGCCATAGATGTGGCTCAGTTGGTGTGATTTTGAGTCCGAAGGTCGTGGGTTCAAGTGCCATTCCAGGACTTGAGCATAAAAATTTAGGCTGACACTCCAGAGCAGTGCTGTATTGCTAGAGGTTCTACCTTTTGGGTGAAATATTAAACCAAGGCCCCATCTACTCACACAGTTGGATATAGAAGGCCTTGTGGCACTATCTTGAAGAAGAAAAAAGTAATTATCCTAAATGTCCTAGCCAATATTTATCCCTCAATCAACATCACAAAACAAATGATCTAGTTGTTACCACATTACTATTTGTGGAAGCTTATTGTTGCAAGTTGGCTGCCCTGTTTCCTACATTAGAACAGTGACTACACTTCAAAAGTACTTCACTGGCTGTAAAGCATTTTGAGATATCCCCAGGTCATGAAAGGCATTACATAAATGCAAGTCTTTCTTTCTTTGGTACATTGAAGGCAGACCTTTGTTAGTAATTTGTGAGTGCTTGTGTCTCAGAGTGCCTCTTGTACCTGCTACAATGGATGCTATTTGGACCTCTCTATAAATGTCTGTTTTTTGGAGGAGTGTCTATTTGTACATCTTTCACTGTACGAAGGATTGTATCCACTTTTTAAACATTTCAGTATTAATAATATTGTGATTCTGATGACAGTTCATCGTCTCTAAATTGTTCTTTTAATGTGGGTGATTCATGGAGATATGAGACAAAAATTTTTATATCTTTGACAGATTTAATATTTGGGACAGATTTGACAAATGTATCGAACTGTTAAAGATATGGGTGCTTTAGGGAACAATTTGGTTAGAAATATTATGAAGGACCAGTATGAGTAGAATTAATTCTTTGCAAGTTGAACCTTTGGACAAATGCTTAGCTGGGGGGATATTCTGAAATATGAAAAGATTGTTAGAGTTGACGAGATGGAGCAATGCATGGTATCAAAGGTATACTGAACTGTGAACTATTTCTATATTTTCTCTTCTGGCTGATCACACAGCTGCCACCCAACTTTATCTCAGCTGTGATATCATTGAATGGTGGATCAAGATTGAGGGGCTGAATGGACTACTTTTGTTCCTATGAGTGTAAAATTTTCATTCTTTTCCTGATTCCCTTGTTTATTTTTGCTTTCCCAGCCATGTGCTAGCTTTTATTTCCATTGTCATTTGATTTTGCAGCCAATAATTTTCTACGGTAGCCACTTCCCTTTTAACAGACACCTTGGATTCTGTTTTAACTGTGTAAATGAGTGAATTTAACTGTGTAAATGGGTGGGTTAAAATTTCATCCCTTCTTTCGAATGACTGCTGCAGCCCTTTAGGTAGCTGCAGTAACACAATAAAATTTTTCCCATCTTTGTGTGTGATCTCCCAGTGGTGGGCACATTCTGGCAATCTGCACTGGGAGTCTGCTGCACAATAATTAATTCAGTTGGATCAAAGATTGTGGTGGGGTTGCTGTTTTGAGCGACTTTGGGTGTAGACGAAACATTCCCAGAACTCGAGCACCAGCAGAGATTTTTTTTTTTTCTCTTAGGTGACGAATTTGTTAGTGGACTTGTTTCTCTCCAGAAAACTCTTCAAATGAAGGTCAGGACAATAAACATACTCCCCAGGGGAAGCATCCAATTATCTCTCAATGAAGTAACAAACGAGAATTCAATTTACAATTGACACACTTTAAAACCTAATTTGAAGCAGTAAATGATGGAACTAAATGCATTAAAGGAAACTTCCCAAAGTCCTTTCCATTATAGATAAGTTCTGTTTGTTTCAATTTGCCCACATTGTTATGGTCTCTCCCTAGACATGTCAATATATTGTGCAAAGATGATGGGATATTGCTGTGCCATATCCATTAACTTGATACTTCTTAAATACAATATACACTGTGGGAGTCAGAAAACAGCATGAATCCTGAAGGCAGATTTCAGGGGAGGGAGGGAGCAGTAAAGCTAAGCTTTCTGTTGAGGGAATGCTGCAGTCTACATGTTCAAATTTAAATAAACAAGACTTAGCTGTAACTCAATGGACTTTTCAATGTTTTGCGAAGGTTTAGTTGGACCCTATGCTGGTTAAAGTTTCTAAAGTACCCCTGTGTGCAGACTCAATTATTACAGTCATTTGCCTTTCATTTAGCAATTTCTTCAAACTTAAATTTGAATGTACAAGCCCGAATCATTCCTTTAGTTATGAAAGCAAGGCCACTTGCCCTACCTTACCAGCTTGCTGGCAATTTCAGAAAAATGCACTGCCTGAAAGGGTGGTTGAAGCAAATTCAATAGTAACTTTTAAAAGCATGGAAATTGTGTTTAACCTTTTGAAATCACTGGTTAGGCTTCAATTGGAATATTGTGTCCAATTCTGGGCACCGCACTTTTGGAAGGTTGTCAAGGCCTTGGAACGGTTGCAGAGGAGATTTACTAGAATGTACCAGGGATGATGGAATTCAACTATATGGAGAGGCTAGAGAAACTGCAGCTATTTTCCGTAAAATAGAGAATGTTAAGGGGAAATTTGATAAAGGTGTTCAGATGTGGTGTTTTCATATTGTAGAGTAGGGGAAAACTGTTTGCACTGGCTGGAGGGTCAGTAACTAGAGGACACAAGTTTAAGGTATTTGGCAAAGGGAACTGAGGGATTTTGAGGGAACATTATTTTGTGCAGTGAGTTGTTCTGACCTAGACTGCGCTGCCTGAAAGGGCAGTGGAAGCAGATTCAATAGTAACTTTCAAAAGTGAATTGGATAAATATTTGAAAGTCCCGAATGATCATTTTTAGAAGTTTCCCCATCAGTGAGGTTAAACTGACTGGCCTGCAGTTGCCGGGGTTATCTTTACACCCATTTTTGAACAAGGGTGTAACATTTGCAATTCTCCAGTCCTCTGATCCAAGAAAGACTGGAAAATTATGGCCGGTGCCTTTGAAAATTCCACTCTCATTTCCCTCAGTACCCTTGGATGCATCTCATCCGCTCCTGGTGTCTTATCAACTTTAAGTACAGACAGCCTATCTAATACCTCCTCCTTATCAATTATAAACCTATCAAGTGTCTTAATTATCTCCTCTTTCACCATGACAGATGCAAAATATTCATTTGCCATCCCCCCTGCCTCTATGCATAAATCCCCTTGTTGGTCCCTAATTGGCCCCACTCCTTTTTTTCATTCGTTTGGGGGATATGGGCATGGCTGTCTATACCAGCATTTATTGCCCATCCCTTATTACCCTTGAGAAGGTGGTGGTGAGCTGTCTTCTTGAACCGCCGCAGTCCTTGGGGTGTAGGTGCACTAAAAGTGCTGTTGGGAAGGGAGTTCCAGGATTTTGACCCAGCGACAGTGAAGGAAAGGCGATAGAATTCCAAGTCAGCATGGTATGTGGTTTGGAGGGGAACTTGCAGGTGATGGTGTTCCCATGCATCTGCTGCCCTTGTCCTTCAAGGTGGTAGAGGTCGCAGGTTTGGAAGGTACTGTCTAAAGAGCCTTGGTGTGTTGCTGCAATGAGTCTTGTAGATGGTACACACTGCTGCCACTGTGCACCGGTGGTGAAGGAAGTGAATGTTGAAGGTGGTGGATGGGGTGCCAATCAAGTGGGCTGCTTTGTCCTGGATGGTGTTGAGCTTCTTGAGTGTTGTTGAAGCTGCACCCATCCAGGCAAGTGGAGAATATTCCATCACACTCCTGAGTTGTACCTTGTAGATGGTGGACAGGCATTGGGACGACAGGAGGTGAGTTACCCGCCACAGAATTCCCAGCCTCTGACCTGCTCGTGTAACCACAGCATTTATGTGGCTGGTCCAGTTCAGTTTCTGGTCAATGGTAACCCCCAGGATGTTGATAGTGGGGGATTCAATGATGGTAATGCCATTGAATGTCAAGGGGATATGGTTAGATTCTCTCTTGTTTGAGATGGTCATTGCCTGGCACTTGTGTAGCCTGAATATTACTTGCCACTTATCAGCCCAAGCCTGAATGTTGTCCAGGTCTTGCTGCATATGGACATGGACTGCTTCAGTATCTGAGGAGTCACGAATGGTGCTGAACATTGTGCAATCATCAGCGAACATCCCCACTTCTGACCTTATGATGGAGGGAAGGACATTGATGGAGCAGCTGAAGATGGTTGGGCCTAGCACACCACGGTGAGGAACTCCTGCAGTGATGTCTTTGAGTTCAGATGATTGACCTCCAACAACCACAACCAACTTCCTTTGCACTAGGTATAACTCCAGCCAGGGGAGATTTTTCCCCCGATTCCCTTTGACTCCAGTTTTGCTGTGGCTCTTTGACGCCATATTCAGTAAAATGCTGCCTTTATGTCAAGGGCAGTCACTCTTATCTCACCTCAGTAGTTCAGCTCTTTTGTCCATGTTTGAACCAAGGCTTTAATGAGGTCAGGAGCTGAGTGCCCCTGACGGAAACACCCTTTTACATTAATCTGCCTATAGAAGACTTTTGGTCCCTTTTATGTCAGCTGCCAGTCTCCTTTCGTACTCTCTTTTTATTTTTCTTATTCGTTTTTTTCACTTCCCCTTTGAACCTTCTCTATTCAGCCTGGTTCATGATTGTATTATCCACCTAACATCTGTAATAAGCACACTTTTTTCTTCTTCATCTTAATTTCTATCTCTTACATCATCCAGGGAGCTCTGGATTTGTTTGCCTTACCTTTCCCCTTCTTGACTGTGCTCGAACTTTCTTCTTTAAAGGCAGCCCATTGCTCAGTTACCAATTTTGCCTGACAACCTTTGATTCCAATTTATCTAGGTCAGATCCATTCTTACTCCATTGAAGTTGGATTTCCCCAAGCTAATTATTCTTAATCTGGATTGTTCCTTGTCTTATTCCATAGCAAACCTAAACCTTATGATACAATGATCACTGTGCCCTAAATGTTCCCCTACTGACCCTTGATCCACTTGGCCCACCTCATTTCCAAGAACCATGTCCAGCAGTGCCTCCCCTCTCGTTGAATTGATTGGACTGCTGTAGAAAATTCTCCTGAACACACTCTAGGAACTCTTGCCCCTCTATGCCCTTTACACTAGTACTATCCCAGTCTATATTTGGATAATTAAAGTCTCCCATTACAACAACTCTATAATTCTTGCACCTCTCTGCAATTTCCTTGCAAATTTGTAGAGTACTACATCTTTCCCACTCGTTAGGGGCCTATAGACAACACCGAGCAATGTAATTGCACCTTTTCTGTTCCTTAGCTCTAGCCAAATAGATTCTGTCCCTAACTCCTGAGGGATATCCTCTCTCTCCAACACTGCAATGCTCTCCTTAATCAATACTGCCACTCCCCCCCCCTTTCCTTCCTTTCCTATCTTTCCTAAACACCTTGTATCCAGGAATATTTAACACCCAGTCCTGCCCTTCTTTGAGCCAGGTCTCTGTTTTAGCCACAGCATCATATTTCCACATGACAATCTGTGCCTCTAACTCACCCAACCTATTTACCACACTTCGCGCATTCACATACATGCACAGTAACCCTAACTTAGACTTTATTACTTTCACCTTTACTCCGAACCCACTTCAGAC
This sequence comes from Heterodontus francisci, assembly GCF_036365525.1. Taxonomy (NCBI): domain Eukaryota; kingdom Metazoa; phylum Chordata; class Chondrichthyes; order Heterodontiformes; family Heterodontidae; genus Heterodontus; species Heterodontus francisci. Next base: position 113,258,804 of record NC_090382.1, read on the forward strand.
TTATTATTTCATTTTACATGAAGAGGAAGTTAGAAACATACATGAGGGAGAAAGGAATAGAAGCTTATGCTGATAGGATTAGATGAAGTAAAGTGGGAGGAGGCTCACATGGAGCTTAAACACTGGTATGGACTATGAGGGAATGTAGGTGTAATAGGCTTAATTAGGTAGCATTTCAATATAGTTAATGTATCATACCTTTTAGAATTAAAGATTGAATAAAAGGTCCGTTTTCAGAACTCACTGAAATCCCCCTTTAAGAAGGTAGAGTTAAATATTTCCCTGTCTAACAGTCCCTGTTAGAATATAATTTCTGTTGTCAGGGAATTGGAAGATAAACACACACATTGAAATATCCTGTGTGACATCAGTAAGAGGTAGCAATAAACTTAATTAGTTTATTGGGTTGTTAATGCAGACAAATCGGCTCTGGAGGTTGCTTTAAGGTATCTTAAAAAAGGCAATTATAGATAATAAAACAATAAATGAAAATGGACTTACAGGAACACGAGGTCAAGTAAATACAATTAAAAACATTTTGACCATATAAATGCTCACAGCTTCAAAAAACAGGGGATTTCTAGTAAAACATTAAGTGGAGAGTTAGTTAAAGATACTACCAAATATGGATTTTGAAAGCAAGAAAAACACACACAGAAAGGTAGCACCTATATGCTGAGGTCATATGACACCTTAGAAATAGTATAAACATGAAATGTTCTGAAGCAAACACTTAGCAGTGTTGAGTTCCTCAAATAATACTTCTCACCCCATGCCTTACTCGGGGGATTTAAGGTAAAAGTTTACTTTAAATTTTGATGGATATTCTGGGTATTCTAAGATATTTTGCTGTAACATTAGCAAGGTTAAACTTTTGGATTCTGTATTAGAAATAAGAATATGAGTTACATCTCTCAGTAATATTCAATGTTGTGATATACTAATCCACTTAAGAAGTTTATTGAATGTTAAATTCTTCAATAAATATATAAAAGTTAATAAATTGTCTCATGTAATATTCTGTATACAACCACAAGAACCCCCTCTCTGTGTCTCTTTAAGTGGAGAGATATGTATTGAAGAGAATTCCCAGACCCTTATAATATCTGGCATGTTTATGACTTAGCCATAATATTTAAAATCTTCTTTGGCCTCCTTATCTCGAGAGACAATGGATAAGCGCCTGGAGGTGGTCATTAGGCTACCCGAAAGATGGTAATATTCTCTGCTAGTTTTCTTTCTTTGAGGGAACGCTATTTCAATTCTTTGGATCCAATAAGTATCTGAGAATTTGTCTAGTTTGAACTTGATGAAAGGAGATTTATAGGGATGTACTCCTGATTTGGTTTAGTCCCTATAAGGGGTTAAAATCATAAATCACTTCAGGACCAGTTGGACCAAATGGCCTGTTTCTGTGCTGTAAATTTTATGCAATTCTATGTAAAATAAGAACTTAAAACAGAACTTTAAATGCAAAAAGGTTTCCTGCTTTTTGTTTCGTATCCCTTTTTTTCTTTTCATTTGTCTTTGTATAATTATTATGACGAACAAATCTAATTGATATTTGTATTTTAATTCTCTTTGGACTTTTTAATTAGCTTTAATATCCTCTCTGGATTTTTAAGCAGGAAGTGGGGGTGGGTTAACAGACAGATTCAATAATTGACAACTGGAGATAATGAAGGACCTGAAAACTAGCTCGGCTCAACTGATAACAAACATATCGTTGGATCAGCAGGTTATAATTGCTAAAACCTAATCTAGGAGTTGAGCTTCTGCTATTGGACCTGGCTCAGGGGACAATTCTCTTGCCTCTGATATTGAAGACTGTGAGTTCTAATTCCACTCTAGACACTTGAGCCCATAATCTTGATTGGTGCAGTGCAGTGCTGAGGGAGCTCTTCACTGTCAGTTGTGCTGCCTATTGGCTGAGGTATGAAACTGAGTTCCTGTCTGCCCTCTCAGATGGTGCAAATAATCCCTTAACATTACTCTGAAAAGCTGCACGGGAGTTTTCCCCTGGTATCCTGCCCAATATTTATTCCTCAATCAACATCACTAAAACAGATTATCTGGTCATTATCACATTGCTGTTTGTGGGTTCTTACATTCTGCAAATTGGCTGCTGCGTTGCCTACATTGCAACAGTGACTGGACTTCCAAAAAGTGCAGCCACTGTCAAGTGCTTTTGACATCTTCATAACTGTAAATTGTGCTCTCCTTTTATCCTTAAGAAAGTGAGTGAGCAAATGTGTGGCAGATGCAGTATAATGTGGATAAATGTGAGGTTAGCAAAAACAGGCAGATTATTATCTGAATAGCTATAAACTGAGAGAGGGGAATATGTAACGAGACCTGGGTGTTCTCGTACACCAGTCGCTGAAGGTAAGCATGTAGGTCCAACAGGCGGTAAAAAAGGCAAACGGTATGTTGGCCTTCATAGCGAGAGGATTCGAGTACAGGAGCAGGGATGTCTTGCTGCAATTATGGTGAGGCCACACCTGGAATATTGTGTGCAGTTTTGGTCTCCTTATCTGAGGAAGGATGTTCTTGCTATGGAGGGAGTGCAGTGAAGGTTTACCAGACTGATTCCTGGGATGGCGGTTCTGACGTATGAGGAGAGATTGAGTCAGTTAGGATTATATTGGCTGGAGTTCAGAAGAGTGAGGGGGAATTTCATAGAAACCTATAAAATTCTAACAGGACTTGACAGGGTAGATGCAGGAAGGATGTTCCTGATGGTGGGGGAATCCAGAACCAGGAGTTATAGTCTAAGGATAGGGAGTAAACCGTTCAGGACTGAGATGAGGAGAAATTTCTTCACCCAGAGAGTGGTGAACCTGTGGAATTCACTACCACAGAAAACAGTTGAGGCCAAAACATTGTATGTTTTCAAGAAGGAGTTAGATATAGCTCTTGGGGTGAAGGGAATCAAAGGATATGGGGCAAAAGCCGGAACAGGTTACTGAGTTGGATGATCAGCCATGATCATAATGAATGGCGGAGCAGGCTCAATGCTCCTATTTTCTATGTTCTATCTTCTGAAGGGCAGAGGAATGAAATTTGAGGGTCCATTCAGCACAACCAAATTGGGGAAACCTGTTCAATGACAAGTCATAGAGTGATAATGGCACAGAAGGAGGCAATTTGGCCCATTGTGTCCTCAAAAATCATTAAGTTTACTAATTCCATGAATTCTCTCAGGCTTATTATGATGTCAAGGCAAAGGCTCAGGGCCTTTTGAGCCAGACACCATAAAATAGCTCATAAAATTCAGCGAGAAGAAGGAAGGAGATCGAGAAGGAGTTAATGAGTTTGGCTTATGAAAGGCCGAAGATAGTCAGAGGATAGGATGAGGGAGGGAGATAAGGCATTCCGCAGTCGATGAGGATTAAAGCAGTCCTTCTAATTTCATTGACAGCAGAGAATTGTGTAAGATGAGAAACGGTTGCGATATTTTAATGGATTTGTAGGGGTTAAGCAGCTAAAGTGACAATTAGAAATATATTGGAATTTCAGCTCACATAGATGCAATAACAATGAAATTTGATCACAAATCCTTGATGGAGGTGTAGCTGGGAAAATAACTTTACATATGTTGTAGATTACCATTTAAAAATAGTTCACTGATCGCACATGGTCATTAATAAGTAGGTCACAATGTGCCAGAAAGCCAATAGACTGCATGCTGTATTAATTCTATAACACATCATGGGGACACAGCTTTGGAATATTGCATTTCGTATTGATCACTAACTCTTTCTACCTCAAGAGGGGATCTTGATGCATCAGCAAAAAAAAAAGAGGGCAGCAAGGAAGATAATTCCTGGATTTAGTTCATTCAGTGCTGCAAAGGCAAGCTAGTTACTCTGTTTGGGACAAAGAGGAATGAGAAAATAAAATGAATGCTAATAAACTATTTTAATGGAGCTGGGGCCGTGGGACCTGTGAGATGGTGTTCAAAATTAGAAGTCCATCAGCTAAATGAAAGTGTAGCAGAAGCTTAATCTGAAGCTATGTTGTTGAATTCAAGGAGTAATCATCAACTGCAATGCCAACTGCAGAGACTTTTTTCAAAGGGAATGATAGATTTCTCATCTGAAAGGATGTGAAGAGATAGAAACTGAATTCTAGGACAAGATAGCACTGGAGGTTCTTATCCCTAGAACTTAAGAGAAGGGAATTGTTTGATGATATCAAGTAAAAGCTCAGAACCCAGGGGATTAAGTATAATGTTAAATCTCCCATGGGGTTTAGATTGGAGATTTGGATTGTAACAGTTCTTATGATGCACTCATGGGGTACAGTAGCATACTGGTTATGCTACTGAACTAATAATCTGTAGACATGAATTCAAATCCCACGATGGTAGCTCAGAAATTTAAATTCAATTTATGAAATAAAATCTTGAATAAAAAGCGAGCATCAACAATGGTGACAATTGTTAAGGCCAAGGTTGGAGGAGTGCACTGTCTCCCTCGAGTCCCATTACTTTACTGCTCACAACATATGTTTAAAAATATTTTAACCAGTTATGCATATGGCCAATTATATACATTTATCTATCTGTTCCAGAATGCAAATCCATCAACCAGGTTTCTTTAATAAACAACAAAATTATTAAATTATTATAAAACAAGACATATTCAACAAAGATACAAAGCTTATTAACACACAGGTTGAAATATGATAGTATGAACATATTCTCTTCTAAATAACCCAACAGACACACGCACACACACACTGGTTAAAGAAAAAATAAAGAAGCCTTCTCTGCAGAGATCAACTTTAGAAAAACAAAAATACCTTGGCCAAATATTGTTAATTCTTGAAGAATAAAAGCATAAGAAATGAAGTGTTCCAGGTGACTTTCGACCTGGCGTCCGGGTACGCGTGGACGGCTGTCACTGGGAACTTTTTGGAGCAGTTCTATTCAGGAGACATTGAGGAGTAGTCTTGCAGGTGTTTCAGGAGAATTACTGCCTCAGTGGGTTCAGCCACCTCACTGGATTCTAAGAGTTTCTCAAAGAAGATGGAACAGGATGAGTTGGGTGAATTCTCTCTTAGCAGGATACACACCAACTGCCTTCAAACAGTTCAAAACCAAAAATTCCTGCCCAACATAGATCTAGACATGTGACTTCTCTGTAAATAACTCCAAATAGTTCCATAGTCCATAGGATCTTGCAGTTTAATTAGCTTAAGCCATGTGACTTCCAGTAAGAGTTTTTAAACAAATTTCCAATGTCCTTCCAATGACCCTTAAAAAAAAACAAATCCAGCATCTCCTCAGGTATTGTCCACAGTCTTTTAAACACAAGTCCTCAAAAGATATTAATAATGGAAGCACGTTCATGACTGCAATGTTGTTAAAACCCAGCTGGTTCAGTAATGCCTTTAGGGAAGGAAATCTATCATCCTTAGCCAGTCTAGCCTACATGTGACTCCAGACCAACAGCAATATGGTTAACAGCAATGTGTGCCGAACAGTGGAAGCAGCATGTAATAGATGGGACAAAGTGATCCCACAACCAATGGATCAGATCTAAGCTCTGCAGTCCTCCCACATCCAGTCGTGAATGGTGGTGGTCAATTAAACAACTGACAGGAGGAGGTGGCTCCACAAATATCCCCATTTTCAATGATTGGGGAGCCCAGCACATCAGTGCAAAAGATAAGGCTGAAGCATTTGCATCCATCTTCAACCAGAAGTGTCGAGTGGATGATCCATCTCAGCCTCCTCCTGAGGTCCCCAGCATCACAGATGTCAGTCTTCAGCCAATCCAATTCACTCCATGTGATATCAAGAAACAGTGGAAGGCACCAGGTACTGCAAAAGCAATGGGCCCTGACAACATTCGGCAATAGTACTGAATAGTACTTGCCGCCCCCCAAGCCAAGCTTTTCCAGGACAGCTACAACACTGGCATCTACCCGGCAATGTGGAAAATTGCCCAGGTATGTCCTGTGCACAAAAAGCAGGACAAATTATACCCAACCAATTACCACCCTATCAGTCTACACCAGCTCATCAGCAAAGTGATGGAAGGTGTCATCGACAGTGCTATCAAGTGGCACTTACTCCGCGATACCCTGCTCAGTGACGCTCAGTTTGGGTTCTGCCAGGGCCACTCAGCTCCTGATCTCATTACATAGTCCAAACATAGACAAAAAAGCAGAACGCCAAAGGTGAGGTGAGAGTGACAGCCTTGACATCAAAGCAGAATTTGACCGAGTATGGCATCAAGGAGCCCGAGTCAATGGGAATCAGGGGGAAAAACTCCACTGGTTGGTGTCATACCTAGCACAAAGGATGATGGTTTTGGTTGTTGGAGGTCAATCATCTCAGTCCCAGGACATCACTGCAGGAGTTCCTCAGGGTAGTTTCCTAGGCCCAACCATCTTCAGCTGCTTCATCAATGAACTTCCCTCCAGCATAAAATCAGAAGTGGGGATGTTCAGCACCATTCGCAACTCCTCAGATACTGAAGCAGCCCATGTCCATATGCAGCAAGACCTGGACAACATTCAGGCTTGGGCTGATAAGTGGCAAGTAACATTCAGGCTACACAAGTGCCAGGCAATGACCATCTCAAACAAGAGAGAATCTAACCATCTCTCCTTGACATTCAATGGCATTACCATCGTTGAATCCCCCACTATCAACATCCTGGGGGTTACCATTTGAAACTGAACTGGACCAGCCACATAGATACTGTGGCTACAAAAGCAGGTCAGACGCTGGGAATGCTGTAGCGAGTTACTCACCTCCTGACTCCCAAATGTCTGTCCACGATCTACAAGGCACAAGTCAGGAGTGCGACGGAATACTCTCTACTTGCCTAGATGGGTGCAGCTCCAACAACACTCAAGAAGCTCGATACTATCCAGGATAAAGCAGCCCATTTTATTGGAACCCCATCCACCACCTTCAACATTAATTCCCTCCACCGCCGACGCACAGTAGCAGCAGTGTGTATCCATCTACAAGATCCATTGCAGCAACACACCAAGGGTCCTTCGACAGCACCTTCCAAACCCACAACCTCTGCCACCTAGAAGGACAAGAGCAACAGATGTATGGGAACACCACTACCTGCAAGTTCCCCTCCAAGCCACACACCATCCTGACTTGGAACTACGTTGCCGTTTCTTCACTGTCGCTGGGTCAAAATCCTGGAATTCACTTCCTAACGGCACTGTAGGTGTACCTATACTCCAAGGACTGTAGCGGTTCAAGAAGGCAGCTCAACACCACCTTCTCAAGGGCAATTAGGAATGGGCAATAAATGCTGGCCTAACCAGCGACGCCCAATTCCCCAAACGAATAAAAAAAACTTCTTGACTGTCCTCTAAAATGGTCTAGAAAGTCACTCAGTTGTATTAGGAATGGACCATGGAATGGTTACAGCACTGAAAGAGTCTGTTGTGTCTGTGCTGTATCTCTGCGAACTAGTCCCACTCCCCTGTAGCCCTGCAAATGTTTTTCTTCAGAAAATTATCCAATCCCCTTTTGAAAGCCATGATTGCATCTGCCTCCATCACACTCTCAGGCAGTGCATTCCAGATCCTAACCAATCCCTGAGTAAAGAAGTTTTTCCTCATGCATAGGCATTAAATGCTGGCTTTGCCAGTAATGCTTAAATCCCAGGAATGAATTAAAAAGTATCGTATCATGCAGAAAGAAAAGGCCAAAAGACTAGATGGGAAATCATCAGAGAAGCTGCTAAAGTTCAGTGATGTATTAACATTGATGTGAAGCAAGAATATTTATTATGTGGAAGCTCAGTAGTCTATATTTCAATTGGATCAAGATGTCAGTACACTGATGTACTTGGTTATGTGACATCTGGAATAAGAATAAATACTTATAGTTGTTTGGTAGTACAGAACTTAAATATTGCTGAAAATAGAGACATGCTGTTGAAGCTTTTCCTCTTGCACTCATCAGGACAATCCACAAGAATACCAACGTAAGGGAAAACAACTGCATACTGTCTGAGAAGAGAGTGCTGATCGGTTGGCAAGTGAACTTTGGTGAAGGCATTGCCCTGAGGAATGAGCCAGCCAATGGATGTCACTTATTTTGTTTAGCTGAAACAGGATCACCTTCATCGAGGTTTGTAATATTTGGTTTTCTCTGAATTTCAGGATCAACATTGATTCATCCAAATATATAACTGATTGACATCTTTGAGGAATAGCAATAAGGTCTCTCCTATTTCGTCTTATAGTACCTTCTGGAGATTGTACTAAAGAAGATATCTGATGATTTTTATCTCTCTGGATAATTGTTCTTCTCTGCCTTGGTCTCATGTCCATATATTTTGTCCTTCCATCAATTTGGGTAGGGTTCTGGTACGATATCTCCTATTGTAATTCTAGCTTGTTGTTTCTTATAAGACTTCTCTCTGTCGTGAACTCTTTGATAATCCTGGACTTCTAGCCCTGGGTGAGATTCGAAGTTGAAATTTGAGCTTCCTCTCCATCAACAGCTCGGGTGGTGCCAATCCACATAGCAATGGAGTATTTCTGTAGTTTAAGAGTGCAGTTTGAAAATCTACATTTGCCATTTACAACACTTCAATAGTTCCGATTCCTCTTTCAGCTTCACCATTAGATTGAGGATATCTCGGGAACTTTAGATGTATAAATCCACATTTTCCCGCAAATTGCATGAAATAGTCATTTGCAAATTGTGATCCATTATCTGACACAACCTTGCCAGGAATGCCATGCATTGCAAAGATCTCTTGTAAAGCTCAAATTGCAGATTTGGTAGTTGTCGTGCACAACCTTTTAACTTCAATTCATCTTGAAAAATAGTCAATCACTATCATGTAGGATTTCCCATAAAAGAAAAATAGATCCATCCCTGAACATTCCCACAGTCTGGTTGGAAATGGTGTCAATATAAGGGGGTTCCCTCTGGTCTGGTCTATCACTGCACATACCTGACAATTAGATATCATTTATTCTGTATCTCTGGATATTCCTGCCCACCAGATGGATGATTGAGCCCGTGCTCTGCATTTTGTTATACCCAATGTGGCCCTGATGTATTCTTTACAAGGTATCTGTCTGGAATGCGACTGGAATCACTTGCCTGTCGTTACACACCAGAAAATCATCCACAATATTAAGTGCTTCCTGAACTCAAAGAAAATGTTCATCACTGTGCCACTGGGACTTTGCTGCAGCCAACCTTGTGTGCGATATTGGTGTATTCGAATGCATTCCTCATCTCACTTCTGAGCATGACGAATTTCTTGGAGCTTTTGTGAACTTGCCGGCCATTGCGATGCAGTGTACTGTGAGTATGACTCAATTTCACTAATGAAGTTAACATCCTGTTATGTAAGATGGTCGACAGTTGCTCTGGATAAAGTATCTGCGGTTGTTTGCATCCTGCTTTGTGCATACACCACCTTGTCCGTGAATCTCATTAGCCTCAACTGGAATGTCTGAATTCTCAGAGGCATTCTAGCAAGTTCCTTTTCATCCAGTAAGGAAACTCAGGGTTTGTGGTCTGTCTCTATAACAACTTTTAAGTCAATAATCTATCTGAGAGCTTTTTGAAAGGCCCATGTGACTGCGAGAGCTTCTTTCTCTATGACAGCATACCTTGTCTCAGTCTCAGCCAATGCTCGTGATGTATCATTGCTCAGTCTTCCACATCCATCCGACAGTTCTTGAAAAAGGACTGCCCTTCGCCTTGTAGATGAGGCGTCTGTTGCAATTGTGGTTGGTAGTGAAGGGTTATAATGCACTAAGATCGCTGGTGAAATCAACATGTACTTGATCCTTTGAAATACCTGCTCTTGATGTGTATTCCAATATCATGCTCGATCTTTCTTTAAGAGTTGTTTTAATGGATCAGTAACTTGTGCTGGACTGGGCAAAACTTTTGCCATCTGATTAACCATTCCAAGGAATCATTGAAGACCTTGGACAGGAGTAGGAATTGGGAATTCATTAATGGCTCTCGTCGTTTGCGGGTCTGCTATTATGCCTTTGCTACTAACAACGTGTCCAAAGAAATCAATAGACATTTTTGAGAATTCGCAATTTTCATTAAGTGTCATAGCTTCTTCTTGTATTCGATTCAAAACTGCTCCAACCTTCAGGTTATATTCTTCAATGGATTCACCATGGACTAAGATGGCGTCAAAATGGCATGTTATTCATTTAAGACCCTGTAAATGTTTGAAAGAGTACTTTGGAATATTTCAGGTGCAGTTGTTATCCTGAATGGTAAATAACTAAAACAAATCTTCCAAATGGTGAAAAAATGTTGTCAGTAATCTTGACTTCTAAACTAATGGAACTTTCCAAAAACCACTATTAGCATCGGGTTTAGTGAACATAATACTCCTGGATAACCTTGCAAAGCTTTCATCTACTGAGGACATTGGATGACTTTCCCTTGCGACCACCATATTAAGCTGAGTTAGGTCGACACAGATGAAAAGAGTTCCGTCCAGTTTAGGAACTGGAACCATTCCCGAACAATACTCTGTTGGTTTTGTGACAGGAGAAACGACTGCCATCCTGGTCATCTCTTCCAGCTGAGTTTGGGATCTCTCCATCAATGGGTGTGGTATCTTCGTTGGAGTAAAGAAACATATTGGTTTAGCATCGTCTCTCAATGTAGCATCTTCTCTAAATGTAGCATCGTCTCTCAATGTAGCATCTTCTCTCAATGTAGCATCTTCTCTCAATGTGGCATCTTCTCTCAATGTGGCATCTTCTCTCAATGTGGCATCTTCTCTCAATGTGGCATCTTCTCTCAATGTAGCCTCTTCGCTCAGTATAGCATCGTCTCTCAATGTAGCATCGTCTCTCAATATCGCATCGTCTCTCAATGTAGCATCGTCTCTCAATGTAGCATCGTCTCTCAATGTAGCATCGTCTCTCAATGTAGCATCGTCTCTCAATGTGGCATCTTCTTTCAATGTAGTATCTTCTTTCAATGTAGCATCTTCTTTCAATGTAGCATCTTCTCTCAATGTAGCATCTTCGCTCAGTATAGCATCGTCTCTCAATGTAGCATCGTCTCTCAATGTAGCATCTTCTTTCAATGTAGCATCTTCTTTCAATGTGGCATCTTCTCTCAATGTAGCATCTTCGCTCAGTATAGCATCGTCTCTCAATGTAGCATCGTCTCTCAATGTAGCATCGTCTCTCAATGTAGCATCGTCTCTCAATGTAGCATCTTCTTTCAATGTGGCATCTTCTTTCAATGTGGCATCTTCTTTCAATGTGGCATCTTCTCTCAATGTAGCATCTTCTCTAAATATAGCATCTTCTCTCAATGTAGCATCGTCTCTCAATGTAGCATCGTCTCTCAATGTAGCATCTTCTCTAAATATAGCATCTTCTCTAAATATAGCATCGTCTCTCAATGTAGCATCTTCTCTAAATATCGCATCGTCTCTCAATGTGGCATCTTCTCTCAATGTAGCATCGTCTCTCAATGTGGCATCTTCTCTAAATATAGCATCGTCTCTCAATGTAGCATCGTCTCTCAATATAGCATCGTCTCTCAATGTAGCATCTTCTCGAAATGTAGCATCGTCTCTCAATGTAGCATCTTCTCTAAATGTGGCATCTTCTCTCAATATAGCTTCGTCTCTCAATGTAGCATCTTCTCTAAATATAGCATCGTCTCTCAATGTAGCATCTTCTCTAAATATAGCATCGTCTCTCAATGTAGCATCGTCTCTCAATGTAGCATCTTCTCAAAATGTGGCATCTTCTCTCAATATAGCATCTTCTCTCAATATAGCATCGTCTCTCAATGTAGCATCTTCCCTAAATGTAGCATCGTCTCTCAATGTAGCATCTTCTCTAAATGTGGCATCTTCTCTCAATATAGCTTCGTCTCTCAATGTAGCATCTTCTCTAAATATAGCATCGTCTCTCAATGTAGCATCGTCTCTCAATGTAGCATCGTCTCTCAATGTAGCATCGTCTCTCAATATAGCATCGTCTCTCAATATAGCATCGTCTCTCAATGTAGCATCTTCTCTAAATGTAGCATCGTCTCTCAATGTAGCATCTTCTCTAAATGTGGCATCTTCTCTCAATATAGCTTCGTCTCTCAATGTAGCATCTTCTCTAAATATGGCATCGTCTCTCAATGTAGCATCTTCTCTAAATATAGCATCGTCTCTCAATGTAGCATCGTCTCTCAATGTAGCATCGTCTCTCAATGTAGCATCTTCTCTAAATATAGCATCTTCTCTAAATATAGCATCGTCTCTCAATGTAGCATCTTCTCTAAATATCGCATCGTCTCTCAATGTAGCATCGTCTCTCAATGTGGCATCTTCTCTCAATGTGGCATCTTCTCTCAATGTGGCATCTTCTCTCAATGTAGCATCTTCTCTCAATGTAGCATCTTCGCTCAGTATAGCATCGTCTCTCAATGTAGCATCTTCTCTAAATGTAGCATCTTCTCTAAATGTAGCATCGTCTCTCAATGTGGCATCTTCTCTCAATGTGGCATCTTCTCTCAATGTGGCATCTTCTCTCAATGTAGCATCTTCTCTCAATGTAGCATCTTCGCTCAGTATAGCATCGTCTCTCAATGTAGCATCTTCTCTAAATGTAGCATCTTCTCTAAATGTAGCATCTTCTCTTAATGTAGCATCTTCTCTCTTTGTAGCATCTTCTCTCTTTGTAGCATCTCCTCTTAATGTAGCATCTTCTCTCTTTGTAGATTCTTCTCTCAATATAGCATCGTCTCTCAATGTAGCATCTTCTCTAAATGTAGCATCTTCTCTTAATGTAGCATCTTCTCTTAATGTAGCATCTTCTCTCTTTGTAGCATCTTCTCTCAATGTAGCATCTTCTTTCTTTGTAGCATCTTCTCTCTTTGTAGCATCTTCTCTCAATATAGCATCGTCTCTCAATATAGCATCGTCTCTCAATGTAGCATCTTCTCTCTTTGTAGCATCTTCTCTCAATGTAGCATCTTCTTTCTTTGTAGCATCTTCCCTCTTTGTAGCATCTTCTCTCTTTGTAGCATCTTCTCTCAATATAGCATCGTCTCTCAATATAGCATTGTCTCTCAATGTAGCATCGTCTCTCAATGTAGCATCTTCTCTCAATGTAGCATCTTCTCTCAATGTAGCATCTTCTCTCAATGTAGCATCGTCTCTCAATGTAGCATCGTCTCTCAATGTAGCATCTTCTCTCAATATAGCATCGTCTCTCAATGTAGCATCTTCTCTCAATATAGCATCGTCTCTCAATGTAGCACCTTCTCTTAATGTAGCACCTTCTCTTAATGTAGCATCTTCTCTCTTTGTAGCATCTTCTCTCTTTGTAGCATCTTCTCTCTTTGTAGCATCGTCTCTCAATGTAGCATCTTCTCTAAATGTAGCATCTTCTCTCAATAAAGCATCGTCTCTCAATGTAGCACCTTCTCTAAATGTGGCATCTTCTCTAAATGTGGCATCTTCACTCAATATAGCATCGTTTCTCAATGTAGCACCTTCTCTTAATGTAGCATCTTCTCTCTTTGTAGCATCTTCTCACAATGTAGCATCTTCTCTAAATGTAGCATCTTCTCTCAATGTAGCATCGTCTCTCAATGTAGCATCGTCTCTCAATGTAGCATCGTCTCTCAATGTAGCATCGTCTCTCAATGTAGCATCGTCTCTCAATGTAGCACCTTCTCTCAATGTAGCACCTTCTCTCAATGTAGCACCTTCTCTCAATGTAGCACCTTCTCTCAATGTAGCATCTTCTCTCAATGTAGCATCTTCTCTCAATGTAGCATCTTCGCTCAGTATAGCATCGTCTCTCAATGTAGCACCTTCTCTTAATGTAGCACCTTCTCTTAATGTAGCACCTTCTCTTAATGTAGCATCTTCTCTCTTTGTAGCATCTTCTCTCTTTGTAGCATCTTCTCTCTTTGTAGCATCTTCTCACAATGTAGCATCTTCTCTAAATGTAGCATCGTCTCTCAATGTAGCATCTTCTCTAAATGTAGCATCTTCTCTCAATAAAGCATCGTCTCTCAATGTAGCACCTTCTCTAAATGTGGCATCTTCTCTAAATGTGGCATCTTCACTCAATATAGCATCGTCTCTCAATGTAGCACCTTCTCTTAATGTAGCATCTTCTCTCTTTGTAGCATCTTCTCACAATGTAGCATCTTCTCTAAATGTAGCATCTTCTCTCAATGTAGCATCGTCTCTCAATGTAGCATCGTCTCTCAATGTAGCATCGTCTCTCAATGTAGCACCTTCTCTCAATGTAGCACCTTCTCTCAATGTAGCACCTTCTCTCAATGTAGCACCTTCTCTCAATGTAGCACCTTCTCTCAATGTAGCATCTTCTCTCAATGTAGCATCTTCGCTCAGTATAGCATCGTCTCTCAATGTAGCACCTTCTCTTAATGTAGCACCTTCTCTTAATGTAGCATCTTCTCTCTTTGTAGCATCTTCTCTCTTTGTAGCATCTTCTCTCAATGTAGCATCTTCTCTAAATGTAGCATCTTCTCTCAATAAAGCATCGTCTCTCAATGTAGCACCTTCTCTAAATGTGGCATCTTCTCTCAATGTAGCATCTTCGCTCAGTATAGCATCGTCTCTCAATGTAGCACCTTCTCTTAATGTAGCACCTTCTCTTAATGTAGCACCTTCTCTTAATGTAGCATCTTCTCACAATGTAGCATCTTCTCTAAATGTAGCATCTTCTCTAAATGTAGCATCTTCTCTCAATGTAGCATCTTCTCTAAATGTAGCACCTTCTCTAAATGTAGCACCTTCTCTAAATGTAGCACCTTCTCTCAATGTAGCACCTTCTCTCAATGTAGCATCTTCTCTCAATGTAGCATCTTCTCTCAATGTAGCATCTTCGCTCAGTATAGCATCGTCTCTCAATGTAGCCTCTTCTTTCAATGTAGCATCTTCTCAATGTAGTGCTGTATTAAATTTTAATTCGTCCTAGAACTGACATTAGATTTCGAAAGTCAGCTTGAAAGTTGCTCTTGAAATTTTGTTGCTTGATTTATTCCACTTTTTCGATAAGCTGGAGGTCTAAACACGCTTTTCTTTTCGGAAGACAAAATTCTTGATTTTTGTCCGGCATACAGTGTTTCCAAGATCTGCTTTCCTTTGTGCTGGAGTGTTGCTTGTAGCTTTCCCTTGACTTTCAATTCAATCCCAACTGGACCAAGTCAATCTATGCCTTTTGGTTGCAAGCAGTGTGCTGACAACCACTGTTCATTCTCTGACAAGACTGTGATGCTTGCTCTCGGGTTTAATTTGAAATTGACATAAATAACTGCTGTCCAAAATGCATGGTTAATGTCTATGATTTTCCCCGGAAATTTGCTAATTTATCTTCCAATGGAGCTTGTTCCACTGCATTGACAGCTCTTTTCATGCAGACGTTTTGTTTGGAATCTTTAGGAGTAGAGCTCTTGTTTTGGTATATTTTACCAAAGTGGCCCATCTTCTTACAATTAAAGCACTCTGCCTTATTTGCAGGACACTGTTCACATCTGTGGGTCTTTTTAGTGTCACAGCGCTGGCAGGGTTGCATGGCATCTTGCATCTTCCCGCCTGAGTATACCTTCTCAGCTGGAGACTGTTTTTTAGTCCTGGGCTTTAGGAACTGCACGGTCACCGGAGTTTTCCTTACTCAACGTTTGTCATCCCCTCTTAGGATTGCTCTATTCTGTTTTTCTGAGCTCTGTCTGTCTTATCATTTGAATCGCCTTCTCAAGGGTGAGGTTTTCCTTTGACTGTAAACAATCGGATAAAGAGTCGTTCGCAATGCACATAAAAATGCAAACTTTTATCAACTCTGTGTGTAGCTCTCCATACTCACAGCCTTCAGCAAGTCATTAATGAAAGCATCCATTGAGTCACCCAATTCTGGACCCTTCTGTTAAACTTGGTCCTTTCTAAGATCTTTTTACTTCTTAAATTAAAATATTTATCGAAGGCTTGGAAAACATCATCAGACTTATCGGAAGTCTCATTGATGCCCTTCCTTGTGATCATAACATCAGCTATTGTCCTCATTAAGTACAGCAAAGTGTTTACTTGTTAAGGTTCAGACTTGCTGTGCAGCTGGGAAGCTAGTCTGTATCTTAAAAATCTTCTCCTCCACAGCAACAAATTCTGAATATGGTTAGGTCCTTCCAAATTCTCAAACTTCTTTGACATCGTAAATTTTGGATTCTTATTCTTGGGAAACTCTGTCGGTTGTTTCCCTTCTTTGATAAATTTTTGTTGCCACTATGGAAGTGTTCGCGCACATTTAGGAGGTTTCCCACTCTTCGCCCTAGTGGTCTGCTCGAGTAATCACAGCTGATATCGGATCAGTGCTTTGTGAGGATTCGGCTTTTTCCTGTTGCTCCTGCCCAGTCGACCATTAGACAATGTTTCTACCCTTTTCTAAAGGTTGCTCACCCGATGCCCAACTGTCGCTCAGTTCTGTGAATCAACACCTGTGATCGCTGGAACTGGATTTCTCTCACAGACCACCACACCTTTGTGGTGCAACCTGAATGCCTGTGCGGCTGAGTCACTGACTCTATGTCTTTTTGTTGTCTACAGAGCAGCTCTGGAGCTCTTTGCAGCTTCTCCATGAGATCTGCAGTCTTTTGGTGCTACTGTAACAGGTTAGACTTCTCAAAATTTACTGGGTGTGTTCGCCATTGCCACCATATTGTTGCTAGAATTTCAGATGCTAGATTGAGCTTGGTTTATAGAGATCTCTGAGTCATAAATCTGAACAGTAACTCATTTATTATATTTGCATGGATCATAAACACTTTCCATAAACCTGTCCAGCTTCAGCTACTCATGATGCTTCTGGCTTCTCTCAAGCCTATTACCCAGGGGACTGTTGTGTCATCATCACAATGGTAGGTGCTACTCTCACTGTCGCAAACATTAACCCTTTCAGATCCTTATACTACAAGGACAAGTATCATTGCTTCAGTGTGCACTAATGTGATTGTAGGAAGAGAGAGACCAAAAATAGGGCTTAAAACAAATTATTTCTTTCATGCCTTTCAGACCTGGGAGGGTAATCTGCTTTCCGGTTTCCTACATTGCAACAGGGATCACACTTCAAATTACTTCCCTGGTTGTAAATGACTTTGGAACATCCTGAGGTTGTGAAAGGTGCACGGTAAATATTTTGCTTCAATTATTGTTTTTCTCCAGGTATTCCTGAAAGAAAGACAATAATTGAAGCATTTCACAAGTCTCAGATAGTCTATGATGCTCCACAGCCAATAAAGTACTTCTGCACTGTAGGTCCTGTTACTTTGTAGACAAATAAAGCAGCAAATGTATGTGCAGCAAGATCTCACAAACAGCACACATCAATGAATAGGTAATCTGTTTTGATGAAGTTGGTTGAATATTGGCCAGGTCACTGGGGAGAACTCTGCTGCCATCTTTAAAAATGGTGTTCTGGGGTCTATACACCCATCTGAGAGGGCAGATGGAGCTTTGGTGTAATGTTTAGTCAAAAAGAATATAACTAATATTCCTTCACATTTAACAAGTCTTTTTGATGATCTGAGTCTCTAATCCACATTTATTCATTTTTCTCAATACATCAATAAGAACTGACTACCCACCTGATCCAATCCTACCCCTACTTTGTACCCAAGAGATGTATATGCACAGTGAGTCCCAATTAAATGTCTCTACAATACACAATGCCCCACTCTTGATTGACTATAAAGACGTAAGTGTCCCATTCTCTTCCACTACTTTCAAGAAGTAATCATATTTAGACAGGTTATTCTCGGAACATAGGAACATAGGAGCATGAGTAGGCCATTCAGTCTATCAAGCCTGCCCTACCATTCAATATGATCATGCCTGATCTTCCACTTCAATGCCTTTTTCCCACACTGTCCTCATATCCCCTTATATCATTTGTATTTAGAAATCTGTCAATCTCTGCTTTTAACATACTCAATGACTGAGCTTTGACAGCCCTCTGGGGGAGAGAATTCCAAAGATTCACAACCTTCTGAGTAAAGAAATTTCTCCTAATCTCGGTCCTAAGTGGCTTCCCCTTTATTTTGAAATTGTGTCCCCTGGTTCCAGACTCCCCAACCAGGCCCAGTTTGGGGAGAATCTCTCGAGAATACAGGCCCAGTTTTCCCAATCTCTCTTCATACGACAGTCCCGCCATCCTGGAAACAAGTCTGGTGAACCTTCATTGCACTACCTCTATGGCAATAATATTCTTCCTAACGTAAGGGGACCAAAACTGCATACAGTACTTCAGGTGCAGTCTAACCAAGGTTCTACACAATTGAAGCAAGACTTCACTACTCCTGTACTCAAAACATACCATTAGCCATCTTAATTGCTTGCTGCACCTGCATGTTGGCTTTCAGTGACAAGGACACCCAGTTCCCTTTGTACATCTACACTTTCTAATCTCTTACCATTTAAGAAATACTCTGCACATCTGTTCCTCCTGCCAAAGTGGATAACCTTACAGTAATTCACATTATATTCCATCTGCCATGTTCTCGCCCACTCACAAGTCTTTCCAAATCCCCTTGAAGCCGCTTTGCATCTTCCTCGCAATAGACATTCCCACCTAGTTTTGTGTCATCCCTGAACTTGGAAATACTACATTTGGTCCCCACATCCAAATCATTGTGAACAGCTGGGGCCCAAGCACCGATCCCTGAGGTACTCCACTAGTCACAGCCTGCCAACGCAAGAATGAACAATTTATTTCTACTCTCTGCTTTCTGCCTGTTAACCAATCCTTAATCCATGCCAGTATATTACCTCCTATCCCATGTGCTTTAATTTTGCTAACCAACCTCCTGTGGGAGACTTTATCAAAAGCCTTCTTAAAATCCAAGTATACCACGTCCACAGACTCCCCTTCATTAATTCTATAGGTAACATCCTCAAAAAACTTCACAAGGTTCGTCAAACATGACTTCCCTTTCATAAATCCATGTTGACAATGCCCAATCAGATCATTATTATCCAAGAGTCCATTTATTACATCCGTTAGAATAGATTCTAGCATTTTCCGAATGACTGATTTAAGGCTAACAGGTCTGTAGTTCCCTGTTTTCTCTCTCCCTCCCTTCTTAAATAGTGGGGTGACATTTGCAACCTTCCAATCTGCAGGAACTGCTCCAGAATCTATAGAATTTTGGAAGATGATCACCAAGGCATCCACTATCTCCATAGCTACCTCTTTCAACACTCTGGAATGTAAAATATCAGGTACTGGGGACTTATCAACCTTCAGCCCCATTAATTTCTCCAATACAACCTTCTTACTCATACTAATTTCCTTCAATTCCTCATTCCCTCTAATCCCTTGGATCTCTAATTCTGGGAGATTTCTTGTATCTTCCTCATTAAAGACAGATGGAAAGTAATCAATTAGCTTCTCTGCCATTTCTCTATTCCCCATTATAAATTCTCCTGACTCTGTCTGTAATGGACCCACATTTGTCTTCGCCAAGCATTTCCTTTTTACGCACCTGTAGAAGCTTTTACAATCCGTTTTTTATATTTTATGCCAGCTTACATTCATATTCTATTCTTCCTTTCTTTATCAGTTTCTTCATCTTCCCTTTCTGTATTCTAAAATCCTCCCAATCCTCAGGTTTACTACTATTTCTTGCAACTTGATAGGCCTTTTCTTTTAACCTTATACAATCCTTAACTTCCTTTGTTATCCATGGTTGACTGCCTTTACTTTTGGGGTTTTTGTGCCTTGAAGGAATGTATAGTTGCTGTAAACTATGTAATATTTCTTTAAAGACTATCCATTGCCTATGTACTGTCATACATTTTAATGTATTTTCCCAATCCACCTCAGCCAATTTGCCCCTCATACCTTCATAATTTCCTTTATTCAAATTTAACACCCTGGCTTCAGACTGAAGTACCTCACTTTCAAACATAATGTTAAAATTCTAACATATTATGGTCATTCATCCCTAAAGGTTCTTTTACAACAAGATTATTAATTAGCCCTTTTTCATAACATAATACTAGATCTAAATTAGCCTGTTCTCTAGTTGGTTGCTCAACATACTGCTTTAGAAAACCATCCCTAACACACTCTAGAAACTTGTCCTCCACAGCATTAGTGCTTGTTAGGTTTACCCAGTCTATGTACAGATTAAAGTCACCCATGGTTACTGCATTACCCATGCTACATGCTTCTCTAATCTCCTGATTAATACCATACCCCACACTACTACTCCTGCTTGGTAGCCTATAAACAACTTCTACCAATGTTTGCTGACACTTGCTCTTTTTAGGTCCACCCAAACAGATTCCACATTTTGTTCTTCTGATCTAAGATCCTCCCTTACTAATGTACTGATCCCGTCCCTTATTATCAGCGCAACACCACCTCCTTTTCCTTTTTGTCTGTCCTTCCTAAATGTCGAATATCCTTGAATATTCAGCTCCCAGTCTTGGTCACCCTGTAGCCATGTTTCCGTTATGGCAATTAGATCATACCCATTTACCTCTATTTGGGCCTTTAAATCATCTACCTTGTTGCAAATGCTGCGAGCATTCAGGTAGATTCCCCTTAACCTTGTCTTGTTGATATTATTCTGCGTTTGATGCTCCTCTTTGTTTCGTCTGCCTTTTAATGTCACTTGCTATTTTTCTGCCTCCTGTTACCAGCTTTACTTCCTTCCAATTTGAGCTACCCCTCAGGTTCCTATCCCCCTGTCAAGCTAGTTTAAACCTCCCCAACAGCACTAGCAAATCTCCCTGCGAGGATGTTAGTTCCAGTCCTGTTCAGGTGTAGCTCATCCATCTTGTACAGATCTCACCTGCCCCAGAACTGGTCCCAATGCCTCAGAAATCTTATGTCCTCCCTCCTACATCAATTCTCCAGCCCCGTGATCAATCTTCCTATTCCTATGCTCACTAGCACGTGGCACTGGGTGTAATCCTGAGATTGCTGCTTTGGAGGTCCTGCTTTTTAATTTCCTTCCGAACTCACTAAAATCTGTTTTCAGAATCTCATCCCTCTTCCAACCTATGTCATTGGTATCAATGTGGACCACGACTTCTGGCTGTTCACCCTCCCCCAGAAGGATGTCCTGCAGCCGCTCCGTGACATCCTTGACCCTGGGACCAGGGAGGCAACACACCATCCTGGAGTCACATTTACTGCCGCAGAAACGCTTGTCTGATCCCCTGATTATTGAATCCCCTATCACTATTGCTCTTCCGCTCTTCTTCCCCTCCTGTGCAGCTGAGCCACGTGGTGCCACGGACTTTCCTCTGGCTGTACTCCCCCGAGGAACCATCGCTCTCACCAGTATCCAAAATGGAAAATTGATTAGCAAGCAAGACATCTCAGGGGACTCCTGCACTGCCTGCCTGGTTCTCTTAGACTGCCTGGCGGTCACCCATTCCCTCTCTGCCTGCATGCTCCTAACCTGTGGTGTGACCACCTCCCTAACTATGCTATCCACGTAGTCCTTTGCCTTGCGGATGCACAACAGTGACTCCAGCCGCCTCTCAAGTTCCAAAACTCGGGGCTCAAGTTTCTGCAGCCAGTGGCACTTCCCGCAGATGTGTTCATCTGGGTCATGTGGTGTGTCCATGGCTTCCTACATATCGCAGGCCATACATTCCACTTGGCCAAGCTGACCTGCCATACATAACTTTAAAAACTTTTTATTACAATGAGAATTAAAATAACTTACTCACCAATCAGCTTATTTCCCTGTGCCAAAGGGAGATGCAGCTACTGAAGGCTGAAAAAAGGTAGAAGAAATAAAGAAAGAAAGGAGCCCCTCCCACGTGCACCAAACTCCCAATTAATATTCTGTACGCTCAAATTTTTTTTTTCATAGTTTATGGTTCCCCTCCTTACTGAACTCCCTCAATTACCAAACTCCCTTCTTAATATTCTGTGCTTTCCAGTGGCACCCAATGCAGACAAGCAGCACTGATGGTTCCCTGAATTTATACTCTAAAAATAATGCCGTGTTAGCTCTGCTAGAGCTCAGAAACCAGTTTAAGCTAGCTACCTAATTACCTAGCTACAGCTACTGTCAGGGTGTTTGCATTCCCCTGTTTAAAACTGCAAGAAACCTGACTTACCTATTGAAACATGACTGTCTGTCCAAGAAAGAGGAAAATATTGACAAACAAACTAAAAAAAGAATTAGGCGTGATTGAATGAAGGACAACAGCAATGCTTTAGGAACCAGTTTCCTACATTATCATGAAGCCTTCAAATTACCCCAGTGTCAAACTCATTTCTCAATGCTTTCAGTTTGGTTACATTGGCATTGTCCAATCTTCTGTCAAGAACATTATCTGTTGAGATTATTTCAACCAATGGCAATGCCAAGTTTAGTGGTGTCTGTTTGATATTAGACCCACCGCCAGTTTTACAAGAGTTTGAAAAATGGGGCCCTAAGTAATCAGTGGCTCTTTAGTGTCGGTTCTACAACAGCTGATTTAGAACACTTTGCCCAGTTGTGTATAAAGTGAAGCTTGCTAAATATGGTTTGATTTCATATATGATTGTGGTTGATTCCTGCATACTGTTGGTCTGCTGTATTGATTAATAACCTGCTCCTGTTTTTCAATAAATTGTTCTTATATTTCCAAAATCAGTCTGTTCAGAGCAGGCATGTTGGTGTTAATGCAATTTTCTCATCATTTGAGGGGGAGGGGAATGTAAAACCGAAAAGGTTAAGTAATATATTTAATAATAAAAAAAACAAATTTCCACTGAGTAACTGCCTCTCCTACTTATCAACAGTTGCATTCACAATCCCAGCACTGAACTAATCACACTTTAGCAAGGTGCAAGCAGCTGATTGAAACTGCTTGAAGACCTGCTTTTGGCTGAAATTAGTCAAGCCTTTCAAATGGGTTGGTACAGGGGAAGTACTTATTGAACTGCTTGCAATAGCACACTTAATATGTTATAGAATCATAGGATTTTTACAGCACAGAAGGAGGCCATTTGGTCCGTCGTGTCTGTGACGGCCCTCACTAAGATCAACTCAGCTTGTCCCACTCCCCTGCCTTTTCCACGTAGCCCTGCAATTTTTTTTCGCTTCAGGTAATTATCCAATTCACTTTTGAAAGCCACATTTGACTCTACCTCTACAATCACCACAATCGATGCGTTTATATTTGACTCTGATGGCGATAGTTAAACCCGTATAACAGAATCATAGAAACTTACAGTACAGAAGGAGGCCATTCAGCCTGTCATGCCTGTGCTGGCTCTTTCATGCTTATTGCCACATTTCTGCTTTTTATTTATAATCCTGTAAGTTCCTTATCCTCAAGCACTTGGTTATTGACTCACTTGCCAGAGGAAATAGTTTTTCTCCATCTATTCTATCGAAGCCACCCATCATCTTGAAAATCACTATTAGTTAACCTTTTTACCTTCTCCGTTCCAAACAGAACAGACCTTTTCCAATCTATCCTCATAACTGAAGTCCCTCATCCCTGTAAACATTCTGGTAAACCTCCTCTGTACTCTTTTTCAGACCCAATATAAGTTGCCTGTGATCGTGTAGACAGTTTAAGTGGTGGGGACTACAGTACCCAAGGAGTCGGGTCTGCCATGAGCACATTGGGATAGAGACCCTGGGGATCTGTCACTTCTAAATTTCACTGGAAGCAGAGTCCTCTCCTCAGAACAATGCAGCCTCCACTGCACTGGAGAGACCAATTGTGTGAGCACTTTGCTGAACACCTCTGTTCTGTACACCAGCATGACCCCGAGCTTACTGTCACTTGATATTATAATTCTCTGCCACGCCCCCACACTGAACTCTGTGTCCTCAGCCTTCTACACTGTTCCAACAAACTTAATGGAAGATTCAGGAGCAGCACCTCATCTTTTGATCAGGCACTTTTACAACCTTCTGCACTCAACATTAAGTTCAACAATTTCAGATCATAATCACTGCTCCCATTTTTCCCGTACAGTTCTGCTGTTGCCATTTGCAGTTCCCCTAACCCAGCTTTTGTTTCTTTACCACTCCCTTTCACTTTGCACTATCATCACTTCTGCCTTCCACCCTATTACAGACCTTCCCTCTCCACCACCCCTCCTTTGTCCTCGCCACTGTATTTTCTAAAAACTATGAAATCTCTAACTTTTTCCAGGTCTGACAAAAGATTATCGGCCTGAAATGCTAACTCTGTTTCTCTCTCCACAGATGTTGCCTGACCTGCTGAGTGTTTTCCAGCATTTTCACTTTTTATCTCTACAATATTATCTTACTTGGTATCATTAACTTCAATTCCTAAGACCACAGGGTTGTCCTATGAAGAGAAATTGAGTAGAATGAGCATATACTCTTTGGAATTTCGAAGAATGAGAGGTGATCTCTTTGATGCATGTAAAATTCTTACAGTACTTGACAGGGTAGATGCTGAGAGACTGCTTCCCCCTGGCTGAAGGGTCTGGAACTAGGGGGCATAGTCTCAGGATAAGGTCTCAGTCATTTCGGACTGAGATGAGGAGAAATTTCTTCATTCTGAGTCTGTGAATCTTGGTAATTCTCTAGCCTAGAGGGCTGTGGATGTTCATTCATTGAGTATATTCAAGACAGAGATCAATGGATTTTTGGACACGAAAGGAATCCAAGGATATGAGTCCAGGGCAGGAAAGTTGAGTCAATGTAGAAGATCAACCATGGCAATATTGAATGACGATGTAGGTTCAGGGGGCTGTTTGGCCTGCTCGTGCTGCAATTTCTTTGTTCTTATGTTCTGCATAATGAGTTTAACTCCCATGATATTTTGTAGACGGGCAATGCAAAAAAAGGATGGAAGTCAATAAAAGCTTGACAAGCAGATGCCTCCCCGGTAGAGAATATTACTGGTTCCTGTCCATGTATGACTCACATCACTGCTACTGTAGAAAAAGCAATCTTTTTATCTTTTCAATTTTATCAAGTTTATATCTTATTTTTAGACTCACAGTGAATAACAAACTGCACAAATGGGAATAATTTATATAAATTCTACGCTCTGATATATTGAGGCGCTGAGGTAGAATTGATCATATATAATTTTGGAGTTACCCAGTGTGTAATTAATGCACTAAAGCATTGCTATGAAATTCCTTTGCCTCCTGTTTTAACAGGGGCATTTATTTTGAACAGGCAAATGTCTCCAGTAAAATAGTAGACTAAAGAATTTAACATGAATGGTGTCTGTACACTAATCCTCACTCACACAATTTTAAATCCAAAGAGTCTGAAGGGTATAAACTTCATTGCACAAATCTATGGTCCCATAGCCCGTAGCTTTGCTTTGATACAATCTGAGTGCACTCTGTCCCAATAGTCTAACAAGGTTATTGTGGAAACCGTCACACCAGTCTGACTCAGCCTAAATATAATAACAACTTGCTTTTATATGGCACCGTTAGCATAGGATTGAACACATCTGCAGGATGAAAGATGGTTGCATACCCATGTATAGTGAGGTAGCTGGGGTCAGACAACCAGTGGGGTGCCAAAAGCTCCGCTACAAGGATGCTTGCAAGCGTGGCATGAAAGTCCTAAATGTCGATTATCGCATCTGGGAGTCACTAACTGGCTGTTATGTTTTCACCGGGTTGCTGGATATTATATATATCTGATTTATCTCAGAGCAATGCAGATATCACACTTGTATGAAATCATCAACTGGAAGAATAGGAAGCTAGGTAAAGGTGGAGGGGTAGTACTGTTAATCAAGAATGGCATTGGTGCAATAGTTAGAGATGACCTTGGTTCAGGAGATCAGGATATGTAATCAGTTTGGGTGGAGATGAGGAATAGTAGCAGGAAGAAGTCACTAATGGGAGTGATCTACAGGCCCCTGAACAGTAATCACATTATAGGATGTAGTATGCAAGAAGAAATATTGGGCGCTTGTGATAAAGGGACGGCAATAATCATGGGTGATTTTAATCTACATATAAACTGGAAAAATCAGATTGGCAATAGTAGCTTGGATGAGGATTTCATAGAATGCTTTTGAGATTGGTTCCAGAACATGCTGCTCCACGAAACTATCAGAGATCAGGCTATATTATATTTGGTATTGTGTAATGTGACAGAATTAATTAATGACCTCAGAGTAAAGGCACCTCTAGGTAGCAGCAACCAGTATATGATTGAAATTTACATCCAGTTTGAAAGAGAGAAGAGTGGGTCAAAGACTAGCATTTTAAACTTAAATAAGGGCAACTATGTGGGCATGAAAGCTGAGCTAGCTGAAGTGAACTGGGTTTCTAGACTCGGAGAGAGATCAACAAAGAAGCAGTGGCATACATTTAAGGGGATATTTCAGAATACTCAGCATAAGTATATTCCTACTATAAAGAAAAATTCTAAGGGGAGGACCCACCATCCGTGGTTAACTAAAGAAGTTAAGGAAAGCATCAAACTTAAGGAAAAGGCATATAATTGCACAAAGGTGAGTGACAGTTCAGATGATTGTTCAGAATATCAAGACTATCAAGGGGAGGTGGTGGCGTAGTGATACTGTCACTGGGCTAGTAAAAGAGACCCAGGGTATATCTCTGGGGACATGGGTTCGAATCCCACCATAGCAGAAGGTGGAATTTAAATTCAATTAATAAAAATCTGGAATTAAAAGCTATTCTAAAAAAAGCTCATCTAATGATGGCCAAGAAACCATTGTCGATTGTTATAAAAACCCATCTGGTTCACTAATGTTCCTTGAGGGAAGGAAATCTGCTGTCCTTACCTGGTCTGGCCTACATGTGACTCCAGACCCACAGCAATGTGGTTGACTCTTAAACGCTTTCAGAAATGGCCGAGCAAGCCATTCGGTTGTATCTAACTGCTACGAAGTAAATGAAACTGGACAGACCACTTGGCATCGACCGAGGTACCGGAAACGACAATGTCAAACCCAGCCCTGTTGACCCTACAAGGTCCTCCTTACCAACATCTGGGGGCTTGTGCCATAATTGGGAGAGCTGTCCCACAGATTAGTCAAGCAACAGCCTGACATAGTCATACTCACGGAATCATACCTTACAGACAATATGCCATCACCTTCTCCGGGTATGTCCTCTCCCACCGGCAGGACAGACCCAGCAGAAGTGGCAGCACGGTAGTATGCAGTCGGGAGGGTGTTCTCCTGGGAGTCCTTGTGAAGACAAAATCCCGCCTTCACATTGAGGACACCCTCCATCGTGTTGTGTGTCACTATTACCGTGCTAAAGGGGATAAATTTTGAACAGATCTAGCAATGCAAAACTGGGCATCCATGAGGTGCTGTGGGCCATCAGCAGCAGCAGAATTGTACTCAACCACAATCTGTAACTCATGGCCAACATATTCCCCACTCTACCATTATTATCAAGCCAGGAGACCAATCCTGGTTCAATGAAAAGTGCAGGAGGGCATTCCAGGAGCAGCACCAGGCATACCTTAAAATGAGATGTCAACCTGGTGAAGCAACAACACAGGACTATCTGCATGACATACTGCGTAGGCAGCATGCAATAGGCAGAGCTAAGCGATTCCATAACCATCAGATCTAAGCTCTGCAGCCCTGTCACATCCAGCCATGAATGGTGGCAGACAATTAAACAGCTAACTGGAGGAGGCGGCTCCACAAATATCCTCATCCTCAATGATGGGGGAGCCCAGCATATCAGTGCGAAAGATAAGGCTGAAGCATTTGCAACAATCTTCAGCCAGAAGTGCCGCGTTGATGATCCATCTCGGCCTCCTCCTGAAGTCCCCAGCATCACAGATGCCAAACTTCAGCCAATTTGATTCACTCCATGTGATAGCAAGAAATGGCTGACGGCACCAGATACTGCAAAGGCTATGATGGGTCCTGACAATGTTCCGGCAATAGTACTGAAGAGCTGTGCTCCTAGTCAAGCTGTTCCAGTATAGCTACAACACTGGCATCTAGCCGGCAATGTGGAAAATTGCCCAGGTATGTCCTGTACACAAAAAGCAGGACAAGCCCAACCCTGCTAATTACCACCCCAATTGTCCACTCTCAATCATCAGTAAAGTGATAGAAGGTGTCATCGACAGTGCCATCAAGCAGCACTTGCTTAGCAATAACCTGTTCACTGTCACTCAGTTTGGATTCTGTCAGGGCCACTCAGCTCCTGACCTCATCACAGCCTTGGTCCAAACATGGACAAAAGAGCTGAACTGCAGAGGTGAGATAAGATCGACTGCCTTTGATATCAAGGCAACATTTGAGCGAGTATAGCATCAAGGAGCCCCAGCAAAACTGGAGTCAAAGGGAATCAGGGGGAAAAGACTCCCCTGGTTGGAGTCATACCTAGCATAAAGGAAGATGGTTGTGATTGTTGGAGGTCAATCATCACAGTCCCAGGACATCACTGCAGGAGCTCCCCAGGGTAGTTTCCTAGGCCCAACCATCTTCAGCTGCTCCATCAATGACCTTCCTTCAATCAAAAGGTCAGAAGTGGGGATGTTCGCTGATGATTGCACAATGTTCAGCACCATTCGCAGCTCCTCAGATACTGAAGCAGTCCGTGTAGAAATGCAGCAAGACCTGGACAATATCCAGGCTTGGGCTGATAAGTGGCAAGTAACATTCGTGCCACACAAGTGCCAGGCAATGACCATCACCAGCAAGAAAGAATCTAACCATCTCCCCCTGACATTCAATGGCATTACCATCACTGAATTCCCCACTATCAACATCCTAGGGGCTACCATTGACCAGAAACTGAGCTGGAGTAGCCATATAAATACTGTGGCTACAAGAGCAGGTCAGAGGCTAGAAATCCTGCAGCGAGTAACTCACCCCCTGACTCCCCAAAACCTGTCCAACATCTACAAGGCATAGGTCAGGAGTGTGATGGAATACTCTCCACTTGCCTGGATGTGTGCAGCTCCAACAACACTC
This sequence comes from Heterodontus francisci, assembly GCF_036365525.1. Lineage (NCBI taxonomy): Eukaryota > Metazoa > Chordata > Chondrichthyes > Heterodontiformes > Heterodontidae > Heterodontus > Heterodontus francisci. The sequence continues at coordinate 113,287,729 of NC_090382.1, forward strand.
AAGAAGCTCAACACCATCCAGGACAATGCAGCCCGCTTGATTGGCATCCCATCTACACACATTCACTCCCTACACAACCGACGTACAGTAGCAGCAGCGTGTATCATCTACAAGATGCACTGCAGCAACGCACCAAGGCTCCTTCGACAGCACCTTCCAAACCTGTGACCTCTATCAACTAGACAAGGGCGGCAAATGCTTGGGGACACCACCAAGTTCCCCTCCAAGTCACACACCATCCTGACTTGGAACTATATCGCTGTTCCTTCACTGTCGCTGTGTCAAAATCCTGGAACTCCCTTCTTAACAGCACTGTGGGTGTACCCACACCACATGGACTGCAGCGGTTCAAGAAGGCAGCTCACCACCACCTTCTCAAGGGCAATTAGGGATGGGCCTAGCTTGCGATGCCCACATCCCATGAATGAATAAAAACTGGCAGTGAATGACTAAAAGGTTAATCAGGAGAAAGAAATTAGAATATGAGAGGAAGCTAGCTAGAAATGTAAAAACTGATAGCAAGAGTTTCTACAGGTATTTAAAAAGGGAAAGAGTAAGTAAAGTGAGTGTTGGTCCTCTAGAGAGTGAGAATGGGCAGCTAATAGTAGATAATAAGGAAATGGTGGATGTAATAAACAAATATTTTGCTTCTCTCTTCACAATAGAGAATACAAAAAACATTTCAGTAATTGCTGTAAATCAGGAGGTGGAAGAAAGAGAGGATATTGGTGTAATTACAATCACCAGGAAAGTGGTACTGACCAAACTGATGGAGCTGTGGGCTGACAAGTCCCAGGGTTGTGATGGACATCATCCTAGGGTCTTAAAGGAGGTGGCAAATGAGGTAGTAGATGCTTTGCTGTTAACTTTTCAAAATTCGCTAGATTCTCGAAAGGTTCCATCGGACTGGAAAGTAACAAATATAACTCCTCTGTTCAAGAAGTGGGGGGGGGGGGGGGGAGGTGGAGGTGGGGGTGGAGGCAGAAAACAGGTAACTATAATAAAAGTAAAATACTGCAGATGCTGGAAATCTGAAAGAAAAACAAGAAATGCTGGAAATACTCAGCAGGTCTGGCAGCATCTGTGGAGAGAGAAGCAGAGTCAACGTTTCAGGTCAGTGACCCTTCATCAGAACTGGCAAAGGTTAGAAATTTAAAAGATTTTAAGCAAATGAAGCAGGGGTGGGGCAAGAGATAACAAAAGTGAAGGTGTTGATAGGACAGGTAACTTTAGGCCAGTTAGCTTGATGTCTGTTATGGAGATGGTGTTAGAATCGATCATTAAGGAGGCTATAGCTGGGCACTTAGAAAAACTCAAGGTAATCGGGAATAGTCAGCATGGCTTTGTGAAAGAAAAATCATGTTAACCAATTTGTTGGAGTTCTTTGAAGGAGTAACATGTGCTGTGGATAAAGGGGAGCCCTTTGGCATATTGTACTTCGATTTCCAGAAGGCATTTGACAAGGTGCCACATAAAAGGTAAAATAGGAGCTCGTGTCGTGGGTAACATATTAGCATGGATATAAGATTGGCTGGCTGGCAGAAAACAGAGAGTATGCATAAATGGGTCCTTTTCTGATTGGCAGGATGTGACAAGTGGAGTCCCACAGGGGTCTGTGCTGGGGCCTCAACTTTTTACAATTTATATCAATGGGTTAGATGAGGGGACCGATGGCATGGTAGCTAAATTTTTAGATGACACAAAGACAGGTAGGAAAGTATGTTGTGAAGAGGGCATAAGGAGGTTGCAGACAGATATAGATAGGTTGAGTGAGTGGGCAAAAATCTAGCAGATGGAGTATAATGTGGGAAAATGTGAAGTTGTTCACATTGGCAGTAAGAGTAAAAAAGCAGAATATTACTTAAATGGAAAACAACTGCAGAATTCTGTGGTGCAGAGGGATCTAGTTGTTCTAGTGCATGAGTCACAAAAGGTTAGTATGCAGTTACAGCAGGTAATAAAGAAGGCTAATGGAATGCTATCCTTTATTACGAGAGGAATTGAAAATAAAAGTAAGGATGTTATGCTTCAGTTGTACAGGGCATTGGTGAGACCACATTTCGAATACTGTGTGCAGTTTTGGTCTCTTTATTTAAGGAAGGATGTAAATACATTGCAGGCAGTTCAGAGGAGGTTTACCAGATTGATACCTGGAATGAATGGGTTGTGTTCTGAGGAAATGTTGGACAGACTGGGCTTGTTTTCACTGGAGGTTAGTAGAGTGAGGGGAGACCTGACTGAAGTAGATAAGATCCTGAACGGTCTAAACAAGGTGGATGTGGAGAAGAGGTTTCCTCCATTCCAGAACTAGGGGGCACTGGATTAAAATTAGGGGTCGCCCTTTTAGGATAGAGATGAGGAGAAATTTTTTTCTCTCAGAGGGTTGTGCGACTTTGGAACACTCTGCCTCAGAAGGTGGTGGAGGCGGGGGCATTGAATGTTCTTAAGGAGGAGGTAGATAGATTTTTGCTAGGCAAGGGAATCAAAGATTGTCGGGGGTAGATGGGAGTGTGGAATTCAAAGCACATGCAGGGGTGGCACAGTGGCACAGTGGTTAGCACCGCAGCCTCATAGCTCCAGCGACCCGGGTTCAATTCTGGATACTGTGCGGAGTTTGCAAGTTCTCCCTGTGACTGTGTGGGTTTTTGCCGGGTGCTCCGGTTTCCTCCCACAGCCAAAGACTTGCAGGTTGATAGGTAAATTGGCCATTATAAGTTGCCCCTAGTATAGGTAGGTGGTATGGGAATTGAGGAAAGGTGGGGATGGGGTAGGAATATGGGATTAATGTAGGATTAGTATAAATGGGTGGTTGATGGTCAGCACAGACTTGGTAGGCTGAAGGGCCTGTTTCAGTGCTGTATCTCTAAATAAATCAATAAATAATAAAGATCAGCCATGATCTTATTCAATGGCAGAACAGGTTTGAGGGGCCGAATGGCCTACTTCTGCTCCTAATTCACTTGTTTGTATTGTTACGACAGGATGAGGAAGGGGTTTCAGGCTTCACTCTCGCCCCTTTCCTGGTTTGGCCGTAACAGGGTTTAACTTTTAAACACACAGTGTTTTTAGCTTCACCTCAGTGAGTCCTCGCTCACAGCTCTCTAAATGGTAATTGTAAATGAACCAACCAGGCAGGTTTTCTTAGGTTTAAACAAGAACGATGTAAGTTTATTAGCCTTTACACTCTAACTCGGGTAAAGTTACTAAAAATATGCGAGTCAACCACGCTAGCATGCAGAGGGGGAGAAAGAATAAAGGGGGGGGGGCAATTGGAGTAGTAAATAGAATTCAGTTACTGTCTTTGGTTTGGATGTAAAGTCCGTGATTGGAGTTAAGTCGTGCAGTTCTCGTTGGGGCCCAGTGCACACTTTTAAACTTGTTTCACTGCTTCCAGAAGGCTGAAGAGGTTCTCTGTCCTGAGGCTTGAGCTGCTTCTGTGGGTCCCTGGAACTTTTCTGGAGAGAGAGAGAGACAGGGCGAAAGCAGTGCTTTCTTCTTGAAGTTCAATTGCAGTCTGCCCTTTCTGTGTGGCACAATTCAAAAAGTCCCCAGGTTGGCCAGCAGGTTAATCATGTGACCAACTCTTTGAAACTGCATTGTCTGCGAGGATTGTTGATTTCAAAGGTTCTCCAGTCACACTCAGTGGGTGGGTGGGGGGGGGGGTGGTGTTGGGGGGGGGGGTGGTGGTGGTGGTGGTGGTGTGGAGTGCTGGCTCTTACACAGCCGATGGCTCTCAATGTTTTTTTATCATTACTATTAATAAAACCCATCTTGCTAATTGAATCAGGGAGCACTCCCATTGTCTATCAATGCAACTGTCTCAGAATGCAAATGTGCAGCCATGTTTTCAGCCGTTTAGCTCTGTGGTCTTTTTAAACAAGATATGTTCAATGTCCAATGAAAGTTCAAATAGTGTTACATATGACAAAATTAATATGTTTCCATCTGGCCGATGTGGTTTCTGTCACACCTCCACCTCCCACTGAATGAAATGTGACATCAATGGAGAATTTCCTTCAGAAATCTCAAAATTGTTATGGCCTGTCTGTCCTTTGTAGCAGTGCAGCTTTGGACTGTCCCTTTGTCCTTAAGGTGGACCTGAGATAGTTATGTGTTGCCCAAGGGGTTTAAAGTTTCTTCACTATCAGCCTGCAATACGTTGGCAATGGGCTTCCCAATAAACATGTGATTTTTGGGGAAGTTTGAAGTTTGCACATTTCCATGATTGACTGGATGCCTTTGTTCCTTTTGGGGTCTGCAGGGGGATGGTTAGATTTAATTAGCCCTGGTTTGGAGTTCTGATCATGGATCCACTCTGACCTCACTTTCAGCACTCTGGTGAGTCATGCAATTGCTGTTCACTTCAGGGTATTGCTGGTTCCCTTTTCTCCTTACTGTGGGGGCGGATTCTTTACTAATCTTCCCTTTGTCTTCTGCGACATTCCTGCTTACAGGTATTTGTCCAAATTCCTAACCTGGTGAAATAATATGTTGTATTGAGTGATTGAGTAATCATAGTTCAAGGGAAGTCTGAGCTATCATATAAAAAAAAAACAAGAAATGCTGTAAATACTCAGCAGGTCTGGCAGCATCTGTGGAGAGAGAAGCAGAGTTAATGTTTCAGGTCAGTGACCCTTCATCAGAACTGAGCTATGATATCCAGGCTGAAGAAAGCTCAGAACTCAAGAGAACATAAATGAGGACAAGCTATTCAGACAAGAAAACCTGCTCCTCCATTGACCCCATGTACAATCTACTCTACCACAAACTCTAGACCGTCCATTTAACCTCCTTCCATAGCCCTCACATACTTTACCCTAACAGAGACTCTAAACAAAATCACAATACTGTGGATGCTGGAAATCTGAAATAAAACTAGAAAATTCTGGAAACACTCAGCAGATCAGGCAGCAGAAAGAAACAGTTATGTCGATGTACTTCCATCAGAACACTCTACTCCACCCATTTAATCTCCTTTTACAGTCCATGTACAACCTAAACTAACATGGCCTCTAATCTATCTCTTTCTATCAAAAATGCACATTCTATTTCATCAACACTCTACCCCTCACACTAAATTTGCGTCAAAGACCAGAATAATAGGGGACTTCAGAGAAGTGAGCAAGAAGTAGGGATAAAAATTTGCAAACAATGCACTGGCATTCATTATTAAAGGAATAGAATTGAAAAGCAGAGAAGTTATGTTAAACTTGCATTGAACATTGGTTAGATCACAAGTGGAGTACAATGAATAGTTCCACTTTCCATTTTGCAGTCACTGAAAAAGGTGATAAAAAAGAGTTACAAGGTTGACCCTGTTGTGGATGACCTTAAGGAGAGCAACTTAAGAAGCTGTAAGTGAAGGTCACTGGAGGAAGTGATGTTGCATCACACATGACCAGGGAATTGTGGGTGTAGCCTGACAGAGTGAGATGCGTTTAGATATACTCATGCAGTGACTGTTTGTATGTATGTATTCCAGTTAAGTTATAATAAAAACCCACATTTTCTTTGGATATTACTTGTAGTCCTGTGACTCTTACAATAGTTCACATACCAAAGGAACAAGCAATACTACAGACTCCAGAACTGAGAACTTAGAACTATTAAGAAATATTGAACATGCTGGACCTCTTTTCTCTAGAGAAGTGAAGACTCATGGCTGATCTAACAGAGATCTTCAAAATTATGAAAGAGTTTGATAGAGTAAACTGGGAAGATGGGCGCTCAAAACTAAAGATCATCAATTTAAGATGGTCACCAATAAATCAAATTGCGATATCAGGAGAAACTTCTTTACTCAAAGAGCAGTGAGAGCTCACTACAACAGGGAGTAATTGAGGTGAATAGCATAGATAGCATTTAAGAGAAAGCTAGATAAACACATGAGGGAAAAATAAACAGAAGGATATGCTGATGAAGTGAGATAAAGTGGGATGAGCAGAGTCTTGTGTGGAGCAGAAACACTGGCACAGAGTGTTAACTTCCAGAATACTTGTTATGGAAGGATAATGCTGCAGTCTATATTTACTCATTTTCACATTTATTGTGCCAAGTATAAAAGATTACAAACATGTAGCTCCTTACTGAAACCCTCCACCGGTCTCAGTGAGTGTCTGCTTATAAGTGATCAACTAAGACCTCAATTAACACCCTTCACCTGCATATAATCAAACCATTGACAGATTAACACAGAGCATAGGCTGAATGGCCTGTTTCTGTGCCTTAAATTCTATGCAATGATAGGGTGGGGGTAGCCAAAGTTTTACATTCTGGGGGGGCCTTTTTGAAGTTGCAGAGAAAGGTGAAAAGGGTGAACAGTTTAGGTAGAGAAACCCACTGTACAATGGCAAGGCAACTGAATACTTTCTCCTCACCACCCTGCCCCAGCAACAGAGGATTTTGGACAGTGTATGTTATTCCTATGACCTCCAATTATGTTCCAAGCTCTTTTTCTTTGCATTCAGCCTCACTAAAAGCTAATGGACAGGTACAAAATAGAAATAAAAAGCTGAATGGAATTTTAGATATTATCTCAAAGAGTACTTTGTTCAGTGCTGGGCACTGCACCTCAAGAAGGATATATTGGCTTTGGATGGGGTGTAGTGCAGATTCAACGGAACAATACATGGGCTAAAAGGGTTAAATTAAGAGGCCAGCCTACATAAATTAGCTTGTATTCCCTTAAGCTTTTAAAAAAAAATATTCATGGGATGTGGGCATCACTGCCAAGGCCAGCATTTATTGCTAATCTCTAATTACTCTTGAGAAGGTGGTGGTGAGCTGCCTTCTTGAACTATTGCAGTTCGTATTATGCAGGTACACCCACAGTGCGGTTAGGAAGGGAGTTCCAGGATCTTGACCCAGCGACAGTGAAGGAACGGCGATATAGTTCCAAGTCAGGATGGTGTGTGACTTGGACGGGAACTTGCAGGTGGTGGTGTTCCCATGCATCTGCTGCCCTTGTTCTTCTAGGTGATAGAGATCGCGGGTTTGGAAGGCGCTGTTGAAGGAGACTTGGCGAGTTGCTGCAGTGCATCTTGTAGATGGTACACACTGCTGCCACTGTGCATCGGTGGTGAAGGGAATTAATGTTTGTGGATGAGGTGCCAATCAAGCGGGCTGCTTTGTCCTGGATGGTGTCAAACTTTTTGAAAGTTGTTGGAGCTGCACCCATCCAGGCAAGTGGAAAGTATTCCATCACACTCCTGACTTGTGTCTTGTAGATGGTGGAAAGGCTTTGTGGAATCAAGAGATGAGTTACTTACCACAGAATACGTAATCTCAGACCTGCTCTTGTAGCCACAGTATTCATATGGCCGGTATGGTTTGGTTTCTAGTCAGTGGTGACCCCCAGGATGTTGACGATGGGGGATTTGACAATGGTAATGCCATTGAATGTCAAGGGAAGGTAGTTAGATTCTCTGTTGCTGGCCCTTGTGTGCTGTCAATGTTTCTTGCCAGTTTTCAGCCCAAGCCTGAATGTGGTTCGGGTCCTTCTGCAGGCTCCATTATCTGAGAAATTGTAAATTGAACCAAACACTGTGCAATCAGTGAACAATCCCACTAATGAAATTATAATGCAAGGTTGGCTATTGATGATGCAGCTGATGGGCCCAGGACACTGCCCTGAGAAGCTCCTGCAGTCAGTAAAGAAGATTAAGAACACTACCCTGAGAAGATTAAGGGGTGATGTAATTGAGGTGTAAAAGTTCACTGAAGAATTTGAGAGGATAGATAGAAACTATTTCATTTGTTGAGAAAATATCATAACCTTAAAATTAGAGCTAGGCTGTTCAAGGGTGATGACAGGAAGCAATTCTTCACAGGAAAAGTAGCAGAAATTTGGAACTCTCTTCCCCAAAAAGTTGTTGAGGCTGGGGTTCAATTCAAAATTTCAAAACTGAGATTGTTAAATTTTCGTTAGGCAAGGATCTTAAGAGTTACAGAACCAAGGCAGGGAAGTGGAGTTAAGATACAGATCAGTTATGACCTAATTAAATGATGGAACAAGCTTGAGGGGCTGAATGATCTCACCCTGTTCCTATGTCCCTAAATGCTTTGGCATAGGAGTGAAAATAAAATCAAAAATGAAATAGGTGCAAAACCATTGATACAACTGTAGTGAACGCCACACAGGACTGAACACCAGTCATTTCAAAAGCTTTTTAATGAATATATTTGCAGAAAACATTGCCATTCCATTTAAAGGTAAACAGAACATTAATGTTACCAGTCCCTGCCTGTATGTACACACTTAGAGCTTAATGATCCCTGAGGTTACCTGGGGTCCTCTCTCTCAGTGAAGGTAATTTTACCGTCTGCTGTATTTCAACAGACCACAATCTAATTGTGTCATAGATAATTCTTTTTGATTAATTGTCTCATTGGAATGACTGTTTACTCTTTTTCGCGGGAGAAAAGGTGTGTAGCTCCCATTTCTTTTCTTCAAAAATGATTAGAATTTTTAACAACAGCCTCTCCACATAAAGAAACAAATAACTGGTATGCAGCAACTAGAGTCATATTTTCATCAGCAGGAGAGCTAGTGTAAGCCTGCCTGGTTTGATATGCTACATTAACCTCTCTGAGGGGCAAGGGCAAAGGAAGACTCGACCTTATGTAAAGAGCTATGTGTTGCTTTCGTTAACAATGAGCTATGTTATCTTGTAAAGAAATCTAAGGGCTCGATTTTATTCTGGCACCGGGGGCTCCAGCAGCAGGCTTGAAGGACGGGGGGTTATCTGCTTCGGCCCTCCGTCAGAACCCCCCTCCCTCCTCTTGCTATTTCACGGCGGACAGCTAATTAACCACTTGTCATTGGGGACATCTTTCCTTTAAGAGGCGCGCTCCCGCAGGCAGAGCTGCTGACCAATCAGTGGCCACTGCCGGTACTGCAGGAGGCCTACAGTAATGAGGATATCAGAGACCCCTGGTCACAGAAAAGTGAGGTTGGGGTCACCGGGACCAGTCAGACGGGGCCTGGTGTCGGGGTGGGGAGAGGGGTTAGTGAGGGTGGAGGGGGTCTTCCTGAGGTGGGGGGGGGGGGGGAAGGTCGCCAGGCGGCCCACATGGCGGTGGGCTGTTCTGTCCTCCACAAAGTTAAAGTGGAGTTGGGAAGAGGCCCTTAAGGGCCTCAATTGTTCTGGGGCAGGAAGGTCGTCAGGAACTGCGCCCGTTGCCATTTTGTTTGACCCCCAACCTCCGTTCCTGTCTCCAAGGGCAGAATTAAGCTGTAAGTGTCCGGTTAATGTTGATGATGCAGAATGAAGTTTGAAATGCAGTGAGGCGATAGCGAATCAGAAACCTGTTTTACATCCATGCAGATTTTACTATTTGCATTGAAGTCAATGTCATTTGCGCACTATACACTTACAAGGTTGGAGGCCCACTCAGCTCGTCTTGTATCTCACAAATCACTGGTAAAGGTCTCAGCTGGAGTATTGTGTCTAATACTGGACACCACACTTTAGGAAAGATGTCAAAGCCTTGGAGAGGATGGGGAAGAGATTTACCAGAGTGGTACCAGGAATAGGGACTTCAGTTATGTGGAGAGACTAGAGAAGCTGGGATTGTTTTCCTTAGTTTAAGGGGAGTTTAAGGGGAGATTTAATAGAGGTGTTCAAATTGATGAAAGGTTTTGATAGAGTAGATAGAAAGAAACTGTTTCCACTGGCAGGAGGGTCAGTAACCAGAGGACACAGCATTAAGGAAATTGGCAAAAAGCACCAGAGGGGAGATGAGGAGAATTTTTGTAACACAGCGAGTTGTTGTGATCTGGAATGCGCCGTCTGAATGAGCAGTGGAAGCAGATTCAATCGTAACTTTCCAAAGGGAAATTGGACAATTTCTTGAAGGGAAGGGCTATGGGGAAAGACCAGGGGGATGTGGACTAATTGAATAGCTTTTTCAAAGACCCAGCAGAGACATGATGGGCCAACTGCCTTACATGCTGTATGATTCCATAATTCTACAACAAAAACATAATCTTATGGTCATATTCATTATGCTCATGGGTTTTAACTCAGTATCTTTTGGCTGATGAATGTAGAGCAAAGTTAAATGTGAATCATAGGATCATAGAATCATAGAAAGTTTACGGCACAGAAACAGGCCACTTGGCTCAAGTCTGCCACAAATATATAAATGACAAATCCAGTACTTCAGACATACACAAAACTGATAATTAACATCCCATGATAGCCCATCTGATTTGATGCTAAGCCATGGAGCTGGGATGGCTCCAGTTTTGATTTCCTGGTTTATATTATGCTATAGGCCTTTGACAAGGTCCCACATGGTAGGCTGGTCCAGAAGGTTTGAACACATGGGATTCAGGGTGAGCTAGCAAATTGGATACAAAATTGCCTTGGTGATAGGAGGCAGAGGGTGGTAGTGGAGGGTTGTTTTTCAGATTGGAGGCCGGTGACCAGTGGTGTGCCGCAGGGATCGGTGCTGGGCCCTCTGTTGTTTGTCATATATGTTAATGACTTGGATGTGAATGTAAAGGGCATGATCAGTAAGTTTGCAGATGACATCAAAATTGGTGGTATAGTGGACAGTGAAGAAGGTTGTCTAAGGTTACAACAGGATATAGATCAACTGGGAAAGTGGGCAAGGGAGTGGCAAATGGAATTTAAGGCAGACAAGTGTGAAGTGATGCATTTTGGGAAGTTAAACCAGGGTAGGACATATACAGTGAATGACAGGGCCCTGGGGAGTGTTGTTGAGCAGTGAGACCTTGGGGTGCAAGTACATAGTTCCCTGAAAGGGGCAGCACAGGTTGACAGGGTGGTGAAGAAGGCGTATGGCATGCTTACCTTCATCGGTCGAGGCATTGAGTACAAGAGTTGCGACATCATGTTACAGTTGTACATAACGTTGGTTAAGCCGCATTTGGAGTACTGTGTGCAGTTCTAGTCGCCACACTACAGGAAAGATGTGATTAAGCTGGAGAGGGTGCAGAAAAGATTCACAAGGATGTTGCCTGGTTTGGAGAGCTTGAGTTATAAAGAGAGATTGGATAGGCTGGGTCTGTTTTCCCTGAAGCGAAGGAGGCTGAGAGGGGACATGATAGAGGTATATAAAATGATGAGAGGCATAGATAGGGTAGATAGCCAGAGTCCATTTCCCATGGTAGGGGTGACTAAAACTAGAGGGCATAGATTTAAGGTGAGAGGGAGGAGGTTTAAAGGGGATCAAAGGGGTAAATTTTTCACACAAAGAATAGTGGGTATCTGGAATGAGCTGCCTGAGGAGGTGGTGGAGGCAGGAACAGTAGCGACATTTAAGAGGCATCTGGACAGGTACTTGAATGAGCAAGGCATAGAAGGATATGGAATTAGTGCAGGCAGGTGAGATTAGTATAGATAGGCATTATGGTCGGCATGGACGCGGTGGGCCGAAGGGCCTGTTTCTATGCTGTATGACTCTATGACTCTATATTAGCAGTTCTCAGCTAGGGTTCTAAATGCATGGCAAAATTGCCTTAGTACCCTTAGGTTGGCAGGAGAAGTGTGGAGATGTGGGATATATAGATCAGTCAGGCCTTGTTGATCCTGATTACAATCTACAGGCTGCTGAGAGACTGTATCCCCCACTGCTGGAGAGTCTAGAACTGGAGCTCACACTCTCAGGACAAGGGGTAGTCCACTTAGGGCTGAGATGAGGAGAAATTTCTTTGCTCCAAGAGTTGTCAATCTTTGGAAGTTTTTTACCCCAGAGAGCTGTTGAATGTTTTATTCTTTCATGGGATGTGGGCTTTGCTGGCAGGCCAGCATTTATTACCTCCCTAATTGCCCTTGGGTGACTTGCTAGGCCATTTCAGAGGGCAGTTAAGGGTGAACAACGTTGCTGTGGATCTGGAGTCACAGGTAAGGACAGCAGATTTCCTTCCTCAAAGGGCATTAGTGAACAAGATGGGTTTTTATGACAATTGATGATAGCTTTATGATACCATTAAAGAGACTAGTTTTCAATTCCAATTTTTTTTTTTGTTGATTAATCATTTAAACTCCACCAGCTGCTATGGTGGGATTTGAACCAATATCCCCACTGCATTAGCCAGGGCCTCAGAATTATTAATCCTGTGAAATTACCACTACGTCACTATCTCCCCCATGCTCAGTATAGTCAAGACAGGGATTTTTGTGTACTGAGGGAATTAAGGGATATGGGGATAGTGCGAAGGTGGAATTGAGGCAGAAGATCAGCCATTTCCTTGTTGAATGGCGATGCAGGCTTGAAGGGTCAAATGGCCGACTTTATATCTTATGTTCTTACGTGTATATTCAAGACTGAGATTGATATATTTTTGGGCACTGAGGGAATGAAGGGATATGGGATTAGAGCTGGAAAGTGGAGCTAAAGTAGAAGTTCAGTAATGATCTTATTGACTGGCAGAGCGGGTTCAAAGGGCCATACGGCCTACTCCTGTCCCTATTTCTTAGACTCTTGAAAGTTCCAGGTATGTGGACATTGAGTAAGGAAAAGACTGAGTTCGATTATGATCGTCTCTCCTATTCCCAGAACTGGTCCAGTCTCTCAAATTAAGTATGGCCCCTCAGGCCAGGAAATGGAGAAGCTACTGGACATTTCAGGGGCTGGATGTCATCACAAGTAAGAACTTTCAGTGGGGTGGGGGGCAGGGGCGGGGGAGGGGAGAGGGGGAGGGGACAAATTAATCAAAAAGAAAGCAAGCATTTATTATAGGAAAGCTGAGGCCCTGCAGGTGCCCAGTATGTGCCTCTGCAGTTTGTTCCTGGTCATTAGTTCCACATTAGCAGAGTAGTTAGTGTTCTACGGTGGAGTTTCGCTCTGTTGTTCAGGGAGATTGATGACTTCATTTTTCAGTACACTCCAACTTGGCTATACCATCTGTATGGAATCTGGGAGTAATCATTCTTCAAAAAATGCCCAGATGTCAGCAACATCAGTCCTTGCTTCTCATGGACAACCTCCGGGTTGACTGCCAGAAACACACAAATAACCTGAACTGCAGCTCGTTAGAAATACTGTCCACGTTAATGTTGCTCCCTGGGGTTGAGCTCCACTTTTCTGAAAAAAGGAATTATACTCAGAGTCCTGGTAAAAATGTCCCCAATCTGTTGAAATTCACGGAGATTCTGGGATTCTGACAGATCACTGAAAACCTGTCTTAAATGTGAAATCATAGTTAACAGGAGGAGGCCATTCAGCCCCTCAAGCTTGTTCCACCAATCAATTAGGTCATGGCTGATCTGTATCTTTATTCCACTTACCAGCCTTGGTTTTGTAACTTTAATGTCCTTGTCTAATGAAAAGTTATCAAGCTCAGTTTCAAATTTTTCAATTGACTATCCCCCACCCTCATACTAAACAACATTTTTGGGGGAGAGAGTGCCAGATTTCCACAACCATTTATTTGAAGAGTGCTTCCTGACATCACTCCTGAATGACCTAGTTCTAATTGTCAGGAACCCTTGTTCTGGATTCCCCCTACCAGAGGATATAGTTTCTCTCTCTATCTATCCTACCAACTCCTTTAATGATTTTTGAGAACCTCAATGAGATAATCCTTTAATCTTCCATACTTGAAGGAATACAAGGTGGCCTATGCAACTGGCCCTCATAATTTTGCCATCTTAGCCTCGTGGTAGTGCTGTCATGTTGAGTGTACTGTATTCGCTGCTTACGATGTGGTCTCCTCTATATTGGGGAGACCAAGCGCAGACTGAATGACCACTTTGCGGAACACCTCTGTTCAGTCTGCAAGCACAACCTCGAGCTTCTGGTCGCCTGTCATTTTAATTCTTCACCTTGTCCCCAATGCTGAGCTCTGTCCTCGCCCTCCTGCAGTGTCCTAATGAAGGTCAAAGTAATTGAAGAACAGCACCTTATATTTCAACTCGGCACTTTACAGCCTTGTGGACTCAACATTGAGTTCAACAATTTCAGCTGGTAACTTCTGCCCCGATTTTGTTTCTTTTTTCTTTGCTGATTTCAGACAGCATCTGTTCATTATTCTGTCATTCATACCTCCTCTAGATATGTCTTTTGGTTCTTTACTTATCCTGATACCACTTCCTTTGACCCTGCACCGTCATGACTTTTGTCATTTAATCTCTCCTGTCTCCCATCCTATCACAGACCTTCCCTTTTGTTCTTCTTCCCACCCTCTCCCCGGCACTTGCTTAAAACCTGTTACACCGCTAACTTTTCCCAGTTCTGATGAAGGGTCATTGACCTGAAACGTTAACGCTGTTTCTCTCTGCACAGACTTTGCTTGAGCTGCTGAGTATTTCCAGCATTTTCTGTTTTCATTGCCATGTTAAAATATTTTTACTGCTGCAATATCTCAGTTCTAGTGTTCATGGTATAGCCTGAACCTTATGGTCTATCCACAGTGCACTAGAACACATGAAATAGGAGCAGAATTAGACCATATGGCCCATCGAGCCTGCTCCACCATTCAGTACGATCATGGCTGATCCTGGGCTTCAATTCCACTTTCCTGCCCACTCCCCATGTCCCTTGATTCCCTGTGAGACCAGAAATCTATCTATCCCAGCCTTAAATATATTCAATGATGGAGCATCCACAACCCTCTGTGGTAGAGAATTCCAAAGCACAACATTGCTGGAGGTCTAATGTGTGTTTTACTTTGACCTGGAGCTAGTTGTTTGCAATCTTCACGTCCATCAGTATTGTGTATCTTCCTTCAGGCGACTTCGCTTCTTCTCTTTGGTTGTTTTTCGGTTTTATTCTTTCACCCCATGTTGGCAGTGTGGCATACTGGCCTACAGTTCAAAGGTCATTGAGAGTCCTTCAATTCCTCAACCAGAATCTATGCAACAGTAACAACTTGTATGTATACAGCCCAGAAACAGGATATTCAGCCCAGCTGGTCTCTGCTGGTGCATATACTCCATACAAGCCTCCTCTCATTGCTCTGCATCTCACACTATCAGCATGACCCCATATTCCTTTCTCCCGCATGTGCTTATCTAGCTTCCCCTTAAATGCATCTCCTTCTCCTTCTTAGGAAGTCCCTCGGGAACAAGGATGAATTTTTGCCACTCCAGGGTTGTGGGTCCTTAATAGTCCAAACCTGATATTCCAGGTCCCGAAGTTCATTTTGAGGGAGTGGAAGATGCCTGTGCATGGGTTCTTTTAAGATGGGGTGGCCGTTGCACACCGACTACAACACTGTCCGAGCGAAGCAAGGTCTTTGTCCAATGGCTGGGATGATCAAGACGATTGGAGACCAGAGTCTGCTGCATAGACGGGGATTAATACACACACATGGCCAGCAAGTCCAGCTGGTGAGCCCAGATGCAGACCGTGCATCTATGCTATTTGCCTCAACTGTTCCCAGTGGCAGCCACAGTTCCACATTCCAACCACTCACTGGGTAAAGATTTTCCTCCTGAATTCCTCATTGGATTTATGAGTGACTATCTTATATTTATGGTCACTAGTTTTGGCAGAAACACCTTCTCTATTTCTATCCTAGCAAACACTTTCATAATCTTAAAGAACTCTATCAGGTCACTCCTCAGCCTTTGCTGAGAGAGCCAGACTGTGTATCACCTTTCTAAAGTTTTCGCAACTAATAGAGGACAAGACAGTTGTGATAAACAAATAAATCTTGGAGGCTAATAGTGAGAGAAAGAATGCATCTCTCTTGCCAGCATTGAGCGGCTATGGGACTATTTCTATACTGTTACCTTCCTTTGTATTTTCACCTTTGTGGTATAAATTGGTCAATGGGTATATTGTTTCGATGAAAAATTACCCCATCCTTTCGGTGCAGGGAGATCCTCGAAACATTAAAAATTGCAAACAACTGGAAAACTTGTCAAAAGTGCCGTTGAAGCAATTCTGCTCAAAGCAAGGAAAAATTCAGTACAATTATTAATTATGATCTATTAGCTGTCAGAATTGTAACTGAATATACAGGAGGTACCATAGTAACAGGCAGTATAAAATACAGCTAGCACTAATTGATGTCATTTATTACATGAATATCTCTTCTATAATACACCTGAGCTTTCAAAATCCTCTGAGGTCCATTTAGGTGATGGAGCAGCTATTAAATAAATGACTTATAATTGTAAAAGATTTGGCTTGACTATCACTCCATTGCTGAGCCAAGAAGTAGCTGAGATTTTTCCCCCCACATCCTATGTCTGCTACTTAACAAAAGCCTAGAAATTGCTGCTTGCTATACTGGCAAAGTCTCAATGCTTTTACGTGACTTTCCTTTGTACATTTTGTGATATCATAAACCATTTATAAGACTCAGCATTAGGGTAGATTTTATTCCCTGGCTGGGACTGCAGCCTAATGAGAGGTCAGCCTGTTTGAGCAGGCAAGCTTGGCCAATTTTAACACCCAGGGTCTTGTTTGTGTGCCATTTACTGACTTACCCACCAAAACAGCCAGGAAATTGTCGAGACATGGCTGCCCGGCTGTTTAAATCCAGCGTTTTAGAAACTATTGCATGGTCATCCTGGTACATGGTAATAGGATTAGAGGGACTGGTAGGGCACAGCAACAACGCCCTGCATTTATCGTGTCTTTAACGTTGTAAAACATCCAAACAATCTCGCACATAAGAAGATTTTAGGACAGGTGACCAAAAGCCTGGTCAAAGAGGTAGGTTTTAAGGTTACTCTTTAAGGAGGAGAGAGAGGTGGAGAAGTTTAGGGAGGGAATTCCAGAGCTTAGGGTCTAGGAAGTTGAAAGAGCGGCCGCTGATAAAGAAGCAATGAAGAGTGGGGACGTGCAAGGAACCGGAATTGAAGGGTTGTGGGGCTGGAGGAGGTTACAGAGATAGGGAGGGTTGTAGGGCTGGAGGAGGTTACAGAGATAGGGAGGGTTGTGGGGCTGGAGGAGGTTACAGAGATAGGGAGGGTTGTGGGGCTGGAGGAGGTTACAGAGATAGGGAGGGTTGTGGGGCTGGAGGAGGTTACAGAGATAGGGAGGGTTGTAGGGGCTGGAGGAGGTTACAGAGATAGGGAGGGTTGTAGGGGCTGGAGGAGGTTACAGAGATAGGGAGGGTTGTAGGGCTGGAGGAGGTTACAGAGATAGGGAGGGTTGTGGGGCTGGAGGAGGTTACAGAGATAGGGAGGGTTGTGGGGCTGGAGGAGGTTACAGAGATAGGGAGGGTTGTGGGGCTGGAGGAGGTTACAGAGATAGGGAGGGTTGTGGGGCTGGAGGAGGTTACAGAGATAGGGAGGGTTGTAGGGCTGGAGGAGGTTACAGAGATAGGGAAGGTTGTGGGGCTGGAGGAGGTTACAGAGATAGGGAAGGGCAAGGCCATGGAAGGAGTTGAAAACAGGAATAAGAATTAAAAATTTGAAGTGTTGTCGGACTGGGAGCCATTGTTGGTCAGCAACCTCAGGGGCGATGGGTGAACGGGATTTAGTGGGAGTTAGGGTACGGGCAGGAGAGATGAATTAGAATTAGAATTAGAATTAGAACATTACAGCGCAGTACAGGCCCTTCGGCCCTCGATGTTGCGCTGACCTGTGAAACCATCTGACCTACACTATTCCATTTTCATCCATATGTCTATCCAATGACCACTTAAATGCCCTTAAAGTTGGCGAGTCTACTACTGTTGCAGGCTGGGCGTTCCACGCCCCTACTACTCTCTGAGTAAAGAAACTACCTCTGACATCTGTCCTATATCTATCACCCCTCAGTGGGGGTTGGCGGTGGAGCTGGAGGAAGCTGGGACAGAGGAGGTCCAAGCTTCCTTGCAGAGCTTGGCAGAGTTGTCAACTTCCACTTGACATAATTAACCTTCATTTTGGAGCAGCACCTTTTTGGAGGTGCAAATGAACCTTGACTTTGTAAGTTAGAAGATCACCAAAAACTGGAGAACTTCCTGACTGATAGATCCGAATATCTTCACTTGGTTAAACAGAGATGCACAAGACCAAAATTTATGACAATAACAACAGCAGGTTGCATTTTATATCACTCTATTCTTTCCGATGCCCCAGGCACTTCACAGAAGCAAAATCAGTCAAAAGACAGCATTGAGCCAAAGAAGAAAGGATTGACTAAAAGCTTGGTCAAAGAGATAAGTTTTAGGGAGGCTTATAAAGGAGAAGAGAAAGTTGGAGAGAAAGAAAGGTTTAGGGAGTGAATTCTAGAGCTTAGGGCCCAGTTGGTGAAGGAGCAACTGTCAATGGCGGGTCAAAGGGAGTGGGCAGATACAAAAGAGTCTAGATTTGGAGAAATGCAGAGCACTTGGGGGATTGTAGGTCTGGAGGAGGTTACAGCTATAAGGAGGGCTGAGGCCATGGAAGGATTTTGTTACAACCAGGTGAGAAAGGTGTGTAGCGGTCCCTCTCAGCCTTCACCTGGTCTTACTGTAACAGGGTTAATTTTAAACACACCGTGTTTTGAGCTCCCCCTTGGTGAATCCCTCTTCACCGCTTTCCAAATGTAAGGCAAAGAAATGAGCACAAACAGGCTTTCTTAGGTTTAAAGAAGAAAGGTGAAATTTTAGTAAATTTAAACTTTAATTCAGTTGATGCCCATGCTAGCAATGCATAAGTGATACACACGTGCAAATAGAGACAGAAAAGAGCAGAAGAAATGAAGTGGAAAAGTTTGAGGCAATACCTGAAGAATATTTGGTTAGAGGTCTTCGAGCTCACTGTGTGGTCCTTGCTTGTAGGTAGATCTTGCTATTTGTTCGGGCCCAGTATTCTTCTTAAACCTTGTTCGCTGTAGGAGACTTTTCTCTCTCGGGGTTCCTGTGTCTTCAATGGATTCTGAAGCTGGTGAGAAAGAGATAGAAGCAGACAGAAGAGGCTCTTTTCAATCCAAGAGCCAAGAGCTTTCTGCCAGTTCAAACACTGTCTCTACAAATTAAATCTCCCCAAGCTGGCCAGCAGGGTGGTCATGTGACTGACTGGTTTGACCAGGTCTTTTCTGTGCATTGTATGGGAGCAGGAGATAGCTCCTTTGTTTCAACACTGTCTGCTAATATGCAAAAATGTCTTTCCAGCCAGGGGCCTGGCAATTCCTTGTAACAGGCCTTCTCTTCTTCCCAGTAACAATTTTAAATTTTGTGTCAATCTGGCAAAATTAATGTGCCTCATTCTTGGCAGGTGGGGGCCTGCATGACAGATTTGAACATGTGGATTTTAAAAATGCTGTATTGTCAGACCAGCAACAAATGTAGGTCAGTGAACACAGAGGGTGATGGGTGTGCAGAATTTAGTGCAGGTAAAGACACAGGCAGCAGAATTATGGATCACGCATAAATACCACGTGGATCTATATTGTTTAGTTGGCTCTATCTTTAAAGTATATTCTTCATTTTTTGTTATATGTGACATGCATTCTTGGCTGTACGTAGCTGGTGTTGTTATTCTTCCTTGTTTGAAGACTGTGTTTTGCTCAATTGCATTTTAATTACTGTCCCAGAGCACAGTGACAATAGATCCTATGCCTTAGAATGGGAAATGTCGCAATTTGAGGCAGCCTGTTTTTTCACTATCTTTCTGATAATAATTCTACCGACCTTTCATCCCTGGCATTATATGAAGCAGGTGCATAATTTCCGAAGAAGGGTCACTGACCCGAAACGTTAACTCTGCTTCTCTTTCCACAGATGCTGCCAGACCTGCTGAGTGATTCCAGCATTTCTTGTTTTTGTTTCAGATTTCCAGCATCCGCAGTATTTTGCTTTTATATTAGCATAATTTCCTTTGCTTGCTTTGTAAAAAAAGACAGGGCAAAGGGGGTTACAGCTTTAGAAAGAGGAATTAAAAAGCTGAATTGCATCCTTCTCAATCCTACCCAGAAGGATTTTGTTATTTCTTCTCCAAAGAAATTCCAATTAAACTTTATGTTGCCGGAAAGGATGGAAGGAAATTACTGTTCTGTGCTAATTATTAAGACCACAGGGGATCCGAGGTTTGGCAAAAACGCAGCAGGTGTTAACATCAGAGAATTTCTAACGTCTTCCATTGTTTCATCCAATGGAAACGAATAAAAGCTTCAGAACTTAATCCTTCACAAGTTTTTTTGAGGATTTAGGTTTGCCCTGATTGACTGCTGAGTAGTGAGAGATATTGGATGTCTGGCTGCAATTAAAGAAAAAAAATTACTTTTCTGTGCCGACCAGGGAGATAATCTCCCACACCCAATTAAAACCCAGTTTTAGGTTAATTCAAGTCTACTAATTAAACAATAGATGCAATGATAATTTATGTTCCTATAGCAACATTAATGCAGTAAAACATTGCAAGATGCTTCACAATTCGGGGGTCGGCATTTGGAAGGAAGGGAAACAGAACAGGTGAGCTAAGGTGCAGTTGGAGAGCTGGTTTTAAGGAAACCTTTGACGGTGCAGAGCAAGGCATCAAGATGGAGGGTGGGAGGCTTAGGCAGAGAGTTCCAGAGCGTGGGACTGAGACGGCTTGACCAACAAGAGTGGAGCACTGGGAGGTGGCAGCACACAGAACACAAGAGAGGTGTAAAGAAGAGGAAGGGCCCTGTCTTAGAATAAAGGGAAGCTGCATGTTAAATTATATTTCACATGCTAAAAAAAATAGAAAATTTCAAAACTGAGATTGATCGATATTTGTTGGGTGAGGGGACTAAGGGTTACAGAACCAAGATGGATAGATGAAATTAAGATACAGATCGGCTATGATCTAATTGAATGGCGTAACAGGCTTAAAGGGCTGAATGGCCTCTTCCTATGTGCTGAGGTCTTATCTTCCTTTATGCCATTTTGTGATTTTGAATCATAAAGTGATCTCAGACACAACAACAGTGGATGCTTTATTGGTTTAAAAAAGGAAAAGTGATCTAGAGTTTCCTCCTCGGTCTCTGTTCAGTGACTTGTCTTATTTTTATTCATTTTCAGGATGTCAGCGTTGCTGGCAAGAGACTGTGGTGTCATGGTGCTGCCACTGGGCTAACAATCTAGGGGATCAGGTTGATGGCCTGGGGACATGGGTTCAAAGCTGGTGAAATTTAAATTCAATTAATTGATAAAAATCTGGAAATGAAAGCAAGTCTCAGTAATGGTGTCATGAAACTATCAATAATTGTTGGAAAAATCCATCTGGTTCATTAATGTCCTATAGAGAAGGAAATCTGCTATCCTTACCAGGGCTGGCCTACATGTGACTCCAGAAAGCAATGTGGCTGACTCTTAAGTGCCCTCTGAAATGGCCTTCCAAGCCACTCAGGCCAAGGGCAAAGGCAAGAATTTATTGCCATCCATAATTGACCTTGAGAAGGTGGCAAGTTGTCTCCTTGAACCGCTGCGGTCTGTGTGGTGTAGGTACACCCACGGTGCTGTTAGGGCAGGGGTTGACCCAGTGACAGTGAAGGAACGGCGATATAGTTCGGTGTGTGGCTTGGTGTGTAGCTTGGAGGAGGACTTGCAGGTGGTGGTGTTCCCATGCACCTGCTGCCCTTGTCCTTCTAGATGGTAGAGGTCGTGGGTTTGGAAGGTGCTGTCGAAGGAGCATTGGTGAATTGCTGCAGTGCATCTTGTAGATGGTACACATTGCTGCCACTTTGCGCCGATGGTGGAGGGAGTGATTGTCTAAGGTAGTGGATGGGGTGCCGATTAAGTGGGATGCATTGCCCTGGATGGTGTCGAGCTTTGTGAGTGTGCTTTGAACAACACTGATACAGACAAGTGGAGAGTATTCCATCACACTCCTGACTTGTGCCTTATAGATGATGAAAAGGCTTTTGGAAAGCAAATGTATGTTTCTGGTGAAGATAAGATCAAATTGGACTCGTTTCTGCTGTCATTTATAGTCAGTCTGTCAGTCATCACATGTGAATAACACTCACAGGGACTAGATACTAGAGGACTACCAGTATCCCTGTGTTCATTACTTCAGAAAGTCAGCTGATTGAAAACATGACAGAGAAAATTGGAAGGAAGTTAAATGGACAATGCCTGTGATTTTGTTCGAATTCTAAAGGGAAAGTAAAAAGATCTTGTCCCTGAAATTCCACAGGGAAATCATAATGTAAGTATTAACAGCATTGTGGTTGTACCAACACCACACGGCCTGCAGTTGAAGAAGATGGCTCACGACCACCTTCCCAAGGCAAATTAGGAATGGGCAATAAACGTTGGCCTTGCCAGTGACATCCACATCCCATGAAAAATGTTCCAAAATGAGCCTGACCCAGGACTCCATTGCCCAGCTTGTCAAAAGTCATGATAGTGTTTGGGTGCCCACATCACTGCGGGTATCGCGAGGTGCCCATGCATCCAAAGAGGCTACAAAATCACACCAGAGGGTAGCTAGCCCGGGAAGAGTTAATGTCAGCTCCCTGAAATTTGAAGGAGCTGGAGTCCCAACTTCTACTAGTTGCCTCTACTAACTGTACATTGGGTTCCATTGGGGCCCAGTGTGTGAGATCTCCTGCCTCTGGCCCTGGTGTTCTCCTTACAGTGGTGACCTTGGGCTGCAGCTTTACAACTTGCTGCCAAGCTTAAAAAATGGTGCGGCACACGCGCGAGATGTGCGCCGTGGAGCCGCTATGATATTTAGTGCGGCGGCTCATTTAAATGGATGTGGCTGACCACACCCCCCCACCCCCGCGCAATTACATGGAGGGGGAGGGCACTTCGTCTCCAGCAATGGTGTCTGGTGCCACTGCGCAGGCACCGGCGCCATTTTTAAAGAGTCCGTACATGTAATTTAAATTTTTAACGACACAGGCAATATAAATGTAATGTGCAAAATTCCATAAATGATTAAAACCCCTCTCCCACGCCCCCAATGACTGAAGACTTTATTGATTGCTCTTCCCCCCGCATAAAACTCATTTTCTAATCCTGAACGTTCCCCCCGAACTTTATTCACTTTGACCTACAACCCCTTCCCACCATCCCCTCCACCAATCGCAAGAGTATTCCCCACTCTGAAAACTTAACTCCTCCCCCTTCCCCACCAGTGTTCCACCTCGGATCTCCGAACGGAGATCCGAAGACATGGGAGTTCTGGCAACAGGCTGGAATATCGGACCAGGAGGCCGTCGTGAAGAGGTAAGTACTTATTCATTAATTATTCTTTAGCTGTTTTTCTTCTTTGGCCTCCTTGGCTCGAGAGACAATGGGTAAGCGCCTGGAGGTGGTCAGTGGTTTGTGAAGCAGCGCCTGGCGTGACTATAAAGGTCAATTCTAGAGTGACAGACTCTTCCACAGGTGCTGCAGATAAAATTGGTTGTCGGGGCTGTTGCACAGTTGGCTCTCCCGTTGCGCCTCTGTCTTTTTTCCTGCCAACTGCTAAGTCTCTTCGACTCGCCACACTTTAGCCCCGCCTTTATGGCTGCCCGCCAGCTCTGGCGATCATTGGCAACTGGCGCCCATGACTTGTGATCAATGTCACAGGACTTCATGTCGCGTTTGCAGTCGTCTTTAAAGCGGAGACATGGACCAGTGGATGTGGCTCACCACATCTGATACCAGTGACGAGCTCGCTGTACAATGTGTCCTTAGGGATCCTGCCATCTTCCATGTGGCTCACATGGCCAAGCCATCTCAAGCACCACTGACTAAGTCGGGTGTATATTCTGGGGATGTTGGCTGCCTCGAGGAATTCTGCATTGGAGATATGGTCCTGCCACCTGATGCCAAGGATTCTCCGGAGGCATCGAAGATGGAATGAATTGAGACGTTACTCTTGGCTGACATACATTGTCCAGGCCTCGCTGCCGTAGAGCAAGGTACTGAGGACACAGACTTGATACACTCAGACTTTTGTGTTCTGTGTCAGTGCATTATTTTCCCACACCCCCTTGGCCAGTCAGGAGATAACAGCGGACAGATAACAGCCTTTCCCATGCGCTTGTTGATTTCTGCATCGAGAGACAGGTTACTGGTGATAGTTGAGCCTAGGTAGGTGAACTCTTGAACTGCTTCCAGAGCATGGTCGCGGATATTGATGGATGGAGCATTTCTGACGTCCTGTCCCATGATGTTTGTTTTCTTGAGGCTGATGGTTAGGCTAAATTTGTTGCAGGCAGCCGCAATCCTATCGATGAGTCTCTGCAGACACTCTTCAGTGTGGAATGTTAATGCAGCATCGTCAGCAAAGAGGAGTTCCCTGATGAGGACCTTCTGGACTTTGGTCTTCACTCCAAGATGGGCAAGGTTGAACAACCTGCCACCTGATCTTGTGTGGAGGAAAATTCCTTCTTCTGAAGACTTGAACACATGTGAGAGCAGCAGTGAGAAGAAGATCCCAAACAGTGTAGGTGAGAGAACACAGCCCTGTTTCACACTACTCAAGATAGGAAAGGGGTCTGATGAGGCACCACTATGCTGAATTGTGCCTTTCATATTGTCATGGAATGAGGTGATGATACTTAGTAGCTTTGGTGGACATCCAATCCTTGCTAGTAGTCTGAAGCGACCACGTCTGCTGATGAGGTCAAAGGCTTTGGTGAGATCAATGAAAGCAACGTAGAGGGGCCTCTGTTGTTCACGGCATTTCTCCTGTAGCTGGCGAAGGGAGAACAGCATGTCAATGCTGGATCTCTCTGCTCGAAAGCCCCACTGTGCCTCAGGGTAGACACGCTCAGCCAGCTTCTGGAGCCTGTTTAAAACGACTCGAGCGAAGACTTTCCCCACTAATCTGAGCAGGGAGATTTCACGTAGTTGTTGCAGTCACCGCGGTCACCCTTGTTCTTATAGAGGGTGATGATATTGGCATCGCGCATGTCCTGTGGTACTGCTCCCTCATCCCAGCACAGGTAAAGCAGCTCATGGAATGCTGAAAGTATAGCAGGCTTGGCACTCTTGATTATTTCCGTGGTAATGTCGTCCTTTCCAGGGGCTTTTCCGCTGGCTAGAGAATCAATGGCATCACTGAGTTCCGATTTTGATGGCTGTTCGTCCAGCTCATCCATGACTGGTAGAGGCTGGGCTTCATTGAGGGCAGTCTCAGTGACAACATTTTCCCTGGAGTACAGTTCTAGGTAGTGCTCAACCCAGCGGTCCATTTGCTTGCGTTGGTCAGTGATCGTGTTCCCTGATTTAGATTTGAGGGGGGCGATCTTCTTGATGGTTGGTCCAAAAGCTCTCTTAAGCCATCATACATTCCGCCGATGTTTCCGGTGTCAGAGGCCAACTGAGTATGACTGCATAGGTGTTGCCAGTAGTCATTTGCACAGCGCCTGGCTGTTCTTTGTGCAGCACTTCTGGCTACTTTAAGTGCTACGGATGTTAACTCGCTGGGGGCTTTCTTGTAGTTCAACAGTGCAATGCGCTTAGCGGCTATGACAGGCTCCAGCTCTTCAAAGTGAGATTGAAACCAGTCTGCATTCCGCTTCACATGTTTGCCAAGGGTGGTCATTGTTAAGTCACAGACGGCATCTCTGATGTGGGCCCACTTGGTCTCTGCATCCCCTGCAGGAGTGTTTTGAAGGGCTTTTTCAAGTGAATTTAGAAACTTATGTAACAGCTGTGGATAAGAAATTCTGTTCGTGTTGATGCACGGGCGGCCCTTCTGCTTGGAGTGATGTAACTTCTTTGGTTTGAGTCTAACTTTGCTGCACACCAGGGAGTGCTCAGTGTCGCAGTCCACACTGTGGGAGCTGCGTGTGATTTGAACACTGTTTAAAGAGGCTCACCTTGTGACGATGAGGTCCAGCTGGTGCCAACGACATGATCTTGGGTGTCTCCAAGAAACCTGGTGACAGGGTTTAGTATGAAAGAACAAGTTGGTGATGCAGAGGTTATGATAGGTACACAACTCAAGCAGTCTCTGTCCATTGTCATTCATCCTTCCAATTCCATAGAGCCCAAGGCAGGAGGGCCATGTGTCATGGTCGGCCCCAACCCTGGCGTTAAAGTCCCCCCAGCAGGAACAAATTTTCGGTATTAGGAATGCTGCTAATGCTATTATGCAGTTCCTTATAGAACTGGTCGTTAACTTCATGTGGGGAGCAGAGTGTTGGTGCAGAGATGCTGAGTAGGTGTCCTGGACCAGAGGCGGTGAACAGTCGGATGGACAGTATGCGTTCTGAGCCATTTGAAGGTGGCTCTGTCATGCTGAGCAGAGTTTCTGATGGCGAAGCCCACTCCATGCTGTCTTGGTTCTTCAGGATCCCCACCCTGCCAGTAGAAGATGTAGTCTTGCTCTCTTAGAGATCCGCTCGCAGTGAGGCGTGTCTCCTGAAGTGCTGAAATGTCCACATTGAGTCTACTGAGCTCATTGTTAATGATGGCTGTCTTCCGAGAGTCGTTGATTTGTGTAAGGTCTTTCGACAGGCGAGGACACATAGTTCTGATGTTCCAGCTTGCAAAACGAAGGGCTGGTACCTTCTTTCCTTTTTTTGTCATGCTGTTTGGTGCAGTGTTACAGTCCACTTGTCGGGCAATGACCTCTCCATGGTGCATGCCTGTGCGGATGTATGGAGGTTGTGAGTTGCTCAAGTGTCAAAACCTGTCTCGGCCTTCCTAGTGGGGTCCAAAGGAGTCAGAGCACGACGTTTGGCACCGGTATGGCTGCAGGAACTGCCGGAAACATGCAAAAGGTGACACATGACCGCCTTATGGGTTCTGCTCCGGATTTTCTGTTAGGGTTTACTCCCTTAGCCTTGGTGTCTCCAAAGATGCCCACAAGGCAGTGGGGTTGTTAGCTCCTATCCCTGAGCAGGGGCCCTAACAAGTAAACTGCGATTTCATGGAGGGAGAGGGAAGGGGGGAGGGGGTGCAAGGAGGAGGGGATGCGAGGGGGAAGGGGGTGCGGTGGGGAAGGGGGAGCGGGGGATGCCGGGGGGAGGGGTGAACGGGTGCAAGGGGGGAGTGGGTGGAGGGAAGGGGGTGTTGGGGGAGGGGTTGCGGGGGGGAGGGGATGGGGGAAGGGGGTGGGGGAAGGGGATGTGGGGGGAGGGGGTGGGGGTGCGAGGGGGGATGGGGGTGGGTGGGAAAGGGGTGCGAGGGAGGAAGGGGGTGTGAGGGGGAGGGGGTGCAAGGGGGGAAGGGGTGGGTGGGAAAGGGGTGCGAGGGAGGAAGGGGGTGCGAGGGGGATGTGGTGTGAGGGGAGAAGGGGGTGCGAGGGGGGAAGGAATTGGGTGGGAAGGGGGTGCAAGGGAGGAGGGGGTGCGAGGGGGGAAGGGGGAGTGGGGGAGGGGGTGGTGGGAAGGGGGTGCGGTGGGAAGGGGGTGCGGGGGGGAGGGGGTGAGTTGGAAGGAGGTTCATGAATTAACATTTATTTAAATATTTAAATAAAGTTTCCGTTGCTGAGCGGGGTTGGGTTGTGGGGGGAGGGGAGGGCAGCGGTGGGCCACCGTGAGGCTTTGCTGCCGCCGGTAATTTTATTTCGCAAAATATACTTTATTCATAAAAATCTGTAAAAAATACATTACAAAACAGTTCAAAACAGCACCAAGTCGACAATACAAAGAGTGCAAAGGAGATTAGTTTCCTTCAATACAGGAGTAAGTTGCCTCACAACCCTTCCATTTCATTTGACATGCCATGTACATTTTACAGCAAACAAATATTTTCCGGATACAGCCCGAGGGGTTTCCCATGGATCCAGCCCCTCAGTTCACCTTGGTGGGGGGGACCTTACACATTGAGTCTTTCCCCCATTGAGCCTTTGCAGCGGCTGCCCCAAGCTTTAGTGCGTCCCTCAGCACCTAGTCCTGGACTTTGGAATATGCCAGTCTGCAATACTTGGTCATGGACAACTCTTTGCGCTGGAAGACCAGCAGGTTTCGGGCAGACCAAAGGGCGTCTTTCACCGAAATGATGGTCCTCCAGCAGCAGTTGATGTTTATCTCGGTGTGCGTCCATGGGAACAGCCCATAGAGCACAGACTCCTGTGTTACAGAGCTGCTTGGGTTGAATCGCGACAAAAAACATTGCATCTCTTTCCACACCTGCTTTGCAAAGACACATTCCTGAAGGAGATGGGCGACCATTTCTACCCCACCACAGCCACCGGTAATATGGGGCGGGGCCTTTCCAGCGTCGAGGCCTGTGATGGGCACTCCCGGAGGTAATTTCCGGATTCCACCCGCCACGACCCCCGATAACGTCATAGTGAGAGAAACATGGCATCTGGGATCTGAGTGAGCAGGACAAACAGCTGTCTATCTCCTTAACCAATCAGATTGACAGACTGTAAAATTATCAGTGCAAGAATGGGGAAGGAAGTGTAAATTAGAATGGGTGAATTCAATGTCAAATCAGGTGCAGAAAGAGAAATAAAGAGAGGGAAAGAAAGATTGGATTAATAGAGAAAAAAAGGAAAGAAAAAGTTTTTAAAAAGTATCACATTTTTAATTTGACATGATTAAAGTTTCAAATAACAATTAAAGCCTAATAGAATGTGACTCCACACTTGTAATAGTTAATTTTCAGTGGCAGAGAGGTTGACTGACAGTAATTAGCACTTATTACAAGGGTACCTTGATTGGAATGGACTTGACTTAACTTTCTGTGGCGAGTTTAGTTTGTATTTTCCATGCAAATACAGCAGCTTGCCACTGGATTAACTGATTAGTAGTTGCTTCCAGCCACAAGCATCCAACAATTTGATTAATGAAGTGTTTAAAAGATTTCCTGTCGAAGACGTTATGCAAGGATAAACAATTGATCAACGTTTAATATGCATGGTAGATTTTAGCAAGGATTAGGCGAGTCATTGCAAGATCACCCAGCAGCATTGAATTACAGTTACATTTAATGCCTTGAGCTTTGAGCAATGTGCATGGCCATCATTAGTTTAAAATTATATCTGTCATTAATATCAGTGCCATGAAAGTAAGTAATTCTCCTTTCAAAAGAATATGTTTTATTATTACATGTTTGGTGCACCTTAATGATGTACGAACTGGCTAGCAATGGTACTTGTTTCTGCCTGAAATAAATGGAGCTGTAACCATTTGATGTTAATGCAAAAGGATAATGGTTTTCACTTTTTGGCCGATATAAGCAAGTACCTGTTTTAAATGGTGGGCACTGTAGTGGCATAAAGAACTGCCAGGGAATTACACTCCTTTTGGATTTTATTTTTGAAATTGGACAGTGTTTCAATAATTAGTTTTCAACTGAATTGAAGATTAAGGAGAGGGAGATACTGTGCAACACACGCTGGATCAACTTATGTCAAGAAATCCAAACTGCCTGTGACAAAGAAAATAAATGAGCTATGTATGAAGGAATCAAGAGGATACATGGCCCTGCCATCATCAAAGTTGCTCCTCTGAAGTCGGCAGATGGTGAAGTATTCATCGACAGAAGTAAACAGATGTCCCGCTGGACCGAACACTACTGTGAGCTGTACTCCTGTGAGTCGGACATCTCCCGGTCTGGGTTTGACACTCTCCTGCAACCTCTTATCATGGACGAGTTAGATGAAGAACCCTCATCACTGGAGTTCGAGAAGACCATAGACCGCCTAGTGAACAGGTTGGCACCGGGCAAGGACAGAATCCCAGCCAAACTGCTCAAGCACGAAAAGTCCCATCTATTGCCACACCTTTATGACCTTCTACTTCTCTGCTGGAAAGTAGGTTCTGTTTCACTGGAGATGCCATGATGCCAAAATCATCACACTATATGAAAACAAAGGTGACAAATGACACTGCAACAACTACAGGGGCATCTTACTCTTCAGCATCACAGGGAAGGCCCTTACTAGGGTTATACTTAAAAGACAACACTTACTTACAGACCGAGTGTACCCGGAAGCACAGTGTGGTTTCCATGCCGACAGATCCACTGTGGATATGAGCTTCTCCATGTGCCAGCTATAAGAGAAGTGTAGGGAACAGAGTATACCCCTTTACTTTACTGTTGTAGATCCCGCTAAGGCATTCTACACCAGCAGAGCAGGGCTGTACAAGATTTTGGCAAAAATTGTCTGTCCATCGAAGCTCCTCAGTCTCATCCACTCCTTCCATGACAACATGCACTGCACTGTACAGTTTGATAGCTCCACTTCCGACAGTTTCGGAGTGAAGAATGGAGTGAAACAGGGTTGTGACCTAGTCCCCACTCTGTTTGGTATCTTCTTGCCACGCTCCTTGACCTTCACCTGCCTGCCAGATATGGAAAGAATCTTCTTGCACACGAGGTTAGACAACAAGCTCTATAATCTAAATTAAGAGCAAAATACTGCGGATACTGCAATCTGAAATAAAAACAAGAAATGCTGGAAACACTCAGCAGGTCTGGCAGCATCTGTGGAGCGAGAAGCAGAGTTAACGTTTCAGGTCAGTGACCCTTCTTCAGAACTGGCAAATATTAGAAATGTAAAAGGTTATAAGCAAGTAAAGCTCTGTAATCTATCAAGGCTGAAAGCGAAGACAAAAACACATTGCACCCTGATCAGAGAACTCCACTATGCTTATGATGCTGCACTAGCTGCTCACATGGAAACTCAGCTACAAAGACTTATGGATTGTCTCCCCAGTGCTTGTAACTTGTTCTCCTTGACTATAAGTGCTAAGAAAACTGTGGTCATGGGACAAGGTTTTGTATCTCTGCTCCTGATCACACGAAATAACACCCCACTGGAAGTGGTTAGCAAATTCTGCTACCTTGGGTCCTCAGTGACAGATAATCTGTCCCTTGATACAGTGCTAGATACACACATAGGGAAAGCAGCTACCACCTTTGACCGACTCACGAAATGCACATGGGATAAGCTGACCCTTAGGACCAAGCTGATGGTTTATAAGGCCTGTGTTCTCAGCACCTTGCTGTGTGGCCATGAAACAGGGGTGACTTACAGCTACCAGGAAAAGAAGCTCAATAATTTCCGTCTTCACTGTCTGTGACCCATTACGGGTATATCCTGGCAGGACAAAATCACAAATGCGGCAGTCCTCTCAAAGGTAGAACTCCCAAGTGTGTTGGCGCTAATCAAACGGAGGGGGCTTCAGTGGATCGGACACATCGGGAGTATGGAAGACAGTCACATACCCAAGGACCTTCTCTGTGGTCAGGCAGTTGGGGCCAGACGATCAGTGAGGTGCCCAAAGCTCCGCTTCAAGGATACTTGTAAGAGTGACATGAGGCCTTAAGTGTCAACTATCGCACTTGGGGGTCACTAGCTGGTGAACGAGGAAAATGACGACATATCCTGTGGACTGGTGTGCACTACCACGACGACCAGTTGCTACGACAGCTTGGCAACAGGCGCCAACACCGAAAGCAACAACTCACAGCGTCAGTTGGCAGTTTCACGTGCGGCACTTGTGGTAAAATCTGCCTCTGATGAGTTGGCCTTCACAGTCATGAGCAAGGATGCATCAAGATAAGACACCCCACCTAAATAGATTGTTTGCTACTTGTCTATAATTTTTAGTCGATGGAACGATGCCGATTGAATTGAAGAAACTAGGAAGTTCAGCTGAACCTTTATAAATCATTGTTCGGTACGAGCCGGAATACGTCCACTCTGAGCACCGCAGAAGAGATTTGCTAAAATGGTACCAGGGATGAGAGGCTTCAGTTGTGTGGACAAGGTGGAGAAACTGGGATTGTTTTCCTTCGAACAGGGAAGGTTAAGGGGAAATTTAATAGAGATGCTCAAAATTATGAAGGGTATTGATAGTGGAGGGAAAAACTGTTTACACTCACAGAAGGGTTGGTAAACAATGGACACCGTTTTAAAATAATTGGGCCAAAAACTGTAGGAAGCTCAGGAGAAATGTTTTTACTCAGCAGGTCTGGCAGCTTGCCAGCTTTGATCAGCACCACATATCCCATCCTATGGCCTGTTCATGCTTCCTCAGTGACCTGAGATGGCAGGAACAACCTGGCCTTCAGTGCTGGCATGCTGATGCTATTTAAATTAGGCCTGAGGTTCAGGCCTCACCATTCAGGAATTGTACCCTGTGCCCTCTGGATGTCGAAAAATTTCTGGACATCCTCACATTGCTTTATAGCCAGTAAAATATTTTTTGAAGTGTGAGGACTGTGGTCATGTATATGATGTCTGTCGGAACTTGATAGAGGTTTAGCCAAGTTTGCTATAAGATATGTGAGACAGAGACTGCAGGCTGTTGAACATAATGGAGTCTTCTTTATCGTCTTTTACTTTCACTTTTGCTTTGCTCACATGTGTGTTTTACAGCAGTCCCAAGTGCACACAATCCACAATGCAATTGCAATTTCAAAACACTACAACACTAAAATGTAGGGTGAAACAGCACTGAAGTTGCACACAGCAAAATTCCACAAATTGCATTGAGATAATGATCAGATTTTAGTGATATTGATTGAGGGATAAATATTGGCAATATGTTCCACAACTTTCCACTGTGCGCATGCAATCTTCCCTTCCCCCCCCCAACCATCTGATTTTCTTCTTGGTGCTGTTTCCAGATGCTCTGCTACACTTAGGCACAACATCTGGGGACTTGTTCCAAAATTGGGAGAGCTGTCCCATAGGCTGGTCAAGCAACAGACTAACATAGTCATACTCACCAAATCGTACCTTACAGACAATATCCCAGGCTCCTCCACCATCCCTGGGTATGCTCTGTCCCATCGGAAGAGTGGGGAAATATGTCAGGAGGGAGTGACCCTGGGACTCCTCAACATTGACTCTGGATCTCATGAAGTCTTATGGCATCAGGTCAAACATGGGCAAGGAAAGCACCTGCTGATTATCACCTACCGTCCCCCTTCAGCTGATGAATCAGTGCTCTTCCATGTTTAACACCTATTGGAAGAAGCACTGAGAATAGCAAAGGCACAGAATGCACTCTGGATGAAGGACTTCAATGGCCATCACTAAGAGTGGCTCGGTAGCACCACTACTGACCGAGCTGGCCAAGTCTTGAAAGACAAAGCTGTTAGGCTGTTAGACTGGGACTGCGACAGGTCGTGAGAGAACCAACAGGTAGGAAAAATCTATTTGACCTTGTTCTCACCAATCTACCTGTTGCCGCTGAAATCAAGAGGTGAGGTAAGAGTGATGTCCTTGATATCAAGGCAGCATTTGACTGAGGGTGGAGTTAAGGAGCCCTAGCCAAGCTGAAGTCAATAGGAAGCAAGGGGAAAACTCTCCACCGGTTGCAGGCATACCTAGCACAAAGGAAGATGAGTTCTGATGAAAGGTCACTGAGCTGATATGTTAACTCTGCTGTCTCTCCACAGATGCTGCCGGACCTGCTGAGTATTTCCAGCACTTTCTGTTTTAATTAGAAAGGAAGATGGTTGTGGTTGTTGGACGCCAATCATCTCAGCCCCAGGACATCACTGCAGGAGTTCTTCACAGTAGTGCCCTAGGCCCAACTATCTTTAGCTGCTTCATCAATGACCTTCCTTCCATCATAAGGTCAGATGTGGGGATGTTCGCTGATGATTGCACAATATCCAGTACCATTCGCGACTCCTCAGATACCAAAGCAGTCCGTGTCCATATGCAGCAGGATCTGGACAACATCCAGGCTTGGGCTGATAAGTGGCAAGTAACATTCGCGTCACACAAGTGCCAGGCAATGATGACCTCCAATAAGAGAGAATCTAACCATCTGCCCTTGACATTCAACGGCATTACCATCGCTGAATCCCCCATCATCAACATCCTGGGGGTTACCATTGACCAACAATTTAACTGAACCATCCATATAAATACTGTGTCTACAAGAGCAGGACAGAGACTGGGAATTCTGCGGCGAGTAACCTACCTCCTGACTCCCCAAAGCCTGTCCACCATCTACAAGATACAAGTCAGGAGTGTGATGGAATACTCTCCACTTGTCTGGATGAGTGCAGCTCCAACAACGCTCAGGAAGTTTGACATCATCCAGGACAAAGCAGCCCGCTTGATTGGTTCCCCATCCACCACTTTTAAACATTCACTCCCTCCACCATCGACGCACAGTGGCAGCAGTGTGTACCATCTACAAGGTGCACTGCAGCAATGCACCAAGGCTCCTTTAACAGCACCTTCCAAACTCGCAACCTCTACCAACCAGAAGGACAAGGGCAGCAGGTGCATGGGAACACCACCACCTGCAAGTTCCCCTCCAAGTTACACACCATCCTGACTGGGAACTATATCGCCGTTTCTTCACTGTCACTGGGTCAAAATCCAGGAATTCCCTTCCTAACAGCACTGAGGGTGTACCTACACCAGATGGACTGCAGCGGTTCAAGAAGGCAGCTCACCACCACCTTTTCAAGGGCAATTAGGGATGGACAATAAATGCTGGCCTGGCCAGCGAAACCCACATCCCATGAACAAATAAAAAAGAGGGAAAATCTGACTCACTAATGGTTGTATCTGGGTCATTATCCAGAACAATGCAGTTCGAAAGTGTGCAGATCAGCACAGAAATCTGAGCAGGAATCCACCGACTCAGAATATTGGAATTATATGGTATGGTGTATAAACTAATTCTTCTGATGAAATATAACTCAGCAACAAGGCAAAATTTCCGTGCTGTTTGTTCTATCCTGAGAAGTTAATATGACAGGAAAATCACTGGCATTGCTGTCATACAGTTCTGCAAAAGGGATAAACTGGGATATGAGCCAGACTTTTATTTCAAACAACTGCTGTATTTTAATGCAAATCGAGGTGAAAGCACTGCTCATTAATGATACACCTATCCCAGTCTACAACAACTTAATTTTAGAAATCTTAACTGTGTTTTCAAATCCCTTGAAGAGATCGCCCCTCCCTGGCTCTGTAACCTCCTCCTGCATGCTACAACTCTCCGGGATAACTCAGCTCCTCCAATTCTGCCCTCGTCCATATCCCTGACTTCCTTCACTCCACCATTTGCTGCCGTACCTTCAATCTCTGAAATTCCCTCCCTAAACTTCTCCACTTCTCTCTCCTCCTTAAAACATACCTCTTTGACTAAATTATTGGCCACCTGTCCTAACAAAGAACAAAGAACAAAGAACAAAGAAAATTACAGCACAGGAACAGGCCCTTCGGCCCTCCAAACCTGCGCCGATCCAGATCCTCTATCTAAACCTGTCGCCTATTTTCTAAGGGTCTGTATCTCTTTGCTCCCTTCCCATTCATGTATCTGTCTAGATACATCTTAAAAGACTCCATCGTGCCCGCGTCTACCACCTCCGCTGGCAACGCGTTCCAGGCACCCACCACCCTCTGCGTAAAGAACTTTCCACGCATATCCCCCCTAAACTTTTCCCCTCTCACTTTGAACTCGTGACCCCTAGTAATTGAATCCCCCACTCTGGGAAAAAGCTTCTTGCTATCCACCCTGTCTATACCTCTCATGATTTTGTACACCTCAATCAGGTCCCCCCTCAACCGCCGTCTTTTTAATGAAAATAATCCTAATCTGCTCAACCTCTCCTCATAGCTAGCGCCCTCCATACCAGGCAACATCCTGGTGAACCTCCTCTGCACCCTCTCCAAAGCATCTACATCCTTTTGGTAATGTGGCGACCAGAACTGCACGCAGTATTCCAAATGTGGCCGATCCAAAGTCTTATACAACTGTAACATGACCTGCCAACTCTTGTACTCAATACCCCGTCCGATAAAGGAAAGCATGCCGTATGCCTTCTTGACCACTCTATTGACCTGTGTTGCCACCTTCAGGGAACAATGGACCTGAACACCAAAATCTCTCTGTACATCAATTTTCCCCAGGACTTTTCCATTTATTGTATAGTTCACTCTTGAATTGGATCTTCCAAAATGCATCACCTCGCATTTGCCCGGATTGAACTCCATCTGCCATTTCTCTGCCCAACTCTCCAATCTATCTATATTCTGCTGTATTCTCTGACAGTCCCCTTCACTATCTGCTACTCCACCAATCTTAGTGTCGTCTGCAAACTTGCTAATCAGACCACCTATACTTTCCTCCAAATCATTTATGTATGTCACAAACAACAGTGGTCCCAGCACAGATCCCTGTGGAACACCACTGGTCACACGTCTCCATTTTGAGAAACTCCTTTCCACTGCTATTCTCTGTCTCCTGTTGCCCAGCCAGTTCTTTATCCATCTAGCTAGTACACCCTGGACCCCATGCGACTTCACTTTCTCCATCAACCTACCATGGGAAACCTTATCAAACGCCTTACTGAAGTCCATGTATATGACATCTACAGCCCTTCCCTCATCAATCAACTTTGTCACTTCCTCAAAGAATTCTATTAAGTTGGTAAGACATGACCTTCCCTGCACAAAACCATGTTGCCTATCACTGATAAGCCCATTTTCTTCCAAATGGGAATAGATCCTATCCCTCAGTATCTTCTCCAGCAGCTTCCCTACCACTGACGTCAAGCTCACCGGTCTATAATTACCTGGATTTTCCCTGCTACCCTTCTTAAACAAGGGGACAACATTAGCAATTCCCCAGTCCTCCGGGACCTCACCCGTGTTTAAGGATGCTGAAAAGATATCTGTTAAGGCCCCAGCTATTTCCTCTCTCCCTTCCCTCAGTAACCTGGGATAGATCCCATCCGGACCTGGGGACTTGTCCACCTTAATGCCTTTTAGAATACCCAACACTTCCTCCCTCCTTATGCCGACTTGACCTAGAGTAATCAAACATCTTCTCAACATCTCCTTATGTTGCTTGGTGTCAAATTTGTTCGATAACTCTCCTGTGAAGCACACTGGGACATTTTACTACATGAAAGGTGCTTAAATAATTGCAAGTTGGTGGTGATTATTGTTGCCATCACAGTCGCATATTGGGAAGAATGTTAATCTCAAATTACCCCCTTTATTTAGTACAATGAATTTGACATTCCTTTCACCGGCAGTCACTTTGAGTATGATTGTCTAACTGTTGCCACATTATATATGTCTGCCACATATGGATGGCACAGTGGTTAGCACCGCAGCCTCACATCTCCAGCGACCCAGGTTCAGTTCTGGGTACTGCTTGTGTGGAGTTTGCAAGTTCTCCCTGTGGCCACATGGGTTTTTGTTGGGTGCTCTGGTTTCCTCCCACAGCCAAAGACTTGCAGGTTGAAAGGTAAATTGACCATGGTAAATTGCCTCTAGTGTAGGTAAGAGAATTAAGAGAAGGTGTGGATGTGGTAGGGAATATGGGATTTAATATAGGATTAGTATAAATGGATATAAAAGCAAAATACTGTGGATGTTGTAAATCTGAAATAAAAACAAGAAATGCTGGAACCACTCAGCACGTCTGGCAGCATCTGTGAAAAGAGAAGCAGAGTTAACGTTTCGGGTCAGTGACCCTTCTTTGGAAGGCCTGCTGAGTGGTTCCAGCATTTCTTGTTTTTATTATTATAGTATAAATGGGTGGTTGTTGGTCGGCACAGACTCAATGGGCCAAAGGGCCTGTTTCAGTGCTGTATCTCTATTACTTGTAGATTTTTTAAAAATTCATTTGAGGATGTGGGTGTCACCAGCTAAACCAGCATTTATTGTCCATCCCTAATTGCCCTTGGACTGAAGGGCTTAATCAGCCATTTCAGAAGCATTGTGGAGTCACATGTCGACCAAACCAGGTAAGGACAGCAGATTTCCTGCCCTAAAAACCATTCGTGAACCAAATGGGTTTTTACAACAATCAACAATGGTTTCATGGTCACCATTGGACTAGCTTTTAGTTCCAGATTTATGAATTAAATTCTAGTTTCACTCTCTGATCTGATGGGATTTGAATCCATAGAGCATTAGCCTGAATTCTGGATTACTAGTCCAGTGACATTCCCACTACACCACTACCTCCCCTTTTGTAAGTCTAGCTAAAATAAAATGTGGTTCTAGACTGTAGCCACAGGAAACTATTTTACTTTGATTTCTCAGAAAAATAATGCTTTCATACCCCCTCCTGTTTCCACTTACCAGCAAGTAGTGGAGCAGTTTTTTTACAATTTAAAAGGGGATAATTTGCATCAAATGCTCTTGGTAGGAATCCCAAGGAATCATGTAAGAATCAGGTTTGACATCTTGCCCAATATTACTGACCACTGACTTTAATGAGCAGTAAATCGGCAGGATTAGGGCGGGGGGAGGTGTTGCAATGGTGGGTGGGGATGGGGAGGGGATGGGGAGGGGGTGAAGAGGGGGTGGGGGGGATGGGGATGGGGTGGAGGGGATGGGGAGGGGTTGGAGAGGGGGTGGGGGGGATGGGGAGGGGGTGGAGAGGGGGTGGGGGAGGTGGAAACCAGCATTGCACCCAGTCGCACCATTTTCATAACTGGGTTACGATAAATTTCCCCCCAAAATTCTGTCACTGTCCAGTCCAAGAAAAGAGCTGTCTGAGCTTCTCACAGAGCCATAACTATATTCAGGGAATGAAACTGATAAAACCAGAAAATAATTTTAAATTAATTACCCAAGTAGAGGGGGATACAGGTACAAACTAATAAAAGGTAAATTTTGCACTGATATAGAGAAATTCTTCACACTAAGGTAGGCGTGGATCTTGATTTTGTGCATTCGTTTAAAGCAGACGATGATGGTTTGGCAGCTTGTTTACATCACTCCTGACTTTTATTTTCATTGAAGTCAAATGAAGATAAAAATGAAGATAAAAATCTAAACTGAGACTCCAGTGCAGTACTGAGGGAGTGCTGCACTGTCAGAGGTGCCGTCCATTAATTGAGAGGTTAAACTGAGGCCCCGTCAGCCCTCTCAGGTGGATGTAAAAGATCCCATGTACTATTTGATGAAGAGCCCAGAGCTCTCCCTGCTGTCTGACCAATATTTATCCCAATATTTACCCCCTCAACCAACATTACTAAAGCATTTATCACATTGCTGTTTGTGGGAACTTTCTGTGCATGAATTGGCTGCTACATTTTCCAAAATACATCAGTGGCTACACTTGGAATGCACTTCATTGGCTACAAAGCACTTGGAGACAGCCTGAGTTCGGAAAAGGCACCATATAAATTCAATTTTTTTTTTATACTCCCAACAAAGTCATGAAATACAGCTGGACATTATGTAGCATATTGAGTCCAACTGTAGCACAGCAATAGATCCCAAACATCATTTTATAATAAGTTATCAAGAGTATTGAAACTTTCCTTCACACTTGTTTCACCTGCAGTTCTGTCATTTGGTTCTAGA
Source organism: Heterodontus francisci (assembly GCF_036365525.1). Classification (NCBI taxonomy): domain Eukaryota; kingdom Metazoa; phylum Chordata; class Chondrichthyes; order Heterodontiformes; family Heterodontidae; genus Heterodontus; species Heterodontus francisci. The sequence continues at coordinate 113,326,752 of NC_090382.1, forward strand.
CTAAAGTCTGAAAGAACTATTAGCGCAAGGATTAACCCTAGACTGTGAAAGATTAAGCTAGAAACAGGAGCCCATAATGTTGAGAGTTTGAAGTCTGGGCAAATGGATTAATATCAGTACTTATTGAACACAGTGCTACTTGTAAGAAAGAGGAAAGGCTCTTGTAAAGTGCTCTTGCATTGGATTTCCATAGAATCAGAGCTGTTGACTTATGAGTGAGTACATCCAGTCTATGAATCAAATCAGAGTCATGCATCTAAGAAGCACTACCACCGACTGTTTCACAGCTGAGAGACGAGAAGAGATCTCTCAAAAGAAATGAGCTGCCAACGAGGACCTAGAAGATAGTTAGAGCACTCGGACAGAGAGAAATAGAAGCTAACAGCCGAGGTGAAGTGCAGCCATGGCAGTGAAATCGATAACAGAAGTAAACTGCTTGATGAACCACATGTGTACTTCTTCCGAGTTACTGAACCCTGGTTCTGCAACAATAGCTGTCCAAGCTACATCCACCAATGCAAGAGGCAAAGAAAAACCATTGAACAATCTCATGACAAAACAATACCCTATTGATAGCCAAAGCCCTAAAGGTTGGAAGGCATTTCATACGGCAACTTATCCCATCAATACGTCAACATATCTTTCAAAACTAGAAGTTGCCCAAATGGGCCTCCTGCACCAGACCGAAAAAGCAGGGGGGTGGGTGGGGAGCCCACCTGGGCCTTTACACGTCGGCCCCCGGAGTGATCATCCGGTCTTTATAAATCAAAGTTTCACAAGCCGCGAATCCCGTCCCTTTAAAGACAGGAATCCCACCTCCATGATCTTCCCCATGACCCCCCCCGTCTTCCGCCACCCGTCGCGATACTGTGTGCACTCCACTGCCTCTGGTTTAGGAAGGGAATTCCAGAGTTTCGGCAGCTGCAAGCAAACCAATGGTGGGTTTCTGAGCAAGGGGCCAGAATTGGCGTTGTCGGGACGGAGGCGGCTACAGAAATAGGTATGGGTGAGGCCATGGAGGGATTTAAAAACAAGGATGCTAATGTTAAAACTGAGGTGCTGCTGGATTGGGGGCCAATGTAGGACAGAGAGTACAGGGGTGATGGGTGAACGGGACTCAAAGTGAGTTCGGACACCAACAACAACGTTTTGGATAAGCTGAAGTTTATGGAGGGTGGAGGATGATGTGGCGACTGTAGTCAATTCAGAGGATGGGAACACCCCACAATCCTCAATCAATGATGCACTTCAGCCACCTGCAACATCTTTCTCTTCAATATCCTGACAACCAGAGCAGTTGTGTTGAAGCAATGCTAAATAGGAGAAATTTAATATGGCACCATGTGTAATTAAAGATCAGGGAATTACAGACAGGGAAAACTTCATGACACAGAGGATCCACCATTCATAATAACATTGATTAATAGGTATGAGTATATTTTTCCCTGGTCATTAATGTGAATACAAAGTTCAGCTTTAGTATAAAATAGGTTCCTGATGCTTTCATTCATGTTGGTGACCAGATGACTATACTTACTGTTTGCCTTTATTACATAGAATATATAGCACAGAAACAGGCCATTCGGCCCAACAGGTCCTTGCTGGTGTTTATGCTCCACTTGAGCCACCTCTCACCCTACTTCATCTAACCTTATCAAAATAACCTTCCATTCCTTTCTCCCTTGTGCGGTTATCTAACTTCCCGAAATGCATCAACTACTGCTGAAATCCATTGTCCAGCAAATTCTAATTTTTTTTCTCCCCAGTGGTTTAATTATTTACCTCAATAAGGAAGGCGTTGAGATCATTTCCTGTAAAAATTCTATTAGCGCTGCTTTGTAACTCCTTGTGCTTAGATCTGTGATGTTCCTCCCTCTGGAAAGACAGCCCTGTGATGTAGCCCCTCCCCTTCAACACTTGGTTCCGATTGGGAGTTCACGATGTTAGTAACAACAAGGGTGACCAGGTGTGTTAATATTCTAGTAGCACAACCTGATTTTACGCCAAGAAACTAGAAAAGAGAAGGCTGAGGGGTTAGGGTGAGGCCATTATTTAAAGGTTCAATAGGGTAAACGGAGATGTTTCCATTGTATGGGAGATCAAAATTAGGGGGAATCAATATAAGAAAGTTACTAATAAATCCAATAGGGAATTCAGGAGAAATTTCTTTACCCAGAGAGTAGTTAAAATGTGGAACTCGCTACCACTTGGAGTAGTTCAGACAAATGGTATAAATACACTGAAGGAGAAGCTCGATAAGCACGTGATGGAGAAAGGAATAGAAAGATATGATGAGAGGATTAGATGAAAAGTAGTGGAAGGAGGCTTGTGGGGAGCATAAACACCAGATGGGTTGAATGCCTGGTTCTGTGCTGTCGACTTGATGTAATTCGATGTAACTGTGTCAACGGAATGCTGCAAATAATTGAAATGCCATTGTTTTACTCCTATTACCAACATCTTTCAAATTTAATATAGTGGGACCTACATCACGATTAAGCAGCCAGATGTTAATCTGGCTGCACCCAGTAGTTAAATAAATAATCAGGTTAGAATCTTAATGAAACAAACCTCAACTGGCTCAAGCAAGTAACAATGACTTAAACTGACAAGTCACTTTTGGAAGTGATTGCAGCCAATTTATTGGATGGAAGTCCTGCTGGATTAAATCAGAGAGCCTAAAATTAGCCACTTCGACTGATTTAAAATTTGATGAATCAATTCCAGTGCAGGAACACAGGACAAGACGCGTGAAATGTCCCTGACTTTGCTAAAGTGGGGGAAGGATTGCTGTGTTCACCGGGTGTAGTGACATCATAATTTGTTCAAAAAAAGAAGTCTGAGCCAATGTTCTGGCTAAGGTGCATGTCCACGCTGCCATGCCACAGCCAAGAAGGTACTGCGTAGGTCTTGTCCCGTGTTGAATTTAAAGTTATGATGCATTGAAATAAATTGGCAGTGACCAGCAATTTTATAGGGAACATTGGATTTAGCCCAGCTAGATCACTAAGCAATCCATCAGCCCTGAAAACGAGCACTGGGGGCATGATACGTGAATAAGCCATATCCGTTTGTTACGATGAACACCACCTTCATGCTGCCTGCTCATTCCAATGATTTCAGCACCCAGCCAGCACTAACCACACTGTCACTTGGCTGGACACAGCAGCAGGGGGACAATATCATGAGTGGTGAATACCACTGAAAGATAGCCTGCACCTCTCAAAGGGGAGGTGCATTGTGACTGGAGCAGGTGCTGGCAGTCATGCAGAAAGTGAAACTGACCTGGGAAACATTGAAGAGAGACACAATATGGGAGAGCGCGAGTTCCAAGGTTTTCGAACACTGCACTGGAGGCCTTGGCGGAGGAGGTGGAAAGAAGGAGAGATGTCCTGTATTCACATGGGCCTGGACATCCTCCAGACACGCACTCAGAAGGTAGTGGGAGCAGATAGCCTGAAGGTCAAGCCCTCAGGACCTTTTAAACAGCCAATTACAAAAGACATGATTAACATTGTCATGCTAAGGGGTTGCAACGTTTTCCACAATTGCTGAGTCTTAGATAGAAGATTCAAGAGTGTGACAATCATACTTCTGGCCAAGAGAATGGTCTTTTTTCACAACTGTCTTTCCATGTTTTAATTTTCCTTTATTTATTCATTAACGTCCACTATTTGGCAGAACTTTGAAATCTTTGGCTGACTTTGCAGACAGTGATGGCTCAGGGAAGGTCTGTTGGAGATGCTGAATTCAAAAAGGTAAAAGGTTTGAATTTGATATAATGCAACCAGCTTCAACAATCAGAAGGTACATTTTTCAGTGCTGGTGCCACATCCTAAAATATTTGGATGCACATTAAGCATGATCACGCTTTTCCCTCCCAGCTGGTACCACTCTTGCCTCTGGGTGGGTGTTCAAGCTCCCTTTCAGGACTTCAGCACATCATTTAGACTATCACTTTAATGCAATTCCCAGGGAATGCTGTAGCATGGCTGCAGAAGACACTACAATCGGAGGCGCAGTAAGTTGTGTAGATGGGAGCAGGATGTATAAGGGACATAGACAGACTGTGTGAGTGGAAAAAACTGCGGCAAGCCAATTGGAATATTTTCATTATTGGCGAGAGACTAGAAACTGTGGAGGAACAAAGGGATTTGAATGTCCATGTGCATAAATCACTAAAAGTTTGTGCATGGATACAACAGGTAACCAAGAAGCCTGAAAAGATATCTGGCCTTTATCTCAAGGGAATTTGAATACTAAGGACAGGAAGTTGTGCTTCAGTTCTGCACAGCCTTGGTCAGACCCCATTGAGAATATTGAGTTCAGGGTGACATATCTCAAGCAGAGATTTCTTGAAGAGGGAACAGTGCAGACTCAACAGAATGAAATCTGCACTGAAAATGGTTAAATATTGGTCCAGAGTGCATACGTTTTGTCTGTGTTCTTAAGAAAGTTGAGGAGTGACTGAATTGAGGTGTTTGCTATGATAGAGGTATTCAATAGGGTAAATAGAGAGAAACTATTTACTCTGCTGGAGGAATCTAGAATAAGGAGGCACAATCTTAAAGTTAGAGCTAAGCCATTTCGGAGGGAAATGAGGAAGCAAGTTTTTTGCACAAAGGCGAGAAGGAATTTGGAACTATCTCCAATTGGCTGGTGTTGCCCACGATCAGTTGATTTTTTCAAGAATGAGATCAATAGAATTTTGTTGGGTAAAGCTATCCAGGGGCATGGAGCATGTGAAATGAAGCTCAGGTACAGAACAGCCATGATTTAGTTCAATGACAGAACAGGCTCAAGGTGCTGATTGGTCTCCTCCTGTTCCCATGTTCCTACCAGAAGCTCCATCATTCAGTTGGGGCATTGAAACCAAAATCCTGTCTCCAGGGTCAAGCGGATTTTAAAGAGGATTTTTACCATGTGTGAGTGGGGGGATGGGGGGGCAGGTGCTTAAACAAGTATGTCAGGAAGCTGGCTGCAAGCCTCCAACATTTGGGTCTTCCAGAGTTGGAAAGGGGGAGAGTAGCCAACCCGCTTCCAGGGGGCAGCTGGGCATTTTAAGTATGTTAATGAAGTGGGAAGCCCTGTATTTAATCTGTCTTGCTGGTTTAACTGTGATGGTCTGAGTATTACTGGGCCTTGAGAAGATGCAGCGAGGTGAGACCAGCCTCGGGGAGAAGGTAACTGCCTTTGTGGCACTCCTTGTAGGCCAGGAGTAGGAGGTGTGCTCCCTCCTAGCCCCCCAAGTTACCGCACCATTAGATCCACCCCCCCCCCCCCCCCCCCCACCAACCATGGATCAGACTCTCCTGGAATCGCGTCTCAGGACCCTCTTTGTGATTGAAAATCGGACCTGCCCTCCGGAATAAGGATCAGAACCTCCTCCGGGATCAGACACCCCAGATCCTCCTCCGGGATCAGACACCCCCTCCTGGGTCTGGAGTTGAACCTACCTGGTCCTGTGCTCTCCTGTACCGTGCCTTCCACCTGAGAGGAAGCCAAGCCTGTCAATCAGGTTGTCTTCCAGGTTGGGAGCCTATCAATGTCAGACGGCACATGCCGTGATGGTAAAATTTCACAGCATGTGGGGAATCCCAGACTTCGGGGTTTCCGCCTGTTACCAGATGCTCAACCCCAACCCCCATTCACACTCCCAGCTTGTTGGTACGTAAAAATTCCTTTCAGAATTTTCCTTCTTGTAAAGAACAGGGATTTTCCCAGTGTCCTGGGAACATTCCTTTCTTACCAACAGCACTGAAGAAACAAACAGCTTATCTGGTCATTATTCTTATTTGCTCCCTGTGGGATCTTGCCAAATTGTACAAACTGGCTGCTGCACTGAGTTACGTAACAACAGTAACTGGGCATTCACAGTAACTGACTGAGAGATGAGTGCTTGTTGGTTGCATTCTCATCTCTGCATTTTAATGTTGAAGCTCAAATCCTACTCCAGAGACTTGGGCACGAAATCCAGGATGGACATCAGAGTGGTGATGGGACTAGCAGGACTGCAATGTAACAACAATTTTTATTTATACTACAACAACAACTTCTATCTCTACAGTGCCTTTAGTGTAATAAAACATCCCAAGATGCTTCACAGAAGCATTATAAAATTACCTATGACACTGAGCCACATAAGGTGATATTAGGTCAGATAGTCAAACGTTTGGTCAAAGAGGTAGGTTTTTAAGGAGCACCTTAAAGGAGGAAAGCGAGGAAGAGAGGCGGAGAGGTGTAGGGAGGGTGTTCTGAGCTTAGGGCCCAGGCAACTGAAGGCACAGCCAGCAATGCTGGAGTGATTAAAATCAGGGATGCTTAAGATACCAGTTAGGTGAATGCAGATTTCTTGGAGGGTTGTGGGACTGGAGAATATTACAGAGGTAGGAAGGGACGAAGCAATGGAGGGATTTGAAAACAAGGCTGAGAACTTTAAAATTGAAGTGCTGCTTAATCAGAAGCCAATGTAGGCCAGCAAGCACAGGGGGGATAGGTGAGAAGGATGTGGTGTGAGTTAGGATGTGGACAGCAGAGTTTTGGATGGTTAAGCTTATGGAAAGTGGAACATGGGAGACAGGTCAGGAAAATATTGGAATAGTCAAGTCTAGAGGTAACAAAGACATGGATGAGTGTTTCAGCAGCAGATGACCTGGGGCAAGCATGGAGGCAGGTGATGTGTCGGTTAGCTCAGTTGACTAGCTAAATAAAACTGCACTGGAGAAACTTGCCAACAGCGTGGGTTCAATCCCTATACTGACTGTGATAGTTTATTGTGTACAAAATTATGAGGGGCTTAAATAGAGTAGACAGGAAGGACCTGTTTCCCCTAGCGCTGAGGTCAATTACTGGGGGGGTTGGGGTTGCAGATTTAAGGTGATTGGTAGAAGGATTAGAGAGAACATGAGGTAAAACATTTTCACCCAGAGGGTGGTGGGTGTCTGGAATTCACTGCCAGGAACGGTGGTGGAGGCCGAAACCCTCAATTATTTTAAAACGTACTTGGATATGCACCTGAAGTGCTGTAACCTGCAAGGCTATGGACCAGGTGCTGGAAGGTGGGATTAGATTAGGCAGCTAGTTTTCTCAGCCGGCACAGACATGATGGGCTGAATGGCCTCCTTCTATGCTGTAATTTTTCTATGGTTCTATGTTACAGAGGTGGAAATAGGCAGTCTTAGTGGCAGCGCAGATATGTGGTTGCAAGCTCATTTTGACTCAAATATGACACAAGGTTGTGAAGTTCATACTCACAATTGTCCAGGTAGAGGGATGGAATTGGTGGCTTGGGAACGGAGTTTGTGGCGGGAACTGAAGACAATGGCTTCGATCCTCCTAATATTTAGTTCGAGGAAGTTTCTGCTCATCCAGTACTGGATGTTGAATAAGCAGTCTGAGAATTTAGAGACAGTGGTGGGGCTGAGAGAGGTGGTGGTGAGGTAGAGTTGGGTGTCATCAGTGTACATGTGAAAACTGACATGTTTTCGGAAGCTTTTGCCGAGGTACAACATGTAGATGAGAAATAAGGATGGATAAGGAGAGATCCATGAGACAGTGTGGCAGCAAGAAGAGAAGCCAATGCAGGTGATTCTCTAGTTATAACTAAATAGATAAGAATGGAACCAGGTGAGTGCAGTCCCACCCAGCTGGATGATGGTGGAGAGGCGTTGGAAGAGGATGGTGTGGTCAACCGTGTCAAAGGCTGCAGACAGGTGGAGAACAACAAGAAGTTTACCTTTGTCACAGTCACCTGTGACTTTGATAAAAGCCATTTCAGTACGCAGTAAGGGCAGAACCTTGTTTGGAGATATTCAAGCATGACGTTCTGGAAAAGGCGGGTATGGAGTTGGGAGGCCACAAACACGTTCAAGGACTTTGGAAAGGAGAAGGAGGTTGGAGATGGGACAATATTTTGCAAAGATGGAGGGGTCAAGTGTTAGATTTTGAGGAAAGGGATAATGATGGCAGATTTGAAGGCGAGAGGGACAGTACCTGAGGAGGGAGAACTGTTAACAATGCCAGTTAACACGGAAGAGAGGAAGGGAAGTTGGGTTGTCAGCAGTATTTTATGTGGTCCAGCCAGATCTGGCTGTGGATGGTTAAACCAGTTGTCTGCCATATTCATTCAAGTCCTTGGCCTTAATATTACATGGGAAATAGGAGCTAGAATAGGCCATTTGGCCCTTTGAACCTGCTCTGCTCTCCAATAAGATCATGGCTGATCTACTACCTCAACTCTGCCTTCCCACATTGTTTCTATATTTCTTGATTCCCCTAGTATCCAAAAATCTATCAATCTCTATTTTGAATGTCTTGATTGACTAAGCATCCACAGCTCTCTGGGGTAGAAAATTCCAAAGATTCACAACCTTCTGATGTGATGGAATATAGGTATAATAGGCTTGATTAAGAAGAATTTGGAAATAGTTAGTGTATTGTGCCTTTAGAGTTAAAGATTGAATAACTGGTTAGTTTTCAGAGCTCACTGAAGTTCCCCTTTAAGATGGTAGAGTTAAACATTTCAAAGTCTCTGTTAGAATAGAATCTCGGTTGTAAGGGGCTTGGTAGATAAAAACACACATTAGCAAGATTAAACTTTTGGATTATATGTTAGAAATAAGAATATGTTTTACATCTCTCACAATATTTGATATTGGGATGCACTTATCCACTTAAGAAGTTTATTGTATGATAAATTCTTTAATAAATATATAAAAGTTAATAAATCATCTCATGTAGTATTCTGTATACAACTACAAGAGCCCCCTCTCTGTGTCTCTTTAAGTGGAGAGATACGTATTGAAGAGGGTTTCCCAGACCCTTATAATATCTGGGATATTTATGACTTAGCCATAAAATATTAGAAATAGGCTATCTGAAAGGTGTTTAAATTCTCTTGGTTTTCTTTCTTTGAGGACAAGCTAATGCAATTCTTTGGACTCAGATAAGTGTCTGAGAATTTGTCTGTTTTGAACTTGATTAAAGGAGATTCGTGCGAATGTGCTCCTGATTTGGTTTAGTCCCTACAAGGGGTTACAGTCATAAATCACTTCACTGAGTGAAGAAACTTCTCCTCATCTCAGTCTTAAATGACAGACACCTTATTCTGAGACTATGACCCCTAGATCTAGATTTTCCAGTCAGTGGAAACATCCTCCCAGTATCTACCCTGTCAAACTCCTTAAGATTTGTATGTTTTAATGAGATAACCTCTCATTCTTCTAAACTCCAGGGAATATAAGCTTAGACTGCTCAGTCGTTCCTCACAGGACCACCTCCTCATCCCAGGAACTAGTCCATTGAACTTTCGTTGCACTCCCTCTAAGACAAGTATATCCTCCTTTAGGTAAGGAAACCAAAACATAATATTCCAGGTGTGGCCTCACCAATGCCCTGTAGTAATACTTTTTTTTTACTCTTCCACTCAATTCCTTTTTCATAAAGGCTAACATTCCATTTGCTTTTCTAATTGCTTGCTGTATCCACATCTTAACTTTCTGTTATTTGTGTACAAGGACAGTTAGGTCCCTCTGAATATCAGCATTTCCCAGTTTCTCACCTTTTAAAAAAAATTATCGCACAACTCGAGACCCATGGAGATTTGATCTCTCACCCACTCACATACACAGACACAATTAGTAGCAGACGTTTGGAGGAAGAACAGCTTTGTGATGTTCATCCTTGCAAGCAAGGCCCAGGGGACTAGGTGGCCAATTTAAAGTTGGCAAATAACTTATCCTCAGATTCAATGCAAATGTTTAGAACAAACTAATAAGATTGCAGATCAACCAAAAAAAATCAATCAAGTGGCATCTGAGTGAACATTTGCCATCACCTGTTGTTCAGACATCCAGCCAGACATTTGCAAATGAGTAAAACTTTTGATTAACAGCTTAAATCAAATGGATCAACGATGACAATAACTTGCAATTATTAAATAACGTGCACCGGAACGTTGTCGAACGTTGGAGGTCAATCATCTGAGTTCCAGGACATCACTGCAGGAGTTCCTCAGGGTAGTGTCCTAGGCCCAACCATCTTCAGCTCCTTCATCAATGACCTTCCTTCAATCATAAGGTCAGAAGTGGGGATGTTCGCTGATGATTGCACAATGTTGAGCACCATTCATGACTCCTCAGATACTGAAGCAGTCCGTGTAGAAATGCAGCAAGACCTGGACAATATCCAGGCTTGGGCTGATAAGTGGCAAGTGACATTCGGCCACACAAGTGCCAGGCAATGACCATCTCCAACAAGAGATAATCTAACCATCTCCCCTAGACATTCAATGGCATTACCATCGCTGAATCCCTCACTATCAACATCCTAGGGGCTACCATTGACCAGAAACTGAACTGGAGCAGCCATATAAATACCGTGGCTACAAGAGCAGGTCAGAGGCTGGGAATTCTGAGGCGAGTAACTCACCTCCTGACTCCCCAAAGCCTGTCCACCATCTACAAGGCACAAGTGAGGCGTGTGATGGAATACTCTCCACTTGCCTGGATGGGTGCAGCTCCAACAACACTCAAGAAGCTCGACACCATCCAGGACAAAGCAGCCCGCTTGATTGGCACACCATCCACAAACATTCACTCCTTTCACCACGACACACAGTGGCAGCAGTGTGTACCAACTACAAGATGCACTGCAGCAACGCACCAAGGCTCCTTAGACAGCACCTTCCAAACCCGTGACCTCTACCGCCTCGAAGGACAAGAGCAGCTGATGCATGGGAACACCACCACCTGCAAGTTCCCCTCCAAGGCTCACAGCATCCTGACTTGGAACTATATCGCCATTCCTTCACTGTCGCTGGGTCAAAATCCTGGAACTCCCTTCCTAACAGCACTGTGGGTGTACCTACCCCACATGGACTGCAGCGATTCAAGAAGGCAGCTCACCATCACCTTCTCAAGGGCAATTAGGGATGGGCAATAAATGCTGGCCTAGCCACTGATGCCCACATCCCATGAATGAATTAAAAAAAAACAGACATCAGAAGAGATGGAACTAGTTGGATACACAATCAGAAGAAGAGATGGGACTATCAGATTGCTGTTATTGACCAGATATCTATCCAATTCCACCTCCTCTGCTCGCAATGCAAAGTACATTTGCCCACATGCAACTGAAATCACATGCCAGCACATTATCCTGGTGTAAATAGAGCCTAAGCATAACCGTTTCTGGCAAAATAGCCAAAAGATAATGGGATATTCAGTAGCAAAAGCCCATTCCATTCCAAACCACTACAGAGCCACAAGACGCTCAGGTAGTACCAGGTACAGACAGAGAGATATTGCTGTGAGTGAGCAGGGAGAAAAAGTATTAAAAAAAAATTGTACATTTTTCTTCATTTTCTTTTAACACTTTTGCTTGTTAGTTCTAAAAATATTGGAGACGGGTAATAAGGCATTTGAATCGGGGGCGTGCAAATGGAAGCAGAAAGTCATGAGTTGAAACCACCAGGAAAACATCTAACCAGGCTTGGCAACCCTAGACACAACATAAGCACCAGCTCCCTTTTGTTTTCCCATTGACTACATCTGCAAGATTTGGGATAGGATCAGGGCTATGTTAGATTGAAAGGAAAAGGCCCCACTCCTGGACCATTCCAACAAAGCAGCAAGGCTTCAAGGATTTCAGGTCTAGTGCTTTACAAAGATGAAATGTTATGGACTAATTAGAATGGAATCGCTTGGAAAGCAGCAAAACACAATATCAGCAAATCCTCTGCTATTTTTTGGTTCCATTATTGAGCCCTCTTGAAATCTGAGACTAGCATTAAATCCTCTGTAACTTTAATCCACTTTCAGATGAGACGTTAAAACAAGGCTCGGTCTGCCCTGGATGTAAAAGATGCCATGACACTATTATGAAGAGGGCTGGGAGGGGTGGGGAGTTAACCCTGGTGTCCAGGCCAATAGCTATCTCTAAACCATGACTTAAAGACAGGATGCCATGTTTCATAGCAGCTGTGGCTCAGTTGGTAGCACTTTTTCCTGTGAATCAGAATTCCCCTCCTGGATTTGGAGTTAAAAATCTGGGCTGACACTCTAGTGCAGGACTGAGGGAGTGCAGCAGTGCTGTCCACAGGTGAAAAGCTAAATTAAGGCCCTGTCTGTCCTCTCAGGTGGGCATAAAAGATTGTATGGCCACTGTTTTGAAGAAGAGAAGCTGATTTTTTCCTGGTGGCCTGAAATGTTTATCCCTCAATCAACATCACAAAAGCAGGTTATCTGCTCATTATCACATTGCTGTTTGTGGGAACTTGCTGTTCATAAATTAGCTACTTCAATACCTACATTATAACAGTGACTACACTTCAAGAAGTACTTCATTGGCTGTAAAGGACTTTGAGATAACAGCTCATGAAAGACGATATATAAATGCAAGTCTCACTTTTATTTATCACTTTGTTGCTTGTGTGCAAAGTGGCTGCTGCTTTTCCTACATTACAACAGTAACTACACTTCAAATATGCTTCATTTGGTGTAAAGCACTTTGGGACATCCTGAGGGCATGAAAGGTGCTATATAAATGCAGGTCTTGCTTTTTTACTTACTTCCTGTGTGCTTTAGGTGCAGGGAATGATTTTAATAATGAAGCTGGCCTTGTCATTTGAGTGATTTTATTTCTATCAGGTTGTTTGTTTTCTGTAAAAAAAAGCACAGGGAGCATGCAATTCACCTGAGTGAGCAAGGGTTAAGAGTTGTCATATAAAGGGCAGGATTCCGAACGTTCTGTCAAAGAATAATGTTCCCAGGCTGAGGTTTTATTTCTGCAGATATGCTAATCTGTAAAAATGTTAGCACATTTGCTTTATTAAAAAGCAGAAAATTAAATATGCAAAGCTTGTTTACATCTTTTATGTTACCTAGGATATATCAAGTAGGAATATTTTGTCCCTGGCTATTGAAACATGAATCATTATCCATAGACCTTCATTTGTTTAGTAAGATTGTAAATTATTTTAAATTAGTGGGTCACGTGCCTAATATATCATCATCAGAAACAATAACTGTGCTTTAACCTTTCATAGTCTAATGATTGCTATAGAATCAGACGAAGGAAAAGATAGTGTTTGATTCCTATTGAACAACGGAACAGGCTTCAAATCCCTACTGATCCAATCTTTATCTTATCTACACTGCACTGTCTTATCAGATGAAACATGATGCACTCTCAGGTGGATATAAAAGATCCCATGGCACTACTTTGAAGAAGATCAGGACTGTTCTCTCTCATGTCCTGCCCAATATTTATCTTCCCTGGGTGGGATTTTCTGCAGAACTGGGAGAAATGTTTTGATGCAGAGGATCATTAGGACCAGGAATGACCTCCCAGAAAGAGCACAAATTCCACAATAGCTTCATGCAATTGTGCCTGTTGGGCACATTCTAATTGTGAGGGTATTTTATAAACACGGGATCATATCCAACTCTTTGATTTCAGTATCCATGAAAAAAGTGCCCAAAAAATCCAATCAGCGGTCGGATCATATCTTAACCAGACACAAGTTGCATATACATTTATATTGTAGGTTTCTTCTACTCCACTTTTCCACTTGAAATCACTGACTCTCTTAAGGGATTAAGTTTCACAGGTGACAGTCACTTTCGGATGTCAATAACCATTCTGAGTGTGTGTGGCTCGACAATCAGTGCTAGCGGACTATTTCAGTCTGAAGCATTGGTTATTGGATTGTAATTGGGAGCAGGAACCCTAGCTATCATATCCCTACTCTTGTAACAACTCTACAGCCAGTTGCATTATCTGTACTGTTGTCCCATCTGACCTTTGCTAACACAACACTTAATAGGGTTGAACCTCCTTTTAATCTTGTGAAAATGGGGTAAGGTTACATATAACATTTGAGTGCAGAAATGTACCTACAGCCCAATTTATTGGAAAGGAGAGCTGGTGGGTTCTTAACGGTGTCCTGGCCAAATATTTATGCCTCAACCAACATCATTAAAATGGATTATCTGATAATTATCACAGTGCTGTTTTTCAGACTCTGCTGTGCACAAATTGGCTTCTCCTACACCACAACAGCGACAACATTTCAAAGTACCTCATTGGCCATGAAATGCTTTGTGACATCCTGATATCGTGAAATGTTCTATACAAGGGCAAGTTCTTTTTTCTTTCTTTCTAATTGCCTGACTCATGAGAAACAATGTGGATATTCTTGAAAGAATCCTGCATATCTTCTAAAGAAAGGCCGAAACGCTGATACATCTCTCCAGCTGCCTGAGTAGATATGATTGTTATTATGTGGAATGTTAACAGCTTGCTTGGAATCGTGAAAGTGATGTTGTTTTATCTACTTTTCCTACCTCAATTCTAACATCAAGAAAGTGGAAGATCTTCTATAAAGCTGAAAGCTCATCAAAGACTCAGTTAACATGATACTGCAGTAACACCGAGGCTGTCTGTCTGTCCCAGTCGATGTTTCAATGGATCCTTTTGATTGCCTCTTTCCCCAGAGAGTAGGGAGCCTCTGGAATGCATTGCCAGCTGGTGTGATAGGTGCTGACTTTCTACATGTCTTCAAGAGGAACCAGTTCCTGATGAGTCATGTGATCTCCTTGTTACGACCAGGTCTGAAAGGTGTCCAGGGATCTGTTACTATCTTCACCTGGTCTTATTGTAACAGGGTTTAATTTTAAACACACTGTGTTTTGAGCTCCCCCTTTTTGTGAATCCTTGTTCACAGCTTTCCAATTACAAGACAAAGAAACCAATTTACACAGACTTTCTCAGGTTTAAAGAAGAAAGATGGAATTTTATTAAAACTTAAAACCTAAATGCTAATTCGGTTAACGCCTATGGATATATGCCATGCCCATGCTAGCATGCACATGCGATATACACATGCAAATAGGGACTGGAAAGAGAAGAAGCAAAGATAGGTGGAACAGTTTGAGGCGATAGCTTGTTACGGTGCTTCAAGATCACTGTAGTCCTTTTGTAAGTAGTCTTTCTTTTTGTTGGGGCCCAGTAGTCTTCTTAAAACCTTGTTCACATATGAAACCTTTCTCTCTTTGAGTTTCACGTGTTTTCACAAGATTCAGTTCTGTGGGAAGGAGATGGAAGCAGGCAGACAGGAGAGGCTGTAATTCTTGCTTCAGTTCCAGGAGAGATTTTTACTCCATGAGCACATGGCTTTGTCTCTTCAAATCCTTTGCTGGGAGTTCAAATTCAAAAAAATTCCAGCCAGCTAGTCATGTGACTAAAACTGATTTGACCACTTCTTCTGTGTATGGGGGAAGCAACGACTGGGTCCCTTTTGTTCCAACGCTAATAGTTACTATACAAAAATGTCGTTCCAGTCAGGGGCTTGCAATTTTATATTTTAATGTTCATGTGGCGAAATAATGGGTGCCTCAGTCTTGGTAGGTGGGGGGTTTGCCTGACATCCTCAATTTGTTTCGATCACCTGAGGGAGTTAGAGAGGAATTTTCCACAGTATGTTTTGCTTTATGTGGCTCAGTGTCAAATTTTATTTTGATAATGCTCCTGTGAGGTGCCTTGGGATGATAAAGGCACTATGAGAATGCAAGTTGTTGTAGTTATTGTTGTTGTTATTGTCATTGTTTTTTCCTCTCCAAGTAAGTGATTACATTGTTGCTGGGAGTGGGGGGCTGATGGGAGTGGGGAGGGGAACTGTCTAGTCATGATGCTTCAGCTATTGTGGTGTATGCAACAGGCTCGATGGTCCAGCTGGTTATCTCCTGTCCAACGATTTCATATATTCAAATCTGTGCATGGATAGAGACCGAAGCCAACTAGCTTAGGTGTTCCACTGCACCTCTGCTGTTCTCTGTGGGATGATTCCATCAGGGGTAACCTGCAACTTCCTGCATGTGAGCAGACGCATGGTGAAGATATGCAAAGGCGGGAAGCCTAACCTCCCCTGTATTTCTCACCATTTCCACTTTTGGATGCTGAACACAGGAGCTGCCTGTGAGGTCCGAGCAGCCTGTGCCGAGATTGGAGTGGGGAATCTGGAAAAGCAATTTGGTGCCCTATTCCTCATTAAAAAAACTCAAAATATTTAAAGAGGGAAAAAATTCAGAGTGAAGCAGTTCACCAGCTACCACTTTTACTGCAGCAAAGGTCTTGAGGTGTGACACGCAAGTATTGCCCTGGGCTCAACACAGCCCAGACACTCCGACTGCCAGCAGGTAAGGACTTGGTGAAAAGGGGTCAAGGGGGAGGCATTTTGGGAATAAATGTCTGCCTCAGACCATCTTCAACTGTAACGCTCAAACATGCTTGTGTTCACCCTACATTGGGTCCTGGTTTCTGGCACATGTACAACACCAATTTCTTTGCCCCTCCAATTGTAGCTCTTGGCTCTAAGTTCTGGAACAAAGCCCTCCACCTCTTGCCCATTGCTCACCTAGCCAGTCTCCTCTTTTGCTGCAAATTGAAGAATTGAGTACTTTTTGAGAAAGTGCAAGCTATAACCTGGTCTTTGTAAGGTCACAGAAACTGGAGAAGACCATTCTGCCTCTCGAGCCTGTTCTGTTAGATCATGGATGGTATGCATCTTAAGTCCATTTATCCTTGGTCCTGTATCCCTTAATACTCTTGCCTACGAAAAATCTAACAATCTCAGTTTTGAAATTTTCAATTGCCCCCCAGCCTCAGCAGCCTTTTGTGGGAGAGAATTCCAGATTTCCACTACTCTTTGTGTGAAGAAGTGACATTGCCTTGAACATCCAAGCTCTAATTTAAGGTTATGCCCTCTTGTCTTGGACCCTCCCCACCAGAGAAAATAGTTTCTCACTATCGACCCTATCGAATCCTTAAATCATCTTAAACACCTCGATTAGCTGACCCCTTAGTCTTTGATGCTAAAGAGAATATATGTCTAGTCATAATTAACCTTCATATTTTTTATTGCTGAGGTGTCCAATGTTTATAATTTACCTCCCTTTTTTTGTCCATTTGCAGAATGATACTGGGAAGTTATAAATATCTGATTGACATGCCTTTATCTCAGTTAATACATATTAGAGTCCACAGTTATCAGCTCATTTTGTCTCTATTCCTCTATTTATCTTACCTCTGTTTTAACTACAAAAGCCAGAGTTATTCAGATTTTCTATTTCCATTTACGCTACTGGAATCTCTGATATCTCCCTTCATGCCCTTGAAGCTGATGTAAAAACATAGTGAGTCACACTATTAAACTTAATGGAATACATGCCATTCTTTAACGTTGTTCTCCAACTTCCAGAGTCACTCAAAAGCTGTGTAAGTGTATGATAAATTTATAATTACCTTCATTACATATTCAGTAGCTCTTTTCATTAGCAGATATAGAATGAATTCAATAATCGTGGAAACAGATTATAATTTATTTTGTCCAGGCCGGCATATGCGAATTTAAGGTATCAAAAATTAAAAACCTACATTACAATAATTTCTCTCTCAATATATTCTAGCATTCATAAAGCATTCATGAGATGTGACAAATAGTTGGTTTAATGGGAGCAAAAACAGGATGTGCTGCCATCTTTTGGACAGAACTTCAATGGCTGGACACAGGACTGGGTGAGGCACTAAGAAAGATTGACTTTTGGGAAATTGCAGGATGTTTTTAATCTCTGAATGAAATAGCAAAAAGTTTTTTTTAGTGATTTTTGTCCTTAGGAATGCAACAATAACTTGCATTTAAAAGCAGAACATGCCAAGGTGCTTCATGGGAGTGTTTTCAGGCAAAATATGAGTCACATTTGGTGATATTAAGACACGTTACCAAAATCTTGATCGAAGAGTTAGGTTTTAAGAAGTGCCTTGAAGGAGGAGAGAGAGGCGGAGAGGTTTAGGGAGGGAATTCCAGACAGCAGGGCCCAGGTAGCTGAAGCCATGCCTGCCAATGGTGGAGGGAAGCAAATCAGGGATGCACAGGATGTCAGAACTGGAGAAGCGAGGGGATCTCTCAGGGTTTAAGATTGGAGGCCTTCATGGGTCTGTATTTGGAAAACTGTGTCCAGCTTTGGTTCCTCACAAAGATTATTTACTTTCGTCTCCACCCCATTTCAACCCTATCAGCTGGTGGAGCCCTCATCCCATGTCTTTTTCTCTTACTTGACTATTCCAATGCTCTCCAGCCAGCCCTCCATCCTCCACTCTCCAAAACAAGCTCTACCTCCCTCATCTTACACTTCATGGTACAACTTTAAAGGGGGTTCAGGAACAGAGACACTTACACGAATGTTTGAAATTGACAGGACAAGTGGAGACAGCTATCAAAAAAGCATCCAGGATCCGTGACTTTATTAATAGAGGTATAGATTGCAAAAGCAAAGAAGTTATGCTAAATATTTATTAATCACTGGTTAGGCCTCACCTAGAGTATTGTGTGCGTCACAGTTTAAGGAGGATGTGAGGGCATTGTAGGGCTATGGGGAAAAGGTGCGGGGGGGTGGGGGAGGTGGTGGTGGGTGAGACTAGCTGAGTCGTTCTCGCAGAGAGCTGGCACGGACACGAAGGCTGAATGGCCTCCTTCTGTGATGTAACTGTTCTATGGTTCTATGAGGGATTTTGATAGAGTAACTGGGGAGAAGCTACTTCCACTGCAGGAGGGTCAGTAACCAGAGGACACAAGTTTCAGGTAATTAGCAAAAGTATCAGTGGAGATATGAGGATACATTGTTTTACTCAGTGAGTTGTTATAATCTGGAATGCACTGCCGAAAAAGTAATTGGATAACAGTGAAGGGTAACAAGTTTACAGGGTTACAGGAAAAAAGTAGAGGTGTGAGACTAATTGGATAGTGCTTTCAAAGGCCAAATGGCCTCCTTTTGTCCTGTATAATGGTATGATCCTGTGAAACCCCTTCATGGCCTCCTTTTGTAGATCAGAGAGCAAGAGATCTATTTTATTTTTCTGCGCCTACCTGACTGGATATAACAACACGTTTCCTATTTCCATAAGCTGTTTCCTCCAATCTCCCTCTGGCAGCCATTCATCTTGTGAGATGATGGTTTGTGCTTTGGTGGTCAACTCTATGATCAGCGAAACTGGAGTGTCCTCTCCAGGGGGCAAGCCTGGGCAAAATTTAGGGAGACACTGGGCTGCCGAAACATCAGGGCCCTCCTCTCAACTTAAGCTTGGTTACCCGACCCGAACCCGACCAAACCCGACTACACGTGTTGGGTTCGGGTTCAGGTTGGATCTATATTCTGTGTCCAGTATTCGGGCTTGGGCCGGGTTGGGCTCGGGTTAACTGTGGCTGGGTTTTGTTTTGTATTGTTTTCTTTTTAAATTATGTTTTGACGTGATTTTTTTTTCTGTACTAATAATATATTTAATATTTTCAGGTCAGGTCGGGCATGAAAAAAAATTGAAGGATTCAGGCCCAGGTCAGGATCGGGTTGGCTGTCATAGAGTCATAGAGTTATACAGCACAGAAACAGGACTTCGGCCCATCGTGTCTGTGCCGACCATCAAGCACCTAACTATTCTAATCCCATTTTCCAGCACTTGGCCCGTAGCCTTGTATGCTATGGCATTTCAAGTGCTCATCTAAAGACATCTTAAATGTTGTGAGGGTTCCTGCCTCTACCACCTCTTCAGGCAGTGTAGTCCAGATTCCAACCACCCTTTGGGTCAAAAATTTTTCCTCAAATCCCCTCTAAACCTCCTGCCCCTTACCTTAAATCTATGCCCCCTGGTTATTTACCATCCGCTAAGGGAAAATGTTCTTTCCTATCTAACCTATTAATGCCGCTCATAATTTTGTATACCTCAATCAGCTCCCCCTCATCCTTCTCTGCTCTGAGGAAAACAACCCTAGCCTTTTCAGTCTCTCTTCATAACTGAAATACTCCAGCCCAGGCAACATCCTGGTGAATCTCCTCTACACCCTCTCCAATGCAATCACATCCTTCCTATAGTGTGGTGACCAGAACTGTAGACAGTACTCCAGCTGTGGCCTAACAAGCATTTTATACAGCTCCATCATAACCTCCCAGCTCTTACATTCTATGCGTCGACTAATAAAGGTAAGTAACCCATAGGCCTTCCTAACCACCTTATCTACTTGTGCTGCTGTCTTCAGTGAACTATGGAAAAGTACACCAAGGTCCCTCTGACCCTCTGTACTCCCTAGGGTCCTACCATCCATTGTATATTCCCTTGCCTTGTTAGTCCTCCCAAAGTGCATCACCTCACACTTCTCAGGATTAAATTCCATTTGCCACTGCTCTGCCCATCTTACCAGCCCATCTATATCGTCCTGTAATCTAAGGCTTTCCTCTCATTATTTATGACACCACCAATTTTGGATCCAATTTGACAAATTGCCCTGGATCCCATGGATTCTTACCTTCTTGACCAATCCCCCGTGTGGGACTTTATCAAAAGCCTTACTGAAGTCCACGTAGACTACATCAACTGCTTTACCCTCATCTACACATCTCGTCACTGTCTCAAAAAATTCAATCAAGTTAGTTCGACACGATCTCCCCCTGAGAAAGCCATGCTGACTATCCCTGATTAATCCCTACCTCTCCAAGTAGAGATTAATCCTGTCCCTCTGAATTTTTTCCAATAGTTTCCCTACCACTGATGTTAGACTCACCAGCCTGTAATTACCCGGTTTATCCCTGCTACCCTTCTTGAATAATGGTACCATATTCGCTGTCCTCCAGTCCTCTGGTACCTCTCCTGTGGCCAGAGAGGATCTGACAATTTGTGTCAGAGCCCCTGCTATCTCCTCCCTTGCCTCACATAACATCCTGGGATACATCCCATCTGGGCCTGGGGATTTATCCACTTTTAAGCCCGCTAAACAACTAATACTTCCTCCCTTTCAATGCTAATATGTTTAAGTATATCACAATCCCCCTCCCTGATCTCTACACCTACATCGTCCTTCTCCATAGTGAACACAGATGAAAAATAATCATTTAAAACCTCACCTATGTCCTCCGGCTCCACACACAGATTGACACTTTGGTCCCTAATGAGCCCTACTCTTTCCATGGTTATCCTCTTGCCCTTAATATATTTTTATTTTTTAGAGATACAGCACTGAAACAAGCCCTTCGGCCCACCGAGTCTGTGCCGACCATCAACCACCCATTTATACTAATCTTATATCCCTACCACATCTCAACCTGTCCCTATATTCCCCTACCACCTACCTATACTGGGGGCAATTTATAATGGCCAATTTACCTATCAACCTGCAAGTCTTTGGCTGTGGGAGGAAACCAGAGCACCAGGTGAAAACCCACACAGACACAGGGAGAACTTGCAAACTCCACACAGGCAGTACCCAGAATTGAACCCAGGTCGCTGGAGTTGTGAGGCTGCGGTGCTAACCACTGCGCCACTGTGCCTTAGGATTTTCCTTTATCTGCCCCACCAGTGTTTTTACATGTCCCCTCTTCACTTTCCTAATTACTTTTTTAAGCGCCCCCCTACACTTTCTATACTCCTCTAGGGCCTCCGCTGTTTTCAGCACTCTGAATCTGCCATAAGCCTGCTATTTTTCCTTATCCAATCCTCTAGATCCCTTGACATCCAGGTTCCCCAGACTTGTTGGTCCTACCCTTCACCTTAACGGGAACATGTTGGCTCTGAGCTCTCACTATTCCCTCTTTGAATGACTCCCACTGGTCTGATGTAGACTTTCCTAGCTGCTCCCAGTCCACTTTGGCCAGATCCTGTTTTATCATATTGAAATCGGCCTTCCCCAATTCAGTACCTTTATTTCTGGTCCATCTTTGTCCTTTTCCATAACTTCCTTAAATGTTACAGAGTTATGGTTTCTTTCCCCGAAATGCTCCACCACTGACACTTCTACCACTCGTCCGATTTCATTAGGTCCAGTATCGCCCCTTCTCTTGTAGGACTTTCTACGTGCTGGCTCAAAAAGCTCTCCTGTCTGTATTTTAAGAATTCCGCCCCCTTTAAGCCTTTTGCACGAAGACTATCCCCTCTAATATAGGGGAAATTGAAATGCCCTACTATTATTACCCTATTATTTTTACACCTGTCTGAGATTTGCCTACATTTATGCTCCTCTATCTCTCCCTAACTGTTTGGAGGCCTGTAGTACACTCCCAGCCAAGAGATTGCCCCCTTTTTGTTTTTAAGTTCTATCCATATGGCCTCATTTGAGGAGCCTTCGAAGATATCATCCCTCCTCACTGCAGTAATTGACTCCTTGATGAACAGTGCAACAGTGCCACCTCCTCTTTTACCCACCCCCCCCACCTGTCACGCCTATAGATTCTATACCCTGGAATATTGAGCTGCCAGTCCTGCCCCTCCCTCAACCATGTCACTGTGACAGCAATAATATCATAATCCCATGTGCTAATCAACGCCCTCAATTCATCTGCCTTATTAGTAAGACTCCTTGCAATAAAATCGATGCAATCCAGCCGTGCAATTTTCACTTGTGCCTTAACAGGTCTATATTTGCTCTGCCTTCCAGACTGATTCATTTTCGCTTCTATATTTGACTGTGCATCACCCCTACTGTAACTCCACTCCGTACCCCATCCCCCTGCCAAATTAGTTTAAACCCCCCCCCCCCAACAGCACTAGCAAACCTCCCAGCAAGGATGTTGGTCCAGTTTCGGTTCAGGTGCAACCTGTCCAACTTGTACAGATCCCACCTTCGCCAGAAACAGACCCAGTGATCCAATAAACTAAAGCTCTCCCTTCTGCACCATCTCCTCAGCCATGCATTCATCTGCTCTATCCTCCTATTCCTATACTCACTAGCACGTGGCACAGGGAATAATCCAGAGATTACAACCTTAGAGGTCCTGCTTTTTAATCTGCTACCTAGCTCCCTAAATTCTTGATGCAGGACCTCATCCCTCTTTTTACCAATGTCGTTGGTACCAATGTGTACCACGACCTCTGACTGTTCACCCTGCCCCTTCAGAATGTCCTGCAGCTGCTCTATGATATCCTTGACTCTAGCACCAGGGAGGCAGCATACCATCCTGGGATCACATTTGTGGCCACAGAAACACCTATCTGTACCCCTTACGATAGAACCCCCTATCACTATAGCTCTCCCACTCCTTTTACTCCCCTCCTGTGCAGCTGAGCCACCCGTGGTGCCACAGACTTGGCTCTTGCTGCATTCCCCTGAGAAACTATCACCCCCAACAGTATCCAAAGTGGAAAATCTGTTAGATGGTGAGATGGACCCAAGGGATTCCTGCACTACCTGCCTAGTTCTTCTACTCTGCCTGGCAGTCACCCATTCCTTTTCTGCCTAGGCAGTCTTTACCCGCGGTGTGACCACCTCCTTGTACATGCTATCCACAATGATCTCAGCCTTGCGGATGCTTCACAGTGTCTCGAGCCGCCACTCCAGATCCGAAATTCACATTTCGATTAGCTGAAGCTGGAGACACTTCCTGCACGTGTTCGCCCTGGACACTGGCTGTGGTCGGGTCGGGTTTTAATTTTATACCCGAGCCAGGCTTTACTCTCAACCTCCCCAATTGAGTCTAAAGGAATGCAGAAAATTACATTTGGCACTAGTTTGGTGCAAGAGTTGCCGGAAAGATCACGTATTTAAGCATCTGTCCACCTTTGGGCTCCACTCTAAACTTTTTGTCAGGGTTTGCTCCCTTCACCTTCACCTCTCCTGAGATATCCACAATGAAGTGGGGTTATTTGCCCACAGCTGGGAATTTGGTTTATGAGTGTGAGTGCGTGCCCACATGCCAGGGGGCCTGCACCATCCATGTCTGGGGGGCCAAACCTCCTCCAATTTCCTCTGAAGCTTTAGCCTGTAACCCAAGAGAATCAGTTTCTGTGTGCTACCACATGGAGACACAGAAGAGAACTTGCCGATGGAGAGGCTGTGTACTGGCAGGGAGAAACTTAGGAATTTGGCTCTTCTTCTTGTGTTGCTTGCTAGCCAGCAGTGTAGGCTGAAAGTGAGAGGCACACAAGCACAAAAAAAGGAAGAAGCATACTAACTCTCTTCACCTACACTCTAGATGCATCACATCGATTTGTTGGACACAATAACCAGCAAAATAATTGGCAAAGATCATTCTGAAATGCCAATTTAGGAACTCTAATGCGAATCCTGACCATCTGGTCCGGAGACAAGTTTTCCATTACGTCCAATAATGACTTGAAACCCAACATATGTTCATATGTTCTGCTAAATTATATTCAAGAAAAAGATGGCATTCAGTATTGTTGGACATGAAGAATATGCAGATGCAACATGTTTGTACAGAATACATTTTTCACCTTTTGATATCTTAGCATTCTCTAGAGACTCCCAACTCCAGTTCTGTTCCCAGAAAGTGCACAGTACAAGAGAGAACGTCAACAGGACCCTGTGATATCAGAAAAGTCCCATGCATCACGATGAAAACTTTTTATACACCAACAATTCATCCAGGAAAATGTTACCAGCAAGTATCTAACTCTAAACAAAAAAAAATGAAACAGTTTCAAAAGTGTCATAGAACCTGAAAGTCAGAAGGACTTGGGTGAATCCTTTTTTTTATTCATTCAAGGGATGTGGGTGTCGCTGGCTAGGCCAGCGTTTATTGCCCATACGTAATTGCCCTTGAGAAGTTGGTGGTGAGCTGTCTTCTTGAACTGCTGCAGTCCATGTGAGGTAGGTATACCCACAATGCTGTTAGGAGGGGAGATCCAGGATTTTGACCCAGCGACAGTGAAGGAACGGCGATATAGTTCCAAGTCAGGATGGTGTGTGACTTGGAGGGGAACTTGCAGGTGGTGGTGTTCCCATGCATCTGCTGCCCTTGTCCTTCTAGTTGGTAGAGGTTGCGGGTTTGGAAGGTGCTGTCTAAGGAACCTTGGTGCATTGCTGCAGTGCATCTTGTAGATGGTACACACTTCTGCCACTGTGCGTCAGTGGTGGAGGGACTGAATGTTAAAGTTGGTGGATGGGGTGCTAATCAAGCGGGCTGCTTTATCCTGGATGGTGTCGAGCTTCTTGAGTGTTGTTGGAGTTGCACTCATCCAGGCAAGTGGAGAGTATTCCATCACACTCCTGACTTGTGCCTTGTAGATGGTGGACAGGCTTTGGGGAGTCAGGAGGTGAGTTACTTGCTGCAGGATTCCTAGCCTCTGACCTGCTCTTGTAGCCATGGTATTTCTATGGCGGCTCCAGTTCAGTTCAGTCCTGCCTCTGTGAAAGAGCTAAATAATTAGTCCCACTCCCTGCTCTTTCCCCACAGTACAGCATTTCTTTTCAATTTCCCCTTCAAGTATTTATCCAATTCCATTTTGAAAGTTACTATTGAATCTGCTTCCACCTCCCTTTCAGGCAGCGCAATCCAGATGACAACTAATCACTGCATAAAAAAATCACTTCATTACACCTCTGGCATAATGAACACCTTAAATCTGTGTTCTCTGGTTTTGCAGCCTGGAAACTGAATTGCCCTAACTGCTCTATCAAAACTCATTCATCATTTTCAACACATTTCCTAGAGAGATATCATTCTAACTGGTAAGAGAAACCTTGACACCTTGGTCGATCTGGGGAAGTAAGAGTTTCCCGAGGTCATTAGTTTTGTATATTTTTATCTCACACTCTAATCCACTGTTAAATGTTAATTCACTGTTTTTGTGGTCACCATGAGCAATAACCTGCTCAGTGACGCTCAGTTTGGGTTCCGCCAGGGCCACTCAGCTCCTGACCTCATTACAGCCTTGGTCAAAACTTGGACAAAACAGCTAAACTCCAGAGGTGAGGTGAGAGTGACTGCCCTTGACATCAAGGCAGCATTTGACCAAGTGTGGCATCAAGGAGTCCTAGCAAAATTGGAGTCAATGGGAATCAGGGGGAAACCTTCTGCTGGTTGGAGTCATATCTAGCAGAAAGAAAGATGGTTGTTGTTGTTGCAGTATCAGGACATCACTGCAGTAGTTCCTCAGGGTAGTGTCCTGGGCCCAAACATCTTCAACTTCTTCATCAATAAACTTCCTTCCATCATAGGGTCAGAAGTGGGGATGTTCGCTGATGATTGCACAATGTTCAGCACCATTCGCGACTCCTCAGATACTGAAGCAGTCCATGTCCAGATGCAGCAAGATCTGGACAACATTCAGGCTTGAGCTGATAAGTGGCAAGTAACATTCGTGCCACACAACTGCCAGGTAATGACCATCTCAAACAAGAGAGAATCTGACCATCTCCCTTTGAGGTTCAATGGTATTACCATCACTGAATCCCCCACTATCAACATCCTAGGGGCGGTTACCATTGACTAGAAACTGAACTCGACCAGCCACATAAATACCATGGCTACAACAGCAGGTCAGAGGCTAGCAATTTTGTGGTGAGTAACTCACCTCCTGTCTCTCCAATGCCTGTCCACCATCTACAAGGCACAAGTCAGGAGTGTGATGGAATACTCTTCACTTGCCTGGGTGGGTACAACTTCAACAACACTCAAGAAGCTCGACACCATCCAGGACAAAGCAGCCCGCTTGATTGGCACCCCATCCACCAACTTCAATATTCACTCCCTCCACCATCGACACACAGTGTGTACCATTTACAAGATGCACTGCAGCAACCTATCAAGGCACCTTCGGCAGCACCTTCCAAACCCGCAAGCTCTACCACCTAGAAGGACAAATGCAGCAGATACATGGGAATACCACCATCTGCAAGTTCCCCTCCAAGCCACACACCATCCTGACTTGGATCTATATCACCATTCCATCACTGTCGCTGGGTCAAAATCCTGGATCTTCCTTCCTAACAGCACTGTGGGTGTACCTACACCACAAGGACTGCAGTGGTTGCAGAAGGCAGCTCACCACCACTTTCTCAAGGGCAATTAGGGATGGGCAATAAATGCTGACCTAGCCAGCGACGCCCACATCCCATGAACGCATAAAAGCAAACATAAAAATATTAGTTTTTGCTCACTATTATACATTCAACAGTCGCATATTGGCCATAAAAGTTTCAAAATGAATCAATCTTTGATAATAATTTTAATAAAGTCATTGCCAGGGTGAATGACATACAGTTAGACTGTTACATTTTCCATTTTTAGAAGAAATAATTGTGAAACATTGCACCCTCGAAAACATAACTTGATGGATTGACCATGTGAAATGATTTCTTGACTAGATTTTGGGATGAGTTTATTATCCATGGTGCTAATATCATTTGTAACAATGTATTTTATTAACAAAGACAATTACTGTACCATAATCACGAGTGTTCTTATCTATAATAGGGAGGTCTTGATAAAAAACATAGCAAGTTAATTCAAAATAAAATATATCGTGTCTTTCGCAAGTTTAGAAAGTCCCAAACTGCTTTACAACCTATGTAGCACTTTTGAAGTGTAGTCACTGTTGTATTGTAGGAAATACAGCAGCTAACTTGCGCACAGCAAGCTCTCAGGAACAGCAATGCGATAATGACCAGATAATCTATTTCAGTGATGTTAGTTGAAGGATAAATGTTGATCAGGACACTGGAGAGAACTCGCTCTTGCTCTTCTTCGAATAGTGTTGTGTGATCTTTTATGTCCACCTTAGAGGGCAGATGAGGTTCATGTCAAAGAGTCCAAGGCATTGGTCATGTATGAACTGAAATCACTTGATCCTCAACTCTACGCAAAAGAATTGTAAAGTGGCATGTTATCGGAAGCTGAAACTATGATGGATTGATCCGATGTCTAACCTTGGCAGCTACTGATGCCTCACTGAAATCATCTTTAAACAATGTAGAACCTCTTCTTCAGTTGGTGCAGAATATTTGAAGATATTGATTCATCTGTAACATATACCAGCGCAATTTTCTTGTCAAAAACTCACACTAATAAAGATAGATACATATCTACCTACATATTTTACACAGGGGGTTGTTATGATCTGGAATGCGCTGCCTGAAAGTGTGATGGAAGCAGATTCAATAGCAACATTCAAAAGGGAATTGCATAAATACTTGGGAAAAAAGTTGCAGGGGACTGGGGATAGAGCAGGGGGATTGAGACTTAACTGGATAGTTCTTTCAGGGCAGAATCTTCCCTGTCCCACGGGGGCAGGCTTCAGGGGGGACCAAGAGGAATTTATGTAAAAGATGCGTCAGGTCAGTGACTTGCCTTGATCTTGCCTCCGGGTGATTTTCCTGGAGGCGGGTCAGCCGGCAGCAATGGGTAGCCAATCTGCATAATTAAATACCCATTTGACTGGGGATCGTCCCAGCATTGGACCCGCACCCCCCAGAGTACCAAGCTCGGCAGGTGCCTGGAGGCAACTTGCCGACAGCTGGCCTGGAGGGGGAGGGGTCACAAGGCCTCCAATCCTAACCACCCCACCCACTGGAGCTGCAGACTTCAGTGGGCCACCCCCACCCACTGGAGCTGCAGACTTCAGTGGGCCACAGCTGCTGCCACTAGCCATCTGGAGGCCATTTGGCCCATCGAGTCCATGCTGGCTTTCTGTTGAGCAATCCAACCATTCCCATTGCTCAGCTCTATTCCTGTAGCCCTGCAAGTTTATTTCCCCCAAGAGCCTATTCAATTTCCTTTTGAAGTTATTCATCTTCTCTGCTTCCACCACCCTCGTAGGCAGCAGGTTCCAGGTCATTACCCAGTGCTCTAATTAACAGCACAAGAGACTGTTATGGACAGGCACAATTCCGAGAAGGCAGGAGTCTAAATTGAGCACCAACAGATCTCGATTTGTGCTCCATCTCGGACTGCAGCCGCCCATTAATCAGATCTCTTTGGCGCGGGGCTAGTGGCTGTTATGGAACACTGGATAGCAGCAGGTGTATTTATGTTTGTCTCTCCACACAATCTGATCTGGCAGAGACAATAATCACAAGTGAAGCGAAGACATATTGATTGGCCCCAGTGGGGACGATGCATACTGACATTTCAAACACAAATATGGAAGCTCGGTTTCCAGAATAAGTCACTGCAATATTCAAATGTGAGACTAAACGGTTCTTATTACAGAGCTGGTAGCACAGCAGATTTCAAACTAGATAAGGCAGAGGTGAAACATCTACGCAGCCAGGCAGCTTCCTGTCACTAGCACTTTATATAACCGTACGCATGGAATACACCTTGTTTGTAGTGAAATTGTCCATGGGCTTCTATTTTTAACAATGTGGTTTAATGCCAAGAACAACTATGATTTGATTAACGGAGGGTTAGACATTGGAAACAGCACGCAGTTAGGCAGAAATTGATTCAGACAATTATCTCTGGGTCACCAACTTAGAGTGGCCAAATAAGGCATGTCATAATAAATAGGCTGGCAAGAATTCCTTTTGGGTATTCCCAATGAATTATACAGCATTTTTTTATACTTGTGTATTTTAATCCAGATTAAACCTGAATGAAGCATTGTTTCAGATTTATTAAAACGATAAAGGCAGATAGTTGAGATGTGGAATAAAATAGCAAATGCTGCAAATATATATTGACTCAGTTAATATCTGGAAAGAAAGAACTTGTACTTATATAGCACCTTTCATGACCTCAGGATGTAACCTAGTGCTTTGCATCCAATTAAATGCTTTGTCCAGGTGTAGTCACTCTTATATTTCAGGAAAGAGTAAAGCGATGGGAGTTTTTGGATGAGAAAGTATGCAGAAGTTTTGTTTCAGCTTGCATTAATTGTTAACACTCATGCCCCTGTGTGAAAGTGTGGATTCAAACCCCTTACCAAGGGGCAGAATCTTTTCAGAAGAGGGGTGTCCTGATGTTGGAGAGTTTGTCAGACGGGGTGGGGGGGGGGGGTGGCCAGCACGATTGGGTGGGAGGCAAGACTTTCTCCGCGATATTGCCAGGAGGAGACAATCAAGAGCCGACAGGCAGGAGAGTCAGCCAATTAAGGAAGGCAGGCGAGCCTTCCACGCTACTGACCCAATCAGAAGACCGACAGCCCTGCAGCCTTGGCAACATCACTGAGAGAGGAGGCTGCAAGGGAAATGGGAGAGCACCTCCATTTTGAGATGCCCTCACAGGGTTTTTTTTTGTTTAGTTTAGTTTAGAGATACAGCACTGAAACAGGCCCTTCGGCCCACCGAGTCTGTGCCAACCATCAACCACCCATTTATACTAATCCTACACTAATTCCATATTCCTACCACATCCCCACCTGTCCGCTATATTTCCCTACCATCTACCTATACTAGGGGCAATTGCTAATGGCCAATTTACCTATCAACCAGCAAGTCTTTGGCATGTGGGAGGAAACCAGAGCACCCGGAGGAAACCCACGCAGACACAGGGAGAACTTGCAAACTCCACACAGGCAGTACCCAGAATTGAACCCAGGTCGCTGGAGCTGTGAGGCTGCGGTGCTCACCACTGCAGAGAGTGGCAGAAAGTTTTTTTTGCCTCCAGTTCCGATGGCCGCCCAGGAAGCTGCTGGGAGGCCTCTTCCATGCAGCTGGCAGCCTGTCTATGTGGCAGGGTGGCTAGATTGCCACTGGAAAAATGCTGCCAGCCTGGGAAAATGGCCCTTAATTGGCCTCCTGCGTCCAGTCGGCAGGCAGCTGAGCAGCTGCCATTCCTGCCACTGGCAAACATTTCCAGCGGCGTGACTGGACAGGAGAGCCATCTTGACATGGCCCCCGGCATTTTACTGACCCACCTGCCTTCCAGCCCAGCTTGTCACCTGAGACAAGGTTCCAGTTCTTAATAGAAACATAGAAACATAGAAAATAAGAGCAGGAGTAGGCCATTCGGCCCTTCGAGCCTGCTCTGCCATTCATTATGATCATGGCTGATCATTCAACTCAGTAGCCTGTTCCCACTTTCCCCCCATACCCTTTGATCCCTTTCGCCCCAAGAGCTATATCTAACTCCTTCTTGAAAACATACAATGTTTTGGCCTCAACTGCTTTCTGTGGTAGTGAATTCCACAGGCTCACCACTCTCTGGGTGAAGTAATTTCTCCTCATCTCAGTCCTGAAAGGTTTACCCCGTATCCTTAGACTATGACCCCTGGTTCTGGACTCCCCCACCATCGGGAACATCCTTCCTGCATCTACCCTGTCAAGTCCTGTTAGAATTTTATAGGTTTCTATGAGATCCCCCCTCACTCTTCTGAATTCCAGCGAATATAATCCTAATCAATCTCTCCTCATACCTCAGTCCCGCCATCCCAGGAATTAGTCTGGAAACCCTTCGCTGCACTCCCTCTATAGCAAGAACATCCTTTCTCAGATTATGAGACCAAAACTGCATACAATATTCCAGGTATGACCTTACCAAGGCCCTGTATAATTGCAGCAAGATATCCCTGCTCCTGTACTCAATTCCTCTCGCTATGAAGGCCAACATACCATTTTCCCCTTTTACCGCCTGTTGCACCCGCATACTTACCTTCAGCGACTTGTGTACAAGAACACCCAGGTCTCGTTGCATATTCCCCTCTCTCAGTTTATAGCCGTTCAGATAATAATCTGCCTTCCTGTTTTTGCTACCAAAATGGATAACCTCACATTTATCCACATTGTACTGCATCTGTCATGCATTTGCCCACTCACTCAACTTATAGGAACAGAGTAACATCGGAAGATAGGAACAGGAGTAGGCCATTCAGCCCCTCGACCTTGTCCCACCATTCAATGAGACCATGGCTGATCCGCGGCCCAACCCCATATACCTGCCTTTGGCCCATATCCCTTAATATCTTTGCTTAACAAAAATCTATCTATCTCAGATTTAAAATTAACAACTGTTCTGGCTTCAACTGCTGTTTGTAGTAGAGAGTTCCAAACCTCTACCACCCTTTGCGTGAAGAAGTGCTTCCTAACATCTCTCCTGAACGGTCTGGTCCTAATTTTTAGACTATGCCCCCTAGTTTTAGAATCTCCAACCAGTGGAAATAGGTTATCTTTATCTCGCCTGTCTTTTCCTATTAATATCTTGAAGACTTCAATCAGATCACCCCTTAACCTTCTAAATTCTAGCGAAAACAGGCCGAATTTGTGTCATCTCTCCTTGGAGCTTAACCCCTGTAGTCCAGGTATCATTCTTGTAAACCTACGTTGCACTCCCTCCAAGGCCAATATATCCTGCCAAGAACTGCTCACAGTACTCCAAGTGGGGTCTAACCAAGATTTTGTACAGCTGCAGCATAACCTCTGTGTCTTTATACTCCAATCCTCTGGATATAAAAACTGGCATTCCATTTGCCTTTTTGATTATTTTCTGCATTTGCTTGTGGCATTTTAAAGATCTATGCACCTGAACCCCCAAATGTCTTTGGACATCCACTGTACATAACCTCTTCCCATTTAGAAAGTACCCTGCTCTATCCTTTTTTGGTCCAAAATGGATAACCTCACACTTGCCCACATTGAAATCCATCTGCCACAGTTTTGCCATTCACTTAGTCTGCCAATATCTCCTTGCAATTTTATGTTATCATCTAACTTTGTATCATCAGCAAATTTGAATATATGACTTGCTACGCCATCATCCAAGTCGTTAATGAATAATGTGAATAATTGAGGCCCCAACACAGGTCCCTGTGGTACCCCACTAGTCACTGCCTGCCATTTGGAAAAAGACCTGTTTATTCCTCCTCTTTGTTTCCTGTCTGCCAACCAATTTTCTATCCATCGCAATACACTACCCCCATTCCCATGCACTTTAATTTTACACGCTAATCTCTTATGCGGGATTTTGTCGAAAGTCTTCTGAAAGTCCAAATAAACCACATCCACTGGCTCCCCTCATCAACTCTACTAGTTAAATCCTCGAAAAATTCTAGTAGATTTGTCAGGCATGATTTCCTTTTCATAAATCCATGCTGACTCTGTCTGATTCTCCCACTGCTCTCTAAGTGCTCTGCTATAAAATCTTTGATAATGGACTCTAGAATTTTCCCCACTACCGACGTCAGGCTGACTGGTCTATAATTCCCATGCTTTCTCTCTACCTCCCTTTTTAAATAGTGGGGTTACATTAGCTACCCTCCAATCTGTAGGAACTGTTCCAGTGTCTATAGAATCTTGGAAGAGGACCACCAATGCATCCACTATTTCTAGGGCCACTTCCTTAAGTACTCTGGGATGTAGATTATCAGGCCCTGGGGATTTATCGGCCTTCAATCCCATCAATTTCCCAACACCATTTCTCTACTAATACTGATTTCCTTCAGTTCCTCCCTCTCACTAAACCCTGTGTTCCCCAACACTTCAGTTGTGATATTTGTGTCCTCCTTTGTGCAGACAGAACCAAAGTATGCATTGAGTTAGTCAGCCATTTCGTTTCCCATAATAAATTCCCCTGTTTCTGACTGTAAGGGGCCTACATTTTTCTTCACCAATCTTTTTCTCTTCACATACCTATAGAAACTTTTACAGTCAGTTTTTATGTTCCCCGCAAGCTTACTCTCATAATCTATTTTCCCCTTCTTAATCAATCCCTTGGTCCTCCGTTGCTGAATTAATGTAAGCTGACGCCTCAGGGTAGTTTCACATCACTGGATGTTAAGCTGTGGTTCTCCTATCATGATGGGCCGAAGGGCCGGTTTCTGTGCTTTTTGACTCTCTGACGCTCTGACAATCAGGTAGATATTGGAAATCCCACACATCATCTTCCACATCCCAGCCCAAGCACCATTTAGAGGCCTAGACTCATTGGAGTGAATTTTGACATTCTGAGCCACTTGCAGCAGGAATCCTGAAATGATGAGGGTCTCCACTTACCTGGTCACAGAATTAGATATCTCACAGCCACATGGTACATAGAGTCACTTGTGTTGACTTGATTTTTAAAAAATTCTTTCATGGGTTGTGGGCATTGCTGGCAAGGCCAGCATTTGTTGCCCATCATTAATTGCCCTTGACAACTGAGTGGCTTGCTAGGCCGTTTCAGAGAACAGTTAACTGTGGGTCTCGACTTATATGTAGGCCAGACCAGGTTTGATGGCAGATTTCCTGCCCTCAAGGACATTAGTGAACCAGATGGATTTTTACAACAATCATTTCATGGCACCAATACTGAGATGAACTTTCAATTCCAGATTTTTAGTGATTAACTGAAATTATTAATTGATTTTAAATATGTCTGGCTGCCCTGATGGGATTTGGACTCGTGTCCCCAGGGCATTAGCCTGAGCCTCATTATCACTACGTCACCATCAGCAGACAATGATAAAAAGTTGACCTGCACAATGATGACTGAGAACCCACCTGTCTTGTCAGTTCTAATTCTTGTCTTTCATCTTCCACAGTTCCTGCAAGAATCCCTCAGAAGCTGGAGAGGGATGAAGACTCCTCAGAGGAGGTGGCACACTCCGAGGATGTACCATCACATGACTCATGTGCTCTCTCCACCAGCTCGGGTACACACACCTCGGTGGGGCCTCCAAGGCAGGTAGTTGGGTTGTCACATGGTGAGGCATACGTCACAAGTGAGCAGGAGCAGGTGTTGAAGGCAGAGACAGCAGTGGAGTGCCCTTGTCAGACACTTTGAGCTCTACTCAGCTGGATGCAGAAGCTGAGCCTCGGGCACCATTGATGATAAAGATTATTCTGTGATTATCAACTCCATGCAGTTATCAACTCACACTTGGGGAACTTGTTCATAGCAAAAAGATTTTCAAGATGAAATGTGAGGGAAAAGGTCTTTCTAACAGGGCAAACCATGAGATGCTTAACTCCAGCAAATTCTAGCCTATTACTTCTGAAAATAGCAAAAGTTGTGATTTTGTTGGAGCTGCTGCAACTTTTGTGCAAACCCATTTTGCACACATAAATGCAATTTGAGCTGCACTTCCACGGATAGTCCAGCTCCCAGGAAATTCCCGGTCAATATATTTACTATTCATCTGAACAGGTTAGCGTCTCCATTCTCCTCGACACCACATTGCAACCTCAGCCTAGATGTGTCTTCAAGCTCCGACCCGACTGACCGGCAATCTACTGACCCAGAAACAAGAGTGTTAGCAACAGAGTCACGTGCCTGATCATTAAATGCAAATCTTCACCCACCTGCACATGTTTTATTTTGACTACAGTTAAAGAGTTAGAATGGTGCATTGTCCACCTAGATTCCAAATTTCAACAAGAGTCTTTTTTGCATAAGGTTTGCATTTTAATAGTTAGTTGACATCCCTTAATCCCTAGACCAAACAAGCATAAGATCCTTCATTAACCTGCTCAGAATATTGGTAAAACCCATAATTGAGTTTGATAGGTTGCTGTGTCCTATCTGAATAGCTATTCTTCAGCTCCACATCTTATCTTTCTGGTCAATTAAACAAACCTCAAGACTGCGGAATGGATCACATCTGCAATTCTTTTGTGTCATGGACCTCTAGACTTCTAGGAATGACAACAATAATGCACAAGTCCTGATTCTGTGCTGTGACATTCCACCGTCTGTCTCGTATCCTTCAGCGAATGAAACATTGCAAGGTATTTTACTGAGGAATTGCGAGGAAAAGTAGACACTGAGGCAAAGGAGAGATTAGACGGTGGAGAGGGGTGATTAAAAACATGGTACACCAGTTGCTGAAAGCAGGCATTCAGGTGCAGCAAGCAGTTAGGAAGGCGAATGGTATTGGCCTTCATTGCAAGAGGATTTGAGTACAGGAGCAAAGATGTCTTACTGCAGTTATACAGGGCCTTGGTGAGACCACATCTGGAGTATTGTGTGCAGCTTTGGTTTCCTTATCTGAGGAAGGATGCTCTTGCCATCGAGGGAGTGCAAAGAAGATTTACTGGGCTGATTCCTGAGATGGCAGGATTCGCGTATGAGGAGAGATTGGGTCGACTAGGCCTGTATTCACTAGAGTTTAGAAGAATGAGAGGGGATCTCATAAAAACCTATAAAATTCTAACAGGACCAGACAGGCTAGATGCAGGGAGGATGTTCCCGATGGCTGGGGGGTCACAGTCTCAGGATACGGGATATGCCATTTAGAACTGAGACGAGGAGAAATTTCTTCACTCAGAGGGTGGTGAACCTGTGGAATTCTCTACCGCAGAAGGCAGTGGACGCCAAGTCATTAAATATATTCAAGAAGGAGATAGATATATTTATTAATGCCAAAGGGATCAAGAAATATGGGGAGGAAACAGGAACAGGGTACTGAATTAGATGATCAGCCATGATCGTTTTTGAATGGCGGAGCAGTCCCGAATGGCCAAATGGCCTACTCCTGCTCCTATTTTCTATGCTTCTATGGTCAATGGGGTGGGGTATTCTTATTGAATGAGGAGAAGGTTGAAGTGTCGGAGTCTAAGTGCACAGACTGGGACCTAGATAGAGGGAGGCAAAGCTGCCCCATTACTAATGTCCACCTGAATGGACAAGTGGACTGAAGCTATACATCTGATGATGCACAAAATGCCAGAGTTGGAAGAATGAGGATTATGTGGCTGGAAGAGGTTACAGAGATAGGAAGGGGTAGGTGAAGCCATGGAGGGATTTAGATACGAGGATAGTAATTTTAAATTGAAGGTGTTGCAGGACTGGGAGTGACTGTATCTCAGTGAGTTGGGGCTGATGGGTGAACAGGTCTTCTAGGAACATAGGAACATGGAACAGGCGTAGTCCATTTACCTCCTAGAGCCTGTTCCACCATTCATGGCTGACCTGTGCCCTGAATCCATATACCCACCTTTGTCCCATATCCCTTAATACTTTTTATAGCATATTGTGATGGAATATGGACAGTAGAGTAATGGAACAGCTGAAGTAAATGGAATGCAGACAATGGGAGGCTGGAGGTGAGAAAGGTATCTAGGTGGATTTCAGCAGCAGGTAGGGGACCCATTTCTTGGGGTCAGCGGTATTTTTATACTTTTGGTACACTGGAGGGGTGTTTGGGGGAACGTTAAGAAAATCCCTGTCCCCACAACTCAGCCCCCCTCCAACACCACTGCCAACCTCGATTCAAGCAAGACACCAGCCTTAAAGTGTTTGCTTTGTTAGATGTGCAAATCATGTATTACAGACATTTACAATGGAAGAACTTCAGTCATTTCCTGTTGGTTTCTCTGACCTTGGGGAGGTCCCAATCAGCTGTGTATCTGCAGAGAATATTCCCCAGAAATTAGCTGCTCTACGAACATACGAATTAGGAGCAGGAGTAGGCCACTTGGCCCTTCGAGCCTGCTCTGCCATTCAATAAGTTCATGGCTGAACTGATTACTCCACATTTCCACCTAACCACGATAAACTTCCACCCTCTTGCTTATCAGGAATCTATCTACCTCTGCCTTAAAAATATTCAAAGACTCTGCTTCCACCGAGAATTCCAAAGACTCATGACCCTCTGACAGAAAAAAATGTCTCCTCATTTCTTAAATGGGCGACCCCTTATTTTTAAACAGTGACCCCTAGTTCTAGATTCTCCCACAAGGGGAAACATCCTTTGCACATCCACCATGTCAAAACTCCTCAGGATCTTATATGTTTCAATCAAGTCGCCTCTTGCTCTTCTAAATTTCAGCGGATACAAGGCCAGCCTTTCCAATCTTTCCTTGTAAGACAGCCCACCCATTCCAGGTATTTGTCTAGTAAGTCTTCTCTGTACTGCCTCCAATGCATTTACATCCTTCTTTAAATAAGGAGACCAATACTGTACACAATACTCCAGATGTGGTCTCACCAATGTCCTGTATAGCTGAAGCATAACCTCCCTACTTTTGTATTCAATTCCCCTCATGATAAACGATAACATTCTATTAGTATTCCTAATCACATGCTGTACCTGCATATTAACCTTTTGCAATTCATGCACTAGGACACCCAGATCCCTCTGCATCTCAGAGCTCTGCAATCTCTCACCATTTAGATAATATGCTTCTTTTTCATTCTTCCTGCCAAAGGGGGCAATTTCACACTTTCCCACATTATACTCCATTTTCCAGGTCTTTGCCCACTCACTTAACATATCTATATACCTTTGTAGCCCCCTTATGTCCTCTTCACAAGTTACTTTTCCTACCTTTGTGTCATCAGCAAATTTAGCAACTTCTCAGTCATTTATATAAATTGTAAAAAGTTGAGGCCCCAGCACAGATCCCTGTGGCACACCACACGTTACATCTTGCCAACCAGAAAATGACCAGTTGTGCATACTCTCTGTTTCCTGTTAGCTAGCCAATCTTCTATCCATGCCAATCTGTTACCCCCTACACCATGAGTTTTTATTTTCTGCAATAATCTTTGATGTGGCACCTTATCAAATGCCTTCTCGAAATCTAAGTACAATACATCCACCGGTTCCCCTTTATCCACAGCACATGTAACTCTCTCAAAGAACTCCAATAAATGGGTTAAACATGATTTCCGTTTCACAAAACCATGTTGACTCTGCCTGATTACCTTGAATTTTTCTAAATGCCCTGCTATAATGTCTTTAATAATAGCTTCTAACATTTTCCCAAAGACAGATGTTAAGCTAACTTGCCTGTAGTTTCCTGTTTTCTGTCTCCTTCCCTTTTTGATTAAAGGAGTTACATTCACTATTTTCCAATGTAATGGAACCTTCCCTGAATCTAGGGAATTTTGGAAAATTAAAACTAACGCATCAACTACTTCATTAGTCACTTTTTTTAACACCCTAGGATGAAGTCCATCAGGAGCCGGGGACTTGTCAGCCCGCAGCTCCAACAATTTGTTCAGTACCACTTCCCTGGTGATTGTAATTTTCTTGAGTTCCTCCCTCCCTTCCATTTCCTGACTTACAGCTAATACTGGGATGTTACTGGTATCCTAAATAGTGAAGACGGATGCAAAATATCTGTTCAATTCATCTGCCATCTCCTTATTATCCATTATTAATTCCCCAGGCTCACTTTCTATAGGACCAATGATCACTTTGTTAACTGTTTTCTTTTTTAGATATCTATAGAAAATCTTAC
Organism: Heterodontus francisci; assembly: GCF_036365525.1. Lineage (NCBI taxonomy): Eukaryota > Metazoa > Chordata > Chondrichthyes > Heterodontiformes > Heterodontidae > Heterodontus > Heterodontus francisci. Next base: position 113,365,630 of record NC_090382.1, read on the forward strand.
TGTCTGTCTTTATATTTCTAGATAGTTTTCTCTCATACTCTAATTTTACCTTCCTTATCAATCTTTTAGTCATTCTTTGCTGTTTTTTATATTCTGTCCAATTTTCTGACCTGCCTCCCATCTTTGCGCAATTATAAGCTTTTTCTTTAAGTTTGATACTATTTTTAACTGTTTTAGTTAACCACATATGGCGAGTCCCACCCTTGGAATTTTTCTTTCTCATTGACATGTATCTATTCTGTGTTTTCTGAAATATCTCCTTAAATGTCTGCCACTGCATCTCTATTGACCTATCCCTTAACTTAATTTACCAGTTCACTTTAGCTAGCTCTGCTTTCATGCCCTCATAATTGCCCTTATTTAAGTTTAAAATACTAGTCTTAGACCCATTCTTCTCTCCCTCAAACTGAATGTAAAATTCAATCATATTATGATTGCTGCTACCTAGGGGTGCCTTGACTATGAGGTCATTCATTAACCCTATCTCGTTGCACAATATCAGGTCCAGTAAAGCCTGCTCTCTGGTTGGCTCCAGAACATATTATTCCAAGAAATTATCCTCCTATTTGACCGTTGAACCTGCCTAGCAGCAATTAGCATCTAATTGACTTTGGGAACACAGCCTATTGGGAACACAGTCCATTCACAGGGATTGGATGCTACGGCCTTGAAGGAATAAAACATTTACACATAGTCGCAGTTTAGTAGCACTGCGTTGTAAAACATAATGTTGACTTAATGAATAAATTCCTACACTTTAAAAGTTCTTCATTGGCTGTGAAGTGCTTTGGAATGTCCTGAGATCATGAGAGGCGCTATATGTATACAAGTCTTCCTTTTTCTTTTGAATTGAATTCTGCAATCTAACTTGGAGGGTTTTGATTGAGTAGATAGGGAGAAACTGCCTCCAACGAGCACAGGAGGTTAATTTATTTATTTAGAGATACAGCACTGAAACAGGCCCTTCGGCCCACTGAGTCTGAGCCGACCATCAACCACCCATTTATACTAATCCTACGTTAATCCCATATTCCTACCCCATCCCCACCTTCCCTCAAATCCCCTACCACCTACCTACACTAGGGGCAATTTATAATGGCCAATTTACCTATCAACCTGCAAGTCTTTGGCTGTGGGAGGAAACCAGAGCACCCGGCAAAAACCCACATGGTCACAGGGAGAACTTGCAAACTCCACACGGACAGTACCCAGAATTGAACCTGGGTTACTGAAGCTGTGAAGCTGCAGTGCTAACCACTGCGCCACTGTGCCGCCCAAGGTGAGAGTTAATAGAACTGTTCAGAATTACAAAGGAAAATGATAGCATAAATAAGAAAAATCTGTTTCCATTGGCAGAGGAACCAGAGGACAACAGATTTAAGATAATTGGCAGAAGAACTGGGAGGAGAGGAGATTTTTTTTACGCAGCAAGTTGTTACAATCTGGAATGCACTGCCTGAAAGCAGATTTCAATAGTAACTTTCAAAAAGGAACTGGATATATATTTAAAAAGGAAAAGAAAATGCGGAGCTACAGAAAAAGAGCAGGGCAGTGGGACTAATAGGACAGCCCTTTCAAAGAACTGTGCCAAATAACGTTTTCCTCATGTCACCTCTGGTTCTTTTGCCAATCACCATGAACCTGTGTCCTCTGGTTACTGACCCTCCTGTCACTGGAAACAGTTTCTCCTTATTTACTCTATAAAAACTGTTCATGCTTTTGGACACCTCTATCAAATCAACTTGCATGGTACCGACAGTTAATAACCTGCGTAATAATATATAGTGAAGAGCTAAAGATTTGAATTTTCTCCTTTGGGTTTAAAAACCTTTCCTGACATAATGGGTTAGTTTTTCCTGTTTAAGGGTTTTTAAATTTTCATGTATAAATTATTTTTTAAAATTACCAAGGGGCAAAAAGAACAAAATGATTAAAACTGTACTTCCTGAGTCGAGGAACATATGAAACTTGTTTGCTTATTTTAATTTTAAATGGTTTAGCTCCTGTACTAAATAGAAGACAGAGGACTTTCATATTAACCGATTCTAAACTAATATCGTACAGTAAGATTTCAACTCAAAAGTGTCTATTTTTCTATCAGTTAATCATTGCATTTCCACACAATGGATATCTTAGTATCTTTTGAGAATTGGTGAAGTTAAACACACAGTATAAAATAACACTGCAATATGATTTGTGTTTATATGGCACCTTATTGCATTGGAACATTTGAAAGATCTCTGCAGAATAAATTGCTTTTGGAGTGCTTTAACTTGCTGTTACATTGATTCCTGAATCTCAAACAGTTTGGACACTGAATGTAGTAAACAGTGCAACTAATGTCAAGGGGTTATAAACATTTCATTGTGCAAGTCATGCTTCCTCACAGGGACTCTAATAACGGAGAATAAATGGAAGTGTCTCAGTTTTGCAATAATCTGCTTGTCGACCATTTCAGTTAAGTGAAGACTGTAATGATGATTAAACAAGGGCATCAGATAGCAAATCAATATGGAGACTCTGGTTGACAGAATCGAGATGACAAAGTCTCAGTTATGCTCAACAAATCGTTACATACACACAAGTATTTAGGTCAGTGGCACCAGAAGTCAGGGTGTAAAGAGCAAACAATGGTTATCTCATTTTTATAAAAGCAAAATACTGCGGATGCTGGAAATCTGAAATAAAAACAAGAAATGCTGGAAATACTCAGCAGGTCTGGTGGCAGCTGTGGGAGAGAAGCAGAGTTAACATTTCGGGTCAGTGACCCTTCTTCGGAACTGGCAAATATTAGAAATGTCAAAGGTTATAAGCAAGTAAAGCGGGGGTGCGGCAAGAGATAACAAAGGAGAAGGTGTAGATTGGACAAGGCCACAAATTAGCTGACCAGAAGGTCATGGAGCAAAGGCAAACAATATGTTAATGGTGTGTTGAAAGACAAAGCATGAGTACAGCTAGGGTGTTACCGGACTGAAAATTGAACAGCAGCAAGTACAACCATGAACAAAAACAATGGGTAAGCAAACTGAACAAACTAAGATGAAATAAAATAAACATACAAAAAAAATGTAAAAATTGTAAAAAAAGAAAAAAAGACAAAAATACCTAAAAATAAAAGTAAAATGGGGAGCCCGTCATGCTCTGAAATTATTGAACTCAATGTTCAGTCCGGCAGACTGCAGTGTGCCTAATCGGTAAATGAGATGCTGCACCTCGAGCTTGCGTTGATGTTCACTGGAAGACTGCAGCAATCCCAGGATAGAGATGTGAGCATGAGAGCAGGGGGGAGTGTTGAAATGGCAAGCAACTGGAAGCTCAGGGTCCTGCTTGCGGACTGAGCGGAGGTGTTCCGCAAAGCGGTCACCCAGTCTGCCCATCTTACTTTTATTTTTAGATTTTTCTTCCTTTTTATTTTACAATTTTTACATTTTTTTTTGTATGTTTATTTTATTTCATCTTAGTTTGTTCAGCCCGCACTGTGGAAGCTGCATGTGGTTTGAACGCTGTTTAAAGAGGCTCGCCTTGTGACGATGAGGTCCAGCTGGTGCCAACGACGTGATCTTGGGTGCCTCCAAGACACCTGGTGACAGGGTTTATTGTGAAAGAACGAGTTGGTGATGCAGAGGTTATGATAGGTACACAACTCAAGCAGTCTCTGTCCATTCTCATTCATCCTTCCAATGCCATAGCGCCCAAGGCAGGAGGGCCAGGAGTCATGGTTGGCCCCAATCCTGGTATTAAAGTCACCCAGCAGGAACAGGTGCTCGGTATTGGGGATGCTACTAATGATATTATGGAGTTCCTCATCGAACTGGTCTTTAGCTTCATGTGATGAGCAGAGTGTTGGAGCATAGGTGCTGAGTAGGTGTACTGGACCAGAGGCGGTGAGCAGTCGGATGGACAGTATGCATTCTGAGCCATTTGAAGGTGGCTCTATCATGCTGAGCAAAGAGTTTCTGATGGCGAAGCACACTCCATGCTGTCTTGGTTCTTCAGGATCCCTACCCTGCCAGAAGAAGGTATAGTCTTGCTCTCTTAGAGATCCGCTCGCAGGGAGGTGTGTCTGCTGAAGTGCTGCAATGTCCACATTGAGTCTACTGAGCTTGTTGTTAATGATGGCGGTCTTCCGAGAATCGTTGATTTGTGTAAGGTCTTCCGATAGGCCAGGACACATAGTTCTGACGTTCCAGCTTGCAAAACGAAGGGCTGGTACCTTCTTTCCTTTTTATTTCGTGCTGTTTGGTGCGGTGTTACAGTCCACTTTTCGGTCAATGTCCCTGAGCTCCACTGAAGCAGGTGGACTTGGCAGGACAGAATCTTACTAATGGGGGGCTGCCCGGTTCGAGGCGGGTGGTAGCTGTTCAGTGAGATGCGATGACCTCTCCCATCGACAAAGGCAACCCGTGGTGCCCAATCTCTACGCCAATTGAGCTGGCTTATAACCCATAACTGCTGCCTTCCGTGTTGTTTTGGTCGCTGTGAGGCGACTATGGAGTGATCTCTCCATGGCGCATGCCTGGGCGGATGTATGGAGGTTGAGAGTTGCTCAAGGTTCAAAACCACCCCCCCTCGGCCTTCCCGGTGGGGCCCAAAGGAATGCAGAGCATGACGTTTGGCACCGGTATGGCTGCAGGAACTGCCGGAAACATGCCAAAGGTGACACATGACCGCCTTCGGGGTTCCGCTCTGGATTCTCTGTTCGGGTTTACTCCCTTAGCCTTGGTCTCTCCCGAGATGCCCACAAGGCAGTGGGGTTGTTAGGGCCCCTGCTCAGGGGTAGGTAGATGCCAGTGGGAGGACGTGGGGGGAAGGGGGTGGGGGGAAGGGCCATACATCAGTAGTGGGGAAAATGCTAGAGTCTATTATATGTGATGTGATAGCAGTACACCTAGAAAGTATAAACAGGATTGGGCAAAGTCAGCATGGGTTTATGAAAGGGAAGTCATGCTTAACAAATCTACTTGAGTTTTTTGAGGATGTAACTGGTAGAATAGATATGGGAGAACCAGTGGATGTGGCGTATTTGGATTTTCAGAAGGCTTTTGATAAGGTCCCACATAAGAGTTTAGTGTGCAAAATTAAAGCACATGGGATTGGGGGTAATATACTGGCATGGATTGAGAACTGGTTGACAGACAGAAAACAGAGAGTAGGAATAAACAGGTCTTTTTCCAGGTGGCAGGCAGTGACTAGTGGGGTACCGCAGGGATCAGTGCTTGGGCCCCAGCTATTCACAATATATATTAAAGACTTGGGTGAAGTAAATAAATGTAACATTTCCAAGTTTGTAGATGACACAAAGGGGGAGAATGTGAGCTGTGAGGAGCATGCAAAGAGGCTCCAATGTAATTTGGACAAGTTGGGTGGGTGGACAAATGCATGGCAGATGCAGTATAATGTGGATAAATGTGAGGTTATCCACTTTGGATGTAAAAACAGAAAGACAGATTATTATCTGAATGGTGATAAATTGGGAAACGGGGAGGTGCAGCGAGACCTGGGTGTCCTTGTACACCAGTTGCTGAAAGCAAGCATTCAGGTGCAGAAAGCAATTAGGAAGGCGAATGGTGTGTTGGCCTTCATTGCAAGAGGATTGGAGTACAGGGGCAAGGATTTCTCACTGCAGTTGTACAGGGCATTGGTGAGACCACATCTGGAGTATTGTGTGCAGTTTTGGTTTCCTTACCTGAGGAAGGATGTTCTTGCCTTCGAGGGAGTGCAAAGAAGATTTGCTAGACTGATTCCTGGGATGGCAGGATTGACATATGAGGAGAGATTGGGTCAACTAGGCCTATATTCACTAGAGTTTAGAAGAAATAGAGGGGATCTCATAGAAACCTATAAAATTCTAGCAGGACTAGACAGGCTAGATGCAGGGAGGATGTTCCCGATGGTTGGGGAGTCCAGAACCAGGGGTCACAGTCTCAGGATACGGGCTATGCCATTTCGAACCGAGAGGGTGGTGAACCTGTGGAATTCTCTACCGCAGAAGGCAGTGGAGGCCAAGTCATTGAATATATTCAAGAAGGAGATAGATATATTTCTTAATGTCAAAGGGATCAAGGGATATGGGGAGAAAGCAGGAACAAGATACTGAATTAGACAATCAGCCATGATCGTTTTTGAATGGCGAAGCAGGCCCGAAGGGCCGAATGGCCTACTCCTGCTCCTATTTTCTATGTTTCTCTGTTTCTATGGACAGAATGTCCTTGGCAATTTTCCACACTGTCGAGTAGATACCACTGTTGTAGCTATACTAGCAGAGCTTGGTGACAGGGCTAATTCTGGAACAGGTCCCATAGTCTTTGCTGTATCGCGTGTCTTCAGTCGTTTCTTGATATCATACGGAGTGAATTGAATTGGTATCTCAACAGTTTCCCCCAACCTCAATCTAACCGAGTCCCTGAATTCCCTTCTTATCTGCAAGGAAATTGAGAGAAATGATGGCTGAGGAAAAGGGACAAAAGACAAGGCTGTAACATTTGCAACCATCCTCAGCCTAAAGTGCCCAGTGGATCATCCATCTTGGCCAACTCCTGATGTCACCGGCATCACAGATACCAATTCAATTCACTCCGTATGATATCAAGAAACGACTGAATATATTTAATGACTTGACCTCACACCCTTCAGAGTCTCGGCCTTGGATCAGTGGTCGTATTCTTTCTTTTAAATGGCCGGAATTTTACACCACCCCAACAAGTCAGATGGTGGCGGGGGAGTGGCGTAAAATGGAGCTGGAGGCTCCGGGAGGTTTTCCCAACCCGCTCCTGCCTCCGCTGCCCTTTACGTAGGGCCAGGGGGTTGGGGGGGGTGCGAAAATGGCCCGCCCGCCCCAGGCTAATCAAAGCCCTTAAGTGGCCACTTTACGGCCACTTAAGGGCCTTTGCCTGCCTCCACATGGATTTTACGCATGGCAAGCAGGAGTCCTGGAGTGGGGAAAAGCCGCCTGGGAAAAGTCAACCACCCCCAAGACACAACATGCTCCCCTTCACTTCAAACGGCCACCCTTGGCTCGCCAGGGACTGACCGATTACTCCCAGCGAGGCAACCAAAACTTAGCTGCCTTCCCGGCTCCCAGACATCTTCTGTGCACGCTGGCTTGCAGTCCCAGCAGTGGCCACCGCTCCTGGTGGCGCTGCTGGGACTAAGAGCTGCCAGCCTGCTGATTGGCCGGCAGCTCAATGAGGCGGGACTTCCTCCCTCAAGCAGGTGGAAGTCCTGCCTCGGAACAATTAAATCCTGAGACCTGTAAAAAGAGGGACGGATCCCCAGGTGAGGCAGAAGCTGGTTTGCTCCTGTCTGCCCACTGTAAAATCCAGCCCAATGTCTTTATTTATGAAGCCCAAGATCCCATATGCTTTCTCTCAATATGTCTTGCCATCTTCAAGGATCTGTGCACATGAACCTCCAGATCACTCTGTCCCTGCACACTTTTTATAACTGCGCTATTTAATCTATATTGCCTCACCCTATCCCGTCTGACAAAATGCATCACCTCATATGTTTCTGCATCAAATGTCATCTGCCACTTGTCTGCCCATTCTCCTAGCCTATCTATGTCTTGTTGCAGTCAATTTCTATCATCCTCAATGTCTATCACACATCCAAGTTTGGTATCATCAGCAAATTGTGAAATTTTACTCTGTATTCCAATATTCAAGACACTTATATGTATCAAAAAAAAAAACAGTGTCCCTAGCCCTGACCCTTGAGGAACACCACTGGCTACCATTCCTCTAGTCTGAAAAACAACCATTTACCACAACCTGCTGTTTTCTACACTTAAGCCATTTTTTCAATACAAGCTGACACTGACCCATATATTCCAAGAGTCTCAATTTTGTTAACCAACCTTTTATGTGGTAATTTGTCAGAGGCTTTCTTAAAACCCAGATAGACAACATCTACTGCATTCCCTTTATTAACCTTCTCTGTTCCTTCTTCAAAAAATTCAATTAGGTTAGTAAAGCACGATCTGCCTTTCACAAATCCATGCTGGCTCTCCTTAAAACTCTCCAAGTGCCTGTTGTTTTTTTTGTCCCTGATTGTTGTTTCTAAAACCTTACCCACTACTGATATTAAAGTAACTGGCCTACAGTCACTAGGACTGTCCTTACACCCTTTCTTGAATAAGGGTGTCACATTTGCCACTCTCCAATCCTTTGGCATCTTTCCCGTATCTAGGGAGATTGAAAGATATTGGCAAACCATTCCGTTATCTCCACCACAACTCTCTTGAGCCACCTGAGATGCAAGCCATCTGGACCAGGTGACTTACCCATTCAAAGCTTAGCCTGCCTTTCCAGTATCTCCTCCCTCTCAATTTTTACCCTATCCATTGCCTCTACTCTCTTTGCTTCTACCAATATTTTATCAGCATACTTTTCCTGAGCAAACACCGATATAAAGTACTCATCGCGTATTCCAGCCTTGCCCTGCGCTTCTAAGCATATCTCACCTTCTTTGTTCCTAATAGGCCCCACTCCACTTCTTACTGCCAGCTTACAATTTAAATGATTATAGAAGATTTTTGGGTCCCCTTTCATGTTAACTGCCATTCTATTCTCATATTCTCTTTGCCAGTCTTATTTTCCTCTTCACTTCCCCTCTCAACTTATTGTATCTGGCCTGGTTCTCGCTTGATGAAGTCACCTGACATGCATCATACACCCTCTTTTTTTGTTTAATCATATTCTCTATCTCCCTCATCATCCAAGGAGTCCTGGCTTTGGTTCCCCGACCTTTCACCCTTGTCAGAATGTACTTAGCCCGTACCTGAAACATCTCCTCCTTAAATATCACCCATCATTACATGACCGATTTTCCTGTCAGTCTTTGGTTCCATTTTACCCTGGCTAGATCCCTTCTCACTCCATTGAAGTTAGTCCTCCTCCAATTTAGAAGTTCTACTTTAGGTTGATTCTTGCTCTTCTCCATTACTAATCTAAACTTTATGATATCTAAATATGATAATCTAAACCTTAAGAGCGGCACAATGGTGCATCGGTTAGCACTGCAGCCTCACAGCTCCAGCGACCTGGGTTTGGTTCTGGGTACAGTCTGTGCGGAGTCTGCAAGTTCTCCCTGTGACCATGTGGGTTTTTGCCGAGTGCTCCAGTTTCCTCCCACAGTAAAGACTTGCAGGTTGATAGGTAAATTAGCCATTGTAAATTGCCCCTAGTGTAGGTAGGTGGTAGGAGAATATGTGGATGTGGTAGGGAATATGGGATTAATGTAGGATTAGTATAAATTGGTGGTTGATGGTCAGCACAGACTCGGTGGGCCGAAGGGCCTGTTTCAGTGCTGTATCTCTCTCTTTCTCATATGATGAGCACTAACACCCAAGTGTTCTCCCACAGACACTTGGCCCACCTCATCTCCCAACACCAGATCCAGCAATGCCCCCTTCCTAGTTGAACTGAGAACATACTGGTCAAGGAAGTTCTCCTGAACACATTTCAGAAATTCCTCTGCCTCCTTACCCTTTACTCTAACATTATCCCAATTGATATTTGGGTAATTAAAGTCTCCCAATATCACCATTCTATAGTTCTTGTACATCTCTATGATTGCCATGCGTATTTGCTCATCTGTCTCCCTCTCACACTATTTGGAGGCCTATAGAATACCCTCAGTAGTATGATAATACCCTTTCCGCTTCTGAATTCTCACCAAATGGATTCTGTCCTTTCCCCCTCAAGGACATCCTCTCTTTCCAACACTACAATGTCTTCCCTATTCAGTACTCCTGCCCCACCTCCCTTTTTCCTTCCCTATCTTTTCTGAACACTTTATATTCCTAAATATTAAGCACCCAGTTCTGACCATTTTTAATCCACACTTCCAATATTGCCATGACATCGTATTCCCACAAAGCTATTTGTGCCTGTCCTTCATCATCCTAATTCACCATACTTTGTGTGTTTGGTTGGCATCTTCCATCTATGAAAGATGATGAACATGCAGCAAACAATCCATTTAGGTGGGGTGTCTTCTCTTGGTGCATCTTTGCTGATGGCTGTGAAGGCCAATCCTTGTGAAGCAGGTTCTGCCACAAGTGTTGCATGTGAAGCTGCCAAGTGACGCTGTGAGTTGTTCTTTTTAACGTTGGTGCCTATTGCCATGCTGCTGTAGCAACTGGTCATCTTGGTAGTGCATACCAGTCTACAGGATGTGTTGCCATTTCCCTCTTTCACCAGTTAGTGACTCCCAGGTGCAATAGTTGACATGTAGGGCCTTCATATCATGTTTGTAAGCATCCTTGAAGTGGAGTTTTGGGCGCCCACTGGTCATCTGGCCCTGCCTACCTCACCATACTGAAGGTCCTTGGGTATGCGATCGTCTTCCATCCTGCAGACGTGTCCGATTCACCGAAGCCACCTGTTTGATTAGTGCCAACACACTTGGGAGCTCTGCCTTTGAGAGGACTGCCACATTTGTGATTTTGTCCTGCCAGGATATACCCAGAATGTGAAGATGGAAATTATTGAGTTTCTTTTCCTGGTAGCTGTAAGTCACCCATGTATCACAGCCATACAGCAAGGTGCTGAGAACACAGGCCTTATAAACCATTAGCTTGGTCCTAAGGGTCAGCTTGATGTTATCCCGTGTGTTTCACAAGTCAGCCAAATGTGGTAGCTGCTTTCCCTATGTATTCTAAAACCTGTCCTTGTATTCCTTGTAGTCCTTAGTAGTCTGATTCTATCTAATATGGTGTCCCTTCCTTCTCTAGTACTATCCAATACTCTCACTCCTTCATGCAGCTTACTCCTCTTTTCGACTTCTATATGCTGATACCAATCCCCTGCCAATTTAGTTTAAATCCTGCCCAACCACACTAGTGAACCTACCTATGAGGAAATAAAAACAAGAAATGCTGGAACCACTCAGCAGGTCTGGCACCACCTGTGGAAAGAGAAGCAGAGTTAACGTTTCGGGTCAGTGACCCTTCATCGGAACTACCTATGAGGACATTGGTTCCAATCCTGTTGAGGAGCATCCCTTCCCACCTCCACCCTATCAACTACTTTGATCAGATTAAAGACCATGTCAATCCTTAGCCTTCTCTTTTCTCGAGCAAAAGCACTGCAGCTATTGTGTGCTTCCAGGATTCCATTGCCATGTTAATGTTGGATTTTCAGCATTTGCATTTTTGTACACTTAATCTTTCAATGCCTCAGTAAAATGATCAGCATTCATCCTTCGGGGTCTCGGCCTTGGATCAGTGGTCATATTCTTTCTTTTAAATCAGAAGGTTATGGGCTCAAGCCCACTCCAGAGAACTCAACACATAATGTAGACTGCCATTTCAGTGTACTACTGCATTGGTAGAGTTAATGAGGCACTAAACCAAGGCTCTGTCTTCCACTGCAAGTGAATGTAAAAACCCTGAGGCACTATTTGAAGAAGAGCAGAATAATTCGCCTGGTTTCATGGCCAATAATTATACTTCAATGAACGCCACTAAAATAGATTATCTGGTCATTATCTTACTACTGTTTGTGGGACCTTGCTGTGCACAATTAGCTGCTGAATTTCTCCACATTACAACAGAGACTTCACTTCAGAAGTACTTCATTAGGTGTGAAGCTCTTTGGGATGTCCTGAGGTTGTGAAAGCTGTTTTAGAAATGGACATTTGTCTCTCTATTTTTCTTATCCTCTATCAAGTTTTCTATCTTTCTATTTTTTCAATAAAATCTTTGGGCTCAGTATCACCCTTACACTTCCCTCTTCACTTTATTAAGATCTATTAAGGGGCTCGCTTTTCTTCCCCCTTCTTAGTTTTGATAAAAGCGCTACCCTTCAAAAGTTAACCTTTTTTTCTGTTTTTACAAATTCTGACAGACCTGTTGTGTATTTCCAGCACTTCCTGTTTTATCTTTTAATTGCTGTTCTAAGTTGTCTTACCAGTTCCTCTACTCTTGACAACTCATGCTGTTCACAATCTGAGCTCTCACTCCACTCTGTCACGTTGAAGTACATTTAAGGGTGTTTGAAAGATATGCTACTGGGTTCCATTGAACTGAATTACTGTTGAACACGCTGAATCTCTCAGTGAAATGGCAACATGCCTTCACTTCTTTAAGGTGATGGGAATGAACAAAACTTATCACGTTCCTGAAAGGCTTCATGACTGCTCCATTATCATCTATGTAGGTACGAATCCATATAGCCTCCTAAATTTTGTTCAGATTATAAAGCCACTTCTAACAAGAAAGATCCTATGGTACATTCTCAAAGAAGAGCGGGGTATTCTCATGGCCAACATTCATCCCTGAAGCCCACTGGATACTTGAGGACATAGTCTAGTTTGGCACTTCAGTGCAGTACTGAGGGAGTGCTGCACTGTTAAAGGTGTCTGTCGTCTTTTCAATGAAACGTTAAACCGAGGCCCCCTTCTGCCCTCTCAGATGGATGTTTCAAAAAAGAACAGGGGATTCCTCCCGCTATCTAACCTTACAAAAAGGAATTAGATAAATATGTGAAGAGAAAAATAAATTGCAAGGGCGAGGCAGCATCAGCCTGATGGGCTGAATAGCCTCCAAATGTACTGTAAGATTCTATGATTCTCAGAATCTTATATCTCTCATATTTCAAATATTTAAATGCCCATTTTGGTCATCCCAGGAGGAACCAAGTCTGTTCACCCTCCTCGGGAAAACTGAAATGCAGAAGATGAAGAAACAAATGGTAATGAATTAGTAATTCTTCAATTTTTGTATGGTTTCATCTGTTTCATCTGCAATTATTTGATGAACTAGGAATCTGTGGAATCAAACTAGTTCTGCCCGGTAGATTGACATTTTGCTTAATCTTTGTGCTCCCGTATTCTCACCATTCCATGTTGATTGCTCTCCCTACCTGTTCTTGTTGCTTTCTTTTCTATTTAAGCCTACAGCTTCTCACAACAGAATATGTGCTTTCCATTTAGATTCCACATTCATGCATTAGGTGGCAGCTTATTCTGCAAGTTAACAATCCGAAGAAATAAGACTGAGTTACCTGGAGGGATACCTTCATATTGAAAGCATTCCCCCTTGCCCTGAATTCCCAACTTTATTGAAATAATTTACCAGCTCACATTTTATTAAATGACCTCATATATTAAGAACATGCATCAAATGTTTCAACACTTATTTTATTTGTCCCTGTGAGAACAGCCTTAGTTCCCTAAAACTTTCTTCATATGAGTATGTAGCTAATCTTCACCATTCCTTCCCGTGTCTTTTCTTAAACATAAATTTGTGCCTTATAGAATCATAGAATGATGACAGCACAGAAGGAGGCCATTCAGCCCATTGTGTTCATGTCAACTCTCTGCCATAGCAAGTTATCTAGTCCCACTCCCATCTTTTCCTTGTAACCCTGCAAATTTTTCTTCACATAATTATCGAATTCTCTTTTGAAGACCTCGATTTACTCTGCCTCCACCACACTCTCAGGCAGTGCATTCCAGATCCCAAACACTCTCTGCGGAAAAAGGTTTTTCCTCATGTATGTATTGCTCCTTTTGCAATCACCTTAAATCGGTGTCCTCTGGTTCTCAATGCTTCCATCAACGGGAACTGTTTCTCTCTATCTACTCTGTCCAGACCCCTCACCTGTATCAAATGTAAAATAAAAACAGAAAGTGCTGGAAATACTCAGCAGGTCAGGCAGCACCTGTGGAGAGAGAAGCAAAGTTAACGTTTCAGGTCTGTGACCTTTCAGCAGTTCTGATCAGAACTGATCACAAATGCTGCCTGATCTTCTGAGTGTTTACAGCACTTTCTGTTTTTACTTCAGATTTCCAGCATCTGCAGTATTTTGATTTTACCCCTATCAAATATCCTACCTTCTCTTCTCTAAGGAGAACAGCCCCAGCTTCTCCAATTGGAGAATAGGGGAGATGGTGACATGGTGGCAATGTTACTAGACCACTAATCCAGAGGCCCAGGCTAATACCCTTGGGCCACAGGTTCAAATCCTACTGTGACAGTGGGTGTAATTTCAATTCAATTAATTAATTAGTTTAATTAATTAATAAAAATCTGTATTTGAAAGCTAGTCCCAGTAATGGTGCCATGAAACTATCACTGATTGTCATAAAAACCCATCTGGTTCCTTAATGCCCTTTAGGGACAAAAATCTGCGTTCCTTACCTGGTCTGGTCTGCATGTGACTCTAGACCGACGACAATGTGGTTGACTCTGAATTGCCCTCTGAAGTGACCCAGAAAGCCAGTCAGCTCAATGACAATTAGGGATGGACAACAAATGCTGGCCTTGCCAGTGATGCCCACATCCCAATAAAGCATTTTAAAAATCTAACCATGTAACTGAAATTCCTCATCCTTGGGACCATTCTTGTGAATCTTTTCTGCACCCTCTCTAATGACTTCACATCCTTCCTAAAGTGAAATGGAAACAATACTCCAGTTGAGAACAAATCAGTGCTTAATACACGTTCACCATAACTTCCTTGATTTTGTATACTATGCCTCTATTTTTACAGCCCAAGATCCCATATGCTTTATTAACCAAGTTCTCAACCTGCCCGGCCACCTTCAAAGATCTGTGTACACATACTCCCAGGTCCCTCTCCTTATGGAAAGGGTGGGGGATTGGAAAACATGGGGTTTATCCTGACTTTGTGCATTAGATGTAAAATGGGCAATAGCAAATCGTCAACCCATTTTCATCTCTCCAATTTTCATTACCATTGACTTCACAAGTCCAGATCTATCCCACAGAATAGTGTGGAAGGAAATTTAATTGATCTGCAGCTCACCCTCTGGAATTATGCTGCTTTCCATATTTCATTAATCACATTTTGAGAATGAGGCAGGAAAACAGCATCTTTTTTTCCAGCTGGATGAGGGGAGCTGAGTAACTTAAAAGGAAAGAAAAAAGAATGGAGATAAGGCATAAGACTGTCATCAATAACCTCACTTGCAAGACTCGGTAATTTCTGCCTGGATGATGTACAAATAAAGAGAGAACCATCAATTATTGTCGACTGCTGCTCTCAGTAACGCCAGTAATATTGTATGAAACTCTCTAATGCTTATTAGGAAAGTAATAATTGTGTTTTCTTTTCCCATCTCTGCAGTAAATTAGTTTCATCTGTCAAGATACACTAAATGGTTGATTTAGTATGCGATTATTTTAAGTGGTCAGATGGAGGAGGGATGGTAATTAAATTGATGACTATCCTCTCTCTTCTCTCTCTCACTCCTTTCTCTCTCCTTTCTCTTTTTCTCTCCTCTCTTTCTCTCCTCTCTCCTTTTCTCTCCTCTATCTCTCTCCTCTCTCTCCTCTTTCTCTGTCAATGTTTTCCATTGGCAAGGCAGGTCTTTTATTTCTGGGAAGCGTGAGTGCCGTGTGTCTTAGCTACCAGAACAAAATCAAATGAACACAGTGTTGGTCAGCAAAATATCCACACTCCCTGGTTGATTTAAGTAATTCTGCACTGAAGCCCAGCAAGTGGATATGTGACAATAAATCATTTCGCTCTTTGTAGCTTGGAAATATTGCAATTTAGCAATGAAAGTAAAGTGCTGGATGAAATAAAGAAGTGCAGTTTTTTCTTCTCTTTTTTATGAAGGAAATGGGGCAAATACTTAAGAAATAAAAAGACGATATATTAGACACTTACAAACTGCTTTCTTGGAGCATGCTTGTAAACTGTTGTCCAGAGACTTATTGAGGCATCCAAAACTGTAACAATGTTCAAACATAAAGGCTAAGGTCCTTTGTATATCCAAAGGGTAATTACCAAAACAACTCTCACAATTATATCCAGTTATTATTATGCCCTCGGGTTAGATTCAATAAAACAGTAGTAGATTTCGACTCATTTCGGTGCACGCTTTCTAACACAAGTGGGAAATAGCCTTCAAGTGCAACTTGATTGACAACATTACTTACATATTAACTAACTCTTGAGAACAAGATATGTGCAAACTTTCTTAACTACTCTGTAATTCTAAAATAGAGAAAATACACTCCATTATTATAGATTTACCTGGACTGTCTTTTGGATGAGACTTTAAACCAAGGGCCCCGATTACCCTCTCAGGTGAATGCAAAAGATCACATGGCCTTATCTCAAAGAGAAGGGGCATTCTCCCTGGGGTCCTCAAACCATAGTGGCATAGTGGTAATGTCACTGGACTAGTAATCCAGAGGCTCAGGCTAATGCTCTGGGGACATGGATTCGAATCCCACCAGGGCAGATGGTGAAATTTGAAATCAATTAATCAATCTGGAATTAAAATCTGGAATTTAAAATTTGGGCGGCACAGTGGCGCAGTGGTTAGCACCGCAGCCTCACATCTCCAGCGACCCGGGTTCAATTCCGGGTACTGCCTGTGTGGAATTTGCAAGTTCTCCCTGTGTCTGCGTGGGTTTCCTCCGGGTGCTCCGGTTTCCTCCCACATGCCAAAGACTTGCAGGTTGATAGGTTAATTGGCCATTATAAATTGTCCCTAGTATAGGTAGGTGGTAGGGAAATATAGGGACAGGTGGGGATGTGGTAGGAATATGGGATTAGTGTAGGATTAGTCTAAATGGGTGGTGGGCAGAAGGGCCTGTTTCAGTGCTGTATCTCTAAACTAAACTAAAACTAAACTAAAAAGCTAGTCTAATGATGGCCATGAAGCCATTGCCAATTGTTGTAAAAACCCATCTGGTTCACTAATGTCCTTTAGGGAAGGAAATCTGCTGTCCTTACCTGGTCTGGCCTGCATGTGACTCCAGGACCACAGCAATGTGGTTGACTCTTAAACGTCCTCTGAAATGGCCTAACAAGCCACTCAGTTGTATCAAACCAAGGGCAATTAGGGATGGGCAATAAATGCTGGCCTAGCCAGCAATGCCCACATCCCATGAACTAATAAAAAAAATAAAAACAGGAAATGACAGAAACACACAGCAGGTCAGGCAACACCTGTGGAGAATGAAACATTGTTAACTTTCCAGGTTTGTGAACTTTTATCAGGATCTTTTTGCTAAAAGAAATGATCTGGTCATTTATTACATTGCGGTTTGTTGGAACTTGCTGTGTGCCAAGTGAGTGCTGTACTTCATACATTACAAGAGTGACTACAAAATGACACCATTGGCTGGAAAGTGCTTTGGGATCTCCTGAGGGGGTGAAAGGTGATACGTGGGAGTCTTTCTTTCACAGTGCTTGGAAATCAGCATTTCCCCACGCAGTGATGCAGAAAATTTGATGGACATGTCTTTAACCACTCAGATTTGTATTGGAATTTCCTGAAGCTTCCCTTGATGGAGGCCCTGTGACATTGGTCTATCCATCATAGGGGCACCTGGGGCAGGAGGTCTGCAGTGGACAGGATAATCTGTGGAGGATCCAGGAGCAGGCAAAAGATGAAGCAGGTGTAGCCGGATGGGTAACAGCTAAACATCTGCCATCCTCACACAAGGACAAGGACTGTGAAACAGCTGCAGTTGCAGTTTAACGAACCCAGCCTGCAGAATAGGCAGTGCATGATAAGATGTGCTCCGAATGAGACTGTGAGGCTGTGGTGGTTGTGAAGGATTGCTAGACAAGGACAGATAAGAAGAACAAGGCCAGCAGATGTATTTTGTTTTGCTTTGCAACTAGCACTAAGCAAACGGATGACTCCAAGTCAGGGGTGTAAATGACTAAAAACATTCTCGATGCTGGGAGCAACTGAATAAAATGGGGAGACTGGGATCCTCCGAAGCGAAGACCTGCAGGAACGACCATCGTGGAAGAGAACCCAGACAAACAGCAGAATGATGGATGCCTGCCCAGATTGGGAGGAGGTGCTCTGGGAGTAAAGCGTAAATGGCCCAAGTGGGTTGAATATGCTGATAAGGTTTTTGAGGGTCCAGGACCCATTCGACAGAAACACCAGGAGAGAGAGAGAGAGAGAGCAGTGCAGGAGAAAGAGGCAGTTACTAAGGTGGCGTCTGATTTAAATGAAAAATGTTACAATTTACAGGCGGCCCTTAAAGTGCTGCACCAGTCCCACTTACAAGGGCAACGTAAAGGAGCCGACCATAGTACATGTCAGCGAGAAGTAGATCGATTAAAAAGTCAACTTGCCCCAACCGAGGTATAATATTTAGTGAAATTTCAAGTGAGTAAAAACAAGTTACTGCGTCTTTTGATTCAAATGTGTCAATGTTGGAAGCTTCCACGCGTGAAATGAATGTCTTTGCAGCTTGTGTTCTGCAGAACTGACAGTCATTAACTCTTTGTTGTCTGGCCATAATTTTCAAAGCATGAGTCTGTTACTTGTTCTATTTTTACACGTATATATTTTGTGGGAGCATTGAGTCATGTTTTGGTTGTGGACTAGTTTAACCTGTGTGTTCCTTGGCATCGGGACAGGGAATTTGACACAGATTTTGGTACTTTGAATTCATAACCCATTACATGAATCAATTTTCTAAGTTGTTTGGAAATGAATGAGTGTGAAAAGTGATTGTTGAGTGTATTCATTTTAATTTAACATTGTGCACCCAGGAATTGGATATAAAATTGAATTATATTTTAAATTAAAGTTTTTATTTTTATTTTAAAAGTTGATTTTACAACTGTGAATCCAATTTGAAGTTTAAAACACTGCTTTAATTGGAGTTCCAGTTTAAAATCTGTTCTTTTTTATGGAGTTTAAATTAAAGACATGTTTTACTGACTGTTTTAAGTAGCAAATGTCAGGAATTGGATATAAAAACAAGAAATGCTGGAAATACTAAGCAGGTCTGGCAGCATCTGTGCAGAGAGAAGCAGAGTTAATGTTTCAGGTCAGAGACCCTTCTTCAGAATCGGCAAATATTAGAAATGTAAAAGGTTTTAAGCAAGTAAAGTGGGGCTGGGGTAAGAGATAACAAAGGTGAAGGTGTTGATAGGACAAGGTCCCAGAGAATAACTGAGCAGAAGGTCATGGAACAAAGGCGAACAGTATGTTAATGATGTGCTGAAAGACTAAGTGTTAGTACAGAGAGGGTGTGAATGACTGTAAAGCACAGAGCACTCCAAGCACGAACACAAAAACACACATTAAAAAAACAAAACAGTGGGTAAGCACAGTGGAAACAAACTAAACAAACTGAAAAACCTAAAATAAAATAACCAAATAAAAAAAGGAAAAAGAAAAAAAGAATAAATAACTAAGCATAAAAAGGGTGACCCGTCATGCTCTGAAATTATTGAACTCAATGTTCAGTCACTGAATATTTATATATCTTGGACATTATTAAATCTTAAATTTCTAAATTGACAGATAGAATTGGACAAATTAACCCATTGGGCTCAGAGGCAGAGTCACAATGGATTATTTGTGCTTTTTTCAGCAAGTGACTGTAGGTTCCAGGGCTACATGAGAATGATGCCACAACAAGAGATCCAGGAGCTTTAAGAATTTAAGAACTTAACTGCAGACAACAAATGTCACAGCATCTTTATCAATGAGATGATGTGCTTGAGAAGGAAAGATAGCTGCAAGCACTTCTGCCTTTAATATAAAAAAAATGCAATACCAAGTCTGGGCATAAGAAAGAGGAACTGTCAACAAACATTTTTCCCCTCAAGGGACCTTTTATATCAAAATCACTGGGGGGGGGATGTACAAGGGAAACAGCCAGCAATCAAACCAGCAATCAAAATTTTTGTTGACAGTTCCTCTAAAATTGTATTTGATAATATACAGCATGAGTTGGTACCAGTAATATTGGGTATCTCAGATATCCAGCTACCTGACGTGCCCTGAGAAGACCCGATAATTTGGTGATGAGGGAATAGTAAAGGGAAAAGGACATAAACGTAGTTTAGTGAATAATGAAGCTCCGGTCTTTAGTACAGGAACTTCAATTGTCAACACTATAGATTTGGAAAGCGTGGACTCTCAGCCAGCGAGTAAAGGATATTTTGAAAAAGGAACAAATGGGACATAATTGGCGCCCGAACAGGGATTTGGTTGTAGTGCTTTTTCAAGTTATTTTGAATAGTCTCACCGAGTTCAAACTAATTTAAAAAACAAAGTTACGAGTTTGCCGGATTGGATTGGTGAACGGTTTACTAATGATTCTTGATACTGTGCAAGTTAATGAGAGCTTGTACTTGATGATTTAGTGTGTGAATTTAGGATCCTGATGAGAAGCATATTTTGAGCTCACAGGATCCGAACTAGACACCGAAATACAAAAGGGGAAGTTAACAATTCGGGGAGTCGTTTAGTGTAGGTTAGTTAAGGATTCGGGCAATCCTCATGGGCCAGGTGTCCATTGTGTAGGTTAGTTAAGGATATGGGGAATCCTCATGGACCAGGGGTCCATTGTGTAGGTTAGTTAAGGATATGGGGAATCCTCATGGACCAGGGTTCCATTGTGTAGGTTAGTTAAGGATATGGGGAATCCTCACGGGCAAGGGGTCGGTTTTGGAATTGAGGGGGGACCTAGATGATAAGTGGCCCTCATGGATTGAGTTTGCAGTTAAACAGTACACAGGTTAGGGATCCATAAGAGTGCAGCATTGGGAGGATGCTCGTACTCACTCGGCTAAGAGAGCCCCTAAACTTCTCCTTGTCATATATTTGTATTCCGCTACTGGTGCCTGGGAGTTTGACATAATTGGAAAAGGGCCAATCTTCCCATCGCAAGTTAAATTAGGCAAAACAGAATTGACGTAGTCAGCAGGATTAATGTCACAGAAGAAATTAAACAGAGTTTAGGAAGATATTTTGAAAAATACGAAACTAACATCAGACTTTTACCCGAGGACTTGCAAGGGATCAAGAAACAGTTAGCTAAAACCCACCCGGCATTTGTCAAAGTCATTCAGAAAGCCAAGGAAACTGGGCAAAAGATTGAAACGATTAGAGTAGCCAACTGGTGGGATGATATTTTGAATTGGGATACCAACATCCATGGATAAGAATTGTTTCACACATTGTGATTATTGGTGTGATTATGATTTTGATGTATCGAATGCATAATATGATTATGTTAAAATGTTGGAAAGTTGAAATGGAAGGGAAGTTGGAAATGGACTGGCATGTGCGAAAACATGAACGAATGATAGATATAACTAAATGTAACATGGCGTGGACTTGAATATTTGCTGTCGCGAGGTGGGGTATGATCAGGGCTCCTTTAAGATCCAATTCGCGAATGCTTAATGGATCAAAAGGGGGGATTGTAGCCGGATGGCTAACAGCTAAACGTCTGCACAGCATGAAGGGAAAAATAGCCAGCCTTACACAAGGACAAGGACTGTGAAACAGCGGCAGTTGCAGTTCAACAAACCCAGCCTGTTGAACAGGCAGTGTGTGATAAGATGTGCTCCGAATGAGACTGAGACCTCTGTGGTTGTGAAGGATTGCTAGACAAGGACAGATAAGAAGAACAAGGCCAGCAGATGTATTTTGTTTTGCTTTGCAGCTAGCACTAAGCAAACGGATGACTCCAAGTCATGGGTGCACATGACTAAGAACGTTCTCGATGCTGGGAGCAACTGGATAAAAAGGGGAGGCTAGGAACACCAAAGCGAAGATCTGCAGGAACAACCATCGTGGAAGGGAACCGATCGGAGGAAGACTGATTGCCTCGCCTCACAATGGGTAGTATTTAAGTCCAAGCTGTGAGTCTTGTGATTTATTGCAACAAGTAACAAGTAGTTTAACAAGTGAAATAATGAGTAGCTTAATAAGTGATTTAAGTATCAATAAAAGTATTTGTACAAAGTAGCTCGTGTAGGTGTCTTTTATCCACCACATCAGTTGACATCCTAGTTTGAGGGTCAACACAGGTGACCACATTAATGATTTAGACGTGAATATAGGGGGTATGATCAGTAAGTTCGCAGATGACACGAAAATTAATGATGTCGTAAATAGTAAGGAGGAAAGTCTTAGATTGCAGGACGATATAGATGGGCTAGTAAGATGGACAGAGCAGTGGCAAATGGAATTTAATCCTGAGAAGTGTGAGGTGATGCATTTTGGGAGGACTAACAAGGCAAGGAAATATACAATGGACGGCAGGACCCTAGGAAGTACAGTGGGTCAGAGGGACCTTGGTGCACTTGTCCATAGATCACTGAAGGCAGCAGCACAGGTAGATAAGGTGGTTAGGAAGGCATATGGGACACTTGCCTTTATCAGCTGAGGCGTAGAATATAAAAGCAGGGAGGTTATGATGGAGCTGTATAAAATGAAAGTTAGGCCACAGCTGGAGTACTGTGTACAGTTCTGGTCACCACACTATAGGAAGGATGTGATTGCACTGGAGAGGGTGCAGAGAAGATTCACCAGCATGTTGCCTGGGCTGGAGCATTTCAGCTATGAGGACAGACTAGATAGGCGAGGGTCGTTTTCCTTAGAGCAGAGAAGGCTGAGGGAAGACCTGATAGAGGTATACAAAATTATGAGGGGCATAAATAGGGTAGATAGGAAGAAACCTTTTCACTTAGTGGAGGGGTCAATAACCAAAGGGCATAGATTTAAGGCAAGGGGCAGGAGGTTTAGAGGGGATTTGAGGAAACATTTTTTCAGCCAGAGGGTGGTTGGAATCTGGAATGCACTGCCTGAAAGGTGGTAGAGGCAGGAACCCTCACAACATTTAAGAAGTATATAGATGAGCACTTGAAAGGCCATAGCATACAAGGCTATGGGACAAGTGCTGGAAAATGGGATTAGAATAGATAGATGCTTAATGGCTGGCACGGACACGATGGGCCAAAGGGCCTGTTTCTGTGCCGTATGACTCTAGGTGAGTTTGTAATCTTTGTTACACACTCCAACCTCATATCATAGTGATGCAGTGTTATCTGCAGTTGGTGGGTAGAGAATTTGTCTCTAATTCAAAACCTTGTGGACTGCAATCCCACTGCTGGGACTTGAGTACAAAATTTAGGCTGACACTCCAGTGCAATACTGAGGGAGTGTTGCACTGTCAGAGGTACCATAGGCTGGATTTTACCATAGGTGGAAATGACTTCGCCATCGACGTAAAAGTTGGTGGCAAACACGCTGCCACCTAGCTCGGGAATCCAACCCGCATTTTACAGGTCCCCAGGCTTTAACTGGCCCAAGGCGGGACCTCCACCTGCTTGAGGGAAAAGGTCCCACCTCAGTGAGCTGCTGGCCAATCAGCGGGCTGGCAGCTCTTAGTCCCAGCAGCGCCAGTGGGCATGGTGGCCACTGCTGGGTCTGCGGCCCAGGTGACACCATGGAGTCAGGACTTCAGGTAAGTTGGGCTTGCCTCACCCAGGGTGGGGGTGGTGGTGTTGATCGGTCGTGGCGGCAAGGCAAAGGTGGTGGTTTGGGGGAAAGGGGTGGCATCTTGGGTCCCGGGGCTGGGTTGGGAAGCGGGGGTGGCCCTCAATCAGGCGCCCTGTGCCTGAATTCCGTGTCACCCCACCGGTGCATGGAAAATCTGGCAGCTACCACTGGGCGACCTTTCACGTGCCCGGCATGCCTGCTTGCCACGGGTAAGTGGCCACTTAAGGGCCTTGATTGGCATCGGGCGGGTGGGCCATTTCCCCCCCACCACCGCCCGACTGCGGTAAGTTTGGCCGGGGATGGGAACACCTTCTGGAGCCTCCTGCTCAATTTTACGCCGCCCCCACACCACCATCCGACCTGCTGGGGCAGTTTAAAATTCAGCCCCATCTTTCAGAAGAAATGCATAAACTGGGGCCCCTTTCTGCCCTCTTAGAAAGATCCCATGACACTATTTTTAAACAGACCAGGGGAGTTCTCACTAGTCCTGGCTAAAATTTCTATCTCAACCAACATCAAATTTTCTGGTAATTATCACATTGCTGTTTGTGGGATCTTGCCGTGTGAAAATTGGCTGCTGCGTTTTACACTTTGAAAAACTACTTCATTGACTGTAAAGCAGTTTGGGATGTCCTGAGGTTGCGAAAGGAGTTATATAAATACAAGCTCTTTCTTTTATTTTTTAAAAGGTGGTGAGCCTATTGCCAGTCTGATAACTGCTCATCTCCTGGGATCAAAATTCCGATTCCAATCTGCTACCCAGAATAGGTGGGATCCAACATCAGAACCTGCCGCCTGGTGCTCAGGAGTCCAACAGCAAACAAGATAAATACTTCAGCAACACTTGAAAGAATTGACACGCATTTGTGCAAGAGTGTGTTTAAGAGGGGCACTGTCTCCAAATTCACAAACACATCCTAAAACTCGATTTCTGAAATGGCAATCTGTTAAACACAACGTGTAAAATCTCATGGGACATCTCAACTCTGAAAACACTGAGCTAGGCTTAAGGCTTCAAGGGATTGAATAGCGGGGGTTTGTAAAACAAATTTGTCACTGAGTTTAAACCAGTCAGCAGAGCATGGTCAAGAGCGAGTAAATGTATAATACTTATCAAAGAATGGAATCCCAATATATCAAAATCCTTTTCACTTCCATTATCCAGAATTTGTGCTGAAGGTATAATACTTCACTGCATAATCCTGATCCAAGCATAAAATTGTCCCACTTATTCATGTTGTCAAAGCAGAGGACACTGAATATAGCCAGTGCACTACCTAATTATGCCTGGAGACGTATTTGCACCTTTTCAGATTAAGATTTTCTTGTAAAGGTGTAATTTTTGTTCATATTTTTAATAATGTTTTCTGCAGCCTTTAATTTTGGATCCATTTCAAAATGAATAATTACAGGAGTTAAGGTGCAAATTAAACAATATTCCAGTGAGGCCTCAGAAATCCTTGATGCACACAAATAGGTGACCTAAAGATAAAATGTTATTGGCAATTTGGTTCTGCATTTAAATGAAATACCAACTGGCACAGTCAATAAATCATCGAGATATGTGGGCAACAATCAAACGTAGCAGTATAGACCTTGCTTTGTAAGAACCTGATGGGAGCAAGTATATGCTTGCTTGTCCCACCAGGTGTTGTTGGTGTTGATTAGCCGAGCATCTAAGCAACTGGCTGCCTCTCAATCTTGAGTAGCATCTAGGAAGCCTGAGGTCTTAGAAAGATAGTGCCTTTCATCGACGCCAGGACGTCGAAACACTTTACAGCTAATGCTTGTGCAGTGTAGTCATGTAAGAAACATGGCAGCCAATTTGTATCTCATCTTTAAGATGGCACCTCCAATAGTGCAGCACTCCCTCAGTATGGGAGTGTTAGTCTAGTTTTTGTGCTCAATTCCCTGGACTGAGACTTTAACCCATAAGCTTCTGACTCAGAGGTACAAGTGCTACCAACGACTACAACTGATGCCTTGAGTCATATCTTGGAGCAGGGACCCAGTGGCGTGTGGCTTTATTCGGACTTTTTTCTGTGACCTTCAACTTGTAACTTGATGAAAGTGCAAATTGGTAATGACTTGGCAAAGACAATGGGGCATCTGGGACCTTAGTGAATGATGGACCAACATTGTATCTACTTAACCAATGAGATTTAAGGATTGAGATTGAAACAGAGGAACAATAAAGAAGGAAATCAGGTGATTTAGAATCATAGGAACATAGGAAGATAGGAACAGAAGTAGGCCATTCAGCCCCTCGTGCCCGTCCCACCATTCAATGACATTATGGCTGATTTGTGGCCGAACTCCATATACCTGCCTTTGGCCCATATCCCTTAATATCTTTGCTTAACAAAAATTTATCCATCAAATCAGGCACAGAGCAAGAAATAAAGACAGGGGAGAAAAGATTGAATTAAGAGACAGAGAGAAAAAGAGACAGAATAGAAAAGTAGGAAAAATATTATAACATTTTAAATTGGACTTTTATTAAATCTCTAACAACAATTATTACCTTCAGGAGTAAGATTGACCAGTTAAGCTTGTTCCCTTTAAGGGCAAGAGAGGTCGATTGGCAATGCATTAACAATTAGTTTGTTGCTTAAAGAGTCCTTACACTGTTAAATCCCAGCCTAACTTACTGAAGTGAGTTTAATGGGCATTTAATGTGCAAATTCAGCAAGTTCTTAAAAAGAGTGGGTGGTTGACGGTGAGATGCTGTTTGTGAGAAGCAAATGGCAGAGCAGTGTAAATTGACCAGTAAGTTCTAGAGATTCACAAATCACAGCATACCTCTTAATACCCTGAACTTGCTGACCGATTTGCACATTAATAACAGCTCCCGTCACTAACGTGCCATTATCCTTCCAGCAGAACTTTGTCCAATAAGTCAAAACTTGGCATCTTGTAGACACAAGACTTGCCTTTTGACTGTTCCACCTTCCAGATTGGCAGAGCCAGGTATTCGCCTGAAGATTTGGAACATTAATAAAAACAAAATACTTCAGATGCTGGAAATTCAAAATAAAAACAGAAAGTGCTGGAAATACTCGGCAGGTCTGGCAGCATCTGTGGAGAGAGAAACAGAGTTAAGTTTCAGGTCTGTGACCCTTTATCAGAACCTTGTTTTCCGACCTGTGTGCTGCACAATTTGTTGGATCAATGCATTGCATCACTGTGCTCATTGTCTTTTAAACGTTTTAATAATGGTCATCTATTTGGAATTATATCGAAATTACAACACAGGAACATGTAGTTTGGTCCAAGCAGTCCTTCCCTGTTTTCCACGCAACTGGCTAAGTTTCCGAGGAATTATGTAGGATGAGTACATATATTCCTGGAAATGCACTGGATATGCACTATTTATCCAATTCCCTTTTGAAAGTTACTGTAGAATCCTTCCACTGCCCTTTCAAGTTTTGCATTCCAGATCACAATTACTCACGGTTTAAAAACAAACTGCCTGATATCCCCTCTGGTTCTTTTGGCAATTATCTTAAATCTGTGCCCTCCAGTTACCGAGCCTCCTGCCAATAGAAACAGTTTCCAGGTTTAATCCTTGGCCTGTGCTAAATTGACTTGATCTTTCCTGGGATAGCAATTGTGCTGTCACAGTCAGCTAAATGGCCCTTTGACAATTGAGGAGAACAGCCATCTGTAGTTCACGACCCTCATCATCATTCAGTAACCCTTTGTGAAAAGTGCACATATTCAGTCAGCACATGGGTGGGCTTTGCAGTCATGACCTTAATAGCCTGCCCATCACTTAGTTCCACGCAAAGAGGTCAAGGAACCTGATCACTGTCAGCGTTAATGGGACTGAATCCCTCGTTTGACTCACTGTGCTTCAGAAATACAGAGGAGATCACTGTCAAAATATATATGATGAGAAAGATGCTTTGCCAAGCAGGCTGTGCGAGTCCTAAACACAGTCCAAGGTCACATAAGCCAACCAGGTCTTCCGGGCTATCTGTGGAATGTTGCGTTCTCTGCTCCTTTCCACTTCCATCACTACAGCCTCCAGTGCTCCATCAGAGAACCTGGGAGCCCCGCTCTGGTCTGCGGTTCCATTTCTCAGATTTCATCCTAAACAGAGAAACAGAGAAAATAGGAGCAGGAGTAGGCCATTTGGCCCTTCAAGCCTGCTCCGCCATTCATTATGATCATGGCTGATCATCCAACTCAGTAGCCTGTTCCCGCTTTCGCCCCACACCCTTTGATCCCTTTAGACCCAAGAGCTATATCTAACTCCTTCTTGATAAACATACAATGTTTTGGCCTCAACTGCTTTCTGTGGTAGTGAATTCCACAGGCTCACCACTCTCTGGGTGAAGAAATTTCTCCTCATCTCAGTCCTGAATGGTTTACCCTGTATCCTTAGACTATGACCCCTGGTTCTGGACTCCCCCACCATCAGGAACATCCTTCCTGCATCTACCCTGTCAAGTCCTGTTAGAATTTTATAGGTTTCTATGAGATTCCTCCTCAGTCTTCTAAACTCCAGCGCATAAAATCCTAACCAACTCAATCTCTCCTCATACATCAGTCCCGCCATCCCAGGAATCAGTCTGGTAAACCTTCGCTGCACTTCCTCTATGGCAAGAACATCCTTTCTCAGATAAGGAGACCAAAACTGCACACAATATTCCAGGTGTGGCCTCACCAAGGCCCTGTATAATTGCAGCAAGACATCCCTGCTCCTGTACTCAAATCCTGTCGCTATGAAGGCCAACATACCATTTGCCTTTTTACCGCCTGTTGCATCTGCATGTTTTCCTTCAGCGACTGGTATATGAGAACACCCAGGTCTGGCTGCATATTCCCCTCTCTCAGTTTATAGCCATTCAGATAATAATCTGCCTTCCTGTTTTTGCTACCAAAGTGGATAACCTCACATTTATCCACATTATACTGCATCTGCCATGCATTAGC
This sequence comes from Heterodontus francisci, assembly GCF_036365525.1. Taxonomy (NCBI): domain Eukaryota; kingdom Metazoa; phylum Chordata; class Chondrichthyes; order Heterodontiformes; family Heterodontidae; genus Heterodontus; species Heterodontus francisci. The sequence goes on from NC_090382.1 coordinate 113,393,833, forward strand.
CCACTCACTCAACTTGTCCAAATCACCCTGAAGCCTCTTTGCATCCTCCTCACAACTCACCCTTGCACCCAGTTTTGTGTCATCTGCAAATTTGGAGATATTACATTTAGTTCCCGCATCTAAATCATTAATATATATTGTGAATAGCTGGGGTCCTCGCACCGATCCCTGCGGTACCCCACTAGTCACTGCCTGTCATTCGGAAAAAGACCCGTTTATTCCTACTCTTTGTTTCCTGTCTGCCAACCAATTTTCTATCCATCGCAATACACTACCCCCAATTCCATGCACTTTAATTTTACACGCTAATCTCTTATGTGGGACTTTGTCGAAAGTCTTCTGAAAGTCCAAATAAACCACATCCACTGGCTCCCCCTCATCAACTCTACTAGTTACATCCTTGAAGAATTCTAGTAGATTTGTCAAGCATGATTTCCTTTTCGTAAATCCATGCTAACTCTGCACGATTCTACCACTATTCTCTAAGTGGTCTGCTATAAAATCTTTGATAATGGACTCTAGAATTTTCCCCACTACCGACGTCAGGCTGACTGGTCTATAATTCCCTGCTTTCTCTCTACCTCCCTTTTTAAATAGTGTGGTTACATTAGCTACCCTCCAATCTGTAGGAACTGTTCCAGAGTCTATAGAATCTAGGAAGATGACCACCAATGAATCCACTATTTCTAGGGCCACTTCCTTAAGTACTCTGGGATGCATACCATCAGGCCCTGGGGATTTATTGGCCTTCAATCCCATCAATTTCTCCAACACCATTTCTCTACTAATACTGATTTCTTTCGGTTCCTCTCTCTTAATAAGCCCTGTGTTCCCGAACATCTCTGGTATGATATTTGTGTCCTCCTTTGTGAAGACAGAACCAAAGTATGCATTGAGTTGGTCAGCCATTTCTTAATTCCCAATAATACATTCCCCTGTTTCTGATTGTAAGGGACCTACATTGTCTTCACCAATCTTTTTCTCTTCACATACCTATAGAAACTTTTACAGTCAGTTTTTATGTTCCCCACAAGCTTGCTCTCGTACTCGATTTTCCCCTTCTTAATCAATCCCTTGGTCCTCCGTTGCTGAATTCTAAACTGCTCCCAATCCTCGGGTCTGTTGTTTGTCCTGGCAAATTTATATGCCTCTTCCTTGGATCTAATGCTCTCTCTAATTTCCCTTGTAAGCTATGGTTTGGCTACCTTCCCCGTTTTACTTATGCACCAGACAGGAATAAACAATTGTTGCAGTTCATCCATGCGCTCTTCAAATGTTTGCCATTGCCTATCCACTGTCATCCCTTTAAGTAACGTTTCTCAATCCATCATGGCCAACTCGTGTCTCATACCTTCGTAGTTTCCTTTAATAAAATTCAGGACCCTAGTCTCAGAATCAACTACGTCACTCTCCATCTTGATGAAGAATTCTATCATATTATGGCCGCTCATCCCCAAGGAGTCTCGCACCACTAGATTATCAATTATTCCTCTCTCATTATACAATACCCAGTCTAGGATGGCCTGTTCTCTGCTTGGTTCCTCAATATATTGGTCCAGAAAACTATCCCGTATACACTCCAAGAATTCTTCCTCTACTGTATTGTGACTAATTTGATTTGCCCAATCTATATGCAGATGAAAGTCATCCATTATTACAGATGTTCCTTTATTGCATGCATCACTAATTTCCTGTTTAATGCCATTCCCAACATCATCACTACAGTTTGGGGGTCTATATACAACTCTCACTAACTTTTTTTGCCCCTTAGTGTTTCTCAGCTCTACCCATACAGATTCCACATCGTCAGAGCTAATATCTTTCTTCACTGTTGCGTTAATTTCCTATTTAAACAGCAATGCAACTCCACCGCCTTTGCTTTTTATCTTTCCTTCCCAAATACTGAATATCCCTGGATGTTCATTTCCCATCCCTGGACCTACGCTTAAAGCCATTCACATCCACTTTCGGCCTCAGCTGTCGCCAGAATGCTCCTCTTCTTTAAGAGGGGCAGGCTACCTTTAATTGGTGCTCGCCTTGCATGAAGTTGGGCCTGAGTGTGCAGCCATTCAGTAGCACGGACAGTGCAGGGCTGCACATCACAATCACAGAGATGTGTAGACGGTAATAAATATGTGTGCTGCCTGCCTCACTTCCATCAGACAGGGTGTGGGGGAGTGGGTAATCGCACATCACGATCCCCGCACCCACTAACAGGCCCTTTAAGTCTCGAATATCACGTTTCTTTTTCACAACACTTTTTAGAATGACATTTGTTGAAAGTACCAGTAGCACAGATAGCCACAAAGCTTTTTCCACCTCAGGTTTGCTGCCAATATAATGAGGAAATGTAATTAGAATTTATTTTAAATTAGTTAGCGTGACCTCAAATGACTCCTTCATACCTCCTTCCTTTAATAAATTTAAAAAACGTGTCGGTCATTACCAGTTACCATAGCCACCTTCAGACGCTAAGACTGGTCCCTTTGCTTTTTTGCCTCATTTTTATTAATGATCCAACAGCCAAATTTAAAATGCACATCTTTCTTTTAGCTGTTGAGGGTTTTAATTAATTATTTTTTGGAAACGTCAAACCCAATCCTTTGAGTAAAATTAATGAATGGAGATAACTTCAGCCGTGAAGTTTAATGAAAGTGCATGCATCTTCCCTCAGCCTACAAGTGGCCTCTTGGGCATTAGTGTATGTGCCAAGTCTATGCTATTATTTCCTTTTGTTTTTAAACAGTCCCCTAAGCTGTACTGTGATTGTCCCCTTGCTAAATTCTCCGCTCCGCATTGTATGGGCTGAGCTACTTTCCATAGATTAACAAGTTATTGCCCCGCTGAGGCTATGGAATAATCAAAGACTTGCATGAACGCTGGCAGTTACCTTTGCTTGTCACAATAAGACTTCCCATGACAGTGGAATACTTTAGTTTTTTTTAATTTTTAACTTAATTCTTATTTTTGGTCTGAAGAAAGGAACCAGCAGAATCATATTATTTTCAGGATGATTTGACTGGGCATAAAAACAAATTAGGGAGTTTAATCAAGGAATATATTGTCACCTGTGATAAAGATTGCCATGTTGGCTGTCTATCTCCTTGGAATTCTCTACCTCAGAGAGCTGTCGTTGCTCAGTCATTGTGCATATCCAAGGCTGAGAGTTACAGATTTTTGGACAGGGCAGGAAGATGGAGTTGAGGTAGAGGATCAAGCATGGTCTTATCGAATGGTGGAACAGGCTTGCGGGGCTGAATGGCCTACTCCAGCTCCTATTTCTGTAAGAATCACAGCGGTGAAGGTAGTTCAATTCCCGTCTTTCAGCCACACGGTCAATTGCCGCCTTGTCCCAGCAATGTCGCTTAGGACCATCTGCCATGGCTGGGAATGAGTTTGTTTGCTTCTCAGATGGGTTGCTAGGTGAACTATCGAGCACATATTCCAGCTGACACTCCCTGTGGCGGGGGGGGGTGGGGGGCGTGGGGGCAGGGGGAGGGTGTGGTGCTGCACTGTCAGAAGTGCCGTCTTTCACATGGGATGTTAAACTGTGGCTCTGTCTGCAGTCCAAGGTGGACGAAAATGAAATCATGACACTATTTTAAAGAAGAGTTTAAAGAGTTATCTGCAGTGTCCAGGACCAATAATTTTGGATGTCCAGAGGCCGTGTAAGGTGCTATACCAATGCAAGTCCTCCTTTCTTTTTCGTTTTAATATTTAAAAGCACCGCCAAAAGAAGGAATGGAAAATTTTTGTTTACCATTTGTCATAAAACGGAATATGCTGCAGAAATATTGGTGAGAGGAGAATCCATAATAGCTTTTGAAGGGGAAATTGATACTATTTGAAAACTGTCGTGGGACAACCTTAAGAGCAGACAACCTTCAGTAGCTGTAAGTGAGGAGCACTGGAGGAAGTGATGGCACACATGAGCAGTCAGTTATGGGTGGAGTCCGACAGAGTAATATGTGTTCAGAAGTGACTCATGCAGTAACTGTTTGAACATATATGTTCCAGCTAAATTGTAATAAAACCCACATTTACTTTGGATATTACTTGCAGTCCTGTCAGTCTAACAATAGATTACATGACAAAGGAAGAAGCAATATTACACAAATGATATGAGGAAACGAAAAAAGAGAATGAAACAGCTCTCTCAGAGAAGCAACAACAGCAACAATAACTTGCATTGATATAGCACCTTTAAGCTAACAAAATGTCCCCGGGTGCTCAACAGGAGCATTACCAAACAAAATTTGACACTAATTCACACAAGCGGATATTAGGGCAGATGATCAAAATTTTGGTAGGTGTAAAGGAGTATCTTAAAGTAGGAGAGAGAGAGATAGAGAGGTGGACAGGTTTTGGGACAAAATTCCAGAGCTTAGGGCAGCTGAAGGCATGGCTGCCAAAGGTGGAGCAATTAAAATTTGGCGATGCTTAAGAGGCCAGAATCGGAGGAGCGCAGAGATCTCAGAAGGTTGTAGAGTTGGAGGCTTTCCAGGTGATGGGCTGAATGGCCTGCTTCCACACTGTAAAATTCAATTATCTCACATTAAGTAATTTTCCAGCTTTAGTAAAGAGTTTCTTTGGAAATTGCTTTTGACATTAATTAGTGAGTGTGGCAATGTTAATGAATATAAAGCTATTAATCACAAAGCTTTACAATCAAACAAATCAACAAATTGTGATAATTCTAGGAGACATTAATTATCTGCAAATAACATTGAAGCCAGCAATATTACACTCTGACAATGTGAGATGTTATACTCGACCGTGAGAGGTCAGCAAGCCAACTGCTTTCATTACACACCTCTGGATCAGCTCAGCGGGAGTAAGATGATCCCGATAATTAGATGACCTGAACCATGCACAGTATTCAAGATGGGGCCTGACCAATTCCAAGTGTTCTTGTCCTTGTGACTACATTGATTTGATTTAACAGTGATTCGAAACACACAAGCATTGCCGAAAATATTTTGTGAATACCAAAATAGACAGTGTTCATCAATGCAAGGTCCCAGCTCTGCGGAAATAGAAAAGAAAGACTTGCAATTATGGAATCATGGCATCGTAGAATGGTTAAAGCACAGTAGGAGGCCATTCGGCCCATCGTGTCTGCACCTCTGCAAGAGCAACTCATCTCGTCCCTCGAGATAGCAGCTTTCCTGACCACTGGGTGCCACAAAGCGCTTTACAGCCAATGAAGAACTTTTGAAGTATAGTCAGTGTTGTAAAGTAGGAAATGCAGGAGCCAATTTCCCCCCAGCCTAGTGGGTATACATATATAAGAAATTGCATTTGTATAGTACCTTTCACAACATTCCAAAACACTTCACAACCAATCAAGCAGCTTCTTTGAAGTGAAGTCACTGCTGTGATGTAAGAAATATAACAATTTAAGTACAGCAATCTTCCACAACCAGCAATGTGATCATGGCCCGATAATCTGTTTTAGTGATGTTGGTTGAGGGATAAACAATGGCCAGGACATTATCAGAATTCCTTTGGTCTTCAATATGCCATTCAATTATTTATATCCACCAGGGAGAGCAGTAGAGAAGTGTTTTAACGTCTCATCCAAATCACAGCCCCTCACTCCCTCAGTTCTATGCTGAAGTTACTTGTGTGCTAAAGTCTCTGGCATGTGGCTTGAATCCACAACCTTCAGAATCAAGAGTACTACCAACTGAGCCATGTTTAAACTACTCTCTCATGCCATCATTTCTGTCTTTGGCCTGCTCCAGTGTTCCAGTGAACATCAATGCAAGCTCGAGGAGCAGCACCTGATCTTTCGATTAGGCACTTTACAGACTTGTGGACTGAATATTGAGTTCAATAACTTCAGAGCATGACTGGCCTTTTTTTTAATATTTTATTTTATTTTTTCACCATGTGCCTGTTTTCATGTAGTCAGAGCTGCTCATTATTCTGCTATCAACACTCTCTGGACTAATGCTTTGTATTTCACCACAAGCATTAACACACACTTTGCCTCTGTCCCAGGACAGCTTTGTTATTTAATCTCCCTATGCCCTATCAAACACCTTCCCCTTTGTTCTCGCCCCCACTCCCCTCCCCTTCACTTGCTGAAAACCTAATTATTCTCTAACCTTTGCCAGTTCCAATGAAAGGTCACCGACCTGAAATGCTAACTCTGCTCCTCTCTCCACAGATGCTGCCTGACCCGCTGAGTATTTCCAGCACTTTCTGTTTTTATTTCAGATTTCCAGCATCTGCAGAATTTTGTTTTTATTTCATGTTTAAACTAGCCCTTATTCAGGATCCCAGAGATAAATGCATTGCTGAAAATGCTTAGCATAAACCAAAACCGCAATATTCAGCAATGAAAATAACAACTGTGCAGAAATGGAATAAAAACACAATCTATTTGTAAACAGAGTATAACATTTGTTGGTAATGAGGAAGCAGCAGTGACAATAATTCATGACCATCATTGTAGCCATACAGTGAGTAACTCATGCAGAGGAAATAAATGGGAGAAGGAACAAGGAACCTGGCTCATTATAGCTTTGAAATAGCTTTTAGAGAGAAGTATTTCCATTTACTTTCAACAGCAGCAACAACTTATATTTATATTAATGCTACAGTTGGTTTAATGTCTGCTCCCACTTCTTGTGAAAGTATTTTTTTAAAGCTGGCTGTTCTTTACTCATTTACAAAATATCGTAGAAACATGAAGTGGCATATGAAAGAAAGATTTCATCACCTTTGGATCATTTCAAACTTAATGTAACTTCATGAATAAGCAGCAGAATAAAAAAAATACTAAATACAGGAGTTTTGGAGACAGAGAATGGGTCCAGACTATAGTAGAGGGGACAGAAATAGACTATGGACAAACAATTTGAAATGTGCTCCCATTTCCAACTCATTGGCTGTTGGAGTTTTAAGGTCCTGGTGGTTTGAAAATCACTGCTGTTATCTTTGCTGTTTCACGGGCGGATAGAATCGAAACACTAACATCAGTCCTTATACCGACACCACTGACCCACCTTCTCCTGATATCTCCTCAATCTCTTCCCTCTCCAGAAATAAGTTTCACTCCTAATGAAAAACATGAGAATATTGCAGTTAACAACTGACTAATAAGTTGGGAAAATTTTAGAAATCAGTAAAGGATGTCTAAAATAAAAAGATGGAGAAACTGAGAGAAAACTAGCAAGAAATACAAAAACAGACAGTAAAAGCTTCTACAAATATATAAAAAGGAAAAGAGTAGCTAAAGTGAGCATTGGTCCCTTAGAAGATGAGACTGGGGTATTAACAATGGGAAATGGGGAAATGGCAGAGACTGTGAACAAGTATTTTGTAGAAGACACAAAAAGCATCCCAAGAAGAGTAGAGAATCAGGAGGCAAAAGGGAGGGAGGAACTTTAAACGATCACTATCACTATAGAAAAAGTAATGGGAATACTAATGGGACTAAGGCCGGCAAGTCCACTGGATCTGATGGCCTGCATCCGAGGGACTTAAAAGAGCTGGCTGCAGAAATACAGGATGCATTGGGTGTAATCTTCCAAAATTCCCTCGATTCAGGAAAGGTCCCAGCAGATTGGAAAACTGCAAATGTAACACCTCTGTTCAAGAAAGCAGGAGACAGAAAGCAGGAAACTATAGGCTGGTTAGCCTAATGTCTATCATTGGGAAAACGCTAGAATCCATTATTAACGAGGTAGTTATAGGACATCCAGAAAATCACAATGCAACCAGGCAGAGTCAACGTGGCTTTGTGAAAGGGAAATTGTGTTAGACAAATTTATTAGAGTTCTTTGAGGATGTGTCAGGCAGGGTGGATAAAGGAGAACCAGTAGACTTCCAAAAGATATTTGATAAAGTGCCACATAAAAGGTTACTACACAAGATAAGAGCTCATGGTATTGGAGGTGATATATTAGCATGGATAGAGGATTGTCTAACTAACAGGAAACAGAGAGTTAGGATATATGGGGCATTTTCAGGTTGGCAAATTGTAACTAGTGGACTGCCACAGGGATCAGTGCTGGGGCCTCAACAATTTCCAATCTATATTAATGACTTGGATACAAGAACATAAGAAATAGGAGCAGGAGTAGGCCATTCGGCCCCTCAAGCCTGCCCCGCCATTCATTAAGATCATGGCTGATCTGCCCCAGGCCTCAACTCCTCTTTTGTGCCAGCTCCTCATAGCCCTCAACTCCCCGATATTTCAAAAATCTATCGAACTCCTCTTTAAATACTTTCGGTGATCGAGCCTCCACAACTCTCTGGGTAGAGAATTCCAGACATTCACTACCCTCTGAGAGAAGAAATTCCTTTGCATCTCATTTTTAAATGAGTGTCCCCTTATTCTGTAACTATGTCCCCTAGTTTGAGATTCCCCCACTTGTGGAAAGACCTTCTCAACATCTACCCTGTCAAGCCCCCTCAGAATCTTGTACATTTCAATAAGATCATCTCTCAATCTTCTGAACTCTAATGAATAAAGGCCTAACCTGTTTAGTTTTGTTTATGTTTAGAGATACAGCACTGAAACAGGCCCTTCGGCCCACCGAGTCTGTGCCGACCATCAACCACACATTTATACTAATCCTACACTAATCCCATATTCCTACCACATCCCCACCTGTCTCTATATTTCCCTACCACCTACCTATACTAGGGGCAATTTATAATGGTCAATTTACCTACCATCCTGCAAGTCTTTTGGCTTGTGGGAGGAAACCGGAGCACCCGGAGGAAACCCACGCAGACACAGGGAGAACTTGCAAACTCCACACAGGCAGTACCCAGAATTGAACCTGGGTCGCTGGAGCTGTGAGGCTGCAGTGCTAACCACTGCGCCACTGTGCCGCCCCAACCTGTTTAGCCATTCTTGATAAGTCAACCCCTTCATCCCAGGAATCAGCCTAGTGAATCTCTTTTGAACTGCCTCCAATGCCAGTATATCCTTTCTTAAATACGGGGACCAAAACTGTACACAGTACTCCAGGTGTGACCTTACTAACACCCTGAACAGTTGTAACAAGACTTCCCTATTTTTAAACTCCAACCCCTTAGCAATAAAGGCCAAAATTCCATTTGTCTTCTTAATTACTTGCTGCACTTGCATGCTAACTTTTTGTGTTTCATGCACAAGAACACCCAGATCCCTCTTGGTTGCACTTTTTTGAAATCTCTCTCCATTTAAATAATAGTCTGCCTTTTGATTCTTCCTACCAAAGTGCATGACCTCACACTTTCCAACATTAAACTCCATCTGCCAAGTTTTTGCCCACTCACTCAACCTATCTATATCCCCTTGCAGATTCCTTATGTCCTCATCACAACATGCCCTCCCACATATTTTTGTATCATCAGCAAATTTGGATATATTACACTCTGCCCCCTCCTCCTAGTCATTAATATAGATAGTAAATAATTGAGGCCCTAGGACTGATCCTTGTGGCACTCCACTAGTTATGTCTTTCCAACCTGAAAAAGACCCATTAATCCCGACTCTCTGTCTTCTGTGAGTTAATCAATCCTCAATCCATGCTAATACATTACCCCCAATACCGTGAGATCCTATCTTGTGCAATAATCTTGTATGGGGCACCTTATCGAATGTCTTCTGGAAATCCAAATATACTACATCTACCGGTTTCCCTTTATCAACTCTGTTTGTTATATCCTCAGAGAATTCTAGCAAATTTGTCAAACAATATTTCCTTTTCACAAAACCATGTTGACTCTATTTGATTGCATTAAGCTTTTCTAAATGTCCTGCTATTTCTTCCTTTCTAATGGACTCTAGCATTTTCCCAACGACCAATGTTAGGGCCGATAGTTTCCTGCTTTTTGTCTCCCTCCCTTCTGGAACAGGGGTGTCACATTAGCGGTTTTCCAATCCGCTGGGACCCTCCCGGAATCCAGTGAGTTCTGAAATACTTTGACCAATGCCTCCACTATGTCTGGAGCCATTTCCTTTAAAACCCTTGGATGTAGGCCATCAGGTCCTGGCGACTTGTCTGCCTTTAGTCCCATTAGTTTGTCAAATACTTTGTCCCTCGTGATAGAGACTGTTACAAGATCTTTCCTCCCATTAGCTCCTTGTTTATCTAATATCTGTGGGATGTTTATAGTGTCCTCCACCGTGAAGATCGATCCAAAATATTGGTTTAAATTATCTGCCATTTCCCTGTTATCAATTCTCCAGACGCATCCTCCAAGGGTCCCACGGTCACTTTAGCTCCTCTCTTTTTATATACCTGTAGAAGCTCTTGCTGTTTGTTTTTATATTTCTTGCCAATTTAATTTCATAATCAATTTTCTCCCTCTTTATTAGCTTTTTAGTCATCCGTTGCTGGTTCCTAAACTATTCTCAGTCCTCTGGCCTACCCCTATTTTTCGCCACTTTGCATGCCTTAGTTTTTGATTGGATACTCTTCTTGATGGCCTTTGTTAACCATTGGTGGTGAAGGGACTGACTGTATTGTAGCTAAATTTGCTGACAATACAAAGATAGGTAGAAAAGCAATGAAAAGTGCAGGAGGGGATGCCAGGAGCAGCACCAGGCATTCCTCAAAATGAGATGTCAACCTGGTGAAGCTACAACCCAGGACTATCTGCATGCCAAACTGCGTAAGCAGCATGAAATAGACAGAGCTGAACAATTCCACAACTAATGGATCAGATCTAAGCTCTGCAGTCCTGCCACATCCAGCCGTGAATGGTGATGGATAATTAAACAACTAACTGGAGGAGGTGGCTCCACAAATATCCCCATCCTCAATGATGGGGGAGCCCAGCACATCAGTGCGAAAGATAAGGCTGAAGAATTTGCAACAATCTTCAGTCAGAAGTGCTGAGTGGATGATCCATCTCGGCCTCCTCCTGAAGTCCCCAGCATCACAGATGCCAGACTTCAGCCAATTCGATTCACTCCGCGTGATATTAAGAAATGACAGAAGGCACTGGATACTGCAAAGGCTATGGGCCCTGAAAATATTCCAGCAATAGTACTGAAGACCTGTGCTCCAGAACTTGCCGCATCCCAAGCCAAGCTGTTCCAGTACAGCTACAACACTGGCATCTACCCAGCAATGTAGAAAATTGCCCAGGTATGTCCTGTACACAAAAAGCAGGACATATCTAACCCCTTGGTGAATCCTTGTTCACTGCTTTCCAATTATAAGGCAAATAAATGAGCACAAAGAGGCTTTCTTAGGTTTAAAGAAGAAAAGTAAAATTTATTAAACTTAAACTTAAATTCTAATTTGGTTAACGCCTACGGATACACAACGCGCCCACGTTAGCATGCATACTTGATATACACATGCAGATCGCGACAGAAAAGAGCAGAAGAACAAAATAAATTGGAAAAGTTTGAAGCAATCTCTGAGGAGGGCTTTTTGTTACGGTGTTTTGAGCTCGCTGTAGAGTCCTTGATTGAAGATATGGTCTTACTTCTTAAATCTTGTTCACTGTAGCAGACTTTTCTCTCCCTTGGGGTTCACCTGTCTTCAATGGGTTTTCGAGTTCCATGAGAAAAAAATGTGAGCAGACAGGAGAGGAGGTCTGCTTCAGTCCAGGAGTCGAGAGCTTTCTGCCAGTTCAAACACTGTCTCTACAATTTAAAACTCCCCAAGTTGGCCAGCAGGGTGGTCACATGACTGGTTTGACCAGGTCGGTTTTGTGTATTGTATGGGAGCAGGGGATAGCTCCTTTGTTGCAACACTGCTTTCCATCGGGTTCCTGTCTTCACTGACTGGATGTGCCCGGATTAACCCGACTGGTTAGCCCTTTAATTTCCAGCAGTCAGCTTTTAAATGCCCTGTTTTATTACAATGGAAGCACACAGGTCTCCGGGTCTCACTCTTGCTCACAGCACCTTCGTTTTTGGCTGGAGGAGGGCCCCCTGTATCTCCTGTTTTTCTTTCTCTCCCAGGACTGCCTGGGCAGATATCACCTTCCCACCTTTTGTCCTTTTCGGATTTGTGGAGTTGACTAGGAAAGGTTCTCCCCTGGGAAACTGACTTATGAATTAAAGCAAACTCATCAGCTAGAACGGCTGCTTGCCGGGCTCTCTGAACCTGCTACTCTTCTACATGGGTCTTTATGGACAGTGGGAGAGAGTTTTTAAATTCCTCTAACAGAATTACTTCTCTGAGATTCTCATAGCTGAGCTGTACTTTAACAGCCCTCAGCCACTGGTCAAAAGACAGCCGCTTACTTCTTTCAAACTCCAGATAAGTTTGATTAGCTTGCTTCTTGAGGGTTCTAAACTTTTGGCGATAGGCTTCAGGTACTAATTCATATGCCCCAAGGATAGCATTTTTGGTCAGTTCATAATTTGATGAACTCTCATCTGGCAACTGGAAATAAACTTCATGGGCTTTTCTGGTTAGCTTGCTTTGTAATAAAAGAGACCAGGTCTCAGCTGGCCATTTTAGCTGCCTTGCCATTTCTCAAAGGACAAAAAAAAAATGCCTCCACACCTTCCTCATTGAATTTTCGGATTAGATGAGCTAGTTTTAACAATTCTGTACCCAGCCCTGAATTACGCTCCTCTATATTAGCCATGCTTTCACTGGGGTTACTCTGTTGCCCCCCAGTTAACTCAAGCCGCTTCAACTCTCTTTCTTCACCTTCTTTCTGGAATATTCTTTCTCTCTCTCTCTCCTGTCTCTCTCTCGTTCCTTCTGGAAGGCTCTCTCTTTCTCCCTCTCCTGTCTCTCTCTCGTTCCTTCTGGAAGGCTCTCTCTTTCTCCCTCTCCTGTCTCTCTCTCATTCTCTTCCCCAGTCTTCTAATTCAAGTTTCTTTTGTTCCAATTGTATCTTTGCTAGCAATACCCTGTCTGGGTCTACTTCTAACACTGCTTCTGCTTCTTCAGATTCAAGGGAAAAATGGTTGGTCACTAGCCTTAGGAGTTCAGACTTTCTAGCTTTGCATGTACTGTGATCCCACACTGCTCAGCCAAATTCCTCAACTCCTCCATTGACAGTGCTTTTAACTTATCCCAAGTTACTTCACCCTGGCTTGGAGAACTACTAACTTCAGTTGTAGACATCACACACAACAACAAGAAAACCTGTTTTAATCTTGCTCTTTTTTGATTGGGAACAATTTGGCTTCCCACTTCCAATTTCTCTCGTTTGTCTGTGGGTAAAATTCCGTACTCCAGCACCCAAATTTCTATTACAACCAGGTGAGAAAGAGGTCTAGGGTTCCCTTTCTGCCTTCACCTGGTCTTACTGTAACAGGGTTTAATTTTAAACACACCGTGTTTTAGCCCCCCCCCTTGGTAAATCCTTGTTCACCATTTTCCAATTATAAGGCAAAGAAATGAGCACAAACAGTCTTTCTTATGTTTAAAGAAGAAAAGCAAAATTTATTAAACTTAAACTCTAATTCGGTTAACGCCTATGGATACACAACGCCCCCACGCTAGCATGTATATGTGATACACACATGCAGATAAGGACAGAAAAGAGCAGAAGAAAAAACTAAAGAGGAAAGGTTTGAGGCAATCTCTGAAGAGGGTTTTTTGTTCCTGTGCTTCAAGCTCACTGTAGAGTCCTTGATTGAAGATATGGACTTGCTTTTTGTTGGGGCCTAGTATTCTTCTAAAAACTTGTTCACTGTAGGAAATATTTCTCTCTCTTGGGGTTCACGTCTCTTTAGTGGGTTTTGGAGTTCTGTGAGAAAGAGATGGGAGCAGAGAGGCAGAGAGGAGGTCTGCTTCAATCCAGGAGACAAGAGCTTTCTGCCAGTTCAAACACTGTCTCTACAATTTAAAACTCCCCAAGTTGGCCTGCAGGGTGGTCATATGACCAACTGGTTTGACCAGGTTGGTTGTGTGTATTGTATGGGAGCAGGGGATAGCTCCTTTGTTCCAACACTGTTTGCGAATATGCAAAAATGTCTTTCCGGCCAGGGGCCTGGCAAATCCTTATAACAGGCCTTCTCTTCTTCCCAGTAACAATTTGAAATTTAATGTCCATGTGGAAAAATTAATGTGCCTCATTCTAAGCAGGTGGGGGCCTGCATGACAATACAGTTGAGTTTTTTCCGTAATTGCGATCCACCAGTCATTTTGGATGTTCCTCAGTTTACATTGAAGGGTGCTGCATGCTTGACGATAGGCTGTCTTTTTCTCTTGGCTGGCTGGCTGAGCCAGGTGAGTCTGATGAGCTGACATTTTTATTTTTAGCAGAACTTGAATTTCCTTGTCAATTTCATCAAACCAGTCCCTATACTTCCTGGTGCTGGGTCTGATGACCAGGTTGGAAGTATCCAGTACTGCAGCTTTGATGTGTTCCCAGAGTTCTTCTGGAGTGGAATCAGCAGTGAGATCAGGATGTTCCAATCTAGTCTGTGAGGTTGCTTGATATCTATCTCTGCAAGATGAGGTTTGCAGGTTGCTGATTTGAAATTTCTTTGATGGGTTGTTTCTTGGCCTCTTCTTGGGTTCAGGCTTGAAGTGGAAGTTCAGCATTGAATGAACGAGCCAGTAGTCTGTATGACAGTCAGCACTGGGCATGACTCTAGTATGCAGGATGTTCTTTAGGTCACGCTGGTGGACCATGATGTAATTTATCAGGTGCCAGTGTTTAGAGTGGGGATGCATCCATGTGGTCTTGAGGCGATCTTTTTGTTGAAAGAAGGTGTTGGTTATGGACAGCTGCATTTCTGCACAGAGTTCCAAGAGTAAACATCCATTTTCATTACAGTTTCCAACTCCATGGTTTCCGAGCATTCCCTTCCATGCCAGGCTGTCGTGGCCCACTCTGGCATTGAAATCACCAAGGACGGCAATTTTGTCCTTGAGGGGGGAATTCTGGATGAGTTCTTGGAGGTCTGTGTAGAACTTATCTTTGTCAGCTGGGTTAGCCTTCAGGGTTGGAGCATAAATACTGATGAGAGTTGCATGCTGCTGGTCTTGGAGGGGCAGGCGCAGGGACATGATGTGTTCGGAATGGCCGATTGACAGGCTTGAAAGTTTAGTGGTGATAGTCTTCTTCACCCTGAAGCCGACACTGAAGAGATGTCGTTCACCTTGAGGTCTACCTGACCAATAGAGGGTGTAGCCAGTGTTGTGTTCTGTTAGATTGCCTTGCTCCGAGAAGCTGACCTCACTCAGGGCCACTATATCAATGTTTACTCTGGCTAGCTCATGGGTCACCAGGGCTAAGCCACGTTGGGGGTGGCTGTTGTCACCAGAGTCGAGCATTGTTCTCACGTTCCAGCAGTGAGTTTCAGAATTTTTCTTCTTTTCCTACCTTTTGAAGTGAGGTTAGGAGTTCGCGTTTTCTTCTCTGTCTTGTCCTAGTTTGGCTGCATTAAGAGATGCCTGTTGACCGCGGCAAGCCAACTGGGTGGTAGGGAGACGAGCATTTGTTTAGGCCACCTTTTCTAGGCCCCTCTCCAATTTCAGAGCAAGCAGTGCTGTCCGTCAGAAAGGCTGCTTGGTCGCTCAGGGTGCTACCGGCTGATGATGTCGTCTCGAGGTCATCAAAACAAAAAATATCCTGAGCCGCCTGCATGTAGGATTGGAACTGCGGCTGCCAGTGCCATCTTACACCTGCCGTTTTCACCCCTTTCCCGTTGCTACAGGACATACTTGTTGAGTTATAGTTGGGGTGGATGGATTTCCTTCTGCCTGCGCAGTGCTGCTTTAAGGTGGAGTACAGTTTGCGCTGACTGGAGCTCATCTGTCGTGGCCCAGTGAACTGGGATGGCAGCAGCGAGGTCTCCAAGCTGTAGGTTTGGTTTCAGAGTTTCCCTCTGCTGGGTGGGTTGCGATTAAGGCTTGAAGGGACCCTCCTTCCCTTGCTAATATCCAGAGCTGGTATACCAACAATCGTAGTCCACACAGTACAGTGTGGTACACCTTTGGTCCAGAACATGATGGCCACTTGAACTGCTGGGAATCCTTCCGCCCTGGCTGTTACCTTCATCAAGAAAGACTTCTGCCCAGGTGGTGTCATGGTCAGCATTTCTCCCCTCACTACATTTCGTCTGTCAGCTGAGACGGTGTACCGGGGTGTGGTGCTTGGAGCCAGCAGTGAGAGCTGGGTGTAGATGAGGACCAGTGATTCCAGCCCATCCTACAAATAGGATGCTGCTGATTGAAAATACAATGGTACTAACTCTATCTGAACACCCCATACACTACTTTAAAGGTGCTATATAAATGCAAGTTGTTGTTGCGTTTGTTCACGAGAAAGAACAATTTGCCTGCTTCAAAATTTGACAATTTATTCCCTTAATCTTTCTCACCTCACCTCTTGAGTTCAGCTCTTTTGTCCATGTTTGAACCAAGGCTGTAATGAGGTCAGGAGCTGAGTGGCCCTGGCGGAACCTAAACTGAGCGTCACTGAGCAGGTTATTGTTAAGCAAGTGCCGCTTGATGGCACTGTTGATGACACCTTCCATCACTTTACTGATGATTGAGAGTAGGCTAATGGGGTGGTAGTTGGCTGGGTTGGACTTGTTCTGCTTTTTGTGTACAGGACATACCTGGGCAATTTTCCACGTTGCAGGGTAGAGACCAGTGTTGTAGCTGTACTGGAACAGCTTGGCTAGGGGCGCGGCAAGTTCTGGAGCACAGGTCTTCGGTACTATTGCCGGAATATTGCCAGGGCCCTTAGCTTGTGCAGTATCCAGTGCCTTCTGTCATTTGGTATGACACGGTGTGACTCGAATTGACTGAAGTCTGGTATCTGTGATGCTGGGGACTTCAGGAGGAGGCTGAGATGGATCATCAACTTGGCACTTCTGTCTGAAGATTGTTGCAAATGCTTCAGCCTTATCTTTCGCACTGATGTGCTGGGCTCCCCCATCATTGAGGATGGGGATATTTGTGGAGCCACCACCTCCAGTTAGTTGCCTAATTGTCCACCACCATTCACGGCTGGATGTGGCAGGACTGCAGAGCTTAGATCTGATCCGTTGGTTGTGGGATCGCTTAGCTCTGTCTATCGCACGCTGCTTACGCAGTTTGGCATGCAGATAGTCCTGTGTTGTAGCTTCACCAGGTTGACACCTCATTTTGAGGTATGCCTGGTGCTGCTCCTGGCATGCCCTCCTGCACTCTTCATTGAACCAGGGTTGGTCTCCTGGCTTGATGGTAATGGTAGAATGAGGAATATGCCGGGCCATGAGGTTACAGATTGTGGTTGAGTACAATTCAGCTGCTGCTGATGGCCCACAGCGCCTCATGGATGCCCAGTTTTGCATTGCTAGATCTGTTCAAAATCTATCCCATTTAGCACGGTAATAGTGACACACAACACGATAGACGGTATCCTCAATGTGAAGGCAGGACTTCGTCTCCACAAGGACTGTGCAATGGTCACTCCGACAAATACAGTCATGGACAGAAGCATCTGCGGCAGGCAGATTGGTGAGGATGAGGTCAAGTATGTTTTTCCATCGTGTTGGTTCCCCCACCACCTGCAGCAGACCCAGTCTAGCAGCCTTAGGTTCCTCTCTCAGTTCCTCTCTCTCACTAAACCCTGTATTCCCCAACATTTCTGGTGTGATATTTGTCCTCCTTTGTGAAGACAGAACCAAAGTGTGCATTTAGTTGGCCAGCCATTTCTTTATTCCCCATTATAAATTCCCCTGCTTCTGACTGTAAGGACGAAAACAGACACAGAAACAGGCACACAGACAGGAACACAGACAGACACGCAGACAGGCATGGAAACAGGTACACAGACAGGCATGGAAACAGGCACACAGACAGGCACGGAAACAACCCCACAGACAGGCACGGAAACAGGCACACAGACAGGCACGGAAACAACCCCACAGACAGGCACGGAAACAGGTACACAGATAGGCATGGAAACAGGCACACAGTCAGGCATGGAAACAGGCACACAGACAGGCATGGAAACAACCCCACAGACAGGCATGGAAACAGGCATACAGACAGGCACGGAAACAGGCACACAGACAGGCATGGAAACAACCCCACAGACAGGCATGGAAACAACCCCTCAGACAGGCATGGAAACAGGCACACAGACAGGCATGGAAACAACCCCACAGACAGGCATGGAAACAGGCACACAGACAGGCATGGAAACAGGCACACAGACAGGCATGGAAGCAACCCCACAGACAGGCATGGAAACAACCCCACAGACAGGCATGGAAACAGGCACACAGACAGGCATGGAAGCAACCCCACAGACAGGCATGGAAACAACCCCACAGACAGGCATGGAAACAGGCACACAGACAGGCATGGAAGCAACCCCACAGACAGGCATGGAAGCAACCCCACAGACAGGCATGGAAACAGGCACACAGACAGGCATGGAAACAGGCACACAGACAGGCATGGAAGCAACCCCACAGACAGGCATGGAAACAACCCCACAGACAGGCATGGAAACAGGCACACAGACAGGCATGGAAACAGGCACACAGACAGGCATGGAAGCAACCCCACAGACAGGCATGGAAACAACCCCACAGACAGGCATGGAAACAGGCACACAGACAGGCATGGAAACAGGCACACAGACAGGCATGGAAGCAACCCCACAGACAGGCATGGAAACAACCCCACAGACAGGCATGGAAACAGGCACACAGACAGGCACGGAAACAGGCACACAGATAGGAACGCAGACAGGCACACAGACAGGCATGGAAACAGGCACACAGACAGGAACGCAGGCAGGCACACAGACAGGCATGGAGACAGGTACGGAAACAGACACAGAGACAGGCACACAGACAGGCATGCACTCACTCTCGCACACAGAACCCATTCCAAAGTTCTCAATTTCCCATGTCACTAATTATCAACCTCTTTGTAGCATCTCTGTGTGAGATTAACAAAGCAGTGGCACAGGTGCTGAATCTTGGCCAATTTTAAGCTGTATCAACAAGCAACAGTGTTGGAATGTTTCCAAACCAGATTCACTCAGGAGCATTCGAAACCCGGGAAGTTTCTGTCCTATTGGGTCTACATTGGATTTGAAAGTAATAGACTCTTGAAGAGAGAGGACAATGTGCTAACCCATTGTCCCAACTTGAAGGGCCGAATGGCCTGCTCCTGCTCCTATTTTCTGTGTTTCTATGTTAATGCCCAAAAATAAGTAGACACACAACACAGGGGTACAATTCTGCACTGTTTATACACTATCAACGCTGAGTGCCTGGGATGCTTGCACATCTGCTCTCCAGCATTGTTAAGGGTATTGGGATGGGCTCTAGAAATGTGAGACTGATCAAATGCTTTAAGGGAAACTGGCCTGAAGGGAAAGGGGATCCATTTTTAACTCTTTTTTTAATCACATTTCATCGGCAATGTGAATCCACTTACAGTAGGATTGACAACTTGGTTGAAGACGTAAGTTTTAAGGAATGTCTTAAAGGAGGAGAGATGGATAGAGAGGTGGAGAGATTTAGGGAGCGAATCCCAGAGCTTAGGGCCCAGGCAGCTGAAGGCACGGCCGTCAAAGGCAGGGCGAAAAAAATCAGAGTTGTAGAAGAGGCCAGAATTAGAGGAGCGCAGAGATCTTGGAAGATTGTAGTGTCAGAGGCGATTTCAGAGATAGAGAGGAAAAAGGCCAAGGAGGGATTTGAAACAAGAATGAGAATTTTAAAATGTAGGTCAAGTCAACTTATTTATTAAGCGCACACTCCAATAGTGAGTGCACAGGTTGAATGAAGTGTAGCACTGTAGTGTGAATCAAATCAATCTCAAGATATACACCAGCTGGCTCTGCATAATACTGCTCGTAGGCTTTTTCTACAAATATTAATAACTCATGTCCACAACCGAGACGAACCAGGATATCTTATAACAATGAACTATGCCTACCTTTGTCTTCAGCCAGTCATTACTTATCTAATTATAATAACATTTTATTTCTGCGCAAGGAAGTGAAACTTAAATTCCTGATTCATCCAGGAACATTTGAGAAAACTTTGATCACCATCTATTGTACAATAAAACTGGGTAAATTTTAAGCCTTGTACAGCTAGGTTCTGTTGGTTGCCTTTGGCTCTGTGTCAAAAGGTTACAAAGTAGCTCAAACTTCCATTTGACAATTTGATGGTATAACCCACACTGGCAATGTCAGTGGTGCTGTATTTTGATAAGACTTTGAACTGAAGGGAGATGTACAGTGGTGTTCCCCATGGTTCAGTATGAGGACCACTGCTGTTTTTGACATACATTAATGACTTGGCTTGATGGATACAGGCCTCAAATTGGAAATGTCTGGAAGGCACAAAACATGAAGTGTAGTAAAAAGTCAGAAATTTGAGTGGGACATGGACAGGACAGTGAAATGGGTGGGCACATGACAGACGACATTTTATTGCAGAAAGGTGTGAGGTGATATATATTTTGGAAGGAAGAATGAGGAGAAACAATACATGCTAAATGGTACAGTTTTAAAAGGGTTACAAAAGTCAATAAACCGGGGGGTGTTTGTACACTAATCTTTGAAGGTGGCAGGTCAGGTTGATAAAGCAGTTAATAAAGTATGTGGGATCCCGGGCTTTATAAATAGAGGCACAGAGTACAAAAGTCAGGAAATTAAACTAAATCGTTATAAAATACTAGTTCGGCCTCAGCTGGAGTACTGTGCCCAAGTGAGGGCACCACACTTTAGGAAGGGTGTGAAAACGTTGGAAAAGGTGCAGAAGAGATTTATTGGAATGACTCCGGGGATGAGGGATTACAGTGATGTAGATAGACTGGAGAAGCTTGGTTTGTTCCCTTTCAAGCAGAGAAGGCTAAGAGAAGATTTGATAGAGGTGTTTAAAATCATGTAGGGTTTAGACAGAGTAAATAAAGAGAAACTGTTTCCAATGGTTTAAGGGTCGCTAACCAGAGGACACAGATGTAAGGTGATTGGCAAAAGAACCCAGAGGCAACATGAGGAAAAACCTTTTTAAGGAATATGTGTTAGGATTTGGAATGCACGGCCTGATAGGGAGATGGAAACAGATTCAATAGAAGCTTTCCAAAGGGATTTTGATAAATGTTTGAAGGGGAAACATTTTCAGGGATATGGGGAAAGAGTGGAGCTAACTGGATTATTTATTTATTGATTTAGAGATACAGCACTGAAACAGGGCCTTCGGCCCACCGAGTCTGTGCCGACCATCAACCACCCATTTATACTAATCCTACATTAATCCCATATTCCTACCACATCCCCACCTTCCCTCAATTCTCCTACCACCTATATTAGGGCCAATTTACAATAGCCAATTTACCTATCAACCTGCAAGTCTTTGGCTGTGGGAGGAAACCGGAGCACCCGGCCAAAACCCACGCAGACACAGGGAGAACTTGCAAACTCCGCACAGGCAGTACCCAGAATTGAACCCGGGTCGCTGGAGCTGTGAGGCTGTGGTGCTAACCACTGCACCACTGTGCCGCTCCAAATGAGCTAGCATAGACTTGATGGGTCAAATTGCTTCCTTCTGTGCTGTACTATTCTATGATTATGTGATTCTATGAAGTCATATATGATGGTTTAAATATAGAAATAGAAGTTATGGCTTGAAAATCTCCTGGCAGGGTTTGAAGAGCAGCGAGCTCTCCCGGTGTCTGAACCAACATTCCTCCCATAGTCTGGAACACCAATAAAACAGATTACCTGGTCCATCACCTCATTGTTGTCTCTGGCATCTTGCTGTACATAAATAAAATGTCTCCTGTGTTTGCCTGTATGAAACAATTACTGCAATGCAAGGTAATTCACTGTGTAAAGCCTTTATATACTTTTCTGAAAGATGTGATTAGGTGTTTCATGAAGGCAGTTATTTCTTTTAATCTTGTCTTACACAATGTTAAGTGTTCCATCAAAATCTCATTACCTGGTCATTCTGTTAGTGGGATCTTGCTGTGCACAACATAGCTCCCACTTTAATAACAATCACTGCATGTCAAAGTGTGTGCGAATGTTTTGGGTTGTTTCTGAGAGACATGGCAGATCGATGCATAAATGCTCCTTTTTGTCATACTATAGGAGCGTCACAACTTAAGAAAAACAAGATTAAAGTGTCAAAGAAATCAATGCAAAGTTTCTCAAACAATTGCTCATTTCTAAGGAAAAGCTGAGAAAATCAAATGGAAGCAAAGTTGTGTTTAGGACCAGTCTCCTGATCTCTCTCATGTATGAAGCATTTTTTCCCACTACTTTTAATTCCAGCCTCTTTTCTTTCCTCGCCAATTCAGCCCCATGCCCTCCTGACCTCTGACCCCTGAACTCCGACCCCCCTCTTCCAAAGGTACTGATACACTGGGGTACAGTTCTACAGACAACAGCCATGTTCTGGTGCCTTGCTGAAGCTCTCGCTCCTCCTCTGTGAATCTGAACTGCTTCAACGTGCATTTAGATAGCATCTTTAGCATCCTAAAACCTCCCAAGGTGCTTTACAGAAACATTATCAAACAGAATTTGATACCAAGCCACATAAGGGCATATTTGTGCAGGTGACAAAATGCTTTGCTTAAGAGGTAGGTTTTAAGGAGCGTCTTAAAGGAGGAGAGAGATTCCCAGAGGTGGAGAGGTTTAGTGAGAGAATTCCAGAGCTTAGGGCCCAGATGGCTGAAGGCACAGCCGCCAAAGGAAGGGCAAAGCAAGTGGGGGATGCACAAATGGCAAGAATTGGAGGAAAACAGAGATGCAGGGATGGAGAAGGTTGCAGAGATAGGGAGGGGGCGAGGCCATAGAGTGATTTGAACACAATATTGTGAATTTTAAAAATGAGCTACTGGTAGACTGGGAGCCAATGTAGGTCAGCAAGCACAAATATGATGGGTGAACAGGACTTGGTGTGGGTTAGAATATGGTGAGCAGAACTTCCAATTTACCATAGAAGAGATAACTGTATAGCAATTAGACATCCTAGCTTCGAAGAGACACATCAAGGTACGTACAGCTGCATCTTAGTGGCAGAATAATACAGTACGCATCATTTGGTTATAATGGGCTGATCACAGGGCACCACATCCTCTGATGCACTAAAAAACTTTCTAATGATGTTAGAGAAACACACGTGAGGCAATCCAAAGTTACTTTTACACATGCATAGCTGCACCAGGCATAATCTAAAGAAGGAATCACCGCATCTGTAATGAGATACAGCCCACTTTCTTAACATGCCATTCAGCAAAAAAGACAATAAAATGATTTCACTGAATGTGGAAGCTTTCCAGCTTAATGGGAACTGGAGTACCAACCTATGGATTCTCATCCAGTCCTATTGTAACTCAGTTGTCAAACAAATTATTAAAAAAAGGTTCAGGCCTTATTTGAAGACAACTAAGCTGAAAATCGAGGGTCTGAAATAGGGGTCATGATAGCTGAGCTCTGTGAAAGTCTTGTGACGATTTTTTTCAGCTTAAAGTGCAACTTGGATCTCTCATGAGTTCAAAGGGAAGATATCTCACTGACAGCTGTCTGATTTAAGTGGAATTTAGAATCTAGACTTTCAGGATAACCCTCTGGGACACTTAAATAGGCTAAATGTCAAGCTTTCAAGGGTTATAAACAAGTAACAGATTTTGAATTGAAGTATCTCTCTGAGATTTATCGGCACAACCTCTTCTCCTGTAAGGTGGCATCAAGGTATATTGACACATATTGGAGGGGGATCTGTTTGATCCTCTTGCTTCTGCTGAATTGTTAATCACTCTTGAAATGTCCCATGAGAGAAGGAGTTGAGATAATCTTATAGTGTCTCCTACAGGCTTCCCATGCACAACCTCTTGCAGAAGTTGGTAGCAATCTTGCCTCTGGGTCAGAAGAATGTGGGTTCAAGTTCGACTCAAGTTCTAGACCTGAGCACATAACCTAAGCTGACAGTCCAGGGCTGTATTGAGGGAGTGCTGCACTGCTGGAGGACCCTTCATTTGGATGTGACATTGACCTGAGGCCTCATCTGCCCTCTCAGGTGGGCTTAAAAGATCCCATGGCACTATTTGGAAGGAGAGACGGGGACTTCTCATTGGATCCCTCAACCAACAGGGGAAAAAAAACTATTATCTGGTCCTTGTCACATTGCTGTTTGTGAGAACTTGCTGTGTGTGTAAGTTGTCTGCCACATTTTCGACATTACAACAGTGACTACACCTCAAAAGGTACTTTAAAAAATGGCTGGTAAGCACTTCTGAGTTATGTAAGGCATTTCACGAGTTTCTTTTTATATTTTTTTTTAGCACTGAAACAGGCCCTTCGGCCCACCGAGTCTGTGCCGACCATCAACCACCCATTTATACTAATCCTACACTAATCCCATGTTCCTACCAAACATCCCCACCTGTCCCTATATTTCCCTACCACCTACCTATACTAGTGACAATTTCTAATGGCCAATTTACCTATCAACCTGCAAGTCTTTTGGCTTGTGGGAGGAAACCGGAGCACCCGGAGAAAACCCACGCAGACACAGGGAGAACTTGCAAACTCCACACAGGCAGTACCCAGAATCGAACCCGGGTCCCTGGAGCTGTGAGGCTGCAGTGCTAACCACTGTGCCACTGTGCCGCCCTCCAGTTAATAAAACAGACCTGGTTGGAGACCATCAAAAGAAAAAAAAATGGAGTCGGTACTCGCCCTCTGGAGAAACCAAAAAATACCCTTTATTTTGTCACTTTTCTCTCTAACGTTTCTCCTAAATGCTGAGATAGGATTCCCTCCAATGCCTCATCCTATGGGGGAACTTTTCTCATCTGAGTAAGAGAAGTACGAAGATTAATCTGCTCAGGTTATGGACTCAAGCAGGTCATGTCTTGATACTTTGAACTTGACAATGTTGCTGTATAGTAATCTATTTCATCTGTGGGACCAACAGCCCTAGTCATCTCATTGAAATGTATAAAATTCTTGACAGGGTAGAGTCTAAGAGGTTGTTTCCCCTGGGTAGAGAATCCAGAACTAGGGGTCGTAGGCTGAGGATAAGGAGTTGGCCATTTAGGACTGAGATGAGGAGACATTTCTTTGCTCAAAGGATTGTCTACCCCAGAGAGTTGTGGATGCTCAGTTGATGAGTATATTCAAGATTGTGAATGATAGATTTTTGGGCATTAAAGGAATCGAGAGATATGAGGATCAAGCAGGAACATATGAACATAAGAATTAGGAGCAGGAGTGGATCACTCGGCCCCTCGAGCTTACAATCAACAAGATTGTAACCTCAACTCCACATTCCCACCTACCCCCATAAGCTTTCACCCCCTTGCTAATCAAGAATCTATCTACCTCTGCCTTAAAAATATTCAGATTCTGCTTCCACTGCCTTTTGAAGAAACGAGTTCCATCAAGACCCACGACCCAAGAGAGAAAAAAATTCTCCTAATCTCTGTCTTAAATGGGTGACCCCTTATTCTTAAACAATGACCACTAGTTCTAGATTCTCCCACAAGAGGAAACATCCTTTCCACATCCACCCTGTCAAGACCCTTCAGATCTTATATGTTTCAATCACAAAGTTTGCAAGTTCTCCCTGTGTCTGCGTGGGTTTCCGCCGGGAACTCCGCTTTCCTCCCACCTCCAAAGACTTGCAGGTTGATAGGTAAATTGGCCATTGTAAATTGCCCCTAGTGTAGGTAGGTGGTAGGAGAATGGTGGGGATGTGGTAGAGAATATGGAGTTAATGTAGGGTTAGTATAAATGGGTGATTGTTGGTCGGCACAGACTCGTTGGGCCAAAGGGCCTGTTTCAGTGCTGTATCTCTAAATAAAGAAATAAAGTTGCCTTTTACTCTTCTAAACTCGAGCAGATGGAAGCCTAGCCAACTTTCCTTCATAAGACAACCTGCCCGTTCCAGGTATTAGTCTAGTAAATTTTCTCTGAACTGCTTCCAACGCATTTACATCCTTCCTTAAATAAGGAGACCAATATTATACACAGTACTCCAGATATGGTCTCACCAATGTCCTGTATAACTGTAGCATAGCCTCATTACTTTTGTATTCAATTCCTCTTGCAATAAATGATAACATTCTATAACCTTTCCTAATTTCATGCTGTACCTGCAAACTAACCTTCTGGATTCATGCACTAGGACACCCAGATCCCTCTGCATCTCAGAGCTCTGCAATTTCTCACCATTTAGATAATATGTTTCTTTTTTATTCTTCCT
Organism: Heterodontus francisci; assembly: GCF_036365525.1. Taxonomy (NCBI): domain Eukaryota; kingdom Metazoa; phylum Chordata; class Chondrichthyes; order Heterodontiformes; family Heterodontidae; genus Heterodontus; species Heterodontus francisci. The sequence continues at coordinate 113,419,952 of NC_090382.1, forward strand.
GCCAAAATGGACAATTTCACATTTCCCCACATTATACTCCATATTCCAGATCTTTACCCACTCATTTAACCTATCTATCTCCCTTTGTAGCCTCCTTATATTCTCTTCACAACTTACTTTCGTACCCATATTCGTGTCATCAGCAACTTTAGCAGTCATGTCTTTGGTCCCTTCATCTAAGTCATTTATATAATTTGTAAAAAGTTGAGGCCCCAGCACGTATCCCTGTGGCACACCACTTGTTACATCTTGCCAACCAGAAAATGACCCATTTATGCCTACTCTCTGTTTCCTGTTAGCTAGCCAATCCTCTATCCATGCCAATATGTTACCCATTATACCATGAGCTTTTAATTTCTAGAATAACTTTGATGTGGCACCTTATCAAATGCCCTTTGGAAATCTACGTTTAGTACATCCACCGGTTCCCCTTTATCCACAGCACATATAACTTCTTCAAAGAACTCCAATAAACTAGTTAATCATGATTTTCCTTTCAGAAAACCATGTTGACTCTGCCTGATTACCTTGAATTTTTCTCAGCGCCCTGATATAATGTCTTTAACAATAGCTTCTAACATTTTCCCCATGACAGATCTTAAGCTAACATGCCTGTATTTTACTGCTTTCTGTCTCCCTCCCTTTTTGAATAAAGGAGTTATAGTCCCAGTATATCAATTGAATGGAATCTTCCCGAATCGAGGGAAATTTGGAAAATTAAAACCAACGCATCAACTATCTCACTAGCCACTTCTTTTAAGAGGAAAGTAGAGTTGATGTCGAAGTTCATCCATGATCTTGTTAAATGATGCTGCAGGCAGGAGCAGCAATATGGCCTTCTCCTGCATGTATTCCTTATATTCTTACAAGATAACTCAGGATTGAATGTAGGTCAATCGAGTTGAGAGTCTTTTAAATTCAATGTAAGTTTGTAAGACAAATCTCTTAAGCACCACTGATTGCAACAAAAAAGCATGCAATACAGATTTTCTACCACTTGATGTGGCTAATGGCTTTAGAAAAACAACACTATTGAATCCTTACAATACAAGACAGCTAATGGCAGTGAGGTTATAGCTGGGAATTGAATTCCATTCACTGAGACACTGCAAACACACTGTGCATCTATCACGAATAGGCCCAGATTTCAAGGTAGAACTAATGATTGGCATTCTTCCATCTGCAAGAAATGATGGGAATGCAGCCTCAGAGCTTTGGTCAAGTCAGATGAGGCGAAGAGAAAAAGCTGAAGCATTTGTGACCATTTTCAGCCTGAAGTGCTAAGTGGATGATCCATCCTGGCCTGCTCCTAAGGTCCCCAGCATCACACATGCCAGTCTTCAGTCAAGTCAAATCACTCCATGTGATATCAACAAACAGCTGAAGGCACTGGATGCTGCAAAGACTATGGTCCTGACAACATTCTGGCAATAGCACTGAAGACTTGTGCTGCAGAACTAGCCGCATCACCAGTGAAGGTGTTCTGGTACAGCTACAACAATAGCATTTATCCGGCAATATGGAAAATTGCCCAGGTATGTCCTGTCCACAAAAAGCAGGAAAAATCCAACCCAGCCAATTACCGCCCCATTATACTACTCTTGACCATCAGCAAAGTGATGGAGGTCGTCATCGACAGTGCTATCAAATGCCACTTAAACAGCAACAACCTAGTCACTGATGCTCAGTTTGAGTTCCGCCACAACTACTCGGCTCCTGACCTCATTACAGCCTTGGTCCAAACATGGACTAAAGAGCTGAACTCTAGGGGTGAGGTGAGAGTGATTTCCCTGATATCAAGGCAGCATTTGATCAAGTATGGCATCAATGAGCCCTATCAAAACTGGAGTCATCAGGAATCAGGAGGAAAACTCTCCACTGGTTAGAGTCATACCTAGCACAAAGATTGTGGTTGTTGGAGGCCAATCATCTCAGCCCCAGGACATCACTGCAGGGATTCCTCAGGGTAGTGTCCTAGGCCCAACCATCTTCAGCTGCTTTGTCAATGACCTTCCCTCCATCATAAGGTCAGAAGTGGGGATGTTCAGCATCATTCGCAACTTTTCAGATACTGACGCAGCTCGTGTCCATAAGCAGTCAGACCTGAACAACATTCAGGCTTGGGCTGATAAGTGGCAAGTAACATTTGTGCCACACAAGTGCCAGGCAATGACCATCTCCAACAAAAGAGAATCTAACCATCTCCCCATGACATTCAACGGCATTGCCATTGCTGAATCCTCTCCTATCAACAGCTTGGGGGTTACCATTGACCAGAAATTGAACTGAACCAGCTACATTAATACTATGGCTTCAAAAGCAGGTCAGAGGCTGGGAATTCTGTGACGAGTAACCCAGCTCCTGATTTTCCCAAAGCCTGTCCACCTTCCACAAATCAGAAGTCAGGAGTGTGATGGAATACTCTCCACTTTCCTAGATAAGTGCAGCTCCAACAAAACTCAGGAAGCTCGGTACCACCCAGGACAAAGCAGCCCACTTGATCGGCACCCCATCCACCACCTTAAGCATTCACTCCCTCTACCATCGAGCACAGTGGCAGCAGTGTGTACCATTTACAAAATACACTACAACAACGCACCAAGGCTCCTTCGACAGGACCCTCCAAACCCGCAACCTCTACCACCTAGAAGGGCAAGGGCAGCAGACACATGGGAACACCACCACCTGCAAGTTCCCCTCCAAGTGACACACCATCCTAACTTGGAACTATATCGCCGTTCCTTCACTGTCGTTGGATCAAAATCCTGGAACTCCCTTCCTAACAGCACTGTGGGTGTACCTACCCCACATGGACTGCAGCGGTTAAAGAAGGCAGCTCACCACCACCTTCTCAAGGGCAATTCGGGATGGGCAATAAATGCTGGCCTCACCAGCGACACCCACAACCCATGAAACAAACAAAAATGAAAAAAAACCTGCTGCACTACTGTTGATGTCTGAACAAGCCAATTCCAGAAAGGCAAAGTCTGACGCAAGTGCCACACATGGAATTGTCCCTTGCCGGAAGTGCTGCATGATCTCTGCTTACACCTTGTTTGCTGGGCTGGCATCTGCTTTGGACTTTCTGAAACCACATGTTGTGCTGGTGGCAAATTCCTGCCCACAGCTGGTGTTGCCTTATTTATTTTATTATTTAGAGACACAGCACTGAAACAGGCCCTTCAGCCCACCGAGTCTGTGCTGACCAACAACCACCCATTTATACTAACCCTACATTAACTCCATATTCTCTACCACATCCCCACCATTCTCCTACCACCTACCTACACTAGGGCCAATTTACAATGGCCAATTTACCTATCAACCTGCAAGGCTTGGGCTGTGGGAGGAAACCGGAGCACCCAGCAAAAACCCACGCAGTCACAGGGAGAACTTGCAAACTCTGCACAGGCAGTACGCAGAACTGAACCCGGGTCGCTGGAGCTGTGAGGCTGCGGTGCTAACCACTGTGCCACTGTGCCGCCCTTTGCATCAATCGTTAATGTTTCAGATCAGTGACCTTTCATCAATTGTCATCATCAACTTGAAACGTTAACTCTCTTCCTCTCTCCACTGATGCTGCCAGACCAGCTGAGTATTTCCAGCACTTTCTGTTTTTATTGATGTTTGTCCATGCCCTTTTAGTTAGTCGGCCAAAGTTGGCAGCTGCCTTTCCAATTCGAGTGCTGAACTCTTCATCAAGAGACAGCTTGACTGTCACTGAAGATTCAAGGTAGCAGAATTTGCTGACTGCTTCCAGTGGTGTGTTGTTGCATCTGATCACAGGCAGAGCCACAGCACCTGTCCCATAATTACAGTTGAAAGTGATGGTGAGGGACAATATGACACAGGCATGGGACAGATAATCCATGAGCCTTTGGAGCTGGTCTTCTGTCTGGGGAACTAATGCAGCATCATCAACGTACTCTAATGTTGTACCGTTGTCTTGGCTTTCAGCCTTGATAGGTCTGATCGTGTGTGGAAGTACGCTACTTCCATGTTGGCAGGGAAAGCATAGGTCAGGAGAACAGAGAAAAAGATGCAAAACAGCATTGAGGTTAAATACAGCCCTGTTTCACCTCATTCTTGATCTCAAAACTGTCAGAGGTGGAGCTGTCAAACTGAATGGTGCCATGCACGTTATCATGGAGGACTGTATGAGACTGCAAAGCTTGGGAGGACAACTAATTTTCTCTATTATCTAGTAGCGGCCCATCCTGCTTACAGTGTCAAATGCTTTTGTGAGATCCACAAAAGCAAGACAGAGTAGTGTTTGCTGCTCTCTGCACCTCTCTTGAAGTTGACCTAGGGAGGAGATCACATCTACCATGGATCTGCCTCCTCTGAAGCCACATTGTGCCTCCAGGTATATTCTGTTGACTAGTTGATGGAACCTCTTTTGAGTGACTCTGGCAAAATTAAGAATAACAGTGAGGTTATCAGTGCTCCCAGACATTAAGGAGTAAATTGGACAGCAACTTCCGGCATTCAGATGTGCATGGTTAAACACAGAAATCAGGATGTTGCTATCAGAATGACCCTGCTTCTCCATAAGATTCACGATATCGGTATCTCACTGAGAGAGTCAGCACTCAAAAACATGAAAGGTGTGAAGCTGCGACACTTACCCACCAGTTACCCACTAAACATGCTGGGATAAGTTGGGGCTTGTCCATTCAATTGTAAGTGAATCTTTAGTGCCATGGCACTGAAATTTAACTTTTATGAGAACGGAGTCTCATTCCTTCAGAATTTAATTATTGTTGAGATGTAACAAAAATTAACTTTTTTTTAACTTTTGCTTTCATATATGATTTGGCATTGAATTCAATATTGCAACTTACACTTCCTGTATCAGACTCTGCACTGCTCAGTAATGATGCTTCAATCTGTTTGGTTAAGGGGATACACAGTTGCTTGCCCTGGTCACACCAGGTCCCCGATCTGCTGTAGAGGGTATCATGCTGTTTCTGACTCCTGATGACTGTAAGTCGTCAAACTAAAGCCCACAAAAAGTCTGTGGGCAACTGTAAGCCTGGCAAACGTTGAGTGCCATCCAATTGCTGCTCACCCGCAAAATCTGGGCCAATGAATCATTTATGTACTAAGGGCCAGAAGGATGATGTGCTCTTTCTGGCATTCGTTTCTCCCTTCCTTCCTCTGACTGAGTGATTAATCCGTGCTCATTGCTGTGGCAGCAGGAAGTGTGGAATATTGGAGGAACTAGTTTAGGTTCTGTCATACTACAAGAACAATAATTAACAACGCTAACTACAGCTCACACTTATATAGCACTTTAAATGTAGCAAATGTCCCAAAAGGCTTCACACATACTATGGTGGAACATTTTTGAGCATGAGAAAACTGTGCCTTGCTTTTCAATCCTTTCTCATAACTGCTCTGTATTTCTTCCTTCAACTTCTTGCTCTAGTCGTGCTTGAATTCCTTTTGTTTATTTGCTGTTTCTTCTCTCCCAGTATCATCATTCTGTCTTTGTATCTCCATCTCCTCTCTCTTACCTTTGCATACCTGTCTTTATCTTCTATCAGAGCTGCTGCTGTACACATTTTACACTCTTGTTGTTTCTGCGTCCCTGTGTTTTGCTTTCTCACTATCTGTCTCTCAGCCCGTGCTGTTTCTTGGACAGAATCTCTGTGGTGAAGAGCTCACTCCAGAAATAACTGCAAGTAATTGCCACAGAAGCAATTAATCACATTGCATAAATTATATAACCTACTCCATTTAGAAACTGGCGCAGAGAGTTTGTTCTGGTTCCATGATTAGTGTTCTTGTCCCTGTATCAGAAAGTTGTGTGTTCAAGTTTCACTCCAGAAATTAACACACAACAATCGAGGCTGGCACTTCAGGGGAGTACTGAGGGAGTACTGCACTGCCAAAGATATCGTCTATTCAGATGAGATGTTAAACTGAGGTGTTGTTGTCTCTCTCAGATGGGTGTAAAATATCCCACAGCAATATTTCAAAGAACAGTGTGTGTCTTGGCTAATATTTATCCCTCAATCAACAACAATAAAAACAGGTCCTTATCGTTTTGCTGTTTGTGGGAGTTTGCTGTGCGTAAATTGGCTGCTGTGTTTCCTATCTCTCTCTCTTTGGCCTCCTTATCTCGAGAGACAATGGATATGCACCTGGAGGTGGTCAGTGGTTTGTGAAGCAGCGCCTGGAGTGGCTATAAAGGCCAATTCTGGAGTGACAGGCTCTTCCACAGGTGCTGCAGAGAAATTTGTTTGTCGGGGTTGTTGCACAGATCCGGGAGTCTGAGAGTCACATGGATAGCATGTTCCAGCAGGTGCTCCCCTGCAACTTATGAGTCTGCAGGCAGGGAGGGAATGGGTGACTGCCAGGCAGTCAAGGAGGACCAGGCACGTCATGCAGGAATCCTTGTGTGCATCTTGCTCTCTACCCGGTACTTAATACTGATGTGGGCGATGGCTCCTCTGGGAAGTACAGCCAGAACCAAGGCCACAGTATCATTGGTCTCTCAGCTGTACAGGGAGGGAGGTGGAAGGTCAGGAAGGCAATAGTACAGCTATGGAAAAAGGCAGGTGTCTCTGAGGTCGCAGACATGACTCCAAGATGGTATGTTGCCTCCCTGGTGCCTGGGTCAAAGATGTCAATGAGCAGTTGCAGAACATTCTGAGGGGGAGGGTGAACAGCCAGAGGTCAAGGTCCATAGCGGTACCAATGACAGAGGTAGAAAGAGAGATGAGGTCTGCAGGCAGATTTTAGGGAGCTAGGAAAGAAATTAAAAAGTAGGCCCTCAAAGAGGAGTACTCACAGAGCTGTGCTCTACAGTGCAGATGAATGCATGGGTGAAGTGATGGTGCAGTGGTGCAGGAGGGAGGGCTTTAGATTCCTGAGGCATTGGCACTGGTTCTGGGGGTGGTGGCACTTGTACAAGTTTACACCTCAATAAAGTTGTGATCACTAGCATGTTGGGGAAGTTTCCTGGTGCTGTTGGGGAGGGTTGGTAGTGGGATGGGAACCTGAGTGTGGACACACAAGGGAGAAGAGAAAAGCTGAAAATAGAAGACAGAATATTAGTAAGCAAGTATGGAAAGCAGAGAAAACAAAGGCGAGAAAATAGGAAACAAAGGAGTTGTTTGGTGATTTCAGACATATACTTCAATGTAAGGAGTTTTGGGAATAAGGTAGATGAGCTGAGGTCACAGATAAACATTTGGAAGCATGGTATCAGAGCGATTACTGAATTGTAACTTAAAGAAGGGCGGGAATGGCAGCTCAATATTCCTAGTTACAGGGTTTTCAGATGAGATAGAGAGGAGGATAAAAAGGCAAGTAGCATTGGTTAAAGAAGCAATCACAGCAGTGACGTGAGATGATATGCTAAATGTGTCATCAAATGAGGCTTCATGGGCTGAACTGAGGATCAAAGCAGAGGGAGTATACTCTAGACCCCCAAACAGTCAGAGGTACATAGGCAAATTGCTGTGAAGAGTAGAAACAAGGGGGCTATAAGGTAGGGGATTTCAACTACCTGTGGTTATGGGACAAGGTGTTGCATCTCCAACCATGCTAACTCTAAATAACACCCCACTGGAATAGGTTAGAAAATTTTGCTACCTTGGTTCCACGGTGACAGACAATCTGTCCCTTGATGCAGAGCTTGATACACACATAGGGAAAGCAGCTACCACCTTTGACCGACTCGTGAATCGCACACCAAGCTGACCCTTAGGACCAAGCTGATGGTTTATAAGGCCTGTGTTCTCAGCACCTTGCTATATGGCTGTGATACATGGGTGACTTACAGCTACCAGGAAAGGAAGCTCAATAATTTCCATCTTCACTGTTTGCGTCGCATTACGGGTATATGCTGGCAGGACAAAATCACAAATGTGGCAGTCTTCTCAAAGGCAGAACTCCCAAGTGTATTGGCACAAATCAAACAGAGGTGACTTCTATGGATCGGACACACCCGCTGGATGGAAGATGGTCGCATACCCAAGGACCTTCTGTATGGTGAGGCAGCCAGGGCCAGACGACCAGTGGGGCGTCCAAAGCTCCGCTTCAAAGATGCGTGTAAGCGTGACATGAAGGCCGTAAATGTTGACTAGCGCACTGGGGAGTCACTAGCTGGTGAAAGAGGGAAATGGCGACACATCCTGTGGACTGGTGTGCACTACCATGTTGATCAGTGGCTACAGGAGCGTGGCAACAGGCGCCAACACCAAAAGTAACAACTCACATTGTTACTTGGTAGCTTCATATGCGGCACTTGTGGCAGAAGCTGCCTCTCAAGGATTGACCTTCACAGCCAACAGCAAAGGTGCACCAAGAGAAGACACCCCACCTAAACGGATTGTTTGCTGCGTGTCCATCATTTTTTGTAGATGGAAGGATGCCAACCAATGGTAATTGGGTTAAAATCAATGTAAAACATTTAGAGGGTGCAGAATTCATAAAGAGCAATCAGGAGAACTGTATTAGCTAGTGCACAGAAAGCCCAATAAGAAAAGGAGCAGTTCTGAATTTAGGGAATGAAGTTGGCCAGATGGAAGGGGTATCAGTGGGAGGCCATTTTAGTAGTAACTTAGTATTCATTAGATTTGGCATGTTTATGGAAAAGGGCAAAGATAGGCCAAGTGTAAATTTTGAAATTAGGAAAAGGCCAATTTTACTGCGTGGTCATTTAGCAAAAGTAGACTGGAAACAGTTACTTGAATGTAAATCAGTGTCAGAGCAGTGGAAGTTATTCAAGGAGGAGATAAAGAGGGTTCAGAACAAATATGTTCCCACAATGAAAAAGGGTGGGACTTTGCTGGATGTCAAAGAGCACACAGGAATATGGGGACATAGGAGCAGGAGTAGGCCATTCAGCCCTTTGAACCTGTTCTGCCATTCTAGATCATGGCTGATATTCTACCTCAATGCCATATTCCCGCACTATCCCCATATCCCTTGACGTCATTAGCAACAAGAAATTTCTCGATCTCTGTCTTGAACTTACTCAGTGGCTGAGCTTCCACTACCCTCCCCTCCTCCCTCAATGTGAAACTTACCTCCTCCCCTCTTCCCACCAGTGTTCTGCCTCGGTTCCACAGATGGGGATCGGAAGGCACGGGAGTGCCAGCCAGCGGCACGAGGATCGCACCGGGACAGCTGGCGGGAACGTAAATATAATTAAGCCATTGATTATAATTTATTTACATATTTAAATGGAGGTCCTATCGCTGAGTGGCGGGGGGGGAGGTGGGATGCCACCACGAGGCCTTGCTGTCACCGGCAATATTGAGCCAGGCCCACCCGGCATTGGTGTGCGTGACGGCCCTCCTCCAGTGGCATTTTCCAGCCCCCCAGTCATGACCTCCGACGTCGGGGTTTCTGTAAATTTCAGCCCAATGTTTATTTTTAACCGCCTCTTTACAGGCCGGCAAATAGGTGCAATTAGCGGAAGCTCGCCATGGTGATGGATTTGATCTGCGGGTGTGGCCTATTTTGTGGGCGGGGACAACATCCTTCATGATGTTTTCTTAAACCAGCAGAAGCGATCGCAGAAACTCGATTTGTGCTGGACTGAATTTTTGCTTGAAATTCCGCAATCATTTGTGCAAGTTTGGCGGATTTTGAATGAATTGCGCTGGAACCCAGGAGAAATTCTATGCCCAGATGCAAATATCCCTGGTCCATATTGAGGTGATCATTAGGTATTTCACAATACTCCTGTTGGATCTGTGCCTCCTGTCTATGGAGGTCAGTCTGGTCTCGTATAGCCGAGACGAAGGTCTATGATGATTTTTTTTTATTCATTCATGGGATATGGGCATCACTGTCTAGGACAGCAATTATTGCCCATCCCTAGTTGCCCTTGAGGAGGTGGTGATGAGCTGCCTTCTTGAACCGCTGTAGTCCTCGGGTTGTAGGTACACCCACAGTGCTGTTAGGAAGGGTGTTCCAGGATTTTGACCCAGTGACAGTGAATGAACAGCGATATAGTTCCAAGTCAGGATGGTGTGTGGTTTGGTGGAGAACGTGCAGGTGGTGATGTTCCCATGCATCTGCTGCTCTTGTCCTTCTAGGAGGTAGAGGTCGTGGGTTAGGAAGGTGCTGTCGAAGGAGCCCTGGTGCATTGCTGCAGTGCATCTTGTCGATGGTACACACTGCTGCCACTGCGCATCAGTGGTAAAGGGAGTGAATGTTTGTGAATGGGGTGACAATCAAGCGGGCTGCTTTGTCCTGGATTGTGTTGAGCTTCTTGAGTGTTGTTGGAGCTGCACCCATCCAGGCAAGTGGAGAGTATTCCATCCTGTGCCTTGTAGATGGTGGACAGGCTTTGGGGAGTCAGGAGGTGAGTTACCCGCTCCAGGATTCCTAGCCTCTGACCTGCTCTTGTAGCCACGGTATTTATATGGCTACTCCAGTTCAGTGTCTGGTCAATGGTAACCCCCAGGATGTTGATAGTGGGGGATTCAGCGATCATAATGCCATTGAATGGCAAGGGGAGATGTTTAGATTCTCTCTTGTTTGAGAGTCATTGATTGGCACTTGTGTGGTGAAAATGTTACTTGCCACTTATCAGCCCAAGCCTGGATATTGTCTACGTCTTGCTGCATTTCTACACGGACCGCTTCAGTATCTGAGGAGTCACGAATGGTGCTGAACATTGTGCAATCATCAGCGAACATCCCCACTTCTGACCTTATGACTGAAGGAAGATCACTGATGAAGCAGCTGAAGATGGTTGAGCCTAGGACACTCCCTTGAGGAACCCCAGCAGTGATGTCCTGGAGCTGAGATGATTGACCTCCAACAACCACAACCATTTTCCTTTGAGCTCGGTATGACTCCAACCAGCGGAGAGTTTTCCCCTTGATTCCCATTGACTCCAGTTTTTCTGGGGCTTCTTGATGCCATACTCGGTCAAATGCTGCCTTGATGTCAAAGGCAGTCACTCTCACCTCACCCCTTGAGTTCAGCTCTTTTGTCCATGTTTGAACCAAGGCTGTAATGAGGTCAGGAGCAGAGTGGCTCTGGTGGAACCCAAAATCAGCGTCACTGAGCAGGTTATTGCTAAGCAAGTGCCGCTTGATAGCATTGTCGACGACATCTTCCATCACTTTACTGATGATTGAGAGTAGACTGATGGGGCGGTAATTGGACGGCTTGGATTTGTCCTGCTATTTGTGCACTGGTCATACCTGTGCAATTTTCCACATTGCTTGGTTGATGCCAGTGTTGTAGCTGTACTGGAACAGCTTAGCTAGGAGCGTAGCAAGTTCTGTAGCACAGGTCTTCAGTACTATTGCCAGGATGTTGTCAGGGCCCATAGCCCTTGCAGTATCCAGTGCCTTCAGTCGTTTCTTGATATCACGTGGAGTGAATCGAATTGGCTGAAGTCTGGCATCTGTGATGCTGGAGACTTTTGGATGCCGAGATGGATCATCCACTCGGCACTTCTGGCTGAAGATTGTTGCAGATGCTTCAGCCTTATCTTTCGCACTGATGTGCTGGGCTCCCCCATCATTCAGAATGGGGATATTTGTGGAGCCACTTCCTCCAGTTAGTTGTTTAATTGTCCACCACCATTCACGGCTGGATGTGGCAGGACTGCAGAGCTTAGATCTGATCCATTGGTTGTGGGATCGCTTTGTTCTGTCTCTCACATGCTGCTTACACTGCTTGGCATGAAGATAGTCCTGGGTTGTAGCTGCACCAGGTTGACACCTCATTTTGAGGTATGCCTAGTGCTGCTCCTGGCATGCCCTCCTGCACTCTTCATTGAACCCGGGCTGATCCCCTGACTTGATGGTAATGGTAGAGTGGGTGATATTCTGGGCCATGAGGTTACAGATTATAATTCTGCTGTTGCTGATGGCCCACACCACCTCATGGATGTTAAGTTTTGTATTGCTGGATCTGTTCGAAATCAATCCCATTTTGCACGGTGGTAGTGCCACACAATATGATGGACGGTATCCTCAATGTGAAGGCGGGACTTAGTCTCCAAAAGGACTTAGTGGTGGTCACTCCTACCAGTACCATTATGGACAGATGCATCTGCAACATGTAGATTGCTGAGGACAAGTATGTTTTTCCCCTCTTCTTGCTTCCCGCACCACCTGCTGCAGACCCAGTCTAGCTGCTATGTTCTTTTGGACTTAGCCAGTGGTGGTGCTACTATTGAGCTACTCTAGGTGATGGACATTGAAGTCCCCCACCCCGTGTAATTTCTGCACCCTCAGTACTTCCAAGTGGTGCTCAGCATGGAGGAGTACTGATTCATCAGCTAAGAGAGGGCAGGAGGTTTCCTTGCCCATGCGTGACCTGATGCCATGAGACTTCTGGAGGTCATGTTAAGGACTTACAGAGCAAGCCCCTCCCCACTGTGTCCCCTATGTTGCCACTTCTGCTTGGTCCATCTTGCCAGTGGGACAGGACACACCTGAGGAATGGTGGTGGTGTCTGTAAGACATGATGCCATGTGTATGACTATGCCAGGCTCCTGTTTGACTAGTCTGTGAGAAAGCTCTCCCAACTTTGGCACAAGCTCCCAGATGTTAGCAAGGAGGACTTTGCAGGGCTGGGTTTGCTGATGTCTAGTTTCATTCCTGATTGATTTTATAGCAGTTTGATACAACTGAGTGGCTTATTAGTCTATTTAAGAGTCTAGCACATTGCTGTGGGTCTGGAGTAGACTGGACTAGGTAAGGACAACAGATTTCCTTTCCTAAAGGGCATTAGTGAACTAGATGGGTTTTTTGCTACAACAATGGTTTCATAGCCATCATTAGACTCCAGATTTATTGATTGAATTCAAATTCTACCTTCTGCTGTGGTGCGATTTGAATCCGTATCCCTAGAGTCATACCCTGTGTCTCTGCATTATTAATCCAGTGACAATACCACTACGCCACTGCCTGTGGAACTCATTTAGTGTTCTGAAGCATTGATCAATTCCGACAGATTGATGGGATTAGATCAATCAGAGAGAGATGGTTTCTCCTTTTGTCAGCAGCACTGATGGCCTATATTTGGACTCAAGTTCATTATTTTTGCAGCAATGAGCCATACCATGTATGTTAATCCATTGAGCTTTTCCATGGGCCTGAGTAATGACTTAACTGTTTGTTGAAGTGAGAACTCATGTGAAAGCTATAAATGGTAACGTTTTTCTTGTATTACTTGTTGTCTAATTTTGGGAGTCATGTGCTGCATTCTCGGAATAATTTCAAGCCACCATTAAGAGTCAATGGTTTGTTCAGGTACAGAAGAAAACTGAATAACTTGGTAAAAGTGATGAGTTGCTGGTGCTCTATCATTTTCTTCAGCACGAGTCTTTAATGAAATAAAATCAGTTTTCACTCAGTGCTCTCAGTGAAATATTCCTTCTCTATATTATTTTCCATTATTGTTCTCTATTTACTAACAGAAATATTTTAAGTTCCTGAAGGAAAAAGGAAAAGAAAAATTATTATCTTTGCGCTTAACTTTTTGAAATATCGGAACAGGAGGAGGTCATTCAGCCCCTTGATCCTGTCCCGCCATTCGACTAGATCACAGCTGATCTGTAAATTAACTCCATCTAGCCGCCTTCGTTTCATAACCCTTAATACCTGTGCCTCACAAAACTCTAGCAATCTCAGTTTTAAAGGGCTGGATTTTGTTCTCCCTCCAGGTGTTGGGTTCCTTGGCGGGGGGATCCTGAAGATGACTGTGGATGAGGCCCACTACGGACCTTGACGCTGGGAGGGCCCGGTCCGATCCTTCCAGTGGCACTGAGGCTCCGTGGCGGCCCCCCCCCCGTTGCTTGGCGACGGGGCCTGAATTTAAATATTCAAATAATAAAGGTATTAAATTTAAATAGAGTTGCCTGCAATCTTGAGGGCCCACTGCGATCTTTGGTGCAGCAGCCGACACTCCTGTGCCTTCAGATCCCCATCTGGGGAAACACAGTGCCACACTGGTGGGGAGGGAGGAGGAGGTACGTTTGTCAGTGCGGTGGGGGTGGGGGGGGGGCGGAATGGGGGGTGTACGGGGTCTAGTATACGCAATGAGTGTAGGGGATGGTGGGAAGGGTCGAACCTTAAACTTTGTACAGTTTGCGGGGTGGGAAGGTCAGATGTAAAAGGCAAGTGTTTTGCGGAGGGGGTGAAGGGCAAATAGTTAGTGTAATTGTTAGTGGGGGGAGGGGGGGGATGGAAAGGGGCCTTAGAAATTTATTTGCTTAATTTTGGGGGCAGGTCTTTAAAAATTTTAATTAGGCGGCAGGGTTGGCTGCCCTTTAAAAATGGTGGCAGTGCCTATGCACGGACAGCTGACACCATTGCCAGGGATGGAGACAGCCTACGAGATTGGGCGGGAAGCGGGCCGACCCGAATATTTAAATGAGCCACCCGCTTGAGATTTCGATGGCTCTTTGGCGCAAGCCGTCATTTTTTTGAGCTTGCCATCGAGATCGGCAGCAGGCTCTTAAAATCCAGCCCAAAGTTTCCAATTAACCCCCCAACCTGCTGCCTTTTTTGGGGAGAAGACGGTTCCAGATTTGAAGGTCATTTTGATAGGAACTGGTCATCAAAACAACCTACAGGAACCAAGGGGTCTATCTTGACCTTTAGGTGATTGATTGACTGTGAAGAGGAACCCATCCCCACCCCCTGCAGTTTTGCTCTGGCCTTGTTTAATCCTGCCAGTTGATTTATTGGGCTGGGGAATGGGTACACGTGACTGGTTTATAAATATCTGGATAGATTTTGTGAATTGTCATTCCACTGCAGAGTTTGGCACAGTGGGAATGCACACTGGGAATTTAGGTGCAGAGTTCAAAGTGAGCCGTGCCCTTCAAATTAGAAGCTGGAAGATTGTGCAGAGCACGTCGTTGTCCAATTTACAAATCTCCTGGACACTGTCCATCACTAGCAGGGAATGCTATTTAGTCAAATCTGCCTCTCTTAGTATTGCTGATACTGTAAAAAAAGGGTGAATCAAAACTGTAAATGCATTGGCCTTGATTTTAATCCCCCCCCCCTCCCCAACCCCCATGGCAGGCAAGAAAGTATTGGGCGAGGAGCTGAAATCTTACAAGCCAAGATCCCACCTTCAAACTGTTATGTTCCCAGTTGGCCTGATATTAATGGTGGTGATTTAGACCCTGGGCGATTTGTGGTGGATTATAATCCTAGACCCTTTGGGACTATCCCAGATCAAGTATATTTCTCAGATATTCACTCTCACTTTAAACTTAAGGTAGCCAAGTCCTAAAGACACTTGAATGGGTCTAAAGGTCTGGTCTAACTCTCCCCAAAGAAAAGAAACAAATCAAGAACATTACCTTCCTTCAGATAGCTCTTTTTAGCAAGTTTCAGCCAGATTATAATGGCCAGAATATTGTAAGGGTCTGGGGGCCTGTCCGCAGTAAGGTACCTCTTCACCAAAGAATGTATAAAGATGTGGTTCACGAGTTAGTGATACAGAAGTCTATGTGATGCAATATAACTTCCAAACTATATAGAAATTTATTAAAGAACTGACATGCAATATACAGCTGGTGAGAACATTAACAGTTCTTAGGAAAAGTAAAAACGATGATCTTATTTCTAGTAGAGAATCTAACTTTTAAATCTAAATATTGTTATGGTAGAATATTCTTAGGACTAGTTAAGTAGGATATTAATCAGCTATTAAAATAGCATGTACCTTAAATCCCTGAGTAGTGGGAGGCTATAGAGCTGCTGAGATCTCTCTGTCCCAGTTAAGGGGAAGATCATGCTCACCTTGCTCTGATAGTCAACAAGATTTGCTCCAACAAACCTCAGCGAATCTAAAAACTTAATCGGAGGTTCCATTTTTTACACTATTTCTTAAAATGACATAACTAATTTCCTACCCATTGGGAGGTTACCTCAACCGTAAATAAGCTCGTCCCCCTTTATTTCGCCAAAAAGGCTGTGTAACTTAATTTCTAGGTAAGGTCAATCCTCTTTGATTCCTAAGAAAGGTTGTATAACTATTAATTTCTAGGTAAGGTCCAGACCTTTTTGATTTCTAAAAAGCCAAGCTACAAGCCTTATGATAGACACATTTTAATTAATCTTCTAACAGTGTTTGAAGATTAAAATCCAGCTTTGGGGTTTGGTTAGCTTTGTCAAAAATTTGGTTGACTGTAGTTTAGGGCTATCAGCATAAAACCATCTTATCAAATATTACACAGTGGTAGCTTTTGTGACAGTTTGCAAAACTAGGTTATTAATGTTTTTGCGTGTGGTAAGTTTTATAACTTTAGGAGTGAATCCCTCTTATCAGAATAAAAGCAAAATACTGCGGATGCTGGAAATCTGAAATAAAAACAAGAAATGCTGGAACCACTCAGCAGGTCTGGCAGCATCTGTAGAAAGAGAAGCAGAGTTAACGTTTCGGGTCAGCGACTCTCTTATCAGAAGTTGCCTTTATGGTTCTAAGATGAGGCAAGCTTTTTAACACAGAAGCTCATGTCCATTTAGTATTATAGAGATGATTTTTTTTTTAACCTTTTAGGAAGATGAACCCTTTTTAATTTTTTAATCCCTCATTCATAGGGAAATAACTCACTTAACCTTATAACGTCTCATTATAGCCGGATTCCTTCACAAAGTCACTCACCAAAATCAGGCGAAGGCCTACTTAAGATTCAGAAGTCGCAGTTTGAAGATGCCATTGGCACTGTGGCGTAAATTTAGTGTCCATGCAGGGGGGCGTCCCACTGCTCTGCGAGGAAAACATGATGGGAGGAGCAACAGTTGGCCAAAGAGGCTCATGTAAGTTTAAAAACTTTCCCTCTCTTTGAACCCCTTAAGGCCTAGGAGGAGCAGGAGGCCCCTCCCCTCTGCAGGTTCCACAAGGAATCCATGGTCCTCCTCAGCCCTGGCATTCCCCCATTGTTTGGGGATTCCCCTTCAACAGCCTAAAAGTTTCGGGGAACCCGCATCAACAGCTGCATTAAAAAACAGCCCGGATTTCTCGTCACACTGTGATTTGGGGGAATCTACTCCAGCCACTGACTCCCATACACTCTTCCCAGGTGTCCCCAGCAGTGGCTAAATTTTCACTCCCACCCACTGGTCAGAGCATTGATGATAACCTGGCTTTCTGGAGGACAGCACACTCGCCTTTCAGTCAGAAGGTTGCATTTTCAAGCCCCACTCTAGAGTCTTGAGGACAAATTTTAGGCTGACACTCCAGTGCAGTACTGAGGGAGTGCTGCACTGTCAGAGGTGCCATCTTTCAGTGGAGATATTAAACTGAGAGTCTGTCTGCTGTCTCAGGCAAACTGTAACCAGTGAAGTGCCACAGGCCTCAACTATTTACAATCTATATTGATGACTTGGATGAAGGGACTGACTGTATTGTAGCCAAATTTGCTGACGACATGAGGATAGGTAGGAAAGCAAGTTGTGAGGAGGACACAAAGTGTCTGCAAATGGATACAGATAGGTTATGTCAGTGGCAGATGGAGTACAATGTGGGAAAATGTGAGATTGTCCACTTTGGTGGGAAAAATAGAAAAACAGAATATTATTTACATGGAGAGAGAATGCAGAATGATGCAGGACAGAGGGATCAGAGTGTGCTTGTACATGAATCACAAAAAGTTAGCATGCAGGTACAGTAAGTAATTATGTTGGCTTTTATTACAAGGGGGATGGAGTATAATAGTAGGGAGGTCTTGTTACAACTGTACAGGCCGCACCTGAGACCGCACCTAGACTGCTGCGTACAGTTTTGGTCACCTTATTTAAGGACGGATATACTTGTATTGGAAGCAGTTCAGGGAAGGTTCACTAGGCTGATTCCTGGGATGAAGGGATTGTCTTATGAAGAAAGTTTCAGCAGGTTGGGCATATACTCATTGGAGTTTAGAAGATTGGGAGGTGATCTTATTAAAACAAATAAGATTCTGAGAGGGATTGACAGGATAGATGCTGAGAGGATGTTTCCCCTCGTTAGAGAATCTCGACTAGGGGGCACAGTTTCAAAGTAAGGGGTCTCCATTTAAGATGGAGATGAGGAGGAATTTCGTCTCTTAGACAGTCGTTAATCTTTGAAATTCTCTACCCTAGCGAGCATGGAGGCTGGGTCATTGAATATATTCAAGGCTGAGTTCTGATCTAGGAGGGAGTCAATGCTTATGGGGGGGCAAGTAGGAAAGTGGAATTGAGGCCACAACCAGGTCAGCCATGATCTTATTGAATGGTGGAGCAGGCTTGAGGGGCCGAATGGCCTACTCCTGCTCCTATTTCTTAGAGCAAAGGCGATTGAGGGGAGATTTGATAGAAGTGTACAATATTATGTCAGGTTTAAATAAGATAGGCAAAGAAATGCTGTTCCCATTAGCTGATGGTACAAGGACTAGGGAACACAGATTGAAGGTTTTGGGAAAGAGATACAGGGGGGATGTGAGGAAGAACATTTTTATGCAGTGAACGGTAATGAACTGGAACTCACTGCCTACAGGATGGTGGAAGCAGAGACAATGAAAGATTTCAAAAGGATATTGGATGGACACTTGGGGAAAATAAATTTGCAGGGCTATAGGGATAGAACGGGGGGGGATGGGACTGATTGGATTGCTCTACAAAGAGCTGGCATGAACAGGATAGGCCGAATTGCCTTCTCCTGTGCTGTTCTGCCTCTCTGACTCCTGCTATCCTGTTAAATGTATTGTTCTACTGTACGCAAGCTAGAAAATTTAGCCTGGGTGAAAAAAGAATCTGTGGGAAATTGAAAATAAAACTGTTGGAAACATACAGCAGGCACACCAACACCTGAAACAAATGGGTTAACATTCTCAACATGTCTCTCCTTCAGAACACAGAATGAGTTGATAAGCAACGCTTGCCTTTCAGCTGCTGATCAGCCTGTCGTGCGTGCCCGGTGTTTTGTGTTTTTACAGCAGCTGCAGTCAGTTCAATCATTTATTTTTCCTCTTCTGCCCTGCCTTCATCCTCCCATTTTCTCCGTGCAATGAATGTCCTTCCTGATAATTTGCACCATGATTAACCTCTCTTTACCAACAACTTGCATTTATATAGCATCTTTAACATAGTAGAAAACGTCCCAAGACGCTTCAAAGGAAGGTTATCAAACAAAATTTGATCAATGCCACTGATGCGACATATTGATAAAGATTGAAATTCTAGGGTCCAGCTTGGCTTTCATTCCTATGATATAGTTAAGACCTGATGGCAATCGGTCGTTACCTGAAACAATTCTAAGCAGCAGGAGATCTGGAATTTGAATTTATAGTTGGAAGTCAAGTAGTTTGTTACTTGAACTATAAAAATGGAAGTTCTTTCTTTTTTACTGCGGACTTATCAGGCAAACCTACTTTCTGCCGTGATCTACGTAATGTAATCTCTAAGTCCTGTTTTATGCCTTCTGCAATCTCCCTCCACTTCTCACAGAAATTGATAGCTTGGCCCATATTATGAGCTACTAAACTGAGATCCTGTCTGCCCTCTCAGGTGGATGCAAAAGATCCCGTGGCACTTTTCAAAGAGGAGAGGTGTCCTGGCCAATATTTATCCCACAACGAACATCACTAAAAACTGATTTTCTGGTCATTATCACATTGCTATTTGTGCGAGCTTACTGCACGCAACTTGGGCACCATTCATCCTATATTACAACAGCGACTACACTTCAAAAGTACTTCATTATCTCTAAAATGCTTATGGAAATCCTGAGGTTGAGAAAGCTGCTATATGAATGCAAGTCTTTCTTTCCTTTCTTATGGCACTCTAAAGTATGGTGGTTAATTTGCTGTTTAGGCAGATGAGAAGTAGGTGCGTTCTGGTTGGTTTTCCAGTTGTACATGTCACTTTTAGTGCACTCTAACATACCAAAGCTTCGAGAGAGTACAGAGCGTAAAATTACATGCACAAAGAAAATTGGTCAAAACATTGTGAGGTTGCCTTTTCATTTTTTCATTTTCCTCATCAGATAATGAAGTACTTTTGAAGTGTAGTCACTGTTTCAATGTAGGAAGAATGGCACCCAATTTGCGTGCAGTAAGCTCCTCATCAACCATCCTGTGGCCTCTTTAAGGATGTTTGCCAATTTTGTACCAAATTAATGATTCAAGATGATCCAAGTCCCCTCTGCCTGCTTGCTGTAAGGATACTATGTGAAATGAGTTTGACTAGTCACAATCCAGCTCCTGATCTACACTGATCCACACTTTAGACCTGGCTCTAATTCTTCACTAATTGGAAATCTCACATTGAAAGGGCACAGGGTAAGTGGTGCGGGGAATGAAGAAAATGGTTTTGATCCCAGCCTCCTGTTTGGAGGATGTCCAGGGAGTGCAGTGAATCGGTGCCATCCTCTTTTATGCAAATAGCCCTGTCCTCAGTAACCATAGCTTGCATTTATATAGCGCCTTTAACGTAGTAAAAACATTCCATGAATGTTATCAAACAAATTTTTGACACTGATCTACATAAGGAGATATTAGGACAAGTGACCAAAAGCTTTGTCAAAGAGGTAGGTTTTAGGGAGTGGCCCAAGGAGAAAAGAGTGGTAGAGAGATAGAGAGGAAGAGAGATTTAGAGAGGAAATTCCAGAGCTTCAGGCCCAAGCAGCTGAAAGCATGGCCAGCAATTGTGGAATGATTAAAATCTGGGATATGCAAGAAGCCAGAATTAGAGGAGAGCAGAGATGAAAGAAGATTGAAGAGATGATGAACATTGCAGAGATAAGGAGGGGTAAGCATGAGAATTTTAAAATTCTTGTGTTGCCAGACTGCATGCTAACTTAGATCAATGAGCATTGAGGTGTTGAGTGAATGGGATTTGGTGGAAGTTAAACAGCAGAGTTTTCAATGGATTAGGTTTGTGGAAGATGGAAGAGGGAGACTGGTCAGGAGACTATAGGAATATCCAAGTCTGGAGGTATGAATGAGAGTTTCAGCAGCAGATGAGCTGAGGATTTTGTGTACAAAATCATGAGAGGTATAGACAGGGTGGATAGCAAGAGGCTTTTTCCCAGAGTGGGGGATTCAATTACTAGAGGACACGAGTTCAAAGTGAAAGGGGAAAAGTTTAGGGGGGATATGCGTGGAAAGTTCTTTACGCAGAGGGTGGTGGGTGCCTGGAACGCGTTGCCAGCGGAGGTGGTAGATGCGGGCACGATGGCGTCTTTTAAGATGTATCTAGACAGATACATGAATGGACAGGAAGAAAAGAGATACAGACCCTTAGAAAATAGGCGACATGTTTAGATAGAGGATCTGGATCGGCGCAGGCTTGGAGGGCCGAAGGGCCTGTTCCTGTGCTGTAATTTTCTTTGTTCTTTGTTCTTTGAGGAAGGGGAATATTACAGAGGTTCGAAATGCACACAAGGCTGGGCACACAGGTGCAATCATAATGGTGGATCAGGGACTTTAGGAATTTCAGACTAGTTGGGCTGGATTTTACGTCAGGCAGATGGGAGCTGGCCACTGTCATAAAGGTCGGTGGCGAACGTGCTTCCGCCTCGTCTGGGGATCCGTCCCACATTTTACGGGTCCCCAGGCTTTAATTGTCCCAAGGCGGGACTTCCACCCACTTGAAGGAGGAAGTCCCACCTCATTAAGCTGCCAGCCAATCATCGGGCTGGAAGCTCTTAGCCCCAGCAGCGCCACCGGGAGCGGTGGTCACTGCTGGGATTGCAGACCAGGTGAGGACATGGAGCCAGGAGTGCAGGTAAGTTTGGTTTGCCTCGCCAAGGGTAATCGGTCGGGCCCCGGTGAGGCAAGGGTGGTCGTTTGAGGGGAAAGGGGGCATCTTGCGTCCTGTGGGTGGTTGGGGAAATGGGGGTGGCCCTCAAACAGGCACCCTGTGCCCATTTTTCAGGGCCCTCCCCCAGGGTACTGAGAGGCCGCCAGCTTTCACTGGGTGGCCTTTCCCAGCTCCAGAACACCCGCTTTCCACAGGTAAAATCCCCGTGGAGGTGGGCAAAGGCCTATAATGGCTGTTAATTGGCAACTTAAGGGTTTTGATTGGCCTGGGGTGGGTGGCCTGTTTTTCGCCCCCCCACCCCTGCCCTACGTAATGTGTGGCAGAGGTGGGAGCGAGTCGGGAAGGCCTCCCGGACTCTCCCGCTCCATTTTACGTCACCCCCCCCCCCCCCCCCCCACCGCCACCCCACCACCATCCGGCTCGTTGGGGTGGCATAAAATTCTGGATGTTGTCTTTTGGAAACAATATTAAATATGCATCCTTCAATAGTGTTCCTTCACTGTCGCTGGGTCATAATCCTGGAACTCCCTTCCTAACAGCACTGTGGGTGTCCCACATGGACTGCAGCGGTTCAAGAAGGCAGTTCACCGTCACCTTCTCAAGGGCAATTAGGGATGGACAATAAATGTTGGCCTGGCCAGCGACGCCCACATCCCATGAACAAATAAAAAAATAGGCATTTCCTGTGCCTTTAAACACGTCAAAGGGGGAAATAAAGGAACTTTCTTCAATATGATAAGAGGAAAGCTCAGATACAGCAGCCACAATGATTGGGCTGTATCACATCAGGTAGAAAACAGCTCATTATTCTTGCATCTATACATAAAATTGCCATACAATAGCAAAATACTGTGGATGCTGAAAATCTGAAACAAAGACAGAAAATGCTGGAAACACTCAGCAGGCCTGGCAACACCCTAGAAGGCAATTGGCTAGTCGCCTTTTGTGCAGCCTCCACTTCCTTCAGCCCACCATTGTCAGCGGTGCCTTTAGCTGCCTAGGCCTTAAGCTCTGGAATTTCCTACCCAAATCTTTCTGCCTCTCTGCCTCTTTGTTCTTTAAGATGCGACTACTTTGACCAAGCATTTGGTCACCTGTTTTAATGGTTCCTTCCTTGGCTTGGTGTCAAGTTTTGTCTGATTATGCTCCCGCGAAGCCCCTAAGGATGTTTTACTATGTTAAAAGCACTTTCTGCCTGAAGATCTTCATTTCGGCCTGACTGGTAAAGGCAACGTTTGATGTGGTGATGAGCCACATAGGCTGGGAAGGCCCTCGGTTCAGATACGATTTGCCTGTATCTGGGCCCAGGTGCAGCACTGGGAGAGAAATCAGGCGGTGGGACGTAAACTCACCTTTAAGAGAGCCAGTCCACTTTTTCATCCTTACATCTATGTGATCTGCCCAGGCGATAGAATGTGCCCAGGTGATTGCCGTCACACACACTAGAAAATACAGTGATACAAAATTGACAAGTTGGGAAAGACCAGCTGATTCATCAAACCTGCCGCACACCACCCATGATAGCCAGGCTATCATTGCTAAAAGCCCCTTCTCAACGCGCCCCCCGCCCCCCCCCCGCCATTCCAGCAGCCATGTAACTTCCTGGGAGAAGCAAATAATTAAAGCAAATAACATGGCCAATACGGGATAAAATACTCTCTAACATTGCTCTTCAACCCCCATCAAGCATCCAAACTAGTCCAGGAGATCGCATGGAAATTCAATGAGATGTAATATTAGCTGCTGATTCGCTATCACCCATTTTATGTACAAACATGCCAATTAGGAGCAGGAGTAGGCCATTCAGCCCCTTTGAGCCTGCTCCGCCATTTAATAAGATCATGGCAATGACACTGTCGGAGAGTCAAGATGTAGTCCATTAAGTACAGATAGTGGAGGGAGGAGAGTTTGGGGCTGGGGGAGTAGGGAAGTAACGGCATGGAAAATTTTCATCTCAAAACACCTGCAAGTTCCAAGCCAAACTGATTACAAGTAATTACATAAAGCAGATTGATCCCATCCTAAGTTGAATATATGAAGGAACGAGGTAGTGGGTGGGGGGCACAGTGCTGCAGGTTGTAAATGCACAAACCATCTGAGTGGCTTCTGTTTCCAACTGACTGAAAACCTTTTAATCATATTAGGGTGAATACCAAAACAGAGGGCTCGCTGAGCATTGATTGAGGGCAGCAAGCTTGATTGATAATCTTATTCTCTCACATTGAATAAGATGACAGGTCCAGAGATTGTATAAATAGAGCAGCATTTGTTTAAAAAGATTTAGCTGGAGTAAAATGATTAAAAGGGACATTGCTATTTATGTTGAAGAGTTTATTTTCAGGAGGATTAACATTGAGGAGCAGCCTACTGCAAAAAACATTGATCACTAAATGTTATGTTGGGATAGTGGCACAATGAGTTTGGCTTTAATTACTTGGACTTGGGGGCTCGAGCCATCCCAAGCTGTTGGCCTGGGTCTCCTCTGCTAGGCTGTATCTGTGAGGCACAAACAGAAGGACGGATGGATTGGGGGAGAAATGAAACACCAACTAAATGACTTTGTTTCTCTCTGCGCCTATATTCCAGGCTTAATATTACATCTATCATGAACCAGCTTAATTGCAGGAAATTTGTATGTATATCTCCTTAGCCTGGAGCCATGAACTGAGGTGCATTGGGGCACAGTGATCAATAAACAGGCTCAGTGTTCGAAGAAGTCCACATGTGGCAAATTATGTGCGTAACGCACTTAACCATAGGATCATACAACAGTACCCACAGAAGGAGGCCATTCAGCCCCTCAAGTCTGAGCTAGATCTTTCGAAGAGCAAACTGGTTAGTCCAATTCCCCAGTTCTTTGTCTGCTGAAGATAGATTGTACACGGGCAGATGAAGGATGGGGCTTTGTCGTCATCTTATTTTGTTACTGCCAAGCTAAAACTGTCAGCTTCTCCTTTTAATGTCTTTTCAGCTTTTTCTTTCATTATTAAGTATATTGCTATTGCAAATAAGTGAAGTTCCTTCATTCTCAATAGTTTTCTCTTCTAATATTCTTCCTTCCCTTCTGTTGAAGGCGATATCTCACTAGGACACAGTTCCAAGGACCCCAGTCATTCTCGGATACCTCTCAAGTGCCTATCATTAGTTGGTTCTTCAAATGCTCCCAAGACTAGCCTGCAAGGAGGTTACAGTTGCTAAACATCCAGGATTGACCTGGATGCTCCAAGAATGGAAGATCAATCTTCAGGACACTGTCACGAGAAAACCAGGAGAAAAATTACGGTGACATTAAATGATAATGTGTCTTCTTTTCCATTTTCTTTGAACACTTTACATTTAATAATTATAAAAATGTTAAAGATGGGGGTAAACAGCTGTTTGACTAATAGTCAACATTAATCCAATTGGTAACAACAACTCTGCTCGTTTTCCAATTGGCCATGGGAAGACAGTGGTGCCTGGAGAATGGACCAAGGGCGGGACAGTGTGGGGGTGGGGCACTTCAATCGGGAGGACATGTGACGAAACCTCCAAGAATACACCCAACCAGAATTGACAGCCCCAAGGGAGGTGGAGGTGGAAAGGTTTTGGATAGTCATGGTGACCATTACTGCCATTGGCAATTCTATCCCTATTTTGGATGGTGGGCGGGTGGCTCCTGTTATTCTTGTAGTTGATGCCAACTCGGAGACCAATCAAGCTCGTTCATCGGTAGTTGCTCCAGAGTCAACTGGCGGAGTTGGTGGCATAATGGGGTCTCTGGTGCTTGCTGGCCTACCTGACATGCCTTCTCTCATTTTGCACCACTTCAATCAAGAAATGATGTAAATGAAAGTCTCAAAGCAAACTCCAACACTATTTTAAGTTGGTCCTGCTAACCAACATGGGACTTTGTAGCATACATTAGATGGTGTGAGTTGAAGTGATTGCATCATAAGAGCTTACTTTTCATAGCTGTTTATCATTTCCTAGAATCATACAACACAGAAGGTGTCTATTGTGCCTGTGGCAGCTCTTTGAATGATTTATTCAATTACTACCACTCCCCTGCTCTTTCCCCATAGATCTGCAATTTTTATTTCCTTTTTAGATATACCCACTCCCTTTTTGAAAGTTACTATTGAATCTGCTTCCAATGCCCTTTCAGGCAGTGCATTCCAGATCACAACAAATCCTGCGTTAAAAAAATTCTCCTCCTCTACCCTGCCAACCCGGTTCTTTTAGCAAATTGTTTTAAATCTGTATCCTTTTGTTACTGACTCTTCTGCCAGTGAAAAAACATTCTCCCGATTTACTCTATCAAACTCCCTCATAATTTTGACCACATCTATTAAATCTCCCTTAGCCTTCTCTGCTCAAAGAACAATCATGTTCTCCTGAACTCTGGTAAATGTTTTAAGTTACTTGTGGAATTCCTGGGGACTTTGCAAATTATATTCACATGATTTTTTTTTCTTTTTTCCATATGAACATTCCAACTATGTTCTGATGGTAAAATATAAACTGAACAGAATCAAGAGTGTAACCAAAAAAAAAATTGTTAACGGAAATCAGTAAAAAGTCACTAAAAAGAAAATAAGACTTTCATTTATACAGTGTTTTTCCCAATCTCAGGACATCTCAAAGAGTTTGCAAGTCAATGAAGTATTTCTGAAGTATAAAAGCAAAATACTGCAGATGTTGGAAATCTGAAATAAAAACAAAAAGCGTTGGAAATACTCAGCAGATCAGGCACCATCTGTGGAGAGAGAAGCAGAGTTAACGTTTCAGGTCAGTGACCCTTCATCAGAACTGATATGAACTGAGAGGTGAGTTCTGATGAAAGGTCACTGACCTGAAACGTTAACTCTGCTTCTCTCTCCACAGATGCTGCCAGACCTGCTGAGTATTTCCAGCACTTATTATTTCTGAAGTATGTTGACTGTTGCAATGTAAGAAAGACAGCAGCCAATTTGCACACAAACAGCAATGAGTTACTGGATTAGTAATCTAGAAAGCTTAACTAATACACAAAGAATGTGAGTTCAAATTCCACAATAGCAAATTGAGAAATTCAATTCAATTTAAATAAAATCATGAAATAAAATTCTGATGGCAGTAAAATTGCCTGTAGAGCCACACATTGTTGTAAGAACCGAACTAGCTCACTAATGTTCTAGAGGGAAGTAAAGAAATTCAGAGTGAATTGGATATATGTTTGAAAAGGAGAAATCTGCAGGGCTATAGGGAAAGGTTGGCAGATTTTTACTCATTGGGTAGCTCTTTCAAAGAGCTGGCACAGACATGATGGGCCAAATGGTCTCTTTCTGTGCTGTATCATTCTATGAAACCTGGTTTGATCTATATGAGGTCAAGGAAACCATTCAGTTGTGTCTAAACTCTACAAAGAAGAATTCAGCCCACCATCTTCTCAGGGCTGCTAGAGATGGGTAATAAATGGTGGCTTTGACAGCATTGACCATGTCCCAAGAGAAAATTGAAATGTGCCAGTGACATTCCAGAAACAGCCATGAGGTTTTGAAGAGGTTTTTTTTTTTAGAATTAGAACATTACAGCGCAGTACAGGCCCTTTGGCCCTCGATGTTGCGCCGACCTGTGAAACCATCTGACCTACACTATTCCATTTTCATCCATATGTCTATCCAATGACCACTTAAATGCCCTTAAAGTTGGCGAGTCTACTACTGTTGCAGGCAGGGCGTTCCACGCCCCTACTACTCTCTGAGTAAAGAAACTACCTCTGACATCTGTCCTATATCTATCACCCCTCAACTTAAAGCTATGTCCCCTCGTGTTTGCCATCACCATCCGAGGAAAAAGACTCTCACTATCCACCCTATCCAACCCTCTGATTATCTTATATGTCTCTATTAAGTCACCTCTCCTCCTCCTTCTCTCCAACGAAAACAACCTCAAGTCCCTCAGCCTTTCCTCGTAAGACCTTCCCTCCATACCAGGCAACATCCTAGTAAATCTCCTCTGCACCCTTTCCATAGTTTCCACATCCTTCCTATAATGCGGTGACCAGAACTGCACGCAATACTCCAGGTGCGGTCTCACCAGAGTTTTGTACAGCTGCAGCATGACCTCGTGGCTCCGAAACTCGATCCCCCTACTAATAAAAGCTAACACACCATATGCCTTCTTAACAGCCCTATTAACCTGGGTAGCAACCTTCAGGGAATTATGCACCTGGACACCAAGATCTCTCTGTTCATCTACACTACCAAGAATCTTCCCATTAGCCCAGTACTCTGCATTCCTGTTACTCCTTCCAAAGTGAATCACCTCGCACTTTTCCGCATTAAACTCCATTTGCCATCTCTCAGCCCAGCTCTGCAGCCTATCTATGTCCCTCTGTACCCTACAACATCCTTCGGCACTATCCACAACTCCACCGACCTTAGTGTCATCCGCAAATTTACTAACCCACCCTTCTACACCCTCTTCCAGGTCATTTATAAAAATGACAAACAGCAGTGGCCCCAAAACAGATCCTTGCGGTACACCACTAGTAACTAAACTCCAGGATGAACATTTGCCATCAACCACCACCCTCTGTCTTCTTTCAGCTAGCCAATTTCTGATCCAAAGCTCTAAATCACCTTCAACCCCATACTTCCGTATTTTCTGCAATAGCCTACCGTGGGGAACCTTATCAAACGCCTTACTGAAATCCATATACACCACATCCACTGCTTTACCCTCATCCAGCTGTTTGGTCACCTTCTCGAAAAACTCAATAAGGTTTGTGAGGCACGACCTTCCCGTCACAAAACCGTGCTGACTATTGCTAATGAACTTATTCTTTTCAAGATGATTATAAATCCTGTCTCTTATAACCTTTTCCAACATTTTACCCACAACCGAAGTAAGGCTCACAGGTCTATAATTACCACTCCCCTTCTTGAACAAGGGGACAACATTTGCTATCCTCCAGTCTTCCGGCACTATTCCTGTCAACAATGACGACATAAAGATCAAGGACAAAGGCTCTGCAATCTCCTCCCTAGCTTCCCAGAGAATCCTAGGATATATCCCATCTGGCCCAGGGGACTTATCTATTTTCACACTTTCCAAAATTGATAACACCTCCTCCTTGTGAACCTCAATCCCATCTAGCTTAGTAGCCTGAATCTCAGTATTCTCCTCGACAACATTTTCTTTCTCTACTGTAAATACTGACGCAAAATATTCATTTAACACTTCCCCTTCCTCCTCTGATTCCACACACAACTTCCCACTGCTATCCTTGATTGGCCCAAATCTAACTCTAGTCATTATTTTATTCCTGATATACCTATAGAAAGCCTGAGGGTTTTCCCTGATCCTATCCGCCAATGACTTCTCGTGTCCTCTCCTTGCTCTTCTTAGCTCTCCCTTTAGATCCTTCCTGGCTAGCTTGTAACTCTCAAGCGCCCTAACTGAGCCTTCACGTCTCATCCTAACATAAGCCTTCTTCTTCCTCTTGACAAGCGCTTCAACTTCTTTAGTAAACCACGGCTCCCTCGCTCGACAACTTCCTCCCTGCCTCACAGGTACATACTTATCAAGGACACGCAGTAGCTGCTCCTTGAATAAGCTCCACATTTCGATTGTTCCCATCCCCTGCAGTTTCCTTCCCCATCCTACGCATCCTAAATCTTGCCTAATCGCATCATAATTTCCTTTCCCCCAGCTATAATTTTTGCCCTGCGGTATATACCTGTCCCTGCCCATCGCTAAGGTAAACCTAACCGAATTGTGGTCACTATCACCAAAGTGCTCACCTACATCTAAATCTAACACCTGGCCGGGTTCATTACCCAGTACCAAATCCAATGTGGCATCGCCCCTGGTTGGCCTGTCTACATATTGTGTCAGAAAACGCTCCTGCACACACTGGACAAAAACTGACCCATCTAAAGTACTCGAACTATAGTATTTCCAGTCGATATTTGGAAAGTTAAAGTCCCCCATAACAACTACCCTGTTACTCTTGCCCCTGTCGAGAATCATCTTCGCTATCCTTTCCTCTACATCTCTCGAACTATTTGGAGGTCTATAAAAGACTCCCAACAGGGTGACCTCACCTCTCCTGTTTCTAACCTCGGCCCATACTACCTCCGTAGACGAGTCCTCAAACGTCCTTTCTGTCGCTGTAATACTCTCCTTGATTAACAATGCCACACCCCCCCCCTCTTTTACCATCTTCTCTGTTCTTACTGAAACATCTAAATCCCGGAACCTGCAACATCCATTCCTGCCCCTGCTCTACCCATGTCTCCGAAATGGCCACTAAATCGAGATCCCAGGTACCAACCCATGCTGCAAGCTCACCAACCTTATTCCGGATGCTCCTGGCGTTGAAGTAGACACACTTTAAACCAGGTTCTTGCTTGCCAGTGCCCTCTTGCGTCCTTGTAACCTTATCCCTGACCTCACTACTCTCAACATCCTGTACACTGGCACTACAATTTAGGTTCCCATTCCCCTGCTGAATTAGTTTAAACCCCCCCGAAGAGCACTAGCAAATCTCCCCCCCAGGATATTGGTACCCCTCTGGTTCAGGTGAAGACCATCCTGTTTGTAGAGGTCCCACCTACCCCAGAAAGAGCCCCAATTATCCAGGAAACCAAAACCCTCCCTCCTGCACCATCCCTGCAGCCACGTGTTCAACTCCTCTCTCTCCCTATTCCTCGCTTCGCTATCACGTGGCACGGGCAACAACCCAGAGATAACAACTCTGTTTGTTCTGCTCTAAGCTTCCACCCTAGCTCCCTGAATTTCTGTCTTAAATCCCCATCTCTCTTCCTACCTATGTCGTTGGTGCCTATGTGGACCACGACTTGGGGCTGCTCCCCCTCCCCCTTAAGGATCCCAAAAACACGATCCGAGACATCACGAACCCTGGCACCTGGGAGGCAACATACCAACCGTGAGTCTCTCTCGTTCCCACAGAACCTCCTATCTGTTCCCCTAACTATGGAGTCCCCAATGACTAATGCTCTGCTCCTCTTCCCCCTTCCCTTCTGAGCAACAGGGACAGACTCTGTGCCAGATACCTGTACCCCATTGCCGACCCCTGGTAAGTTGTCCCCCGCAACAGTATCCAAAACGGTATACCTGTTGTTGAGGGAAACGGCCACAGGGGATCCCTGCACTGCCTGCTGGTTCCCTCTCCTTCCCCTGACGGTAACCGATCTACCTACTTCTTTTACCTGAGGTGTGACTACCTCCCCATAACTCCTCTCAATAACGCCCTCCGCCTCCCGAATGATCCGAAGTTCATCCAGCTCCAGCTCCAGTTCCCTAACGCGGTTCTCGAGGAGCTGGAGTTGGGTGCACTTCCCGCAGATGCAGTCAGCAGGGACACTCTTGGTGACCCTTACCTCCCACATTCTGCAGGAGGAACATACAACTGCCTTAACCTCCATTCCCACTATTCTAAATTCCCAACAAATCTACTGAAAAACCAAAAAAAAAGTCAAAACTTGTTCGCTTAGCAATCCAACGGACAGAACTTCTTAAATAAAAAGCTTACCTTATCAACACAACAGAGTCCTTTTTTTTTGGTTAGAGGAGGAGGGTGGGTGGGAGACACTACACGTGTAGTGTCTCGGGTACAGCCACCACCCAAATATATAGTTTTTACTTACCCAGCAGTCCCCTGGTCCTCCGAAAACAAAAGGGAATTAACTTTTAAACTTCCACTGAAATTGACTTCCCAGCTGTAAGCTCGCTCTCGCACCTTCGCTACTGTCAAGGTTATGGGGAAAAAGCTGGTGTGCGGGACTAATTGGATAGCTGTGTCATAAGAACTGACACAGTGCTGTAAGATTCTATGAGTCTAAGACATGGATGACCAATGCATTCATTTTAGGTTCAGCAGTGAGTGGAGCAATGTTCACCAAGTCACTGGGATTACTTCCTAGTCCTCCTCAAGTGGAATGGGACCTTTAATGTGCATTAGAACAGGCAGATGTGACCTTGGTTTAACATCTCCTTCAAAGGCTCAGGGTAACCATGCTGAACCATCAAGGAGCCTTTGAGCTTAATATCGCAACTGGTTTCCATAACAGCTATCGCAGAATTCTTCTGCTTGGAAATAGCTTTTTATTTCATTTTTACAGGACTTCTTCCAGCTAATCTAAGCCACTAGTTCTCATCTTGCTTCTGGCGGTGATTGAAGATTTCTTTTGTTACAGACCAGTTGTGTCTCGTGTATTCCTCAATCTATTTGGATAAAAAGGCCAACAGAAATAGGTTTTGGGGATTTTGTCTGAATCTGGGATGGAAATCAGACCAGTCTCAGGCAGTGTTAGAGACACGATAAAGGATTTAAATGATTTTAGCCAAAGTGACAATTGCCAAAATAAAATTATCCTCACTTCCCCTGAGTTAGTGAGGGGAAACATCAGTCAGATTGTTGACACAGGGGAGGCCAGAATTGGAGCCGCATTCTCCAGAATCTATTGACACTCACTGGCTAGCTGTCATACACCCAAGAACAGCTGCTTGGGTCCAATAGTGTAGTTGGTCTGTTACTGGAATAGCAATTCTGCATTGGGGGTTTGAAAAATTTAATTCAGTTACTAAAAAGCCGGAATGCAAAAGCTGGTATCTGTATAAATGACCATGAAGCAATTGGATTGGAGTAAAACACATCTGGTTCATTAATGTACTTTTAGGGAAGTAAACCTTCTCTGGGCCTATATGTGATCCCAGTCCCACCGCATCTTGGTTGACTCTTAACTGCCCTCTGAAGTGACTGAGCAAGTCACTCAGTCGTATCAAATTTCTACAGAAAATAAGGTTTGCAGCAGATCAACAGCAAGGCCCAACGTGACCTTTTAGAGCGACTAGAGATGGCCAATAAATGTTAGCCTTGTCAATGACACTCATCTCCTGAGGAAGAATTTGATAACTGTGGGAGGAGAATGGGAGAGGCGATAAAAGTATTTGTGTCAAATATTCCTTTTTCCTTTTTGGCCTCCTTGTCTCGAGAGACAATGGGTAAGCGCCTGGAGGTGGTCAGTGGTTTGTGGAGCAGCGCCTGGAGTGGCTATAAAGGCCAATTCTAGAGTGACAGACTCTTCCACAGGTGCTGCAGATAAAATTGGTTGTCGGGGCTGTTACACAATTGGCTCTCCTTGAATTTCTGTCTTTTTTCCTGCCAACTGCTGAGTCTCTTTGACTCGTCTCTCTTTAGCCCCGCCTTTATGGCTGCCCGCCAGCTCTGGCGATCACTGGCAACTGACTCCCACGACTTGTGATCAATGTCACAGGACTTCATGACGCATTTGCAAATGTCTTTAAAGCAGAGACATGGACGGCATGTGGGTCTGATACCAGTGACGAGCTCGCTGTACAATGTGTCCTTGGGGATCCTGCCATCTTCCATGCGGATCACATGGCCAAGCCATCTCAAGCGCCGCTGGCTCAGTAGGGTGTACATGCTGGGGATGTTGGCTGCCTTGAGGACTTCTGCATTGGAGATACGGTCCTGTCACCTGATACCAAGGATTCTCCGGAGACAGTGAAGATGGACTGCGTTGAGATGTTGCTCTTGGCTGACATACATTGTCCAGGCCTCGCTGCCGTAGAGCAAGGTATTGAGGACACAGGATTGATACACTCGGACTTTTTCAGTGTCAGTGCGCCATTTTCCCACACCCTCTTGGCTAGTCGGGACATAGCAGCAGATGCCTTTCCTATACGCTTGTAGATTTCTGCATCGAGAGACAGGTTACTGGTGATAGTTGAGCCCACGTCAGTAAACTCTTGAACCACTTCCAGAGCGTGGTCAGCACAGTGTCAAATATTAATGTGTGAATTTAAAGTACAATAGCATGCCCGCATGCAGTTTTTTTGAAGCATTTACATCATTCCTACAAGTCAACCTCCCTCAGCTAAACCTGTTAGAACAAAATGAAAGAAAAACACAAGAGCCGTATCACTGGCTAAACCACGCAGTATGTACTGGAGCTGAATCAAATGTGTGTGATGGTGGTTGTTGCTATTAAGAGTGCTATTTAACAGTTTTCAATCTCTTTACTCTGTGAAAAGAGTACACTAGTGAACATGGGTAAATAAACATCATCAAGGTAATTTTATCCTGGTGGCGGGAGTCTCAATATCGGGAAAAACCGCGCCAAGATCCCCTGGTTGCCTCTTTCCCAGAAGGCCCACCAAATGTAGTGCCAATCAGGTAATTAAGTTGACAGCGGCAGGCCTTCCATAGGATTGAGGACCCCGTCGCAGCAAGTCCCGCCCTTGGAGAGCTGCTGGCCAATCAGACATCAGCAGCTGCAGCACCACCGCAGAGGCGGTGGCCGCTGCTGGAGGTGACTTTACTGGAGCCCATGAGCGTCGCTGCAGCCAGGCCTCAGATAGGTCAGGACGGGAGGGGTCTCATGGGCTGGGGGCCACGAGGTAGGGGAGGGAGGGGGTCAGCAGCAAGGACAGGGGGTGTGGCCCTCAGCTGGGCCCTCCCCCCCATTCCCGATGCCAGGTCCCTTGTTAAGCCACTAAATTCCTTTGAATGAGGGAAGCCCCCCGGAGGCGGGAAGCAGTCCGCACTGTTTTCTGTGGCATGCTTCCAATGCGGTGACAGGGTTGCCCACTGCAGGGGTAACTGCAGCTGTGGCGGGAAGAGGCTCTTAATTGGCGGTCAATTACCCAGTTAAGGGCATCAATTGGGTGCGGGGCGGAAAGGCCACTCACAGGTAAATTTGGCGGAGGAGGGATGATGGGGGAGTGGTTCCCGCCAGCATCCCATCCAACTTTATCGTCTCTCCACCTCCAAATTCACTGCAGGAGAGAGCATTCCACCCCCACCCCCCTCACCACCACCCCCGACCTCTGTGCACACTGACCTACATTGATCCTGGTTCACCAAAACTTCAAATTTAAAATTCACACCCTTGCATTCAAGTCCCCCCCCCATGGCCTCGCGCTACCCCTCCCTATCTCTGTAACCTCCTCCAGACTTACAACTCTTGGAGCTTTCTGTGCTCCTCTAAATCTAACCTCTTCTACTGCAACATCCTTCACCCCGTCATTGGTGGCTGTGACTTCAGCTATTGAGGCCCTGAACTCTGGAGTTCTCTCCCTCCCCCTCTGTCTCCTCTTTGAAGATGCTCCTTAAAATATGTTCAACAAATTTAGTAGAGTTCTCTGAGGATGTAACAAGCAGATTGATAAAGGAAAACCAGTAGATGTAGTGTGTTTGGATTTCCAAAAGGCATTTGATAAGGTGCTCCATCAAAGGTGCCACACAACATAAAAGCTCCTGGTATTGGAGGTAATATATTGGCATGGATAGAGGATTGGCTAACTAACAGGAAACAGAGAGTCAGGATAAATGGGGCATTTTTAGGCAAACTGTAACGAGTGGAGTGCCACAGGGATTAGTGCTGGGGCCTCAACTATTTACAATCTTTTTAATGACTGAGATGAAGGAACAGAATGTATTGTAGCCAAATTTGATGACAATACAAAGATAGATGGGAAAGTAAATTGTGAGGAGGATACAAACGGCTGGATTTTACCAGCCCCCCGATGTCGGGGGTCGCTTGGCGACGGGAACCTCATTCAAATATTTTAATTTCTGTAAAAAAAATGAATTAATACTTACCGCATACTTACACCAGCCATCCCGCTGCGATATTCCAACCGGAACTCCTGTGCCTTCGTATCTCACTTCAGAGAATCGAGGTTTAACACTGGTTTGGGACTTGGGGGGGTGGGGGGGGAGCAGGTAAGTTTTCAGGAGAGGGAAAAAACTTACCTGATTGGTTGAGGGGGTGATGGGAAGGGGTAAAGGTAAAACGTTCTGAACTTTGGAGGTGGGGGGAGAAGGTCATATATTTAAGGTAAGTATTTTGGGGGGAGAGGGCAGGAATGATATGTAATGCTATTGGGAGGGGATGGGAGAGAGGTTGGGAATATTTCTGCAATTATTTTTAATAAGTTCACAAGCACTGTCCCTTTAATAATTGAAACTGTCAGTAAGGTTCCTTTAAAATGGTGCAGTGGTGCCGGATTCCTTTGCCGGGAACGGAGCACCTGCCCCCTCCACGTCATGGGGGGGAGGCGATCCTCCCCATCCATTTAAATGAGCCACCGCACTAAATATCGCAGCAGCTCCTCGCTGCACATCTCGGGTGTCCGCCACGCCGTTTTTGAAGCTGTAAAAATTAAGCCCAAAGTGTCTGCAAAGGGATATAGATAGGTTAAGTGAGTTAGAAAAAAATTGGCAAATGGAACATGATGCGTGAAAATGTGAGGCTGTCCACTTTGGCAGGAAGAATAGAAAAGCAGAATATTATTTACATGGAGAGTGAGACTGCAGAATGCTGCGGTACACTGGAATCTGGGTGTCCTTGTACATGAATCACAAAACTTTAACATGCGGTACAGCAAGTAATTAGGAAGGCAAATGGATTACTGGCATTTATTGCAAGAGAGATGGAGTATAAAAGTAGGGAAGTCTTGATACTTGTTTTCCAAATATATACTTTATTCATAAAAATCTGTAAAAAAAAATTACAAAACCAGTTCTAAGTTGACATTCCAGAAAGTGCAAAAGAAGTCAGTTTCCTTCGATACAGAACCTGTTTCACAACCCTTGTCATTCTATTTTACATGCAATGTATGTCTGCATTACACAGCATGCAGCCCAAAGGGTTTTACACAGGTTCTAGCCTCTCTGTATAATTTGGTGGGAGGACCTTACACAGTGGCCTTTCCCCATTGAGCCTTTGCTGCAGCTGCGCCAAGCTTTAGTGCGTCCCTCAGCATGTAATCCTGGACCTCGGAATGTGCCAGTCTGCATCACTCGGTCATGGATAACTCTTTGCTCTGGAAGACCAGCAAGTTTCGGGCAGACCAAAGTGCATCCTTCAACGAATTGATGGCCCTCCAGCAACAGTTGATGTTTATCTCAGTGTGCATCCCTGGAAACAGCCCGTAGAGCACAGAATCCTGTGTTACAGAGCTGCTCGGGATGAACCTCCACTGCATCTCTTTCCATACCTGCTTTGTAAAGACACCTTCCAGAAGGATGTGGGCAACAGTCTCTTCTCCATCACAGCCACCTGGAAGGCAGCGTGTGGCGGCGGTGAGACTCCGGGCATGCAGGAAGGATCTGATGGGTATGGTCCTTCTCACAACCAGACAAGTTACGTCTCGGCGCTTGTTTGAAAGTTCTGGCAATGAGGCATTCTGCCAAATGACTTTGACTGTCTGCTTGGGGAACCATCTGACAGGATCCACCATCTCCTTTTCCTGTAGGGTCTTGAAGACATTCTGTGCAGACCACTGCCTGATGGATTGGTGGTCAAAGGTGTTTTTCTGCACAAACATTTTCATGAAGGATAGGTGGTACAGCACGGTCTAACTGAATAAAGCATTCCACAGCAATGAGCCCAGACCCATCCTTCGCAACACCGGGGACAGATAAAGCCTCAGCTCATAGTGACATTTGGTGTTTGCCTACTAGGATTCGACGCACAGCTTGATGCAGCTGCACACAAAGGTGGCCATTAGGACATTTTTTCCCCCTTTATCCAGAGGTTTGAACATTGTGTCCCTGCGGACATGGTCCATTTTGGATCCCCATATGAAGCGGAAAATGGCTCGGGTGACCGCCTCGGTGCAGGACTGGGGTATGGGTCAGACCTGCGCTATGTACAGTAACAATGTGACCCACTCACACATGATGACCAGGTTTCTACCCGCAATGGAGAGAGAATGCTGCTCCCACATGCTCAGTTTATGTTTTACCATGACTATACGCTCCTTCCTGTTTTTGGCGCACGCCCCGGCCCTTCCGAACAATATCCCCTGCACCTTCAGGTAGTCTGAACTGACGGTGAAGGGGAAGAAGGATCGGTCAGCCCAGTTCCCAAAGAACATGGCCTTGTTCTTGATGCGATTTACTTTGGCTCCCGAGGCCAGTTCGAACTGGTCGCAGATGCTTATCAGCCTGTGAATGGACGGCGGATCAGAGCAAAAGACAGCGACGTCGTCCTTGTACAGGGAGGTGTTAACCTGAGTGCCTCCACTGCCTGGGATTGTCACCCCTCTAATGCCCACATCCTTCCTAATGGACTCAGCAAAGGGTTCAATACAGCAAACAAACAAGACAGGGGAGAGAGGACAGCCCTGTCTGACTCCAGATTGGATTGGGAAACTTTCTGATTCCCACCCATTGATTGAGACTGCGCTACTGATGTTTGTGTAGAGCAGTTTCATCCAATTGCAGATTCCCTCCCCAAACCCCATTTTGGAGAGCACGTCCATCATGTAGGGGTGCGATATCCTGTCAAAGGCCTTCTCCTGGTCCAGGCTGATGAGGCAGGTGTCCACCCTCCTGTCCCGTACATAGGCGATCGTATCCCTGAACAGCACGAGGCTATCGGTGATCTTCCTGGCGGGTACAGTACAGGTCTGATCAGGGTGGATCACCAACTCCAGAGCAGACTTGACCCGACTAGTGATGACCTTGGACAGAATCTTAAAGTCTACATTGAGCAGTGAGATGGGCCGCCAATTTCTGATTTCCGCCCTCTCCCCCTTCGGCTTGTTGATGAAGGGGATGATGCTTTTCCTCATGGATTCTGACATGCTGCCAGCCGGGAGTAGACTCTCGTATACTTCCAGCAGGTCTGGGCCCATCCAGTCCCACAGAGTCAAATTCCAGGAGCTTTACTCGTCTCGAAGGATCTGACAGCCTTTGTCAGCTTGCCCAGAGTTAGTGGTTTGTCCAGACTCCCCCGCATGCTGTCACCTAAGACCACCATGATTGATGACAGGAAGGACTGGGAGGCCGTGCTGTCCGTGATTTGTTGATCCTTTGCATGTCAGACTGCGATGACATTACCGAGCCGTCCTCTTCCTTCAGGCTGCTGATCGCAGTCTCTCTGTGTACAATTTGGAAGAAGAAATGCGAGTATGTCTCATCCTGCTCAACGGAGTGGAATCTGGACCCGAAGATGATCTTGGAGGCATCCATGACAATGAACGAGACCTGCTGACTCTTCACCTCTTGGAGATCCTCCTTGATTTCAACCCCCATTGATTGCAGCCAGAGCAGGTTCTGCATTCTTTTCAGCAGTTGGAACATTTCCCTCTGTCTCTCTCTCGCCCTCTGAACACCTTTGAGGATGAAGAACCTCTTGATGTTCGCCTTGATCGCTTCCCACCAGTGCACCTGAGACTCAAAGAGGGGTTTCACGGTTCTCCAACTTTGCAATCCCTTTTGAGTTCCTCAATGCTCTCTGGGGTTAGCAGTGTTACATTCAGCATCCATGTCCCCCTGCCAACCCGCTGGTCGTCCTGTAAGTCACAGTCGGCCAGTAAGAGGCAGTGTTCAGAGAAGAACACCGGCTTGGTGTCCGTGGATCTGACTGTGACAGCACAGGACACAAACAGGAAGTCAATCCTGGAACGGGCAGACCCGTCCGGTCTTGACCAGGTGTATCTACACTGCGCTCTGTCTGCAGGGTTGCTGAAGACGTTGTGTAGCTTGGCATCTTTTACTGTTTCCATTAGGAATCTGGACGTAGCGTCCAGTTTGCTGTCGTCCAGCTAGTGATGCAGTTGAAGTCACCGCCTAGAATGACTGGCCTTGACGTTGCCATCAGCAGTGGGAGCTGCTGGAGGACCGTCAGCCGCTCGCTGCATTGAACCGGGGCGTACACGTTGGTTAACCGGAGCGGAGCATTGTTATACATTACGTCTGCTATGAGGAGGCGACCGCCCACAACCTCCTTAACTTTGGAGATGGTGAAGTTGCCTCCTCTCAGCAGAATACCCAGCTCGGAGGAATCGAAGGTCCCTGGGACCAACATCGCGACCATTGCCTGTAAGTGCTGTGGTGTGGTATCCCACACTCCTGCAGAAACAATAGGTCTGCTTTGGCCTTGGCGAGGTAACCCAAGGTAGAAACACATTGTGTAGTGGATTTAATGCTACGCACTTTAATGGAAGCAATCTTCATAACCATTTAAAGCTGGATGTTGCTTACCACACTAGTAGTTACCTTACTCGTCCCAGTCCTTGGGTATGTTCCTGCATACCCATAGTATATACAAGCTGTTGCACATTCGTTGGGCTCAGAAATTTTCACGGTCACTCATGGGGGGGGGGTTTGTTCCATTGGGGTGACACGGGGCGGTGGGGGAGTGGTTAGGGGATGGTCTTGTAGGCAGCGAGGTTTGCACTGTCTTCTGCTGGTGGTGTCTTTCCCCTCTGTTCCTCCTCGATGACATTATTGCTCCTGGCTTTCTGGAGCTGGAGTGCGTTGGACGCTTCGCTGCTCTCGGTCTCCTGGAGCTGGGATGTACTGGGCATCTCGCTGGGTTCAGTGCTTTGGGGTTGGGGCATGCTGGGACCATCACTGCTTCCAGTGCTATGGAGCTGGGGGTCTTTCTCTTCCAGCTCCTTTGAGTTCTGCAACTTCTTTTGCAAGTGCTGTATTTCCGGTCCTTCCTCGTCCAATGAGGAGCAGCTGCCGCAGTTTGTCTCAGACGGTAGCCTCCTCTTGCCACTGGTTTGGGTGGTGACCTGCTCCTTTTTTTGGGGCTTCTTTCTTCTGGTTTTCCTTTTGACCACTTGCCACTCATCCGGTTTGTCCCTCTGCTGCCTCCTCCTCTATTGATTCTGTCTGTTATGGAGTTTCTGGGAATGGGGTAGGTGTTGGATCACTTGTTGCAGCTACTTCCCCTTTCTTCTCCTTCTTAGACAGATTTTCCTTGCTGGGGGTAGGGTTGCTGGTCTCCTTCACAGCACCAGGTGCATTCACCGTTCCTTCCTCCAGCCTTTTCATGGACCTTGCTGCCTGTGCATAACTGAGGCAGTGTTTTGGGCAGGTCTTGTAGAGGTGGCCTGGCCCACCACACAGATTGCAGCACTTAGTCTGCTTACAGCCCTTTGCCTTCCTGCTTGCAGTTCTTGCAGACGACTGTGCTGCAGTTGGCTGCCACATGACCAGATTTGCCACAGGTCCGACAAACTCTGGGCTGCCCTGTGTAGACCAAGAAGCCTTGACTTCCCCCAATAGTGAAGCTGGAAGGAGGATGGATGATGGCTCCATTGGCGACGACCTTCAAGATCACCTTGACTTGCCGCTTGCTGGTCCAAATCCCCAACGGGTCCTTGACATCAGTGCTACTCCCGGCCACCTTGATGTACCTGGCAAGGAAAGTGAACACATCAACAATAGGAACACGGGGGTTGTAGAGGTGGTTCCATTGCAACAGCACCATGAAGAGTGGCTCTGCCGTGAGGATCGACAGAGGTGCCTGGTTTCCTCTCTGCTTGAACACCTTCACTTGATGTATCCTGCCACATTCTTGAAGTCTTTCTACAACTGTAAAGGGTGGGAGTTTCATATGTTGACTTTTTTTTATTAAAATAAAACCACCCAGTTTGTATATTTACAGTTTTGTGTAGTGCTGATTGGTCCAAGGGCAGGTCCTCTGCACATTTTCCACTCCTTCTCACGGTTGTGGGCTTTCCTCTTCAGTGAAGGACTTTGGGATGTTTTGCTACGTTAGCACATGAATTACATGTCTCACTCACATGCACCCTGAAGTAAGAAAAAAGAGTAAATTCAGAGCCTCTACTGCAGATCACTGCATCATTTGTTTTTTTTCAATTCAGATTGCAACGCTTGCCTCAAGTCTTTCTGTCAGCACCAGAGTGTATTTGTCCAATTCTGGATGTTTCGAGACTGTCAGTCACACAGCAGTGGGTCTTGCTGTTCTGTGAGACCCTGGAAGTTTCAAGCAATGCACAGAAAACAGTGGGAAACATCTAAGAAGCTAAAGCTGTGCAAAAGGTGGAATAAATTGCTGCATCATTCGACTGATGTAGGCAACTTGACAGCTTTAACAAGGCTGTGAATATTTACAGCACAAGGAGGAAGGAATTTGAAGAGATCTGGTAAATGGAATGCTGCCACCAAAACAGCATGAGTCACTGCATAAGGGAAGGAGCTCACTGCCTCTTATTGTCTTGAAGTAAGAAAATGGTCCTGAAATGATGGCTTTAGGATTATTGAAAATCTATTTGTGACTGTCAAGATGTCAAATTACCAATGGGCCATTCACTTCTTGTTAATCCTGGTACATAGTTGACGGTGGATGACAATTAAAAAGTTTCTGGAATTAAGCAACTGTGTCTTTTATCTAGGAATGTTACTATCTCTTTTGTTACAAGAATACCTGTTTTTGTAAAATATGTTTTAAGAACTTACTG
Source organism: Heterodontus francisci (assembly GCF_036365525.1). Lineage (NCBI taxonomy): Eukaryota > Metazoa > Chordata > Chondrichthyes > Heterodontiformes > Heterodontidae > Heterodontus > Heterodontus francisci. Next base: position 113,461,933 of record NC_090382.1, read on the forward strand.
TTGAATTGTGGACATTGATTCATTGACAGTTGGTTTTGTCTGCCGAAGAAGACCCAGCTCTCACTCTGTTTTGAAAAGAAACCCTGCAAACAGTGTGGCAGTTTCCTATTTCCAACTGTATTTGAAGAAACCCTGCATATCGTATGTGTGGAAACTAAATACCCTTGTTGCTGCATTTTTGCTGTAAGATCTAGCTGAAGCTTCTGTAACTACATTTCTTGGAAAGTCTACCCAAACTGATCTTCAACATCGCCTGGAAAGAACTGTTCTAGGAAGATCCCAGTGACAGCGTCTATATGCATTTGGGATGCCAAACCAAAACCAAGAACAATACTCTGCCTAAGCATTTTTTTTTGTTTTCTTTGTAACGGTGCTGTAAACAACAATTTTTTTAGTTAACTGATGTATGTGTGTATGTGTGTGTGTGAGAGTCTAGGATAAATCAGGGGCTTTGATATTTAGATTTGTGTATGTTTTAATTCATAATGGTTAAGACTTGTTTATAATAAACTGATAATGTTGTTGTTTATTAAAGAAACCTGGTTGTTTTATTCTGGGATAAAAATAGAGTCTATGATTGACTGTATCGGTAAGTGGGAAAATTTAAATACATGTTGTGACCTGTGAAGAAGTGGGACTAGAATAGACAGTGCACTCCTCCCAGCTCGGTCATAAACCTTTCTCATATTCCTGAGGCCAAAGGTCTTGACCGAGGACTCAGAACTGAGCATGTAAGCCTTGAATGAGTTGTTTAAACTGTTTGATCCATTTTCGTTTTACATTACGTAGAATTTACTGCACAGAAATAGGCCATTTGGCCAACAGGTCTATGCTGGTGTTTATGCTCCACATGAGCCTCCTCCCATCCCACTTCATCTCACCCTATCAGCATAACCTTCTACTCCTTACTCCCTCATGTGTTTATCTAGTTTTCCCTTAAATGCATCTATGCTATTCACCTCAACTACTCCCTGTGGTAGTGAGTTCCACATTCCCACCAGTCTCTGGGTAAAGAAGTTTCTCCTGAATTCCCTATTGGATTTATTAGTGACTATCTTATATTTATGACCCCTAGTTTTGGACTCCAGCACAATTGGAAACATCTTCCCTACGTCTATCCCAGCACTCTATCTATGGCATCAAGGAGCCCTAGCAAAACTGAGATCAATGGGAATCAGGGGGAAAACCCTCTGCTGGCTGGAGTCATACCTCGCGCAAAGGAAGATCGTTGTGGTTGTTGGAGGTCAATCATCTGAACTCCAGGACATCACTGCAGGAGTTCCTCAGGGTAGTGTCCTAGGCCCAACCATCTTCAGCTCCTTCATCAATGACCTTCATTCAATCAAAAGGTCAGAAGTGGGGATGTTCGCTGATGATTGCACAATGTTCAGCACCATTCGTGACTCCTCAAATACTGAAGCAGTCCATGTAGAAATGCAGCAAGACCTGGACAATATCCAGGCTTGGGCTGAGAAGTGGCAAGTAACATTCGCGACACACAAATGCCAGGCAATGACCAACAAGAGAGAATCTAACCAGCTCCCCTTGACATTCAATGGCATTACCAACGTTGAATCCCCCACTATCAACATCCTAGGGGTTACCATTGACCAGAAACTGAACTGGAGTAGCCATATAAATACCATGGCTACAAGAGCAGGTCAGAGGCTAGGAATCCTGAGGCGAGTAACTCACCTCCTGACTCCCCAGAGCCTGCCCATCATCTACAAGGCACAAGTCAGGAGTGTGATGGAATACTTGCCTGGATGAGTGCAGCTCCAATAATACTCAAGAAGTTCGACACCATCCAGGACAAAGCAGCCCGCTTGATTGGCACCCCATCCACAAACATTCACTCCCTCCACCACTGACGCACAGTGGCAGCAGTGTGTACTATCTACAAGATGCACTGCAACAATGCACCAAGGCTCCTTAGACAGCACCTTCCAAACTCACGACTTCTACCAGCCCTGAATTACGATCCTCCATATTGGCCATGCTTTCACTGGGTTACTCTGTCGCCCTCTAGTTAGCTAAGCCACCTCAGCTCTCTCTCTCTTCGCATTCCTTCTGGAAGCTTCTTTCTCTTTCTCCTCTCTCTCTTTCTCTCTCTTCTCTCTTGCTTTCTCTCTCTCCTCCATCTTCTTCTTCACATTTCTTCTGGAAGGTGCTTTCTCTCTCTCGCTTTTTCTTTCTCCTCTCTCTCTTTCTGTCTTTCTCTTTCCACAAATTCAAGTTTCCTCTGTTTCAATTCTATCTTTGCCAGCAATACCCTGTCAGAGTCTATTTCTAACCTTGTTTCTGCTTCTTCAGATTCAAGGGAAAAATAGTTGGCCACTAGCCTTAGGAGTTCAGTCTTTCTGGCCTTGTCATGTGCAGTGATCCCACACTGCTCAGCCATTTTCCTTAACTCCTCCATAGACAGTGCTTTTAACTTATCCCAAGTTACTTCACCCTGGCTCAGGAAGCTACTCGCTTCAGTTGCAGCATGTTAGTATTCAAGCACACACACCACAAGAAAACCTGGATTGAAATCTTTTTCGATTTGGATCAATTTGGCTTCTCACTTCCAATTTCCCGTTTGTCTGTCCAATCTCAGAAACTAGACCCCAAATTTCTGTTATGACCAGGTGAGAAAGGGGTCTAGGGGTTCCCTGCGAGCTTTTTCCAGATTTGAACCTAACAGGGTTTAATTTTTTAAACACCGTGTTTTTAGCTCCCCCTCAGAGAATACTTGTTCACTGCTCTCCAATTTGAAGGCAAAGAAATCAACCAGACAGGTTTTCTTAGATTTATACAAGAAAGGTGTAAGTTTATTAACCTTAAAACTCTAATTCAGCCAAAACTACTACAAATACGCGACGTGACCACGCTAGCATGCGATAAACACTCATGCATATAGAGACAGTAAAGGAGATAGAATCAAGGGGAAAAGTTTCAAGCAATAGCTGGAGTTCATTTACTGTCTTTTGAGTTCGATGTAGAGTCTTTGATTGCAGTGAAATCTTACTGTTTCGTTGGGCCCCAGTGCACACTTTCAAACTTGTTTCAATGTAGAAGTCACTCTCTTGAGGTTTAAGTGGCTTTAGTGGATCTGGAAATTCGTGAGAGGGAGAACCAGAGGGAGAGATCCTTCTTCTCTTTTGTCTTCAAATTGCTGTCTCCTTTTTTGTGAGAGAGAGGGAGAGACAAGGAGAGAGGCTCTTTCTTCAAGTTTAGTTGCAATCTGACCCAAACTGTTCTGTGAACACAATTCAAAACCAAGCCTGGGCTAGTAGGTTAGTCATGTGAACAGCTTTATTTCTTGCAAACCCTTCTGTGTTTTTGTGGATTCTCCATCTTAGCAGACACCCTAAGTGGGGGTGGGGGGGGGGGGGCAGCGTGGGGGGTGGATGGAATGCTGGCTTGTTACACATTCAATTTCTGATGATCAAAATCCATTTGGGTTAATTGGATCAGGGAGCAATTCCATTGTCTTCTCCAGGCAACTGTCTCTTAGAATGCAAATGTTTTCAGCCACTGCTGTGATCTCTTTAAACAAGTCATCTTTTCAGTCCAGCAACAGTTTAAAATTAATGTTCATATGACAAAATGAATATGCCTCATTCTTGGTAGGTAGGGTTTTCATGACACCCTTTATAATTTTAAAGACCTTTATCAAGTCACAAAGTCTGGTCTTTTGTAGAGAAAAGGACCTCAGACAGTTCAATTTTTCGTGATAGGTTTGACCCCTCAATCCTTCCATCAGCCCAATTACTCTTTGTCACACCTCCTCCTGCGTTCTGTATCATACATGGGATATATATAGTGTGACACTCAATCTAGCAGTTGACTAACTGTGGGGGTGGGGAAAGTATTTCAGCAGTGGAAGGTAGAGGGGTTTTGTGGGGGAGATGGGTGGAAAGGTTTTGGGGGGGGGGGGGGTGATTTTATGTTAAGGAAGAGGATTTCTGTTCCTCCTGGCCCCGCAAAGTAAAATAAAGAAACCTGCACACAATGACATAGAATTTCCAGCACAGAAACAGGCCATTCAACCCAACTGGTCCCTGCTGGCGTTAATGCTCCACAGATTATGCTCTGCAAATATTGCTTCTTCAAATATTTTTCCAATTCTCTTTTGAAAGTTATTAGTGAATCTACTTCATCCGCCCTTTCAGGCACTGCATTACAGATCATAATAACTCACTGCATTAAAAAAAACTCTTCATCTCTGCCCTGATTCTTTTGCCAATTATCCAATGAAGTTTTTCAAGTCAAAACTTTTTATATAATGGTATGTCATGGTCAAAAAGTTTTTAAAATTAGTACAGTGCAAGCAAAGTACGAGCACCATCAGAAAAGCATTGAAGGCTCTCCATCTCATAACTGTTTGCTATGCACACAAAGGCTCCCGTACCTACCGACACAATAACAGTCATTGCTTTTCAGAATAACTGTGAACTTCTGAACGAGCATTTATATCGCACCTTTTATGACCTCAGGACATTCTAAAGCACTTTACAGCCAATGAAATACTTTTGATGTATAATCACGATTGTAATGTGGCAGCCAAGCTGTGCACAGCAAGCTCCCACAAACAATAATGTGTTTGTGAACATTTGTTTTTTTGTGATATTGCCTGAGGAATAGCTATTGTCCAGGATATTGGGGATAACTCCACTACTTTGCTTCTAAATAGTGTTACGGCATCTTTTTCAACCATGTAGTGGTTTTGTTAGTGAACTAGTAATCCAGAGGCCTGGACTAATGACCTGGAGACATGAGTTCAAATCCCATCATGGTAGCTGGGGAATTTAAATTCAATTAATTAAGTCTGGAATTAAAAAGCTAGTATCAGTATTGGTGACCATGAAACTCCTGGATTGTCGTAAAAAAAACATTTGGTTCACTAAAGGTCCTTAAGGGAAGGAAACCTGCCGTCCTTACCTGGTCTGATCTGCATATGACACCAGACCCACAGCAATGTGGTTGACCCTTAACTGCCCTCTGAATTGGCATAGCAAGCCACTCAGTTGTATTAAATGAAGGACGCTTACTATCACTTTTCCAAGGTGAGTTAAGGATGGGAAATAAATGCTGGCCTTACCAGCAAAGACCACATCCCATGAATGAATTTTAAAAAAAGCCAAAAGCTCCTATTGATTCCTGGATCATTCCTGGTTCCTGCATTCCTTCCTGGCACTCAGTAGGCTATGTCTTTCAGGCATCCACAGAGGATCCCAGAGGAAGGTTTACCCAACCCACCATTAATATGTCCTCGCTTGCACTTGCCAACACAGTGATGGATGTACATGTGCTACCATGTGAGAAAAGTAAATAGAGAGGGTATGATTCAATTCTTTAAAATGTTGAGTGGCCTGGATATACAGATGATTAATCTAAGACTACGGGCACAGAGTTAGAGGACACAGGTTTGAGATTAACAAGCCTTAAGTGAAATGGGAAGTCAGAAATCTTTTGGCCCAATGTGTAGCGGGTGGACAGTTGACCCTGCTGAATGTTGGTGCCCTGCATTTTGACCTTCACGAGCACTTTGCTAATAAAATATTTATCATAAAACATGGCCAATTGACTTCTAATTGGGAACAAATGTTCGCTGATGGCACCACACATTACAATTTATTCCAACCTCTTTTTTTGAGGAGTGTTTTTTTTCTCCCCTTTTGTCTAATTAGTTGATGTGCAAACCCATGAGATCAGTGTTATGCTTCGATCTCTCTCCACCACTGTTTTCTTGTGTAAATTGCCTGATTACAGCTTCCATGCAAAGACAGTATGAAACCTGTGACTTTTACACTCTGTCATAATGAGGTAGCACAACAGAAAGCTAAGCATTACCCAATTCAGCAGCAATACGGCAGACTTCAACTTGCATCATCTGCTGATTTGAAGGACAAAATAATCTCAGATCCTAACTACGCGTGGCATGGGCTAAAGGTAGGTACCGTACCTGCATTAGGATTTAGGAGCATTCCTCTCACATCTATTTCTATAGAATGCTTGCAATGGCAGAAGATCACAAGATAATTATGGACAAGAATGGTCATTTGATCCAAAATAAATTACCTACCCAGAGAAATCTTCTACTCCTCCCATTATGACAGTGATTGATTCTTAAATGATTTCAGGCTTTTCAGCTCCATTGCCATATCTAGAAATCTGTTCTACATAGAAGTTTGCAGTATAGAAGGATGTTATTCAGTGCATTGTGCCTGTGCTATCTCTTTGCGATAACAATCCAAACAAACCATTCTGCCTCTGCTCTCCCCATAGTCTTGTATCATTTTCTGCATCAAATATTGATCTAATTTTACCTTAAAAGGTGCAATGATTTCTACCACAAGCACTCCCTATGGAAAAGCATGCCACAATAGGCAATAGGGTTAGTTTGGATTCAGAAATGACACCTGCTTTAATATGTAAAGAGCTAGCACAGATACACTGGGTCAAATGGTCTCCTTCTATGCTGTAAATATCTAATTCAGAACATACTGTTAACAGGATGTCTGCTCGACAGGAATGAAATGTAAGATAATAAGAAATAGGAGCAGGAGTAGGCCATTCAGCCCTTCGAGCCCACTCCGCCATTCAATGAGATCCTGGCTGATCTTCTACTTCAACAACATTTTCCTGCACGATCTCCGTTGGCCTTGATGATTTTAATATGCAGAAATCTATCGATCTCAGTCTTGTACATACTCAACGACTGAGCCTCCACAGCCCTCTGGGGCACAGAATTCCAAAGATTCACCACCCTCTGAGTGAAAAAATTCCTCCTCATCTCAGTCCTAAATGACCTTCCCCTTATTCTGAGACTGTGTCCCCTGGTTCTGGACTCCCCAGCCAGGGGAAACATCCTTCCTGCATCTACACTATCGAGCCCTGTAAGAATTTTGTATGTTTGAATGAGATCACCTCTCATTCTTCTAAACTCCAGAGAATAAAGGCCCAGTCTATTTAATGTTTCTTCATAGGATGATCCCTCCAGCCCAGGAATTAGTTTGGTGAACCTCCGTTGCACTCCCTCTATGGCAAGTATATCTTTCCTTAGGTAAGGAGAGCAAAACTGTACTCAATACCCCTTGTGTGGTCTCACCAAGGCTCTATATAATTGCAGTAAGGCATCTTTAATCCGATACTCAAATCCCCTTGTAATAAAGGCCAACATACCATTTGCTTTCTTTTGCTTGCTGCATCTGTATGTTAGCTTTCAATGACTCATGAACAAGGACACCCCAGTCCCTTTGAAATTCAACGCTTCCCAGCCTCTCACCTTTTTAGCAATACTCTGTATTTTTGTCTTTCTTATGAAAGTGGATAGCCTCATATCTTTGCACATCATATTCCCTCTGCCAAATTTTTGCCTCTCCAAACCCCTTGAAGCTTCTTTGCATCCTCCTCACAACTCACACTTCCAGTTAGTTTTGTGTCACCTGCAAACTTAGAAATGTTCCATTTAATCCCCACATCTAAATTATTGATATAGATTGTGAATAGCTGGGGCCCAAACACCGATCCTTGTGGTACCCCACTAGTCACAGCCTGCCAACCCGAAAATGACCCATTTATTCCTCCTCTCTGTTTTCTGTCCGTTAACCGGTTCTCAATCTATGCCAGTATATTCCCCCAATCCCATTGCTCTCATTTTGGTTACTAGCCTCTTGTGTGGAACCTTATCAAATCCTTTCTGAAAATCTAAATATACCACATTCACCAGTTCCCCCTTATCTATTCTGCTAGTTATATCTTTGAAAAACTCTAACAGGTTTGTTAAACACGATTTCCCTTTCATAAATTCATAAATCATAAACCCTTCCATATTCTACTTAAAAAAAGAAAGATTTGCATTTCACAATTGCAGGATGTCCCATAGTGCTTTACAGCCAATGAAAGACATGCTCTAAAGGAAGAGATTTGGCAGCCACCGTAAGGTGATGGTGACAAGATAATCTGTTTTTAGTAATGTCGTTTGAAGGATAAAGATTGTCCAGGAGGCAAGGGAGAACACCCCTGATTGTCTTTATTTAGATCTTTGATACCTGTGAGTTGGAAGACAGGGGTCGCAGTTGAATGCTTCTTCTGAAAGACAGCATGAGTGCAAACCAGGAAGCTTACTACGGCCAGTGCAGAAAAAGTTAATAGGATCCCTGAAGGTTATCAGGGTTTTCTGTCTGAAGGGAAAGTAACCCCATACCCCTCGACTGGGGCAAGCAAGCCCATAGTGATTCTGAGGGGCACAGGGGCCACTAGATCCCTTTTACTGGGAAAAGGCCTGACCTTTCCCCCCAGAGACTGCAGTAATCACCTGAATGATGGTGAATGGTATTGGAGGGCAGCGTATGTCTGTACCTGTACACCGGGTGCACCTGGAGTGCAACCTAGTTTCGGGACCGGTGACCATAGGGATTGTCCCTAGGCTGCCTGTGGATGGGGTTGACCTGCTCCTAGGTAATGATCTGGCAGGGGTGAAGGTGGTAGCCATCCTGCAGTAGTAAAAGAAAGACTGCAGGAGGTCAGAGAGACAGGGCAGTGGCAAGAGACGGTTCCCTGCAATGTCCCTGAATGTGTACTGGATCAGGCCATGATCAAACTAGCTCCTCCAGAGGAGACTGCATTGGCACTGCAGACAAATGACCATGAGCTCTGCCTGTCCGAGACTTTCTTTGGAAAGTTAGGAGACTCAGGGAATGAATTAAATGGATTTTCCCTCGGTGAGGCTCAGCGAGCCGACCCAGTATGGCGAGGGTTAGCACAGGCTGCCCAATCTGAAAGTGAAACAGGGAGTCCCTGACTGCTACTATTTAAAGAATGAGGTGCTGATGAGGAAATGGAGTCCTCCTCACAGACCTGAGGGCAAGGAGTGAACAGTGATTCACCAGTTAATGGTGCCACAGAGTTACCGGGGAGAATGGCTCACAAGACTACAGTGACTGTACATGCCAGTCTAAAAAGACCGAAGCCCGCATAAGACAATAGTTTGACTGGCCAAAGCTCCACAAGGATGTGGTGGAGTACTGCAGGAGTTGCCACATGTGCCAGGTTTAGGGGAAACCCCAACCTACAGTGAAACCTGCACCCCTAAGTCCTGTACCAGTGTTAGGAGGACCCTCCAGCAGAGGGTTGGTGAACTGTAAGGGACCCCTGCCGAGAACAAAAGGGTACAGGCAAGCACACGGCTGGCAAAAGTTTAGAAAGAGAAGGGGAAAAAGTGACCAAGAGGGCAGGTCAAGGAACTCAGGAGGAATCCCGGATGAAAACCCCTCCTGTCTGGTCAGCCAACCCCAAAAAATGTGAAAAATAAGACCCCACATCCTCCTGCGTAAATGGAGTCTCTAGAAGTACCCCACCAGAGTTGCGAACAGCATTTACAGGAACCTGCAGAGACAAAGAGAGACCTCTCGGGGGCACCGAATACATGAGGGTGATGCCTCACCTAGTCGTAGTGCCACAGGAGAGTGCAGTCAAGTCTGCACACATACCTGCAGATAGGAGTGTCCCAGAGAACAAACAGAAGATTAACAAAGACTACTCCCCCACAGTCAGAGGAAATCCCCTGAAATCAAAAGTCTTTACATGATTCAGCAAAGCACTGAAAAAGAGTTCAGGATAGACCCACCCAGCACTAACTCTCCAGGAAAAAAACATTACCTCAACAGGAACAAAACCCTGGACAGTCATGGCCTTCCCCAAAGAACCACATGGTTACTGGGATGCCAAAAAAGGGGAAATTAAAGCAGCACTGGCACCCAGAAAAGACAATTTTAATCGGCCAGTGAGTCTAACATCAATGATAGGGAAACTATTGGAAACATTTCTGAGGGACAGGATTAATCTCCACTTGGAGAGGCAGGGATTAATCAAGAATAGTCAGCATGACTTTGTCAGGGGGAGATGGTGTCTAATAAATTTGATGAAATTTTTCGAGGAGGTGACTAGGTGTGTAGATGAGAGTAAAGCAGTTGATGTAGTCTACATGGACTTCAGTAAGGCTTTTGATAAGGTCCCACATGGGAGATTGGTTAAGAAGGTAAGAGCCCATGAGATCCAGGGCAATTTGGCAAATTGGATCTAAAATTGGCTTAGTGGCAGGAGGCAGAGGGTGATGGTCGAGGGTTGTTTTTGCGATTGGAAGCCTGTGATCAGTGGTGTACCACAGGGATTGGTGCTGAGACCCTTGCTGTTTGTAGTGTACATTAATGATTTAGATGTGAATATAGGAGGTATGATCGGTAAGTTCGCAGATGACATGAAAATTGGTGGTGTTGTAAATAGTGAGGAGGAAAGCCTTAGATTACAGGACGATATGGATGGGCTGGTAAGATGGACGGAGCAGTGGCAAATGGAATTTAATCCTGAGAAGTGTGAGGTGATGCATTTTGGGAGGACTAACAAGGCGAGGGAATATACAATGGTCCTTGGTAGGACCCTAGGAAGTACAAAGGGTCAGAGGGACCTTAGTGTACTTGTCCATAGATCACTGAAGGCAGCAGCACAGGAAGGCATATGGGATACTTGCCTTTATTAGCCGAGGCATAGAATATAAGAGCTGGGAGGTTCTGATGGAATTATATAAAATGTAGTAAATGCTAGTTAGGCCACAGCTGGAATACTGTGTACAGTTCTGATCACCACACTATAGGAAGGATGTGATTGCACTGGAGAGGGTGCAGAGGAGATTCACCAGAATGTTGCCTGGGATGGAGCATTTCAGCTATGAAGAGAGACTGGATAGGCTGGGGTTGTTTTCCTTTGAGCAGAGAAGGCTGAGGGAGGGACCTGATTGAGGTATACAAAATAATGAGGGGCATTGATACGGTAGATAGGAAGAAACTTTTTCCCTTAGCGAAGGTGTCAATAACCAGGGGGCATAGATTTAAGGTAAGGGGCAGGAGGTTTAGAGGGGATTTGGGGTAAGGTTTTTTCACCCAGAGGGTGGTTGGAATCTGGAACACACTGCCTGAAGGGCTGGTAAAAATCTGTCTGCATCACGAATGTCCTTTAGAGAAGGCAATCTGCCGTCCTTACCTGGTCTGGCCTACATGTTACTCCGGAGCCACAGCAATGTGATTGACTCTTAAATAGCCTAGCAAGCCATTCAGTTGTTTCAAACAGTTACAAAGCCTAAGTATGGAATGAAACCGTAAGGACCACCCGGCATCGACCTCGGCACGGGACATGACAATGGAAAACACCTGTCAACCCTACAAAGTCCTCCTTAGTAACACGGAGGGACTTGTGCCAAAATTGGGAATGCTGTCCCACAGACAGATCAAGCAACAGACTGACATAGTCATACTCACGGAATCATACCTTGCAGACAATGCCCCATCAGACAGCACCATCACCATCCCTGGGTAAGTCCTGTCCCACCGGCAGGACAGACCCACCAGAGGTGGTGGCATGGAAGTATGCAGTTGGGAGGGAGTTGTCCCCAGAATGTTCAATATTGACTCCGGACCCCAGGATGTCGCATGGCATCAGGTCAAACACGGGCAAGGAAACCGCCTGCTGATTACCACCTACCACGCCCCCTTTAGCTGATGAGTCAGTGCTTCTCCATGTTGAACACCAATTGGAAGAAACATTGAGACTAGCAAGGGCACCAAATACACTCTGGTGGTTCGGTAGCACCATTACTAACCGAGATGGCTAAGTCCTATAGGACATTGCTTCGATTCACTCCATGTGATATCAAGAAGCAGTTGAAGGCATTGGATACTGCAAAGGCTATGGGACCTGACAACATCCAGCAATAGTACTGAAGACTTGTGCTCCAGAACCTGCTACGCCCCTAGCCAAGCTGTTCCAGTACAGCTACAATACTGGCATCTACCCGGCAATGTGGAAAATTGCCCAGGTATTTCCTGTGCACAAAAAGCAGGTTCACAAATCCAACCTGGCCAATGACCACCCCATCAGTCTACTTCTGATCATCAGCTAAGTGGTGGAAGGGATCGTCGACAGTGCTATCAAGTGGCACTTGCTCAGCAATAACCTGAGCATGGATGCTCAGTTTAGTTTCCTCCAGGGCCACTCAGCTCCTGACCTCTTGGTCCATACATAAACAAAAGAGCTGAACTCAGGAGGTGAGGTGAGAGTGACTGCCGTTGACATCATTTGACCGAGTATGGCATCAAAGAGCCCTAGCAAAACTGGAGTCGATGGGAATCAGGGGGAAAACCCTCCGCTGGTTGGAGTCATTTCTAGCACGGAGGAAGATAGTTGTAGTTGTTGGAGGTCAATCATCTCAGTTCCAGGACATCCCTGCAGGAGTTCCTCAGTGCCCAACCATCTTCAGCTGCTTCATCAATGACCATTCCTCCAACATAAGTTCAGAAATGGGGATGTTTACTGATGACTGCACAATGTTTAGCACCATTTGCGACTCCTCAGATTGTTATGAAAGTGCTTCCATTTGTTAATATTTTATTATTTTGAGGACTTGTGCTTTAAAACTGAAAAGATTCAATGGATTTTTTTAATCAAGTTCACTGAATGAACAATTGAGATCTTATTTGGAAACAACCTTTGCTGGAAATCATGTGCTTTCAGCTCAATAAACAACAGAAATCTTGGTGCAAAAACAAGAAATGCTGGATTCACTCAGCAGGTCTGGCAGCATCTGTGGAAAGAGAAGCAGAGTTAACGTTTCGGGTCAGTGACCCTTCTTCGGAACTGACAAATATTAGAAAAGTCACAGATTATAAACAAGTGAGGTGGGGGTTGGGCAAGAGATAACAAAGGAGAAGGTGCAGATTGGACCAGGCCACATAGCTGACCAAAAGGTCACGGAGCAAAGGCAAACAATATGTTAATGGTGTGTTGAAAGACAAAGCATTAGTACAGATTAGGTGTGAATATACTGAATATTGAACATCAGCAAGTGCAAACCTGAAGAAAAACAACCTGAAAAAAACAGTGGGTGAGCAAACTGAACAAACTAAGATGAACTGAAATAAATACAAAAAAAGATTGTAAAAAATGTAAAAAGGAATGCCAAAAAAAAAAGGAAGAAAAAATAACTAAAAATGAAAGTAAAGTGGGGGGCTGTCATGCTCTGAAATTATTGAACTCAATGTTCAGACCGGCAGGCTGTAGTGTGCCTAATCGGTAGATGAGATGCTGTTCCTCGAGCTTGCGTTGATGTTCACTGGAACACTGCAGCAATCCCAGGACAGAGATGTGAGCATGAGAGCAGGGGGGAGTGTTGAAATGGCAAGCAACTGGAAGCTCAGGGTCCTGCTTGCGGACTGAGCGGAGATGTTCCGCAAAGCGGTCACCCAGTCTGCGCTTGGTCTCCCCAATGTAGAGGAGACCACACTGTGAGCAGCGAATACAGTATACTACATTGAAAGAAGTACAAGTAAATCGCTGCTTCACCTGAAAGGAGTGTTTGGGGCCTGGGATAGTGAGGAGAGAGGAGGTAAAGGGGCAGGTATTACACCTCCTGCGATTGCAAGGGAAGGTGCCCTGGGACGGGGACGAGGTGATGGGGGTAATGGAGGAGTGGACCAGGGTGTCGCGGAGGGAACGATCCCTTCGTAATGCTGACAGGGGAAGGGAGGGGAAGATGCGACTGGTAGTGGCATCACGCTGGAGGTGGCGAAAATGGCGGAGGATGATCCTTTGGATATGGAGGCTGGTGGGATGAAAAGTGAGGACAAGGGGAACCCTGTCACGGTTCTGGGAGGGAGGGGAAGGGGTGAGGGTAGAGGTGCGGGGAATGGGTCGGACACGGTTGAGGGCCCTGTCAACCACAGTGGGGGGAAATCCTCGGTTGAGGAAAAAGGAGGTCATATCAGAAGCACCGTCATGGAAGGTAGCATCATCAGAGCAGATGCGTCGGAGACGGAGAAACTGGGCGAATGGAATGGGGTCCTTACAGGAGGTAGGGTGTGAAGAAGTGTAGTCGAGGTAGCTGTGGGAGTCAGTGGGCTTATAATGGATATTGGTAGACAACCTATCCCCAGAGATGGAGACAGAGAAGTCGAGGAAGGGAAGGGAAGTGTCAGAGATGGACCATGTAAAGGTGAGAGAAGGGTGGAAATTGGAAGCAAAGTTGATAACGTTTTCTAGTTCGAGGCGGGAGCAGGAAACGGCACCGATACAGTCATCAATGTACCGGAAAAAGAGTTGGGGGAGAGGGCCTGAGTAGGACTGGAACAAAGAATGCTCGACATATCCCACAAAAAGACAGGCATAACTAGGACCCATGCGGGTACCCATAGCGACACCTTTTACTTGAAGGAAATGCATGGAGTTGAAGGAGAAGTTGTTCAATGTGAGAACAAGTTCAGCCAGGCGGAGGAGGGTGTTGGTGGATGGGGACTGGTTGGGCCTCTGTTCCAGGAAGAAGCGGAGAGCCCTCAAACCATCCTGGTGGGGGATGGAGGTGTAGAGCGATTGGACGTCCATAGTGAAGAGGAGGCGGTTGGGACCAGGAAACTGGAAATTGTCAAAATGACGTAGGGCGTCAGAAGAGTCACGGATGTAGGTGGGAAGAGACTGGACCAGCGGAGAAAAGAGAGAGTCTAGATAGGAAGAAATAAGTTCAGTTGGGCAGGAGCAGGCTGACACAATGGGTCTGCCGGGACAGTCCTGTTTGTGGATTTTGGGAAGGAGGTAGAAGCGGGCTGTCCGGGGTTGCGGGACTATGAGGTTGGAAGCTGTAGAGGGAAGATCTCCAGAGGAGATGAGGTCAGTGACAGTCCTTTGGACGGTGGCTTGATGTTCGGTGGTGGGGTCATGGTCCAGAGGGAGGTAGGAAGAGGTGTCTGTGAGTTGGCGTTGAGCTTCTGCAAGGTAGAAATCTTGGTGACCTGGGGAAGATGTTTACAGAGAAGCCACATATCAAGGATTATGGAGGTCAGGAGGTTGACTTTCTGTTCGGGGTTTGGATATTGCTTTCAGTTCAGTTGGGGTGTGAACTGTTTTGAAGACAATTGGTGTACCCGGACGCCAGACCTGAAGGGAGAATTGGCTTCCTTTCATATCTTCTTCTTTTCTTCAAGAATTAGCAAGTGTTTGGCCAAAGTATTCTTGTTTTGTCTTTTTTTGTAACAGACTTCTGCAGATAGAATTTCTTTCTTTTTTTCAGTGTGTGTGTGAGTGTGTGTGTGGGGAATTTAAACCTTCATATTTCAATCTGTGTGTTCATGTTTTGCTTCTTTACTGGAAACGTCTTGTTTGATAATAAACTGATAATTTTGTTGTTTATTAAAGAAATCTGGTTGGTGTACTTTATTCTGGGATTAAGAGTAGAGTATATGATTGATCACAGTGGTGACTGGGTAAATATTTAAATATATGTTGTGACCTGTGGAGAAGTGGGACTGGAAAAGACAGTGCACTCTTTCCACCTCGGTCATAACATATGATTGGGGCTCTGTGTGGGATTACCCCTATGCTGATGACGTGCAGTTGTAAGTGGGGAAATGATAATTGAAAAGAGGAAAAGTATAAAACCAGGTTTCTTGTGCATTGGTGTAAGATTTACACTACCAGAATGTCTTTGTAATTGTCTACAACCTTTCTGGGGAAGGGAATGTATCCCTGGGTGATTTGAGAAACTTAACCAAGGTTAGACTAAGGGAATTGGTAGAAAAGTTGGTGTTAGAGTTAAAACCAGGAGCTAAGAAAGTCGATATAATTGAGATAATAGCACACCAATTTGAAATTGGAGGAAGAAAAGGTGAACCAGATGGTACAACAGTTGAATAAGCTAAAATTCATTTGCAGATGAGGCAGCTTGAACTTGACAGAGAAAAAGAAATTGAAATAGAATTGGAAAAACTTAAGCTTGAACAGAAAGAGAATTGACAATAAAAAAACTTGAACTAGAATTTCAAAGAGAAAGTGAAAGAGTACGAAGGGAATTTGAATTAAAAAAGATGGAATGAAGACAAAGGGGTGGTCTTGACTCCAGTGAAGATTCTCGTGACAAAAGATCTGACTCCAGCCCAGGACCCAGAGGAAAACTGTTTAAATTTGTACAAGTTCTCCCGAACTTTGAGGAAAGGGATGTAGAGACATTTTTCATATCTTATGAAAAGATAGCCAGACAGATGAAGTGGCCGATGAAAAGCTGGACACTGCTTATGCAAAACAGGTTGATGGGCAGAGCTCATGAAGTTTATGCCATGCCTTCTGACGAGGCTTCTGCAAATTATGAGGTGGCAAAAAAGGCTAATCTCGTTGCTTATGAGTTGGTCCCTGAAGCATACAGGCAAAAATTTCGGAACCTCCAGAGACAGCCTGGGCAGACTGCTATAGATTTTGAGAGGGTAAAGCAAATTAATTTTGATCGTTGGATGCCGGGATTGAAGGTAGAGGCCATTTAGGGAAATAATTCTCCTGGAAAAATTTAGAAACTCACTCCCTCCAGTACTAAGAACACATGTAGAGAACCAGAAGGTTTTAACAGCCAGACGGCAGCGGAAATTGCTGATGATTACGAGCTTGTTTACAAGCCCAAACGCTTTGTCTGTCACCCCCAAGAAGGATAGAGGGTGGGAGGGTGAAAAGAAGGCAAGTAGCCAGGGACAAAAAGGGATAACTGGGAATGCTGCTGGATCTCCTCATCAGGCCAGAAATGAAGATGCTGAGGGTTGAAGTGAGGTCCGCAAGCCTAAATGTTACCATTGTCACAAAGTGGGACACCTTTGTACAGATTATGTATCCGTGTTCTGGGAGCAGCTCACAAAAGCCTGCAAAGTGGCTCAGGAACACCTGAAAGCTTCCGAAACTACTGTGAAGAAATGGGCAGCCAAGCAAGCCAAGACCCGAACATTTCAACCAGGGGATGATGTATTAGTACGGCTGCCTTTACAGGGTGAACGACTGAAAGCATGGTTCAGTGGTCCATGTAAAATGGTCAAGAGAATTTGTAAAGTAAATTATTTGATTGACACTCCAGATCGCCAGAAAAGCAGCCCGTTTGATTGGCACCCCATCCATCACCTTTAACATTCACTCCCTCCACCATTGATGCACAGTGGCAGCAGTGTGCACCATCTACAAAATGCACTGCAGCAACTCACCATGGTTCCTTCGACAGCATCTTCCAAACCCGCGATCTCTACCACCTAGAAGTACAGCAGATACGGGTGAACACCACCAGTTGCACGTTTCCCTCCAAGCCACGCACCATGCGTACTTGGAACTATATCGCTATCCCTTCACTGTCGCTGGGTCAAAATCCTGGAACTCCCTTCCTAACAGCACTGTGGGTGTACCTACCCCACATGGGCTGCAGTGGTTCAAGAAGGCAGCTCACCACCACCTTCTCAAGGGCAATTAGGGATGGCCAATAAATGCTGGCCTAACCAGCGATGCCTGAACAAATAAAAAAACTCACTGAATTGGCATGTATATCCTTTTCAAAAAACATTAACCTGTTGCAGTCAAAGAAGGAGAGGGAAAAGAGGGAAGCCATTTTACCCCTCCTCACCTTATTGCAACAAAGCCTTTATACAGCACCTTTAATCTGGTAAAATGCCCCAAGGTACTTCACAGAAGAGTTAGCAAACAAAATCTAACACCAAATTACATAAAAAGATATTAGGACAGGTCTTAAGGAGTGCCCTCAAAGACGAGAAAGAGATACAGAGGTGGAGAGTTTTAGAGAGGGAATTTCAGAGCTTAGAGTGTAGATAGCTGAAGACATGGCCACCAATGGGGTGATAATTGGGGATTCACAAGAGGCCAGAATTTGATAAACGCAGAGATCTCAAACTGTCGTATTAAATGAGGAAGATAGTTAACACAAGTTTCCATTTCTCTCATTCCCGCTTAAATATAGAGGGGCAAATTTTACCGACCCCCTGATGTCAGGGGTCATGGTAGGGGGGTGGGGGGTGGGGTGCAGAAACTGCTTCTGGCAGAGGCCCCTCACACACCCCAACGCTGGGAAGGCCCGGCCCGGCCCGATAATGCCGGCGGCAGCGAGGCCTCATGGAGGCACCCCCGCCGCTCGGTGATGGGAGCCAAATTCAAATATGTAAAGAATTTAAATAAAGGAATAAATTACATTTTCACTCCCGCTGTCTGTCCTGGTGCGATATTGGTGCTGGTGGCTGGCACTCTTTGGATCCCTGTCCGGGGCTCCGAGGTGAAACACTGGTGGGGAGGGGCAGCAGGCAGGTTTTTCATTGCTGGAGGAGGGGGAGCAGGATAAAACTAATATCAGTGGTGTAGGGGATGGTGGGAAGGGTTATAGTGAAAAGTTTATGTACTTGGGGAGGTGCGAAGGTCAGGTGCACAAAGGAGCAAAGTTTTGGTGGGGGGGAAGAGGACAAGTCATTAATTACATGGTTATTATTATTATGAAGGGCTCAAAGTCCTTTAAAAATGGCATTAGCGCCTGCACAAAGGCAGCTGACGCCATTGTTGCGGACGGACAGCCCGCCCCCTCCACGTCATCAGGGTGGGTGGTCCGCCCTGGCTATTCAAGTGAGCCGCCGTGTTTACTATCACAGCAGCTCTGCGATGTGTGGCCCGCGTGGGCGAGTCACCATTGTTTTCGTTTGCCACAAATTGTGGTGGCAGAGCTATCAATTCCAGCCCAGAGTCTACAAGAAACGTCTGAATGTTTTTATGCATTCAAACCTTCCATGAATTGACAGCAAATTACACAAGAAATAGCAGTGCTGGAGATTCTTTCTTTACCTTGTAGAGTTGACATGTCAGGGCCCCGTTTGCTACTGTTATTACTGTGAATATCTCATGGTTCAGTTGTTAATGTGTTACATTGTATGAGCTTTCTACTGAGAGGCACTTTGCCATCTCTTTTGGTTCTCCTGGTAAGATCATGACGCTATTTTAAAACATGTCGCCTTTTCTTCTTCAGACAATGATGCTGCCCTCAGGAATTTACAATCATTTTAAGCAATAAAGCAGCCAACCACCTGTAAAGCGAGTTGTCAAAGTGCGCTCACTAGTTTACATGTCAGAAGAGAGAAAAGAGGCACCACACAGAGAAGGATTGGTTGAAGAGGCAGCAAAGATGTTTCGTTAGATGGCGAAGGAGGCCTGAGCTATTGGAATGTGTGAGCATGATTAGAGGGCAGAAATGCATACTATAAAGCCCCACAGGTCACCAATTGGATAGTTCTGTCAACGAGCTAGCACAGGCATTATGGGCCAAATAGCCTCCTTCTGTGCAGTATGGTTCTATGATATAATATTTACATAGAATCATAGAGCACAGAAGGATGCCATTCGATCCACCGCACCCATGGAAGGGCTACCCTATTTGTCCCGCTCTCCATGCTCTTTCCCCATAGTCCTGCAAACCCTTCAGGTATTTATTCAATTACATTTTGGAAGTTACTATTGAATCTCCTTTCACCACCCTTTCAAGCAGGGCATGATATGAATGATAACAATCTATGTGTACTTTCTGTTGATAACAGAGCTTGGTGTTTATGATTTTACCAGCATTTGCTCAGTCATACTAAAAACCAGCCCTTTTCCAAACTCCAAGCCCACAAATTTCAAACAGTAAGAAATATGAGTAAAACTCGAATTGGGATAGAACCAATCAGCATAGAGGGAGGCCATTCAGCCCATCGTGCCTATGACGGCTCTTTGAACGTGCTAGCCAATTAGCCCCACTCCCCTAAAGTTTTGCAAGTTAAACTGCCAGAGCTCAGATATGATATGTGGTTATAGGTTGGAGAGACCTACATTAAATATTGCTACACTGTATTCCCACAGAATAACCTCTAGGTCTCATGTTTTTTTATCTGCAATGGTTTTATTGGCCTTGGAGGGGGTGCAGCTCAGATTCACTAGACTGATACTGGGACTTAGAGGGTTAAATTATGAGGACACAATTTGGTTAAGCCAGCATCTCAAAATCAGATTATCTGGTCATTATCACACTGCTGTTTATTGGAGCTTGCTGCTTGCAAATTGATTGCTGTATTTCTTACATTACAATAGTGACTGCACTTCAAAAGCACTTCATTCTCTGTAAAGCACTTTGGAATGTCCTGAACTCATGAAAGGTGCAATAGAAATGCAAGTCTTTCTTTCTCTCTTTCTTTTATACTTGATTTGTATTCCCTTCAGTGTAGAAGATTGAGAGATCTGATCAAAGTGATTAAGAGTTAAAAGGATTCACTCGGGTAGATAGGGAGAAATTATTTCCTCTGGTTGTGGAATCACGTTCCAGGGGACATGATCTGAAAATTAGAGTCAGGCCATTTAGAAGGAAAATCAGGAAACATTTCTTCACACAAAAACGTTGTCGAAATTTGGAACTGTCTATCCCAAAAGGCTTTGGAAGTTTTAACTCTGAGATCGATAGATTTTTGTTGGGTAGGGACATTAAGGAACATGGAGGGAAGCTGCATAAATGAAGTTGAGCTAATTCGCCATTAATCTTGTCTGGGGTGACTGCTGTAAGTGACTGGGACTGATTTTAGGATTCCTCCAAGGCTACTCAACTCCAAACCTCATTACAGTTTTGGTCCAAACATGGAGATAAGAGCTGAATTCAAGAATGAGGTGAGAGTGACTACCCTTGACATCAAGACAGTATTTGACCGAGTATGGCATCAAGGAGTCCTAGCAAAACTGGAGTCAATGGGAATCAGGGAGAAAACTCTCCACTGGTTGAAGTCATACCTAGCAAGAAGTAAGATGGTTGTGGTTGTTGGAGGTCAATCAGCTCAATCTCAGAACATAGCTGCAGGACTTCCTCAGGGTAGTGTACTAGGCCCAATGATCTTCAGCTGCTTCATCAATGATCTTCCGTCCATCATAAGTTCAGAAGTGGAGATGTTTGGTGATGAAGCAGCTGAAGATGGTCGCGTCTTGTACACTACCCTGGAGTGATGTTCTGGAGCTGAGATGATTGGCCTGTACAGCCATCTTCCTTTGTATTAGGTATTAGGTTGAGAATTTTCCCCCTGATTACTATTGACTTTAATTTTGCCAGGACTCCTTGACGTTACGCTCAGCCAAATAGGTCCTTGATGTCAAGCGCAGTCAGACGGCAGCATAGTGGTCATGTCACTAGACTAGTAATCCTGGGCTAATGCCCTGGGGATATGGGTTCAGATCCCAACATGGCTGCTGGGGGAATTGAAATTTGGAATTGGGGTACAGGTCCAACATGTTCCCTCTAGGGTAATAGGTAGGAGCAACAAGCCCAGAGAACCATGGTTGACCAGAAACATTCAGGGTACGATGAGAAGGAAAAGAGAGGCTTTTAGCAAATCCAAGGAGAGCAAATCAATGGAAGCATTAGTGGAGTACAGAAAGTGTAGGATGGAGCTCAAGAAAGCAATCAGGAGAGCAAAGAGGGGATATGAGAAAGCTCTGGCTGGTAAAAGTCAGGAAAATCCCAAGATATTCTATAAGTATATCAATGGGAAGAGGATAACCAGGGAAAGAGTAGGACCCATTAGGGACCAAGGGGGAAATTTGTGGGTGGAGCCAGAGGACATTGATAGTGTGTTGAACGAATACTTCACATCTGTCTTCACCCAAGAGAATGAGGTTGTAGATATGGAACTTGGAGAGAGAGACTGTGAGGTTCTTGAGCAAATTGTCATAGGGAATGACAAGGTATTGGAAGGCTTAAAAGTGGACAAATCTCCAGGTCCGGACGATTTCTGTCCCAGGATGCTGTGGGAGGCGAGAGTAGAGATTGCAGGGGCTCTGACCCCAATTTTTAATTCCTCTCTGGCCACGGGAGAGGTGCCAGAGGACTGGAGAACAGCTAATGTGGTCCCACTATTTAAGAAACGTTGTAGAGATAAGCCAGGGAACTATAGACCAGTGAGTCTCACGTCAGTGGTCGGGAAACTATTGGAGAAAATTCTGAAGGAGAGAATCTATCTCCACTTGGAGAGGCAAAATTTGATTAGGAATAGTCAGCATGGCTTTGTCAGAGGAAGGTCATGCCTAACAAATTTGATTGAATTTTTTGAGCATGTGACCAGGTGTGTAGATGAGGGTAGTGCAGTTGATGTAGTTTACATGGATTTCAGCAAAGCCTTTGACAAGGTCCCATATGGGAGACTTATCAAGAAAGCAAATGCACATGGGATACAAGGTAACTTGATAAGGTGGATTCAAAATTGGCTTAGCTGTAGGAGACAGAGAGTGATGACAGACGGCTGTTTTAGTGACTGGAAGCCAGTGTCCAGTGGCGTACCACAGGGATCTGGGCTGGGTCCCCTATTGTTTGTCATTTATATAAACGACATAGATGACTATGTGGGGGGGGTAGGATCAGTAAGTTCGCGGATGACACAAAGATTGGCCGAGTTGTTAACAGTGAGGTTGAGTGTCTTGGGTTGCAGGAAGATATAGATGGGATGGTCAAATGGGCAGAAAAGTGGCCGATGGAATTTAACGCAGAAAAGTGTGAGGTGATACACTTTGGAAGGAGTAATGTGACACGGAAGTATTCAATGAATGACCTGACACTGGGAAGTTCCGAGGAACAAAGGGACCTTGGCGTGTTTGTCCATAGATCTCTGAAGGCAGAAGAGCAGGTTAATAGGGTGGTGAAAAAGGCATATGGGACACTTGCCTTTATCAATCATGGCATATATTACAAAAGCAGGGAGGTCATGTTGGAGTTGTACAGAACTTTGGTAAGACCACAGCTGGAGTACTGTGTGCAATTCTGGTCGCCACATTATAGGAAGGATGTGATTGCATTGGAGGGGGTACAGAGGTGATTCACCAGGATGTTGCCTGGGATGGAACATTTAAGCTATGAAGAGAGGTTGGATAGGCTTGGGTTGTTTTTGCTGGAGCAGAGAAGACTGAGAGGTGACCTGATCAAGGTGTACAAGATTATGAGGGGCATAGACAGCGTGGATAGGGAGCAGCTGTTCCCCTTAGTTGAAGGGTCAGTTACGAGGGGTCACAAGTTTAAGGTGAGGGGCAGGAGGTTTAAGGGGGATTTGAGGAAGAACATTTTTACCCAGAGGGTGTAACGGTCTGGAATGCCCTGCCTGGGAGGGTGGTAGAGGCGGGTTGCCTCACATCTTTTAAAAAGTGCCTGGATGAGCACTTGGCACGTCATAACATTCAAGGCTATGGGCCAAGTGCTTGCAAATGGGATTAGGTAGACAGGTCAGGTGTCTTTAATGCATAGGTGCAGACTCGATGGGCCGAAGGACCTCTTCTGCACTATATTATTCCGTGATTCTGTGATTCTGTGCCGAGTAATAAAAAAATCTGGAATTAAGTGCTAGTCTCAGTAATGGTGCCATGAAACTATCATTAATTGTTGCTAAAACCCATCTGGTTCACTGACATCCTTTAGAGAAGGAAATCTGCCATCCTTACTTGGTCTGACCTACATGTGACTCCAATCACACACAATGTGGTTGACTCTTAACCGCCCTCTGAAATGGCCTAGCAAACCACTCAGTTGTCAAGGGCAATTAGGGATGGGCAACAAATGCTGACCTTGTCAGTGACATCCACTTCCCATGAACAAATTAAAAAAAAATTGCACAATGTTTCGTACCATTCCTAACTCCTCAGATACTAAAGCAGTCCATGCATACATGCAGCAAGACCTGGACCTGGGCTGATGAGTGACAAGTAACATTTGTGCCAGGCAATGACCAACTCCAACAAGAGAGAATCTTTTCATCTCTCCATGACTTCTAATGGTAAGACCATTGCTGAATCCACCACCATCAGCATCCTGTGGGTTAACATTGACCAGAAACTTAACTCGACCAGCCAAATAAATACTGTGGTTACAAGAGCAGTGAAGAACTCACTGCCTGTCTCCCATCTACAAGACACAAGTCAGGTGTGTGATGGTTTGCTGTCCACTTGGGTGAGTCCAACAACAACCAAGACAATTGACACCATCCAGTACAAAGCAGCCTGCTTGATCAACACCTTAAACATTCATTCCTCCTATCACCAGCACACAGTGATAGCAATGTGTACCATCTATAAGATGCACTGCAGCAACTCACCAAGGCTCCTTCGACAGCACCTTCCAAACTGCGACCTCTACCAACTAGAAGGACAAGGGCAGCAGACACATGGGAACACCATCACCTGCAAGTTCCCCTCCAAGCCACACACTATCCTGACTTGGAACTATATCACCGTTCCTTCACTGTCGCTGGGTCAAAATCCTGGAGCTCCCTTCCTAACAGCACTGTGGGTGTACCTACACCACATGGACAGCAGCAGTTCAAGAAGGCAGATCACCACCACCTTCTCAAGGGCAATTAGGGATGGACAATAAATGTTAGCCTTGCCAGACACACTAACATCCCATGAATGACTAAAAAAAATAAAAGAATAATTTATCTGATGCAATTATCCTCCAATCTCTGTATTTTGCTGGAGAAATCCCTTTGCTTTTATCGGGAGATGTTGTTGTAATTTTAGTCACGAGCTCTGTTTGCTTTAGTTCATAGGGACTAAGTTTAAATAGACTGAAATAAAAACAGAAAGTGCTGGAAATATTCAGCAGGTCTGGCAGCATCTGTGGAGAGAAACATCTGCCCCTCAATAAATATCACTAAAACATATTGTCAGGTCACTATTCCATTTCTGCTTGTGGAACCTTGTTCTGCTGCCGCATTTCCTCCATTGTACATGCTGGGTATTGATGGCTCATTAGTATCAGACTTGCTTCTGAGTCCAAAGGTTGTGGGTTTAAGTCCTAATCCAACCACTTGAGTAGGAAAATCTTGGCTAACACTCCAATGCAGTACTAAGGGAGTCCTGCACTGCCAGATGTGCTGTTGTCAGATAAACTGAGGCCTCATCCATCCCCTCAGGTGGATGTAGAATATACTGCGATCATATTTTAAAGAAATGTAGTGGAGCTCTCCCTGGTGTCCTGGTCAATATTTATCCCTCAACCAACATCGGCAAAATAAATTATCTGGTCATTATCACATTTCTGTATGTGTGATCTTTCTGCAAGCAAATTAACTGCTATGTTTCCTACAATTCAACAATAGCTGCACTTCAATAGTACTTCATTGGCTGTTAAATGCTTTGAAACATCCTAAAAATGACAGGTACTTTATAAATGCAAGCCTCTCTTTAGCAGGTGCTTCCATAGTATCTTGTGCTAATCTGTCTCAAGAAGACAGTGAATATGGGCTTGGGGTAGAAAGCATTTTAAAAAGTTACAGTGGATCCTGAAGTAGATCCAAGTGGTTTACTCTGAGACCTGCTCCCTATAAGTACTTACTAAATCTGTACATGTCTAGCTGTTGTGTTACTGTGTCTAAAAGGACCCTTGTCCACATAGAAGCCAACTGTGACAGGATTCAGACCAGTACCCCTGGGTGAGGGAGAGGATACATCAGCCATGATTTATGGGGGTGGGGGGGGGGGGGGGGAAGTGGGTGTGGAGTGAAATCAAAGATCAGCAGGGGTGGAAAACAGGCAGTAGCTGATCAACTGCCTGCTTTACACCCTGCCCAACTCCCATTGGCTTGACGTGATGGAAAACTCAGATCCGCTCCTGTCCTTTTAGTCCCCTCTGCATAAGTTGAACTTTGCTCCTTCGGTCCTTCAGGCCGCCACTGTCTCCTGCAATCCGGTGAGGGCAGGATTGGGCTCAACGATAACAGTCGAATAGCCTGGAAACACTCAACGCCTGGCCTCAAACTGGAACTTTGGTGAGAAACTGGAGATGAACCAGCATCAGTGATGTAATCACATCACGAGTCAGCGTGAGGAGAGAAGATTGAAAAGAAAATTGTAAACATGCAGTCACTAGTTACAAGAGAACAGATGCAACCTGTGAATTATGGACATTGTATTCATGAATGTGGTCCAAATAATCCTCTGAGGTTTTGGCTTACAGGAATAAACATATAATTAATATGCTAATCAATTAAGATTGAAATGTTGCTGATTCACTTGCATTTTCGATTCTCAGTGATAATATTTCAAATGAATGCAACAAGAAAAGTGTTGAATAGCAGAGATGTTCAGCAAAATAGAGTGTTTGGGGCCCTGGATGGTGGGAAAGCAGGAGGTGAAAGGGCAGGTATTGCATGTCCTTCCCATGCAAGCACAGGAGCTGCAATATCTGCCCATGTTCCTCTTCCTTCCAATTGTCCAGGGCCCCAAACACTCCTTCTGAGTGAAACAACAATTGAACTTGGACTTCTTCCAATTTAGTAGACTGTAGTCGTTGCTCACAATGCAGTCTACTCTATATTTAGGAATGAAAAGTAGGTTTGGCGATTCAACCTGTGCAGACATGGGGAAGGAGAGAAAATGGAAAATTACTGGAAAAAGTTGTTCTGTCAGTAAGAATAGTGCAAGAGACAGTCCACAAGACCAACCAAAATTCAATGAAAGATTCAGACCAGAGGAACATGAGGCAGGAAGTCGGCAGAAGAATTGGCCTCTCTGAGTTCCAAATTGTATTGCTGATTTAAAGGTTAAGTATCTAAAGAAGAGAAAGACGTGCATTCATATAGCACCTTTCACAACGTCAGAATGTCTCAAAGCACTTTACAGACAGTTAAATATTTTTGGGGTGAGGTCACTGTTTAATGTAGGAAAAATGGCAGCCAATTAGCACACAGCAAATTCCCACAAACAGCAATGTGATAATGACCAGATAATCTGTTCTTGTGATATTGATTGAGGGATGAATATTGGCCAGGGCACCAAGGGTAGCTCCCCTGCATCTGTACCTCTATCTGTAAACCCGTACGTCTTTAATGTTAATAAAACCATTAGTTAGAAAAGTTTAAAGTCTAAGTTGACCTCATCTCTGATTACCCGAAAGAGTAAAGAGAGCAAATGCAAATACCTTACACTTCTGAGTATGAGTAGCACTGACGATCAAAGAAATAGAGAAAGAGAAGGAAGGCTGTTGAGGAAAGAGAAGGAGACTGGAGATGACCACAGGATTGACTATCAGATGATCCTGCATCCTGTCCAAGAGGTGCTGGATGAGCTTCCCTAGGTTTGGAGCAGTAGCCAAGTATTGGATGAACCTGAGTTTTATAGAGAGTTAGGATCATAGGACTAGGAGTAGATCATTCAGTCTCTCTAGCCAGCTCCACCACTGAATTAGATCCTGGCTGTTCCATACCTCACCTCTATCTGCTCACCTCTGCTCCATACCCGTTAATACACTTGCCCAACAAAAATCTATTAACCTTTGACTCAAAAGTTCCATTTTCCCCAGCATCCTCAGATTTTAACAGAGGGAAATCCAGAATCTCACTACCCTCTGTGTGGAGAAGTACTTCCTGATTTCCCTCTTGAATGGCCTGACTCTAATTTCAAGGTTACGTCCGCCTCGTTCTTCTATGGGTTTCTGAGGGTTATTTTAATATAACCTGCTGGGAGGGTTTGGGTCGAATGCTAGTATGACACTTTGTCCAATTTTATTTTCCATTGAAGTTAATGAAGAGTAATGTTGGGCAGGGGGTAAATGTGGAATTGCATCCAATCCAGTGGAGTGGCGAGTTAGGTTAAAATTAATCCCTCTGTATCTCTCCTACAGAAAATTTTGAATAGTTTGATCAGATCACCCATCAACCTTGACAGTTCAGGGTTTAATAAGGGTTGCCTCAGCTTCATGCCATTGCTCTTCTCTCATTCTGTCAAATCTGGAGACCCGTTGCTGTTTTTAACGTTCTAATCAAGTCAAACAACAACAACAGTGACTTATATTTATATAGCACCTTCACTGTAATAAAACGTCTCAAGGTGCTTCACAGAAACATTATAAAACAAAGTATGACACCGAGCCACATAAGGAAGTATTAGGTCAGATGACCAAAAGCTTGATTAGAAGGAGTGTCTGAAAAGAGAAAAGTGAGGCGGAGAGGTATAGGAAGGGTATTCCAGAGCTTAGGACCTTGGCAACTGAAGGCGTGGCCACCAATGGAGGAGCAATTAAAATCAGAGATGCACAAGAGGCCAGAATTAGAGGAGTGCAGATATCTCAGAGGGTTTTAGGGCTGGAGGAGATTACAGAGATAGGGAGAGGTAATGCCATGGAGGGATTTGAAGACAAGGATGAGAATTTTAAAATCAAGATGTTGTATGAGCGGGAGCCAATGTAGGTCAGTGAGCACAGGGGTCTTGGGTGAAAGGGACTTGGTGCGAGTTAAGACACAGGCAGCAGAGTTTATGGAGGGTAGAATGTGGGAGACCAGCCAGGAGTGCATTTAAATAGTCACGTCTAGAGGTAGTGAAGGCATGAATGAGGGATTCAGCAGCAGATGAGCTGAGACAGGGATAAAGTTGTGCAATGATGCGGAGATGGAAATAGGCACAAAGTGATGGCACGAATATATGGTTGGAAGCTCATGGTCAAATATAACACCAAGATTGTGAATAGACTTGTCTCAAACTGTTGTCAGGGAGAGGGATGGAGTCGGTAGCTAGGGAACAGAGTTTGGAGCAGGGACCGAAAACAGTGGCTTTTGTCTTTCCAATATTTAATTGCAGGAAATTTCTGCTCATCCAGTACCGATGTTTGATAAGTGGTCTGATGATTTATTAATAGCGGAGGAGTCAAGAGAGTTGGTGGTGAGGTAGAGCTGGATGTCATCAGCATACATGTGAAAACTAACGCTGTGCTTTTGGATCATGTCACCGTGGGGCAGCATGGAGATGAGAAATAAGAGCGGGCCAAGGATAGATCCTTGAGGACACCAGAGGTAATGACGCTGGAGCTGGAAGAGAAGTCATTGCAAGTGATTCTATCGCTACAATTAGATAAATAAGAATGGAGCTAGATGAGAGCAGTCCCACCCAGCTGGATGACAGTGGAGAGGCGTTGGAGGAGGATGGTGTGGTCAACCATGTCAAAGGCTGCAGACAGGTTGAGAAGGACAAGGGAAAAAGTTTACCTTTGTCACACATAGGATGTCATCTGTGACTTTGATAAGAGCTGATTCAACACTGTGGCAGGGTCCAATACCAGATAGAAGGGATTCAAACATGGGGTTCTGGGAAAGATGGTCACAGATTTGTGAGGCGACAAACATGTTCAAGGACTTTGGAGAGGAAAGGGAGGTTGGAGATGGGGCAGTCGTTTGCAAGAACAATGGGGTCAAATGTTTTTCTTTTGAGGACAGAGGTGATGTTGGTAGATAAGTCGAGGCAGGGCAGAGTTGAGCGATGTTATGGAAGTGGAATAGGTGGCCTTAGTGATAGCATAGATATGTGGTTAGACGCTTATCTCCAGATCCACCCTCTGTTACCTTCAGCTCAATCAAAACTCTGGGGCCTCTATCCTATCAAACACATTGGCCTCACCATGATGGGCAGGAAGGATCCTGGGTGGGTGGCATTAAAAATTAAAAAACTGGGAATGCCTCACAGACCTGCCACAAATGTGCCTGTTGTTATTTTAACAATGTTGGGTATTGTGATTCCTGACAGTGGGACACATCATTAACTTTAAAACCGGGCCCTCACAATGTAATTGGGAGCATATTTAAATTTTACAGACACCAATCTGGTTTTCCAGAGGTCGGGAATGCTGGTAGTGAAAGAGTGGCAGACCTGGTGGCTGCACAGTGTAACTGCCTTTTCCCTGTAGGACAATAAAGGAAAAAACTTAAACAAATTCATGGCAATAATCTTGACCATATTACCCATCATGCCCTGTAACGAATTGAACTGGACTGAAATCAGAATCTCTTGTGCAAATGTCAATCTTTCTAAAATAAACCTGCTGAACTTGTTGAACTGCGAATCTTAAAATGAATGTCATTAGGAAAAACAACGGAGATAGTGCAGGCAAGTGAGAGACACTAGTGTTTGAATGTATGAAGAATAGCACTTGGGAAGACAATACAACTGAGATAAGATGGAGCATAGTTTTCCAGAAAAATACAAACATCATTTTCTGGAAGATTGACTACAAGGGGCTTCACATGATCAAAAGTTACTGGAGAAAGCAAAACAAAGATGGACAGTATTCTGGGCAGGTTCAAACCCTATGGTTTAAACAAAGGGTGTAAAATATAATTGGGTATTGTGCTATTAAAAGAAGCTTCATTGGATGGTATGGCTTGTCCATAAAATAACACAGGTTCATACCCTGAAAAGAGGTATAAGAGGTTGAACACACCAGGGATCTTTACTGCAATTGAGAGAAGGAGACCCTGGAAAAGTGTCAGAAGGTGCTGTTGATCTGCTGAACATCAGCAGAGGAATCTACAATAAACAACAGCTGGCCACTTCAGTTGATTGCATGACTCATAGTTAATAACTATTTTGAGCATTCTAATGCTAGATATTGGTATGGCATTCATTTGCTGGGAGTTGAGTAACAAAGCAATTGTTTTATTTTAATTATCATTTTACAAATAGTCGTTTGGTAGTATAGAACTTGAGTATTGCTGAAAATAGAGATATGTTGTTGAAACTTTTCGTCTTGCACTTATCAGGACAATCCGCAAGAATACCAATGAAGGGAAAACATCAACTTTATACTGCATGAGTGCTGATCAGTTGGCAAGTAAACTCTGATTGGTAGAGGTGTTGTCATGGAGAATGCACCAGTTTACAGTGACTGACAGCAATACTCTTTTCTCACAAAATTCTCGTGGATTGTCCTGATGAGTGCAAGACGAAAAGTTTCAACAACATGTCTCTATTTCCAGCAATACTCAAATTATCATTTCCTTTCCTTCTCTTTCTTAACCTGCTAAATCTGTAACAATTTAAATTTTTGTGTAATCATTTTAAATCGATACCCATTTTAAATCTCTAATTGTGGGTACAAATAAATTAACCCTATTAAACAAAAGATCTTTCTGACTGAACTATCAAATTGTTCTCTTGTAATTCACAAGGGAAAATGAACTATAAGTTGGAGTGAGTGTTTTAAAAAACAAAAGTACCCCTTGTGTTCCAGGTAGAGCAGTAGTATTGATAAATAATATTATCACAAGGCTTGAGTTTTACAGATGAGGCCATAATGCATTAATTATTGATCAGTATAGTTATAGTTAAGCTGTTATGTTTTTGGATCGAAATATCTTAATTATTTTAATTGCAGAATCATCAATATTAGAGGATGGGAGGCCATTCAGCTCATAAACATTCAACCGGAGCTGGATATCTCATCTTATTTTACACAAGAACAGAAGAACACACATTTTCCTGCACTTTCTCTGAATCCTTTTACATTCTTCCTTTTCAATACTTACCCAGTGGCCTTTTAAATGATCTTCTCATCTGTGCTTCAATAGACCCATGCGGCAAAGATTTCTATGTTCCAATAGCCCCCTGTGTGGAAAGAATGGTCTTCAAATTTCTTCTTTTATATTCCTAACCATTAGTCATTTAGAAAGTCTTCTGAATCCAGAAGCCACTGATGCCACCTTATCAGTGGATGGCTGGACATCAGGAGTTCCATGTGTATTTATTAGACTTTTTCCCATGACTGATTTGAACTAAAGTTACTCAAATGTGACGAGAGAATCAAAAAATGTGTTATTAATCGCAGTGAGCAGTCAATAAGTAGAACAGATCCCTAACAAATTAAACAACAGTGGTGTTGCTTGACTTGAAAACAAGTAGCTGAATCACACTGAAGGTTTGCAAGACTAGCTATAGACTGAGATGATCAAATATCACAGGGAACAAACGCAATGGTTTGTAGGCTTTTGCGGACCTTGGAAATCAGAGCTGAGACAACTGTTGTCCTCAGCGGACAACCGGAATCCTGCCCGAGTGTCACTAATCACAGCTGTCGCAATGCTAATGACATTCTAGTAAAAATCAAATGTGTCAGGCAAAGCAGGAACTGGGATCTCCTTGGTTTGTATGCCTCGGTTCCACACTACCTTACCCATACAAAAAGAATTGCATTTATTTAGCATCTTGTATGATCTCAGAACATTTCAATGCACCTTGCAGCTAATAAAGTTCTTTCACGACACATCTGCAGACTTTGACAGGGTTGACCACATCATCTTCCTCCAAACTCTCTCCACTGTCATCCAGCTGGAACATACGAGCATATGAACACATGAATTAGGCCATTCGGCCCCTTCGAGCCTGTTCCACTATTTAATAAGATCATGGCTGATCTGATCGTGACCTCGACTTCACTTTCCCGTCTACCCCCGATACCTTTTGGCTCCTTTGTTAGTCAGGAGTGTATCTACATCTGCCTTAAAAAGATTCAATGAACCTGTCTCCACCACTCTCTGGGGAAGAGAGTTCCAAAGACTCACAACCCTCTGCACTTGCCTGGTTCCATTCTTACCTATCTAATCACAGCCAG
Organism: Heterodontus francisci; assembly: GCF_036365525.1. Classification (NCBI taxonomy): domain Eukaryota; kingdom Metazoa; phylum Chordata; class Chondrichthyes; order Heterodontiformes; family Heterodontidae; genus Heterodontus; species Heterodontus francisci. The sequence continues at coordinate 113,494,178 of NC_090382.1, forward strand.
AGAACCGTTTTCATTGGCTTATTTTCCTGCTCCTGCAACATTACCTCTGGTGGCCCCCAGTGGTCTATCTATGGCCCCTCCTATTTCTCATCTACATGCTGCTCCTCGGCAACAACATCCGAAAACAGAATCTCTGTTTTCACATATACATTGATGACGCTCAGCTCTACATCACCACCACCTCTCTTGACCCCTCCAATGATTCAAAATTGTAACATTACTTTTTGGCCATCTAGTACTGGATGAGCAGAAACTTCTTCTAATTAAATATTGGGAAGACTGAATCCATTGTCTTTGTTTCTTGCCACAAAATATGTTCCTATGCCACTGACTCCATCCCTCTCCCTGGTGACACTCAGTCACTGAACCAGATTGTTTGCAACCTTGGTGTCATATTTGACCCTGAGAGGAGATTTCATCACTAAGACTGCCCATCCCCACCTCTGTAACATCGCCCAACTCCAACACTACCTTAGCTCATATGCTGTTGAAATCCTCATCCATGCCTTTGACTTGACTAATGTAACACAATCCTGGTTGGTCAGCCAACTTCCACCCTCCATAAACCTCTGCTGCCCATGTCCTAACTTGCACCAAGTCCTGTTTACCCATCATTCCTGTGCTCCCTGGCCTACATTGACTCTTGGTTGAGCAACACCACAAGATTAAAAGAAAAGGCCTATAAAGTTGCCAGAAAGAGTAGTAAACTGAGGATTGGGAGGGTTTTAGAATACAGCGAAGGAGGACCAAGAAACTGATAAAGAAAGGGAGATTAGAATATGAATGTTGTTGCGACAGAGGTGGGAAGAGTGCACTGTTTATTCTAGTCCCACTTCTCCATAGGTCACAACATATATTTGCATTTTCCCCACTTACCGATACAGTCAATCATGGACTCTATTTTTTTCCAAGAATAAAACACACCAACCAGGTATCTTTAATAAACAACAAAATTATCAGTTTATTTACTCCCATTTGGAAACAAACGAACTTATTAGCGAGAGACAGTATGGTTTTGTGAAGGGGAGGTCGTGTCTTACTAATTTGATTGGATTTTTTGAGGAAGTGACGAAGATGATTGATGAAGGAAAGGCAGTGGATGTTATCTATATGGACTTCTGTAAAGCCTTTGACAAGGTCCCGCATGGCAGACTGGTACAAAAGGTGAAGTCACACAGGATCAGAGGTGAGCTGGCAAGATGGATACAGATCTGGCTCAGTCATAGAAGACAGAGGGTATCAGTAGATGGGTGTTTTTCTGAATGGAGGGATGTGACTAGTGGTATTCCACAGGGATCAGTGCTGGGACCTTTGCTGTTTGTAGTATATATAAATGATTTGGAGGAAAATGTAGCTGTTCTGATTAGTAAGTTTGCGGACGATACAAAGGTTGGTGGAGTTGCGGATAACGATGAGGATTGTCAGAGGATACAGCAGGATATGGATCGGTTGGAGACTTGGGCGGAGAAATGGCAGATGGAGTTTAATCCGGACAAATGTGAGGTAATGCATTTTGGAAGGTCTAATGCAGGTGGGAGGTATACAGTAAATGGCAGAACCCTTAGGAGTATTGACAGGCAGAGAGATCTGGGCGTACAGGTCCACAGGTCATTGAAAGTGGCAACGCAGGTGGATAAGGTAGTCAAGAAGGCATGCTTGCCTTCATCAGTCGGGGCATAGAGTATAAAAATTGGCAAGTCATGTTGTTGCAGCTGTACAGAACCCTAGTTAGGCCACACTTAGAGTATTGCGTGCAATTCTGGTCACCACACTACCAGAAGGACGTGGAGGCTTTGGAGAGGGTACAGAGGAGGTTTGCCAGGATGTTGCCTGGTCTGGAGGGCATTAGCTATGAGGAGAGGTTGGAAAAACTCGGATTGTTTTCACTGGAACGACGAAAGTGGAGGGGCGACATGATAGATGTTTACAAAGTTATGAGCGGCATGGACAGAGTGGATAGTCAGAAGCTTTTTCCCAGGGTGGAAGAGTCAGTTACTAGGGGACATAGGTTTAAGGTGCGAGGAGCAAAGTTTAGAGGGGATGTGCGAGGCAAGATTTTTACACAGAGGGTGGTGAGTGCCTGGAACTTGCTGCCAGGGGAGGTGGTGGAAGCAGATACGATAGCGATGTTTAAGAGACATCTTGACAAATACATTTATAGGATGGGAATAGAGGGATATGGGCCCCGGAAGTGCAGAAGGTGTTAGTTTAGGCAGGCATCAAGATCGGCGCAGGCTTGGAGGGCCGAATGGCCTGTTCCTGTGCTGTACTGTTCTTTGTTCTTTGTTCTTTGTTATTATAAAACAAGTCTGACCCAGTAATGAAGCAAAGCAGAAACACACAGATTGAAATATAAAAGATCCCTCTTTACCTCAGTCCTTCACACTCACACACTCATACATACATCCACCGGTTAACTGGAAAAATAAAGGGATTTTCGCTTTCGAGCTCTATGACAAAAAAACAGACAAAAAAATTCTTGGGCTAAATTCTTGCTCAATCTTGAAGTGAAAAAAAAGAGAATTTGTTTTGCTTTGGTGTCCCAAATGCGCTTAGACGGCTGTCACTGGGATATTTGTAGAACAGTTCTTTTCAGGCGACGTTGAAGATCAATTTGGGCAGGCTTTCCAGGGAAAATGCAATAACACGAGGATCAGAGAAAGGCCTTACAGGAGGAATGCAGCAATAGTTTCAGTCTTCTTCTTATACTTGCTTTCCAGCTCCTCGAGAGATGAAAAACTGGCAGGTTTTTCCCAAACTGCTTGAAAAGACTGCCTTGGGGTGGTTTGTTCTTGCAAGTTTTTTTTTCCTTTAAAAACCACTGTTCATCCCCAACTGCCTGAAAACAATTCAAAGTGAAACCAAAAACTTTCTTGAAGTCAAGCCTCCTGACCTCTATAAATCTTGACCTGTCACTTCTCTGTAAATTTCTTCTCCAAATCAAAAAAAAAGCTGGGTAATTATTTGAAGACAAGTGCCTTCCTGTAACAATTCAGACCTCTCATTGACCCTTGTAAACAGAAACATCCAATGAACTCCTTTTCAGTTTGAACACAAATTCTCAAAAATTTAACAAAAAAATAGAAACTCTCATAACGCCTCCACCCTTTGGAGGAATGAAACACCATTTTTAAATGCTTTTCATTTACAAAGTCTGGGAAAAATAGAAGATGAAAACATTTTAAAACACATTTTCACACTCATACTCATTCAGTCTTTACCTGCAGTTAATACAATTCTGCTTTGTACCATCTTTGCATTTTGATAACTCAAAGCAAAGTGTCAGGGTTTTGTATTTTTTCTCCATGGAAATATTGGGCTGGATTTTACCGGCCCCTCGATGACACGAGTCGTGACTTGGGGGCCTGTAAAATGCTGTGGGGAGAGGCCCACCTCGACCCGCGACGTTGAGAAGGGCCCGCTGCATATGACTGGCGGCAGCGGGACCTTGGTGCGCACCCCCCCCCCCACCCCCGCCAGTAGGTGGCGGCCCCTTGATCTCCATATTAAAATTAGGTCAAATGAAATGCAAATCCACCTATCTGCAGGTGGCAGCTGTCCCACTCCGATATTATGGCCGTCGTTTGTGCTCCGCACACCTTCGGGACTCTGTATGGAGTTCTGGGCGAGAACCTGGTGGGGAGGGGGGAGTAAGAAAATTGTGAGGGTGGGAGGGGCGGAGGAGCGAGGAGAACCCTTTTTATTGGACGTAGGGATGGTGGGAAGGGGTTAGAGGCCAAACGTGCAAAGGTTCAGGGGGAGAGTTTGGGAAGGTAATAAATTGTTTTTTGAGAATAAATACCACTTAAATGACCATTGGGAGGGCTGGGGAAGGGCCTCAACTTCTTTATTTATTGCTAATAAAACTTCCTGGTGACTGCACCTTTAAAAATTAAAACAACATTGTAAGGGTTGAAAGCCCTTGAAAAATATGGGTGGGCGCAGGCGCGGTGGTGCCGGACGCCATTGCTGGGGATGCAGTGGCTGCCCGCTTACATCATCGGGGCGGACGCTCCGCCCCCTCTATTTAAATGAGTCCCCACGCGTAATATATTCAGCCCATTGTGTGTACCTTTAAGACAGAAAGTTCCAGAGACTCAGATTGCCAGTTGCATTCTGGTTGCCAAGTAACCCAGCCACAGGAGAGAGGTCACGTGATTCAATGTTGCAATTTTGATTTAAAAACTTGCTGGCAAGGGCTGGTTTTAAGTAAAGAGAGAGTTCTGAGATTTGAACTGAAGGAAGAAGCTGTGCTTTCTCTCTCAAAATTCTACTACACTTCAAGCCAAATTAATTCCATAAAAAATAAGAAAAGCTTTTCTTTTTTAATAAACTATTGTTATTTGCTGTGTTTATCACTGAAGAGGCAGTTTAATGCTCCAACAGCTGAACTGTTGAATTCCTATCTTTGAAGGATCTTTTTATCCATTGGACCACTGTGAAGACTTCAAGGGACCTTTGACTGTTTCTACATTGGAAGACTCCATTCGTCAGGAACATAACTTGCGAAGACGTTATTTTTGTTCTCAACAGTCAGCTAATAAAAAACCAAATTACTGTTAATTTTAGCATATGTATGTGAATGTGGGAGTTAGATTTTTAAATACGAAGTTGTAAGGTCTTTAGACATTGTTTTATCTTAGTGGTTTTTAAGATTTTAGTTTATTTAATAAATAGTTAATTTGTTGTTGTCTAAAGATACCTGTTTTGGTCTGCTTCATTCGGGGTGAGTGTTCAATTTTGCTGCTTTTGCTGATTTGGAAAGCTTTAAGAATATGTTGCAACCTGAATTAACAGTGCATTGCTCCCACTGTGGTCCTAATAATGATAATAATAATAATAATACACATTTTTCACACTCATACTCATTCACTCTTTACCTGTAGTTAATACAGTTCTGCTTTGTACTCAATGCAAAGTTAAATTCTAGACAAAGCATCTGCATTTGCATTATTTTTGCCTGCAATGTGGATAATCTTTAAGTGATAAGGTTGCAATAGAAAACTCTATCAAAGTAGTCTGACATCCTGGTTTTTAAATGTTTTCACACAGGTTAGGGGTTAGAATCAGTATATACCAGTGTTTCTTAGTTGTGGTGGACGTAGCCTTCAAAATGCTTAAGAGCCAATAATAAACCTAGGATTTCTTTTTCCAGTGTTGAATATCTTTTTGGTATTGATTTAGCTTTTTGGAAAAGTATCTCACTAGCCTTTCTAACCCCTTTTTCATTGTCTTGTAAAGGGATTGCACTGACCCCCCGGTCACAAGCATCTTTTGCTACCTTGAAGAGCTTACTGAAATTAGGAGCAGCCGACATTGATTCATTAACCAAAATGGCTTTCAGCCTCTCAAAAGGTGCTTGACACACCCCTGACCACACTACCTTAGTTTACATTTTCTGTCGTAAATCTGTCAGTGGAGCAGCTATAGTCCTAAAATTTGGTACAAACTTGCGGTAGAAATCCACACATCCCCAAATACCTCATGATTTCCTGCTTAGTATTAGGGGTAGGGAACTCCCCCAATGCTTGTACTTTCACTGTTCTTGGCAACACTTGTCCTTGCACTACTATATGCCCAAGGTAGGTTACTCTCGCTTTCGCAAATTCACTTTTGGCAAAGTTTTTTACTAAATGAGCTGATTGTAATTTTCCCAACAGAGCTTCTAATTGTTCCAAGTGGCCTTCCAATTGTCACTGTATGCCAGCACATCATCAAGGTAAACTACACAGTTAGGAACACTGATCTCTGAAAGGTTGCTGGGGCATTTATTAGCCCAAATGGCAACACTCGGCATTGGAAAAGATCGTTTGATGTGACAAAGGCCGATATTTCTTAAGCTCAGGGTGTTAAAGGAACTTGCCAGTATCCCTTTAACAAATCTATTTTTGTAAGAAATGTGGCACTGCCCACTCTGTCAATACAGTCTTCCAAGTGAGGAATTGGGTAGGAGTATATCTTTGTTACTGCATTAACTTTTCTGTAGTCTATGCAGAGTCTAGTTGAACCATCAGGTTTAGGCACTAACACCACTGGCAAACTCCAGCTGCTTTGATTGGGTTCAATTAGATGGTTTTCCGGCATGTATTGGATTTCTGCTTTTACTTGGACCTGTTTCTCTGGACTTAAGCGGTAAGGACACTGCTTTAAAGGAACGGATTTCCCTGCATCCACATCATGTGTGGCTAAGGTTGTAAATCCTGGTTTACCCCTACAGACTCTTTTAAATGCTGTGAATAGCCTTGTTAGGTCTTCTCGTTGTTCTGCATCTAAATACTAAAGTATAGTATCCAATCTCCCTAACAATTCAGTATTAGCTAACCGGCTAGTAGGAGATTCAATTTGAGAATTGTCTAGGCCTCCTTCTGCCTGATCCTCACTATCCCTTTCACCCTTCACTGTCCCTACTACCTCACATACCTGTGCTTGCTTATCCTCCTCCCGACGATGATTTTGTTTCAACATACTGATATGGCACAGCTGTTTCTTTTTCCGGTAATCTGGGGTTTCAAATAAATAATTTACTTCACCAATTCCCTTGACCACTTTATATGGACCTCTGAACTGTGCTTTCAGCAGTTCACCCTGTAAAAGCAGTAATGCTAACACCTCATCCCCTGGTTGAAATGTTTGGGTCTTGGCATGCCCATTTTTTCATCGTTGTTTGGGAAGGTTTAAGATGTTCCTGTTTTTGGTAAGGGTCCTACACTGTCTACCAACACCCTACTAAATGGTTCCCCAATAACTGGTATTGTGAATTAGAGGTGCCGGTTTTATGGCAGGTTATGGGTTTTCCCACAACCTGGCAGGTATGACATGTTTTACAAAATTACACCACATCCTTGGAAAGACCTGGCCAGTAAAAATGTCGATTTGTACTTGATTGTATCTTCCGGATACCCTCATATCCTGCTATAGGAATTTCATGGCATCTTCTACATCGACCTGAGAGTGTAGACCGCCTGTTGGTTTAAACATCACACCTAAAGACAACACTTTAGAGACTGCAGTGTCAGCCTATGTGCTCAAGTCTTTGATGTGGGATTTGAACTTAGAGTCTTTGCAACATACAAACATATCGAGCAGGAGTAGGCCACTCGGCCCCTTGAGCCTGCTCCACCATTCAACAAGGTCATGATTGATCTGTTTGTAACCTCAATTCCACATTCCCGCCTACCCCCAATAGTCTTTCACCCCCTTGCTTATCAAGAATCTATCTATCTTAAAAATATAGCCTTAAAAATATTCAAATTCTGCTTCCACCGCCTTTTGAGGAAGAGAGTTCCAAAGACTCACGACCCTCTGAGGGAAAGAATTTCTCCTCATCTCTGTCTTAAATGGGTGACCCCTTATTTTTAAACAGTGACCACTAGTTCTAGATTCTCCTACAAGAGGAAACATCCTTTCCACATTTACCCTGTCAAGACTCCTCAGGATCTTATATGTTTCGATCAAGTCACCTCTTACTCTTCTAAACTCCAACGGATACAAGCCTCGCCTGTCCAATCTTTCCCCATAAGACAACCCGCTCATTCCAGGTATTAGTCTAGTAAACCTTCTCTGAAATGCTTCCAACGCATTTACATCCTTCTTTAAATAAAGAGACCAATGCAGTACAAAGTACTCCAGATGTGGTCTCACCAATGTCCTGTATAACTGTAGCATAACCTCCCTACTTTTGTAATATAAATAAGAAATGCTGGAAATACTTAGCAGATCTGGCAGCATCTGTGGAGAGAGAAGCAGAATTAACGTTTCAGGTCAGTGACCCTTCATCCCTACATTTGTATTCAATATCCCTTGCAATAAATGATAACATTCTATTAGCTTTGCTAATTACTTGCTGAACCTGCATACTACCTTTTGCGATTCATGTACTAAGGCACCCAGATCCCTCTGAATCTCAGAGCTCTGCAATGTCTCACCATTTAGATAATATGCTTATTTTGTATTCTTCCTGCCAAAATGGACAATTTCACATTTTCCCACATTATAATCCATTTACCAGATCTTTGCCCACTCACTTAACCTATCCATAACCCTTTGTAGCCTCCTTATGGCTTCTTCATAACTTACTTTCCTACCTATCTTTGTGTCATCAGCAAATTTAGCAACCATACCTTCGGTCCCTTCATCCAGGTCATTTATATAAATTGTAAAAAAGTTGAGGCACTGATCTCTGTGGCACACCACTCCTTACATCTTGCCAATCAGAAAATGACCCACTTATGCCTACTCTCTGTTTCCTGTAGCTAGCCAATCTTCTATCCATGCCAAAATGGTTCCCCTTACACGATGAACTTTTATTTTCTGCAATAACCTTTGATGTGGCACCTTTTCAAATGCCTTCTGGAAATCTAAGGACAATACATCCACTGGTTCCCCTTTATCCACAGGGGAGAGGTAAGACTGTTACCACAGAAGCAAGGCACACAATCATGCAGGGAACTAGCAGGTAGCAATGCAGGAGCAGGAAGAGAAGCCATTGCAAATGATTCTCGGGCTACAATTCAATAGATGAAAATGGAACCAGACCAGTGCCTTCCCACCAGCTTTAAGAAAAGGCTACATTTTAATCAGAGATGAATTTTCCAAATTGGAAGTGTAGTTTATTGATCCAAACGTTTTCACAAGAGGTTTTGCAATAGTTTAAGGGCATTAACTATCTAATGGGTTATCCTATTAGAATCCTTTTAAAAATACATTAAAATATATATCGCTTAGTGAAATATTAAAGACAATTATATTTGCTGTCTATTTCAGGCATGAATGTATTAAATCTAATATCATGTGATCAAATTTTCACACCTTGGTGATCCTGCTATTTGTTTGATGTATTAAAGCAATCTTATTAACTTGAAACTAATTGGGTTGGACTGAGGTTATACTGTTCAATACAAATGGCTCACATTGTTTGTTCTGTTATATATTTCACACAATGTGACTGCTTCAAAGTAATTAGTTGCATGTGAAGTGCACTGACAGACAGAGACACACAAATCCTTCATATAAACAGAAATAAAGACTTGAACGATTCTCATTTATATAACCTCTTTCATGACCTTCGGATGTCCCAAAGCACTTTAAAGACAATGAAGTACTTTTTGAAGTGCAAATGCTGTTTTAATGTAGGAGCCAATTTGCACACAGCAAGCTCCCACAAACAGCATTGTGTTAATGACCAAATAATCATTTTTTGAGTTGCATTGCTTGAGGGATATATATTGTCCAGGACACTGGGGAGACTACCCTGATCTTCTTTGAATAGCGTCATGAGAAGCTTTTCATTCACGAGAGAGGAGAGAGAGCTTCAGTTTCATCCAAAAGACAGCACCCCAGACAGTAAAGCGATCTCTCAGTGCTGTCCTGCAGTATCAGCCTGGATTGTATGCTCGATTCTCTAGAGATCAGCTTGAACCTACAACCGTCTGACTCAGCGGTGAGCCTGCAGCCACCTGAGCCACAGTGAAGACCTGTGAGATTAATAATCACAGAGTGCCCTCCATAAAATTTTTCTTTTATCCGAATTCTGTCTGACCTTCTCCTGAAGAGGCTTACATTCGGATAGGCTGTGGTAAGGAGATTGCAATAAGTGACCTGTGGGTTAGGGAAAAGAAAAACAAAGCTTCATCAGTTTCCTGGTTCTGATCAATCTGCAATGACTGCCATTCACCAGTAGATGCTCTCTTGTGAAGATCATGTGGGGACAAGATTGGGCTCAGTTGCAGAAACACTATCGAAACTAAGGGCTTTGGGACACTGTCATCAGGACAAAATGGGGGTCCCGGCCCCGCACTTGCCAGGAGCCAGACCAACAAAGCTATTTTCCTGGCTCTCCTGCCTCTAAGCCTGCCACCATGGGGTTGCTAAATTTCAGCTCTAACTGTGTAGACTCACGGGTAATAATAGATTGTTAGAACCAGGTGAGAGAGGTCTAGGGGTTCCATCTCAGCCTTTGCCTGGTTTAACCATAACAGGGTTTAATTTTAGAAACCACCGTGTTTTTAGCTCCCCCTCAGTGAATCCTTGTTCACTGCTTTCCAATTGTAAGGCCAAGAAATCAGACAGGTTTACTTAGATTGAAGAAAGGTGGAGGTTTATTAATCTTAAACTCTAATCCGGTTAACGACTACGAATATGTGACATGATAAACACACATGCAGATAGAGACAGAAAATGTAGAAAAGAATAATGGGGAAAGGTTTGAGGGAATATCGGGATTATAATTACAGTCCTTTGAGTTCAATGTGGAGTCTTTGGTTGCCTGTAAATCCTGCAATTCATTGGGGCCCAGTGCACACCTCAACTTGTTTCGCTGTCAGAGTCTTTTCTCCTCTGAGGTTTACGTGTCTTCCGTGGGTCCGGTGGTTTGTGAGAAAGCGAGAGAGAGACAGCCAGGAGAAAGGCTTCCTTGTTCCAGCTTCAGCTGCAAACTGCAAACTGCCGTCTGAATTCAAACTGTCCCGTGGCTAATTCAAAAAACGTGGACCAGCTGGTTAGTCATGTGGCCAGTCCTGTCTTTGTGGATTGTATCATCTCAGCAGTCCCTGGAATGCTCTTCCTTACACCTTCAATGTCTGGTGATCAAAATCCATTTGGGTTAATTGGACCAGGAAATAGTTAATTGGACCAGGGAGTAGTTCTTTGTCTCCACAAGCACCGTCTCTTAGTATGCAAATACCCTCCAGTCAAAATGTCTGGTGATCTCTTTAACAAGTCATTTCTTCACTCCAGCAACAGTTTAAAATTAATGTTCATATGACAAAATTAATATGCCTCATTCTTGGCAGGTGGGGGTCTGCAAGAGAAGACATCTGGATAAGGTATCAACTAGCATGTAGGAAATGTCCCAGAATTGCATCCCAGTGTGAATCAGGTGGGGGGGGGGGGGGGGGGCAGGGCAGAATGTGAAAGAAGAGGACATTTGCAAAAAAAAAGTTCGACTTAAAAGATAGCCCGATTGGTCTAACACTTTTCTATTAAGCAGTTTGCAGACTATACAATCCATTAGAAACAAAAGATTTATGGCACAGAGGGAAGCCATTCGGCCCATCGTGTCTGTGCTGACTGAGAAACAGCAATCCAACCTAATCCCACCTTCCAGCTCTTGGTCCGTTACTTTGTGGGTTACAGCACTTCAAGTGCATCTCCAAATACTTTTTTAGATGTGATGTGGGTTCTGCTTCTACCATCCTTTCAGGCAGTGAGTTCCAGACCCATATCACCCTCTGGGTGAAAATAATTCTCAACTTCCCTCTAATTCTTCTACCAATTATCTCAAATCTCTGCCCCCTGGTTATTGACCTCTCTGCTAATGGAAATCGGTCTTTCCTATCCACTCTCTCAAGGTCCCTCAACATTCTATACGCCCCATTTAATCTTCCCTCAGCCTACGCTGTTCCAAAGAAAACAATTCCAGACTGTTCAATTTTTGCTCATAGCTAAAGTTCTTCATTCTTGGCAACATCCTTGTAAATCTTCTTTGTACCCTCTCTAGTGCAATCATGTCCTTCCTGTAATGCAGTGACCAGAACTGGACACAGTTCTCGAGCTCTGGCTTAACTGTTTTACACAATTCTAGCATAACTCCCTGCCCTTATATTCTATGCCTCAGTTGATAAAAGAAAGTTATCTTCTTTGGGGCAGCACAGTGGCGCAGTGGTTAGCACCGCAGCCTCACAGCTCCAGCGACCGGGTTCAATTCTGGGTACAGCCTGTGTGGAGTTTGCAAGTTCTCCCTGTGTCTGCGTGGGTTTCCTCCGGGTGCTCCGGTTTCCTCCCACAAGCCAAAAGACTTGCAGGTTGATAGGTAAATTGGCCATTATAAATTGCCCCTAGTATAGGTAGGTGGTAGGGACAGGTGAGGATGTGGTAGGAATATGGGATTAGTGTAGGATTCGTATAAATGGGTGGTTAATGGTCGGCACAGACTCGGTGGGCCGAAGGGCCTGTTTCAGTGCTGTATCTCTAAATCTAAAATCTAAAAATCTAAATCTATGCTTTATTAACTACCTTATTAACGTCATTCACCTGTCCTGCTAACTTCAGGGATCTGTGAACATTCAAGGTCCCTCTGTTCCTCTTCTTCAAACATCTGGTCCCTACATTTAAGTTTAAATCATTGATATATGCCATGAAAAGCAAGGAACCAACTACTGAGCTGTGCGGAACCCCACTGGAAAAGAGATTTCCAGTCACGGAAACACCCATCCACTGTTATCCTTTGCTTCCTGCCACTGAATCAATTTTGGATCCAACTTGCCACATTCTTTTGGGTCCCATGAGCTTTTAATTTACTGAACAGTCTGTCATGTAGGACCATGTTAAAAGACATGGGCTACATCAAATGCACTACTCCCTCAACCCTCCTTGTTACCTTCTCAAGAAATTCAATCAAGTTAGTCAGACAGAACCTTCCCTTAACAAATTCATGCTGACTGTCCTTGATTAATCCTTGCCATTCGAAATGACGATTTATACTGTCTCTCAGAAATTTTCCAATAATTTGTCCACTACCGAGTTTAGGCTAACTGGCCTCTAATTATTCGGTCTATCCCTTTCTCCCTTTTTAAACAACAGTACAACATTAACAGTTCTCCTGTCCTCTGGTACCAAGCCTGTAACTAGAGAGGATTGGAAAGTGATGGACAGAGCCTCTGCTATTTCTTCCCTTAGCAGCTTGGGATACATTTTGTTTGAGCCTGGTGATTTATCCATTGTCAAGAATGCTACACGTTAATATTTCATCTCTCACTATGTTTACCCCATGCAATATTACACACTTCTCCTCCTTAACTACAATGTTTGCATCACCCTCCTCTTTTGTGAAGACAGACACAAAGTATTCATTAAAAACCTGGCATGTGTCTTCCGCCTCCACACGCAAGTTAATCAGGGTAGCAGGGTCATTTGAGACCTCAGGTTATCTCTGCTCTTTTGCAATTTGCCCCAGGCCTAGGTAAGGGTCCCACACAGTGTTATGAGGCATGGCCATGAGCAGAACCAGTGAATTTATGGTGGTGATGGTGGAAGAGCTAGGACCTTGAGGGACAACGGCTGCTGACAGGTAGAGGATCCTTCAGGAAGAGGGCTTGTGTCTCCGTTAACGCACACATAAGGAAAGCAACGGGAAACCATCTCATGCACTTTTTCCTGAGTCATAGTGCTCATTTCTCATTGAAGTTAAAAAATAGGAGACTCTTATGAGCAACTAAAGAGGAAAGTGCAGGACTGTGAGGAGTAGAGAAATGAGCAGAGGAGCTGCCATTGGGCAGATCACAGATGACAAAATTCATCCCCTAATTTTATTTTTAATTTCACCTCTGCACTTTCCATAGTCCTTTGAGCAGTTTTGCTATATTGAGCTCTTGGTATCTGATGCAAGCTTTCCTATTTTTGCCTCATCCTACTTTGTCTGTTTTTTGACATCCAAGAGGGTCTATACTCGGAAGTCCCACCTTTTTACTTTATGGGAGCATATTTGTTCTGAACCCTCTTGATCTCTTTCTTGAATGCCTCCCTCTATTCTGACTGATTTACCTTCAAGTAGCTGTTTCTAGTCCACTTTTGCCAGATCACATCTCAGCTTAATAAAATTGAGCTTTTTTCTTTAAAACTTTTATTCTTTTTGATAAGCCAAATCCAACTGAATTATGATCACTACCAGCAAAGTGCTCCCCCACTGATACCCCAATCACCTGCCCAACTTCATTCCCCAAAAATAAATCCAGATCTGTTCCTTCTCTTGTTAGTTCCATCTCTATGACAAAAATGCTGGAAATACTCAGCAGGTCTGGCTGCATCTGTGGCAAGAGAAGCAAAGTTAACGCTTCAGGTTGATGACCTTTTGTCAGAACCGGAAAAGGTTAAAGATGCAACAGGTCTTAAGCAAGTGCAGAGGCAGGGAAAGGGAGGAGGGGAGGGAAGAACAAAAGGGAAGGTCTGTGATAGGGAGAAGGCAAGAGAGATTAAATGAAAAAAGGGATGATGGTGCAAAGCAAAAGGAGATGGTAATGGGTAAGTAAAGAAACAAAAAATGGGTCTAAGGGAGGTGGAAATGGCAACAGCAGAAGCATTTCCTGCAGTTGCTGTCTGAAACAATGGGAGCACTGATTAAGATCTGAGATTGTTGAACTTGACATTGAGTCTGGAAGGATATAAAGCTCCCACTCCGTGATTGCAGTATCTGTTGCTTTTCTCCTCCCCTGCTTTCTTATCTCTCCCTTTTCAAGCTTACTAAAATACTTTTGGATCTTCAATTCTCCTAAAGTGGGGCAGACCTGCAATGCAAACCTGTCTATATTTCTCGTCATAGATAACCTGCTTTGCATTCCCAGCAGTTTTTCTCTTTTTATTTGACATTTTCATCATTTGCAGCTCTTTTATCTTTTCTTTTCTGGTAATGCAAAATCCCGTGCGTGCAAGTAGTATAACAGTGAACGAGTCAAATACTTCTGTCATGCTGCATTAATGAGATTATCACAAGACTTGGGTTTTAGAGATAAGGCACAATGTCGATCTGAAGCAGCCACACTGCAAATTCTGTCAGGAGGAGCATCTGACACCTCATCTGTGCTGTGCAGATTAGGCAGCACATTAGAACTGTTTTAGGAATGAGATTCTGGTGGAGTATATCTTATAAATGTGAGGTTTATGGACAGGCATTCATGGTTTGAGAGTGTCATAATGGCCATATAGGAAACTGACATTAGTAGCAGCAAAAAGCTCCAACATGTCTGTTAATGACCATTTTCTGATTGGTAGAGATTAGGATATCCCAAAGCATTTAGACATTGGGGTAGATCTCATTTTTTGTCGACAATGTAGAATTGATGATAACAAGTCAGCAGCTCTGTTTTATCCCTCTTCTGATTTTTTATTCAATTGATTCAATTTTAATGTATACAGATGGGATCAACGAAGTGAAGTGAGTGTTGTCTGGAGTCTCCAGCAATTTAAGATTAATCACAACCAGGGAGAAAAATCATCACGGCATTAAAAAAGTCTCTTTTCATTTGCTTTGAACATTTTTTGTTCATGAATAATAAAATTATTGGCGATGAGAGGAACAAAAGGCTGTTTGACTGAGAGTTAAGACCGTTAAGACAGTTGGGTAACAAGAGCTGACTTTTCCCAGTCCATTGGGGATGGTCTGGGAGGCAGGTGGGTTGGCAATATGGTGGGGGAAGGCATCTGAAGGGATGTGTGATTTTCTCACCGCCGTGAGATATTGGCAGTGGCGGGCATCTCAGTGGCTTGGCAACCCACCAGGTGGCCAATTGAGTGATTAATTAGATGCCACATCCCGGCCCATGGGCATTTTGCCTGTAACAGGACAGCCTGCTGCTGCATGGACAGACTGCCAGCTAAACCCTGGCCACCTCCCAGCGGCTCCAGGGGGTGGGAGTCCTCCATGATGGGCCCTCTATGACCCACCGAGAGGCCCCCTGGTAGCAATGGTTGCCCCCATGTCCAACTGGCCACGACTGCCACCCTTCCCCCCCATCACCCCATTTGCTGGGGCCTGCCTGCCTGACCCCAGCTTCCCCAAACAGCCCTGCCACTGAGGTACCCCAATCCTGGAGCTGTAGTCTCAGCAGTGGCCACTCCTAGTGGTGGCGTTGCTGAGGCTGCTAGCCTTCTGATTGGGCTGGTAGCTCTTGTGGTGAGTCCCCAACCTCAATTGGATGGTGGTCCTGGCGGTGGTCTCTCAATTGGCCACCACAACAAAATGCTGCCCCAGGTCCCGCCACCTGCCAGCACGGGATCAGTTGCCGCTTTCAGTCCTGGTGGCGGGACTTTCTCGGAACTGACATAATTCAGCCCAAAGAGTCTTATAGTTTATCAGTAGGTGTGGGAATGTGGGGCACCATGAGAATGGACATATTGGGCAACCAATGGCAGGAGCATGGGGTTGGGGGGCAGGGGATCATGTAATGCCACCTCCAGGAATACGCCCAACTAGAGTTGGTAACTCTAAGTGATAGAGGCGGAAACTCTTTTTTTAAGTCCCCTGCATTAGTAGCATCTCAATTTCAGCAGCCATCAAGCAGGTAGCCAAGTATGGGGCTGTTCCATCACTTATTTGAAAACTCATGGTTACATTGAGGGCTCCATTTCCCTTTCTATCTGACTGCCATTTCATCAAAACATGACAGAAAGAAACTATTTGTCTCATTGTGTCCGTGCTGGCTCTCTTCGTAAAGCTATCCAATTAAACCCACTCTCCTGCTTGTTCCCTTTAGCCCTGTAATTGTTTTCCTTTCAAGCTTTCCAAGTTCATTTTCAATGTTCCACAAATGATCAGTAAAATCAGAGATTAAACAAACTAGGTTTGTATTCTCTGGGATTTAGAAAATTAAGGGATGAGTTGATCGAAATTTCAAGATATTAAGGGAAACAGGTGGGTTAAGTAGAGAGAAATTATTTCTGGCTTTTGGGGAGGCAAGAACTCGGGGGCAGAGTTTAAAACTTAGAGCCAGGTCTTCCAGGTTTGACATTAGGAAGCACTTCTACACATAAAGGTAGAAGTTTAGAACTTCCTTCCACAAATTGACAAATGATGCTAGATCAATTGTTAATTTTAAGTCTGAGATTGGTAGATTTCTGTTAACCAATGATATTAAGGGACATGAGGCAAAAGTGGGTAGATAGAATTAGGTTACAGATCAGCCATGATCTCCTCAAATGGTGAAACATGCTCAAGGGACGGGGTGGGAGTGGGGAGGTGGGTTGTTCTAATGCTCCTATATGTCCCTAAGCCAATAATGACTTATTCGTGGCTTGAACAGGCTGACGTTAACACATTACTCCTATTCTTACATCTCTATAATCATTCCAATCATGGTTTCTGTAAAATATAATTTAATTTAGTCGTTTGATAGTATAGAACTTGAGTATTGCTGAAAACATATGTTTTTTTCAAAGCTTTTCATCTTGCACTCATCAGGACAATTCGTAAGAATACCAATGTAAGGGAAACAACAACTTTATACTGTATGAGAAGAGAGTGCTGATTGGTTGGCAAGTGGACTCTGATTGGCAGAGACGTGCGAAAGCTTTGATAAAATGTCTTTATTTTCAGCAATAATTTAATTTGCACTGCAGCACTCTGGCAGACTGTTCTACTTCCAGTCTCAGGGATCACTGGCTGATGAATCTGAATGTAATGCTGCTCTTAAACACACAGGTGGAAAATCAATCCTTGAGTCTTTAGAAGACAATAGAGGTGGGTATAATTTGCTTGAAATTAATGATAGCGCAGAATCTGACAAACCGTACGGGAACAATACAAATATTTTTGAACTAGTGATGTTTGCTGACATGATACTAGCAATGAACTTAGTTAAAATAAAAGCAAAATACTGCAGATGCTGGAAATCTGAAATAAAACGAAAAAGTTCTGGAAATACTCAGCAGGTCTGGCAGCATCTATGGAGAGAGAAGCAAAGTTAACGCTTCAGGTCAGTGACCTTTCATCAGAAAGTTAATACTGCTTTCTCACTATGCCTTTTTTTTAAGTTTCATCTCATAAAAAATATCCTATTGAGATGAATGAACTGTCATGAAGACCCCCACCTGCCAAGAATGAGACATATTAATTTCATCATATGAACATTAATTTTAACTGTTGCTGGAGTGAAGGAATGACTTGTTTAAAGAGATCACCAGACATTTGGCTGGAGGACATTTGCATACTAAGAGACAGTGCTTGTGGAGACAAAGCACCTACTCCTTGGTCCAATTAACCCAAATGGAGTTTGATCACCAGACATTGAAGGTGTAAAAAGGCCCGCATTCCAGGGTCTGCAAAGATGATAGAATCCACAAACGCAGGACTGGTTAAACCAGCTGATCACATGACTAACCTGTTAGTCCAAGATTTTTTTGAACGAGACACAGGGCAGTTTGAAGACAGAATGCAGATTGCAACTGAACCTGGAACAAAACAGGCTCTCTCCTGGCTGGCTCTCTTTCACTTTCTCACAAACCTCCGGACCCAATGAAGTTGTTTAAATCTCAAGAGAGAAAAGACTCCAACATCGAAAAAGTTAAAGTGTGCTCTGGGCCCCAACGAACGGCAAGTCTTACCGGCAACCAAAGACTCCACATCGAACTCAAAGGACTGTAATTAGAACGTAGCTATTGCCTCAAACTTTTCCCCTCTATATTCGTTCTACTTTTTTTGTCTCTATCTGCGTGTGTGTTTATCGCATATGCATGCTTGTGTGGTCATGTCGCATACAAGTAGTTGTTAACCAAATTAGAGTTTAAAATTAATATACTTCCACCTTTCTTGTTTAAATCTAAGACAATCTGTCTGATTGATTTCTTTACATGACAATTGGAAAGCTGTGAACAAGGATTCACTGAGGGGGAGCTTAAAACACAGTATTTTTAAAAATTAAACCCTGTTACAATTAAACCAGGAAAAGGCTGAGGAAATCCCTAAACCCCTATCTCACCTGGTTGTAACAAAATGGGCTTGGCTTTGTTGATTTCAAAAACATTTGCTGACATTTATTTATACTTCAGTGCTTTGTTTATATGACTGTATTTGTACTCCAGAGAAAGCGAGTTTGAATGCCTCTGTAGCAGTTTGAATTCTGTTTAAATGTAGAAATTCAAAGCTGGGCTGAATTTTCACTTTGGGGGTGGGAAATAGAGGTCAGGACTGTTTCCACATCCTGAACTTGTCCTCAGGGAGAAACAGTTACTCTTTCGGAATGTGACCGGGGCACCCCCTTAATTGGCATGGAGACAGGATCCCTGACCAATTAGGTGGTAGGCCGACTCAAGAAGCTGGAGAACCAATCAGAGGCCTTGCAGCTTAAGAGGAGCAGCAGGCTGCAGTGAAGGGTAAGTAACTGAGAGAGTGCTTCAATATGAAGCTGCCTCTCACCAACATTTAGAAAAATTGTAAAAAAGGAAAAGCAGCCAGGCTACCACTATTGGGGGTGGGGGTAGGGTCAGCCCCTCTACAGAGCAACCTTTGGTTACATCCTTACTCAGGCAGAGAGGGAGGGCTTCTAGGCCTGCCTGGGGTGCTGGCGTCCTGGCCTGCCACTGGGTGCATGCCTTCAGGCAGCTGAACTGCCCCCCATAGCAGCGGGAAACTGAAGGACGATGGAAAATCCCAGTCCTTTAACTATCATAAACAAAGCTCTAAATGAGCCAAATTGGCTGCCTGCCTCTTGGGTATGGGCAGCCTTGCCAAGCTCTGAACTTCCCTTCTCTAAAATGGTGATCTCATTGAAACATATAAGATTCTGAAGAGGCTGGATAGGGCAGACATTGAGATTGTTTCCGCTGGTCGAGGAATCAAAAACATGGGGGCAGATTCTCAGGATAAGGGGCCAATGATTCAGGACTAATGTGAGGAGAAATTACTTCACTCAAAGGGTTGTGAACCTTTGGAATTCTCTACCCCAGAGGGTTGTGGATGCTCCATCATGGAATACATTTAAGGCTGGGATAGACAGATTTTTGGTCTCTGAGGGAATCAGGGGGTATGGCAACCGGGTGGGAAGGTGGAGTTGAGGCCTAAGATCAGCCATGATTGTTTTGAATGGCGGAGCAGGTCGATTGGCCATATGGTCTACTCCTGTTCCTTTTTCTTGTTTTCTTCTAGTGTTCTATATGACACCTGTAACATGGTTCACAGGAGAGTAATCAGGCAAAAATTGATATTATTAGATGAAGAGTTATCATGATTGTCTAATTGTGTGCCACCTTAACACATTTGTTAATGTCTGTGTCAAAAGGTAGACAAAGAGATATTATACAAACACATTAAGCATGTTCACCGATATTGTCAGCAATAATTTTTATATTTTTAAGTTACCGAGCCGTTTCATTCTTGCTCTTGAACATTGGGAAACTTTACTTCCATTCTTATTAGCAACATTCTAAACAAACTGATCAGTTTCTTCCCAGAAAAACGAGGAGAATCTAGAGCCCTATTCTTTGTTGGATATTTGAGCCTGTTCATTGTTGGATATTTGAACTGTGTTCTTTGTTGTTATTTTGGTTGACCGTTTAAAATAAGACAAATTCCAAACAGTTGAGATAGCGTATCAATGCTGCTGAGTAGGCCATTTGGGAACAGGCGCAAACGATTAGTGGGATGGAAAACCAGTGGATCAGTATATTAGTGGGAGAGAGACTGGCACGATGGAGGATTGGTGGGACAGTATATTGGTGGTATATAGGTTGCTAGAACAGCATATTGGTGAGAAGGTATATTGGTGGGACAGTATATTGGTGGAACAGTTTATTGGTGGGAGAGCGTATTGGTGGGACACTATATTGGTGGAACAGTTTATTGGTGGGACAGTAGGTTGGTGGGACAGAATATTGGTGGGACAGTATATTGGTGGGACAGTAGGTTGGTGGGAGAGTATATTGGTGGGACAGTAGGTTGGTGGGACAGTATATCGGTGGGACAGTAGGTCGGTGGGACAGTAGATTGGTGGGACAGTATATTGGTGGGACAGTAGGTTATTGGGACAGTATATCAGTGGGTGAGTAGGTTGGTGGGAGAGTATATTGGTGGGACAGTAGGTTGGTGGGACAGTATATCGGTGGGACAGTAGGTTGGTGGGAGAGTATATTGGTGGGACAGTAGGTTGGTGGGACAATATATCGGTGGGACAGTAGGTTGGTGGTGCGTAGGTTGCTGGAACAGCATATTAGTGAGAAGGTATATTGGTGGACAGTATATTGGTGGGACTGTAGATTGGTGCGACATTATATTGGTGGGTCAGTCTATTGGTAGGAAAGTATATTGTTGGTACAATAGGTTGATGGTAAAGTATATTGGTGGGACAGTATATTGGTGGGACAGCATATTGGTGGGACTGTAGATTGGTGGGTCAGTAGGTTGGTGAGACAGTATATTGGTGGGACAGTAGGTTGGTGGGTCAGTTTATTGGTGGGACAGTATATTGGCGGGACTGTATATTGGTGGGACAGTACATTGGTGGGACAGTAGGTTGCTGGGTCAGTATATTGGTGGGACTGTATATTGGTGGGACAGTACATTGGTGGGACAGCAGGTTGGTGAGAAAGTATATTGGTGGGACAGTATATTGGGTGGGACTGTAGATTGGTGGGACAGTGGGTTGGTGAGACAGTATATTGGTGGGACAGTATATTGGTGAGACTGTCGATTGGTGGGACAGTAGTTTGATGGGACAGGATATTGTTGGGACAGTATATTGGTGGGAGCGTATATTGGTGGCACAGTAGGTTGGTGGGACTGTAGATTGGTGGGACAGTATATTGGTGGGACAGTACGTTGGTGGGAGAGTAGGTTGATGGGACAGTATATTGGTGGGACAGTAGATTGGTGGGAGAGTAGGTTGGTGGGACAGTATATTGGTGGGACAGTACATTGGTCGGACAGTATATTGGTGGGTCAGTAGATTGGTGGGACAGTATATTGGTGGGACAGTATATTGGTGGGACAGCAGGTTGGTGGGAGAGTAGGTTGGTGGGACACTATATTGGTGGGACAGTACATTGGTGGGATAGTATATTGGTGGGACTGTAGATTGGTGGGACAGTAGGTTGGTGAGTCAGTATATCGGTGGGACAGTATATTGGTGGGACTTTAGATTGGTGGGACAGTAAATTGATGGGACAGTCTATTGGTGGGAGAGTATATTGGTGAGATAATAGATTGGTGAGATAGTATATTGGTGAGTCAGTATATTGGTGAGATAGTATATTGGTGGGACAGTAAATTGGTGGGACAGTATATTGGTGGGACAGTAGTTTGGTGGGTCAGTATATTGGTGGGACAGTACATTGGCGGGACAGTATATTGGTGAGTCAGTAGATTGGTGGGACAGTACATCGGTGGGACAGTATATTGGTGGGTCAGTAGATTGGTGGGACAGTATATTGGTGGGACAGCAGGTTGGTTGGAGAGTAGGTTGGTGGGACAGTATATTGGTGGGACTATATATTGGTGGGACTGTAGATTGGTGGGACAGTATATTGGTGGGACAGTATATTGGTGGGACTGTAGATTGGTGGGACAGTATATTGATGGGACAGTATATTGGTGGGACAGTATATTGGTGGGAATGTAGATTGGTGGGACAGTATAATGGTGGGACTGTAGATTGGTGGGACAGTATATTGGTGGGACTGTAGATTGGTGGGACTGTATATTGGTGGGACAGTATATTGGTGGGACTGTAGATTGGTGGGACAGTATATTGGTGGGACAGTATATTGGTGAGTCAGTATAATGGTGGGACAGTATATTGGTGGGACAGTATATTGGTGGGACTGTAGATTGGTGGGACAGTATATTGGTGGGACAGTATATTGGTGGGACTGTAGATTGGTGGGACAGTATATTGGTGGGACTGTAGATTGGTGGGACAGTATATTGGTGGGACAGTATATTGGTGGGACTGTAGATTGGTGGGATAATATATTGGTGGGACAGTATATTGGTGGGACTGTAGATTGGTGGGACAGTATATTGGTGGGACAGTATATTGGTGAGTCAGTATAATGGTGGGACAGTATATTGGTGGGACAGTATATTGGTGGGACTGTAGATTGGTGGGACAGTATATTGGTGGGACAGTATATTGGTGGGACTGTAGATTGGTGGGACAGTATATTGGTGGGACTGTAGATTGGTGGGACAGTATATTGGTGGGACAGTATATTGGTGGGACTGTAGATTGGTGGGATAATATATTGGTGGGACAGTATATTGGTGGGACAGTATATTGGTGAGTCAGTATATTGGTGGGACAGTATATTGGTGAGTCAGTATATTGGTGGGACAGTATATTGGTGGGACAGTATACTGACAGCTCAGTTTCCCTGGGTATAGAATCTTCAGGTATGATAAGGGAGGGGGTAAAAGAGGAGGTGGTCTTGCACTGTTGATCAAGGAGTCAATTACTGCAGTAAGGAGGGATGATATCATGGAAGGTTCCTCAAATGAGGCCCTATGGGTAGAACTTAAAAATAAAACGGGGGCAATCACTTGGCTGGGAGTGTACTACAGGCCTCCAAACAGTCAGGGAGAGATAGAGGAACAGATATGTCGGCAAATCTCAGAGTGGTGTAAAACTAATAGGGTAATAATAGTAGGGCATTTCAACTTCCCCTACATTAGAGGGGATAGTCTTAGTGCAAAAGGCTTAAAGGGAGCGGAATTCTTCAAGTGCATTTAGGAGAGCTTTTTGAGCCAATACGTAGAAAGTCCTACAAGAGGAGGGGCAGCACTGGACTTAATCCCAGGGAATGAAGCCAGACAAGTGGTAGAAGTGTCAGTGGGGGTGCATTTCGGGGATAGTGATCATAACTTTGTAAGATTTAAGGTAGTTATGGAAAAGGACATAGAGGGACCGGAAGTAAAAGTACTGAATTGGGGGAAGGCAGATTTCAATATGATAAAACAGGATCTGGCCAAAGTGGACTGTGAGCAGTGACTTGGAGGAAAGTCTACATCAGACCAGTGGGAGTCATTCAGATAGGAAATTGTGAGAGTTCAGGTGTAACATGTTCCTGCAAAGGTGAGGGGTAGGACCAACAAGTCCAGGGAACTCTGGATGTCTAGGGATATAGAGGATTGGATAAGGAAAAAAAAAGAGGCGTTTGGCAGATTCAGAGTGCTGAAAACAGCGGAGGCATTAGAGAAGTATAGAAAGTGTAGGGGGGGTACTTAAAAAAGTAATTAGGAAAGCGAAGAGGGGACATGAAAAAACACTGGCAGACAAGACAAAGGAAAATCCTAAGGCGTTTTATAAGTATATTAAGGGCAAGAGGATAACCAGGGAAAGAGTAGGGCCCATTAGGGACCAAAGTGGCAATCTGTGCGTGGAGCCGCAGGTATTAGGTGAGGTTTTAAATGATTACTTTTCATCTGTGTCTACTATGGAGAAGGACGATATAGGTGTAGAGATCAGTGGGGGGAGGGGGGGGGGTGGGGGGGAGCTGTGATAAACTTGAACAAATTAGCTGTTTTAGCGGGCATAAAGGTGAGTAAATCCCCAGGCCCAGATGGCATGTATCCCAGGCTGCTATGTGAGGCAAGGGAGGAGATAGCAGGGCAACTAATGCAAATTTTCAAATTCTCTCTGGCCACAGGAGAGGTACCAGAGGACTGGAGGACAGTGAATGTGGTACCATTATTCAAGAAGGGTAGCAGGTAATTATAGGCCAGTATGTCTAAGGTAGAGAAACGATTGGAAAAAATTCTGAGGGACAGGATTAATCTCCACTTGGAGAGGCAGGGATTAATCAGGGAAAGTCAGCATGGCTTTGTCAGGGGGAGATCGTGTCTAACTAACTTGATTGAATTTTTTGAGGAGGTGACTAGATGTGCAGATGAGGGTAAAGCAGTTGATGTCGTCTACATGGAATTCAGTAAGGCTTTTGATAAGGTCCCACATGGGGGATTGGTTAAGAAGGTAAGAGCCCGTGGGATCCAGGGCAATTTGGCAAATTGGATCTAAAATTGGCTTAGTGGCAAGAAACAGAGGGTAATGGTCGAGAGTTGTTTTTGCGAATGGAGGCTTGCGACCAGTGGTGTACCACAGGGATTTGTGCTGGGACCCTTAATGTTTGTAGTGTACATTAATGATTTGGACGTGAATATAGGCAGTATGATCAGTAAGTTCGCAGATGACACGAAAATTGGTGGTGTCGTAAATAGTGAGGAGCAAATCCTTAGATTACAGGATGATATAGATGGGCTAGTAAGATGGGCGCAGCAGTGGCAAATGGAATTTAATCCTGAGAAGTGTGAGGTGATGCACTTAGGGAGGACTAACAAGGCAAGAGAATATACAATGGATGGTAGGACACTAGGAAGTACAGAGGGTCAGAGGGACCTTGGTGTACTTGTCCATAGATCACTGAAGGCAGCAGCACAGGTAGATAAGGTGGTTAGGAAGGCATACGGGATACTTGCCTTTATTAGCCAAGGCATAGAATATTAGGGCAAGGAAGTTATGATAGAGCTGTATAAGACATTGGTTAGGCCACAGCTGGAGTACTGTGTACAGTTCTGGTCACCACATTATAGGAAGGATGTGATTGCACTGGAGAGGGTGCAGAGGAGATTCACCAGAATGTTGCCTGGGCTGGAGCATTTCAGCTATGAAGAGAGCTAGGGTTGTTTTCCTTAGAGCAGAGAAGGCTGAGGGGCGACATGATTGAGGTATACAAAATTATGAGTGGCATTGATAGGATAGATCGGAAGAAACTTTTTCCCTTAGTGGAAGGGTCAATAACCAGGGGCATAGATTTAGGTAAGGGGCAGGAGGTTTAGAGGGGATTTGAGGAAAATTCTTTTCAGCCAGAGGGTGGTTGGAATCTGGAACACACTGCCTGAAGAGGTGGTAGAGGCAGGAACCCTCACAACATTTAAGAAGTATTTAGATGAGCACTTGAAACACCATAGCATACAAAGCTACGGACCAAGTGTGGGAAAATGGGATTAGATTGAATGGGTGCTTGATGGTCAGCACAGACGCATTGGGCCGAAGGGCCTGTTTCTGTGCTGTATAACTCTATGACTCTATGACCTCCATGGCTATCTGCTCCCACTGCCTTCTCAGCATGTGCCTGGAGGGTCTCCTGGCTGCTTGTGGCTACAGGACATCTCTCCTCTTTTCCACCTCCTCCACGAATGCTTCAGTGTAGAGTTTGAAAACTGCGCACACCCATGTTTTGTCGTTCTTCAATGTTTTTCAGGTCAGATTCACTTCCTGCACAACTTCCAGGACCTGCTCCAGCTACAATATACCTCCCCTTTAAGAGGTGCAGGCTAACTTTGAGTGATATCATTCAGGTACAATATTGGGCCCCCTGCTGATTTGTGCAGCCATTGACCAGTGGCGTAGGTGCTGGCTTTATGCAGAAATCATTCAAATGATCAAATAACACAAAGTTGGCATGCTAGCTGTATTGCAACAATGGGCATAGGTTAATCAAGCATCGTGATCCTGCATCCACTTTCCAGGGCTATCCAATTTATCTCCAACATATTCTGACCATAATCAAGAGTTTACTATGCTGTACTTTATTGAAAGCCTTTTAAATATTCAAATATATTACGTCTACTATGTAACCCTTCTCTGCCCTTTCTGTTAATTTTTCAAAGATTTCAGTGAGTTTGATCAAACATGACCTTCCCTTTTAAATCTGGGCTAATCATTCTTTTTCTTGCATTCAGTTTCTGGATGTTT
Source organism: Heterodontus francisci (assembly GCF_036365525.1). NCBI lineage: Eukaryota > Metazoa > Chordata > Chondrichthyes > Heterodontiformes > Heterodontidae > Heterodontus > Heterodontus francisci. The sequence continues at coordinate 113,520,406 of NC_090382.1, forward strand.
TTCTATTGGCTGTGTTTGTCGCTGAAACTGCAGAGGGTGCACTTCCTACCTATGCACAGTTGCAGCACCTGTATTAATATAGACCACATATATTAATATACCACATACTACATACTATGCTTAATCTCCAATAATAGTCTTTCCCATCCCCATTTCAGTTATTATGTTTAAACCTCATTAATCTATAATCCACTGTACCATAACATACTATGCTTAATACTCAGTAATATATTTTCCACTATATCATTACATTCTATTCTTAATTCTCTAAAGCTATAATCAATATCCATTTCATATTACTTTTCCTGCTCAATTTCCTGTCGTAAAAATTACTTATGTGTGCTTGTAAGAAAGCTGCTATTTAATGGCATATTCTGCACAGTTTGTGGTAATATATTGACTCTGATTGGTCAAGACATTGTCCTGAGGAACGAACCAGTGAATGGCTGTCACTTATTTTGTTCAGCTGAAAAAGGCTGAACAAATTACCAGTTTGTGGTAATGTAATTGATTGATCCCTAATAATTGATCAAATCTGGCATCTGATTACTGCTCAGGTAAACTTGAACTCACCTCGACACTGCGATCATATTGCAGGCACAGTGCAAGGTGAGTGCACATGCATTTGCACAAATTTGCCTAGCATCACACTGGCATTGAAATTCATATATCACATTACTCATTTGTGTGATAGGCAGAACATCTTTTTGGCTTGATGGCAACATCCTGTTAGTGGTGAACACCATACGTGTTGCTACAGCATAGTAGCAGCGTGAAACAGCTAGCTTCACCTGTTGCTCAAAGTTTGGGATACATTACCCTTCCAGGGTAACCGGAGGTAGATTGGGCACTTTTTAGGGCTGAAAATGACAGCCTTAGGCCAGTTCATAAGTTTGCGCAATGTACATTGAGAAATAATCTGATCAGGGTAGCCATTGTCATGAGTAACGTGATATATGAATTTCAATGCCAGTGTGATGCTAGGTATATAGGCCGTACGTCCCAAAGACTGGTGGATCGTATCAAACAACATGTCCTTTCTGCTGTTCACAACAGGCAAGGTACAGGCTGTACCCAACCAGCCCATGTTTGCAAAACTCAAAACACGGTGTGCAACATTAGATGTTATTCTGCGATTGGACAACATTTGCTAAATAATCCACAGTGTGCTAAGAATTACACTGACAACCAATTTAAGATTGTCAGTGGGGCTCGCAATGTGGCACATTTGCACGTACTGGAAGCTACATATATTAATACATAGGGCCCTGTTCTTTGCAGACAGAAAGAATATGTACAAACATTGTGCCTTTTTCAGCTGAACAAAATAAGTGACAGCCATTCACTGGTTCGTTCCTCAGGACAATGCCTTGACCAATCAGAGTCAAGCTGCCTCGTTTAAATTTTAAACAAAGCATGGCAGTTAACTGTCAGTCACCATAAACTGGTGCATTCGCCATGGCAACGCCTCTACAAATCAGAGTTGACTTGCCAACTAATCATCATTCCCTTCTCATGCCATATAAGTTGTTGTTTTCACTTACATTGGTTATTCTTGCGACTGTCCTGATGAGTGCAAGATGAAAAGCTTCAACAGTATGTCTTTATTTTCAGCAATACTCAAGTTCTGTACTATCAAACGACTATTTGTAAACTCATATTAAGTGCGAGATGCCATTGTTGTGAAGCTAACAATAGAGTAGCACAAATTGGCTAGCCACTTGTGGCATTTCACAATTGATGGGGTCTCTCTTTCTCCCTACAAGTTGATGATTGACTTGAACATTAGTAGCAGTGTACATCATTCACACTCTTGTATTCTCAGCAAATTCTGGACAATTCCATATCCAAAGTCCCAGCTATAAATTCTGCGAAAAGTCTTAAACAAAATACTTTGGTTATTATGAAGAAAAGGGAGTCAAGCTAGACCTCTCCCACAAAAAAACTTTTATTTTATTCATACAAAATCTGAACGAGCACAAAAGAACATCTGTCTTCAACAGGCCCTTCAGGTGGATATCATACAGTGACAGTTATATAATCTTACCACACAGTAAGAGGCCATCCTGCCCAAGATGTCTTTGCCAGCTCTGCGAAAGAGCTGTCCAATTCCCCTGCTCTTTACCCATAGCCCTACAATGTACTCTTCATCAAGAATTTATCCAATTCCTTTTTGAAAGTTACTATTGAATCTGCTTCGAGTGCCGTTTCAGGCAGCGCATTCCAGATCATAACAACTCACTGTGTTAAAAAAATTCTCCTGGTCTTTTGCCAATAACTTTAAATCTGTGTCTTCTGATTATTGACCCTTCTGCCAGTAGAAATAATTTCTCCTGTTAAAGCCCTTCATGATTTTGAACACCCCTATTAAATCCTCCTTTAACCTTCTCTGCTCTAAGGAGAACAATCCCAGCCTCAATCGTCTCTCCACATAATTAAAGTCCCTCATCCCCAGTAAGTTTCTTGTCTTTGCTGTATTAATTGGACGATGTATTTTACATGCTGTGTATCTAAGTTTGGTGGGCATGATAAAAGTAACAGTACTTTCAGCTGCCACACTCAAAATGACCCTGCTGTGTTTCACATTTGCTGAAGATAAATGAATGTTCACAGGTTTCAATGAAACATGGAACTGCACAAATCAGATAAGAATGGGTTTCTCATCACTTACATAAGTACTTATTCACTGGATTAATTTCCTATTAAAAATAATTGTGCCATGCACAAATCTACCTAACTGAAGGTACATGAGGTCATGAAAAAAAATCGATGAATATTCCTGCTTTGGCTGCACAGTAAACCTAAGAGAATTTCTTGATTCTCTGCACGCTCACCAAGCTGGAGCCACTTGCTGGACCTTGCTCGAGTGGACCCTTTAAAAAAGCATTTAACCAGGAGACATGTAGATCCAAGGTCTATAGAGCTTGGAGAGGGGGCAGAGGAGATTTACTAGGATGGTACCAGGGCTGAGAGACTTACATGGAGAGACTTGAAGTTGGGATTGTTCTCTTCAGAGCAGAGAAGACTAAAAGGGAGAGTTGGTAACCAGAGCACACAGATTTAAAATATTTGACTGAAGAATTGGGGGGAAATTAAGAGAAAAAAATCATATACAGCGTGTTGTTATGATCTGGAATGCAGTGTTTGAAAAGGATGGTGGAAGCAGATTCAATAGTAACTTTCAAAATGGAATTGGATAAAGACTTGAGAAGAAACATTTACAGAGCTATGGGGAAAAGAGCAGGAGAGAGGGACTAATTGGATAGCTCTCTCAAAGAGCCGGGACAGGCACGATGGACTGAATTGTCTCCTTCTGTAGGATCCTATGGGTCTACGATCTATAGCATTACGATGCATAACCACAGTACCGAGAGTCCGGCCTCCATATATTTGCCAGCCAATAACAACAGACAGCATTTGGCAGCCAAACATTCTTTCACCAAATACAATTATTCCTTCAGTAGCTCATAACTCTCAAGACCAAAACCATCTGGACATGAACAGTGTTGTCTTATTCAGGCAGGTTTTTCAAGCACCCTTACACATCCATTGGATAGGATTATTTTGAGATAAGCCAAACGAGTGGCACTACTGCCAAGTAACACCTCAATAATAGCACCACTGCACGTGCTCCCTTCTTTAAGTGGAGGACATCACTAAGATAATATTCTTACACAGTGCACTTAAAGTGACATAATCACAAGATAAAGCAACACTAAATTATCTGATCTGATCCACCTCGCCATCTATGCAATGAACATCCTGTGGTGCCCACTGATAGAGGAAGGTTTCAAGCAGATTGGTAATATCAGATAGCTAATGTCTTCACATCATTTCCCCCCAGCCTTACTCCCCATGAAAACTGTAATTTCCTCTGAAGTGCATTGAACTATTTCTGAGATACAACAAGGCGCTATACAGATGCAAGTCTTTTATTTTAAAGATGATTTCTTCCTTTTGTGTGGATGCAATACTGATCCTAGAAGCTTGCATCACAGAAGGAGGTCATTCGGCCCATCATGTCTTTGCTGGTTCTTTGAAAGGGCCACCAATTAGTCCCACTCCCCCGCTCTTTCCCCATATCTCGCCTTTTCAAGTATATATCCAATTCTCTACTGTTGAATCTGCTTCCACAACCCAAACAGGTTTGATATGGATCCCACAAATGACCATTTTGCCATTTGTGTGAAAATTATGGATTTTAGGGCCGGATTTTATTTCAGAGACAGGGGTCCCAGCGGTGTGCTGAAAGGTTGAGGGAGACCCCTCCCTCGGATCTTTCTGTTTCCGGGCCATTTCAACCAGGCCGGGTTGGGTGTGAAAAGGTTCCCTGCTTGCCAGTGGTGGGTAGCCATAAAGGCAATTAAGGGGCTTTTAAGGCCCCCCTCCTGCGCCGTCTGGAATTTTCCAGTCAACAGACGGGCCCCTTGTGGTGGTTGAAACACGGCCAGTGAAAGGACGCAGCCTCACGCTGGCAGATAGGGGGACCAATGTTGTGGAAACATTTAAAAACTGCCCCCAACCCCAGTACTGATAATGAAAGATAACCACAGCTGTGGTTCCCCCTCCGCAATGGCAGCCTAGTAGCTGTGCACATTTTCAGTTTCCAAACTTTTAAAAATACTTAGAGAACGCCTCCATCCCTCTCTCCCTCACCTGCATTGGCAGGTTGCCGTTTTCACATCCTATTGGTCCTCCAGCATTGGGAGTCTGCCGTCATCCTTAGTTGGAAGGCAAGCGTGTTGGAAGGCAACCATTAATTGGCCAGCTTGTTTTCACTGGAGTTTTGAAGAGTGAGGGGAGACTTGATTGAGGTTTATAAGATCCTGAACGGTCTTGACAAGGTGGAAAGGATGTTTCCTCTGTGGGTGAATCCAGAACAAGGGGGCACTGTTTTAAAATTAGGCTTCACCCTTTTAGGACAGAGATGAGGAGAAATTATTTCTCTCTGAGGGTTGTGCGACTTTGGAACTTTCTGAGAGAAAGGTGGTGGAGGTGGGGTCATTGAATATTTTTAAGATGGAGGTAGAGAGATTCTTGTTAGGCAAGGGAATCAAGTTTATTGGGAGTAGATGGGAGTGTGGAATTCGAGACACAAACAGATCAGTCATGATCTTAATGAATGGCAGAGCAGGCTCGAGGGGCCGAATGGCCTACTTCTGCTCCTAATTCATATGTTCGTACGTATGCATTCCTTTCAAAAGCATGTCGGGTGACTACTTCTAACACCAAAAGTAAAATACTGCCCCTTATGTTTAATATCTACATTAGGATCTGAATAATCAGGTTATTTTGATACTTCTTCTTAACCCTACTGCACAGCCAAGATAAGCAATAAGGGTAAGACATGATATCATTCCCTTCACAATGTTTGCTGTAACATTTCTCTGCAATCTCCTGTGGATCACTTATGGGGGAACACCAAAACTTGGGGTCATAAATATAAGATAGTCACCAATAAATCCAATAAGGAATGCAGAAGAACCTTCTTTACCCAGAAAATGATTAGAATGTAGAACTTTGTACCACAAGGGGCAGTTGAGGTGAATAGCATAGACACATTTAAAGGGAAGGTAGATAAGTAGATGAGGGAGAAAAGAATAGAAGGATATTGTGATAGGGTTAGATAAGAAAGGGTGGGAGATTCTTGGGTGAGCAGGAACACTGGCATTGACCAGTTGGGTCAACTGATCTGTTTCTGTGCTGTAGATTCTATGGAATTTTATGTAATAATGCAGTGGTGATCAGACAAAGGATGCCAGTTATTAAGAACTTAGATGGTCTAAAATGTCAGTGTGCTTCTCACTACCAGCTGTGTTGCATCTTTCCTGTCATTACTGAAGGGATAATCTGAGATGCCCAGTGACTTCTGCAGATAAACATTCACATTAGCTCAGCACAGTTTCAAACCAAATTTCTATTGTGTTGGATGATGGTCAGGTTTTTAGTTTTGTGACAGTCAAAAATTTCAGACAATTTAAGTTGTGAAGATACCAAGATATCAGATGATTGCAGCAAAGATGTGCTTCTTCGTGATTTTTACCTTCTTGATCTGTTTGGTGACTTCTTCAGATCTTGTTTTAAAGGTGTTGTCGGTCTTGGTGTCTTGAGCACACACTCTAGGCTGACACTCCAGTGAAATCACTTGAGCTCGAGAAGACCATAGACTGGATAGCAAACAGAAGGGCATCTGGCAAGAAAGGAATCTCAGCTGAATTGCGCAAGAATGGAAAGTCCCATCTATTGCCATACCTTTACGACCTTCCCCTTCTCTGCTGGAAGATAGGCTCCATTCCACAGAAGATGCATGACACAAAAATCATCAAACTATATAAAAACAAAGGTGACGGAGGAGCCTGCAACAATGACAGGGGCATCTCACTCCTCCGCGTCATGTGGAAGGCCCTTTCTAGAGTCATACTTAAAAGACTCCATCTACTTGTAGACCAAGTGTACCTGGAAGCACGTGTGGTTTCCATGCCAGCAGATCTACTGTGGATATGATCTTCTCCATACACCAGCTACAAGAGAAGTGTAGGGAACAGAGTACACCCCTTTATCTTACTTTTGTAGATCTCATTAAGGCATTTGAAACCATCAGCAGAGTAGAGCTGTAAAATGATTTGGGGGAAAATTGGCTGTCCAGCAAAGCACCTCAGTCTCATCCGCTCCTTCCATGACAACATGCACTGCACTGTACAGTTTGATGGCTCCACTTCCGACAGTTTTGGAGTAAAGAATGGAGTGAAACAGGGTTGTGTCCTAGTCCCCACTCTGTTTGGCATCATCTTCCCAATGCTCCTGACCTTCACCTTCCCTGCAGATATGGAAGGAGTCTACTTGCACACTAGGTCGGACGGCAAGGTCTACAATCTATCAAGGCTGACAGCAAAGACAAAAACACATCATGTCCTGATCAGAGAACTCCTTTAAACTGATGATGCTGAACTAGTCACTCACACAGAAACTCAGCGACAAAGACTCATGGATTGTCTCTCCCATGCCTGTAACTCCTAAATGTTGACTATTGCACCTGGGAGTCACTAGCTGGTGAAAGAGGGAAATGACCACACCTCTTTTGGACTGGTGTGCACTATCACGATGACCAGTGGCTACAATAGCTTGGCAACAGATGCCAACACCGAAACCAACAACTAAAACGTCACCTGGCAGCTCCACTGTGACTTTTGTGGCAAACCTGCCTGTCAAGGCTTGTCCTCCACAGTCAGCAGCAAAGGTACACCAGTTAAATGGATTGTTTGCTGCCTATCCATTATCTCTTGGGGATGGAATGGTGCCAACCATGCTGCACGATCAGAGGTGCTGTCTTTCAGATGAGACGTTAAACCGAAGCCCCGTCTTCCATCTCAGGTGGTTGCAAAATGTCCAAAGGCACCATTTCAAAGAATAGCAGGGAAATTCCTCCCAGTGGCCTGCTCAATATTTATCCCTCAACCAACATCAGTGAAAGCAGACCATCTGATCATTATTTCATTGCTGTTTGTGGGAGCTTGCTGTGTGCAAATTGGCTGCCACATTTCCTACATTACAACAGTGGCTACACTTCAAAAGTACTTCATTGGCTGTAAAGCACTTTGGAAGATCCTGAAGCTATGAAAGGTGCTATACAAATGCAAGTTCTTTCTTAATGGTTACTCTGAATGATCATCCGACAATAATCAATATTCCTTGACTTAGCAGTTGAGCAGAGGAAAGGTCAACGAAGATTCCTATCCCTGATTGCCACGTGGCTGGATAAAGGCTTCCCTGAGTGATGAGGGCAAGAAGGGGTTTGAGCCTGATGTTATCTCTACTCACCCTTACAGTCTAGCATTCTACATGAAGAGCGGGCACTAGGTGACGCATAATGCGATTGGAATCAAGCCAATCAGATCCACCACCTTCAGGGAAGAGAAGGGAGAAGCGTAGAATTAAAAGAGTAATTTAATTCACACAACATTGTTCCAGTGCCATCGTTTGCCTTTAATCAACTTTCTGCCCTTAGGCCCACGCATCTGTGTGTAATATGTAATCTCGACACTTGCTGACTGAATCAATATAAAACAAACCAAATTTATTCACTCTTGTGAATCTCAGATGTAAGATTCTGTTCTTAGGATTTGACAATCGGTTGGTAGATCCTCCTGCAAATGTCAACTTCCAATTCTCATGAATATTTCAGATGAGCCTTTGATCTGCTTATTTTAAAGCAGTTGTAACTTTGTTAAAATAGTGGACAGACGCATGTCATTCAACATTTGGCTGTTCATATTGCCGACAGTAATTTCTGCGTCTCCGATTTCGTAACTTTGAACACTGAGTCTCCGGGTATGTGAAGCTTTGCCAAATTCAAAACCTTTGCCAGTTCCCTTCGGCTTCTTCTTCTGTAAGGAACCTTCCCAAAAGCCCACACTTGATAGTGACCTCTGCCCGTCAACTAGGGCTGCCATTGACTACCCCCCCATCCCAAAATCCAAGGGATAGGGTCACTTACTTAATCAGAGACAGATGCACTATCCAAGACAATGCGAGAGTGATGGTTGTCCCCTGCTGAGAGTGAGGAGGAGGGCAATTGCAGAGCCCCATCCTGCAGTTCCAAGAAGAGGAGCCTAAGTCTTGGATCAGACTGAAGACAACAAGACCAAAGTTAGTGTTAAAATCTCAAAGAGCGCAGTTATGGCCCATACTCCGTTTGCCTCCTCTGCTACATGCACCATATTAGAGAAAGGATGGGACTTATGTCCTGCTCTCAGCTGGTGTTCTAATCCAGATAGTTGGGTGGTAAAGGGTTGGAACTGGAGTCTAGTGCTTACACTGTTACAAACTTTTATTCACAGAGATACACGTTACAAACATGCACCCCTAATCCAACAACCACAGTTTCCATCTACTGCTATATATAAGAGCATAAGTGAATGCACAGTTAATGCCCATCATTTGAACACAATTAAACGCTCAATTAATATGCAATTAACATATGCTGGGAATTCTGGGGGCTGAATTTTCAGGCCAACCCCTTGATAAACCCCTCAAGCCTCCAGAGCAACATGACAAGGGGAGCTAGCAAAAGACCCCTGTAAATATGGACTGAAGTAGCTGACCAATTTTCGGTTGCATACTATGACTACAGTTATGCTGCTATGCTGTGAGAATGTACTTAAGACACAATGGGATTAAGTCAAATTGTCATTGTTGAATTTGCTAGCTTGATCTTTGTGGGAACACAAGATTAAGTGAGTGAAAATTAGGAATGGTCAATTCACTTGGACAACTTAACAGAAATCAATATGGAATGCCCTGCATGCTGCATTCCTAAGATAAGACATGGATAGTAAATGAACAAAGGCTTGTAATTACAAGAAGGAGGATATGGGCAATAAAATGCAGTCTGTAATAATAAGAAATTAGGCATGGGTGAGGCTTGGAATGTAGAAACAAATAGAATGTGTGTGTGGGGGTCTTACAGGCAGTGGTATGGGGGATATAGGAAAAGATATCGATCATGCACAGTGATTGATCTTGCAGGGTAAGACCCTATCACTGACCCCAGTAACATTGTGCACAAAGGGAGAGTGAGCATCAATCCTAAATATAAGAGCCTCCCTTTCCTTTATCTGTCTCTGCATTCGAAATAGCCTGGTCAGCTATTGGAATAAGATCCCTCCTGAATGACTGATCAGTGGTAACTTGGTGAGATTAAAGACACAGACTAGGTTAGAGTCTGTGGGTATCGTTTGTAATATTGATTTTACAGTAATATTCACTGGGATTTTAGGGCTATTTTACTGGAATTCCATGTAACCTAACCGATGTGTAATCTTTAATCTTTTAGTGCATGTTTAATTTTTGAAAGCCATATGGAGTAAAGCTTTAGGGTACTTCAACAGATTCACGGGTTTTGGTATTTATTGCCCTATTGGGTTGAATCCGTAAGTAGGACTAAACCTGTGGGGCTGGATTTTAAGGAGCCCTTGTGTTGGCCTCCGTGGCGGGGGGGGGCCTGAAGATGGACCCGGATGAGGCCCGCCGCACACCCCAAAGCTGGCAGGGCCCGGCCCGATATTACTGGCAGTGGCAAGGCCTTGTGGCGGCCCCCTACCACTCGGCAACGGGACTGCAATTTAAATATTTAAATAAATTAAAATAAGTGAATTAATTAATCTCACGTTGCCTCTGGCTGGCCTGCTGTGATCGTCAGCCCGACGGCTGGCACTCCTCCGCCTTCGGATCCCTGCATGGGGAAGCGAGGCGCAATACTTGTGGAGAGGGGGAGAGGTACATTTATCAGTGGGAGTGGGGGGGGTCAAGTTAGCGTCATGGGTGTCGGGAATGGTGGGAAGGGTTGAAGTTGAAAGTTTGTCCAGTTTGGGGGGGCGGGGAAGGTCAGATGGTAAATGTGAAGGGCAAATAATTAATTGAATTGTTATTGGGAGGTGGGAGAGGGGCAAAAGAGATGTATTTATTTAATGTAATTATATTTCCCTTCAAATATTTAAATTTCCTGGTAAGGCTGACAACACATTAAAATTGACGTCAGCATCTGCGCACAGGCAGCTGATGCCATTGCCGGGAACAGCAGCTCACCCCCTCTGTGTGATTGGGTGATGGTTGCAGGGGGGCTCCCAGCTATTTAAATGAGCTTCCATGATGGCGCGTGGCCTCTACAGGCTGCCATTTTTTTTGCCCGGTGGCGGGCTTGTAAAGTTCAGCCCATGAATTATTTTACCTTGCTAGTCTTACACCTCCTCCTCTCCCCTCTCCCTCTCTCTCTGCAATTTCTCAGCTTTTTTTTATATCAACACTGCCCACTAATCAAGGTATTAGCCCAAATTAAGCTGCTCTCCATCCATAAGACACCTGTCCCAATTGCTCGCTGTGCAACCCTCCCACACCCACCTCCCCAACCAATTTTCACAGTTTCTTCACCAACGTGTCTATCTTTCCCAGATTGTCCTATCTGCATATTTTACAATGGGATCTCCAATACTCCAGGTCTTCCAGGTCTATCTCTTTGCATACTTGAATCTGATAGAGAATTGTCCATCACATCATTATCCACTGCTTCGCAACATGTATTGATCAGGTCACTACATTCTCGGTGTCCAACAATCTAAAGTTTACAATTCAGGGCCTGCAGAAATTCATAACTCCTGCTGTTGGTAGAACAATGTTATTGCTTTCCAGTTCAGTGCTCCCTCCATAGCACTGCTTGTTGTTCAAACATCCAGTGATGTATTGCGCTATCCAAAAAGCAGAAATGTAAGCTGAATATTAATCTTGGTCACAGTAGGGGAGCGTATTTTTTTCAGTTGAAGATGTTCTTCAGTCAGGCTCCTGCTGTGTATGCAATAGCAGTGTGTTTCTGTATTGTGCCTCAGCATCACTTTATATGTGGCCACAGAGAAAAGCTAGACTTGGATTTATATAGCGCCTTTCACAACCTCAGGACGTCCTAAACTGCTTTACAGCCAATGAAGTACTTTGGACATGTACTGATTGTTGTAATGCAAGAAACGCGGCAGCGAATTTGCATTGCACAAGCTCCCACATTACGATAATGACCAGATAATCTGTTTTTGTGATGTTTACTGAAGGATAAAAAACTTGCCTACTCTTCTTCGAAACAGCATCAAATGAACTTCTACATTGACTTGAGAGGGCAGACGAGGCCTTGGTTTAATGTCTCATCCGAAAGACAGCACCTCTGACAGTGCAGCACTCCCTCAGTACTGCACTGGGAGTGTCAGCCTAGATTTCTGTCCTTGTCTCTCTTATCTTGAGACAGTAATCATACCTCAATGGGTGGTTCTGTAATTCAGAACATTGCAAAGCAGCTCAGTTTCTCGTTTTATCTTCATTGACTTTATATACGTAAAATAAGTATGGAACTGGTGATTACTTCTATCTGTACTGCGCTGACACACACAGTGGTAGGATTTCAGCTTAATACCCATATTATCTACAAAACTGGTAATACAAGTTCAGCTGAAACCAATGGAAATGTGACATTTCCTGTGCTTTTTTTAAAAACGGGTAGTTGATCCTCAATGCCAGTTTGATACCATGGAAGCAAGTTCAAAATTAACACCACAGCAGGTTTCTGTCATAGATCAGTGGGTAGCACTCTCACCTCAATCACAGAATCATAGAATTGTTACAGCGCAGAAGGAGAACATTCGGCCCCTTGTGTCTGCACTGGCTCTCCGAATGAGCAATTCACTGAGTGACAGTCCCACAGAAATACAGAATCACAGAATAATGCAGTGCAGAAGAGGCCCTTCGGCCCATCAAGTCTGCACCGACACATTAAAGACACCTGATCTGTCTACCTAATCCCATTTGCAAGCACTTGGCCCATTGCCTTGAATGTTATGACGTGCCAAGTGCTCATCCAGGTACTTTTTAAAGGATGTGAGGCAATCCGCCTCGACCACCCTCCCAGGCAGTGCATTCCAGACCGTCACCACCCTCTGGGTAAAAAAAGTTCTTCCTCAAATCCCCCTTAAACCTCCTGCCCCTCACCTTAAACTTGTGACCCCTCGTAACTGACCCTTCAACTAAGGGGAACAGCTGCTCCCTATCCACCCTGTCCATGCCCTCCATAATCTTGTACACCTTGATCAGGTCACCCCTCAGTCTTCTCTGCTCCAGCAAAAACAACCCAAGCCTATCCTACCTCTCTTCATAGCTTAAATGTTCCATCCCAGGCAACATCCTCGTGAATCACCTCTGCACCCACTCCAGTGCAATCACATCCTTCCTATAATGGGGCGACCAGAATTGCACACAGTACTCCAGCTGTGGCCTTACCAAAGTTCTGCACAACTCCAACATGACCTCCCTGCTTTTGTAATCTATGCCTTGATTGATAAAGGCAAGTGTCCCATATGCCTTTATCACCACCCTATTAACCTGCCCTTCTGCCTTCGGAGATCTATGGACAAACACGCCAAGGTCCCTTTGTGCCTCGGAACTTCCCAGTGGCAGGCCATTCATTGAATACTTCTGTGTCACTATACTCTTTCCAAAGTGTATCACCTCACACTTTTCAGCGTTAAATTCCATCTGCCACTTTTATGGCCATTTGACCATCCCGTCTATATCTTCCTGTAACCCAAGACACTCAACTTCACTGTTAACCACTCGGCCAATCTTTGTGTCATCCGCGAACTTACTGATTCTACCCCCCCCACATAGTCATCTATGTCGTTTATATAAATGAGAAACAATAGGGGACCCTGTGGTACGCCACTGGTCACTGGCTTCCAGTCACTAAAACAGCCGTCTGTCATCATTCTCTGTCTCCTACAGCTAAGCCAATTTTGAATCCACCTTATCAAGTTACCCTGCATCCCATGTGCATTTGCTTTCTTGATAGGTCTCCCATGTGGGACCTTGTCAAAGGCTTTGCTGAAATCCATGTAAACTACATCAACTGCACTACCCTCATCTACACACCTGGTCACATGCTCAAAAAATTCAATCAAATTTGTTAGGCATGACCTTCCTCTGACAAAGCCATGCTGACTATTCCTAATCAAATCTTGCCTCTCCAAGTGGAGATAGATTCTCTCCTTCAGAATGTTCTCCAATAGTTTCCCTACCACTGACGTGAGACTCACTGGTCTGTAGTTCCCTGGCTTATCTCTACAACGTTTCTTAAATAGTGGGACCACATTAGCTGTTCTCCAGTCCTCTGGCACCTCTCCCGTGGCCAGAGAGGAATTAAAAATTGGGGTCAGAGCCCCTGCAATCTCTACTCTCGCCTCCCACAGCATCCTGGGACAGAAATCGTCAGGACCTGGAGATTTGTCCACTTTTAAGCCTTCCAAAACCTCCAAAACCTTGTCACTTCCTATGACAATTTGCTCAAGAACCTCACAGTCTCTCTCTCTGAGTTCCATATCTACATCCTCATTCTATTGGGTGAAGACAGATGTGAAGTATTTGTTCAACACCTTACCAATGTCCTCTGGCTCCACCCACAGATTTCCCCCTTGGTCCTTAATGGGTCCTACTCTTTCCCTGGTTATCCCCCGCCTTCTCTCCATAACCCTACACATTATTCCTTTTCATATAACTGTCTAATTCCCTTTTGAATGCCTCAACTGAACCTGCCTCCACCACACTCTCAGGCAGTGCATTCCAGTCGTTAACCTCTCGTTGCATGAAAAAGTTTTTCCGCATGTCACTTCTGCTTCTTTTACCAATTACTTTAAATCTGTGCCCTCTCATTCCTGATCTTTTTACGAGTGGGAACAGTTTCTCTCTATCTACTCTGTCCAGACCCCTCATGATTTTGAATACCTCGATCAAATCACCTCTCAGCCTTCTCTTCTCCAAGGAAAACAGTCCTATCTTCTCCAACCTATCTTCATAACTGAAGTTCCTCATCCCTGGTACCATTTGCATGAATCTTTCCTGCATTCTCTCCAATTCCCTCACATCTTTCCTAAACTGCAGCGCCCAGAACTGGATGCAATACTCCAGCTGAGGCCAAACTAGTGGTTTATGTAAGTTTAACATAACTTCCTTGCTCTTGGACTCTATGCCTCTATTAATAAAGCCTGGGATACCGTATGTTTTATTAACCGCTCTTTCAACATGTCCTGCCACCTTATGACTAATGCACATATAGAGCCAAGCCGCTCTGCTCCTGCACCCCTTCAGAGTTGTACCCTTTGTTTATATTGTCTCTCCATGTTCTTCCCACCAAAATAAACATCTTCACATTTCTCCGTATTGAACGTCATCTGCCACTTCTCTGTCCATTCCACCAACTTGTCTTTGTCCTTTTGAAGTTCTACACTATCCTCCTCACAGTTCACAATTCTTTCAAGTTTTGTATCATCCACACATTTTGAAATTGTGCCCTGTACCGGTCTGGGTCATTAATATATATCAGGAAGTGCAAGAGTCCCAACACTGACCCCTGGGAAACACCACTACAAACCTTCCTCCAGCCTGAAAAACATCCATTAATCACTGCTCTCTGTTCCCTGTCACACAGCAAATTTCATATCCATGTTGCTACCGCCCCTTTTATTCCATGAGCTATAACTTTGCTCACACGTCTGTTATGCTACACTTTCTCAAATGACTTCTGGAAGTCCATGTACACCACATCAACAGCATTGCCCTCATCGACCCTCTCTGTTACCTCCTCAAAAAACTCCAGAAAGTTGGTCAAACATAACTATCCCTTAAGAAGTCCGCACTGGCTTTCCTTAATTAACCCACATTTGTCCATGTGCCCATTAATTTTGCCCTGAATTATTGTTTCTAAAAGTTTCTCCACCACTGAAGTTAAACTGACTGGCCTGTAGTTGCTGGCTTATCTTGACATCCTTTTTTGAACAAGTGTGTAACATTTGCAATTCTCCAGTCCTCCTGCACCACCCCCAACTCTAAGGTAGACTGGAAAATTATGGCCAGTGCCTCCGCAATTTTCACCTTCACTTCCCTCAGTATCCTTGGATGCATCTCATCCGGTGCTGGTGCTTTATCAACTTTAAGTACAGGCAGCCTCTCTAATACCACCTCCTCCTCATCAATTTTAAATTTTTCTAGTGTAATTCCCTCCTTTTTCACCATGGCCTGGGTTGCATCTTCTTCCCTGGTAGAGACAGATGCAAAGTATTCATTTAATACCTCAGCTATTCCCCCACTTCCATTTGTAAATCCCCTTTTGGTCCCTAATCGGCCCTACTCTTCCTTTTACCAACCTTTTACTATTTATATGTCTATAGAGGACTTTGGGATTCCTTTTAATGTTAGTTCCCAGTCTCTTTCATACTCCCTCTTTGCTTCTCTTATTTGCTATTTCACTTCCCCTCTGAACCTTCTATATTCAACCTGGTTCTCCATTGTATTATCCACCTGATATCTGTCATAAGCTCACTTTTTAATCTCTATCTCTTCTGTCATCCAGGGAGCTCTGGATTTGTTTGCCCTACCTTTCCCCTTCGTGGGAATATACTTTGACTGTGCCCAAACTATCTCTTCTTTGAAGGTAGCCCATTGTTCAGCTACTGTTTTCCCTGCCAACCTTTGATTCCAATTTATTCGTCCCAGATCCATTCTTACTCCATTGAAGTTGGCTTTTCCTCAGTTAATTATTCTTACTCTAGATTGTTCTTTGTCCTTTTTCATAACCAACCTAAATCTTATGATACAATGATTCTTCTTTCTTTTGGGCCTCCTTATCTCGAGAGACAATGGATACGCGCCTGGAGGTGGTCAGTGGTTTGTGAAGCAGCGCCTGGAGTGGCTATAAAGGCCAATTCTGGAGTGACAGGCTCTTCCACAGGTGCTGCAGAGAAATTTGTTTGTTGGGGCTGTTGCACAGTTGGCTCTCCCCTTGCGCCTCTGTCTTTTTTCCTGCCAACTACTAAGTCTCTTCGGCTCGCCACAATTTAGCCCTGTCTTTATGGCTGCCCGCCAGCTCTGGCGAATGCTGGCAACTGACTCCCACGACTTGTGATCAATGTCACACGATTTCATGTCGCGTTTGCAGACGTCTTTATAACGGAGACATGGACGGCCGGTGGGTCTGATACCAGTGGCGAGCTCGCTGTACAATGTGTCTTTGGGGATCCTGCCATCTTCCATGCGGCTCACATGGCCAAGCCATCTCAAGCGCCGCTGACTCAGTAGTGTGTATAAGCTGGGGGTGTTGGCCGCTTCAAGGACTTCTGTGTTGGAGATATAGTCCTGCCACCTGATGCCAAGTATTCTCCGAAGGCAGCGAAGATGGAATGAATTGAGACGTCGCTCTTGGCTGGCATACAATGATTACTGTCCCCTAAATGTTCTCCTATTGATGTTTGATCCACTTGGTCCACCTCATTCCCAAGAACCAGGTCTAGCAGTGCCTCCCCTCTCATTGGACTGGAAATATACCGCTGTAGAAAATTTTCCTGAACACACTCTAGGAACTCTTGCCCCATTCTGCCCTTTACACTACGACCAACCTAGTCTATATTTGGATAATTAAAGTCCCCCATTATAACTACTCCATAATTCATGCACCTCTCTGTAATTTCCTTGCAAATTTGTTCCTCTAACCCCTTCCCACTAGTTGGTGGCCTATAGACCTCACTGAACAATGTAATTGTACCTTTTTGTTCCATAGTTCTAGACAAATAGATTCTCTCTCCAGCACTGCAATGCTCTCCTTAATCAATACTGCCATTCCTCCCCCTTTCCTTCCTTTCCTATCTTTCCTGATCCTGCCCTTCATTGAGCCAGATCTCTTTAACAGCCACAACATGTCAATCTGCACCTGTAATTCATCAATCTTATTAACCATGCATTTACATACATGCACATTAACTCTGATTCAGATTTTATTACTTCCTCTCTTACTCTGACCCCAACTAATAACCTATTATCGAGAGAGAAGCAGAGTTAACGTCTGCTGAAAGGCCACTGACCTGAAATGTTAACTCTGCTTCTCTCTTCACAGATGCTGCCAGACCTGCTGAGTATTTCCAGCACTTTCTGCTTTTATTTCAGATTTCCAGCATCTGCAGTATTTTGCTTTTATTATAATAACCTACTATCCCCCAATCTAGTGCGATCTAACTCTCACTGAATTCTGTGCACCTTAGTATTCCTCTCTGATATTTCCTCCTGGTTATGGATTCAAGTTCCACTGCAGAGATTTGAGCTCAAAAATCCTGGCCAAGACTCCCAGTGCAGCATTGAGGGAGTTCTGCAGTATTGGAGGTGCTGCCTTTCGAATGCGATGTCCGACTAAGGCCTCATCTGCCTCTCAGGTGGGTGTAAAATGTCCCATGGCACTATTTTGAAGAAGAGCAGGGAGGTTCGTTCTGATATCCTGGCCAATATTTATTCCTCAACCAGGTTATCTGATCATTAATTCATTATTGTTTACATGAGCTTGCTGTGTTCAGATTGGCCACCGTGTTGTCTACATCACAACAGTGACTTCACTTCAAAATTGTTTCATTGTCTTTGGGACGTCCTGGGCTGGTATTGGGCTTAAGGTATAAGAATGCCACCCTCCCACGACTATAAGAACAAAGAACAAAGAACAAAGAAAATTACAGCACAGGAACAGGCCCTTCGGCCCTCCAAGCCTACGCCGATCAAAATCCTCTATCTAAACCTGTCGCAAGGAACAAAGAATATAGTCTTCCAATTTCCTCTTTTATGCCAAATACTTAATTTCAGCTTGACATCTCTTAATTTTCCATGAAGCCTGTTGAATAAAGAGACAGTGGCAGCATGGATACAAAGTTGGGTGAGTGACAGCAAACAGAGAGTATTGGTGAACTGTTCTTTTTTCAAACTGGAGGAAGGTATATAGTGGGGTTCCCCAGGAGTCAGTATTAGGACCCCTGCTTTTCTTGATCTATGTTATTCAAGTAGTCTTGGATGTGCAGGGCACAATTTCAAAATTTGAAGATCACACAAAACTTTGAAGTATTGTGAACTGTGAGGAGGATAGTGATAGTTTTCAAGAGGATGTAGAAAAGCTGGAGGAATGGGGTGACACACGGCAGATGAAATTTAATGCAGAGAAGTATGAAGTGTGCAGGAAGAATGAGGAAAGTTAATACAAAGTAAAGGATACAATTCTTAAGGGGATGCAGGAACAAAGGGATCTGGGGGTTTATGTGCACAAGTCATTGAAGGTGGCAGGGCAGGTTGAGAAAGTGGTTATTAAGGCATACACAATCCTGGATTTTTTAAATGAAGGCATAGAGTACAAAAGCAGGGAAATAATAGAGAACCTTTATAAAACACTGGTTTGGCCTCAACTGGAGTATTGTGTCCAATTCCGGGCACCACACTATAGAAAGGATATGAAGACTTTAGAGAGGGTGCAGAAAGGATTTACGAGAACAGATGCAGGGATGAGGGACTTCTGTTATGTGGATGGATTGGGAAAGTGGCTTGTTCTCCTTGAAGAAGAGAAGGTTAAGAGGAGATTTGATGGAGGTGTTCAAAATTATGAGGGGTGTGGACAGAGTAGGGGTGGTGAGGTCCAATCCTGTGAGGATCCAATCATGAGGGAAGGGTCCAACCATTAGGTTAACAGGTGTGCTAGCTGGGCCAGGGAGGGGAGGAACACCTACTCCTCTTGGTCCAGTGGACTGCAGGATCTTTCCAACGTTCCTCAGCTGACTGCTACAGCGGGGTCTGGTCCAAATACAACTACTTGCTTTTCATGTCAAGGTCTCCTTATACTTTCAACAGAGATTTCTCATTTGTGAATTGAAATCAAGCGTAAAATATATTATGTCTGACGATGCTTCTTTTTAAATTTTATTTTATTTATAGATACAGCACTGAAACAGGCCCTTCGGCCCACCGAGTCTGTGCCGACCAACAACCACCCATTTATACTAACCCTACAGTAATCCCATATTCCCTACCACCTACCTACACTAGGGGCAATTTACAATGGCCAATTTACCTATCACCTGCAAGTCTTTGGCGGTGGGAGGAAACCGGAGCACCCGGCGAAAACCCACGCGGTCACAGGGAGAACTTGCAAACTCCGCACAGGCAGTACCCAGAATTGAACCCGGGTCCCTGGAGCTGTGAGGCTGCGGTGCTAACCACTGCTTCTGTGAAGCATTATGGGATGTCTTTGCGATATTAAAGGCGTGATATAAATGCAATTTATTGTTGTTAGGTTGATTAGTGATGGGCAGTAAATCTAGTGCTGCCCACACGAACAAGAAACTAAACCCATTGATTTAAGCTTGGGATAACTCCTTTGGAGATATCAAAAATAACAAATGTATTTATTGGTAAATGATAGGTTTATAATTGCTTTGGTAACCGGGTCAATCAGTGTTAAAATCACAGTGAGACAGTACAGAAGGAGGCCATTTGGCCCATCATGTCTGTGCTGGCTGTTTGAAAGAGCTATCCAATTACTCCCACTCCCCTGCTTTTTCCCCACAGTCCTGCAGATACTTATCATTTTGAAAGTTACTAATGAATCTGTTTCAACCACCCTTTCAGTCAGTACATTCCTGATTGCAACAACTCGCTGTGTAAAAGTAAATTTATCATGTCCCCTTGTGCTTATAATAATCTAACCAGCTCATGTGGAGTATAAACACCAGTATGGACCAGTTGGGCCGCATGTCCTAATTCTGTGCTATAGGTTCTAGGTAATTCTATGTTCTACAAGTCCTGACAGAATGATAATATCTTGCTAATGTTACTGTTTCAGTGTTTTTCTCACCCCCAACCTTTTTCTGTTGAAAATGCTGATTATTGCTCCCAAGGTCGTTGGCTTCACTCTGTTGCCATCCAGAAAGCGGGCATGCTTTCCGAGTTGGCCAGGACAGTGGCATTCTGGCGGGTTATCCAAACATGAGACAGCAGCTCCACAACCAAGGCTGTTCCACAAACTCGCAAATGCATTTTGAAATCTCTGCACTGTTCCCGACATGGACATTTCTTCTAATAGAGATTAATGGTATTGTTAAACAGAGAACTTTCAAACAACTTGCATTTATCGGATGCCAGGATGTCCCAGAGCAATTTCCAACAAATGAAGTGGAGTCACTGTTGTAATGTAGGAAACTGAGTCAATTTGCACGCAGAAAGCTCCCATAAGCAGCAAAGTATCATGACCATATGATCTATCTCAGTGATGGTGGCTGAACAGTAAATATTGGTCTGGACACCAGGGGGAATTCTTCTTCCAACAATGATCACTGTATCCTCCAACAGTGTAATGTAAGGAATATGGCTGCCAATTTATGCACAGCAAGCTCCGACAAACAGCAATGAGTCCGATGATCAGATCCATCACTGAGGGAAATATACACCAGATTCTCGATAATGTGATCCTCTTTCAGTACTACATCATTTTAGATTGTGTAATCCAGGCGAGGTTTAGGTTTTCAGTTTACAACACTCTAACTCAGACACAAGAGGCGTAATCAACTGAGAGAAGCTGACACCTCTGTTGAAATTGTTAAACATGTTTACAGTGCCTACAATTTTTTTTTAATTGTATTTCATTAGGAAAAGCTGCCTGAGTGTTGCAGAGTGTTCCAGTTGATTTATTTTTTGCTGCAACGATGTCATGAGAAATGACTTCACCATATGGCTGGGAAGCAAACTCCAGAAAAATAGACACCACTGCAGATATTCGGATAGCATCTTCCATCCAAGGGCTATTCACCACAGGTCAGGAGAGTAATAAATCTTGCAGTCACAGGGCTAATATGCAGATCATTGAAAAGGATGACATTTTCCATATGATCCAAGACTAGACGTCCACAAGACGACCAGTTGTCAACCTTGCCATATGGTGCCACCTTGTAGACTTGTCGACAGTAACCAGGCAACATGCAATTACGTTTGCTGGCTTCAGATCTGACAAGCATTATAAAGAAGTTCAGTGAGTAAGAACGGAGGGTTTTTTCTTTGTTCAGCAGTGAGGTAGAAGGTACAGCCAGCTTAGTAGTTACGGTACTGGACTAGCAACATCAGATATCAGGATTCGACCAAGGCAAGTCATAAACCTGAATTCAATATAAGCTAGTCATTTATTGTCTGGCACTGTGAAAGCTGGTACTGCAGTGGAAATGGGAGGAGCTCTCATGTACCACACATTTCCATGTCCAGGTAAGTATTATTTGCAGAAACATAGCCTCTTGATGGCAGCCTGCAGCAGTCCCTTTAAGGACGAATGATTAATGACACATGTAGACTTGCAATCAGACCCATTCAATTTTGAAAGAGGAGCCTCAAGCAAGCATCAGGCCCCCTTTTTGCATATGTAAAGAGACTAAAACTTACTTTTACCAATATGGGTGGTATGCACATCTGGAGTATAATGAGTGCGCGTGACCTGCTGCCATTTTGGATGCTTAGGCGCCCATTTCATGCCTCGAAAAGAGGCATGCCACGATTAAATTGTTGGGCCAGTATTGTCTGAGATGTATCTGTGTGCACCACATATGACCAATGTTTGTAATGCCACTACCAAAGGAGCATGCAAATATTGTGCTGAATTTTACAGTCCCCCCAACATCAGGGGTTGTGGTGGGGTGGGGGGCAGAAAATGTCTCCAGGAGAGGCCCGCCCTGGGTCTCGACGCCGGGAAGGCCTGGCTCGATATTGCCGGTGATGGCGAGGCCTCATGGCTGCCCCCCCAAACCTCCCCTCCCCTCCCCACTCCCCCACTGCTCGGCGACAGGCGTATCATTTCCATAATCAAACAATGCAAATTAATTAATTCAATACTTACCTGCTCCTGCGGACCGCCATCATTTATGTCAGCCTGCCGATTTCGGCGGCAGACATGAAAACTTCAGCCCATTATCTTTTAAATGGAAAGTTATTTGATGAAAAGGTCCTATTGATTAGAATTTTCATTCAGTATAATTTTAACAGAGACCTGTCTGAATATATGTTCTATTGTTCAGTGTTTTCTTCTCCAGAACTCCATTAGTGTGAAGGGCAAAAATATCAACCAGCCCTGGAGATATTGAAATAATACTTTTTTTTACCAAACGCATAGACAAATAAATAAAAATCAGAAGATTACAATGATTCCCTCACATTGGCCTGCTGAATAAAATGGTACACAGCGTGTTGCACCTTATTTCAGAATATTATTAAAATGTTGAGATGACATTCTCGAAATGGAAAATGTCATTTAATTATATCATCAAAATAACATTAAGCATTCAGTTCCACCTGACCTACTTAGATCGGAATGAAGTAAATGAAACAAATACTTTCCAAAATAAAAATCCCTGAATTCACCATTCAAAACCTCAAAAGAGTTGTTTATGTTCAAGTTTCCTCCTGTCAAATTTGTCTATGAAGATGTCGCCAATCAAGTGCACGCACATTGCACAGTTGGTCCTGTTGCTGAGGAAGCTTGTGGCAAGAATATTGCAACTATTGGCAAAGTTTGCTGGGGCCAAAAGTCAAGATTTGAGAACATTTTCAGGTTTCAATCTTTTAAGCTTCAAACTAACAGAATTTGGGTTTGAGAAGTGACTCCAACATTTAATATTGGTTTGTTGCTTTTCTAGATTGCTTGAGGAAAGAAGATGACTATTGGCGATTAAACTAATCAGAATATGGGTCGATGTGGAACATTGGAATACACAGGACCAGAACAGACCATTGCAGTCTATCCAGCTGGCCCCTCTGATTAGGAAATAGCACGTCCCATAAATAACTCTCCTGTTTTTCCATCAATTGTTTTCCCCAAATTTCTCTTGAATGTGCTCTCACTGTCGCCCTGGATAGCCTATTCCAAATAACCATCGCCCTTCCTGTAAAATAGTTCAATGAAAATTGTCATTTCACATCTCCTCTTCTAAATTTCAGTCTATAACCTATTGTAGAACCTGTGACTATGTTAAACATCTTGATGTTTATCCTATCCATGCCCTGTCGGGACATCCATATTGATCCTCAACAGATCATGCATAAGCAATTGGTAAGAGTACTTTACCGTAGTGGTTATTTCAGTAGAGTGTTAATGCAGAGATCCTAGACTAATAACCTGAAGGCATAATCTGGAATTTTAAAAACTAGTGATAGAAACCATGAAATCACTGGATTGTTGTATAAAACACATATTGGTGATGCCAATATCATCACCCTCTATAAGAACAAGGGTGTCCGTGGTGACTGCAACAACTACCGTGGAATCTCCCTGCTCAGCGTAGTGGGGAAAGTCTTCGCTCCAGTTGTTTTAAACAGACTCCAGACGCTGGCTGAGCATGTCCACCCTAAGACACAGTGCAGCTTCCGAGCAGAGAGATCCACCATTGACATGCTGTTCTACCTTCACCAGCGACAGGAGAAATGCCGTGAACAACAGATGCCCCTCTATGTTGCTTTCATTGATCTCACCAAAGCCTTTGACCTCGCCAGCAGACGCGGTCTCTTCAGACTACTAGCAAAGATCGGATGTCCACCAAAGCTACTAAGTATCATCACTTCATTTCATGACAATATGAAAGGCACAAATCAACATAGCAGCACCTAATCAAACCCCTTTCCTATCCTGAGTGGCGTGAAACAGGGCTGTGTTCTCGCACCTACACTGTTTGGGATCTTCTTCTCCTTGCTACTCTCACATGCATTCAAGTCTTCAGAAGAAGGAATTTTCCTCCACACAAGATCAGGTGGCAGGTTGTTCAACCTTGCCTGTCTAAGAGCGAAGACCAAAGTACGGAAAGTCCTCATCAGGGAACTCCTCTTTTCTGACGATGCTGCATTAACATCCCACACAGAAGAGTGTCTGCAGAGACTCATTGACAGGATTGCGGCTGCCTGCAACAAATTTGTCCTAACCATCAGCCTCAAGAAAACAAACATCATGGGACGTCAGAAATGCTCCATCCATCAATATTGGCGACCACGCTCTGGAAGTGGTTCAAGAGTTCACCTACCTAGGCTCAACTATCACCAGTAACCTGTCTCTCGATGCAGAAATCAACAAGGGCATGGGAAAGGCTTCCACTGCTATGTGCAGACTGACCAAGAGAGTGTGGGAAAATGGCGCACTGACATGGAACACAAAAGTCCGAGTGTATCAGGCCTGTGTCCTCAGTACCTTGCTCTATGGCAGCGAGGCCTGGACAACGTATGTCAGGCAAGAGCGACGTCTCAATTCATTCCATCTGCGCTGCCTCCGGAGAATCCTTGGCATCAGGTGGCAGGACCGTATCTCCAACACAGAAGTCCTCGAGGCAGCCAACATCCCGAGCTTATGCACACTACTGAGTCAGCGGCGCCTGAGATGGCTTGGCCATGTGAGCCACATGGAAGATGGCAGGATCCCAAAGACACATTGTACAGCGAGCTTGTCACTGGTATCAGACCCACTGGCTGTCCATGTCTCCGCTTTAAAGATGTCTGCAAAGGCAACATGAAGTCCTGTGACATTGATCACAAGTCGTAGGAGTCAGTTGCCAGTGATCGCCAGAGCTGGTGGACAGCCATAAAGGTGGGGCTAAAGTGTGGCGAGTTGAAGAGACTTAGCAGTTGGCAGGAAAAAAGACAGAAGTGCAAGGTGAGAGCCAACTGTGTAACAGCCCCGGTAACCTCTCGAGACAAGGAGGCCAAAGAAGAAGAGTTCACCAGGTTCCTTAGCATTGTGTGCAGGCTTTATTTCTCTTGTATACAGACTTGAGGAAAGAACTTGCATTTCAATTGCGCCTTCCATTACCTCAGGAAGTTTCGTAGCTAATGAAATACCTCTGAAGTGTTGTCACTGTTATAAGTGTTACAATCCCATTGGTGACTATTAATGATTAAAAAGAGAAAGTCGAATTCTCAGTTATTACTGAAACAATTATGCCACAAGGTTTCACATTTTAAACAAAAAACTTTACTGTACAAAGTGTTGCGACCGAGGCAGGAGGAGTGCACTGTTAATTCAGTCCCGCTTCTCCATAGGTCACAGCATATCAATAAATTTTCCCACTTACTGAAACAGCCAATTAGATTCTCTATTTGTCCCAAGAATAAAGCACACTAACCAGGTTTCTTTAATAAGCAACAAAATTATCCATTTATTATAAAAGCAAGTCTTAACCAATAATGAGGTAAATATAGAGGACACCGCATTGTGAGCAGCGAATACAGTATACTAAATTGAAAGAAGTACAAATAAATTGCTGCTTCACCTGAAAGGAGTGTTTTGCGCCTTGGCTAGTGAGGAGAGAGGAGGTAAAAGGGCAGGTATTACATCTCTTGCGATTGCATGGGAAGGTGCTGTGGGAAGGGGATGAGGTGTCAGGGGTAATGGAGGAGTGGACCAGTGTGTTGCGGAGTGAACAATCCCTTCTGAATGCTGACAGGGGAAGGGAGGGGAAGATGCGTTTGGTAGTGGTATCACATTGGAGGTGGCGGAAATGGGCCGGACACGGTTGAGGGCCCTGTCAACCACAGTGGGGGGGAATCCTCGGTTGAGGAAAAAGGAAGACATATCCAAGGCGCTGTTGTGGAAGGTAGCATCATCAGAGCAGATGCATCGGAGATGGAGAAACTGGGAGAAGGGAATGGAGTCCTTACAGGAGGCAGGGTGTGAAGAAGTGTAGTCGAGGTAGCTGTGGGAGTCGGTGGGCTTAAAATGAATATTAGTGGACTAACTTAACACTACAACTTGAGACATTTATATTTTAAACTTTAAATCTGAACAGAATATGAAGTCATATGCTTTAAACTCTAAATCTTAATAAAACACTCCTGTTTGGCTGTTACTTGCACCCCAAGAATTCTTCCTATACATTACAGGGTCTTGGTGGTTTGTTCACGTCTCCTGGGACCAACCCACAACTCTTAAGAATTCACTTTGATTTCCTTGGTTTCTCAACTGCCTTCCGAGGTGTGAGATCACCTCTTGAATTTAGACTTCCCAGCATGAGCATGGGCCTGCCTCAAAACAGACATACCCCTGGTTCCCGATGGCCTTTTGCTCCTGCATCTAGCTGACTTCCAAAAGCCAACTGTTTGCCTGCAACCAACAGCTTGTCCAAACGCCAACTGACTGACTGGGCTGAATTTTACCGGCCCCTCGAGACCATGGGTTGCAGCATGGGGGCCGGTAAAATTCTGCGGGGAGAGGCCCGCCTCGACCTGCGATGTCGAGAAGGGCCCGCTGCAAATTATTGGCGGTGGGGGGACCTTGGTGCAGCCCCCCCCCACCGCTTGGCGGCAGCACCCCAATTAGAATATGTAAAACGGTACTTACCTCTGCAGATTATGCATCCTGCTGCCTCTCCTGCACACTACCTCATTTTAAGTACAACGGGCGGCTGTCACGTGCCGTTCCATTCATGAATAGAAAACTGGGCAGGACAGCAGAATCAGGAGTCTGGACTGTGAAGGTAAGTCCAGATATACAGAGGTCTGGACTCTGCATACTGTAAGGGAGGAGACAGGGGGGATTACAGGGGTCTCATTCTACATTCTATAAGGGAGGGGGAGATTACAGGGGTCTCACTCTGCATTCTTAAAGGGAGAAGGGAGGGGGTCTGGGATTACTGGAAGGAAAGCTCTGCAGGCATGAAGGGAGGTACTGTGTACCTTCCCTCTCTAAACAGTGTACGCTCTGCGTTTGTTTGTGTTTGTGAGGGGGCAATGGCACTCTGGTTACCCTGTGTGTGGGGAGGGTGCCAGAAAGGGTAGGAGTACGAAGGTTATATGGATGGTGGGGGCAATCGATTCAGCTGGTAGGATCTTGATGTAGTCATGCTGTGCCATTCTGAGTGTTGGCCAAGATGGGCAATGCCATGGCACGTCATATAGTTGATCCATGAAAGCAGCTATGTACCCGTCAACACCAATCCCTGCCCTGTTAGGAACCTTCGAATACATGCAGGATACAACTTTATTCGTCACATGGAAATAGGTATGGCTCATCCTACATTGTGTGATCCTCTGCTCCTGAGGATCTGTATGTACCGGAGGCAAAATCAACAGGCAGGTGTGATCCATGTCGAGGCCCCCAGTTGTGAGCAGCAGCCCCCAAGGGGAGCTCGCTATTACGGTCGTCGTGCATCTACAGACCCCACATGACATGTCATCGGATGTCAGAGCACCAGTGTCAGAGGAAATTGTGCATGTAGAGAGGGTGGTGACACGTCGCTGTTCTCTGCCCAAAGATGACCTGCAGTCCATGGGCTTCGGTGGACATCCCATGCCTTTGGTCCTCATAGTGGCAGCGGTTCTCAAGCTTGATGCCTGTGCAGCATTTCAGGGGTCAATCGGAGACCTTTGTAGGGTCACACAGTCAGCAGTGCACTGCTGCATCAGGGAGGTCACCGATGCCATGCACTGGAGGGCCAGTGACTATGTCCGCTTCGGGACAGACTCTCATATCTAGGTCCATAGGGCCATTGGTTTCAGCACTATTTCTGGAGAACCATTAGTTTTTGGGTTCACAGACTGCACCCATTTGGCCGGCGTCCTGCCAGGCTACCACCTGCAGACATTACCAATAAAGGAATCCTCTCAACCTAGGTGCAGATGGTATGTGATCACCGGAAATGCTTCATGCAAATCTATGACCGCTTCTCAGGCAGCTGTCATGACACCTGGGCCCTTTGCCAGTCCCAGCTGCCACCGCTGTTCAGTGAACTGGCTCAGATGGAGGGGTGGCTTCTTGGAGACAAGGGCTATCCCTTGCAGACATGGCTCCCGGCACCAGTGAGAGACTCAACCACTGCTGCACAGGAGAGATACAACGCCAGCCACTGAGCTACAAGAGACTTCATTGAGCAAGCGATCAGCATGCTGAAAGGACACTTCCCTGGATAGATAGATAAATGCCTGGATAGATAGGGTGGTGCCCTGTACTACGGGCCAAAAAGGCCAGCTCCTTTCTTTGCTGCTCGCTGTGCTTTGTACAGCTACGCACCCAATAGGGAGCAGGCCTGGAACGATGAGGAGAGATGTCAACAAGATTCCTTCACCGACTATGAGGATGCTGAGGAGCTACAACAGGAAAGGCACATGGGAGGGCAGATGGCACCCAAGCTCTGCATGCGGGGCTAGCAGTGAGCTAGCGATTTACGACAGTGGCTTATCAGGGAAAGGCTGTCTGCTCCATAGGTACTGACATGAGCTCTGCAAACCACACATCACCTCGCTCACCTGTTGTGCAGCAGTCCACATCTGCAGCATCTTTCCATCCACCATTACTGGCAGCAGCAGACTGAGCCATTGTCCATATTATTGCATCCGTGGAGATACACATGAGTGATACTGGCATGGCAATGATGTTATTCTATACATTGGCAGTTCTGAAAGGCCAATGATGTAATGGGAGGAGCCATGATTGGTACATGGTAGCACACTTCATTCACACAGTAAAAGCAACGCACATGTTAGTGAAGACGATTTTGTTTTCGGCCTTTCTACATTGTTGTGTCACCCATGCAGGCCCATTTGTGTCACAATGGTTTTTGGAAATGCTTGCGGATGCTCCTATGCAGTGCCACTTCTGTGCTAGCAGTCTGACTATAGGAAGGCTGCTGATATGATTACCCTTTGGCTGTGGATGACTTTGGCGGTCATACCCTGTGCGCGCAAGGCCTAGAGGGCCCCAGCTGGCTGGGAGAGTGATGGTCCATCCCCTTCCGGCATTGGACCCTTTGATGCTGGGGATGGCCCCACAGCTACTCACCTCCTCTGCCATCTCCAGCCAGGCTGCCTTGTTCAGGCGAGAGGGCCTCTTTTTACCATCACTGGTGAAAATGACCTCCTGCCTTGCCCACACAGTCTGGAGGAGAGTGAGCAGGGAGGCTTTAGTGACCTGTGGGTCATTCTAGAGCACCCGCTGCCATCCTTGGCTTTTGGTGTGGACCTTAAAGGTGTTTCCACCCATGTAACTGCTCTAACTTCTGGCTGCAAGGTTGGTCTTGCACATGTTTGAAAACCAATGCAGGACTAGTGAGGAAATCTGTGTTGTTGTCATGGTTTTTCAAGATTACACATCGACACATGTTCACAAACACTTTGCGTCTGCAGCAGCTGATCATATTTATTGGTGTAATATTTCTGGTTGGCAATGCAGCTAGAATATGAACATATTTTCCTGTTTTTTTTACAAAGATCGTTTAATTGCAGTTACATGCCTTTTCACATGACAATTAACAGAGAAATGAATACAGATTCCAAATGCAGATTAGTCTGCAGCTTTTCACAGTCTGATGATTGGAAGCCCATAGTAAGTAAATATTTTTCAATTATGGTTTTATTTCTGTTGTGTATTTGCCTTTTATGATACATTTAAGTCTTACATCTTGGAATGTGAAAAATTAAGATTATTTACTCAGGTGTGGTGCGCCTACAAAAAGTGACCAAGTTCACAGACCTGAAAATTAACTCTGCTTCTCTCTCCACAGATGCTGCCTGACCTGCTGAGTGACCCCAGCACTTTCCGCTTTGCTGTGTTACGTTGCTTTTTTGTAGGCGCACCGCACCTGAGTAAATAATCTTAATTTTTCACATTCCAAGATGTAAGACTTAAATGTATCATAAAAGGCAAATTCTTTCTTTTGCGCGTATCCATTGTCTCTCGAGATAAGGAGGCCCAAAAGAAAGAATTTGCCTTTTATGATACATTTAAGTCTTACATCTTGGAATGTGAAAAATTAAGATTATTTACTCAGGTGCGGTGCGCCTACAAAAAGCAACGTAACACAGCAAAGCGGAAAGTGCTGGGGTCACTCAGCAGGTCAGGCAGCATCTGTGGAGAGAGAAGCAGAGTTAATTTTCAGGTCTGTGAACTTGGTCACGTTAACTCTGCTTCTCTCTCCACAGATACTGCCTGACCTGCTGAGTTTCTCCAGCACTTTCTGCTTTGCAGCCAGATTGACAGCAGCCCCACTCTTCACAGTGAGGTAAATATTTCTTTGACAGCTGTCAGGAAGCAGGTGCTTGGGCGCTTTAAATAGGGCCCCAGCACCTGCTGCACAGCTGTCAAATGGTTCCTCACTGTGCCGGATGTCCTGCCTCCCCCCACTTAATAATGGGGGGGGGGGGGTGCCTTGGTGCAGTGATGCTAATGAGCCTCCGTGTGTAATATTGCGGGGGCTCTGCAGCAGCTGCTGAATGTGATCACCCTGCCGAGTTCAAAGGGTGCCACCACGAAGTGCGGCGCTCCAATAAAATTCAGCCCACTATGTCAGCAAGCACACAGACCAAAAACACCAACAGGCACTCCCTGCATCATCTATCTCCATGACATTGCGGTACAATGGGATGTTCCAGATAGCAATTTAAGCTTCAACTCCAAATCTCTTTGTTCTGGGAAATCAGCTGAATAATGTCAAGCCCTGACTGCGGTATCTGAAGACACACCATCTCCACCAGCAAGTTAAGCGAGGTTCCCATTGTGTATCGTCTTTACACTTCCCAATATGACCTTACTGAATAAAAATGGGCCACACTTTAATTTGTATCCACCCTAGGTTTGTTTGCCAGTTTCTCAAACCATGTGTTTTCATTTGTTCAATTCCCAAATTAAAAGTTACCTCTAGAAAATTAATGCAAACCATGAACAAGGTGATTGTAACATAAAACCTAGGAAAGTGTTACTGCATTAGAAAAGCCAGATAAAGGCACGATACGGATGAAATGTTAAACCAAGGCCCCATCTGCCTCCTGGTGGCTGTAAAAGATCCCACGGCACTGGTCAATATTTATCCCTCAATCAACATCACAAAAAAGCAGATTATCTGGTCATTATCATCTTGCTGGTTGTGGGAGCTTGCTGTGCACATTTGGCTGCCATGTTTCCTGCATTATAACAATTCAAAAGTTCTTAATTGGCTGTAAAGTATTTTCAGAGGTCAGGTGGTCATGAAAAGTGCGATATAAATACAAGCCTTTCTTTTTATATCTTTTGAAAATTAACCCCATTGAGTTCTTCATAGATTGCTTGAACATGGGGGACATCAGTGGAATTCAGTTCTGTCAGTGCCCCAAAAGACACAACTTTCCATTTTCAAAACGTGCCTTTTGACAGTGCCACCAACTGAGCTGTGGCTAACAAGTTTGAAAGTCAAATGTTTTCTTGGCAGCTGAGCTTATCCGGATATTTGTTCCTGAACTGACTTGGAGACAGAAACTCCATCCCTCAGCGTTGAGGTTTATTGTTTTTGATTTGCTGAGATCTTGGTTTCTTGGTAAGGTTTATAGGACACTAATGGTACCTCAAAGTCGAATCATCTCACTGCTGCCTGTACAATTCACTTGACAAACTGTTCTAGAAACCAATATGGAAATGAATGCATGAGGAGACCTGCTTTCATAATCATCTCATCATAAGTAAGTATTTGAAACACATCTAATTCACAGGAGGCTGATTAAATATGGATAGAGGCAACTACATGCTCAATGCAAGCTTTCATAAGTGATATGAATTATGTATCAGTAGCCATCGAAGAAATCAACGCGCTCTATAAGAAAGTTGTGAGTAATATGAATGGGTCGTATCTTTTGTTCGACAACTTTAAAGTTGTTGAGGTTAGGATAGTCATAGCTGCATATTAAACAAACGGAAGTGACAGATATATACAGCCCTTAGAAAATCTAGCCACTTGATCAAGAGCTATGCCAACGAACAGTGTCTTTTCAGTCATTTTACCTACTTCATACTTGTCAAATATCAACCTTAACTTCTGTGGCTTATTTTTATTTCAAATTTCTTGTACCAATAATTATATGCTCATGAATAATTTTATGTTCATTCTACAAGAAATATCTGTCATCATTATCCAGAATTTTTTTAAAGAGCACAAGATGGGTTCAGATGAAGAATGTCCTTCAGTTCATTTGATCTGAATCTTTTCATAAGACCAACTCTACAGCTCTGTTAAAGCCTTTAGCTGCTGCTTACATAAAATAGCCTTGCCTGGACAATTTATTTCAGCATGCCTGACTCTGGTATTCTCTCATATCCACTTTTCCTCTTGTCGAGCACTGGTAAGTGAACCTTGAGCCATCTTAGATCTATGCTCCTCAGATCTCTCCCTAAATGACCTCAACCTTACTACCTCAATTCATCACTTTACAATGCCTCCTCAGAGGTATCGTCAAAGACAGTGCTATCAAACGGCACCTGTTCAGCTATAACGTGCTCACCGATGTTCAGTTTGGGTTCCGCCAGGGCCACTCAGCTCCTGACCTCATTACAGCCTTTGTCCAAACATGGATAAAAGAGCTGAACTCCAGAGGGAGGGTGAGAGTGATTGCCCTTGACATCAAGGCAGTATTTGACCGAGTATGGCATCAAGGAGCCCGAGCAAAACTGGAGTCAATGGGAATCAGGAGGAAAACTCTCCACTGCTTGGAGTCATACCTCACACAATGAAAGATGGTTGTGGTTGTTGGAGGTCAATCATCTCAGTCCCTGGACATCACTGCAGGAGTTCCTCAGGGTAGTGTCCTAGGCCCAACCATCTTCAACTGCTTCATCAATGACCTTCTTTCAATCATAAGGTCAGAAGTGGGGATGTTCGCTGATGATTGCACAATGTTTAGCACGATTAGTAACTCCTCAGATAATGAAGCAGCCCGTGTCCAGATGCAGCAAGACCTGTACAAAACTCAGACTTGGGCTGATAAGTGGCAAGTAACATTCTCACCACACAAGTGCCAGGCAATGACCATCTCCAACAAGAGAGAGTCTAATGATCTCCCCTTAATGTTCAATGGCATTACCATCGCTGAATCCCCCACTATGAGCACTTTGGGTGTTACCATTGAACAGAAAATGAACTGGACCAGTCACACAAATACTGTGGCTACAACAGCAGGTCAGAGACTGGGAATTCTGCAGTGAGTAACTCACCTCCTGACTCCCCAATGCCTGTCCACCATTGACAAGGCACAAGTCAAGAATGTGATGGAATACTCTCCATTTGCTTGGATGGGTGCAGCTCCAATAACATTCAAGAAGCTCGACATCATCCAGGAGAAAGCAGCCCGCTTGATTGGCACCCCATCCACCACCTTCAACATTCATTCCCTTCACCACCGATGCACAGTGTGTATCATCTACAAGATGCACTGCCGCAACTCACCAAGACTCCTAAGACAGCACCTTCCAAACCCGCGACCTCTACCACCTAGAAGGGCAAGGGCAGCAAATGCATGGGAACACCACTACCTGCAAGTTCCCCTCCAAGCCACACACCATCCTGACTTGGAACTATATCACCGTTCCTTCACTGTCGCTGGGTCAAAATCCTGGAACTCCCTTCCTAACAGCACTGTGGGTATACCTACACCACATGGACTGCAGCGGTTCAAGAAGGCCGCTCACCACCACCTTCTCAGGGGCAATTAGGGGATGGCAACAAATGCTGGCCTAGCCAGTGACACCTACATCTCATGAAGGAATTAAAAAAAAATCTCCTCCCTTACATTTTATCTCTGTTTTTGCCTCTGTGAAGCACTTTGTGATGTTTAAGTAAAAGGCACTGCACAAATATTATTTTGGAAATTCGAACCGCGTTATTTTGATGAGAATAGTTATTGCACTGGTTGTGTGGCTTGCGGCAAATGGGGAGCTCCAGAAGAATGTCCGTTGTTTCTAATAAAGCTATTATCGGTCTGTGACCCTACTGCATGTCCCTGATTTTAATCATTGGTGTCAGTTTCTTCAGCTGTCCTGACCCTAAGCTCTGGAATTCCCTTGCAAAACCTTCCTGCCTTTCTACCTCACTCTCCTCCTTTAAGACACTCAATAAAACCTACCTCTATGACCAAACCTTTGCTCATCTAAGAGCGGAAGAACATAACAAATAGGAGCAGGTTAGACTAAATGCCCCTTGAGCCTTCCCGATCATTCAATAACATCATGGTAGATTTTTGACCTCAACTCACTTTCCTGCCCAATCCCCAAATCCTTTGATTCCCTTAGAGTCCAAAAATCTATTGATCTCACTACTGAACAATTGAGTGAGTATCCACAACCCTCTGGGCTTGAGACTTCCTAAGCTGAGTGAAGAAATTTCCCCTCATCTCAGTCCTAAATGGCTGATTCGTCCTAATATCTCCTTATGTAGCCTGGTGTCACATTCTGTCTGATAATGCACCTGTGCAGCACCTTAGGATGTTTTACAACATTAAAGGTGCTATATAAATTAAATTTGTTGTTGTTAGGAGAGGCTCTTGCTCAGGCATATTTTCTTATTACTTTCCTATGTCTCTAGATCGCATGTGTCATGGATGGAAGGTGTTTCATTTGAGTTGGATGTAACTTGCTGTTTTGGGAGCTTGCTGTGCACAAATTGGCTCTCATGTTCCTACATTACAACAGTGACTCCACTTCAAAAAGTACGTCATTGGCTGTGAAGTACTTTAGGATGTCATCTGGTCTTTGAAGGTGTTATATAAGTGAAAGTCTTTCTTTTAAAGGGGTGCTGGGAATTTTGCCATTATACTTGAGGCAGATGGGCACTTTGCCACCTGGGAAGGCAGTCCAGTAAAACCTGGCAGCCTCCTTGTGGGCTGTTGTGGGGGCGGGTCCCTCCTGCTTAGGCACACTGTGCCCCAGGGAGGGCCCTCCCAGCAGCAGGGCTACCCCTGCCGTAAGACCCCCACTGCCCTCGATCAATTCCTCTCCCCCTTTCGGGGGTCTAGCGATTGGCCCCAGCAAGCCCTGACCCCACCTAACTTCTTCTCCGGCCTCCATGGATGGCTGGCTCTGGGGCCTGCAGTCCCAGCAGTGGCTACTGCCCCCATTGGTGCTGCTGGGAGAGAAGAGCAGCCAGGCCACTGATTGGCCAGCAGCTCTTGGCAGTGGAACATCCTGTCTCAGAGGGATAGAAGCCTTGACCTCAGGAAATTAATTGTTTGAGCCATGCAACATAGCATTGTGGTTTCCAGGGCCGGCGAAGGTGGGCTTGCCCCCAACTTTTCAGCCATTGGGCGGGGCCATAGCCTCCTTGTTAAATCCTGGCCCTTAATTCAGTTTTCCAGTGTCTGCACGTGTGTTACCAATTGAAACTTTCCATTTTCCCTTGACAGTTCTCACACAGAATCACAAAGCTTTCTAGAATATGCTTGAGACTCGCTGTGCTAACACCAGTAGCTCAAAATTGCGCAATGTTCTAATTATATGATTCTTCCTGAGTGTGCAATATGCTAATCAGCCAATTAGAATCCAGTAGCGTCCTCCTGAGATGCACCTTTGCTTACATGAACAGTGAGAAGACTTTCTCTTCAATATTTTTTATATAATGCCTTCCAAAATTGTGTTGTGAAAGCATTATTTTTTGAAGAGTGGGAAGTGTAAAATGCCAACAGAGCAAATGTCAATTTTGAGGATCTGTCAGGAAACAAGGTACTAAAATTATACTCTAGATAAAGAACCAGAGAGAGAGAAAGAATGATGGATAGAGGAACTCCACCAAGTCCCATTGTTGCTGGCAATAGAGGTGCCTGCAACGTCTTCTGTGCTATAAAAGTCTATGATTCCAACTTGCATCACTTGAATGAGACAGTAAACTATGCTGCTGTCAGCTTGTTCAAGTGGAAGTAGAAACTCCCAAGGCACTATTCAAAGAAGAGCAGAGAGTTTATCTGGTGTAGTGACCAACACTCCTCCCTCAAACTACAAAAAAAAAAGTGATTAACAGGTAATTTATCTTGTTTCCTGTTTTGCTGTGTGTACATTGGCTTCTGCATTTTCCTACATTACAGCAGTGATTACTCTTTAAAAGTAATTTCAGGCATTAGGACACAAAAAAGTACTTTGCAAGTGTCTTTTTTCATTCAGCTATAGTAAAGGTGCTTTCTTGTTTGCTCTTCCACCTTATCCCCAATTGTCAAATCTCAAACTTGAAATTGGAAAGCCAAGCATCTTGAGTTACTGGAAACTGGTTCCTTCACATCCATTTTAATCTCGCATAACAGAGGGGCATCATCAAAGTTTTGAATGTTACAATTGTCTGAGGAACAGGCTAAAAATTTACGATTGTGTTAATATTCTACTTGTAGTCATTTACCAAATGCCAATCAACAGACAAAGGAAATAGTGCATGTTAAAGTTTCCATTATTCACCAATGGGAGACAACTTGTCTAAAAATGTTGTTCATCCCATCTGTTCATGGACCGAAGAGTAGTCACGGATACTGCAGGCAGCTGCTGTTTAATGGATTTCTGCAACTACATGAAACCACAATCCTTATCATTTGAAATCTCCCACCACCCCCTCCACCCCGATCTCCATCATCCAGTCCTTCAAATTATTTCTCTCCAGTTTTCTTCTGAGAAACTTCATCGAGTGGGTATTCCATTCAATGTTCTTTCATGATTTGAAGACATATTGTTTGCTGATACAAATATAATTTATAGCAATAGAAAGGGAGACATCATTCCTTTGCTGTCATAGTGTCTAAATGAAACGCACATTAAAATAATTATTTCTTTTTGAAGAATCTAAATGAAGGGCCGTGGTCTGTAATTCAGGACATCAAGAAGGAGAGAAGATAAGGTTGCTCAGTAGAGTGATGCCTTTCTGGGTTTTAAAACCCTGTTGTTGACTGTCAGAGAATGGGAGGCAAGAGTTCCACAGCTTTTCAGGAGCAAGGAGGTAATAAGGTGAAATAGAATCAAGGATGGCAATGCCTACTGTGGAGAGATACCCTTTCCTTAATTGTTCAATTAACTCCCAGAATATTGAAGTCACCCTTATTATTAAGTCTTGTGGGCTAGCTATTATTTTAGCTCTCCATATGTAATGCCTGCCCCATACCTGAGAATATGTTACATTTTATATATACATATATAATATATATATGAAGTTCACAGCACTCTATTTGCCACTTTATGACAATACTGGGTAGAATGTATGCTGTGTATGCTGGTTCGGTGGCAGCATACAGCTCTCAGACTCTTGACGCTTGTGGGTTCAAGTACTGACTCCTGAAATTTCAGCACATGATCCATGCTGACACTACAGTGCAGTACTGTGGGATTGCTGCACTGCTGGAAATGCCATCTTTTGGATGAACTATTAGGCGGCACAGTGGCGCAGTGGTGAGCACCGCAGCCTCACAGCTCCAGCGACCCGGGTTCAATTCTGGGTACTGCCTGTGTGGAGTTTGCAAGTTCTCCCTGTGTCTGCGTGGGTTTCCTCCGGGTGCTCCGGTTTCCTCCCACAAGCCAAAAGACTTGCAGGTTGATCGGTAAATTGGCCATTATAAATTGCCCCTAGTATAGGTAGGTGGTAGGGAAATATAGGGACAGGTGAGGATGTGGTAGGAATATGGGGTTAGTGTAGGATTAGTATAAATTAGTTAATGGTCGGCACAGTCTCGGTGGGCCGAAGGGCCTATTTCAGTGCTGTATCTCTAAATCTAAATCTAAATCTAAATCTAACCTGTCTGCCCTCTCAAGTAAATGTAAAAGATCCCACCATTTCGAAGAAGAACAGGGCAGTTCTTTCTGGCATCCTGGCCAACATTCGTCCCACAATCACCATCACTAAAGCAGATTATCTGGTCATTATCTCATCGCTAATGCGATTGTACCGTTGCAGACCACTTACCCAAGATGGAATTCTATGCCACTATCGTTGTGTTCCAGGAATGTAAAAGGGCCTACAGCACACCTTAAAGAACAACTTGCTTGCTCTTCTGGGGTAAAATCGTTGATGCAGACTGTGTGACCTTGCTATGCATAAATTCATGGCTCCGTGCTTTCTACAATCCTTCCGAAAGGCAGCACAATACTTGGTCAGTACTGCATTAGAGTGTCAACATGGACTTTGCACTCAATTCAAATGCAACAGGATGTGACCCCTCAACTTTTTAACTCAGAGACACAATTGCTACCCACAGAGCTATGCCTAACTGTACGCTGTAGTGAAGAAGTTCTTTCTGACATCTGTCTTAAATCTACCTCTCACCATTAACTTATGTTCCTTCTCTAATCTCTTGGTACATATTTGACATACTCCCAATTAACTTATTTATGGCATTTTTTTATTCTTTCATGCGATTTGAATGTTGCTGGCAAGGCCAATATTTGTTGCTCATCCCTAATTGCCCCGGTCGTTGTTCCACTTTAGTCATTTCCTTTCAAGGCTAAAGACCCGTCGTTTCCATAATTGTTCCTTGCAGTTGAATTCTCTGATGCTAAGAATCATCCGTGCAGTTCTTTTCTGCAGTACTTACTGAGCATGGATGTTTCCTTCATGTCCAGATGACTAAGGCTGACCACAGTTCTTGAGTTCAGCAGCAGCAGTAACAACTGGTTTTGGAGAAGGAGGCTAATCAATGCAATAAAAAACAGCAAGTGCTGGAAATACTCAGCAGGTCAGGAAGCATCTGTGGAGAGAGAAACAGAGTTAACGTTTCAGGACCTTTCATTAGAACTGGGAAAAGTTAGAAATGTAATAAGTTTTGAGCAAGTGAAAGTGGGGGGAGGGGAGCAGTGAAGAAGAACAAAAGGGAAGGTCTGTGATAGGGTGGAGGGCAGGAGAGATTAAATGACAAGGTTTCATGGTACAAAGCCAAATGGGACAAGTTAAGAAACAAAATATGTGTCTGGATGAGGTGTGAATGGCAGGATCGCAGCCATCAGAACACAAAGTTAAGGATTATGGGAAGGTGGTGGAATTGTGGTAATGTCACTGGACTAGTACTCCAGAGCCCAGGCTAATGTTCTGGGGAAATGGGTTCAAATCCTGTCACAGCAGATGATGAAATTTGAATTCAATTAATAAATCTGGAATTAAAAATAAGCTATGATGACCATGAAACCATTGCTGATTGTTCACTAATACCCAGGAAATCTTCCACCTTACCTGGTCTGGCCTACATGTGACTCTTAAAATGCCCTCTGAAATGGCCAAGCAAGCCATTCAGTTCAAGTGTAATTAGAGATGGGTAATAAATGCTGGCCACATCTCACAAAAAAAGGAATATTAAGAAACAAGAGAAGAAATAAATGCAAACCAGCAAAAAAAAGCATGGAACCAAATTAGTCTAATCTCTCCTGCCCTCCACCCTATCACAGACCTTCCCTTTTGTTCTTCTTCACCTCCCCCACCAACCCCTTTCACTTGCTCAAAACCTATTACATTTCTAACCTTTGCCAGAGGTTATGGTCTAATGTTGTTGAACTCAATGTTGAGCCTGGAAGGCTGTAATGTTCCCAGTTGAGAGATGAGATGTTGTTCTTTGAGTTTCATTGGAACACTGTTGCAGGCTAAGGACAGAGTGGGAGCAAGGTAGAGAATCGAAATAACAAGAAACAGGAAGCTCAGGGTAGCACTTATAGACTCAATGGCGGTGTTCCACAAAGTGGTCACTGAGTCTATGTTTGGTCTCCCCAGTGTAGAGGAGATCACATTGTGAGCAGCAAATACAGTATACTAAATTGAAAGAAGTACAAGTAATTTGCCGTTTCACTTGGAAGGAGTGTTTGGAGCCCTGGACGGTGAGAAGAGGGGAGGTAAAAGGGCAGGTGTTGCATTTCCTGCACGCATGGAAATGTGCTGTAGGAGAGGGGGTGGGGTGTTTTAGGTGTGACTGAGGAGTGGGCCAGGGTGTTGGGGAGGGAATGGGTCCTTCAGAATGCTGAAAGTTGGGGGTGGGGTGGGTGGGATGTGAAGATGTGTTTGGTAATGGCATCATGCTGGTGGTGGTAAAAAAAGGGCAGAGGATGATCTGTTGAAGAGATGGGGACCCCGTGCCGGGCCGTTTACTGCCTGAGCACCGTAAAATGCAGCCGGGTGTCCCCAAAACCGACGAGGCAGGGTTCCCCTTGCCTTTCAGGTCTGGCATCGGGACCCCTCGTCACCTGCATAAAATTCAGCCCATTAACTCTGTTTCTCTCTCCACAGATGCTGCCAGACATGCTGAGTTTCTCCAGCACTTTTTATTTTATTTCAGATTTCCAGCATCTGCAATATTTTTCTTTTGTATTAGCAAATTAACGCAATTTGGCTCAGCAATGTAAAGCATCCCAACAACCTAATTATTGTGATCTTGGATGCCCGAAAGTGTGGTGGAAGCAGATTCAATAGTTAAATGGGTGGTTGATGGTTGGCACAGACTCGGTGGGCTGAAGGGCCTGTTTCAGTGCTGTATCTCTAAATAAAATAAAAATAAATAAAACTTTTAAAAAGGCACTTGGATATATACTTGCAGGGTTACAGGAAAAGAAGAGGGGAGTGGGGCTAATTGGATAGCTCCTTCAAAGAGTCAGAACAGGCATGATGGGTCAAATGGCCTCCTTCTATGTTGTACAATTCTATGATTCAATGAAGCATTATGACAACTCGTCCTCAAATTTAATATCTAGACAAGGGCCCAGGCTGCTCATTGAGTCATTAAGCATATAAATCTGACGGACGAGTTTAGTCTTTTACTCTCTGAAATGGTGACTCAATTCTAACTTTCGTCAGTTGAATAAAAGTTTCCTTTCTGTTCTGGCTCATTTGTGCACGGGCAGACTCAACCCAGCTCTTAACAGGTGTCATGCAGGCCCCCACCTGCTAAGAATGATGCACATTTATTTCGCCCATGGACATTCAATTTTAAAATTGTTGCTGGGAAAAAAAGGCCTAGAACAAGGGGTTTCCAAGCCCCTGGTTGGAAATACATTTTTTTCATACTAGCAGACAGTGTTGGAACAAAGGAACCAGTCCCTGCCCCAATACACAGAAGAGACCTGGTCAAACCAGGCGGTCATGTGACCACCTGCTGGCCAACTAGGGGAGTTTTAAATTGGAAAACAGAATTTGAACTCAGAAAGCTGTTTGCTCCTGGACTGACAAGCCCTCTCGTGGCTAGCTCGCCGCAGCCTCTCCTGTCTGTTCTCATCTCTCTCACCAGCTTCGGAAATCATTGAAGATATATGAACCCCAAGAAAGAAAAGTCTCCTACAGTGAACAAGGTTTCAGAAGAATGCTGGGCCCCAACGAAAAGCAAGATCGACCTACAAGCAAGGACTACAGCGAGCTCGAAGTACAGCAACAAAAACCCCTCTTCAGAGATTGCCTCAAACCTTTTCACTATTTTTCTTCTGCTCTTTTCTGTCTCTATTTGCATGTACATATCGCGTATGCATTGCTAGCATGGGGCAGGGCGTGAATCCATAGGCGTTAACTGAATTAGAGTTTAAGTTTAAGTTTTAATAAATTTTACTTTTCTTCTTTAAATCTAAGAAAGCTTGTTTGTGCTCATTTCTTTGCCTTATAATTGGAAAGCGGTGAATAAGGATTCACAAAAGGGGGAGCTCAAAATACAGTGTGTTTAAAAATTAAATCCTGCTACAGTAAGACCAGATGAAGGCTGAAAGAGACCCCTAGACACCTTTCTCACCTGGTTGCAACACAGGTGTGATCTCTTCGTTTAACATTCAGAGAGGGCACAGGATGACGAGTGTGCGGATGGAGTGATGTTCTATTGGTTGTGAGGGAACACTCTTCTGAGATAATTATTGGGACAGAATTAGGGAGGTTTACAAGAATGGTTCCAGGGATGTGGGACTTAAGTTATAGAGTCATAGAGAGATACAGCACTGAAACAGGCCCTTCAGCCCACCGAGTCCATGCCAACCATCAAACATCCTAACCCTACATTAATCCCATATTCCCTACCACATCCCCACAATTCTCCTACCACCTACCTACACTAGGGGCAATTTGGAATAGCCAATTTATCTATCAACCTGCAAGTCTTTGGCTATGGGAGGAAACCGGAGCACCCGGCGGAAACCCACACAGACACAGGGAGAACTTGCAAACTCCGCACAGGCAGTACCCAGAACCGAACCTGGGTCACTGGAGCTGTGAGGCTGCGGTGCTAAGAGCTGTACCACTGTGCCACCTCTATGGGTGGGATTGGAGAAGCGGGGGATATTCTCCTTAGAAAAGAGAAATTTGAGAGGACATTTGATAGAGGTGTTCAAAATCATGAGGGGTCTACACAGAGTAGATAGAGAGAACAGTTCCCAATGGTGGTATGGTCATGCACCTGATTTAAGGCGATTGGCAAACAAAAGAACATAGGAGCAGGAGTAGGTCATTCAGCCCATCGAGCCTGCTTTGCCATTCAATTAGCTCAAAGCTGATCATCTACCTGAACACCACTTTCCCACATTATCCCCATATCCCTTGATGTCATTAGTATCTAGATATCTATCAATTTCTGTCTTGAACACGCTCAATGATTAAACCTCTACAGCCCTCTTGGGTAGAGAATTCCAAAGATTTACAACCCTCTGAGTGAACAGAAATCTTTGCATCCTCGTTGGCTACAGGTGAGGTCCCAGAGGACTGGAGAATAGCCAATGTTGTTCCTTTGTCTTACTGTAGCAAGGATAATCCAGGAAATTATAGGCCGGTGAGCCTTACGTCAGTGGTAGGGAAATTATTAGAGAGGATTCTTCGGGACAGGATTTACTCCCATTTGGAAACAAACAAACTTATTAGCGGGAGGCAGCATGGTTTTGTGAAGGGGAGGTCGTGTCTCACTGATTGAGTTTTTTGAGGAAGTGACAAAGATGATTGATGAAGGAAGGGCAGTGGATGTTATCTATATGGACTTCAGTAAAGCCTTTGACAAGGTCCCTCATGGCAGACTGGTACAAAAGGTGAAGTCACATGGGATCAGAGGGGAGCTGGCAAGATGGATACAGAACTGGCTCGGTCGTAGAAGACAGAGGGTAGCAGTGGAAGGGTGCTTTTCTGAATGGAGGGATGTGACTAGTGGTGTTCCGCAGGGATCAGTGCTGGGACCTTTGCTGTTTGTAGTATATATAAATGATTTGGAGGAAAATGTAGCTGGTCTGATTAGTAAGTTTGCGGACGACACAAAGGTTGGTGGAGTTGTGGATAGTGATACAGCAGGATATAGATCGGTTGGAGACTTGGGCGGAGAAATGGCAGATGGAGTTTAATCCAGACAAATGTGAGGTAATGCATTTTGGAAGATCTAATGCAGGTGGGAAGTATACAGTAAATGGCAGAACCCTTAGGAGTATTGACAGCAGAGAGATCTGGGCGTACAGGTACACAGGTCACTGAAAGTGGCAACGCAGCTGGATAAGGTAGTCAAGAAGGCATACGGCATGCTTGCCTTCATCAGTCGGGGCATAGAGTATAAAAATTGGCAAGCCATGCTGCAGCTGTACAGAACTTTAGTTAGGCCACACTTAGAATATTGCGTGCAATTCTGGTCGCCACACTACCAGAAGGACATGGAGGCTTTGGAGAGGGTACAGAAGAGGTTTACCAGGATGTTGCCTGGTCTGGAGGGCATTAGCTATGAGGAGAGGTTGGATAAACTTGGATTGTTTGCTCTGGAACAACGGAGGTGGAGGGGTGACATGATAAAGGTTTACAAAGTTATGAGCGGCATGGACAGAGTGGATAGTCAGAAGCTTTTTCCCAGGGTGGAAGAGTCAGTTACTAGGGGACATAGGTTTAAGGTGGGAGGGGCAAAATTTAGAGGGGATGTGCAAGGCAAGTTTTTTACACAGAGGGTGATGAGTGCCTGGAACTTGCTGCCAGGGGAGGTGGTGGAAGCAGATACGATAGCGACGTTTAAGAGGATTCTTGACAAATACATGAATATGATGGGAATAGAGGGATACGGTCCCCGGAAGTGCAGAAGGTTTTAGTTTAGGCAGCCATCAAGATTGGCGCAGGCTTGGAGGGCCGAATGGCCTGTTCCTGTGCTGTACTGTTCCTTGTTCTTTGTTCTTTGAACAAATTCCTCCTCATCTCAGTCTTAAATGGCCTACCCCTTATTCTAAGAATATGTCCCCTGCTTCTAGACTCACCAGCCAGGGGAAACTTACAATCATAGAAAGTTTAAGGCAGAGAAAGAGGCCACTTCGCCCATCGTGTCTGTGCCAGCCGAAAAACTATCCTCCCTATTCCAATCCCACCTTCCAGCATTTGGTCCGAAGTCCTGCAGATTACGACATTTGAGGTGCATACCCAGACTCTTTTTGAATGAGTTGAGTGTTTCTGCCTCAACTACCCTTTCAGGCAGTGAGTTCCAGACCCCCACCACCCTCTGGGTAAAAAAAGTTTTTCCTCATCTGCCCTCTAATTTTTCTACCAATGACTTTAAATCGATGCCCCCTCGTCACTGACCTCTCTGCTAAAGTGAATAGACCCTTCACCTCCACTCTATCCAGGCCTCTCAAAATTTTGTACCTTTCAGTCAAATCTCCCCTCAGCCTTCCCTG
The DNA here is from genome assembly GCF_036365525.1 of Heterodontus francisci. NCBI lineage: Eukaryota > Metazoa > Chordata > Chondrichthyes > Heterodontiformes > Heterodontidae > Heterodontus > Heterodontus francisci. The sequence goes on from NC_090382.1 coordinate 113,565,113, forward strand.
CTCCAAGGAGAACAACCCCAGCCTATCCAATCTTTCCTCATAGCTGCATTTTTCCAGTCCTGGCAACATCTTCATAAATCTCCTCTGTACCCTCTCTAGTGCAATTACATCCTTTCTGTAATGAGGTGAACAGAACTGCACACAGTTCTGGTTTAACCAATGAGTTATACAGTTCCAGCATAACCTCCCTGCTCTTGTATACAATACCTCAGCTAATAAAGGAAAGGATTCCATATGCCTTTTTAACCACCTTATCAACCTGTCCTGCTACCTTCAGGGATCTGTGGACATTCACTCCAAGGTCCCTCACTTTCTCTACACTTCTCAGTATTTCCCATTAATTGAGTATTCCTTTGCCTTGTCTGACCTCCCCAAATGCATCACCTCACATTTCTCCAGGTTGAAATCCATTTGCCACTTTTCACCCATCTGACCAGACCATCAATATCTTCCTGCAGCCTATAGCTATCCTCCTTGCTATCTACCACACGGTCAATCTTTGTGTCGTTTGCAAATCTCTTGATCATGCCCCTACATTTATGTCCAAGTCATTAATATACACCACAAGAAAGCAGGGGACCCAGTACTGAGCCCTGTGGAACGCCACTGGAAACAGCCCTCCAGTCGCAAAAACACCCATTAACAACTACCCTTTGTTTCCTGCCACTGAGCCAATTTTGTATCCACCTTGCTGCATTTCCTATCTACAGCCACCTTGTCATGCCCTATAAGAATTTTGTAGGTTTCAATGAGATCACCTCTTATTCTTTGAAACTCTAGAGAATACAGGCCCAGTTTCCTCAATCTCTCCTCATAAGACAATCCCAGGGATTAGTCTGGTGAACCTCCATTGCACTCCCTCTATGGCAACTATATCCTTAGATTAGATTAGATTAGAGATACAGCACTGAAACAGGCCCTTCGGCCCACCGAGTCTGTGCCGAACATCAACCACCCATTTATACTAATCCTACACTAATCCCATATTCCTACCAAACATCCCCACCTGTCCCTATATTTCCCTACCACCTACCTATACTAGTGACAATTTATAATGGCCAATTTTACCTATCAACCTGCAAGTCTTTTGGCTTGTGGGAGGAAACCGGAGCACCCGGAGAAAACCCACGCAGACACAGGGAGAACTTGCAAACTCCACACAGGCAGTACCCGGAATCGAACCCGGGTCCCTGGAGCTGTGAGGCTGCGGTGCTAACCACTGCGCCACTGTGCCGCCCTTCCTTAGATGAGGAGAGCAGAACTGTACACAATGCTCCAGGTGTGGTCTCACCGAAGCTCGATAGAAAAGAAGCCAAGACGAAATGAGGAAGACGCTTTAACGCAGAGAGTGGTTGGAATCTGGAATGCACTGCCTGAGAGTGTGATGGAGGCAGATTTAATCATGGCTTTTAAAGGTACTTGGTGAGAGAACAAATTTGCAGGAGTGCGGGGAAAGAGCAGGGGAGTGGTACTAGCTGTGTTGCTCTTGCGGAGAACCAGCACGGACAAGACAAGCCGAATGGCCTCCTTCTGTGCTGTAACAATTCTATGATTCTATGGTTTTATAATTCTACTCTATATCTAGCTGAGCCATGCAGAAAGGATTGATCATGATACTTCAGTACAACTTTATTAAGTGCATTTTCAAAGCTTCAGCATGGTACCTTTGAAATTTGGGAATTTATCTTTCAATTTGCTATAAGATTGTGAGAATGAGGTCACCTCTGACTAATAGGCATTGAAATTCCCAAGTAAAATGAATTTGCTGCCACTGCTATATTAGTCCTCAGCATCAAAGATTTCTAATTTAAAACTCACTATGAAAAACGCAGAATAAACACAGTGTGAAAAATCATGTCACACAGTGAAGCTCTCTTGTCCCTACTAATGCATCTGACTCGATTAACCAATTCTTTACATTCCATTAGTTGCGATCTAACTCTATAACCCGACCAGCCATGATGTATTTTGATTTCTAACTCAAGGCTGCCATGGCACCATTTCCTCACTATAGTTTCTTTTGGGCCTCCTTATCTCGAGAGACAATGGATACGCGCCTGGAGGTGGTCAGTGGTTTGTGAAGCAGCGCCTGGAGTGGCTATAAAGGCCAATTCTGGAGTGACAGGCTCTTCCACAGGTGCTGCAGAGAAATTTGTTTGTTGGGGCTGTTGCACAGTAGGCTCTCCCCTTGCGCCTCTGTCTTTTTTCCTGCCAACTACTAAGTCTCTTCGACTCGCCACAATTTAGCCCTGTCTTTATGGCTGCCCGCCAGCTCTGGCGAATGCTGGCAACTGACTCCCACGACTTGTGATCAATGTCACACGATTTCATGTCGCGTTTGCAGACGTCTTTATAACGGAGACATGGACGGCCGGTGGGTCTGATACCAGTGGCGAGCTCGCTGTACAATGTGTCTTTGGGGATCCTGCCATCTTCCATGCGGCTCACATGGCCAAGCCATCTCAAGCGCCGCTGACTCAGTAGTGTGTATAAGCTGGGGGTGTTGGCCGCTTCAAGGACTTCTGTGTTGGAGATATAGTCCTGCCACCTGATGCCAAGTATTCTCCGAAGGCAGCGAAGATGGAATGAATTGAGGCGTCGCTCTTGGCTGGCATACGTTGTCCAGGCCTCGCTGCCGTAGAGCAAGGTACTGAGGACACAGGCCTGATACACTCGGACTTTTGTGTTCCGTGTCAGTGCGCCATTTTCCCACACTCTCTTGGCCAGTCTGGACATAGCAGTGGAAGCCTTACCCAGCGCTTGTTGATTTCTGCATCTAGAGACAGGTTACTGGTGATAGTTGAGCCTATAGTTATAAACACATATTTAACCTGTTTTAAAAGCACATATTTAATCAAACATGTTTTAAAAGGCGATTCAATGGTACAGCACATCGGTATCTGATAGAGTGTGTTATGGGAATTCTCACTTGTGGTTCTGAAGGTCCTTCAGACAGGCACTCAGTGCTAAATTCTTTCATTTACTGTCAGTAGTAAGTTACCTATCCAATTTGAAGTTAGTTCCTACTAATCAAATCTAGAAAAAGCATGCTAATATTTCCAATTTTTTTTATTCGCTCTTGTGGGCATCACTGGCTGGATCAGCATTTGTTGCTCATCCCTCATTGCCCTTGAATTGAGTGGCCTGCTAGGAGAGTTAACCACATTGCTGTGGGACTGGAGTCACATGTAGGCCAGACCAGGTGAGGATGGCAGACTTCCTTCCCTAAAGGACATTAGTATTATGCAAACTAATTGACTTTAAATGCTAAAAAAAATGCATTTTCTTACAAGAGTGATTCCCCCACTAAATGTGTTTCATTGGTTAGGAAGCACTTCGTGATAACCTGGGGTTTCAAGAAGGCATTACAGAAGTGCAATTTTGTTCCTAAATTGGAGGTGAGACTAGGGGCTGGATTTTTAAACCCCGTTGTGGGAGGGCACGGAGGTGGATGAGCGCTAAAAATAGCGCTGTCAGCCAGCATGCCAGTTCCCTGGCTTCATCCTGCCTCCAGGCCATTTATCTGGAGACGGAATGTCTGGGGGACGGGGGGGGGCGGGGGGTGTTGTCTCGACAGGGCTACCCTCAGACAAGCAGCGGGTGGCCATTTCACCCTGTTAATGGCCACTTGAGACCAATGCCAATTGCCGGAGGGTGACTGGGATTTTCCAGTTGGCCTCCAGGTCCCTGCAGACAGCAGGGATGTTGCAGCTGTCCGGAGGTGGCCTCCCAGCAGCAGACCGGGGTAGGGCCAGTGCTCCAGACAGGCCTAGAGGCTCCCCGCCTGCCTGGCTTCATCAGTTGCAGCCACAGGCTGTCCTGTGGGGGATATTCCCCCCCACCTCCATCACAATTAGCGAGAGGGCGCCTCCATTTTCTCCCTCACTTATCTGCCCTGGCATCCTGCTGCTGCTTCCAAGTTGGAAAGCCTCCTATTGGCCCCCGAGCTTCGCGAGCCTGCATGCCATCCTTAATTGGATGGCGAGTCCGCCCTCCGGCCATTAACTGGCTAATTCAGCGTAAATCACAGCCGGGTGACTGTCATAGTCTGGGCCTCTGACTCTGTTTGAGCCTGAATGCAGGGTCGTGAAGGCTGCAGGAAAAATCCTGCCCGAGATTTCCAGTTCAGCTTTCTGTTAAAGTCTGTGTTTTATGAATCCGCCGCCGAAGTAGGCTGTGGACATTATAAAATGCAGCCCCCGTGCATGGGCACCACGTCATGGATCCGCCGCAATTTCAAACTCGCCGGCTCATTTGCATGGCCGCAGCACCCGCCCCCGCGATGACATGGAGGGGGTGGGCGAGCCATCGCTGGCAATGGTGTCTGTCGCCAGTGCGCAGGCGCCGGCACCTTTTTTAAAGGCTTACAGCCCTCAATGAACATTTAAAATTTAAAGGGCCAGCTAAGTTAAAGTTTCGCAAAAAAGAATGAATTGACCGTTCAATGCATTCCCCCCTCCTCCACAATGGCATTTCACAACATTCCTACCCTTATTCCCCCCACCCCTTGCAATTCCTAAATTGAAAATTTGACCATCACCCCGCCCCCCCCCCCCCCACTCAAACCTTTGCACTTTACCCCTTCCCATCACCCACCCGACCAATCCGCAGCTCTGTTACCCAATCCCCTCCTCCCGCACAGAGAAAAGATCATTCTCCCCCTTCCCCACAGGTGTCCCCAAACGGGGATTCGAAGGTGCGGCATCGTCGGCCGCCCGTATGAATGTCAGTGCAGCGATTAAGGGGGTGACGGGACCTTCATTAAATCAGGTACGTAAATTAATTTCCATATGGAAATCATGGCCCCATCACCGAGTGGCGGGGCAGCCGCCACACGGCCTTGCCGCTGCCGAGATCGGTATGGGGCCTGCCGGCGTCAGGGTTGGTGGCGGGCCTTCACCGTACCAATCATCATTGCTCCCCCCCACCACCATTCCCCATGGCGGAGGAGCTTTAAAATCCAGCCCTATCTCACAGTGAGGAGATAGAGCAGTCTCTTTGATAGGGGTAGGGAGGTCTTGCTTATTACAGTATTCTTTTTATCCTGGGACTTGCATTCTAATGAAGACTAGTACATAATATTAAAATCCCTCTTGAATTCTAAAGAGTCTTCACCGAAACCATTAGTCTTTCTTTCTCTTTGAGATCCTGAATGACCTGCAGCATGGGTTCCGTTTTTTTAATTTCAAGATTGTCTTCCTTTTTTTTTAATCTCTCCTTTTCCTGTTGTGTAACTCAGTCGCAGTGTCTTTGAATGCCATCCTTTTACCTCAGTGACACAAGTTCCTATTCATCCCAAGCAGAAGTGATAGATGCCTCCTCTTTGATGGTTATTTAGTGCTCACAAGACAAACCAGGTTGGCTATTCCTCGTGGACAGATGTTGAGAGCACAGAACTACCTTGCAGTAGCTTACTAACTAGCTTCAACTTGAAAATTGCTAGGGAAAGGGCACAGTGACAGAATATATGAGAGTGGAAATGACATGTCTATTCAGTAGGAGGGCATTTCTGAGGCTAGGGTTAATTGGCACTGTCAGTACAACGAAGACGGGACATTTGCACTGCATGTCGCAATACTTGACCTGTGAGTACATATCCTATTACTGGATACAGACTGGAAAAGCAGAAAGTTCCCCAACTCTCATCTGTCAATCTAATGACTGTACATTAAACAATGAATCAGATTCCTGTGTAGTTTTACTGCAGCTAGCCATTAGAAAGGAACCAGATTAAAAGGATATGAATTACAGTCATTGCAATCCTGTGTTTGAGCTGTGAGGATCGGGATTGTGTCTTTTGCCATTTAAAAAAAAAAGTCATATATGTGGTTGATTCCATTTAATATCAATGGGTTGAACTCACATCCCAATGAATGTGTTAATGAGTTTTTGTGAAACGCCTTCATCTGTTACCTGGACAAAGATGATTCACTTTCAGCCGCATAGCAGACAAAGTCATTTCATACAATCATTCAATCTTACAGCATAGAAGGAGGCCATTTGACCCATCGTGTCTATGCTGACTCTTTGAAAGAGCTATCCAATTAGTCCCACTCCATCCGTGCTCTTTCCCCACAGCCATGCAACGGTCCCCTTTTCAAGGATTTATCCAATTGTCTTTTGAAAGTTACTATTGAATCTGCTTTTACCACCCTTACAAGCAGCACATTCCAGATCACAACAACTCATAAAAACATTGCTCCTTATGTCTCCCTTAGTTCTTTTGTCAATTATTATAAATCTGTCCTTTGGTTACTGACCCTCCTACCAGTGGAAACAATTTCTTCTTATTTGCCCTAACAAAACCTGCCATAATTTTGAACATCTCTATTAATGCTCCAGTACATCTTTGCTCGAAGAAGAACGATCCCAGGTTCTTTAGTCTCTTGTTATGGTCACATCGTGAGGGGTGTGGGTGGTTTCCAACTCCAACCTGACTGCAGCAATTGTTTTTGTTATTAGGGTTTTAACTTCTTTGTGTTTTATTTGTCCAGTAAACAGACAGTGACAGTTTTCTTGTAGGTTTAAAACATAAGATTAATTATTTATTGAGCAATATGCCTTATCCCAAAATTGTCACAACTGCACCCACTCACACATTCACTCGCGCGCGTGCGCACACACACACACACACGCGCGCACACACACACACACACGCGCGCACACACACACACACACGCGCACACACACACACGCACGCACACACACACGCGCGCACACACACGCGCGCACACACACACACACACACACACACACACACACACACACATAAGAGACAGATAGAGAGGAAAAGGAGTAAGTGGTTTAAAGTGAGGTAGGGTTTCAGGGTTTATGGTAAACGTGTCGAATTCTCTCGGAGGTCAAGTTCTCATTGGTTGCAAGCCAGGGGTGTTTGTAGATTTCTCTGTTGGTTGAAAGTTCAGTTTGGATCACTTCCAATTCTCTGCTGCACAGATTGAAATGGTAGAAATCACAGCAGGAAGCCTCCCTTTCTGGCTTGCTGGATTTTCTCCCAGGTCTCAGCTGGACAAGCTGTAGTGATACTTCTTCCTGGCTCTCCCTGTCTCTCTTTCCAGAGAGCTCCTTTTAATGTCAAACATGGTTTCATACCTTTGCCTCGGTTGCAAGACATAGATCTTCCCTGGGGGGGAACTGCCAGCAGTTGTGGTCCACATTGATGTCAATGACATCGGTCGGAAGAGGGATCTGGTCCTGCAGTCAGAATTTAGGGAGCTAGGTAGAAATTTAGCAGCAGGACCTCAAAATCTCTGGATTACTCCCAGTGCCACAAGTGAGTTTAGAAATTGGAAGGTAAAGCAAATGAATGCGTGGCTGGAAAGATGGTGCAGGAGGGAGGGCTTTAGATTCTTGGGACGTTGCGAATGACTCGAGGGGAGATGGGACCTGTACAGGCCAGATGGGTTGCAACTAAATAGAGCCGGGACTGAGTTTCTTGCATGGCTTTTTGCTAGTGCTATTGAGGAGGGTTTAAACTAATTTGTCAGGGGTGTGGAACCAGGAAGAACTATCAGAGAGGAATACCGAGGTGCACAGAATACTGAGAGAGATAGATAGCACTGGTATAGAGAATAGTAAGTTATTAGGTGGGGTCAGAGTAAGGGAGAAAGTAATAAAGTCCAAAACAGGATTAATGTGCATGTATGTGAATGCACGAAGTGTGGTTAATAAGATTGGTGAGGTACAGGAGCAGATTTCCATGTGGAAATATGGGGCTGGATCTTCCCCCCCTCCCCCAGGTGTCAGGATCTGTGGCAGGGAGTGCCTAAAGATGGTTTTGGATGAGGCCTGTCATGGACCTCGATGCCGTGAGGGCCCAGTCTGATTCTCCCAGGGGCAGCAGGGCTCCATAGCGATGCCCCTGCCACTGGGCAACGAGACCGCAATTAAAATGTTCAAATCAATACAATGAATGAACTAACATACATTTAACTGTGATCCTGAGGGCCCTGGGTTGTCCATTTTCAGTAATCTTCACTGCGGCGGCCGGCACTCACATGCCTTCAAATCCCTGTCCGGGGAAAGGAAGGGCCACACTGGTTGGGAGGGGGGAGGAGGTCAGCTTTACAGTGCAGGAATGGGGGGGGGGGGGGGGTCAAATAAAAATAATGGGTGTAGGGGTTGGTGGGAAAGGTTGAACTGTAAACTTTGTGCAGTTTGGGGGGTAAAGGTCAGATGTTGAAGGTAAATGTTTTGAGGGGGGGGGGGGTAAAGGGAAAATAGTTAATGTAATTGTTATTGGGGGAGTGGGAAAGGGGCATTAGGAATTTATTTATTTAATTTTGGGGGTCTGCCTTTAAATATTTAACTTAGCCAGTAGGGCTAACAGCCCTTTAAAAATGGCACCAGTCCCTGAGCACAGGCAGCTGACGCCATTGCCGGGGATGAACAGCCCACCCCTCCATGAGATTCGGTGGGGGAGGGGGGCGGCCCGGTTATTTAAATGCGCCGCCGTGCTTAAGATCGCGGAGGCTCTTTGGCGGGTGGCCCTCATGGGCGGGCCACTATTTTTTGAGCTTGCCGCCAAGATCGGGGGCTGGCTTTTAAAATCCAGCCCATGATGTTGTGGCTTTAGCAGTGACCTGGTTCAAAGAAGGGTGCAGGACTGGGTGTTAAATATTTCTGGATTGTCATGCAGGCCCCCACCTGCTAAGCATGAGGCATATTAATTTCACCACATGGACATTAATTTCAGACTGTTGTTGAAGTGACGAAAGGGTTTGCTTTAAAAAAAATTGCCAGATCTTGGCTGGAAAGACATCTGCTTATTAACAGACAGTGTTTGGAAAGGACAAAGGACCATTCCCTGACACATTGAACCCACAATGGACTTTTGATCACCAGACGTTGAAGGTGGGGGAGCTCACATTCCAGGTTGACTGCTAAGATGGCCAAATACACAATCAGACATGGTCAATACAGCTAGCCACATGACTAATCTGCTGGGCAAACTGTGTTTTTTGAATTTGTATAAATAGTTTGGGCAGAAAGCAGCCGCTCCTGGACTGAGAAGATCTCTCCTGGCTGGCTCTCCACAGCCTCTCCTGCCTGCCTGCTCCCATCTCCTTCTCACAAGTCTGAATACTTGAACCCCAAGAGAAAGAAGTCTCTTACAGTGAACAAGGTTTAAGAAGAATACTGAGCCTCAACGAGAAACAAGATCTACTGACAATTAACGATTCTACAACGACCTCAAAGAACTGTTAAAACAACTCTTCAGATATTGCCTCAAACATTTCCACTTTATTTTTCTTCTGCTCTTTTCTGTCTCTATTTGCATGTGTGTATTGCGTATGCATGCTAGTATGGGCACGTTGTGTATCCGTAGGCATCAACCGAATTAGAGTTTAAGTTTAATAAATTTCAACTTTTCTTCTTTAAATCTAAGAAAATCTGTTTGTGCTGGTTTCTTTGCCTTATAATTGGAAAGTGATGAACAAGGATTTATCAAGGGGGATCTAAAAACACAGTGCGTTTAAAAATAAAACCCTGTTACAGTAAGACCAGGTGAAGGTGGAAAGGGAACCATAGACCTCTTTTTCATCTGGTTGTAACAGAATACAAGGTGTTCAGGAAAGATAGGAAAGGGATAAAGGGGGAGGGATAGCAGTATTGATTAAGGAGAACATTGCAGTGCTGGAGAAAAAAGGATAGCCCAGAGGAGTTGCGGACAGAATCAATTTGGTTCGAGCTAAGGAACAAAAAAGGTGCAGTTACATTGTTTGGTGTTGTCCATGGGCTACCAGATCGTGGGAAGGTTGTGGAGGGACACATTTGTAAAGAAATTACATAGAGGTGCAAACATTATAGGGTAGTTATAATGGGGGATTTTAATTATCCAAACATAGACTGGGATAACAGTAGTGTAAAGGGAAGTGAGGGGCAACAGCTCCTAGAGTATGTTACTAGTCCAATGACAAAGGAGACACTGCTAGACCTGGTTCCTGGGAATGAGGTGGGCCAAGTGGATCAAGTATCAGTAGGAAATCAGTTATAGAATAGTGCTCATTGGATCATAAGTTTTAGGGTGACATAGAACAATCCAGAGCAAGATTACTTAACAGGGTGAAGGCCAATGTCAATGGGTAAGAATAAAGCTGGGGCAAATAAATTGGAGTCAAAGGTTGGCAGGAGAAATGATAGCTGAACAATGGGCTACATTCAAAGAAGAGATAGTTTGAGCACAGTCAGGGTATGTTCCCTCAAAGGGGAAACATAGAGTAAACAAATCCAGAGTTCCCTGGATGACAAAAGAGATAGAGATTAAGATAAGAAGATAAAGTGTATTTCTGACCTATGCCAGGTCGAAAATACTATTGAGAACCAAGCTGAATATAGAAGGTCCAGAAGGGAAGTGAAAAAGCAAATGAGAAGCAAAGAGAAAGCATGAAAAGAGACTGGCAGCTAACATTTAAGGGAATCCCAAAGTTTTCTATAGACATATAAATAGTAAAAATGTTGTAAAAGGAGGAGTGGGGCTGATTAGGGACCATAAAGGGGATTTACACATGGAGGCAGAGGGCATAGCTGAGGTATTAAATGAATACTTTGCATCTGTCTCTACCAAGGAAGACGATGCAACCTAGGCAATGGTGAAGGAGGAGGTAATTCAGACACTAGAGGGTTTAAAGTTGATAAAGAGGAAATATTAGATAGGCTGTCTGTACTTAAAGTTGATAAAGCACAAGGACCAGATGAGATGCATCCAAGGATACTGAGGGAAATGAGAATGGAAATTGTGGACACACTGGCCATAACTTTTCAGTCCTCCTTAGACTCGGGGGTGGTGCCAGAGGACTGGAGAATTGCAAAAGGGTGTAAAGATAAGCCCAGCAACTACAGGCCAGTCAGTTTAACTTCGGTGGTAGGGAAACTTCTAGAAAGAATAATTCAGGACAAAATTAATAGGCACATGGACAAATGCAGGTTAATTAAATAAAACCAGCATGGATTTAAGGGAAAATCATGTTTAACTAACTTGCTGGAGTTTTTTGAGGAGGTAACAGAGAGGGTTGATGAGGGGCAATGCTGCTGATGTGGTGTACATGGACTTTCAAAAGATGTTTGATACCGTGCCACACAACAGACTTGTGAGCAAAGTTATAGCTCATGGAATAAAAGGGACAGTAGCAACATGGATACAGAATTTGGCTGAGTGACAGGAAACAAACTGTAGTTGTTAATGGATTTTTTTGATTTGGAGGAAGGTTTGTAGCGGAGGTCCCCAGGGATCAGTGTTGGGACCCTTGCTTTTCTTGAAATATATTAATGACCAAGACCTTGGTGTACAGGGCACAATTTAAAAGTTTGCAGATGATATGAAACTTGATTGCATTATGAACTGTGAGGAGGATAGTGTAGAACTTCAAAAGGACAGAGACAAGTTGGTGGAATGGGCAGACAGGTGGCAGATGAAGTTCAATACAGAGAAATGTGAAGTGATTCATTTTGGTAGGAAGAACATGAAGAGACAACATAGAATAAAGGGTACAATTCTAAAGGGGGTGTAGGAGCAGAGGGACCTAGGTATATATGTACATAAGTCATTGTAGGTGGCAGGATAGGTTGAGAGATCAGTTAATAAAGCATACAGTATCCTGGGCTTTATTAATAGGGGCATAGAGTACAAGAGCAAGGAAGTTATGTTGAACTTGTATAAGACACGAGTTCGGCCTCAGCTGGAGTATTGCTTCCAATTCTGGGAGCTGCACTTTAGGAAAGATGTGAGGGCATTGGAGAGAGTACAGAAAAGATTCATGAGAATGGTTCCAGGGATGAGAAACTTCAGTTGTGAAGATAGATTGGAGAAGTTAGGACTGTTTTCCTTGGAGAAGAGAAGGCTGCGAGGTGATTTGATAGAGGTATTCACAATCATGAGGGGTCTGGACTGAGTAGATAGAGAGAAACTGTTCCCACTCATGAAAGGATCGAAAATGAAAGGGCACAGATTTAAAGTAATGGGTAAGAGAAGCAGAAGCGACATAATAGAAAACTTTTTCACGCAGCGAGTGGTTAAGGTCTGGAATGCACTGCCTGAGAGTCGCACTGCCTCGAAACCACACACCATCCTGACTTGGAACTATATCGCGTTCCTTCACTGTCACTGGGTCAAAATCCTGGAACTCCCTTTCTAACAGCACTGTGGGTATACCTACCCCACAAGGGCTGCAACAGTTCTAGACGGCAGCTCAGCACCACCTTCTCAAGGGCAATTAGGGATGGGCAATAAATGCTAACCTAGCCAGCGATGCCCAAATCCCATGAATAAATAAAGAGTGTGGTGGAGGCAGGTTCAGTTGAAGCACTCAAAAGCGAATTAGATTGTTATATGAAAAGGAAGAATGTGCAAGGTTACGGGAAGAAAGCGGGGGAGTGGAACTAAGTGAATTGCTCTTTCGGAGAGCCGGTGTTGACACGATGGGCCAAATGGCCTCCTTCTACACTGTAACAATTCTGTGATTCTGTGATTCCAGGTGACCGACAATGGCCAAGGATGTGACTACTTCACACCTTCTTTGTTTCAGAAGAACCCATTCAATTCAAAAAATGTCTCTTGATGGGATTAGGATGGCTGCAATTGACACCTCTTACCTTGGAATGTATTCTTTTGTTCATACCAGACAGCAGACACTTTGAATGTACAAAGCCAGCTCTCTTGACTTTTGGTGACCATTTTGGAGAACTTTGACCACTTTTATTTTAAAAGGAAAGTCCATTTTTATAACTCTTCGGGTTGCCTTCTTGTAGTTTCAATCACTGCACGTTATGTGAACGCAACATTCTCCTCAACATGGGGCTCGAAGTGATAATGTTTCCTTATGCATGTTTTGGAATTTGAAAACAATTGCAAATGATTTGGACAGTAACATTTGTGGCCTGATCACAGATTTATGGCAGTGAGATGAACAGGAACCCATGGTGTACAGATCTGCCCCAAGTTAGTCACTCTGCAATGAGGCAATTGTTTGTCACTGGAAAAAAATTGTGAGCAATAAATATTGTTCCTTCGCACATTGTCACATGGAATCGACTTGATGCAACCACATCATGAATTACTTTCAAGTGTAATAATGAGTTACAAAAATGTATGAATGGGAAGATTTTTCAGAGGCAGGTGTTTATACAAGTGCATCAGGAAAGTTTAATCATGGGGTATTTCAGACATTGAATTCTTAATTATCTTAAAAGCTGATGAGTGAGAGGTAAAGCTGAGTCAAAATGTAAAGCAGAAACTTCAGCTAATCAGAAATTGCAGAAATCAATTCAGGTTTGGATGAAAGCCCAACCTCTGTTAAAATAGTAAAGAATGTTTCTATTTGAAAAAGGAATATAGCTGTGAGCCATTAGTTTCATGCTGTGTTTCCGACGTTGTCACAGTGACTACATTTCAAAAGTACTTCATTGTCTGTAAAGCGCTTTGAGATGTCCGGTGGTTGTGAAAAGTAGTATATAAATGCAAGACTTTCTTTTTCTTTTTAAAGTGCGATGCAGTTTCCTGAGGTTGCTAAAAGCACTATATAAATGCAGGCTGTATCTTTCTCTGAGGAGATATTGATTGTGGTGTGTTCGATCTGACCGTAGATTTGTGGAGCTTTGCCTGATTCAATCAAATTGAACCCTCAAACATTAGAAATGGGGAGAGAACTGATGGGAAATCAGTCCAGAACAGTTGTACACTTTCACGTGCCTGTTTGAAGAATGACAGAGATCTGAAAATTGAATGCCTGCTGTCTTGGTCGAGGGTAGCTAACATGCCACAACTAGAATTAAAACTGCTGTAGTTTTGAGGGGTGGAGATGGAGAGGGAATTTAGTTTTAAAAACAAGTTTGGAAATTAAAATGGAAAATCATGTAGTCTCATTACTTGGAGATAGGACTCGATAGCACGGTTCCTACATTACAACAGTGACTTAACTTCAAAATACTTAATTGGCTGTAAAGCGCATTTTTCTTCTTTCTTTCTCTCTCATCTTTCTCTTCCTTTCTTGTTTCTTTCTCTTTTTCTTACTTTCTTTCTCTCTCACTTTTTCTTTCTTCCTTTCTTTTTTATTTCTTGCTTTCTTACTTTTTCTTTCTCATTCAGTCTTTGTCTCTCTCTTTCTCCTTCATTCTCTCTTTCCCTCTTTTTTACTCTTTCTCTCTTTTTCTTTCTTTCTTTATTGAAAATTCTTATCTGTTGGACCTTTGCTCAAACTATGCCATGATGACGAGAAGGAGTCCCAAAGTTGGTGACTGGATGTGTCCTGTGTTCCTTCCACCTTTTTAACCTTCCTCTGCTCTCTCTCTCTCACTCTCTCTCTCCGTTTCCTGACTTCTGTGTAGATCAAGTTTCTGTAGGTGCCAGTCATTCAGCAGCGTTTCAACTCAGTAACATCTGCCTAAGTAATTTGATCACTTTGATGATTTGTTTTGATCAGGTGAGGTCACTGCCAAAAGGGCCACATAGTATTGTCCATAACTTGTTGCTCTGAGAATGTGGTAGTGGGCCTTCTCCTTGCTAACACTAGACGACATTTTAGAGAGAGCATTAAGAGTCAATCATGTAGGGGTGACAATTTCCCTCTGAGATGGACATTAACAAATCAGTTGGGCTTTTGATAGCAATTTGGTATCTTACATCATAATATTTTTTTCTCATTGGTGTCAACTGTGAAATTCCCAAAGTTATTGAATATAATTTCACAACTTGCCAAGGCAGGATTTGGAATTTATAAACTCTGAGTTACTCGTCTAGTATCATAGCCAGCACGCTGAAATCTTTAAAGGTAGTAAGAAAATAACAAACTTGCATTTAGAAAGCACCTTTCATGACCTCAGCTCTTTATGTCTTTCCATCTTTTGGGTGAGACATTAAACTGAGGCCCCGTCTGCTCTCTCACACTCTATCATTGTTCCATCTTCCAGGCACACTGCCTTCCCAACACCAATTGGAGAGGGAACAGAATCACTGTCACACAATAGGATTCATCTTGATTGTGATTAATAAATGAAAGTGTTCAAAGAAAATGAAAAGCAACACAATTTGTTTAATTTTTTTCTCCAGGATTTTTCTGAGCCATGCCCAGGAGATTAATCCTGGAGAGTCCTGGGCAATCAAAGGTTATTGCGGAAAGTAAATGCTCACAGTGCAGGAGGTAACATATTGGCATGGATAGAAGATTGGCTAGCTAACAGGAAACAGGCATAAATGGCAACCCTACTCTTGTAACCGTTTGGGATGAGATGCAGTTCAAGCCTGTAATCTATTCATTTAGCTTTACAGCAGTTGTGTGTTGTCTATTCTGAACTATGAAAGATTAATTTTACTTTGTGTTTAAGAGCAGCATTACATTCAGATTCATCAACCAATGATCCCTGAGACTGGAAGTAAAACAGTCTGCCAGAGTGCTGCAGTGTTAATTAAATTATATTTTACAGAAAACATGATTGGAATAATTACGGAGAAGCAAGCAAAGGGACAATGGGTTTTGTTAGTCTATGTAAGGCACCATTGGCTTCTGTCACATTCACAAAAAGTACGTCAATGAAAATACAGAATCAACCTGAAGTATTATAAAAATTAGAACAATTTTAAAAGACTGGTACATTTGTTATCAACAAAATGGAGGACAAGTCACCTGACCCATACCAAGTCCTGCACTAAACTCCACATCCATGTCTACAAGAATGGAAACCAATTAACCCCGTCTACATGGAAATGAGACAGCTTATCGGACATGGATGTGGGCTATACACTGAAACAAAGGCACTCCCAGACTCTGTGGCCAGAATTTTATGTTGGGTCAGAGGCCCTGCCGTCTGGCAGAAAAGGTTAGGGGCAAGTCCGCCACCACTGGGCCTGGAAGTCACATGGTAATTTTACATGGCCCACGCACTTCATTGGCCTCAGGCAGGACTTCTGCTCCTCTGAGGCAGGAGGTCCTGCCTCCAATAGCTGCCAGCCAATCAACAGGCAGAAGCTGTTCAGTCCCAGCAGTGCCACTGGGAGTAGTGGCCACTGCTGGGACTGCACCCAGCCAGGACTGGTAACATGGACAAGGCCCTGGAATACAAATAAGTGTGTGGGACCTTGCTGGGGACAGTCGGCTGGGCCCTGGTGATGCTAGGGGATGGGGGGGAGGGGGGGGTGGTTGACCGAGAGAGAAAGGGACGTGCTCCAGGTGGGTTGGGTTGTGCTGCAGTGGGGACCCGATCAGGAGGGGTGCCCCCACAACCTGCAAGGAGGTCGCAAGGTTATACTGGGCGGCCTTCTGAGCTACTGAATCACCTGCCCTCCACTGGTAATATACCAGTGACAGTGGGAGGAGATCCTTAATTGGCAATTAATTGGCCACTTAAGGGCCTTAATGGCCTGGGGCAGGCGGGCCGTTTGTCATCTCCCCCGTTGCTTCCAAAATTGCAGCGGGAGTGGGAAGGCAATGGGAACGCCAGCCCCCACCTCCCACTCAATTTTATGACCACCCTCCACCACCAGTCTGCTCCTGCGTAAAATTCCACCCCACAATAGAGTGTGAACAGCCCTCGTAAGCTATTGCACCAGCCCATCAGGAACTGAAAGCTAAAGTCACATGGGCAAAACTAATATTCAATGAGTTTACCTCTAATGGTAATCATTTTGAAGAGCAAAGGGGTCTTTTCCAGTTCAGCCATTAAGTCATCAACATCAGTCTGGTCTCTCCACAGTCAACATCGAAAGCCATCTTGAATTCCAGCACAAGGCTGAGAAAGAGCAGAGTTGCAGTGAACACCGTTTGAACCCTGATGAGCCAAGGAGAAATCTAATTGCAGCACAGAAAAAGAATGCCTTTGAAACAACTCCGCCACCTGTGAAAACTGAACTCAGAATATCAGAACCGTCTTCAAACTGAAGTGAACCAGCAGAAGTCATCAGCAACCCAGCAAATACAAGACAACCAGTAAACAGCCCGGCAACTTTAAAACTCAGTTTCCTAGAGGATCCCACAGTTTTTCCTGAAAAAACAGACTTTTACACCTTGAACTCTTAACACCTCTTATCCTTCACCTTCTAACTATCTTCTCTTGAGTGTGCCTGTGAAAACGAATGCAAGCGAGGGTGGTGTTGTGATTGTTTCAGGTGATGAGTATTGTTCAATAAATATTTAATCTTCTGTTTTAAACTTATGAGAAAACCTATCACTGTCTGTTTATTTGGCAAACAAAACACAGGGGCCGAAACATGAGTAATACAAAAACACTGTCCGTGCTCAGTTGGGAAGTGAACAGTGGAAACCAGCCACACAATCACCCACCTGACCATAACACAAAAAAGTGGATGAAATAATTGTGAAATAGGAACAAAGCATCTTAAAAAATGAAAGGAATGAATAACGGAAGAAAGAATTTACATTTATATAGCGCCTTTCTCAACTCAGAATGCTCCAAAGCCAATCCAGTACTTTTGAAGTGCAGTCATTGTTGTAATGTAGGGCAAAGTTCCTACAAACAACATTGAGATAATGAGCAGATAATTCTGATAATCATGGTCTAGTGATGTTGATCGAGGGTGACTATTGACTAGGGGAGAATGCCCCTGCCCTTCTTCGAAATCAAAAGCTAGTAGAATCTTATTATTTATTGCGAGGGAAATTGAATACAAAAATAGGGAAGTTATGCTTCAGTTATACACAGCATTGGTGAGATCACATCTGGAGTACTGTGTACAGTATTGGTCTCCTTATTTAAGGAAGGATGTAAATGCGTTGGAAGCAGTTCAGAGAAGGTTTACTAGACTAATACCTGGAATGGGCGGGCAGTCTTTTGAGGAAAGACTTGTATCCGCTGGAGTTTAGAAGAGTAAGAGGCGACTTGATTGAAACATATAAGATCCTGAGGGTGGATGTGGAAAGGATGTTTCCCCTTGTGGGAGAATTTAGAACTAGGAGTCACTGTTTAAAAATAAGGGGTTGCCCATTTAATACAGAGATGATGAGAAATTCTTTCTCGCAGAGGGTCGTGAGTCTTTGGAACTCTCTTCCTTAAAAGGTGGTGGAAGCAGAGTCTTTAAATATTTTTAAGGCAGAGGTAGATAGATTCTTGATAAGCAAGGGGGTGAAAGGTTATCGGGGGGTAGGTGGAAATGTGGAGTTGAGGTTACAATCAGATCAGCCATGATCTTGTTGAATGGCAGAGCAGGCTCGAGGGGCCTCCTGCTCCTAATTCATATGTTCATATGTTTGTGTGCAATTTATCCAACTGCAGTGTCTTATTACTATGTAAAAAGAATGAAATGAGAATTACTTCAGCTGTGTTGTGATTGGCTACATTTCTGTTCAACAACAGCAACAATTTGTACTTACCTAGCACCTTTAACATAGTAAGTTGTCCCATGGTACTTCACAGCAACATCATCAGTCAATATTTCACAAGATCATAAGAAATAGGAGCAGGAGTAGGCCATTCGGCCCCTCGAGCCTGCTCTGATATTCCATAAGATCAAGGTGATCTGATTGTGGCCTTAACTCCACTTTCCTGACTGCCCCCCGTAACCCTTGACTCCCTTGTGGATCAAAAATCTATCTAACTCAACCTTGAATAAATTCAATGACACAGCCTCCACTACTCTCTGGGGAACAGAGTTCCAAACACTAACCATTCTCTGAGAGAAGAAATTCCTCTACCTCTCTGTCTTAAAAAGGAAGACCCCTTATTTTGAAACTGTGCACCCGAGTTCTAGATTCCCCTGCGAGGGGAAATATCAAGCCACACAGAGATATTAGGATAGGCAACCAGAATCTTGGTTTAAAGGCTGACTTAAAAGAGGAGAGAGAGGTAGAGAGGCAGAAAAGTTTAGCATGGAATTCCAGAGCTTAGGGCCCAGGCAGCTGAAAGCATGGCTGTCAATGGTGAAGAGATGGAAATCGAGGATGCGTAAGAGATGTCGAAAGGTTGTGGGGCTGAAGGAGATTATGGGAAGCAGGAAGACGAGATCTTGGTGATATTTGAACACAAGGATGAGAATTTAAAAATTAGGATGTAGCCGGACCGGGAGCTATTGTAGGTCAGCGAGCAGAGACACTGTTGTTCAAAATCAGCCACGGTAAAATTGTAAGCACTTGGCATTTTGATGGAAGTTCATTGAAGTCAAAGAGAAGTAGGAATATTATCCTTTCTTGAGAAAAATAAGGGAAATGACTATTCTCTATCCCTTGCAAATGACCAATGCAATGTTCAAATATTGGAATGCAAGATTGAGGAGGTTTTAAAATTTGCCAAATTGTGCTCATAGATGTTTCTGTGAGGAGACGTATTGCCCAAAGTGAATGAGAGTATGGATGCAAGCTGAGTAAAATAGGAAAGGGGCTAATTATCTGTGTGTGTTGTTAGATGTTTAGTTGCTGCTCCATGCTGGCTATACATGGATAGGAAGGGAGAGCTCTCAGTTTGTATGAGTGAAGAAAAGATGAAAACAAAATCAGAGAATGGCTAAAGTCAAAACCCTTTTGATCTCCCTCTTCTAGAAACAGCATTTTATAGCATGCTTCACATTATAGTTTCAACTTGGTTTATTTGGTCGTACTATCATAGGAACATCAAGAACAGGAGGAAGCCAGTCAGGGAAAGTGGTGATGTAGTGGTAATGTCACTGGCCTAGTTACCGGGAGTCCAGCTCTGGGGGCATGAGTTCAAATCTCATCATGGCAGATGGTGAAATTTGAATTCAATTAATAAATCTGGAATTAAAAACTAGTCTAATGATGACCATGAAAGCATTGCCGACTTGTTGTAAAAACCCATCTGGTTCACTAATGTCCTTTAGGGAAGGAAATCTGCTGTCCTTACCTGGTCTGGCCTACATGTGACTCCAGACCCACAACAATGTGGTTACCTCTGAAATGGCCTAGCAAGCCACCCAGTTCAAGGGCAATTAGAGGTGGGCAATAAATGCTGGCCTAGTCAGCAATGCCCACATCCCATGGGCAAATAAAAAAAACCCTTGCACCTGCTCCACCATTCAATTAGATCATGACTGATCTGTACCTCAACTCCATTTCCCTGTCTTAGCTCCATATCCCTTACTCAACAAAAATCTATTGATCTCAAATAGAAACAGAAAATGCTGGAAATACTCAACAGGTCTAGTAACATCTGTGGAGAGAGAAGCAACGTTAACGTTTCAGGTCTGTGACCTTTCATCAGACCGGCAAAGGTTTGAAATGTAGTATGTTTTAAGCAAGTGAAGTGGGGGTGCAGGGGAAAAAGAACAAAAGAGAAGGTGTGCGATAGGGCAGAGGGCAGGAGAGAATTGGATGACCTCATGTTTACTGCTGCCCGTGTCTTAACTCACACAGAATCCCACTCTCCTATCACCCCTGTGCTCACTGACCAACATTGGCTCCCAGTAAAGCAGTGTCTTGATTTTAAAATTCTCATCCTTGTTTTTAAATCCCTCCATGGCGTCACCTCTCCCTATCACTGTAACCTCCTCCAGCCACACAAACCTCCGAGATATCTGCACTCCTCTAATTCTGGCCTCTTGTGCATCCCTGATTTTAATCGCTCCACCATTGGTATCTGCGCCTTCAGATGCCTAGGCCCCAAGCTCTGTCATTCCTTCCTCATACCGCTCCACCTTGCTTTCCCCCTTTAAGACACTCCTCAAAACGTACCTCTTTGACCAAGCTTTTAGTGATCTGGCCTAATATCTCCTTTGTGGCTCGGTGTCATATTTTGTTTTATAATGTTCTTGTGAAGCACCTTGGGATGTTTTATTACATTAAAGACACTATATAAATATACATTTTTGTTATGCTGTTTACTGAATCTCACTGTGCATAAAATATTGATGTGTTTTGGCTACAGTACAACACTCACTGGGATAGATGTTTAAACTTCTATTCTGGCATAAAACTGGCACTGAGGATCACCCACTCATTACAAAGCCTCCTGATCTTCTTTTCCATTGAAATCAACAAGTAGCCGAATTGCAGTGCTGGTATTATTCCAGCTTTGTAAGATGAGAACTCTATATCCACTGTGTTATAAATAAATTCATTTTACAAAGAGTGCATTATGAGGTTTCTGAAATGTGTAAAGGCAAATTTTCCTCTTTTTCACATTACAAATGTTCTCAAGGGGTTCTCTTCAACCACAGGTTGAATTGATTGTTGGCGACATTAACAATTCCAATCGGGTACTTTGGACCCGCTGCAGGAATCTGTTACTGTCTTCAAGAGCTTTGTTTTCTCTGTCATTGTTTCCTTTCATTTTGTGATAGCAGATTCTAGTCTGTGTCAACTTCAGAGATTTAACTCTATAGTAAGTGTCAAGACAGTCATCTGATGCTCATTTGCTGCCGTCTAGCAAGAGATGATTGTCTTGGAGATAATTTCAAAGGGCTTTTGGGTGCACGTGTTGATTGATAAGTGAATTGTGCTTTGAAGAAACCATTTCATGTCTGCATCAGAAGCGAGATAATCCATCCTGCTACTTTTATTTTGCTTGCAGAGATCGTATTGCAAACCTTGGACAGTTGCAGCATAAACCACAGAAGGTGAAAGCGACAAAAAGACACATGACTGATGAGACAAATCAGCTTTATTACCGGAATCCCTTCTGACTGCTCACACTTGAACTGTCAGTTTGAAATCATTCACAAGACCTCACGTCAAACACGAGAATGTTCACACGTTATAGCAGAGCAGTGGATGGATTTGGAAGTCAGGGACTGTGGTTACCAGATACAGCCTCTGATGGTGTGGCTGAGAACATCTTTGCTGTTTGTCTCATTTGCCTAATGATTACTTATCTGCTGAGTGTTAGATTTCCCTGAGTGATCCTTTCAACCCTTCTTTTTGAAATGGTTCATTAAGGTGAAGAGTGACAGAGTACAGGAAAAAGTTGCTAACAATGCTTAGGATTACTAATATTGCACATTTTGACTAGCCTCAAAAATTAGCCTGTTTTGTATTGCAGACGATATTATCTTAATATGAACATTGCCCCACTGAGGAGGTGCCAATCCTATTCTCTGGTAGCTTCAACAGATATACAGTAATATTCACAAAATGTTAGAGATTATTTCATTCCTATACTAACCAACTTTTGCCCTAATCCAGTGCAGTGATTGCTATTATAAGCAGTTTTTTCAAAAGTAAAGGATGAGCTGTTGGTTCTAACTGGTAGACAGCCCAGGTTGTTGATTGGTCTCTAGACTACTGCTCTCATATCCTACCCCACAACCTGTCTCTTTGATAACTCAGTCATGACACTCAAGAGTCAATCCTCACCTAAAATGTCAGGTCCTGTGATCTGCTCCCAGAACAGCTAGCTATTTATGCCTTATCCCTGCCCAACCTATTTGGCTACTCCTTTTATCAGCTCTTACATAGGATCACAAAAAAACTACAGCACGGAAAGAGGCCATTTGGCTCAACTGGTCTATCCTGGTGTTTATGCCCCACACAAGCCTCCTCCCACCCAACTTCATCGAGCACTATCAGCATAATTTTCTCTTCCTTTCTCCCTCATGTGTTTATCCAGCTTCCCCTTAAATGTTATTCACCTTAACTGCTTCATGTGCCAGCAAGTTCCACATTATAACTACAAACTGGGTAAAGAAGTTTCTCCTGAATTCGTTATTGTGTTTATCTGTGACTATTCCATATTTATGGCCCACTGTTTCTCGACATTTGCCCAATCAATTACCTTTCATACTTTTAAAGATCTCTTTCAAGTCACACGTCGAGAAAGGAGCCAGGGCCTGTTCAATTTTTTCTGATAGTTGTAACCTGGTATCAACCTTGTACATCCTTTTTGCATTTTCTTCAGTGCCTCTATATCTCTTTTCATAATCTGGACATGAGAACTGTGCAGTATACTGCACTTGGTACAGGAAGGTTCAAGAAATCTTCAATTACACTTGATTTTGTGTCTCTGTGTCATATGTCACCTCTCATTCAGATACTGCCACTTTTCTATGTCTTGGAATTTCAGTTGTCGGCACCATTACCTTTTATTTATTCACAGGATGTGAGTGTCACTGGCAAAACCAGCATTTATTCCCCATCCCTAATTACCCTTGAGAAGGCGGTGGTGAGCTGCCTTCTTGACAACTGAGTGGCTTGTTAGGCCATTACAGAGGGCAGCTCAGAGTCAACCACATTGCTGAGGGTCTAGAATCACATGTAGGCCAGGTAAGGATGGCAGATTTCCTTCCCTAAAGGATATTAGTGAACAAGATATGTTTTTAGGTGGTTTCATTGCCGCCATTGCTGATACTAGCTTTTCATTCCAGATTTAATTCACTGAATTTAAATTCCCCAATTCCCATAGTGGGATTTGAACTCATGCTACTGGATTATTAGTTCGGGCCTCTGAATTGCTGGTCCTTGATGCACCAGCAGCTAAAGATCAGTTGGTCCATTCTGGTAGGCCGCTTCTGCACCCTCCAAAGCCTTAGCACCCTTTGTGAAGTCTGCCAGCGTTTCAGTGGGGCTGTGGAATCCTGGGCCCTGAGGTCTTCATTTTTGGTGGTCAGCCATTTTGCAATGTGACGAGCCCATTTAAATTCTTGCAGATACTGTATAGTGGTGGGTTTTCAACTGCTCTTCTTACATTGCGTTATTGATTACCATCAACAAAGGCTATTAGCAGTGATAAAAAGTCAAACCACTCTCTTTCTGTAATTAGAAAGAACTTGATATGATCTATTGGACCATTGTTCTTTCTTCTGTGAGGCTGACACTCACATGCAGTCCAGACTGATTAACGAGCACACAACAACATCAGTCGCATTTATATAATCCGCTTAATGTAGCAAAATGCCCGAAGGCACTTCACATAGAATTACAGTCCCGAATTTTACTGGTGGAAACAGAGGTGGGGGGGAGGGGTGCAGTAAAATAGCAGGAGTCTGCATTGGAATGGAAGTATCCCAGTAGCGGACAGGAGGTGGGCCATGGCGAGGATCTGCCACTTGCAGCACGGGAGGCTGGCAACTGATTTGCATAAAAAAGACACCTCTTAGTGGCCTGCCGGCATTTTGCTAATACTCCACGGCCCAAAGAGAGGCCCAAGGGCAGGAACGACATCCCCTGTAACCCCGACGATTGCACCCCCCCCCCCCCATCCCTGGAGGTCTCCCCTCCAATCAGCCAGGCCTTTCGCCCTCAACAATCCAGAATTTGAAACAATTCTTACCGGTCTGAGGACCCCTAGCTGCCTCAGCAGCGCATACCTCTCCTGGTGGGTCCTCCAAGACTTCAAAACTGCTGGTCCTCTGATTCGGTCGGCAGTATCAGGACCCCGCCCGCCATCCTTATTTGGATGGCAGGCCCAGAGGTGGCCAATTAGGGGGCCGCCTCTGCTAAAATCACCAAGCTGGTCCTGCTGCCTGCAAGTGTGGGCTTGGGACCCCCATTTGCTCCCAACCTCAGGGTGTCGAAGCCCATGATAAAATTCAGTACAAAAGGAGGCCATTCCACCCATCGTGCCTGTGCCAGCACTTTGAAAAGAGCTATTCAAATAGTCTCATCCCCCTGCTGTTTCTCCAAAGCCATGTCAATTTTTCCTTTACAAGCACATATCTAACTCCCTCTTCAGAGTTACGATTGAATCTGCTTCCTCTGCCCTCCAAGGCAGAACATTCCTTTCATAACTCACTAAGTAAAGAAAAGAAAATTCTCCTCATCTCCTCCCTGGTTCTTTTGACAATTATCTTAAATCTGTGCCCTCTGATTGTCTCCCTATTTGCTCAATTGGAATATATGAAAAAAGGAAAGAAGGTACCAGCCCTTCGTTTTGCAAGCTGGAACGTCAGAACTATGTGTCCTGGCCTGTCGGAAGACCTTACACGAATCAACGATTCTCAGAAGACCGCCATCATTAACAACGAGCTCAGTGGACTCAACGTGGACATTGCAGCACTTCAGGAGACATGCCTCCCTGCGAGCGGATCTCTAAGAGAGCAAGACTACACCTTCTTCTGGCAGGGTAGGGACCCTGAAGAACCAAGACAGCATGGAATGGGCTTCGCCATCAGAAACTCTTTGCTCAGCATGATAGAGCCACCCTCAAATGGCTCGGAACACATACTGTCCGTCCGATTGTTCACCTTAATGCCAGGGTTGGGGCCGACCATGACTCATGGCCCTCCTGCCTTGGGCACTATGGCATTGGAAGGATGAATGAGAATGGACAGAGACTGCTTGAGTTGTGTACCTATCATAACCTCTGCATCACCAACTTGTTCTTTCACACTAAACCCCGTCACCAGGTTTCTTGGAGACACCCAAGATCACGTCATTGGCACCAGCTGGACCTCATAGTCACAAGGCAAGGCTCTTTAAACAGCGTTCAAATCACACGCAGCTTCCACAGTTCGGACTGCGACTCCGATCACTCCCTGGTGTGCATCAAGGTTAGACTCAAACCAAAGAAGCTGCATCACTCCAAGCAGAAGGGCTGCCCGTGCATCAACACTAGCAGAATTTCTCATCCACAGCTGTTACATAAGTTTCTAAATTCACTTGAAAAGCCCTTCAAAACACTCCCACAGGGAATGCAGAGACAAAGTGGGCCCACAACAGAGACGCCATCTATGACTCAGCAATGACCACCTATGGCAAACATGTGAAGCAGAATGCAGGCTGGTTTCAATCTCACTTTGAAGAGCTGGAACGTGTCTTAGCCGCTAAGCGCATTGCACTGTTGAACTACAAGAAAGCCCCCAGCGAGTTGACATCCGCAGCACTTAAAGCAGCCAGAAGTGCTGCACGAAGAACAGCCTGGTGCTGCACAAATGACCATTGGAAACACCTATGCAGTCATATTCAGCTGGCCGCTGACACCGGAAACATCAGTGGAATGTATGATGGCATTAAGAGAGCTTTTGGGCCAACCATCAAGAAGATTGCCCCCCTCAAATCTAAATCAGGGGTAACGATCACTGACCAATGCAAGCAAATGGACCGCTGGGTGGAGCACTACCTAGAACTGACTCCAGGGAAAATGTTGTCACTGAGACCGCCCTCAGTGCAGCCCCGTCTCTGCCAGTCATGGATGAGCTGGACGTACAGCCAACAAAATCGGAACTCAGTGATGCCATTGATTCTCTCGTCAGCGGAAAAGCCCCTGGGAAGGATGGCATTACCCCTGAAATAATCAAGAGTGCCAAGCCTGCTATACTTACAGCACTGTACGAACTGCTTTGCCTGTGCTGGGACGAGGAAGCAGTACCACAGGACATGCGCGATGCCAATATCATCACCCTCTAAAGGAACAAGGGTGACCCCGGTGACTGCAACAACTACAGTGGAATCTCCCTGCTCAGCATAGTGGGGAAAGTCTTCGCTTGAGTCGCTTTAAACAGGCTCCAGAAGCTGGCTGAGCGTGTCTACCCTGAGGCACAGTGTGGCTTTCGAGCAGAGAGATCCACCATTGCAATGCTGGTCTCGCTTCGCCTGCTACAGGAGGAATGCCGCGAACAACAGATGCCCCTCTACGTTGCTTTCATAGATCTCACCAAAGCCTTTGACCTCATCAGCAGACGTGGTCTCTTCGGACTACTAGAAAAGATCGGATGTCCACCAAAGCTACTAAGTATCATCACCTCATTCAATGACAATATGAAAGGCACAATTCAGCATAGTGGTGCCTCATCAGACCCCTTTCCTATCCTGAGTGGCGTGAAACAGGGCTGTGTTCTCGCACCTACACTGTTTGGGATCTTCTTCTCCCTGCTGCTCTCACATGCGTTCAAGTCTTCAGAAGAAGGAATTTTCCTCCACACAAGTTCAGGTGGCAGGTTGTTCAACCTTGCCCGTCTAAGAGCGAAGTCCAAAGTACGGAAAGTCCTCATCAGGGAACTCCTCTTTGCTGACGATGC
The DNA here is from genome assembly GCF_036365525.1 of Heterodontus francisci. NCBI lineage: Eukaryota > Metazoa > Chordata > Chondrichthyes > Heterodontiformes > Heterodontidae > Heterodontus > Heterodontus francisci. The sequence goes on from NC_090382.1 coordinate 113,591,976, forward strand.
TGCATTAACATCTCACACAGAAGAGTGTCTGCAGAGACTCATCGACAGGATTGCAGCTGCCTGCAACGAATTTGGCCTAACCATCAGCCTCAAGAAAACGAACATCATGGGACAGGACGTCAGAAATGCTCCATCCATCAATATTGGCGACCATGCTCTGGAAGTGGATCAAGTTTCACCTACCTAGGCTCAGCTATCACCAGTAACCTGTCTCTCGATGCAGAAATCAACAAGCGCATGGGAAAGGCTTCCACTGCTATGTGCAGACTGGCCAACAGAGTGTGGGAAAATGGCGCACTGACACGGAACACAAAAGTCCGAGTGTACCAAGTATGTGTCCTCAGTACCTTGCTCTACAGCAGTGAGGCCTGGACAACGTATGTCAGCCAAGAGCGACGTCTCAATTCATTCCATCTTTGCTGCCTCCGGAGAATCCTTGGCATCAGGTGGCAGGACCATATCTCCAACACAGAAGTCCTTGAGGCGGCCAGCATCCCCAGCATATACACCTTACTGAGCTAGCGGCGCTTGAGATAGCTTGGCCATGTGAGCCGCATGGAAGATGGCAGGATCCCCAAGGACATATTGTCCAGCGAGCTCGTCACTGGTATCAGACCCACTGGCTGTCCATGTCTTTGCTTTAAAGACGTCTGCAAACGCGACATGAAGTCCTGTGACATTGATCACAAGTCGTGGGAGTCAGTTGCCAGTGATCGCCAGAGCTGGCGAGCAGCCATAATGGCGGGGCTAAAGTGTGGCGACTCAAAGAGACTTAGCAGTTGGCAGGAAAAAAGACAGAAGCGCAAGGAGAGAGCCAACTGCGTAACAGCCCCGGCAACCAATTTTATCTGTAGCACCTGTGGAAGAGTCTGTCACTCTAGAATTGGCCTTTATAGCCACTCCAGGAGCTGCTTCACAAACCACTGACCACATCCAGGCGCTTACCCATTGTCTCTCGAGACATGGAGGCCAAAGAAGAAGAAGAGGAAGAAGAAGAAGAAGAAGAAGAAGAAGGTATGTGAAGGAAGCAGTAACCGAGCCAGGAATTAGCGGGGCATGCCAAATGCTCGGTTGAAAAGATGATATTTCAAGGAAGCTCTTATAAGAGGAGGCGGATGTGTGATGGCAGAGTAGTTTAGGGAAGAAATTTCAGAGGGAATGACTTAGGCATCTGGAAGCTCGACTGACGAAGATGTGTTGAAGGAAAAGAGGAAGCACAAGAGACTGAAGTCAGAGGAACATATATTTTGGGGAGAAGAGTATGGCTGTCAGGATAAAGAAGATATGGCAATAAGGAATGGAGGTGAGGTGACAGAACATTTCAACAGAAGATTGGGAATTTTGAAGCTAAGACGCTGCGGGGGGAGGTGTCAGGGGTGTTGTTGGTCAATGAGGTCGGGGGTGATGGACGAGTGGGACTTGGTACAGGAGAGGATATGAGCAGCAGAATTCTGGACAAGTTAGGGTCCATGGAATGTGGAGGGTGGGAGGCTGTCAAGTAGACCATTAGAGTAATAAGTAGAGCATTAGAGAATTGAAGATAACAAAGGCAAGTGTGAGGTTTTCAGCAGTGGATGGGCTGAGGTACGGACGGAATTGGACAACATTTTGGAGGTGGAAGTAGGCGGTTTTGCTCACGGAGAGAATATGAGTTTATAAACACAACTTGTGGTCAAATAGAATTCCATTGTTGCAAATATTCTGTTTCATCCTGAGGCAGTGATTGGTGTTCTGATCTAGCTGGGAGGAGTGCACTGTCTTTTCTAGTTCCACTTCTCCACAGGTCACAACATCCATTTAAATGTTTACCCGGTTACCGATACAGCCAACTATATACTCTATTTTTTACCCCAGAATAAAATACACCAATCAGGTTTCTTTAATAAACAACAAAATTATCAGTTAATTATGAAACAAGACTTAACCAGTAATGAAGCAAAACATTAACACAGAGTGAAATTTGAAAGTTCCCTGTTTAAAAATTCCCCAATTACACTCACACACACTGGAAAAAAATACAGAAATTCACTCCGCAGAGGTCTGTTACACAAAAGCGACAAAAAAACTACTTTAGACAAATATTTGCTAATTATTGATGAAAAAAGAAGATATGGAAGGATTTCAGTTGTCCCTTTTTTGGTCTGGCATCCAGGTATGCGGAGATGGGTCACGAGGATCATTTTGGAAGCCGTCCGTTCTAGAGATGTGAAGAATTATTCCAGTAGGCTTTCTAGGAGAAATGTAGCATCAAGATTTTTGCACCAGCACGCTATACAGCACCAGGGAATTTTTTTTTCCACACTGGATCTTGGAAGAATTTCTTCAAAAAGTTAGAGAAGGAGGTGAGCTGGGTGATTTATTTTCCCTTGGCAGGAAAACATCAACTTTCTTCCAACAGTTCACACCACAACAAAAGCAATGTCCAAACCCCAAATAGTCGACCTCCTGACCTCCATAAACCTTGACATGTGGCTTTTCTGTAACCATTTTTCCCCAATTCACCAAGGGTTCTGCAGCTTTCTGAGCCCAAGTCACAGGTGGCCTCCAGCGCAGGTAACTTTCAAACAACATCTTTGAATTTGGTAAATAAAAGCACATCCATGGAATATTTTCAGTTTTAACACAAGTCCTCAAAAAATAAAATTATTAAAAATAATGGAAGCACTTTTGTAACATTGGTGATAGAAAGATAGTTGTTCACAAGGGAATATAGTCTTTAGAAGAAACTGAAGGTGAAGGCTTCAGTCTTCCCAATGTTTTGTTGAAGCAAGTTAAGACTCGCTTAAGACTGGATGTCAGACAGCCTGACAGCACAGAGGTGGAGGTACTGAAAGATGTGATGCAATGATAGACTTGTTAGTGTAGTGTAGAAGTTCTGCCCTGTGCAGAGTTAATTGAAGATTGATTTTTTAAAAACATCTAACTATAGTTATTATATTTTGAAAGGTCACTGACCTGAAATGTTGGGCTGGATTTTACATCGGGCAGGCGGGAACTGGCCACCGACGTAAAAGTCAGTGGCGAATCCGCTTCTGCCTGGCCTGGGGATCCGTCCCACATTTTACAGGTCCCCAGGCTTTAATTGTTCCGAGGTGGGACTTCCACCCGCTTCAGGGAGGAGGTCCCGCCTCATTTTGCTGCCGGCCAATCATCGGGCTGGCAGCTCTCAGTCCCAGCAGCGCCACCAGGTGCAGTGGCCACTACTGGTACTGCAGCCCAGCCGAGGACATGGAGCCAGGACTGCAGGTAAGTTTGGTTTGCCTCGCCAGGGATAATTGGTCAGGCCCCGGCGAGGCAAGGGTGGTCTTTGGGTCCTGGGGGTGGTTGAGGAAGCGGAGGGGCACTCAATCGGGCATCCTGTGCCCATTTGGCAGGGCCCAGCCCCGGGGCACTAAGAGGCCACCAGCTTTCACTGGGCAGCCTTTCCTGGCTCCCGGATTCCTGTTTGCCGTCGGTAAAATCCCGGTGGAGGCAGGCGAAGATGCTTAAGTGTCCGTTAATATGCAGCTTAAGGGCCTTGATTGGCCTAGGGCGGGCGGCCCATTTTTCTCCCCCCCCCAACACTACATAAAGTGGGACAGAGGTGGGAGTGGGTGGGGAAGGCCTCCCGGAGTCTCCCGCTCCATTATACACCATCCTCCACCTGCCACCATCCGCCTCGATGATGTGGCTTAAAATTCCGGCCACTAACTCTGTTTCTGTGTCCACAGATGCTGCCAGACCTGCTGTGTATTTCGAGCACTTTTTGTTTTTATATTAAATGACAGATGGAATTTAGTACAGAGAATGTGAGGTGATGTGTTTTGGCAGAAGGGGTAGGGATAAGCATTTAGACTAAATCACACAGTTCTCAAATGTGTACAAGTGCAGAGGGACCTTTGGGTTCATGTGCATAGATCTTTGAAGGTGGCAGGACCTATTGAGAGAGTGGTCAGCAAAGCATATGGAATCTTGGGCTACATAAATAAAAGCATAGAGCACAAAAGCAGGGAAGTTTTGATGAACCTTTATCAAGCTCTGGTTTGGCCCCAACTGGAGTATTGTATCCAGTTCTGGTCATCAAATTGTAGGAAGGATGTGAGGGTGCAGAGGAGATTTACCAGAATGGTTCCAGGGATGGGGGATTTTAGTTACAAGGTTAGGTTAGAGAAGCTGGAGTTGTTCTCACTGAAGCAAAGAAGATTGAGGGGAGATTTGATAGAGGTGTAGAAGATTATGACAGGCTTAGATAAAACAGACCAAGAAACATTGTTCCCATTAGCTGACGGTACAAGGACTAGGGACACAGACTCAAGACTTTGGGCAAGAGCTGTAGGGGGCATGTGAGGAAATACATTTTTACACAACAAGTGATGATTACCTGGAACTTGCTGCCTACAAGAATGGTGGAAGCAGAGATGATGGATAACTTCAAAAAGGAAATTGGATGGGCACTTGAGGGAAATAAACTTGCAGGGTTATGGGATAGAGCAGATGACTTGGACTGATTGGTTTTCTCTACAGTGAGCTGGCATGGAGTCGACGGGCTGAATGGCCTCCTTCTACGCCATTATGACTCTATAATTGGATAGAAACAGCACAGGCATGATGGATCAAATGGTCTCCTTCTGTGCTAATTTATGATTCCAGTACACAAATGGTATATACATGTTGAAAAGAGATCTTGAAGTGAAAAGCAAGTACTTGTATTCTGAGCAGCAGCTTTCTGTTGTAGTCAGCTGAGGAATGTAGAATATTAGTGATCTTGGTAAGATTCTGCAGTCAATCAGGATGGTCTCAGAAACTAATTACATAGAATGTATAGCACACAAACAGGCCATTAACCCAAATGGTCTGTGTCGATGTCCCTGCAATACACAAGCCTCCTTCACCCTACTTCATGTAACCCTATCTCTATGATCCTTCTATTCCTTTTACCCTCATGTATATCTGAAGTAATTTATGACTTTAACCCCGTTTAGGGACTTAACCAAATCAAGCTTACATCCCTATAAGTCTCCCTTAATTAAGTTCAGACCAGACAAGTTCCTGCAGACACTTGTTTGGGTCTGAAGAACTGAACTAATCTTCCCTCAAAGAAAGAAAACTAACAGAAAATATTACTATATTTTGGATAGCCTATTTTTAATAATTATAGCTAAGTCTTAAATATCCCAGATATTATAAGGGTCTGGGAAATTCTCTTCAATAAGTATCTCCCCACTTAAGGAGACACTGAGAGGGGATTCTTCTAGTTGTATACAGGATGCTACTTGAGATGATTTATCAACTTTAATATATTTATTAAAGAGTTGAGCATGGAATACACTTTAAGTGGCTAAGTATACTACAATATCAAAGATTATTAAGAGATGTAAAACATAATCTTATTTCTAAAATAGAATCCAAAAGTTTAACCTTGACAATGTTACAGCAAAATATTTGGAATATCCATCAAAATTTAAAGTAAACTTTTACCTTAAATTCACCGAATACCATAGGTTGAGAAGCATTGATGAGGAATTCAATACTTTTGGCTTTTTGATTCAAAACTCTCATGTTTATGCTGTTTCTAATCTTTCATCTCATCTTTTGGAATGTAGGTGTTACTTTCTGTGTGTGTTTTTCCTGCTTTTGAAATCCATAAATGGTAATATCGTGGGTTAACGTATTTGCTGGAAATCCCCTTCTCTTGAAGTTGTGAGCTTTTATCTGGTCAAAATGTTTGTAATTGGATTTACTTGGAATCTGTTTTTGTAAGTATCATTTCATGTTGTAATTTATCATCTGTAAATGTCTTTTTATGGTACCTTATACCATGATTTTTAGTCAGACTGTCTATATCACTATCAACTTATTAAGTTTATAACCATCAGTATTGACTTCACATAGGATGTTTCAATGTGTGTCATGTTCTAATTCCATTGTAGCAGAGACCTTGGAAGACCTTGGAATGGATTTTTTTTTAACTCTACCTTCTTAAAGGGGAATTTCAGTGAGCTTTGAAAATTGACCATTTAGTCAATCTAATTCTAAAAGGTATAATGTATTAATTATATCTAAATTCTGCTTAATTAAATCTATTATACCTATGCTTCATCACACCCCACTCTTGATCAATATAAAGGCGAACAACAAAGACAGATTCAGAATAATACTATGCTAAGTGTTGGTGATCTCAGGTCATGAAATGTTTAATGAAATGAATGTATCTCGACACGTCGAACATCAATGATCAATCGACGAAACTATGTGATGAAGTGGAGAAGTCTGATGAAGCGAGGCAGACACGTCTTCGATGAGATGGACAATAAGGCCACTCAGCGCTGGTTCGAGATTCTATTTGCAGAGCTAAAACAAACTTATAGCAGCAAAAGAGAAAAAAAACCCTGCAAAGACTACAGCACTGAACATAATTTGAAAAAGAGAAGAAAGAAAAAAGATCACTTAAGAACTAGAATGAAGATAACAATCTCTATCACAGTGAGCACTGGAACGAGATATGAGAATATACCAAAAGTGCATCCAACCACTCCTGTGACAGCATCGGTAAGTCATTCAATGGCAGATTTAGCAGCAGAAGTTAACCCCGACATTGCCTCTACAACCCCTTGACTAATAGCCTGTTGACAGGCCAATCTACAGCTTGCCAAATATTAGTCAATTTAACCTGCGACAGCAAGTCCTTCTAATAGTTTCCTTAACTAATAATCAGTATAGATAAGAATACCCTGTAACTGGCTAAGTACAGTACTAAGCTTACTAAGTTTAACAGGAGTATAAATAACATGAGGACCATAGGAATTGCTAGATCTAGAAGATTTAATATGTTGGAAAGTGTGAGCACAGCAAGTAACATCCTCAGAGGGCGTGTTCGTAGAGAAGTAAAGTTCCGTAGCTGCCGCTCGATCTTGAATCAATAAAGTCCTGTTGGCATAAACTAAAATGTGCTTTAGTCCATTTTTAGTCACATTCCAGCCAATGTCCTCAGACCAAGAATAAAGTGAATAGACCTTAACATCAGGGAATTCTGATATTTCCTGGATAGCAGTGCTATTCAGAACTTGATTATTTTTATAACAGGTGTACGTTCCATTAGATGCTAACTTGGCGATACAAAGAAGAACCATTCCGCCATGTTTTCCTTTGTGCCATCACACTCTTCCAATGTTATAATGAACGGGACCATCACATGCATTACCTCTCCTCCAAATGTCACTTGGGTCAAATGCAGTAAAATGTTTTATTTCTGCTTCTCTGCAGGAAATTACATAGTGTGAGGTGTTCAAGCAGTAAAACATGTCTGGCATGTCACATGCACTGCTTGCATCCGGAAGACCTTTAACAAAGAATGAACCAGTACCTTAACCCTTTCTTTACGTGAAAGCAAGTCCCATCACTGAGAGCCTTTGTTGCTTTGTTCCTTTCCCGTAGTGTCTTCTGTTGTTGTGACTTGACTATCGCTTGTTGTGTCGGGTGTGGTTTCCGGTGAAACCAACCTTTGAGGTACGACGAGGTCCTGCATGGGGATACTAACCCACCTCCAGGGTGGCCGTACTAACATAGATAGTAACAGGAATTTCATAAAAGTCAATCAGCTGTGTCTTGCACTGTGTGAATCCCCCTACTGATAACTGATAAATCAGCTTCCCACATCTGACCACTGAGGTTTTATAATTACAGGATCCATGACTGAGTAATCAGCTCCTGTATCAAAGATTGCCTGTACCTGTTCAGCAGTGAACAGTGTTGCCAGGGCATCGGGGAATTCGATGGACCCTGGCTGGGTGCCAGCCCTTCACTGTGGAGAGTCTGATGCTTCCAAGTCCTGATTATTAGCCCTGCCTTGATTCCTGATGACTTTAACTGAAGTCTGCCCCTCCCTCTTCAGAATCTCATGTTTTCCATGTAGGTGGTCTGTCAGAAGGCTTACAGTCACGACTATCACCCCCTTGGGGTGGATGCCGATCCTGTTGGGAATTTTTCTGATCTCTGCCTCTGTCAGCCCTGGAACCTCCCATTACTCTGTGATAGGAACGGCCAGTGTAAAATTCATCCCCATAGAGATCGCAGCTGACCCTGCTACCTCTACAAGGTGCTAGAAGGTTCCCACCATTCCGGGGGAGGTATGCCACTTACCTGGCAAGATGGTGGTGTGCACTGACCGGAGTGCTCGACCGGAGGCCCAAAGGAACGAGTCTGCGGGCGACTGGAATGAGAAAGAGCCCGGGCCCTATCCTGTCCCTGTTTGTGTGAAGCAGAGACATTGTCTGTATTATTTTTAACCTTAGGATCCGGTTGGACCACAGGCTTAGTATGGGGCAGAGCCAGCAAGGCATGGTTCGAGCAGATAATGCGTTCAACATGCTCCCACCTCTGCTGGTCATCAGGATAAGCAGACAATGCCCCTTCAGAGGCTGTCTAAGTGCAGAATTCTGATACTGGTTAGCCAGATAACCGTGAACAATTTTCCAGTTTCCATGTGTAAGGTCCTTACCTAATCGATAGGCGGCAACCAAACCATCTGACTTGACTGTATTTTGAAGGATTTCTTTGATTGAGCCCAGAACATGCCCTCCCTGAGTTGTGGTCAGGAGGTGGGCATAAATTTGTATCCCGTTGTTGCACCTATTGATTGGGCGGACAAGATTAGAGCTCAGCAGCATTGTCAGGAGCTGCCGTAAATGTGAGACCTCCAGCCTTGACAGCAAGTGTCAAGTCTATCAAGGTTGTTTACAATCCATCGTGTTTTATCTTGGTTGGTGAGACCAGACTTGCCACACATGGCACATATAGAGTTAAGATTCACATTGCCTAGGGGTGTAATTTGAGACTGCACTGGCTGTCCCACAAGCAGAGGAAAGCCTGCAGCACCGTCATTAACAAAAGCTTGAAGAAGTGCTTGTTTCATTTGAAGGTGATGTGTCAGTAGCTGTCTACAATCCTCCTGCAAATTATGATCATAAACCTCATTGTGAGGAAGCCATCTAATCCGAAACCCATAGCCACCACGTACCTAGGGAGACCCAGGACCTACAATTCTACCATGGATACCCCCGCCCTGTCATTAGGCCACCCAATTGTGTTGGCAAACACTTTATCATTAAGGAATGCTGTGGGTCTGGGGTATCAGTCTGTTTATCCCACTAGATATATTCTATCTCTTCCTCCTGGGGGTCAACCATAATAGTACCATGAGCTCTAATTGAATCATCGGCATCAAAATCATCTATCTCAAAGACCACTACCTGATTAGCCTTAGGCAACGGAATGGGATTCTGTAATCTAATGAAACAAGTTGATGGATCGCCCAACAGGAAAATGAAGCCAATCCCTTTATGATTAGCCATTCTATCTGAATGGAACCTGAACTAGATACCTACCCCACATGGGCAGCAGCGGTTCACCAAGGCAGTTCACCACCACCTTCTCAAGAGCAATAGGGATGGGCATTAAATGCTGGCCTAGCCAGTGACACCCACATCCAATGAATGAATAAAAAAAAACTAGGAGCTAAAATGTGTCAGGACCTAATCACAACCAGGATTTAAAGTGAACATTAAAGGAAATTTCCAAACCTCAAAAGTAGAATGAGGGAGTTCTGATTTAAGATCCACAAACCGTGATCAAGAGTTTTCCATCTCTTGAAACTTAAATCTGGGTCTTAATACCACTGGCAGCAAAACACTCCTTCTGTACTTACAAATCTAAAATAAACATTAAAGAAAAATAGATAGGTACAGGATTCTGTTAACAACAAGACACGATTTGGGTGCCAACTGAAGTGATTTATGACTTTAACCCCTTATAGGGACTAAAACAAATCAAGCGTACATCCCTATAAGTCTCCCTTAATTAAGTTCAGATCGGACAGATTCCTACAGACACTTGTTTGGGTCTGAAGAATTGAACTAATCTTCCCTCAAAGAAAGAAAACTAACAGAGAATATTACTATCTTTCGGATAGCCTATTTAAAAAAAAATAATTATTGCTAAGTCATAAATATCCCAGATATCATAAGGGTCTGGGAAACTCTCTTTTTTTTTATTTAGAGATACAGCACTGAAACAGGCCCTTCGGCCCACCGTGTATGTGCCGACCAACAACCACCCATTTATACTAACCCTACAGTAATCCCATATTCCCTACCAGCTACCTACACTATGGGCAATTTTTATAATGGCCAATTTACCTATCAACCTGCAAGTCTTTGGCTGTGGGAGGAAACCGGAGCACCCGGCGAAAACCCACGCAGACACAGGGAGAACTTGCAAACTCCGCACAGGCAGTACCCAGAATTGAACCCGGGTCGTTGGAGCTGTGAGGCTGCGGTGCTAACCACTGCGCCACTGTGCCGCCCCAATTTATTAACTTTTATATATTTATAAATTTATTAACTTTTATATATTTATCAAAGAGTTGAGCATGGAATACACTTTAAGTGAATACGTATACTACAATATCAAAGATTATTAAGAGATGTAAAACATAATCTTATTTCTAAATTGAATCCAAAAGTTTAACTTTCACACTGTTACAGCAAAATATATTAGAATATCCATCAAAATTTAAAGTAAACTTTTACCTTAAATTCCCCAAGTACCAGAGGTTGAGAAGTATTGATGAGGAATTCAATACTTCTGTTTTGTTGATTCACAACTCTCTTTATACTGTTTCTAATCTTTCACCTCACTTTATTGAATGTAGGTGTTACCTTCCTGTGTGTGTTTTTCCTGCTTTTGAGATCCATATATGGTAATATCATCAGCTACCATTCCCACTTAATGTATTTGCTGGAAATCCCCTTCTCTTGAAGTTGTGAGCTTTTACCTGGTCAAAATGTTTGTAATTGGGTTTACTTGGCATCTGCTCTTGTAAGTACCATTTCAGTTTTAATTTATCATCTGTAATTGTTTTTTTATGGTACCTTATACCATCCTTTTGAGTCAGTCTGTCTATATCACTATCAACTAATTAAGTTTATAACCATCAGTACTGACTTCACATAGGATGTTTCAATGTGTGTCATGTTCTAATTCCATTGTAGCAGAGACCCTGGAAGACTCTGGAATGGATTTTTTAACTCTACATTCTTAAAGGGGAATTTCAATGATTCTTGAAAACTGACCATTTATTCAATCTTTAATTCTGAAAGGTATAATAGATTAATTAGATCTAAATTCTACCTAATTAAACCTATTATACCTATGTTTCATCATGTACCTAGCTGCCCCTTTAGTGTATCCTTTTCAATATTATTCTTTCATGGGATGTGGGCATCGCTGGCAAGGCCAGCATTTGTTGCTCATCCCTAATTGCCCCTGACAACTGAGTGGCTTGCTAGGGCAGTTAAGAATCACCCACATTGCTGTGGGTTTGGAGTCATATGTAGGCCAGACCCAGTAAGGACAGCAGATTTCCTTCTCTAAAGGGGATTATTGAACCAGATGGGTTTTTATGACAATTGATCATAGTAATTGTGCTATGACTTCAATTCCTGATTTTTATTAATTAATAGAATTTAAATTCCACCAGCTGCCGTGGTGGGATTTGAACCTGAATCCCCAGGGCATTAGCCTGGGCCACTGGATTACTAGTCAGTGACATCTGTCCTATTCATCTCAATTACCCCAAGTTTCACATTCTCACCACTTTTTGGGTGAAGCAGTTTATCCGGGGATTTCCTCTTTATTAGATTTTTTTAAGTGATTATCATATCAAAGTAATTCATGACAACGCTACTTCATCGGACACGTCATCAGGATGCGCCGCGGTGCGCACATGCGCAGACGGTCTCATGCCCCCTGCGCATGCGCTGCGGTCCGGCTTACCAGGACCGCTTTGCGCATGCGCAGACGACACGGTACGCGCATGCGCACACAGTCTCCTCATCTCTGCGCATGCGCTGCGGTCCGAGCTGCCAGGACCGTTGTGCGCATGCGCAGATGACGTCATCGCGTTATTTCGTCTTCCTCGCCGACGCGCCAGTTTGGCCTCTGCGCATGCGTCAAAGCTTCGGCGCGACTTTTTGAAAATGGAAGGAGGGGAGGTTTCTTCGGGCATTTTCTCGCAGTTTATCTGAATTATTTATTCGTTTTGGAGATTTGCTTCATTTTTATTTGACACAGGAGATTGTTCCAAGGTAAGTTGCTCTGCCTTTGTAAGTTGCTCTGAAAACATTTCCATTGTCTGGGCCACCGCATGTTCTCCAGTCCCTGTTGTGAGTTGCTCTGAAAACATTTCCATTGTCTGGGCCACCACATGTTCTCCAGTCCCTGTTGTGAGTTGCTCTGAAAACATTTCCGTTATCTGGGCCACCGCATGTTCTCCAGTCCCTGTTGTGAGTTGCTCTGAAAACATTTCCATTGTCTGGGCCACCGCATGTAGCAGGATGAAGGCACAGTGACTGTGATTTCTGGCGCCAAACAGTACACACTGCAGATACATGATGGCCAGGCTACCTGCAGCTGCATCTTCTCCATTCAGACTTTGTTGCCCTGCAAACATGCTGTTGTTGTGCAGAGGCATCTGGGTCTGCCTTTGGACAGGCTCGCCCCCAATTGTCGCTGGCGTGCATCTCAGACACCAACGACGACAGGCATGGCTGCTGCCATTGTGATTACAGAGGAACAGCCAAGGCCCCTCAGCCACAATGAAAAATACCGCTTGCTTTCAGATCAATTGTACCAGCTACAACAGGCCGTTCTGCAGAGTGGAACGGCAGCATTCATGAGACTGGACTGGCTGCGGCAACAGACTCTCCGCTGGCAGCAAGGACTGGCTGATGAGATGGAGCCATTTACTATGCCCAACAATTGCCCGGAAGCACCTTCGGATGGAGGTGGCTGCGCGCTGGACATCAGTCACGTGTCACAAACCCTGGATCCTGAGCGTCTCACCCACTGGCCTAATGATCTGATGGACCATACATATGTCTGCCTGTTCAAATCTCCACTTCCCCTACCTGCGGTACCCTCTCCTTGCTGCTCAGCTACACAGTCACCTGCTCCTACACCCATCAGGGCAGTGCACATGGACACACAGTTACCTGCTCCTACACCCATCAGGGCAGAGTTCATGGACGCACAGCCACCTGTTTCCCCATCCAACGTTGAAACAACCATGCAGAGCCTTGTGAGACTCCGCAATTGCCAGTTGCTGCCTGTCAAGCAGAGAGGGCGTCCAAAGGGGTCAAGCACTTGGGGAACATTCAGCAAGAAGAGACTGAGCACTAAAAGAAACAAGCATGCCGTGTCCAGTGGTAGCAGAAATGTGAATGCTCTTGCTGTGAACACAACTGGTGATAGTAGTAGGCAGGATTAAATGGGAATGGATGGAAAGACGCACGAGTAACATAACCACTGGCAGGGAACTGCTGGGCTAAATGGCCAGCTTTATGTTCATAGCCCAAAAGAAATGTGCTTCTTTTCCAGCACCCTCACATCATTCATGTTTTCCCTGAGAGCAGCATTGAACCATCACGAGATAGGGGCAGTAACATCATCCTGCCTCCTACAGCTGAGGTGGGTACTAAGTGATTCATTGGCGGTGTTATCAGTACATGCCTTTACCGCAGAACACAAAGCATTCTCAACAGTAATTTCATTGGAGGGAGGGAAGCTCTGACACTGATTTGCTTTATTTCTTTTCATGTAAAACATGCCGTCGAGAAAACAATCCTTGAGACTTAAGGTCAGCATTCAAGCAACGAAGGCAACTAGATCATGCTGCGGAGCTCATCATGATGTGGAAAGGAACATTGCATTTATGGATGAATTGGGAGTGCACATTGGGATGCGCTTGGGGAACATTCACCAAGAATAGACTGAGCTCAGACTCTTGTGACTTTGCCTTCTTCACATGGACAATACAGTAGTGGAATAGAGAGCCAAGCATTCATTCACCACAAGGCTCTCCAGGAACAATCTCTTTAGCTGTGCATAGCAGAGACTCGGCCTGTCTGTCTAACGGGAATGCTGGACACAACACTCATGTATCCATGCACAGCAGTTCCTCGGATACTTAATGAACTTAATAAAACTTTTCAATAATTAAACCCAGAATTGTTGAGGTTTTGTTTTGCATGCTATTTCCCCGACTTTGCAACTGCTCTTCAGATATTCAACTATGGTGGGGGGGTAGAGGGAGGGGTGGGTGAAGATGGGGAGGGGTGGGGAGAGCGGGGAGGGGTGGGGAGAGGGAGCATGCAAAATGCAGGGACCAAACAGTTGCAATGCCAGATGTACTGTGGAGAAGTAGAGAAAGCAACTGGGTAGGGGAGAAAGCAACTGGATTGGGCATCCGCAGCTGGAGGGAACGGCTGAATGGAGAGGGCCGGAAGCGAGAGGCCGTAGAGAGCCGCGGGGAGCGAGCGTGCGAAGACCTTGGTGTCACCGGGTCCAGGGACTGGCCAGTAAGTCTTTTGCTGTTGTGTTTATGGCGCATGCACAGAAAAAGGCACTCCTCTTCTGTTCCGCTGCTCCCCCCCCACTCTCTCCCCTTCCTCCCTCTCCCCCAGCTCTCTCCCTCCCCCCTTCCTTACCCCTCCCTCTTTCTCCCCCTCCCCCTCTCCCTCTTTCTCTCCCCCTCCCCCTCTCCCTCTTTCTCTCCCTCTTTCTCCCCCCTCCCCCTCCCTCTTTCTCCCCCCTCCCTCTTTCTCCCCCCTCCCTCTTTCTCTCCCTCCCCCTTCCTTACCCCTCCCTCTCCCTCTTTCTCCCCCCCTCCCTCTTTCTCCCCCCCTCCCTCTTTCTCCTCCCTCTCCCTCCCCCCTGTCCCCCCCATCGCGCCCCGGCACCGCTACCGCTGGTCTCCCCGCACTGCTGTCCCCGGCCCCCGCGCTGATCTCCCCGGCCCCCGCACTGATCTCCCCGGCCCCCGCGCTGCTCTCCCCGGCCCGCTCCACTCTCTCACACCGGCCATTGTATTCTGCCACGTGTTTGTCAGGTTTCATATCTGTGATTCTTTGAGCAGCACCATCTTTAGTCCTGGCAGCTGCTACAGTCGCAGGCTGTGACGTTTTCGTGGCACATGCTGTATTTGCGCATGTGCCAAAACAGCGCCACCTACCGATCGCGTTGTCAACAATTGCGGTCTTATCATATTTATAGTGATTATCTTGTATTTAGATTAATAAATCTCAACAGTCGCTTCCTTCAAACAAACATCCAAACAGAGTCTGAATCACTTGGTAGCTCATGCTTTCCAGTCAGAAGGTTGCCTTTCAGCTGTTGAGTACATAATTTAGGCTGATGGTCCTGAGGGAATCCTGTGTTGTCAGAGTTATTGTCCTCAGGATCAGATGGTAAACTTTCTGCCCAGTCAGATTGACCAGGTAAAGCTGATAGTTCCAGTAGAACTATACAACAACAACTTGTATTTATATAGCATCTTTAATGTAGTGGAATATCCCAAGAAGCTTCACAGGAGTATTATCAAACAGAATTTAACACCGAGCTACATAAGGAGATAGCAGGGCCAAAAGCTTAGTCAAAAAGGTTGGTTTTAAGGAGCATTTTGAAGGAGGAGAGAGAGGTAAAGCGGTGGAGTGATTTAGAGAGTAAATTCTAGAGTTTAGAGAAGCTGAAAGCCAGTGGTGGAGAGATGAAAATTGGGTTGTGGAATTGGCCAGAATTGGGGAAACACAGATACCTTGGAAGGGTGTAGCACTGGAGGCGATCACAGAGATAGGGAGGGCCGAGACCTTGAAGGGATTTGAAAACAAGAATGAGATCCAGGTGTTGCTGGACCAGGACCCAATCAATATATGTTAGCAAGCATAGGATGATGAGTCAATGGGACTTGGTGTGATTTAGGATATGCGCAGCAGAGTTTCGAATGAACTCAAGTGTGCAATAGATACATCCCCTGGAGCTTATGAAGAAGATGAGGAGTTATTCTGATCTCCTGGTCAACATTTCTCCCCAAATCCCTCACCAAAAAATTCACCTCATTGGTGTTTGTCAGACTCCCAGAATGTACAAATGGTGTTTGTCTATGTGCTATTATACTGCAGAAGAGTTCATTGGATGTGAGGTATTTTTGACAGATGTGACAGGGTATTGTAGTCTTTCTCTTTTAAAGGAGTCAAGAACAGTAAAATGTCACTTGTTAGTCTGAACCGGAATCACGACCATCACATACCCAGAAAGTTAGACCATCTTGACTGAATCATCATGCATGTTTCATTAATAATTGGTGACAGACTAATTTAACTGTGAGCTGTGGGGGTGTTGGGGGAGGAGTAGTTTGACAGATATTTACTCACACCCCATGACCATACTTGTCATTTATTAAATGCTAGAGAGCCAAAAGGGAATGATTAGCCAGGAAATTTCAAAAATGCCAATTAGACTAAGTTTGGAGAACAAATTGCTTACTGTTGTACCCCATAACCATCATGAATTTTAATTTAAAATTGATTTTCAAAATAATTAAAAATGCATGAAAGCTCCCAGATCTCTGATGTATGACTGGATGCTTTGTACTCTGAGCAGATTTGCAAGGAATGTATTCAATCAATAATGCACTATAATTTATTACAGACACTCACATCGTTTAACCCTTCTCCATCCTACGAAAATCTCTGCCTCTTCCTTTAGCTTAGAGGAAATAATTTCCTGACAATCTACCAACACATACTTAAAATTCTGACAACCCTTTGAGATCTTAATAATGCTCAGAGGAAAAGGTTATAATTCTAAACCTATACTCTAGAATTCAATATGTAACATTATGATGACCCTTTTCATTGGAGTGTTAGTGTAGGTTAAACCAATAATTCAATTATAGCATGACAATCCTCTGAGATCGCTGCATTCCTCCAATACTGGCTTCTTGTTCTTCCCAGATTTTCATCACTCCACCATTGGGAACTGTGCCCTCAGTTGCCTGGCTCCCAAGCTCCAGAATTCCCTCCCTAAACCTCATTGTCCCTCTACCATTCTCCTCTTTTATGATGCTCCTTGAAACCTACCTCTTTGATCAAGCTTTTGGTGATCTGTCCTAATGTTTTCTTGTGTGTCTCAGTGCCAGGTTCTGACTGATAATGCTCCAGTGAAGCACCTTGTAATGCTTTATTATATTAAAAGGGCTATATAAATCCAAGTTGTTGTTCTTGTTAGGAGTGAGGCTCAATGGATGTCCTCATTACTGCCTAAATCCTTATCTCATTGAAACTTACATAATTCTTACAGGGTGTGACAGGGTGGATGTAGATAGGATATTGCCCCTGGCTGGTGAATGTACAACCAGGGCACATAATCTCAGAATAAAGGGTAGACCATTTAAGACTGAGATGAGGAGGAATTTCTTTTCTCAGAGAGTGGTGAATCTGTGGAATTCTCTACCCCAGAGGGCTGTGAAAGCTCAGTCATTGAGCTTGTTCAAGACAGAAATCGATAGCTATCTGGAGACTAATGGCACCAAGGGATATGGGGATAGCATGGGACAGTGGTAGAGGTGGGTGATCAGCCATGATGTAATTGAATGGTGGAGCTGGCTCGACAGGCTGAATGGCCTACCCATGTTCCTATGTTCCTAAGATTGAAGATAAATTTGGCAATTTCTAATTAAGACTGATTTTTAGAAAACTGCCTGTTCCTCTCTGGATCCTGGGTTTCAATCTATCCCAGATTCAGGTGATGAAAGTCCTGTTGGCTGGAAGGGTACTACGTTAGATGAGTTTTGTCAGCCTGACTGAGTTCCTACTGGGCATAAAGCTACCCAAAACTACTCCAATCATGGAAAATTCCCAACTTGACTTGGAGCTACCCCAGAATGGATGGGATGGGAAACAGAAAATGGAGCAGGTTGTGATCTTTTGAGATTTAGTTGCATCATGCTTCTGAGGAAGTGTACTTTACATCTACCTCTGCCGTTAGACACATCTGGGAGCTATTAGATACTAATATTGGATGCCCATAAATGTGAGAAAGTTTGATCTCCCAGCTGTGACAGCTCCCAGCTTTGGGGCAGGAGTTGGCTATTTAACCCCTCGAGCCTTTTTATAAAAATTCATTTGTGGGAATCGCTGGCTCGGTCAGCATGTATTGCCCATCCCTAATTGCCCTTGAACTAAGTGACTTTCTAGGCCATTTCAGAGTCAACTACATGGCTCTGGAGTCACATATAGGCCAGACCAGGTAAGGACAGCAGATTTCCTTCCCTAAAGTGAACCAGATGGGTTTTTATAGCAATCGACAATGGTTTCATGGCCATCATTAGCCTAGCTTTTTAATTTCTGATTTATTAATTGAATTCATGTTTCACCACCTGCTGTAGTGGGTTTTGAACCCATGTCCCCAGAGAATTAGCCTGGGCTCTGGATTATTAGTCTGATTAGAGATACAGCACTGAAACAGGCCCTTCGGCCCACCGAGTCTGTGCCAAACATCAACCACCCATTTATACTAATCCTACACTAATCCCATAATCCCACCAAACATCCCCACCTGTCCCTATATTTCCCTACCACCTACCTATACTAGTGACAATTTATAATAGCCAATTTACCTATCAACCTGCAAGTCTTTTGGCTTGTGGGAGGAAACCGGAGCACCCGGAGAAAACCCACGCAGACACAGGGAGAACTTGCAAACTCCACACAGGCAGTACCCGGAATCGAACCCGGGTCCCTGGAGCTGTGAGGCTGCGGTGCTAACCACTGCGCCACTGTGCCGCCATGGTGCATTACCACTTTGCCACCACCTCCCCTGACTGACTACAGTTGACCATTCCAATTACATAATTGTGTTCACAAAAGCAAAATACTGCACATGCTGGAAATACGAAATAAAAACAGGAAATGCTGGAAACACTCAGCAGGTCTGGCAGCATTTGTGGAGAGAGAAACAGAGTTAACATTTCAGATTGATGACCGTTCATCAGAAGTGGAAGATGTCAATGGTTAAGAAAAGAACCACATGGGACGTTGAGGAGAACATTTGTACAGAGCGAGTTGCTGTGATCCGAAACGTGCTGCCTGAGATGGCGGTGGAAGCAGATTCAATAGTAACTTTAAAAAAGGAATTGGATCTTTTCTTAAAAAGGAAGCATTTTCAGGACAATGGGGAAAGGGCAGGGACAGTGGGACTAACTGATAGCTCATTCAGAGAGCTGGCAGGGCACTGATGGGCTGAATGGTCCCTTCTGTGTTGCTTGATTTCATGTTTCTAAGACTCTTCTGGTCCATTGGATGTTTTTGGAAGCTAACTCGCTTTCCTTCTTCTGGGACCAAGGGAAAGGAAGCCCAGAAGAATTGCAGGAATGAACCAGGTTTCTTTTGCTCAACGCCTCAGAAAGTCGATTCCCTATAATGCACAGCCACCACAACCTTGTTGTGTTTGTAACGAAACCATTAATGGGGTGGATGGGAAAGTAATTCTTTTTGGGCAAGGTCTACTCCCTTGGGTGTACAAGTCAGGATAGAGATGGTGGAGACATGTATTGCAGGGTCAGAGTCCCGGATTTGTGAAGGGCGAGAGCAAGGCCCAACCTTCAATAGACACTGCCAGATGTTCCTCTTTCATTTTCCTACCGCTTCACTGATTGCACCAAACCCCAAACCCTGGGGTTTTCCTCAAAGAAGATGGCATTGGACATTCCTCTCGAATTGTACTCAGATGGCAGGGACTGAGGGGAAAGGTAGCAATGCATGAGCAATCTGAAAAGCTATACTCAGTGGGCGGAATTTTATGCTCTCCCCCCCCGACGGGTTTGTAGGCGGTGAGAGCATAAAATCGGGTGGGGGTGGTGGCAGGGGGATTTCCCGCCACCATCCCATCACCGCCAAAATTTAGTCCAGAGCTGGAAAGCCTGTGAATGGCCTTCCCGTCCTGCCAACAATTGAGGCCTTTAACTGGGCAACCAATCCCCAATTCAGGGCCTCATCCTGCCCCGCCACAATTAGCCGTGTGGCATGTGGCCCAGGCCATGGGAAGCATGGCACGAAAATCTGTAGGGACTGCTTCCTGGCTGTGGGGAGTTGGGGGTCCATCGTTAAAAGGCACTTAGTGACTAAATAAGGGACCTGGCATCGGGAAGGGGGGCCCGCTGAGAGCCACCCCCTGCCCTTGCTAGTGACCCTCACCTAACTGCCCCACCCATGACCCCCCACCCCGAGAGACCCCTTCCTCCATGTGACCCCTTCATGTGACCTGGATCCAGCGTGGTCCTGGGCCTTCAGTAATTTCTCCACTGGCAGCAGTCACCGCCTCTGAGGTGGCTGCTCAGTGGAAGAGCTGCTGGCCTCTGATTGGTGGTCGTCGGCTCTTCAAGGGCAAGACTTCCCCAGCGACGAGGTCCTTGACCCTGTGAAAGGCCTGCCGCTGTCCACTTAAGTGTCTGATTGACACCAGATTTCACAGGCTTTGCAGAGAAGAGGTGATGTGGGGTTCACGGTGTCACTTTTTCCACACCCCTATTGCCAACATAAAATCCCGGCCATTATATAAGATTTACAATAACACTTTTCACTGGACTTTTAATCTAACTGAAACTAACAAGGGAATTGCCATGGTTCATCTTTTCCTCAAAGGCTCCCCTGTGATTTTGGTGCTTGGGCACCAGTTCACTGCTGGTGTCTAACAGAAGCCCCATGCCATTGCCTCTCCAGCCTGCAAAATGAAGTTGACTTTCGCAGACACTTCCAACTACAAGGGGTGAGCTTGCAGTTGGGAGCATGCAACCAGGTCATGATAATATCTTGGCTGATCACTTTCAGGAGTACTGAGGCCTGCACAGTTGACATGCTTACATGGAGCTGTGCCTGTACATCAACAATGACAAGAACATAAGAGCTAGAATAGGCCATTCAGCCCCCTCAAGTCTGTTTCACCATCGAATAAGTTCCTGGCTGAAACCGACCTCAACCCCACTTCCCATCCAATCCCCGTATTCCTTATGCCATTAACACTCTCTTTGCCCTTTACTTCAGTTATTTTTTCCCTTTTCCTTTTGTTCCATGACATCTTTGTCATTTAATCTCTCCTTCCTCTGTCCTATCACAGACCTTCCCTTTTGGTCTTCTTCCCCCTCCCACACTTTCACTTGCTCAAAGCCTATTACATTTCTCACCTTTGCCAGTTCTGATGAAGGGTCACAGACCTGAAACATTAACTCTGCTTCTCTCTCCCCAGATGCTGCTGGACCTGCTGAGCATTTCCAGCACTCTCTGTTTTTACCTCATGTCCATTGATTCCCCCAGAGTCCAAATCTATTGGTATCAAACTTAAAAAAAACCCAACAACTGAGCAAACACTGAGGTAGAGAATTTCAAAGATTCATAACCTTCTGAGTGAAGAAATTTCTCCTCACCTCAGTCCAAAATAGCCATTCCCATGTTCTTAAGACTATGACCCCCAGTTCTACCCTGTCACGCATGGCAACAGCAGCAATAACTTGCCTTTAATGTAGTAAAACATTCAAAGGCGCTTCTCAGGAGTGCAACCAGACACAAAAATAACATCGAGCCATGTAAGGAGACATTAGAACAGGTGACCAAAGGTTCTAGCGAAGAGTAAATTTTAAGGAGCATCTTGTAAATGGTACACAGTGCTGCCACAGTGCACTGGTGATGGAGGGACTGAACGTTTAAAGTGGTGGATGGGGTGCCAATCAAATATGGATGGTGCCGAGCTTTTTGAATGTTGTTGGAGCTGCACGCATCCAGGCAAATGGAGAGTATTCCATCACACTGCTGATTTGTGCCTTGGAGATGGAGGACAGGCATTGGGGAGTCAGGAGGTGAGTTACTCGGTGCAGAATTCCCAACCTCACATCTGCTCTTCTAGCCACTGCATTTATGTGGCTGCAGTTACATTTCTGGTCAATGGTAACGGCCAGCATATTGATCTTGGGGGATCCAGCGATAGTAATGCTGTTGAAGGTCAAGGGAGATGGTTAGATTCTCTTTTGTTGGAGATGGTCATTGCCTGGCATGTGTAATCGTGGCTTTTAAAGGGGAATTGGATAATTATTGAAAGAAAAAGTGAGGTGAGAGTGACTGTTCTTAACATCAAGGCAGCATTTGACTGAGTATGGCATCAAGGAGCCCCAGCAAAACTGGAGTCAGTTTTGCAGCGGTGACAGGGAGAGCGAGGTGGCACCTGTAGTGTCTCCCACCCGCCCTCCTCCTCTAACCAAAAAAAAAGGACTCGGTGGTGTGTAGATAAGGTCAGGCTTTTTCTATTCCTTTTTTTTACCTCGTGTGATTGGTAAAAACTTTTTGTTCCTTTTTCATTTATCTAAGTTAAGACTAAGTTAAGCTGAAGATTAAAAATGGCAGGAGATCTCAGACCCATGTTATGCTCCTCTTGCTCAATGTGGGAGCTCAGGGACACGGCTGATGTCCCTGACTCCTTCACGTGCTGGAAGTGTGTCCAGCTGCAGCTCTTGTTAGACCACATGACGGCTCTGGAGCTGCGGATGGACTCACTTTGGAGCATCCGCGATGCTGAGGATGTCGTGGATAGCACGTTTAGCGAATTGGTCACACCGCAGATTAGGATTGCTGAGGGAGAAAGGAAATGGGTGACCAAAAGGCAGAGAAAGAGCAGGAAAGCAGAGCAGGTGTCCCCTGCGGTCATCTCCCTCCAAAACAGGTATACCGTTTTGGATACTGTTGAGGGAGATGGCTCACCAGGGGAAGGCAGCAGTAGCCAGGTTCATGGCACCGTGACTGGCTCTGCTGTTCAGAAGGGCGGGAAAAAGAGTGGAAGGGCTATAGTCAAAGGGGATTCGATTGTAAGGGGAGTAGATAGGCGGTTCTGTGGTCGAAAACGAGACTCCCAAATGGTATGTTGCCTCCCAGGTGCACGGGTCAGGGATGTCTCAGATCGGCTGCAGAACATGCTGAAAGGGGAGGGTGAACAGCCAGTTGTCGTTGTGCACATAGGCACCAATGATATAGGTAAAAAATGGGATGAGGTCCTACAAGCAAAATTTAGGGAGTTAGGAGCCAAGTTAAAAAGTAGGACCTCAGAGGTAGTAATCTCAGGATTGCTACCAGTGCCACGTGATAGTCAGAGTAGAAATGAAAGAATAGTCAGGATGAATGTGTGGCTTGAGAGATGGTGCAGGAAGGAGGGGTTCAGATTTTTGGGACATTGGGACCGGTTCTGGGGGAGGTGGGACTATTACAAATTGGACGGTCTACACCTGGGCCGGACTGGAACCAATGTCCTTGGGGGTGCTTTTGCTAACGCTGTTGGGGAGGGTTTAAACTAATGTGGCAGGGGGTTGGGAACCAAATGAGGAGGTCAGTGGACAGTAAGGAGGTAGTAACTAAAGCCTGTAAGGAACTAGATAATGAAGTCAGCGTGACTAAGGGAAAGAGTAGGCAGCGAGCAGATGATGAACGCAAAGGGACTGGTGGTCTGAGGTGCATTTGTTTTAATGCAAGAAGTGCAGTAGGTAAGGCAGATGAACTTAGGGCTTGGATTAGTACCTGGGAGTATGATGTTATTGCTATTACTGAGACTTGGTTGAGGGAAGGGTACGATTGGCAACTAAATATCCCAGGATATCGATGCTTCAGGTGGGTTAGAGAGGGAGGGAAAAGGGGTGGAGGAGTTGCATTACTGGTCAAAGAGGATATCACAGCTGTGCTGAAGGAGGGCACTATGGAGGACTCGAGCAGTGAGGCAATATGGGCAGAACTCAGAAATAGGAAGGGTGCGGTAACAATGTTGGGGCTGTACTACAGGCCTCCCAACAGCGAGCGTGAGATAGAGGTACAAATACGTAAACAGATTATGGAAAGATGTAGGAGCAACAGGGTGGTGGTGATAGGAGATTTTAATTTTCCCAACATTGACTGGGATTCACTTAGTGTTAGAGGTCCAGATGGAGCAGAATTTGTAAGGAGCATCCAGGAAGGTTTTCTAGAGCAGTATGTAAATAGTCCAACTCGGGAAGGGGCCATACTGGACCTGGTGTTGGGGAATGAGCCCGGCCAGGTGGTTGAAGTTTCAGTAGGGGACTACTTTGGGAATAGTGATCACAATACCGTAAGTTTTAGAATACTCATGGACAAAGACGAGAGTGGTCCTAAAGGAAGAGTGCTAAATTGGGGGAAGGCCAACTATACCAAAATTCGGCAGGAGCTGGGGAATGTAGATTGGGAGCAGCTGTTTGAAGATAAATCCACATGTGATATGTGGGAGGCTTTTAAAGAGAGGTTGATTAGCGTGCAGGAGAGACATGTTCCTGTGAAAATGAGGGATAGAAATGGCAAGATTAGGGAACCATGGATGACAGGTGAAATTGTGAAACTAGCTAAGAGGAAAAAGGAAGCATACATAAGGTCCAGGCGGCTGAAGAAAGACGAAGCTTTGGAAGAATATCGGAATGTAGGACCAATCTGAAACGAGGAATTCTGAGGGCTAAAAGGGGTCATGAAATATCTTTCGCAAACAGGGTTAAGGAAAATCCCAAAGCCTTTTATTCATATATAAGGAGCAAGAGGGTAACGAGAGAAAGGATTGGCCCACTCAAGGACAAAGGAGGAAAATTATGCGCGGAGTCAGAGAAAATGGGTGAGATTCTAAACGAGTACTTTGCATCGGTATTCACCGAGGAGAGGGACATGACGGATGTTGAGGTTAGGGATAGATGTTTGATTACTCTCGGTCAAGTCGGCATAAGGAGGGAGGAAGTGTTGGGTATTCTAAAAGGCATTAAGGTGGACAAGTCCCCAGGTCCGGATGGGATCTATCCCAGGTTACTGTGGGAAGTGAGAGAGGAAATAGCTGGGGCATTAACAGATATCTTTGCAGCATCCTTAAACACGGGTGAGGTCCCGGAGGACTGGGGAATTGTTAATGTTGTCCCCTTGTTTAAGAAGGGTAGCAGGGATAATCCAGGTAATTATAGACCGGTGAGCCTGACGTCAGTGGTAGGGAAGCTGCTGGAGAAGATACTGAGGGATAGGATCTATTCCCATTTGGAAGAAAATGGGTTTATCAGTGATAGACAACATGGTTTTGTGCAGGGAAGGTCATGTCTTACCAACTTAATAGAATTCTTTGAGGAAGTGACAAAGTTGATTGATGAGGAAAAGGCTGCAGATGTCATTTACATGGACTTCAGTAAGGCGTTTGATAAGGTTCCCCATGGTAGGTTGATGGAGAAAGTGAAGGCGCATGGGGTCCAAGGTGTACTAGCTAGATAGATAAAGAACTGGCTGGGCAACAGGAGACAGAGAGTAGCAGTGGAAGGGAGTTTCTCAAAATGGAGACGTGTGGCCAGTGGTGTTCCACAGGGATCCGTGCTGGGACCACTGTTGTTTGTGATATACATAAATGATTTGGAGGAAAGTATAGGTGGTCTGATTAGCAAGTTTGCAGACGACACTAAGATTGGTGGAGTAGCAGATAGTGAAGGGGACTGTCAGAGAATACAGCAGAATATAGATAGATTGGAGAGTTGGGCAGAGAAATGGCAGATGGAGTTCAATCCGGGCAAATGCGAGGTGATGCATTTTGGAAGATCCAATTCAAGAGTGAACTATACAATAAATGGAAAAGTCCTGGGGAAAATTGATGTCCAGAGAGATTTGGGTGTTCAGGTCCATTGTTCCCTGAAGGTGGCAACGCAGGTCAATAGAGTGGTCAAGAAGGCATACGGCATGCTTTCCTTCATCGGACGGGGTATTGAGTACAAGAGTTGGCAGGTCATGTTACAGTTGTATAAGACTTTGGTTCGGCCACATTTGGAATACTGCGTGCAGTTCTGGTCGCCACATTACCAAAAGGATGTAGATGCTTTGGAGAGGGTGCAGAGGAGGTTCACCAGGATGTTGCCTGGTATGGAGGGCGCTAGCTATGAAGAGAGGTTGAGTAGATTAGGATTATTTTCATTGGAAAGACGGAGGTTGAGGGGGAACCTGATTGAGGTGTACAAAATCATGAGAGGTATAGACAGGGTGGATAGCAAGAAGCTTTTTCCCAGAGTGGGGGATTCAATTACTAGGGGTCACGAGTTCAAAGTGAGAGGGGAAAAGTTTAGGGGGGATATGCGTGGAAAGTTCTTTACGCAGAGGGTGGTGGGTGCCTGGAACGTGTTGCCAGCGGAGGTGGTAGACGCGGGCACAATAGCGTCTTTTAAGATGTATCTAGACAGATACATGAATGGGCAGGAAGCAAAGAGATACAGACCCTTAGATAATAGGCGACAGGTTTAGATAGAGGATCTGGATCGGCGCAGGCTTGGAGGGCCAAAGGGCTTGTTCCTGTGCTGTAATTATCTTTGTTCTTTGTTCTTTGAATCAGAGGAAAGCTGTCTGCTGGTTGGAGTCATACCTAGCACAAAGGAAGATGGATGTGGTTGTTGGAGGTTAATCATCTCAGTCCTAGGAGATTATTGCAGGGGTTCCTAGGCCCAACTATCATCAACTGCTTCACCAATGACCTTCCTTCCATCATAAGGTCAGATGTGGGGATGTTTGCTGATGATGTATAATGTTCAGCACCATTCGTGACTCCTCAGATACTGAAGCAGCTCATGTCCAGATGCAGCAAGACCTGAACAGCACCCAGGCTTGGGCTGATAAGTGGCAAGTAACAGTTGCACCACACAAATGCCAGGCAATGACCATCTTAAACAAGAAAGAATCTAACCATCCCCCCTTGATGTTCAATGGCATTACCATCGATGATTCCTCCACTATCAACATCCTGGGGGTTACCATTGACCAGAAACTGAACTGGAGCAGCCACATAAATACTTTACTTTTTTTACTTTAGAGATACAGCACTGAAACAGGCCCTTCGGCCCACCGAGTCTGTGCCGACCATCAACCACCCATTTATACTAATCCTACACTTATCCCATATTCCTACCACATCCCCACCTGTCCCTATATTTCCCTATCACCTACCTATACTAGGGGCAATTTATAATGGCCAATTTACCTGTCAACCTGCAAGTCTTTGGCATGTGGGAGGAAACCGGAGCACCCGGAGGAAACCCACGCAGACACAGGGAGAACTTGCAAACTCCACACAGGCAGTACCCAGAATTGAACCCAGGTCGCTGGAGCTGTGAGGCTGCGGTGCTAACCACTGCGCCACTGTGCCGCCCCAACTGTGGCTATAAGAGCAGGTCAGAGGCTGAGAATTCTGTGGCAAGTAAATCACCTCTTGTTTCCCCAAAGCCTGTCCACCATATACAAGGCATAAGTCAGGAAATTGATGGCGTACTCTCTGCTTGCCTGCATGAGTGCAGCTCCAACAACACTCAAGGAGCTCCATACCATCCAGGACAAAGCAGCCCGCTTGATTGGCACCCCATCTACAAACATTCACTCCCTTCACCACTGGCACACAATGGCAGCAGTATATGCCATCTACAAGGTGCACTGTAGCAACTCACCAAGGCTCCTTTGACAGCATCTTCCAAACCCGCAACCTCTTCCACCTAGAAGGACAAGGGCAGCAGATGCCTGGGAACACCACCACCTGCAAGTTCTCCTCCAAGTCACACACTATCCTGACTTGGAACTATATCACCGTTCCTTCACTGTCACTGGGTCAAAATCCTGGAACACCCTTCCTAACAGCACTGTTAGTGTACCTACACCCCAAGGGCTGCAGCGGATCAAGAAGGCAGCTCACCACTATCTTCTCAAGGGCAATTAGGGATGGGCAATAAATGCTGGCCTGGCCAGCGATGCCCACATCCCATGAATGAATAAATAAAAAAAATTTAAAAACTGCGGGGCAATGGGGATAAGGGAGAAGACTGGAACTAGCTGAGTAGCTGTTACAGAGAGACTGCACGGATATGACAGGCTGAATGGCCTTCTTCTATGCTGGAACCATTCTGTGCCCTCAAAGGAGCAGTAGTCTCGGGAGGGTATTGCAGAGCTTAGGGCTCAGGCACCTAGGAACCGGAGTCAGCTAATCAGCATCGCATTCCGCCATTTCACCAGATCATGGCTGATCTGTATTTTAACTTTATTTACCTGCCTTGATTCTTTAATGTATTGTTGAAGGCACAGGATGGCCAGGACACTCAGCATCAAAACTCTCATATTTTCAAAGATTTAGTGGGTTAAATTGGGATTATGGATGTAGAAAGACTTGCATTTATATAGCGCTTTTCATAATCTCAGGATGTCCCAAAGTGCTTTACTGCCAATGAAGTACTTTTGAGGTGCTGTGACTGTTGTAACGCAGGAAAGGCAGCCATCGATCTGCACACAGCAAGCTCCCACAAACAGCAATGTGACAATGACCTGCTTTATGGTGATATTGAGTGAAGGATAAATATTGGCCAGGTCATTAGGGAGGACTCCCCTATTCTTCTTCTGAATAATGGTGTGGGATCTTTGTCATGCAGCCGAGAGAGGGCCTCAGTTTAATGTCTCATCCAAAAGACAACACCTCTGACAGTGCAAGGTTCCCCTAGCACTGCACTTGGGAATGTTTACTCAGGTTGCTGAGGTGGGACTTAAACCCACCACCTTCTTGACTCAGTGCTAAATGAGCTACCCACTGAGATATTACCAAACAGCACAGCTCCTTGATGGTGGAACAGACAGACCCCTTTATCTATCCTGAGAAAGCAGATGCTATTCAGCACTCTCTGCAATCAAATTGTTTTTTAAACAAGAAATCATTGCAGGAAAAGGTGACCTTTAAACAGCCCTTCACACTATCTGGAGCTTAGGAGAGACAGCAAAAGTTGCAAGGTCAGTAGGGCATTTTGTAAGTGAGCCTCAAATTGGTCTTTGGATTATTTTGAACTTTGCAGCTCTCAGAGGGGCCATAACTGGAAGAATTAAATGCACTCCAGCTTTTTTCCAAAATAGTCTTACTTTGCTCTGACACCTCTTATCAAAGAATTGCAGAATCAGAGATTAATACATCTCTGAAGGAGGCCATTCATTCCATCGAGTCTGTGCTGGCTCTTCCAAAGAGCAATCCTCACTCCTTTGTTCTTTCCTCAATTTCCTGCATTTTTTTTCTCTTTCAAGTATTTATCCAATTCCCCTTTGAAGGCTACTGTTGAATCTGTTTCCACCAGCAGTGCATTCCAAATCCTAATTACTCGCTGTGTAAAGAGGTTTTTCCTCATGTCGTCTTGGGTTCTTTTGCCAATCACCTTAAATATTCAAAGGTCACTTTTATTACCAGTGTTAGCTTACCAGGGTAGCCCTGAAATGATCCTTTGGATTGTAAACGTACAACATACGCAGCTTTGAGACTTGTACCTTCAGAGAGTGTCGTAGGAACAAAGAGGTGACCATTCAGCTCCTTGAGGCTGCTTTCCCATTGTGGAAGCTCCAACTACATAATCCCAATTTCATACCCGCTCTCCAGATTCCCAATACCTCGAACTTCCAAATAAACACCATCCTTCTCATTGCTGTTGGTGGGATCTTGCTGTGTGAAAATTGGTCTTCGCATTTCGTATATTGAAACAGTGACTCCAATTCTAAAGTACTTCATTGGCTAGGAGATACCTTGGGACATTTTGTGGCCATGGAAGGCCCTAATAAGTGCAAGTTCTTTCTTTCTGGAATTGACTCACAACCACTTAAAACTACCCTGTGATCTTGGGGTGAAAACTGCAATATGTCCTTGAGATTTGAACTGAGCATTGGTATCTTTCAGGTGTGTATTTCTTCAATCTCTCCAAATTTCCGATGTAACGAAACCTAATATGAATCATTAAACAGCTGCACTGACTGAGTAGTTTGGAGGAGACGGTACTCCACATCATGGGGCTGGCTGTGACTGAGGCCGTTACATCCTGCATTGCTGATAACATTGAGGATGACAGTATGTTCCTGCCTTATACCCATTCTCAAATCGCATTTCACACTCATCTTGCTCTCTGGCCTGAAGTATAAACTGCCAATAGTGTGACCGTGGACCTCTTGCTTTCCACTCCCCCATGCACCCCACTACTCTCATAACAACCCTTCCTTCTGCATTTCTGCTCTCAGATACCTAAGATTTGCCACTTGACCATCCAGTGCTGTCTCACCATAAAGGGTGACAGCTACAGCTGACCTCTGATGAAGAAGCACTGTCACTTGATCTGACAAAGCCACCAGTTCAGATACTGGCACTGCACATACCTGAGTGGGTTTAGAGGCAGGATCTGCACATGGTGAGTCGCTGAGCACGAGTGGGCTGCAGCCAGGCCAGGGCAAAAAGAATAGTTTGTGTGCCAGCTCACTGCTGTCGAGTTCTGCACAACTCACAGACTCAAATGAGGACTTGGTTGGTGTGGCATACAGAAGAAAGGTGATCCTCATGCACAGCCAGATGCTTATCGCATTGGCAAGCCTGCCAGATAGCCTGTTGCCACTGTCAAGGAACATGGTGTAGTGCTCCTTCAACTTGGCAAGGGCATCAAGCAGGGCTTTCCAGCATGGAGGTGGTGGCCAACTCCTTGACAGCACTTGCCAACTCACTCCTGATGCAATGGGGTTTCCACCAAGTGGCGCTATGGAGTCCAGTTTCACGGCCTTTATTTTTCACAACTCACAGAAGGAACTGGTCCGCCCAAACAGCCTGCTTAGAGTCATAGAGCAAGACAGCACAGAAACAGGCCCTTCGGCCCATCATGTCTGTATCGGCCATCAAGCACCTAATTATTCTATTCCCATTTTCCAGCACTTGTATACTATAGCGTTTCAATTGCTCATCTTAATACTTCTTAAATGTTGTGAGGGTTCCTGCCTCTACCACCCCTTCAGGCAGTGTGTTCCAGATTCCAACCACCGTCTGGGTGAAAATGTTTTTCCTCAAATCCCCTCTGAACCGCCTACCCCTTACCTTAAATCTATGCCCCTTAGTTATTGACCCCTCTGCTAAGGGAAAAAGTATCTTCCTATCTAATCAATTAATGCCCCTCATAATTTTGTATACCTCAATCATGTCTCCCCTTAGCCTTCTCTGCTCTAAGGAAAACAACCCCAGCCTTTTCAGTCTCTCTTTATAGCTGAAATGCTCCAGCCCAGGCCACATCCTGGTGAATCTCCTCTGCACCCTCTCCAGTGCAATCACATCCTTCCTATAGTGCGGTGCCCAGAACTGTACACAGTATTCCAGCTGTGGCCTAACTAGTGTTTTATACAGCTCCATCATAACCTCCCTGCTGTTATATTCTATGCCTTGGCTAATCAAGGCAAGTATCCCATTTGCCTTCCTAAACACCTTATCTATCTGTGCAGCTGCCTTCAGTGATCTATGGAAAAGTACACCAAGGTCCCTCTGATCCTCTGTACTTCCTAGGGTCCTACCATCCATTGTATATTCCCTCGCCTTGTTAGTCCTCCCAAAATGCATCACCTCACACTTCTCAGGGTTAAATTTCATTTGCCACTGCTCTGCCCATCTTACCAGCCCATCTATATCATCCTGTAATCTAAGGCTTTCCTCCTCATTATTTACGACACCACCAATTTTCATGTCATCTGCAAACTTACTGATCATACCTCCTATATTCACGTCTAAATCATTAATGTATACTACAAACAGTATGGGTCGCAGCACCGATCCCTGTGGTACATCACTCGTCACAGGCTTCCACTTGCAAAAACAACCCTCGACCATCACCCACTGCCTCCTGCCACTAAGCCAATTTTGGATCCAATTTGCCAAATTTCCCTGGATCCCCTTCTTAACCAATCTCCCATGCGGGACCTTATCAAAAGCCTTACTGAAATCCATGTAGACTACATCAACTGCTTTACCCTCATCTACACATCTAGTCACCTCCTCAAAAAATTCAATCAAGTTAGGTAGACACGATCTCCCCCTCATAACGCCTTGCTGACTATCCCTGATTATTCCCTGCCTCTCCAAGTGGAGATTAATCCTGTCCCTCAGAATTTTTTCCAATAGTTTCCCTACTACTGATATTAGACTCACCGGCCTGTAATTACCTGGTTTATCCCTGCTACCCTTCTTGAATAATGGTACCACATTCGCTGTCCTCCAATCCTCTGGCACCTCCCCCGTGGCCAGAGATGATCTGAAAATTTGTGTCAGAGCCCCTGCTATCACCTCTCTTGCCTCACATAGCAGCCTGAGAGACATCTCATCTGGGCCTGGGGATTTATCCACTTTTAAGCCTGCTAAAACATCTAATATTTCCTCCCTTTCAATGTTAATATGTTCAAGTATATTGCAATCCCCCTCCCTGATCTCTACACCTACATCGTCGTTCTCCACAGTGAAAACAGATGAGAAGTAATCATTTAAAACCGCACCTATGTCTTCCGGTTCCACACACAGATTGCAACTTTGGTCCCTAATGGGCCCTACTCTTTCCCTGGTTATCCTCTTGCCCTTCATATACTTATAAAAAGCCTTAGGATTTTCCTATATCTTGCCCGCCAGTGTTTTTTCATGTCCCCTCTTCGCTCTCCTAATTATTTTTTTAAGTGCCACCCTACACTTTCAATACTCCTCTAATGCCTCCGCTGTCTTCAGCACTCCGAATCTGCCATAAGCCTCCTTTTTTCTCCTGATCCAATACTCTGTATCCCTTGACATCCAGGGTTCCCTGGACTTGATGGTCCTACCCTTCACCTTAATGGGAACATGTTGGCCCTGAACCCTCACTATTTCCTCTTTGAATGACTCCCACTGGCCTGATGTAGACTTTTCTACAAGTAGCTGCTACCAGTCCACTTTGGCCAGATCCTGTTTCATCAAATTGAAATCGGCCTCCCCCCAATTCAGATTAGAGAGATTAGAGATACAGCACTGAAACAGGCCCTTCGGCCCACCGAGTCTGTGCCGAACATCAACCACCCATTTATACTAATCCTACACTAATCCCATGTTTCTACCAAACATCCCCACCTGTCCCTATATTTCCCTACCACCTACCTATACTAGTGACAATTTATAATGGCCAATTTACCTATCAACCTGCAAGTCTTTTGGCTTGTGGGAGGAAACCGGAGCACCCGAAGAAAACCCACGCAGACACAGGGAGAACTTGCAAACTCCACACAGGCAGTACCCAGAATCGAACCCGGGTCCCTGAAGCTGTGAGGCTGCGGTGCTAACCACTGCGCCACTGTGCCGCCCTAAATTCAGTACCTTTATTTCTGGCCTGTCTTTGTCCTTTTCCATAACTACCTTAAATCTTACAGAGTTATGGTCACCATCCCCGAAATGCTCCCCCACTGACACTTCTATCACTTGACCGGCTTCATTCCCTCGGATTAGGTCCAGTACTGCCCCTTCTCTTGTAGGACTTTCTATGTACTGGCTCAAAAAGCTCTCCTGTATGCATTTTAAGAATTCATCCTCCTTTAAGCCTTTTGCACTAAGACTATCCCAGTTGATATTAGGTAAGTTGAAATCCCCTACTATTATTACCCTATTATTTTCACACCTCTCTGAGATTTGCCTACATATCTGCTCCTCTATCTCTCCCTGACTGTTTGTAGGCCTGTAGTACACTCCCAGCCAAGTGATTGCCCCCTTTTTGTTCTTACGTTCTACCCAAATGGCCTCATTTGAGGAACCTTCGAAGATATCATCCCTCCTTACTGCAGTAATTGACTCCTTGATCAACAGGACAATGCCACCTCCTCTTTTACCCCCTGCCCTATCACACCTGAAGTTTCTATACCCTGGAATATTGAGTTGCCAGTCCTGCCCCTCCCTCAGCCATGTCTCTGTGATAGCAATAATATCATAATTCCATGTGCTAATCAATGCCCTCAACTCATCTGCCTTATTAGTAAGACTCCTTGCATTGAAGTAAATACATTCCAGCTTTGCATTTTTCATTTGTGCCTTAACAGGTCTACATTTGCTCTGCCTTCCAGACTATCCAGAATCAGCAACTCCCCAAAGTAATGGGCGTGAGGACAACATAATGAATTGCTTACTATTTATCAATGAACGTTGTCTCCACAGAGCAAGTCAGAAATAATAGTGAATTATGACAAACCTGATTGGCACCAGTCTCCACACCTCAATAAACTGGTCTCATTCGAATCGACTTCCTATCTGTCCAAACTTAGCCAAGACTGGTGAATCAGCTCGCACTGAGGGAATCTATGTATGAGACCAGTAGCACTGCCCTGTTAGACCTATATCATCTGTATCTGTGCTGCATTATGGCTACATCAGTCACACACTGCATTTCCAAAACTCCCATGAAATGGCAGCTAGAATCTGTAAACACTTCGGTGTGAATGGAAACACTACCTGATGGATGTTGTGAAGAATATACAAAGGCCGGTAGAGACAAAAGGTGGTGATTTAACGGAGAGGATTATGTTGAGGTTCAAAACCAAGTGAGAGAAGCTCCTGTGATTTATGATGTCTCTTGAACACGCTTGATTCAATTACCAGTGTGAATCTCGCAGTCAGCCATCTATTATCTAACATTCCTGTGCTCAACCAGCAAGAAAACAAACTGATTGGTGTTGCCATGGTACCAATCACTCACTGCATAGCAGTACAATGTGCACCCTCATTTTTAATATCCTTTTATTTATTTTATGCCTCCTTCAATGTATTTGAGATATACACAGTATAATGTCGGAACGAGGGAGCCTCCTCGGATGACTCTGCTGATTAAGGCAGCGTTGAGTCATCCAGATCAGCATGAAGGACCTGGTCTGATTGCTTCTCTTTGCCTGGATAACTGATCTAAGCTAGGGGAGCTATAGTTGACCTTAATGCCTTGCAAAGATATCAAAGTTAAGTACTTGCAGAGTTACATGAGGCTGGATTTTCAACACAGGGCCAGGAACCTGCTGCCTAGATGATTTCCAGGTCCCGATCCTGGACCTCAGCTGCATTGCTGATGCAACGCGAGCTTCATATAGTAATGCCCCAATGCCATGATGTGGCCTGCCACTGTTTTGCTGAGGAGAGCAGGCAGATCACCAGAGGATCAGGTGAGGCAACAGTTCCATCATGTAAAAAAAGTGTCCTGGGCCGGGCCCGGTGTGAAATCCCCGCGGGCCGAAAACATTCCTTCTTCAAACAACAAAGTTAGTCCCATGCCCGCTGCGAGTCTGAGATTTGTGCACTATCATGCGACAGACTTATCAGATTCGTCGGGTTCCTCTATGAATATTATGGGGCGAACACTCCCGCCCCTCCCCCCCCACCCAGCGAGCTCCTAAAGAAGTTTAATGGCCCTTTAATTGGAATCAAGCAGCTTCCTTGATCCATCTCCCCCCACCTCGCATTAAAAATTGCAGACTGTCCCAGAGACGACCTTTTATGACTGGGATTTTTAAATGCCGTCCGCACTGGCCCCTGACCTTCCCTTTCACAATCCAAACCCACAGAGTCTACAGAACAGAAACAGGCCATTTGGCCCAACTAGTCTGTGCAAACATTTATGCTGCACACAGCTTCCTCTCACGCCTCAATCTCACACTATTGGCATATCTGACTATTACTTTCTTCTTTGGCAAGGTCAGCATTTTGTTGTCCATTCCAACTTGCCTTTGACAACTGAGCGGTTTGTTAGGCCATTTCAGAGGGCGGTTAAGAGTCGACAACATTGCTGTGGGGCTGGAGTCACATGTAGGCCAGACCTGGTAAGGACAGCAGATTTCCTTCTCTAAAGGGCATTAGTGAACCAGGTGGGATTTTATGACAATCAATGATAGTTTTGTGGTCTTGTTACTGAGACTAGCTTTCAATTCCAGCACTTTTTTTTATTAATTAATTGAATTTAAATTCCGCCAGCTGCCATGATTTGAACCCAAATCCCCCAGCCATGAGCCTGGACCTTTGAATGACTAATTCAGTGTCATTATCACCATGCAACCACTTCCCCCTTCTGCCTATTGGCAGAGTCATCTGAGGAGACTCCCTCACTCTGTCATTATACTGTGAAAATGTGGTTTTTTAGTTTCCTCTTAAATGAATCTATGCTACTGATGGTAGCACATTTCACATTCTTACCACTCTTTGGGTAAAAATGTTCCACCTGAAATCCTTGTTGGATTTGTTAGTGACTATCATGGGGAGGTGGTGGTGTAGTGTAATGTCACTAGACTAGTTATCCAGAGCCCAGGGATGTGGGGATGTGGGTTTGAATCCCACCCCGGCAGATGGTGAAATTTAAATTCAATTCATAAAATCTGGAATTAAAACAAGCTAGTCTAATGATGACCATGAAACCATCGTCAATTGTTACAAAGACCCATCTCGTTCACTAGTGTCCTTTAAGGAAGGAAATCTTCCGTTCTTACCTGGTCTGGCCTACATGTGATTCCAGAGCCACAGCAATGTGGTTGACTCTTAACTGCCCTCTGAAATGGCTGAGCAAGACACTCAGTTAATGGGCAATAAATGCTGGATTAGACAGCGACTTCAAAAAGAGGAATAAAAAAATTCATATCTAAATTCCCTATCTAAGTGCTGATGAGAACGAGGCCATTTGCCCAACCTTCCATAGAAACCAACATTGTTCCTCACAGGATTGTTACAGCACAGAAGGAGGCCATTCAGCCCGTCGTGTCTGTGCTGGCTCTTCAAAAGAGCAATTCACTTAGTGCCATTCCTCTGCCTTCGCCCTGTACATGCTTTCTTTTCAGATAACAATCCAATTCCCTTTTGAATGCTTCGATTGAACCTATCTTCAACACACTCTCAGGCAGTGCATTCCATCCTAACCAGTTGCTGCGTGAAAAGGTTTTCCTCATATCACTTCTTTTGCCCATGACCTTGAATCTGTGCCCTTTTGCTCTCGATCCTTCCACCAATGAGAACAGTTTTTCTCTATCTACCCTGTCCAGACCCCTCATGATTTTGAAAACCACTATTAAATCTCCTCTCAACCTTCTCTTCTCCAAGGAAAACAGTCGTAACCTCTCCAATCTATCCACGGAACCGATGTTCATCATCCCTGGAACCATACTTGTGAAAGTTTTCTGTACCCTCTCTAATGCCTTCATATCTTTCCTAAAGTGTGGCACCCAAAACTGGACACAATATTGCAGTTGAGGCCGAATCAGGGTTCTGTGCAAATTTAACATAACTTCCTTGCTCTTGTACTCTATGCCCCTATTAATAAAGCCAAGGATACTGTATGCTTTATTAACCACTCTCTCAACCTGTTCTGCCAC
Organism: Heterodontus francisci; assembly: GCF_036365525.1. Lineage (NCBI taxonomy): Eukaryota > Metazoa > Chordata > Chondrichthyes > Heterodontiformes > Heterodontidae > Heterodontus > Heterodontus francisci. The sequence continues at coordinate 113,629,034 of NC_090382.1, forward strand.
CTTCAATGATTTATGCACATATACACCCAGGTTCCTCTGCTCCTGCACCCCTTTAGAATTGTACCCTTTATTTTATGTTGTTTCTCCATGTACTTCCTACCAAAATAAATCACTTCATATTTCTCGGCATTAATTTCATTTGCCGGCTGTGCGCCCATTCCATCAACTTGTCTATGTCCTTTTGAAGTTCTACACTACCCTCCTCACAGTTCACAATACTTCCAAGTTGCATATCATCTACAAATTTTGAAATTGTGCCCTGTACACCAAGGTCTAGGTCATTAATATATATCAGGAAAAGCAATGGTCTTAACATTGAACCTTGGGGACCTCCACTACAAACCTTCCTCCGGTATGAAAACATCTATTAACTACTACTCTCTGTTTCCTGTCACTCAGCCAATTTTGTATCCATATTGCCGTTGTCCCTTTTATTCCATGAGCTATAATTTTGCCCAGAAGTCTGTTGTGCGGCACTTTATCAAATGATTCTGGGCTAAGGAGAAATTGCATTGGAAATGTTTTCTGCTGCTCGGGACCCCTGTTATTTGCTTGTCTCTCCCTCTGCCTCAGCCCATCTGCTGTTGAAAATTTCAATTGCATCTTTATTACCTCCATGGCGATTCCAATGCTCTCCTTACTGGCCTCCATAAACTTGTGTTCATCCAAATCTTTGCTGCCTCCATTCTAATTCGCACCTGGTCCCATTGACCTATCACTCCTGTGCTCACTGATCTGCATTGGCTGCAGACTCAAAACTCCTCAGTTTTAAAATTCTAATCCTTGTTTTCAAATCCCTCAGTGGCCTCACCCCTTCCTATCTCTGTAATCTCCTCCAGCTCCACAACCCATCGAGAGCTCTGTGGTCCTCCAATTCTGACCTCACACATCCCAGATTTAAAATGCATGACCATTGGTGGCCATGCCCACAGCTGCCTCGGCCCTAAGCTCTGGAATTCCCTCCGTGAACCTCTCCACCTCTTTAGCTATTTCTCTTCCTTTAAGATGTTCTTTAAAACCTACCTCATTGAACAAGCTTTAGGTCATTTGTCCTTGGTCCTGGTATCAAATTTTGATAAATTTGTTTGATAATTCTCCTGTGAAGTATCTTGGGATGCTGACCAGCCCTTCTTAATAAATTATTCACTTATGAGCCTAAAAATGACTGTTCCCAATACTAGTAGATGAGCTTTTGAATCTCAGTCTCTATGAAATAAAGATCTTGCATTTATATAGTGCCTTTCACAACCTCCGAACATCCCACAATGCTTTGCAGCAATGAAACATTTTTAAAGTGCAGTCACCCATTGTAATGTTGGAAATGCAACAGCTAATTTGTGCACAGCAAGATCCCACAAACAGCACTATGATAATGACCAGATAATCTGTTTTGTTGATGAGGTATAAATATTGGCCAGGACAGTGGGGAAAACTCCCCTGCTTTATTTTCAAATAGTGCCTTGGGATCTTTTATGTGCACCCGAGAGGGTAGACAGGGCTTTGATTTGAAAGTCTTACCCAAAGGGCGACACCTCCAACAGTGCAACATTCCTTTTGGGACTGCACTAGAAGCGTCAGCCTAAATTTCGTGCTCAAGTGCTGGTGTGGGATTGCATTCAGTAAAGCAATAAGAATTATTTATTGAAAAACTTGCTTCAATAACAAATGCATAAGCAGTAAAAATCCACTTCTGTGTTCGAAGCATGTGCCAAGAGCACATTTCGTGATATTGCACATGCACACTCCCAGCCTGCAATATTCCAAGCAGTAATATTAAGGGATGGAAAAGCATGGGTTGAGAGGGCAGTATTTTGGAGGAGAATGATGGAGGTGAGGATAAGTGAAGGATGATGGAAGAGAAGGAGTGTGTAAGGTGATGGAGGAGGACAAGAGGAAACTCCAGGGAAAAAATAGATTGCAATGAAGAATGATGTTGAATGCTAGAAGTAGTCAAATTGCATATTAGGAAACAAGGATTTTTCATGTATTACTATCAAATGAGAGGAAAATTTTCACCTTGGAAGATTTAAACTCTGTGTCATCGCACAGGAGCAGAAAAAAAGCTTTTCAGTTCAAGACTCAGTGTAATAAAACATCAATTACTGCTTGAGGTATCCTGAGACCCAGCTCGCTAAACAGTGTTAAGAGTTAGGCAGGCAATCTTCCAGCACCTGTCTATTTAAGAGCTTCATATATTAAAGCTGTTGTGAAGTGTGTGTATATTTATTAAAGAATGATGGATGGTCCAAGCCATTTTTATTAAAGCAATAATGGCAAATGCTCTGAGGCATTATCTTGACGTAATAATGATTGAGAACCTATGCGTTACTGTCAGAACTAAGTGGCTGATTGTAATATTGTATTACAATAATCACAAATAATCCTCAAATTTCCATTCATTATTACTTTACTATGAAGCCTTACAGCAACACTGGTGTACAATGATTTCAAATGCATCTTCACTACTCAAAATCCATCAGGACACAGTTGCCTAAAGCCTTTAAGAACAACAGTTATATTTTATTGCCAAGAAAACGTAACAGCATACGCAACACAGGATGGGTGACTAATGCTTATAAATGAGCAACTGTTGTATGATATCCAATCACATACAATGGGATCTTGCTTATCCACATTTCCATCAGCCACAACCTCAATCATGCTCACCCTTAATTATCTCAGATGCTCCCACTGTTAATAAAACCCAGTGCCTTGCCCGACCACTCCCAGCATTTACCTGTCTTCATTCCACTTAAGGAGTGCTGCAGTGTTGGAGGTGCTGAATTTTGGATGAGATGCTAAACCAAGGACCCTCTCAGGTAGACATGACACTATTCAGGAGAAGAAGAGGAGAGATCACCCTGAGTGTTCTTGAAAACATTTATCCCTCAACCAAGATCACTAAAAAATAGCTAATCTGGTCATTATCACATTGATGGTTTTGGGATCATGCTGTGCACAAATTGGCTACTGCATTTCCTACGTTACACCAGTAACTGGACTTCCAAAGTACTTCACTGGCTGCAAAACACCTTGTGATGTCCTGAGTTTTTGAAAGATGCTGTATAAATTTAAGGCCTTTCCTTTTTAGTAAGTAATATTTCTGACTATCTGCTTTAATAGTTCCAGGGAGGATGGGAGGTCTAAGTTCTGACAACACTGGAACAGCCCTGTGTTTAAACAGTATCAGAGAGGTATCCCACAGTCTGACATAACTGGGATTGGGAGTGCAGAGGTTGTTAGGACTGGCCTGGCCAAGTACTAGGTCCCTGCAGTGGAGCATCAACCTTCATGTCATACTCAAGTCCCTGGAGTGGGACTTGAGCCCACAATCTTTTAACTTAGTGACAAGGGCACTACCCACTCAGCTGACTGTTGTTGACTTTCCTTGTTGAACCAGATGTGAAACCAAGGGTTCAATGATTGGACTGAATCTTAGCAGCCACCAAGTGGAGGCAGGGAGCCCATAAAATAGCTGGGGAGCCGTATCGGCACAGCTGGCTGATGCAGTCCTGCCGCTGGGGACGTTTCCCAGCAGCGAACAGGAGGCTGGCTGTGAGGTGGATCGGCTGCTCATTCCACAGAGCCGGGTTGCTGATTTACATAATTATGGGCTGCCGGCATTCTGCCGATGGTGAACCAGGTCTCCACTGCATGAGGAGGCTGTCAGCTTTAAGGAGGCAGCTTCCTTACGGTAGCCCAGTAGGACCATTCGAGCCAGAAGCGCCATGCCTCCACAGAGGGAACCATGGGCATGAAGGCAACCCCTGTGGCTCCAGTGATCGTCCTGGAGGAGTTTGTCTGCGATTGGCAGGGCCTACCACCTACAGCCAACCTGAATTTTAATTTTTACATACCTGTGCGAGGGAGCCTCCATCTTGAATCACTCCGAGGTCTCCTGCCTGCATCAGCAGTGCCCAACCCTCCCAGTGGTGCGACTGAGACTTCAGAGCTGCCAGTTCTCTGATTGGGTCAGCAACATCAGGAGCCCACCCGCCATCCTGAGTTGGATGGTGAGCCCCCAGGCAGCCAATTGGGAGGCCTCCTGTGGTAAAATCGCCAAGCTGGTCCCAGCAAGTGTGGCCTTGGGACCTGGTTTTTGCCCCAACGTTGGGTTCCTGAAGCCTGAGGTAAAATTCAGCTGAGTGAGCGGGAAATGCTCAGCTGGTGATGGCGGAATTCAGTTGGCGCATGGCTTCAATTGGCAATTGATGGACTCAAACAGGAATGATGACATTTCTGCAGATCGCAACCATGAGGTCAGTGGCCGTGCCTACTCAATGAGGTAGCTGGGGAAAGTGGAGGAATAAAGCTCAGAAACTCAAGAAAGAACCTATAAAAGTTTCTTCATGGAGAAACTATCACTGTGGCTTCTGACAGTGACTAGACCTTGGAAAAACATCTTATTTAAGCCGTTCCAGAAAATAAAGGAGAATTGGATCAGTAAATGTCATCCTACTGTTGTCAAATGTGCAATTTTTTTTGTATGCAGTTATTGATCTTGATCTCTGCTAGGCTCACTTGTTCTCTCCCTGTAACTCAGGCAGGAATTTGATGGAGGCCCCTTGGAGAAATAACATTAATGGCTGGACATATTCACTTACATTGTATTTCCATTGTTTCCACTGATCTGCTGAAGCTATGGTGTGAGCTTGGGACAATTCCTGCAGAACCTTATAGGAATATAGGAACAGGAATCAGCTATTCACCTTCGAGCTTGTTGCTGCCAATCAAATCATGGCTGATCCGTATCTTAACTTCATCTAGCCGCCTTGATTCAATAACCTATAATACCTCACACAACAAAAAAATCTGTCAATACTAGTTTCGGAATTTTCAATTGAACTCCTCCCACACCACCTCCCCACTCCTGCCCCAACTTCAACAGCTTTCTGGAGTAAATGCCTGCTACCCAACCTGAACCCGACAGGACCCGACAACATGTGTCAGGTTCGGGTCGGGTCGGGTCGCACTTCTGGGTCCAGCATTCGGGCTCGGGTCGGGTCGGGTCAGATCGAACATGCTCTATCACCACCTCAGGTAAGTGACTCTAATGTTAATCTAATTTTTGGACTTTAAAGATGGTTTTGGTACAGTTATTTTAAGCTTGTGCAGGTAAGGACAAAGTGAAAAACAGAAGGTAAGTTAACTGATGGTCGGGTCAGGTTGGGGGGGGGGGGGGGGGAAGAAATGGAAGGACTCGGACCGGGTCAGGCTCGGGCTCAGATGGGGTTCTGTCGGGCTTGGGTCGGGTCTCATTTGCAGACCCGAGCAGGCCTTTATTCTGGAGGATTTAAGGCCATGATATTTAAGGCAGAAATGTGGGTGTAGGGACTGGTGATTGGGTTGGTGTTGGATCAGGTTTGGTTGGAAAGGGAACAGATTAGCAGAAGTTAGGTCTGGTCTTGAGGTCAGGTTGTGACTGGACAGAAGGAAGTTTGAAGCTTGTGGTAAACACAATCAGCGTGAACCATTAGGTAACAGATCCAATTTTAATAGGCCTAGACGGGTGGTGCATGGAGTGCCGCAGCAGAGCACAAACTGCCTTGGAGATACATCTGGAAAGACCCAGTAGGAGGTAAGTATATTTAATATATACAAGTAAGATTAAACATGACAGTGACTTGTAACAGTCAGGCTCTGCATTCAGGTCCTACTACAGGGATTTGAATGCAAAATACAGGCCGAAACTTCCAATGCAGTACTAAAGGGTTGCTGTACTTTAGGAGGTGTTGTTTTTTAGAAGAGAGCTTAATCCAAGGCACCTTTTGCCGTCTAATGTGGATGTAAAAGAACCCATGGCACTATTTTGAAAAAGACCAGGGCAGTTCTCCTTGAGTGTCCTGGGACCCTTAAACAACATCACATAAAACATCATCAGGTCATTATCACGTTGATGTTTGTGGGAGCTTACTGTGTGTAAATGGACTGGCATGTTTCCTTCATTACAACTGTGACTATGCTTCAAAAGAGCTTTGGGATATTCTCAGGTTGTGACTGGCAGGATGTAAATGGAAGTTCTTGCTTTAATATTAGTATTAATTTCATTTTGGAGATAAGCTTTCTCTACTGGGCTAATGAGGGGGAAAATCAGCCTTATCTTTTGCATTGATGTGCGGAGCCACCTCCCCTAGTTAGTTGTTTAATTGTCCAGCACCATTCACAACTGGATGTGGCAGGAGACTGCAGAGCTTAGATCTGATCTGTTGGTTCTGGGATTGCTTAGCCCTGTATATCACATGCTGCTTCTGCTGTTTGGAATGCAAATAATCCTGTGTTGTAGCTTCACCAGGTTGACACCTCAATTTGAAGTATGTGTGGTGCTGCTCCTGGCATGCCCTCCTGAACTCTTCAATGAACCGGGGTTGATCTCCTGGCTTGATGGTAATGATAGAGTGGGGGATATGCCGGGCCATGAGGTTACAGATTGTGGTTGAGTAAAATTCTGCTGCTGCTGATGGCCCACAGCGCCTCATGGATGCCCAGTTTTGCATTGCTAGATCTGTTCGAAATCTACCCCATTTAGCACGGTGGTAGTGCCACACAACACGATGGACAGTATCCTCAATGTGAAGACGGGAATTTGTCTCAACAAGGACTGTGCGGTGGTCACTTCTACCAATACTGTCATGGACAGATGCATCTGCAGCAGGCAGATTGGTGAGGATGAGGTCAAGCATATTTTTTGCTCATGTTGGTTCCCTCACCATCTGCCGTAGACCCAGTCAAGTAGCTATTTCCTTTAGGATTCGGCCAGCTCGGTCAGTAGTGATGCTTCGAGCCACTCTTGGTGATGGACATTGAAGTCCCCCACCCAGAGTACATTTTGTGCCCTTGCCACCCTCAGTGCTTCCTCCAAGTGCTGTTCAACATGGAGGAGTACTGAGTCATCAGCTGAAGGAGGGCGTTAGGTGGTAAGCAGCAGGAGGTTTCCTTGTCCATGTTTGACCTGGTGCCATGAGTCTTCATGGAGTCAATGTAGAGGACTCCCAGGGCAACTCCCTCCCACCCGGGGATGGTGATGTCAGTGGCTGGGACATTGTAAGGTATGATTTGGTGAATATAACTATGTTAGGCTGTTGCTTGACTAGTCTGTGGGACAGCTCTCCCAACTTTGGCACAAGCCCCCAGGTGTTAGTAAGGACGACTTTGCAAGGTTGACAGGGCTGGGTTTGCTGTTGTTGTTTCCGGTGTCCAGGTCGATCCCGAGTGGTCCGTCCAGTTCCATTCTGTTTTATTGATTTCATAGCGGTTAGATACAACTGAGTGGCTTGCTAGACCATTTCAGAGGGCATTTAAGAGTCAACCACATTGCTGTGGGTTTGGAGTCACATGTAGGCCAGACCAGGTAAGGACAGCAGATTTCCTTCCCTGAAGGACATTCGTGAACCAGATGGGTTTTTACAACAATTGACAATGGTTTCATGGCCATCATTTGACTAGCTTTTAATTCCAGATTTATTAATTAAATTCAAATTCCACCTTCTGCTGCGGTGGGATTCGAATCCATGTCCCCAGAGCAATATCCTAGATCTCTGGGTTACTAGTCCAGTGACAATACCACTACTACGCCACCACTTTCCCCATTAATTAACTTAATTGTTATTGTGGGGGCGGGAGAGGGGCAAAAGAGATGTATTCATTCAATTTCATTAAATCTTTCTTTAAATATTTAAATATGCCGGCAGGGCTAACAGCCCTTTAAAAATGGAGTGATCAGGGTGCGGGTGGCCCGCTCCGACCATTTAAATGAGCCGCCGCGCTTGGAATCGCAGCAGCTCTTGGACGTGCGGCCCTTGCGGGCACGATGACATTTTTTTCGCCCACTGCCAAAATCAGCGGCAGGCTTATAAAATTCAGCCCAGTGTTCCAGATGCGATCTCACCAAAGCCTTATGCAATTGTAACAAGACTTCTGTATTCTTGTACTCCAACATGCCATTTGCCTTTCAGATTGCTTGCCGTACCTGCATGCTACCTTTCTGTGTTCCTTGTATGAGCACAGCCAAGTCTCTCTGAACATCAGCATGATCGAATAACTTTCCCTATTCTCACTTTCTGGGCCCACATATGAAAACTGGGTGCTGGGATGAAGTATTTGTGCACAGTTAGCAATTATATATCTGTACCTAAACATGATTAAATGCTTTTGCGAGAGGTGGGGGAAATTGGAATTAAACCAAAAATCCAAAGATTGTTATAAAATTGCATCGAGTTAACATCAGAGAAAGAGGCCGTTCAGCCTAACCGGTCTAGGCCAGTGCTTATGCTCCACATGAGTCTTCTCTCACACTCCTTCATCTCACCCTATCATCATATCCACTTCTATTCTTTTCTCCCTCATGTGTTTATCAGGCTTCTCCTTAAATGCATCTAGGTTGTTCTCCTCAACTACCTCATGTGGTAGAGAGTTCCACAACCTCACCTGTCTCTGAGTAAAGAGGTTGCTCCTGAATTCCTCATCGACTCAATAACCTGCGTCGGAGGGGCTGTCGTTTGGATAAAACATTAAATCGAGGCCCCATCTGCTCTCTCAGGTTGATGTAAAACATCCCATGGCTCTATTGAAGAAGAGCAGGGGAGTTCTCCCTGGTGTCCGAGCCAATATTGATCCCTCAATCAACGTCACAAAAGCAGATGATCTGGCCATTATCACATTGCTCTTTGTGGGATCTTGCTGTGTGCAAATTGGGCATTTCCTACAATACAACAGTGACTGCACTTCAAAAGTATTTCGTTGGCTGTAAAGTGCTTTGAGATATCCGGTAGTCATGAAAAGTGCTCGAGAAATGCAAGTTTTTTTTTCTTTTTTTCAGCTAAATGAACAGTCTCTTGTGGGGCATCAATGAAAGCACAGACATCCTCAGCACTGTATTACAGTTTAAAGAAAGCTGTGAAGACAGTGACATTGCAAAGATCATTCTTCATCTTAGCCAACTACTTCATTCATTAATTACTGCAAGACATTGTAAATCTGAATCTCACCCATGCTTTCAGGAAACTACAGCATCAGTCGTTCTCATTTTAATAATTCTTCTTTTTGTTTACTTTGGGAGTATAAACCAACTTGCTTGGACTAATCCACTGGGCTTCTAGCAGCTGATGGTTTAGGTGTCCACAGAACGTCAGGAGCACAAGGTCAATAGAAAAGCAGAAAATTATTGACCACCGCACAGCTTGAGAACCTTGTGGTTGTTGGAGTTTGGGGAGGATTGCAAAGAGCTTTTCCACTGAATAAATTGAGAAGAACAATGAATTACAGTGAAAAACCTCACCAAGATTAGAAAAAAAAACCTAAGTGAAGGCAATGAATTAAGAAGTAGTGGTTAGCTGATGCCAGCTTCGGTCAAAATTGTAGGAAGGAAAAACTCAGGAGATGTAAGACGTTCTTCAGGTAGAGGTCCTTGAACCAAATGAGCTAGAGTAGAAGGCATCGCAACAGGGCTTGATATTAACATCACAACAACTTGTAATTGTATAGCAGCCTTAAAATAGTAAAATGTCCAAAGGCACTTCACAGGAGCATTATCAGGCAACGTTTGACACTGAGTAACATAAGGACAGGTGACAAAAATCCTTGGTCAAAGTGCAAGTTGTTAAGAAGTGTCTTAAAGTTGGAGCAAGAGGTAGAGAGCCAGAGAGGTTAAGGGAAAGAATACCACAGATTAGGTACTAAAACAGAAAGTGCTGGAAATACTCAGCAGGTCAGGCAGCTTCTGTGGAGAGAGAAGCAGAGTTAACGTTTCAGGTCAGTGACCTTTCATCAGAACTGGAAAAGGTTAGAAAAGAATTTCGTTTTGAGCACATGAAGTGGGGGGAGGGTGGTGTGGGTAGTTGCGGAAAAGAATAAAAGGGAAGGTGTTTGAGGGCAGGAGAGATTAAATGACAAAGCTGTCCTGGGACAAAGGCAGAGAGTGTGTTAATGCTTGCGGTGAAAGACAAAGCATTAGTCCAGAGAGAGTGTTAATATCAGAATAATGAGCAGCTCTGTTGATATGAAAAGCAGGCACATGGTTAAAAAATTTAAAAAACTAAAAGAAAAGGTTAGTCATGCTTTGAAGTTAATGTTCAGTCCGCGAGGCTGTAGAGTGCCTAATCGAAAGATCAGGTGCTGCTCCTCGAGCTTGCGTTGATGTTCACTGGAACACTGGAGCAGGCCAAAGACAGAAATGTTGACATGAGAGCAGTGGGGGGGTGGGTGTTGAAATGGCATTGTGTCCAACATGATGCCACCACCAAACACAGCTTCCCTTCCCCTGCCATCAGCATTCCGAAGGGATTGTTCCCTCCATGACATCCTGGTCCACTCCTCCATTACCACCAACACCTTGTTCCCTTGCCATGCAATCGCAGGAGGTGTAATACCTGCCCTTATACTCCTCTCTCCTCAAAATCCAAGGCCCCAAACACTCCTTTCAGGTGAAGCAGCGATTTACTTGTACACCCTTCAATTTAGGGTACTATATCTGCTGCTCACAATGCGGTCGCCTCTATATTGGGGAGACCAAATGCAGATTGGGTGCCCACTTTGCGGAACACTTCCGCTCAGTCCGAAAGCATGACCCCGAGCTTCCGGTTGCTTGTCATTTCAACACACACCCCCTGCTCTCAGGCCAACATTTCTGTCCTTGGCCTGCTCCAGTGTTCCAGTGAACATGAACGCAAGCTCGAGGAGCAGCACCTGATCTTTCGATTAGGCACTCGACAGCCATGCAGACTGAACATTGAGTTCGTTAACTTCAAAGCATGACTGGCCTTTTTTTTAGTTTATTTTATTTTTTAAACATGTGCCTGCTTTTCATGTAGACAGAGCTGCTCATTATTCTGCTATTAACACTCTCTCTGGACTAATGCTTTGTCTTTCACCACAAGCATTAACATACTCTCTGCCTTTGTCCCAGGACAGCTTTGTTATTTAATCTCTCCTGCCCTCTGCCCTACCGCACACCTTCCCTTTTGTTCTCTTCCCCACCAACCACCACCCCCCCCCAACCCCAACCCGCCCCTTCACTTGCATAAAGCCAAAATTCTTTTCTAACCTTTTCCAGTTCTGGTGAAAGGTCATGGATCTGAAACGTTAACTCTGCTTCTCTCTCCACAGATGCTGCCAGACCTGCTGGGTATTTCCAGCACTTTCTGTTTTTATTTCAGATTTCCAGCATCTGCAGGATTTTGCTTTTACCACAGCTTAGGGCCTAGGCGCTGAAGGCACGACCCCCAATTCCGGGGTGAAGAAAGTGATGGATAGACAAAAGGCCAGAATTGGATGAATACAGAGTTATCAGTGGGATGTGGGGCTAGATAGAGGTGGTTACAGAGCTAGGATGGGGTGAGGCCAGGGAGGCATCGGAATACAAGGATGATGATTTTAAAATGGCGGCATTCAAGAACTGGGAGCCAATGTAGATCAGCAAGCACAGGGTTCATGGAGTAATTACAGCACAGAAGGAGATCATTCAGCCCATCAAGTCCATGCTGTCTCTCTGCAGAGCAATCCAATCAGTGATGGGCAATGGGTGAACGGAACTTTGTGCAAGTTAGGGTAAAGGCAGCACTTAGGATAAGGATGCAATGAGTAGCAAGAGTTTGGAGGGAACCACATTTGGCATTCTGAATAGGAAAGCTCAGGGGAGTATTCGGTAGAAAGATGTGAAATCTTTCTGGTGGAATGATTGGTTGATACCATTTTGGATCCTTATGACCTCACACATGCACAATAAAAATGCATATGCACGGTGAGGTGAATGGAAATGAGAGCAATTGTTCTTCTAACAGTGGAAAGCAAACCTTCGGAACTCATTTACCAAAACACAAATGAATAAATTCCAGCTGAGAAGGTTGTGTAACCAGTTCTAAGAGGTAAGAGAGCAAATTAATCTTCTAACTTCAACTGCAAGCTATACTCACTGAATTAGTCAGTAAAATCTGTCAAGTGCACTACCTTTCAAACTTTTCTACCAGAGACAAAATGCTTACTGTCAGTGTTATAATTTTTATGAGATTAATCTTAAAACTGAAATTTTGATGTCTTCACATTACTCTTAGCGCAAGAGTAAAGGAACATTAGTGTCAAAAAGGGCTAATGTTTGAAACCATTTTTCTATTATATAATTGCAGCTGATTTGATGAATTCCTCTCCTATATCTGAGCATGCATTAAATCCAAATGCAAATATACCACCCAAATTTTATAAATTACTAACGTTCTCTAAATCTGACAATTTACTTAACAGAAAGGTTGCCTGGAGTTCTCGTGCTTTAGTTCCCTTGAATCAATTATAATAACTTATAGTGATTGTAGAGCCCAGGAATGGCAGGTATATAGCAGAAGTGAAATCTTATAAATAATGCCCTACTTTCCTATCTTTAATATACTACTGCATTGCAAGAGGCAGTGCAAGAACTGTTCTGATCACTATGTGTAGAGACATAGTAGATGATTTCACCAACAATATATTCGTAATTCAACTGCAATGAATGAAGCAAATGCTACAAATTCTGATATTCAGCCAGCTCTCATTTAACTAAATCCTTTGTTCAGTTAGTAGCACTCTCCCCTCTGATCCACGAGGATTGTGGGTTCAAGCCCCACGCCAGAGATTGAATGCAAAATCTAGGCTGTTGCAGTGCAGTATGACTGTCGAAGGTGCCATCTTTTGGCTGAGATGCTAAACAAAGGCCTCGTCTGCCTTCTCATGTGGATGGAAATGATCCCATTGCAAAGCAGAGCATGGGAGCTCTCCCAGTGTTCGAAACAATAGTTAACTGTCAAACATACCTAAAAAGCAAGTGATAAGAAAACGAGAAATAGGAGGAAGAGTAATCCATATACCCGTTTTGACCCTGGTGTGCTCTTCAATAAGATCAGGGCTGATCTTCTACCTGAATTCAACTTTCCCATCCTATTCCCCTTGATAGGGGAGGCAGTGGCTTCATAGTATTGTCACTGGACTAGTAACCCAGAGACCCAGGGTATTGCTCTGGGGACATGGGTTCAAATCCCACCACAGCAGAAGGTGGAATTTGAATTCAATTAATAAATCTGGAATTTAAAGCTAGTCTAATGATGGCCATTGTCGATTGTTGTAAAAACCCTTCTGGTTCACTAATGTCCTTTAGGGAAGGAAATCTGCTGTCCTTACCTGGTCTGGCCTACATGTGACTCCAGATCCACAGTTGACTCTTACATGCCCTCGAAATGGCCTAGCAAGCCACTCAGTTCAAGGGCAATTAGGGATGGGCAATAAATGCTGGCCTGGCCTGCGACGCCCACATCCCATGAAAGAATTTTTTAAAAAAATTCACTCAGAATTTAGAAATCTATGATCTCAATCTTGAATATACTCAGCAACTGAGCATTTACAGCCCTCTGGTAGAGCATCCCAAAGAATCACAACCCTCTGAGTGAAGACATTTCTCCACATCTCAATCCAAAATGGTCGACCCCTTATCCTGAGATTATGACCCTTAGTTCTAGATACTCCAGCCAGGGAAAACAGATTTTCAGCATCTACCCTGTCAAACCCTCTCAGAATCTCATATGTTTCAATGAGATCGCCTCCCACTCTTCTAAAATCCAGGGAGTATAGACCCATTCTACTCAATCTCTCCTCATAGGACAGCTTCTTAACCCAGGAATCAATGATATGGTCATTTTGTTTGCTGTTTGTGGGAGCTTGCTGTGCAGCTTTGCTGCCACGTTTCCTGCTTTACAACAGTAGCTACACTTCAAAAAGTGCTCCAATATCTATCAAGCACTTTGCAATGTCCCAAGGTTGTGAAGCAAATAACAGCAAAATCAACACTCAGGACCAAAAACAAAGCTGATGGAACAAAGATGAAGATCGAAAGTTTTGAAATGGGTAAACTTGTACCTATGCATGTGTTGTGCATTAATGCAGCCTAAGGTACCTGTTTAGTATAAGAATGGGATAGGTTTCTCTAAAAGGTCATCTCATGGTTGGTTGGCAGCCCAATCTGAACAACTGCAAGTCTGATCAACTGGAATAAGACTTTGTGGAAAGATAAAACAGTTGTATTAATTGCTCACCATTTGATGAAATACTGTCGAACATTTTTAAAACCAGTAGTATTTTTAGTCAATGAATACGAAAGTTTGTATATTTAAAAACCACTTGGGCCCAAATTTGAATAACAGTTATTCGTGTTGGACTAAGACCTATTTTGCTGCAACAGTTCTTTGTTTCCAAGCTCCATTCCTATTTACCGACACCATTCCTCACCCTGGCATCTGTCTGAGACTATACCAGTCGCAACCTTGACCCAAGATGAGCTTTCATGCCATCGCTAAGAACCTTTGTTTTCATCTCAGTAACATTGCCCGATTTTGCACCTGTCTCAGCTCATCTGCTAGTGAAGCCCTGATCCATGTCTTCATTACCTCGAGACAAGACTATTCCAACGCACTCTTGGCTGCTGCCCCACACTCTATTCTCCGCAAACTTGAGGTTACACAAAACTCTGCTGCGCGCCTCTTAATTCACACCAAGTCCCGTTCCCCGATCACCCCTGTGCTTGCTGACCTACATTGGCCCCCAGTCAAGCAATGCCTCCATTTTATAATTCACATCCTTGTTTTCAAATCCCTCCATAGCCTCACCCGTCCCTATATCTGTAATCTCCTCCAGCCCCACAACCCTCCAAGATATCTGAAATAAAAACAAAAGGTGCTGGAAATACTCAGCAGGTCTGGCAGCATCTGTGGAAAGAGAAGCAGAGTTAACGTTTCAGGTCTGTGATCCTTCATCAGAACTAATGCTTTGTCTTTCACCACAAGCATTAACATACACTTTGCCTTTATCCCAGACAGCTTTGTTATTTAATCTCTCCTGCCCTCTGCCCTATCAAACACCTTCCCCTTTATTCTCTCCATCACCCCCCTCTCCTTCACTTGCTTAAAACCTCATTCTTTTCTAACCTTTGCCAATTCTGACGAAAAGTTCTGCCCTGAAACGTTAACTTTGCTTCTCTCTCCACAGATGCTGCCTGACCTGCTGAGTATTTCCAGCACTTTTCGTTTTTGTTTCAGATTTCCAGCATTTGCAGTATTTTGCTTTTACACTTCTAAAGTAATTTATTGGTTGTAAAGCAATCTGGGATGACCTAGGAGCTAGATAAATGCATTGTTTTTCTTTTTAGAAGCCCACAGCCTGACAGTATTCCACACCCATCATGCGGTATCAGTTTGTTATCAGATTCAGCTTCTAGCACTATAGGCAAAGTATTGAAACAAAACACGCATGCAGACTTGTTTCTATTCATTACAGGCATCACTGGCAATGCCAGCATTTTTTCTTCATCGCTAATTAGCCTTGAGAAGGTGGTGGCAAATAACCTTTTATTTATTTCCAAAATATACTTTATTCATAAAATCTGTAAAAAGAAATACATTACAAAACAGTTCCAAAAAGCACAAAGTCAAACAATACAAAGAGTGCAAAGGAGATCAAACAAAGAACAAAGAACAGTACAGCACAGGAACAGGCCATTCGGCCCTCCAAGCCTGTGCCGATCTTGATGCCTGCCTAAACCAAAACCTTCTGCACTTCTGGGGACCGTATCCCTCTATTCCCATCCTATTCATATATTTGTCAAGAATCCTCTTAAACGTCACTATCGTACCTGCTTCCACCACCTCCCCCGGCAGCAAGTTCCAGGCACACACCACCCTCTGTGTAAAGAACTTGCCTCGCACATCCCCTCGAAACTTTGCCCCTTGCACTTTAAACCTATGTCCCCTAGTAACTGACTCTTCCACCCTGGGAAAAAGCTTCTGACTATCCACTCTGTCCATGCCGCTCATAACTTTGTAAACCTCTATCATGTCGCCCCTCCACCTCCGTCGTTCCAGTGAAAACAATCCGTGTTTAACCAACCTCTCCTCATAGCTAATGCCCTCTAGACCAGGCAACATCCTGGTAAACCTCTTCTGTACCCTCTCCAAAGCCTCCACGTACTTCTGGTAGTGTGGCGACCAGAATTGCACGCAATATTCTAAGTGTGGCCTAACTAAAGTTTTGTACAACTGCAGCATGACTTGCCAATTTTTATACTCTATGCCCCGACCGATGAAGGCAAGCATGCTGTAAGCCTTCTTGACTACCTTATCTACCTGCGTTGCCACTTTCAGTGACCTGTGGACCTGTACGCCCAGATCTCTCTGCCTGTCAATACTCCTAAGGGTTCTGCCATTTACTGTATACTTCCCACCTGTATTAGACCTTCCAAAATGCATTACCTCACATTTGTCCGGATTAATCTCCATCTGCCATTTCTCCGCCCAAGTCTCCAACCGATCTATATCCTGCTGTATCGTCTGACAATCCTCATCACTATTCGCAACTCCACCAACCTTTGTGTCGTCTGCAAACTTACTAATCAGACCAGCTACATTATCCTCCAAATCATTTATATATACTACTAACAGCAAAGGTCCCAGCACTGATCCCTGCGGAACACCACTAGTCACATCCCTCCATTCAGAAAAGCACCCTTCCACTGTTACCCTCTGTCTTCTATGACTGAGCCAGTTCTGTATCCATCTTGCCAGCTCCCCTCTGATCCCGTGTGACTTCACCTTTTGTACCAGTCTGCCATGAGGGACCTTGTCAAAGGCTTTACTGAAGTCCATATAGACAACATCCACTGCCCTTCCTTCATCAATCATCTTCGTCACTTCCTCAAAAAACTCAATCAAGTTAGTGAGACACGACCTCCCTTTCACTTTTGTTGCTGCCTCTAGCTAATAAGTTTCCTTCAATACAGGAGTGAGTTGCCTCACAACCCTTCCATTTCATTTGACATGCCATGTATATTTTACAGCAAACAAATATTTTCTGGCTACTGTTCGAGGCGTTTTCCATGGATCCAGCCCCTCAGTTCAGCTTGGTGGGGGGACCTTACGCTGTGGCCTTTCCCCATTGAGCCTTTGCCGCGGCTGCCCCAAGCTTTAGTGCGTCCCTCAGCACATAGTCCTGGATCTTGGAATGTGCCAGTCTGCAATACTCGGTCGTGGACAACTCTTTGCGCTGGAAGACCAGCAGGTTTCGGGCAGACCAAAGGGCATCTTTCACCAAATTGATAGTCCTCCAGCAGCAGTTGATGTTTGTCTCGGTGTGCGACCCTGTGAACAGCCCGTAGAGCACAGACTCCTGTGTTACAGAGCTGCTTGGGATGAACCTCGACAAAAACCACTGCATCTCTTTCCACACCTGCTTTGCAAAGACACATTCCAGAAAAAGGTGGGCAACCGTCTCTTCCCCACCACAGCCACAGCAAATCACCTTCTTTAATACAACTGAGTATCTTGCTAGGCCATATCAGAGGGCAGTTAAGAGTCAACCACATTGCTGTGGGTCTCGAGTCACATTTAGGTCAATCCAGGTAAGGCCAGCAGATTTCCTTCCCTACAGGGCCTTAGTGAACCAGATGGGCTTTTATGATAATCTGGTAGTTTCGTGGTCACAATTACTGATACTAGCTTTTAATTCCAGATTGATTTAATTACTTGAATTTAATCTCCCAGTTGCCATGATGGGATCTAAACTCATGCTTCTCAGATCATTCATCAAAGATTCTGGATTACTCGTCCAGTAACATAACCACTATGTACCGTACCCATGTAAGCTGAAAGCTCTGATATCATATGGCATTTCAAATAAACAAGTCGAGGTTAAATAACAGAAGGAGATGAAAAATGTATGAGCCATTACCATGCATCTTTTGTGTGTGGAATGGGAGGGAAGTGAAGAGTTAGAGAGAAATGTTACTTAACTTCACATCTGTCTTGATCTCCTGCAGTCCAAACAGACTTGGGACAAAGGACTACCTCATGATAGGCAGCCAACATATGCATCATTGCTCTGTAAAAGTCAATCAGTCAGAATAATATGAGTGTTAATTTTGAAGAAGTAATCCTGGGCTGTCAGTGCCGCCATTGAACATTTGATTTCTTTTGTCAGAAGCTCAAAGTGAGAGTGTTTCTGCTGCGATGCAATCCATTACTCGGCTGTGCATACACAGAACATCTGCCTGGGGCAATTTCTGTAACCTTTGATATTTGGTGCACTTTCTGTCCCCAAGCTGTGCAGTAAATGTCAGTGTATGAATAACACAGCCTATTCACATGTCTCTCAGTGGTCGCTGGATCGTTCGGCACACTCACACCAACTACTTCAAGGAAGAGGTTCAATTATGAGTGCATTTTTCACTCTCTGAGTGGCCCACACTGTACCTTTTGGCCGTGACATGGAGTCGACCAAATTCATTCCATCGGCAGGGAAACAAAAGAAGAACAAGCCGTATTTGTGCAGGCAGCAATAATGCTTCTGCACAAAGTGCTGAAATAACTGCTATTGACCTTAACATGAACCTGAACAAAGACATAAATACCATTTGCAGAGTACAAGCGATTTTTAAAAAGGAAACTATGACAGGTTGTAAAGGTCATTTTTAAGCAAATGTCACAACGATCTCACTGGCTAAAAGTTATGAACGTATATTAACCCTTTGCTGGCAGAAATCTATAACTTCATCGGTTGTATCTGCTTGTTGCACAGTCTCAGCCCTCTCACATAGAATATAACTATGGGGCATGAGAAAGAAAAATTTATCAGGCAGAACCTGACTAACTGAGAAGATTCTCGGGCTTGGGAACCATATTCGGGTCCCGACCCTGATGGTGTCCGAGTCCCACCTGCTTGCATGATCTTCCTGGAGGCGGTCAATTAACAAACTGTCTCCGGGAGCCCCGTCCAATTAGGGATGGTGGGTGGGCTGCACAGGCGGGAGGACGAAGCGGAATGCCGAGGTTGTAGATGGCTGGTGGCAGCCCCTCCGGGAGAGGTAGGTGCTGCTGATGCCGGAAGGAGACAGCGAGGGCATCTCAAGATGAACACTTCACAAAATGATAACATTAAATGCGGCTATCCAGTGCCAGGCCACTGCTGTAGTAGGGGAATCACTCCTCAGGATGGTCTGTGGCCGCAGCCTGGTGGGATAGGAAATTAAAGGAGGTGTCACTGGCCCTCCAGCCTACTGCTGGGAGACTGCCTCCAGGTAATGACCAGGCTTCGTCTTCAACAGGGGGACCGTCCACTGTCGGGAAGATCCTAGTGGCGTCACCAATCTGCCACCAAATGGGCATTTAATTGCCACTAATTGGCTACCTGCCATTGCTGGGCAGGTAGTTGGTGCCGGTTTCACCCCACTTACGGCAAGACCATCCAGAGGCGGGTACAAGCTGGGTAGGCAACCCGATACACAACTTTCAAACACGCCCCCTCAAACACCGGCAAAACTACCTCCGTGTGGCTGATAAGATTCTGCCCATCATGCATCATTGCACCAGTACAGTTTGAAATGCAGTAACTTCTGTTATGTAGGTGGCACAGCAGCAGAATCTCAGAATTAGCGTTTTTTTTTGGGGGGAGGTGGTGGTTTTGAGGGAGGAATGCCAATCAGACATCTGAAAGTCTTCCCCCTCTTCAACTAGAACTATGAAATTTGCAAGATCCACCAAAACACCAGAGAAGGTCTTGGTTTATGCTCCCATTTGATAGACAGAATTGCAGGTAATGCAGCACTTGCTCAGAACTGGACTGCTGTACCTGTCAAGATTGTGCCTTCAAGTTCTGGAGTGAGGCTTTAACTTACAACTTTCTAACTCTGAGGCAAGAGGGTCAAACGGACATAAGCCAGCTGTTGTGTTGTGTGGAAGAGCTTGGAAGCAGTACGATTAGTTTAAGGTAACAGCCCCATTAGTCCCAGTATTTACTTTTGTCTTCATTCCTCTCTAAAGGATAGTGGCACATGCTTAGTTATAGTTCCCGAGATGCTGACAACCCTTCGATAGCTCAGTTAAGCGTCCAGGATAATATTTCATCAACCATCAGCTGTTACCTTTTCTTTATTCATGGGATGTGGGCGTCACTGGCCAGGCCAGCATTTATTGCCCATCCCTAATTGCCCTTGAGAAGGTGGTGGTGAGCTGCCTTCTTGAACCGCTGCAGTCCATGTGGGGTAGGTACACCCACAATGCTGTTAGGAAGGGAGTTCCAAGATTTTGACCCAGCGACAGTGAAGGAACAGTGATAGAGTTTCAAGTTAGGATGGTATGTAGTTTGAAGGAGAACTTGCAGGTGATGGTGTTCCCATGTGCCTGCTGCCCTTGTTCTTTTAGGTGGTAGAGATCGTGGGTTTGAAAGGTGCTGTCTCTAGAGCCTTGGGGCTAGTTGCTGCAGTGCATCTTGTAGATGGTACACACTGCTGCCACTGTGCACCGGTGGTGGAGGGAGTGAATGTTTAAAGTGGTGAATGGGGTGCCAATCAAGCTTTGTCCTGGATGATGTCGAGCTTCCTGAGTGTTGTTAGAACCACACTCATCCAGGCAAACAGGGAGTATTCGATCACACTC
The DNA here is from genome assembly GCF_036365525.1 of Heterodontus francisci. Classification (NCBI taxonomy): domain Eukaryota; kingdom Metazoa; phylum Chordata; class Chondrichthyes; order Heterodontiformes; family Heterodontidae; genus Heterodontus; species Heterodontus francisci. The sequence goes on from NC_090382.1 coordinate 113,649,466, forward strand.
CTGACATGTGCCTTGTAGATGATGGACAGGCTTTCAATAACAGCAGCCAACTTCTTTGTGCGAGGCATGACTCCAACCAGTGGAGAGTTTTCCCCCTGTTCCCATTGACTTCAATTTTTCTAGGACTCTTTGATAACACATTTGGCCAAATGCTGACTCGGTGTCGAGGGCAGTCACTTTCACCTCATCCCTGGAATTCAGTTCATTTCTCCATGAGGTCTGAAGCCGAGTGGCCCTGGTGGAATCTGTCCTAATACTTCCTTCCTTCGCTCACAAGTAATTTTTGATTATTCTCTGATTATTCTCCTGTCTCAGCACATTGGAAAGTTTTACTACAGTAAAGGATCTATATCAATTATATATTAACAGGGAACGAGCATAAGATTAACCAGGGACCTTCCTATTTAGCTTAGTTCCACACTTGGTATGGACTGAGACTGAGCAGAGAAAAGGTGAAAAGATGGTTTAGAGTACACTCCTTCACACAGAGTGGTGAAGTTGAGAAATGGACTACCCAGAGAGATGGCAAATTCAAGGAAAATTTCTGATGAAAGGTCATTGACCGGAAACTTTTGGGGGGGAATTTTAACCCAAAAATATGGGCAGGTTTGGATCGAGTGGAGGCTTAAAGTTCTAAAAATCAGATTCCCCACTCAAACCCACCTCTGCGCTCCAAACATCCGGCGTTAACTGAGGTGGGATAGTGGGTGGATGACCAACCTGCTCCAAGGAGGCAGGTTGCTACTTTAAATATGCTGATGAGGCTGCGAGTCTAATTGTCATTCAGCTTTTTGAATTGACCTGTTCTCGGCCAGGTTTTTCAAGCCTCAGGGAACCCAGCAACTACATCCAGGCAAGGACTTGGCAGGTCCTAGATCTAGAGTGCCTCCTGGAGGAAACGGCCATGACCAGGCACTATTCTTCGCACAACCTTCCCCTCAAGGCCTCTGATTTCCACCCCCCCCACACCCCACCACACTAAAATACCTCCAATTCTCCCCCCCTAGGCCTCTGACCTCCCTCTCAAACCTCTGATTCCCCCGGGACCCCTGGATCAGCAGCCTTCCAGGTATGGATCCCCCACCACTAATCCACCCGGCACAAGGGGGAGATGGTGGTAATGCCGCAGACCTAGTAATCCAGAGGCCCAGGATAATCCCTTGGGGACACAGGCTCAAATCCCACCATGGCAGCTGATGGAATTTAAATTCAATTAATTTATAAGTTCAATTAATTAGTAAAAAATCCTGAAATTGAAAGCTAGTCTAAGTAATTGTGGTATGAAACTGTAATCAAATGCTGTAAAAACCCATCTGGTTCACTAATGTCCTTTAGGGAGAGAAATCTGCTGTCCGTACCTGGTCTGGCCTACATGTGACTCCAGACCCACAGCAACGTGTTTGACTCTTAACTGCCCTCTGAAATGGCCTAGCAAGCCACTCAGTTGTCAAGGTCAATTAGGGATGGGAAACCAATGCCAGTGACACCCACATCCCATGAAAGAATACCAAAAAACATTCCCCTCCACTGAGATTGACTTTATTTATTTATTTAGAGATACAGCACTGAAACAGGCCCTTCGGCCCACCGAGTCTGTGACGACCAAGAACCACCCATTTCTCCTAACCCTACAGTAATCCCATATTCCCTACCACCTACCTACACTAGGGGCAATTTACAATGGCCAATTTACCTACTACCTGCAAGTCTTTGGCTGTGGGAGGAAACCGGAGCACCCGGCGAAAACCCACGCGGTCACAGGGAGAACTTGCAAACTCCGCACAGGCAGTACCCAGAATTGAACCCGGGTCCCTGGAGCTGTGAGGCTGCGGTGCTAACCACTGCGCCACTGTGCCGACTTCCCTCCCCCAACTTCACGATCGACTTTCAGCACCACCCCCCCTCCCCCCGCAATCCCCAAGACAGACTTACCTGCTCCAGCAGCCTTTACCAAACAGTTGCCCATTCGACTGGAGGCCTGAAATGCTGAGAGTTTGCACACACACTCTGTTTTAGTTTCAATAGAAAGTTGAATTAATATCTAAAGAGTAATTGAGACCAATAGTGGGATGTGATATTTCCTAGACAATGGGACCAACCAGCTATTCTGCCTTAGTCTCTGTACATTCCTGTGTAATCCAGCATTTAACAACAGAGGCACTGGGTGAGTTCATTGGATTTAGTTTTTCATATCTGCAGTTACTATACCAGACCACAGTAACCATTGCTGGACAATGATGTCTATGCTCTAATTCTGATATAATCAACAACAACAACAACATGAATTTATATTGCACCTTTAATGTAGTAAAACCTCCCAAGGTATTTCACAGGAGTGCTATCAGACATAATTTAGTTTAGTTTAGTTTATACAGCACTGAAACAGGCCCTTCGGCCCACCGAGTCTGTGCCGACCATCAACCACCCATTTATACTAATCCTACACTAATCCCATATTCCTACCACATCCCCACCTGTCCCTATATATTTCCCTACCACCTACCTATACTAGGGGCAATTTATAATGGCCAATTAACCTATCAACCTGCAAGTCTTTGGCATGTGGGAGGAAACCGGAGCACCCGGAGGAAACCCACGCAGACACAGGGAGAACTTGCAAACTCCGCACAGGCAGTACCCAGAATCGAACCCGGGTCCCTGGAGCTGTGAGGCTGCGGTGCTAACCACTGCGCCACTGTGCCGCCCATTTGATACTGAAGCACATAAAGAGACAGATGATCAAAAACTTGGTCAAAGAGTGGATAGGAGGTGATATTGGCAATACAGGCAATAGCCCAATTTTCTTTTCCCATTGACCAATTTCACCTGCAATGAGTCGTGGTCAACTGATGCTCACACAAGAACAGCATGGTACATGTGTGTCAATTTTATGTTGTGCTGCTTGCGTATAATAGCACATTTTTGCATTTTGCATCTAAGTCAGGTATGTTGGTGTTATTAGATCAATAATAAAACACATTTCAGACAGAGCACAATTAAATGCAAGGGTTCAGCTCCCTCCAATCTGCTTCAAACATCTGTGTCAGAACAGCATCCTCTCCTTACCTGTGTAATATTGGTATCGTTTCCCACATAAACACCTTGTTTTTGTTTTATTTATTTATGGGATGTGATAGTCATTGGCAAGGCCAGCATTTATTGCCCTCAAGAAGGTGGTGGTGAATCACTTTCTTGAATACAACCGAGTGGCTTGCTTGGCTATTTCAAAGGGCAGTGTGGATATGGAGTCACATATAGACCAGTTAATGTCGGCAGAATATTTTCCCTTCAAAGAACATTAGTGAGCCAGATGGGTTTGTACAGCAATTGGTAGTTTCATGGTCAACATTACTGAGACTAGCCTTTTATTCTAGATTTATTTAATTAATTGAATTTCAATTCCTCAGCTGCTGTGATGAGATTTGAATTCATATCATTGAATCATTAGTCTAGTCCATGCTTTACTGGTCCAGTAACATAACCACTCTGTTGCTATAACCCAACCTCAGTGATTGTTAATCTAATACAAACTTTGTGATGGGAGACTGTGTCCTCTCGGAACTGAATCAAGGGCACAATGAACCTTAAAAGTCGCGAGAATAGAAATGATGAAAGATCAGAAGTTAACCCACTGTAATACCGGGTCTCAAGCCTCTGAAGAACTAAAGAAGAAACACTTGAATTTATATGATGTCTTTCACAATGTCAGGACATCCCAAAGCAGTTTAAAGAAAGAAATACTGGCATTGACCGGGCACTGTCATGACTTCAGGATGTTCCAAAGTGCTTTACAGTCAATTAAATATTTACGATGTGCAGTTACTGTTGCAACACAGGAAACACTTCAGCCAAGTTGTGTAAATGAGGTCCCACAGACGATGATGATGTTAATGACCAGATTGTTTGTTTTATAGTGGTGTTGTTTGAGGGATAAATATTGGCCAGGAAACCAGGGAGAACTCCCCAGTCTTCTTCAAATTGTGACCGTGGGATCTTTTATGTCCGCTGAGAGGACAGACAGGGTTTTTGTTTAACCTCTGACCCAAAAAATGTGTATGGGTTTTACCTACAGTTTGTGATTGTAATGGTTGTGTTGTTCTTCATGGATATCTTCTCAATGGTCCTGTTTTTCATTGCCAAAAGCAATGCGACATAGATAAATTATCATGATTGCAATCTTCATCAGTGTAGTCTCTTCTCATCATGCGGAGCTGAGCATACAATTGATTACCTGCTTAGTGCTATGAACTGAAGACAAACCATCTCTTCCAGACTATAGACCTACACTTGATACGAGTGATCAAAAGTATTCATTCATTCACTTTTTCATTAGTTATGAATTATTCATCATTGTACAATGACAAGAAATGATAAAGATCCTTGATAAGCCATTCTGAACATAATATGCTTACTGTCTGGAGACTAAAAGAGAAAATTGTTTTTCAAATAAATGGCGCATATTCTGATTTGGGGATACATAATTGCCCAATTGATTTGGCCAATTTTTCTAAATTGCTACATGATTACAATGAGAACAACAGATATCGCTCTGAGATTGGAGCTGCACAGTTTCAAATGTCAGATCAAAGTTATACTGGTGGCTCTGCTTCCCTTTTTAGTCCAGGAGGTCTGTGCATGTGTGTGACTACACACATTCTCTACAACTGCTCACTAAAGGCAGGTTACATTTTGATGCTAGTGGAGAGCGAAGAGGAACATTCGGAGTAGGAGGAGGCCATTCAGCCCCTCAGGCCTACCCTGTCATTAATTAGATTGTGGCTGACTCGTACCTCAACCGTACATATCCATCTCCGCTCCATATCCCCTGATAATCTTACCAAACAAAAATCTCTCTAACCTAGTCTTGAAAGCTCCAATTGTCTCAGAATCCACAGCCCTTTTGGGAAGAAAGTTCCACATTTTTACCATTCTTTGTGTGAAAATCTGCTTCCTGATTTTACTCCGGAATAGAGGACTGGCTCTAATTTTAAGGTTACATCCCTCTTGTTCTTGATATCTCGACCAGGGAAACTATCAACTCTATAACAATCTTTTAACATTTTAAACACCTCAGTCAGATCACCTCTCAATCTCCTAGACTCAAGGGATACAAGACAATTGTATACAACCTGTTCTCATAATTTAACAACGAAGCCCTGGTAGTCATGACTGTTGACTTTGTGTTAATATTGATAATGTTAAAAATGGGAGGTGGTCCCTTAAGGAATGAAACACCATCAGACTATTTCCTTCAGCTGGTTTCCAACCATTTGCTAAAAAAAAAAGTCAAGCGTCGTCAGATTGCCAAAATTGAGTTTACGTCACGCTCCGGCTTTTGTGTACTGAGCTGAACCAACTCCGGAAAATCAGCTGAAAGAACTGTAGAAAATAAGGGCAGCCCAAAATGGGCATGCAGGGGATCATTTCCAACTTGATCACCAATTACTGACCAGCTGAAGTGGATTATGCAGCTGTTGTAGAATCCACCCAATTTTCACCACTTGATTTCAAATGATAATCAGATGAGTTTTATAAGAGGCAAGTGATCCACTTTTCCAGTTACCGTCCAGGAAGCTGAAAATTACCCCTGTAATGTTATAAAAGAGAAATTTACTTTTATATAGCAGCTTTCACAACCTCAGGATGTTCTAAAGTGCTTGACAGTCAATTAAGCACTTTTGAATTGTAGTCACTGTTGCAATTAGGAAAGGCAGCAGCCAATTTGCACACAGCAAGCTCCCAGAAATAGCAATGTGAGAATGAGCATTTAATTTGTTTTAGTGATGTTGATTGAGGGGTAAATATTGGCCAGGACACCAGCGATAATTGTTTTATGAGGACAGTGTTGGACCTTTCTTCCCCTTCATAATTAAGCTGGGGGGATCTGGGGACTGGAAGGTAAACTTCCAGCTCAATACCTCAACGTGAGGAAGCCAAAAATGTATTTGCAACCATCTTCAGCCAGGCGTGCTGAGTGGATCTAGTCCTCCTCCTGAGGTCCCCACCATCACAGATGCCAGTATTCAGCCAATTTGATTCACTCCTCATGATATCAAGAAACATATGAAGGCACTGGATATAAAGGCTATTGGCTTTGACAACATCCCAGCTGCAGTACTGAAGACCTGTGCTCCAGAACTAGCTGTGCCTCTAGTGAAGTACAGCGACAACATTGGCCTCTACCCAGTAATGTGGAAAATTGCTCAGGCCTGTCCTGCCAACAAAAAGCACACATGAGAGTGACTGTCCTTGACATCAAAGCAGCATTTGACCAAGTATAGCATCAAGGAGCCCTAGCAAAACTGCAGTCAATGGTGATCAGGGGGAAAACTCTCTGCTTGTTGAAGTCATACCTAGCACAATGGAAGATGGTTGTGGTTGTTGGAGGTCAATCATCTTAGTCCCAGGACATCACTGCAGGAGTTCCTCAGGATAATGTCCTAGGACCAACCATCTTCAGTTGCTTCATCAATGACCTTCCCTCCAGCATAAGGACAGAAGTGGGGATGTTCACTGATGATTGCACAATGTTCAGCACCGCTCACAACTGCTCAGATACTGAAGCAGCCCATGTTCATATGTGGCACAACCTGAACAACAGCCAGGCTTGGGCTGATAAGTGGCAAGTAACATTCATGCCACACAAGTGCCAGGCAATGACCATCTCAAACAAGAGAGAATCTAACCATCTCCCCCTGACGTTCAATGGCATTACCATCACTGAATCCCCCATAATCAACATCCTGGGGTCAACATGGACCAGAAACTGAACCAGTCACAAAAATGTTTTGGCTACAAGAGCAGGTCAGAGGCTGGGAATTCTGCTACAAGTATCTCACCTCCTGTCTCCCCAGTGTCTGTCCACCATCTGCAAGGTACAAGTCAGGAGTGTGATGGAATATTCTCCACTTGCCTTGATAGGTCCAGCTCCAACAATACTCAAGAAGCTTGACACCATCCAAGACAAAACAGCCTGCTTGATTGGCACCCCATCCACCACCTTCAACATTCACTCCCTTTACCACCAACACACAGTGGCAGCAGTGTGTACCATCTACAAGATGCACTGTAGCAACTCACCAGGTCTCCTTCAGCAGCACCTTCCAAACCCGCGACCTCTACCACCTAGAAGGACAAGGGCAGCAGGCACACGGGAACACCACCACATGCAAGTTCCCCTCCAAGCCGCACGACATCCTGACTTGGAACTATATCGCCGTTCCTTCACTGCCACTGGTCAAGATTCTGGAACTCCCTTCCTAACAGGACTGTGGGTGTACCTACCCCAAATGGTTGCAGTTGTTCCAGAAGGCAGCTCACCACCACTTTCTCAAGCGCAATTAGGGATGGGCAATAAATTCTGGCTTAGCCAGCAAAGCCCACATCCCATGAATGACTAAAATAATCCAATCCGGCCAATTACCGCCCTATCAGTCTACTCTTGCTCATCAGAAAGGTGATAGACGGTGTCATTGATAGTGTTAACAAGCACCACTTACTTAGCAGTAACCTGCTCACTGATGCTCAGTTTGGGTTCCACCAAGACCACTCATTTCCAGACCTCATTACAGCCTTGGTCCAACCATGGACAAAAGAGTTGAGGTGAGGTGAGAGTGACTACTGCTGACATCAAGGCAGCATTTGCCTGAATATGACATCAAGGAGCCCTAATAAAATTGAAGTAAATTGGAATCAGGGAGAAAAGTTTCCACTGGTTGCAGTCATACCTAGCACAAAGGAAGATGGTTGTGGTTGTTGGAGGTCAATCATCTCAGTTCCAGGATATCACTGCAGGGGTTCCTCAGGGTAGTGTCCCAGGCCCAACCATCTTCAGCTGCTTCATCAATGACCTTCTCTGTATCATAAGGTCAGAAGTGAGGATGTTCACTGATGATTGCACAGTATTCCGTACCATTCACGACTCCTCAAATATTGAAGCAGTATCATGAAGCTTTAAAGCAAGATCTTCAAGTTTGGGCTGATAAGTAGCGAGTAATATCACAACAAACAAAAGCTGGGCAATGACCAACTCCAACGAGAGAATCTAACCACCTACCCTTCAAATTCAACAATATTAACATCACTGAATTCCCTTCCATCAACACTCTGGGGATAACCATTGACCAGAATCATGACAAACATGAATGCAAAATACTGGGTTAACGGTAGGGTTCTTGGGCATGTGGAGGAGCAGAGAGACCTTGGGGTCTATGTGCATAGATCATTGAAAGTTGCAACTCAAGTGGATAGGGCTGTGAAGAAGGCATATGGGGTGTTAGCGTTCATTAGCAGAGGGATTGAATTTAAGAGCCGTGAGGTGATGATGCAGCTGTACAGGACCTTGGTAAGGCCTCATTTGGAGTACTGTGTGCAGTTCTGGTCGCCTCATTTTAGGAAGGATGTGGAAGCCTTGGAGAGGGTGCAGAGGAGATTTACCAGGATGTTGCCTGGAATGGAGAATAAGTCTTACGAGGAAAGGCTGAACATTCTAGGCCTCTTCTCATTAGAAAGGAGAAGGATGAGGGGTGACATGATAGAGGTTTATAAGATGATCAGGGGAATAGATAGGGTAGACAGTCAGAAACTTTTTCCCCGGGTGGAGCAAAGCGTTACAAGGGGTCATAAATTTAAGGTGAAGGGTGGGAGATATAAGGGGGATGTCAGGGGAAGGTTCTTTACCCAGAGAGTGGTCGAGGCATGGAATGCCTTGCCCGGGGAAGTTGTTGAGTCAGAAACTTTAGGGACTTTCAAAAGGCTTTTGGATAGGTATATGGATAAAGGAGAATGATGGGGTATAGATTAAATTGTCCTTGACAGAGGACAAAGGATCGGCACAACATTGTGGGCCGAAGGGCCTGTTCTGTGCTGTATGTTCTATGTTCTATGTTCTATGACTGGGCCAGCCATATAAATACTATGGCTACAAGAGCAGGTACTTTTATTTTGTGGTGGAATCATGCTGCAGGTGGTGGAAATGGCAGAGGATGATCAGTTGAATATGGAGGCTAGTGGAGTGGAAGGTGTGGACAAGGGGAACTCTGTCGCAGTTCTGTGAGGGAGGGGAAGGGGTGAGAGCAGAAGTGGATGAAATAGAACGGACACGGGCAAGGGCCCTGTCAACCACAGTGGGGGGAATCCTCGGTACAAAAAGGAAGACATATCGGAAGTGCTAGTATGGAAGGTTGCATTGTCTGAACAGATGTGGCAGAGACAGAGAAACTGGGGAGAATGGAATGAAGTCCTTTCAGGAAATGGAGTGTGAGGAAGTGTAGTCCAAGTAGCTGTGGGAGTTCGTGGGCTTATAGCGAATATTAGTAGATAGTCTCTCCCCAGAAATGGAGACAGAAAAGTGGAGGAAGGGAAGGAAACAGTTGAAGATGGATCTTGTGAAGGTGAGAGAAGGGTGGAAATTGAAAATAAAGTTGATGAAATTTTCCAGTTCTGGGCGAGAGCAGGAAACGGCACCAGTACAGTCATCAATGTACCTGAAAAAGAGGTGAGGGAGGGGGCCTGAGTAGGATTGGAGCAAGTAAAGTTCCAAATTTACCACAAAAAGGCAGGCATAGCTACAACTGCTAGGAATTATGAACTGCTGAGAACTGAATGGACAACCTTCAAACCACCTTCCTTTTAGGATCTTCAATAGCTGCCAGAATGTAAGATGTTCCTAAGAGTTGGCTACCATCGAATGCCAGAGGTAAAGGGGCCATGTGCTTAGCACCCATCTTGTCCTGATGAAAGGTCACTGACCTGAAATGCTAACTCTGCTTCTCTCTCCACAGATGCTGCCAGACCTGCTGAGTATTTTTTTTTAAATATTTAGATTTTTTTTTAGAGATACAGCATTGAAACAGGCCCTTCGGCCCACCGAGTCTGTGCTGACCATTAATCACCCATGTCTACTAATCCTACACTAATCCCATATTCCTACCACATCCCCACCTGTCCCTATATTCCGCTACCACCTACCTATACGAGGGGCAATTTATATTGGCCAATTTACCTACCAACCTGCAAGTCTTTTGGCTGTGGGAGGAAACCGGAGCACCCGAAGAAAACCCACGCAGACACAGAGAGAACTTGCAGACTCCACACAGGCAGTACCCCGAATTGAACCCGGGTCGCTGGAGCTGTGAGGCTGCGGTGCTAACCACTGCGCCACTGTGCCGCCCAGCCCTTTCTGTTTTTATAGCAGATTTCCAGCATCTGCAGTATTTTGCTTTTATTTATTGTTCAACACAAGCTTAGATTGTAGGTGATTTAGCAAGAGAAATGCTGTTGACTCGTCCCAATTGAGATTTTGCAAAGCAAAAGCAAAGCCCGGCCAGGTGGTCGAAGTTTCAGTGGGGGAGCATTTCGGGAACAGTGACCATAATTCCATAAGTTTTAAGGTAGTTGTGGATAAGGATAAGAGTAGTCCTCGGGTGAAGGTGCTAAATTGGGGGAAGGCTAATAATAACAATATTAGGCAGGAACTGAAGAATTTAGATTGGGGGCGGCTGTTTGAGGGTAAATCAACATCTGACATGTGGGAGTCTTTCAAACGTCAGCTGATTAGAATCCAGGACCAGCATGTTCCTGTGAGGAAGAAGGATAAGTTTGGAAAGTTTTGGGAACCTTGGATAACGTGGGATATTGTGAGCCTAGTCAAAAAGAAAAAGGAAGCATTCGTAAGGGCTGGAAGGCTAGAAACAGACGAATCCCTTGAGGAATATAAAGACAGTCGGAAGGAACTTAAGCAAGGAGTCAGGAGGGCTAAAAGGGGTCATGAAAAGTCATTGGCAAACAGGATTAAGGAAAATCCCAAGGCTTTTTATACGTATATAAAGAGCAAGAGGGTAACGAGAGAAAGGCCCACTCAGGGACAGAGAAGGGAATCTAAGTGTGGTGCCAGAGGAAATGGGTGAGGTACTAAATGAGTACTTTGCATCAGTATTTACCAAAGAGAAGGACTTGGTGGATGATGAGCCTAGGGAAGGGAGTGTCGATAGTCTCAGTCATCTCATTATCGAAAATGAGGAGGTGTTGGGTGTCTTGCAAAGCATTAAGGTAGATAATTCCCTTCGGGCCTGATGGGATCTACCCTAGAATACTGAGCGAGGCAAGGGAAGAAATTGCTGGGGCCTGGACAGAAATCTTTGCATCCTCATTAGCTACAGGTGAGGTCCCAGAGGACTGGAGAATAGCCAATGTTGTTCCTTTGTTTAATAAGGGTAGCAAGAATAATCCAGGAAATTATCGCCTTACGTCAGTGGTAGGGAAATTATTAGAGAGGATTCTTCGGGACAGGATTTACTCCCATTTGGAAACAAACGAACTTATTAGCGAGAGGCAGCATGGTTTTGTGAAGGTGAGGTCGTGCCTCACTAATTTGATTGAGTTTTTTGAGGAAGTGACGAAGATGCTTGATGAAGGAAGGGCAGTGGATGTTATCTATATGGACTTCAGTAAAGCCTTTGACAAGGTCCCTCATGGCAGACTGGTACAAAAGGTGAAGTCACACGGGATCAGAGGTGAGCTGGCAAGATGGATACAGAACTGGCTCGGTCATAGAAGACAGAGGGTAACAGTGGAAGGGTGCTTTTCTGAATGGAGGGATGTGACTAGTGGTGTTCCGCAGGGATCAGTGCTGGGACCTTTGCTCTTTGTAGTATATATAAATGATTTGGAAGAAAATGTAGCTGGTCTGATTAGTAAGTTTGCGGATGACACAAAGGTTGGTGGAGTTGTGGATAGTGATACAGCAGGATATAGATCGGTTGGAGAATTGGGCGGAGTAGTGGCAGATGGAGTTTAATCCAGACAAATGTGAGGTAATGCATTTTGGAAGGTCTAATGCAGGTGGGAAGTATACAGTAAATGGCAGAACCCTTAGGAGCATTGACAGGCAGAGAGATCTGGGCGTACAGGTCCACAGGTCACTGAAAGTGGCAACGCATAATGGATAAGGTAGTCAAGAAGGCATACGGCATGCTTGCCTTCATCGGTCGGGGCATAGAGTATAAAAATTGGCAAGTCATGCTGCAGCTGTACAGAACTTTAGTTAGGCCACACTTGGAATATTGCGTGCAATTCTGGTCGCCACACTACCAGAAGAACGTGGAGGTTTTGGAGAGGGTACAGAAGAGGTTTACCAGGATGTTGCCTGGTCTGGAGGGCATTAGCTATGAGGAGAGATTGGATAAACTCGGATTGTTTTCACTGGAACGACGGAGGTGGAGGGGCGACATGATAGAGGTTTACAAAGTTATGAGCGGCATGGACAGAGTGGATAGTCAGAAGCTTTTTCCCAGGGTGGAAGAGTCAGTTACTAGGGGACGACATAGGTTTAAGGTGAGAGGGGCAAAGTTTAGAGGGGATGTGCAAGGCAAGTTCTTTACACAGAGGGTGGTGTGTGCATGGAACTTGCTGCCGGGGGAGGTGGTGGAAGCAGGTACGATAGCGACATTTAAGAGGCATCTTGGCATATATATGAATAGGATGGGAATAGAGGGATATGGACCCCGGAAGTGCAGAAGGTTTTAGTTTAGGCAGGCATCAAGATCAGCGCAGGCTTGGAGGGCCGAATGGCCTGTTCCTGTGCTGTACTGTTCTTTGTTCTTTGTCCAATTTGCAGAGTTGTGAATTCCGTCTGTCAGATCTGTCAGATCAGACAAATGCCCACTCAGGACTGAACCTATGGGCCCCTCTGGGATGGGCTATGAGTTGTGGGGTGGGGGGGGCGGCCAAAGAATTGTGACGGGCGGTGGGGAGTTGGGAGGGTGGAAGGCTTGACACCTTCCCATCACACTGCAATTTAGTGGTGGGCAGGATAGGCCAAAGACGGCCTTCCCGCCCAGAGCCCAATTGAGGGTCCTTTAGAGGCCAATAACAACCGATTAAGGGCCTTCCAACAGCCCCTTCCTGCCTGGCATTAAGCCAGCAGTGGGGGTGTCGGGGGGCACTTGGCCACGCAGCGAGGTCACCCAACAAAACTAGGTGAGCTGCCTTCAGGCTTGGGAGGGCCCTCCTCTATTAGAAATCTCTGGACTATGGAGGGCCACCGTCATCAAAGAACCCACCTCCCTGGACACCCCTCCCTCCTGCACTCAATGCCCACTCTGTCCCCCACCATTGCCAGGGTCTGCAGACTGGCCCCAGCAACCCTGATCACTTACCTCAGGCTCTGCACTCTCGTGCTGGGCCTGGGTCCAAGGAATGGTGCAATACCAGCAGTGCCCACCACTCACAGTGGTGCTGCCGATACTACTGAGTTGTCACTCTGTGATTGGCCAGCAGCTCTTGGGGGTGGGATCTACATCTTTAAAGGGACAGGGATTCTGGCACCGGGCTGTTAATTGGCCCGACTAGAATTGGGCAGGGGGGACTCCAAATTGCCAAGGCGGGATTCCCCTCCCCCTTTTGTTTCGGCGCCAACACCCCTGCCAGTTTAACACGCCACAAAATTCAGCCCTCAAATTGCAAAGGGTTTCTGTGATCTTTGGCAAGAACAACAACGAATTATGTTCCCTCGCCACCGGTTTCACACCTTCTCCTTAGCCACTACCTGAGGCTGAACCAGATTGTTCACAAGCTTGGTGTCCTATCTGACCCCAAACTGAGCTTTCAATCCCATATCCTCTCCATCACAAAGACCACCAACTTCCACCTCCATAACATCGCTCGTCTCTGCCCCTGCCTCAGCCCATCTGCTGCTGACACCCTTATCCAGGCTTTTGTTCGTACTTTTCTCAACTATTTCAAAGCTGTCCTGATCTGATTCCCATTTTCCAACCTGTGTAATCTTGAGTTTATCAAAATCTTTGCTGCTTGTATCCTAACTTGTACTAAATGCTGTTCCCCCATCACCCCTGTTCTCACTGACCTACATGGCCTCCCAATCCAACAATGCCTCAAATTTAAAATTCTCATCCTTCTGTTGAAATCTCTCAATAGCCTGCCCTGTCTAACTCTATAACCCCCTCTAGCCCTCCTAGATCTCTGTGTCTGCCCAAATCTAGCCTCTTGTGCATTCCCCACTTCATTCGCCCCACCATTGGTGGCCGTGCCTTCAGCTGCCTCGGACCTAAGCTTCGGAATTCCCCCCACAAACATTAAAAGATTTACGAGAATGGTTCCAGGGATGAGAGTCTTCAGATACGTGGATAGGTTGGGGAAGCTGGGGTTGTTCACCTTAGAGAAGAGAAGGTTGAGAGGAGATTTGATAGAGGTGTTCAAAATCATAAGGGGTCTATCAAGAAGGAGTTAGATACAGCTCTTGGGTCTAAAGGGATCAAAGGGTATGGGGGGAAAGTGGGAGCAGGTTACTGAGTTGGATGATCAGCCATGATCATAATGAATGGCGGAGCAGGCTCGAAGGGCCGAATGGCCTACTTCTGCTCCTATTTTCTATGTTTCTCTGTGTAATATTACTTGTCCCTTGGTGTGTGATCTATTGTTAATGCAAGTAATATTCAAAATAAATGTGGGGGTTTTATTATAACAGAACTGGAACATATATACAAATAGTAACTACAGGAGCTAGTCTTGAACACAGCTTATTATGTCACGCTCCATCCACAACTAACTGGTCACATGTGACTCGGCATCACTTCCTCTGATGATGTTCATTTGGATTCCTTAAGATGGCCCCCCCTTACGGACATCCCACAACATCCCCCTTTCTTTCAAAGATAAAAAACTTATGTACAAGAAATAACAATGTTGTGGTTCGAACAAACTATGCGTAATTGAACAAATCATTATTTCCAGATAAGCAAATTTAACAGTTTGTAAATCGTAGAGGAGATTTGCTTATTCGTCCCGATCTGGTTCTTGTGAATCTCTTCCCTCATTCAGAGAGCTTGGAGAAATGATGGCTGACAACATAGACAATCACCGGTAATCCCTTTGGCCTCTTGATACTTGATGCAACGTACTGAAGTCTGAGGCGAGACTGCCTCTTCTACCAAGGCTGCCAGCCTTTGTGCCATCCTTTACATGGACCAACATTATACACTCGACCTGGACATGTTCTGCCATTTTTGGTGCGTTACGGCCTTCATGTACCATGACAATTCATAGACCTCGGCAGACTGGAAATCCTGTGACAGCCGGTCCAGTTGTGTCTACAATATAAAACATTTGTGGTAGCCATTCGGAGCTCCCATAGCTGCACTGTAAAGTTATTGTTCCAATGTACTTGATTGGAGAACCATTGTAGGCCATCAGCCTAGCTGTGGTAAGTTGCACCATGGATTCCCAGTTCTTGGAGTACATGTCTTTGATTATACGGATGGGCAAAATATTCACACTTGCTCCGGTGTTGATTTTTACTCTGAGTTTGTGCTTATCCTATCAAGGTGAATGCCTCAGATTGTGTGATAGCATTGACACTTTGATCCAGATTAACTATGTAGAATGCTCGTTCATTGTTTACGCGAGTGCACACTTCATCAGTGTTCTCCCGGCAATCTGTCTCTCTGCTGACCTGATGTACCTGCTTGGGCTTTTATTGTGTGATGGCATACCCTTTGTTGCATTTGCTTTCTTTTCTCGCAGATATCGTCTCTGCCTGTGATCTGCCGTCATTCCCGTGTGCAGTATCTGAGCTCAGCCTTCTGCACTGCCTTGCCCAATGTCCTTGCATGCCACAAGCTTTACACTGGTCCTGGCACACTGGACAACTGTGAATTGGGTGAGTCAGGTCACATTTGCCACAGGGCGTAGCAGACTTCTGAGCTTTGGTAACCGTACCAATTGTTGTAGCCACCCCCAACACTTGTAACGGTCGCCGACTAGCCATGATGACTTCTAATTCCCTTCCATCATTGAGTATTGCATTTATCGTGTGCCCTTTCTTCTTTTCTAGCATATCTTTTTGAAAGGCCTCTAGTGGGGTAGATGCAATTACCAACTCTATAACTCATTCTGATTACTCAGTATCAGAGAAGTCACAATATTGAGCTTTGTCTCGGCACCTTCCAACAAACTGGTCAATGGACTTATCTTGCCTTTGCCGATAGACCATTAGTTCAAGCCTATGGATGCGTAAATTTAGCTGTACCTTCAGTTGCTGCTCCAGGAATATCTAGAACTTATTAGGGTCCTTCAGATCTTCAAACCTGAGGTATTAAGCCATTTCAAACCTTTACTGCCCTGTGCAATCTTAATCTTGGTAGATTGTTTCACTGGTTCTGTGACTTTCACGTCGAGGAAACATATTTTCATTTGCTGTTGGAATAGTTTAAATGCAGATGCTATGTCTGACACTTTCCAGTCCATTACTGAAAGCCATTGTCATAATGATGTTTTTTGTTTGATAAATATATGGCTTTTTGCAGGTATTTTTCAGAGGATCATCTCTTTTGTTGCCCTTTTAAGAGCAATCTGACACCTGCCCCTTTTAAGAGTACTAGATGATTGTTTGCACAGACAGGCTGTTTGTTGACACAGCTGTCCTTTTTTTCAACAGCTCATTTTTTTCGAACAGAGCTTTTTTTTCAAAGTTTTTTTTAGTACTAACAGCTGCCACAGTCTTTTTCAATGTGATGGACCTCCCAGTGATGCTGTCTATTTCTTCCCACTCTTTTGGGTTTAGGTTATGTCCACAAAGGAGGAAAAAAATGGAAACGCTGAAACAGTAATGGCTCCAGCCACATTAAAACTTTTCAACCCACTGCCAGATAGGTGAAAACTCTGATCTACTGGCAAATTGTCTGCTGTACTTACAGAGCTCCAAACTCCCAGGGTCCTGGATGTGTCCTCACTTGCTGACTGTTGTAGGGTCTCTTGCTAGCTGTTCTCTGCCTGGATCTTCTGCCACTCAGGTAGGCAGCATGTTGTTCCTTTTTCTCTCTTTTGATACATTCTTGAGGAAAAATCAAAAGTTGCCATGATATGATGATCAGTGGTCTTCAGAAAAAAACAGAAGCATCCCATTGCTGCCACTATATTACTTGTCCCTTGGTGTGTGATCTAATGTTAAGAGTCACAGGAATACATGTTATATTCAAAATAAATGTGTTTTTTTTATAATGTAACTGGAACATATATACATAAATAGTAACTGGAGGAGCTAGTCTTGAACATGTCTTACTATGTCGGGCTCCAACCACAACTAACTTGTCATGTGTGACTTGACATCATTTCCTATGATGATGTTCACTTACAGTCTTTAAGGCGGTCTGCCCTTAAAGTTGTCTCACAACAGTCTGGACAGAGTAGATAGGGAGAAACTGCACACATTGGTGGAATGGTTAAGAACCAGAGGACCTGATTTCAGGGGAATGGGAAAAGAAGCAACAGCGACATGAGGAAAAATGTTTTTATGCAGCAAGTGGTTAGGATCTGAAATGCACTGTCAAGGAGTGTGGTGGAGCCAGAGTCACTTGTGGGTTTCAAAAGGGAATTGGATAATTATCTGAAGAGAAAGAAATTTGCAGGGCTACAGTGAAACTAGCAGAGTTGCTCTTGCAGAGAGCCGGTACAAACATGACGAGCTGAAAGGAATCCTTTTTTGCTGTAAACATTCTATGATTCCATGATTTTTCTCTCTCCACCTCTCTCTCCTCAAGACGCTATTTAAAATTAACCTCTGACCAAGCATTTGATCGCCTGTTCTAATGTCGGTTTTTACATATGACGATGCTCCTGTGAAGTAGCTTGGGACATGTTACTATGTTAAAGGTGCTATATAAATGCAAGTTGTTGCTGTGCTGATTGTGGTAGGTCCTAATTTTGGAATCTTTTCCTTAGGGCAATGGCTAGTGCAAGGTATTGCCCATCTCCCTGGATTAACCAGTTTTGTTTGATTTTACTTCATACACTGCAGCATTCAAATGAACACTTACATTAACAGAAATAACACTGCATATTTAGCAGGAAATCTTCTTTTACTGTGATATTAATACATGGATTATTAAAATAAGAACTGATAGATTATATTAACCCAAACAAGAAATATTCTGCTCAACCCAATTGGGGATGATTTTCCTTCCTGTTTTCAAGCATATATAGAATCCCCAGAGCAATTTTCGGGTGCCGATAGATGTTACATGTGCCTCACATCCTCCACCCATTGGTCTAAACAACAGTTCTTCAAGGGACCGCGGCAAACCATGCTGAAAATAGCAAGGATAAGTTTATTAAATCATTTTTGTGACCATTACTGCTCGTCCTAACCCCAAAATAATCTTCCAATATGTGTCCTTGTACCCACCCCCCACCCCACCGAACCCATCCCTCTGGGATTGCCTGCTCCCCACCTCCCATTGTAAGGTTCCATTTCCAGCTTGGTTGCCAAATGACCCATCTACCTCTCACTCAATGGAATCAGACCATTGTCCTTATATCCTTCTATCTTAGTTCTCACTGTTATATGTTTACTTCTAACTTAAATGTTCTGTTCTTTCAATCTAATTTGATCTAACCTCTCCTTTCCAACCTTTCTTCCCCCTTCAAAAAAAATTAGCTTTTGTTTACTTTATTTTTGTTCTTCAGGCCATCTTTTCCATTTTATTCTTTTACCCCCAGTGTCCCGGTCAATATTGATTCCTCAATCAAAATCACAGAAACAGATTATCTGATTGTTATCCCATTATGGGAGCTTACAGTGTGCAAATTGCCGTGTTTCCTACATTACAAGGGTGACTACATTCAAAAAGAACTTCATTGACTGTAAAACGCTTTGGAGTGCCTAGTGGTCATAAAATAGGGTTTAAAGCATCAAAGGTCTAAACTCCAGGCAATCTGTAAAATAAAGGTGGACCTAGTTGCACTTTAGGGTGCACTAATATCACAGCTGTAGTGTGGTTCACTTCGCCTCGACAGTGCAGTGTAAATACAGCCTTGACTCCAGAAACTCTTGACAGCAGGATGAAGTAGATTAAGAGGCCCCTGGAAGGGACAACCTGACTCAGCTTCACATCAGAACCAATTTGGTTTACACTCCACTAATTTAGCATTGGTACAAAGGCAGTACTGCTTCACATCGACATGAAACTTGGGTGTGAAAATGCAATGGGAGATATCCACCCAATCACACCTGGGCAACTAACCACATCTCCCAGCAGGCCATCAGGTTAAAACTTAAAGCTCACACTGTGCCATTTCTTAAAACAAAATCAGACTAAATTGTCCCATAACTGAAGACAACAGATAGAAATCCAGCACAATGTGTTTAAATGTTCAAAGCTCTTAAACTTAACATTAATCAAAGTTCACCACATAAAGCTCTTTAAAACACTGAAGGGGTTTGTTGGAGTAGACGCAAAGAAGATATTTTGCACTGGTAGAGGACGCGAGAACAAATCTTGCTGCCATCAATATAAAATAATCACTAATAAATATTCAGGGGCAAATTCTTTACCCAGGGAATGACTAGAATGTGGAACTCGCTGCCAAAGGGAGCAGTTGAGCTGAATAGCATCGATGTATTTAAGGGGAAGCTAGGTAAGTGCATGAGGGAGAAAGCAATAGAGAGTTATGATGATAGGGTGAGATGAAGTACAGTGGGAGGAGACTCGTGTGGAGCATGAAGATGGGCATAGGCTAGTTGGCAGAATGACCTCTTCCTGTGCTGTAAATGCTCTGTAATTCATAGTAATGCAATGAATCTGCTTTCATCCCCGCTTCAAGCTGTACATTCCCGATTGTAATGACTCACTGCATAAACAACAAATCTCCTCCTCTCCCTCTTAGCTCTTCTGCCAATTATCTTAAATATTCTAAGACTAAATAAAAGTAGCTGACTTGCCCAAATAAAATCACTTCTGTGGGCCTGTTGTTTTAATATTGTCAATTAATATTTGCCTTGCGTGCATTGGTTTCCAAGCTTTAGTGGCCAGCCTCTTCTAACACTGGTTACTCCTGACATTAGAACGAAGCCCATGATGTGCTGAGTTTCCCAACTGACAAATGGTTGAGAAAGGCACTATGACAGTAATAACAAAGTGACTAATGAACACTACGATAGAGCTGGACTGTAATCTTTCATGCATCTTCTCCTTTTCTTATTACTGAAGGTTTTGGCTTGCACTTGGCTGCAGTTCCATGAGCACCAGATATCTTGCTCAGGCTGATCCTCTGATCATACAACGTGTACACCGGCAGAAAGCAATCGCTTGGATAAAGATCTTCCATTAGCCTCAGCACCTTGTCCCATTAAAATATTCAAAGAAAGCCATGCATATATATAGCTCCTTTCACCACTCCAGGGCTGTCCCAAAGCACACAAATGCAGTGCCCCTAATAGCACTCTCACCTCTGTGTCAGGATATTGCGGGTACAAGTCCTCACTCCAGAGACTTGAGCACATCATCAAGGCTGATATACCCAGTGCAGTACTGAGGCAGTGCTGCACTGTCAGAGGTGCTTTCTTTCAGATGAGACGTTAATCCGAGGCTCTCAGGCAGATGTACAAGAACCCATGCCACTATATTGAAGAAGAGGAGGGGAGTTTGGTCCAGTGTCTTGGCCACCATTTATCCCTTAACCAACATCATTAAAACAGATGACCTGGTCATTATCACATTGTGGGAGCTTGCTGTGCGCATGTTGGCTGGCATGTTTCCTACATTACAACAGCAACTACACTACAATGGTTGTAAAGTTCTTTGGGCTGCTCTGAGGTTGAAAAAGGCACTATATAAATGCAAGTCGGACTGAACATTGAGTTCAATAATTTCAGAGCATGACGGGCCTCCCCCCCCCTTTTTATTTTCAGTTATTTTTTATTTTTTATTTTTATTTTATTTTACTTTAGTTTGTTTCATCATTAATTTTTCTTACCATGTGGCTGCCCACTTTTGTTTTACATGTTTGTGCTTTGGGCCGGAGCTGTTCATTTTTCTGTCCATTAACACCCTCTCTGCACTAACACTTTGTCTTTCAGCACACCATTAGCATACCATTTGCCTTTGCTCCAAGACCTTCTGGTCAGTTATTCTCTGTGACCTTGTCCTATCAACACTTTGCTTTTTGTTATCTCTTTCCCCACCCCCACTTTGTTTGCTTAAAACCTATTACATTTCTAACTTTTGCCAGTTCTGATGAAGGGTCACTGACCTGAAACATTAACTCTCTCTCCACAGATACTGTCAGACCTACTGAGTATTTCCAGCATTTCTTGCTTTTATTTCTTTTACCTTCTAAGAACTTTCCAGTTTCCTGGATTGTATTATTCTTCAGCAATTTCTTTTCAAAATATATGTGCACCATTGATTGATACCCAACAATGAAAAATAAAAGTTATTATTCACCGACAGAAACAAAATGATATCTTTTTAGGTTAAATTTATTCATTGAATTCTGCCTTTTTTCTGTTTATCTTAGAAAGATTAGAATTTTAAACTTAAGGCAAGTGTTCATTCAGTATATCAGTTCCCAGCCTGCACTCATCCATTTTGGAAATTAACTGATAGCCCACTTTTGGTATAATTCTCTGCGAAGATTAAAGAAGTCATAAGAATGAGTGATGAATCAAATGAATTGAATATTTTGTTTGGTTTCTGGATTCACAGACTAAGGGCTTTGTGATACTAGGTCTATAGGGAATCATTTTTAATCCATCGTTATAGAGCTGTTGGTATCAGTACAAGATCGAAATTAAACTTTGTGCCAATGCAGAATGTGCAGCAGAAGGAGAGACTTGCATTTATATAGCACTTTTTGCAAACTCAGGATATTCCAAAGCACTTTACAATCAATTAAGTAGTCACTTTTGTAATGTTGGGAAATATGGCAGCCAATTTGTGCACAGCAAGAATTCAATGAATAAATTTGACCCAAAAAGATATCATTTTGTTTCTGTAATAATAAAACAATGTAATAATGACCAGATGTTATATTTTTTTCAGGTGTTGTTTGTGGGATAAATTTTTGGTCAGGACACTGCGGGGAGCTCCCCTGCTTTTCTTCAAATAATACTATGGGATATTTTACAACCGCCTGAGGATTCATTCGGGGCTTCAGTTTTATGTCTCATCTGAAAGACAGCACCTCTGACAGTGCAGCCCTCCCTCAGATCAGACTTGACTTGAGAACTGTAGACCAGGCTTGGAAAGAGGTACAACATAAATTATACTTGTTGCATATTGGGAGATGTTACTTGATTAACAAGCCCAGAACAATTTAGACAACATTAGTTACAATATAAACATTGGCTTGTTTCACTTTCTTTTCTGATGAAAGGATATAGAGGCACTGGCGAAGGTGTAAAAATAATTTACAAGGCTGACACCAGAACTGAGAGGTTATAATCACCAGGAAAGGTTAAACAGGATGGGACTCTTTACAAAAGAGAAGACTGATGTGTCACCTTCTAGAGGTCTTTAAAATTATGTAGGGGTTTCTACTGATGGGTAGAGATCAAAACTAAGAACCAGAAATGTAAGATAGTCGCCAATAAATACAATCAGAAATTCAGGAGAAACCTCTACCCAGAGAGTGGTGAGAATGTGCAACTCGCTACCACAGAGAGCTGTTGGGATGATTGGCATGGATAAACTTAAGGGGGAGTCAGATAAACACATGAGGGAGAAATGAGTAGGAGGATATGTAGATGAAAAAGGGTGGGAGAAGCTTGTGTGGAGCATAAACACTGTCATGAATCAGATGGGCCGAATGCCTTGTGCTGAAAATTCCATGCAACTCTATGTAAAATGCTCACTGGCCGCACAACACAAACTACTGCTGTGCGCGATCAATGAGGATTTGATCCGATTGTTTGGCCGTATCGATACCTTTTGCACATCCCAGGATTTGATATTAATTTTTCGGCCAATTTACACATGCAGGAAGAAACCTGCAATGTCAATGTGCCTGAATTCAGCTGAGTTACACATTGTTGCACTGTCTGAGCTCATCCCTCCTTCCTTAGCCCCCTTCCTTCATTCTTTTCTTTCTTCCTCTCCGTCTCTCCTAATTACTCTCCTTTCCATCTTCAATCTCTTTGTTTCTCCATCTTCTGTCTCCTCCTTCTTCATTCTCTTTTTATCTTCCTTATGGTGTCTTCTTTCTTGTTCTTGCTTCTGGGTTAGAAGGCTCTAAGTTCAACTCCAACTCCAGAGACTTGAGCACACAATCTCAGCTGACTGGAGGAGTGCCACACTGTCAAAGGTGCTGTCTTTTGGATGGGGCGTTAAGCTAAGGCTCTATCTGCCTTCTCATGGCACTATCCCTGGTGTCCTAGTCAATATTTATCCCTAAACAACATCTAAAAATGGATTATCTGGTTATTATTGCATTGCTATCTGTGGGAGCTTGCTGTGCACAAATTGACTGCCGTGTTTCCTGCATTACAACACTTCAAAAGAACTTCATTGGCTGCAAAGTGCTTTAGGATTCCCTAAGGTCATAACAGGCACTACATAAATGCAAGTCCTTCATTGAATATTTTAATAGGAAGATGTGATCACTTTGCTGAAACATTCTTTATTTTTACTTCATTCTGTTGCCTGAAGTGATAATTGCATGTTAATCGAACTACCAGAAGTTTGCTGCAGAAACCAGTTTAAAAGTTAACAAAGTTGTATTAATCCTCATGGGTCTTATTAAGATCTGGGAGAGCTGTCAGAGTGTTCCAGATGGTTCTGTACAGCCAGAACACTTTGAACGAGACATTAGCTTTGACACAATCTTCCGTTATGGTGGGAAATCTACTGAAAAGGAAGCAACATTATTTGATTTATTCATGTGCAAATTTCCAAATAAATCTTGAAAGTGAGGATATAATTTGACGCTGTCAAGACAAAGATAATTTTAAACCACAGTTCTCCACCTCCTGTATCTCTCAAGACAGGAGCAATTTTAAACTCGACTCTGCACTTAATCTACTTATCTTTACAGATGAATTCACACTCATAATGCCAATTTTATTCAAGGTAGAACTAACTTTGATAGAGTTAAGACCAATATCAAAATATCGTTGACCACGAGATTGAAACAGCTCAGACTTTAAAATGAATACAATTCAATGAATAAAATGATTAATTCAAAGTGCTTATATTAACCCTTTCTCCAACATTCCTCAGTTAGTGAAGATAAATTTGGTTCTTCGAATGCCTTAATGAATCTTATCAAATGAACTGTGTAGACTGGGCTGGTCAAAGGTATGATCCTCAGTTTTAACCTCAGTGTTAAGTAGCTTGTTGGTAGAATTTTGCAGAACTGAGTGCATTTAAATCAATTGTGAATAATGATAATGACATTCAGTCTTTCCACATTTCATTTTTTGGCTTTCTCTACTAGCTTTTTAATAATGTTAATTAGTTCCCTAAAGTATTGTAAACCCAGCAGATTACTCAATCAATTCAGTTTGAGTGTCAACTTGGTTCAGTCGGTAATACTCTGGCCTCAGTTCCCGTACAGAGTTAAGTACATGTAATCTCGGCCGACATTTCAGCTGTAGTAAAGAACAAGTCCAGTATTGATGGAGGTACTCACTGTTGGATTAAACCATCCACCTGCTCATAACTCTCACTCGAAGAGGATAAGGGGAGTTCTGGTGTTCTGACCAATCTTCCTCCATTAACGAATACCAAACAAAAAAATATCAACAGCTTAGGTAGTCACTTTTCTCATTTGTTGTTTGTGGGATCTTTCTATGCATCAATTGGTTCCCATAACTGCAACATAGCAAGAGTGACTACACTTCAAAAGTTATGCATTGGCTGTAAATTACTGTGCAATGAAGGCAAATTCTTCCTCACCAAGTATAGAAAACTGATCACCCATCGTGGCCTGAAACTTACTGCTGCCTCTGTTCATTTGTGTGATGACTGAGAGATTACTACAATATGAAAAATCATGTGGTTCCCATTTTCAAACCTTTACTTCCTGTTGTCGCATACTCTTGCATGTACTTTTTCATTGTAAATTCTTATGTCTACATTTATAATGGGAACAACTTATGTCAACATGTCACGTTATGAATACATCCAAATTGCATGGGGATGCTTATTTAAACTTGGCAGAGATGAAATTGGGCAGGCAAAATGGGCATCAGTGAATTAGCCACCAGCGTTACACCTTTCCTGATGGAAATGTAAATCAGCCAGGTGGAACACAGACTGCAAATTCACTGCTGCCCATTTTACTCTACTGGCCCAGACCAGTTTCACACCTCTCCCCGCCCCCACCCCCCGTTCCTCACTGCCCCATACAATCTGGGTGTAGTCAGAGCATAACATGTTTGCATAAGTAGTTTCCATTATTAACTCACTATGACCCTATTTGCGTAGCTGTCAAAGGTGAATTTCACCCCATAAGGCTTTGATTATGCAGGCAATGTATAGCAGTGTAAATCTCCGGTGCTCCAGAGGGTGAGAATGGTGCAGTGGCACACTGAAGATAACAATGCAGTATTTACTGCCCCACTGTCACTGTTTTTAATGAGTTCTGGACATGAACAGCCAGATCGCATGCTTATTTGAGACAGGAGGTTGCTCTTTAGTTTGCGAATCAGATTCTGTGTCATTTGTAAAACTCTGATACCTCAATACCAATGAAAACAATGGCTAGGATTCTATCCTGGAGACGGGGGTCTCAATGTGGGGAAAAAGCAACGTCGAGACCCTCATGTCACGTCTTCGCTGAAAGACCTGCCGAATCAAGTGTCAGTCAGACAGTGGTGGGCCTTCCACAGGATCAAAGATAATGGTATCATAAGTCCCCCTCTCAGAATTGGAGACCGGCAGCTCTTCCACTGAGCAGCGTCACCGCGGAGGTGGTGGCTGCCACTGGTGGATCAACTACCCGAGGCCCAGGAGCACAGCTGGAACCAGGCCACAGGTGTTGTGGGGGAGGGGGATATGGGGGGGGGTCATTATCAAGGGCAGGGGACTGGCTCTCAGTGGACCACCCTCTCCCTGATGCTGGGTCCCTTGTTCAGGCACTAAGTGCCTTTTAACGAGGGACCTCCTTCCCCCCCAGAGCTGGGAATCAGCCCACATGGTTTGTTCATGCTGTGCTTTCCATGTGGCAAACGGGGCTGCCTGCTGCATGGATAATTGTGGCAGTAACGGGATGAGGCCCTTAATTGGGGATCAATTGCCCAGTTAAGGGTCTCATTTGATGGCGGGATGGGTAGGTCTGTGAACGGGCCTTCCCGCCTCGGACTATCTTTCAGCAGAGGCAGGAAGATGGCAGGAAACTCTGTCCCTGCCCCCACCACCATCTCACCTGATTTTATGCTCTCCCTGCCTCCAAACCCGCCACAGAGAAAGCATAAAATCCACCCCGACGACTTGCATTTATATCATACTTTTCATGATCTCAGGGCATCTTAAAGTGCTTTACAGCCAATGCAGTGCTTCTTTTGTGGTAGCCAATGGGTGCGCAGCAATCTCCCACAAAGAGCAATGTGATAATGACCAGATTATCTATTTTTAAAGACATTAATGAGACCGAGGAGAACTCCCCCGCTCTTATTTGAAATAATGTCATGGGATCACCTGAGAGAGCAGACAGAGCCTCACTTTAATGTCTCCTCCAAAAGACAGCATCTCTGACCCACAGTCTTTAGCCACAAGCAGCAGGATCAGCCTGGATTAATGGTTCAAATCCTGAAGAGAGGGTTGAACTTATAAGGAAGGGACGGGGAAGAATCAGAGCTAACAACAGAGCTAAGCTAACATGGTGCAACAATGGTGCCAATCAGGAAGTCATGATGCGGTGAGTTTGAAACGTCTCTCATCTATTGAAGGATAGGAGATTGTAAGCAGGACAGCGTTCCACAGCTTGGGGTCCTGTGAAATAACGAATTAGAGTTTCACATGAGAGGAAGCGCCTGCATTGTAACACAGCAAGAGTGCAAGGAGGAGATGTGTGGGATGGTACATCATTGAGAGTGGAGGAGAACAAGTGCAAACGGGGCGATAATGGCAGAGTGGTAATGTCACTGCACTAATAATCCAGATGCCCAGGCAAATGCCCAGGTGATAAGGGTTGAAATCCCACTATGGCTACTTGTAGAATTTAAATTCAATTACTTCATAAAAATCTGGAAGTGAAAGCTAGTCGCAGTAATGGTACCATCAAAACTGTTAGCAATTGTTGTAAAAACCCATCTGCTTCACTAACTTTCCCTAGGGAAGGAAAACTGCTGTCCTTACCTGGTCTGGCTGACATGTGACTCCAGACGCACAGCAATGTGGTTGACTCTAGATGCAGTTTGACATGGCCTAGCAAGCTACTCAGTCAGGAGTGTAATGGAATATTCTCCACTTGACTGGATGGTTACAGCTCCAACAACACTCAAGAAGCTCGACACCATCCAGGACAAAGCAGCCCGCTTGATTGGCACCCCATCTACAAACATTCACTCCCTCCACCACCGACGCACAGTGGCAGCATTGTGTACCATCTACAAGATGCACTGCAGCAATGCACCAAGGCTCCTTCGACAGCACCTTCCAAACCTGCGACCTCTACCAACTAGAAGGACAAGGGCAGCAAATACATGGGAACACCACCACCTGCAAGTTCCCCTCCAAGTCACACACCATCCTGACTTGGAACTATATCACTGTTCCTTCACTGTCGCTGGGTCAAAATCCTGGAACTCCTTTCCAAACAACGCTGTGGGTGTATCTACACCCCAAGGACTGCAGTGGTTCAAGAAGGCAGCTCACCACCACCTTCTCAAGGTCAATTAGGGATGGGCAATAAATGCTGGCCTTGCCAGCAATGCCCACATCCCATGAAAGAATAAAAAAAATTCCAGAGGACCAATGATCGTAGTGGTAAAATGAAAATAAGGAGAAACAAGCAAAGCTTAAATGAAGAGCGAAAGTTTGGAGGCTAAAGATGAAAGCAAATTGTTACATTACTACAGTGACTAGCATTTCCAAAGGGCTTTCTTTTTTAAAAATTGTCTGTTCTAACTTTGTACCTGTCCAAGAGTATGAAAGAGGTAGGTGAGCCATCCAGATATAGAAGATAGGCTTGCATTTATATAGAGCCTTTCACAACCTCAAGATGTCCCACAGTGCTTTGCAGCCAATCCAGTACATTTGCAGTGTAGACTCTGCCAAATTGTGTCCAGCAAGCTCCGGGTTCAGCAAACAGCAATGTGATAATGCTTAGGTAAACTGTTTATAGTGGTGTTTGTTGAAGGATAAATATTGGCCAGGACACCAGGGACACCTCCTCTGCTCTTCTTCAAAATAGTGCCATGGGATAAACACAGAAGATGCTGGAAACACTCAGCAGACCATGCAGTACCCATGGAGAGAGAAACAGAGTTCTGTTTTTCCAACATTTTCTGGTTTCATTTCAAATTTTGGACATCCACAACATTTAGTTTTTATATTAGTCAAATGGAATCTTTTATGTTCACTTAGGAGGGCCAACTGGGCCTCAGTTTTCATGTCAATCCAAAAGATGACACCTCCAACAGTGCAGCACTCCCTCAGTTTGCTGCTGAAGTTTCAGCCTAGAAATTGTGCTCAAATCTCTGCGATGGAAGTTGAACCAGCAATCTTCTGACTCAGACCCAAGCATGCCATCACTGAGGTAACACCTGAGGCTTCAAATGCTGTGGATTATAAATGGAAAAAACTGAGGTTGCCAGAGAGCCTTTGACTTGCGATGTTTAGCATGAAACAGTGAATATGACACTTCATCTGTGATCTCAACGATGAATTTATATGGATCTTAAGACCCCCTTTTTTTTGTTCATTTCTCCCCTCCCTACTGACCTGGGCAGTTTCCTATTTAATTGACAGAAATAGATCAATAGTAGCTGGGTAGAAATCATGATTATTCAGTTGTAGTGTCAGTTAATGAAATGGATTCTGTTCACCTGGGAAGTGCACGGTGCTGACTTGCTGTGTGAAAGTGCTTTTAGGATAAATGATCCAAGTCCCTCAATAGGAACCCAGTCAAACTCTCCAATTATGAATGTCTGCACTCTTGTACATGCTATGTTAAAGTAATTCAGCCATCAAAAGTGGCCTAATGTTGTCAGAAAGTGTGTTACTGAATTTAATTTTACGATGCATTTCTCCGCAATAATGAACAGCCATTATCGGGAGATATTTTAAATTTGTTTATGTTCTTTTAAGGTCAAGTTAGTTCACAGTGCCTCGCTTACAAAGCAGAAAAGTAAATACAAGTCAATCAGCATTGCTTAATGTCCTGATGGTAAGCATGGAACATATTCGTGGTCCCTCTACTCTACTGTTTGGAAACATTCTCAAATCATAACTGTGTGAAGACAAGTTGACTGAAAATATGCATCAATCTTATGCAAATAAGAAAAGGAAATTGAGCTTTAATATTTCATGAAGTTAACTGACCTTCAGAAGGTTGGTGATTATCCCCACAATCACATGTCCTGAATGTGAAGTCAGCCCAAGACACGAAACAGAAACCAAGTACCAAAGGTAGGGTCTTGAACACAAATCTAGGCTGACGCTCCCAGTCCAGTACTGAGGGAGTGCTGCACTGTTGGAGGGTGCCATCTTTCAGATGAAGCATTAAACTGAGGCTCTGTCCTCCTGTGTCAATGTAAAAGATCCCATGACACTATTTCATAGAAAAGTTCTCCAGTGTCTTGGCCAACTGTAATCCCTCAACTGACATCATTAAAAACAGATTATCAGGTCATTATCACATTGTTGTTGGTGGGAGCTTGTTGTGTGCAAATTGACTGCCTAATTTCCTAATTTACAAGTACTTCAAAAGTACTTCATTGGTTGTAAAGTGCTCTGAGACATCCTGAGGTTGTGAAAGAGGCTATATGAAAGCAAGTCCTTTCTTTTATCTCTGGTGACTGATTGTAGAGAAACAGACAGACAACCCTGGCTATGCCCCCAAAGGTGTTTTTAATGTTACGACCAAGGCAAGAGTAATGCACTGTTAAGTCAGTCCTGCTACTCCACAGGTCACAGAATATTAGTAAAGTTTCCCACTTACTGGAAAATAGCCAAATTAAACACATTATTTGTTCCCCAGAATAAAGCACACCAAACCAGGTTTCTCTAAACAACAAAATTAACCAACAAAATTAACTATTTATCAATAAACAAATCTTAAACAACAATGAGATAAATGTATATATGAAAAGATGTTATAACTCCTTATTCTTCCTAACTCTCATGCACACACACATACATTCAAAAACCAGTTATCCACAAAAAAAAGCTTTTTTCTTTACAAATGTTTCTTAGGAATAATAAAATAACTGGGTTGCAACATTCTGGTAGGATAATTCCGGGTTGATGAGGTGTCTCAGAGTCGAATAGTCAGATGCCACTCGAAGTTTCTCTAGCCGAGGTTAGTGAACAGTCTGTGATGGGTAGGTGTTCAAGGCAATTCATCTGCAGCGGGTATCACACATATATTTCAGCAAAGGGTGTAGCAAGAGGTCTACTTGTTTTGAAGTAGTAGTCTAGCAATAGAAGCTTTCCGGATCTCCCAAAACACAAGAGGCAACATAAATCATGCTTGAGGCAGAGACCTTTCAGACACTGGAGATAATAGGAATCTGCTATCTTTAAAATTGCAGGGGCTTCCTCTCTACAAAGCAGTGTTCCTCCACAGAGTGTAGCAACTCCGCGTTTCCTAGGTCTTTCCTCTCTCCAGGAGATTTTTCCTCTCTGCAGGCAGACCACAGCCACACCTCAAAGGTAGGAGTTCTTTTTCCAAGAGAGGCAAATCTTCTTTTTTCAGAGAGTAGGTATTTTCTCTGGTCTGCAAACACAGGTCCCAGCCAGCTCACCGCTCGGTGCTTCCAGCACCCTGGTCTTTTTCACACTGCAAAACTGAAACTAAAACCCACAATCAAGTCATTGACAGTCATACATCTTCCTGTCATTTCCCTGTTGTGCTGCTTGGAAACAGGTGCCTTGCAGTCTGCACTCAGTTCGAACACCAAGTTTCAGCATTCAATGTTCACAGAAAATCCTTTTCCTCAGTCTTTTAAAGCACACAGAACACCAAGCTTTCAAATAAAAAAACAAAACTCTTGTGACATTTGGCACCAGATGCTCTACATGGAGATATTAGAGCCATTTTCGCCTTCACCATCTCTCAGAACAGATCACCCCTGTTGTAGTACTTTCCGTCACCAAGTGATACCATCGCTAAACCTGACGAATGGAAAAATTCACACAGTTTGGAGTTAGTAAAAAAAGGGAACAGTTCAAAACATTTTTATAATATTGCTGCTTATTTACATCGGAAGTATCTGTAGTCAATGAATTATTTGGTGTTTTCAGCAGCCAATTCCTTCCAATGATCAAGACTGTCTTTTGTGAAGTTAAATACTGGGATTATATCAAACAGGGAAATGTAAAATGTCTGTGTGCATCTCTTAAATAACATACAATACAGAAGCTGTATGTTTTTAAGGCTGTTTTTTTTTATCCAGAGCTTTTCTGCCCTACCTGTACATAGTCCACCAGTAGTTTCAGCCTGCTGTCTCTGGTTGTCTGTTTAAAGAAGCATGTAAATGACAGATGCAATACTCAGTCAGGAAGTAATAATCTCACAGCATTCTTTCAGCAATAGGCCAGATATTCCTTGTAAGGGGCACCTCGGGCACATCCTGTTAGATGTCTTCCTATGGCATTTGGCTCAATTTTTTTATTTTTGGGTTGCAGCTTACTAGAAATGCAAGCTGATAACAATGAAGCAAGGGCATTAAGCCATTTGTGACCTTGGTGAATGATGGGACCAGCATTCAGTCTCCTTAATCAATGTGATTTCAGAATTGAGAAAGAAATGGGGAATGATGGAGAAGGAAATACGGTGAATTAGAATCAATTTAGATGCAGAAAGGGAAATAAAGAGGGAAAGAAGGATTAGATTAAGAACATAAGAACTAGGAGCAGGAGTAGGCAATTCAGCCCCTCGAGCCTGCTCCGCCATTCAATACGATTATGGCTGATCTCATCTCGGCCTCAACTCCGCTTTCCTGCCCATTCTCCATAACCCTTCAATCCATTATTAATTAAAAATCTGTCTATCTCCTCCTTAAATTTACTCAATGTCCCAGCATCCACCGCACTCTGAGGTACTGAATTCCACAGACTCATGACCTTTTGAGAGCAGTAATTTCTCCTCATCTCAGTTTTAAATCTGCTACCCCTTATCCTAAAACTATGATCTCTTGTTCTAGATTGCCCCACCAGAGGAAACATCCTCTCTATATCTACTTTGTCAATCCCCTTAATCATCTTATATACCTCACGTAGATTTCCTTTCATTCTTCTAAACTCCAGAGAGTAAAGGCCTAAACTGCTCAATCTCTCTTCATAAGACAAACCCCTCATCCCTGGAATCAATCTAGTGAACCTCCTCTGAACTGCCTCCAATGCAACTACATCCCTCCTCAAGTAAAGGGACCAAAACTGTACGCAATACTCCAGATGCAGTCTCACTGATGCCTTGTACAGTTGCAGCAACACCTCCCTACTTTTATACTCTATTCCTTTAGCAATAAATGCCAAAATTCCATTTGTCTTCCTTATTACCTGCTGTACCTGTGTACTAGTTTTCTGCGATTCATACACAAGGACACCCAGATCTCTCTCCACCGAAGCACTCTGAAGTTTCTCTCCATTTAGATAATAATTTGCCTTTCTATTCTTCCAAACAAAATGGATAACCTCACACTTATCCATGTTAAACTCCATCTGCCAAATTTTGGCCCACCTAACCTATCCATATCCATTTGTAAATTTCTTATTTCTTTATTGCAACTTACTGTCCCACCTATTTTAGTGTCATCGGCAAATTTGGCTATAGTACCTTCTATCCCTGCATCCAAGTCATTTATATAGATTGTAAATAGTTGGGGCCCGAGGACTGAACCCTGTGGCACCCCACTAGTTACATCTTGCCAAACAGAAAAAGACCCATTTATCCAGACTCTCTGTTTTCTGTTGGTTAGCCAATCCTCTATCAAAGCGAATAAATTGCCTCTAACCCCATGTGAACTTACCTTGTGTATTAAGCTTTTGGGCGGCACCTTATCAGATACCTTCTGGAAGTCCAGATATACTACATCTACAGGATCCCCATTATCCACTTTGCTTGTTACAGCTTCAAGTAACTCTAGCAAATTAGTCAAACACGATTTACCCTTCATAAAACCATGCTGCCTCTGATGGATTGCGTTTTGACTTTCTAAATGTCCTGTTATTAATTCCTTAATAATGGATTCTAACAATTTCCCAACGACAGATGTTAAAATAACTGGTCTATAATTTCCTACTTTCTGCCTCCCTCCTTTTTGAATAAGGGCGTTATATTAGCATTTTCCCAATCCACTCGAACCTTTCTCACATCCAGGGAATTTTGGAATATTATAACCAATGGATCCACTATCTCCGCTACCACTTCCTTTAAGACCCTAGGATGTAGGCCATCAGGCCCTGGGGACTTGTCTGCCTTCAATCCCAATAGTTTGCTCAGTACTTTTTCCCTGGTGATGATGATTGTTCTAAGTTCCTCCCTTTCTATAACCTTTGCATTACCTGTTACTTTTGGGATGGTATGAGTGTCCTCCACCGTGAAAACTGAGGCAAAATACTGACATTGTGTCTCCGCCATTTCTGTGTTCCCCACAATTCACTCCCCAGTCTCATCTTCCAAAGGACCAACTTCACTTTAGCTACTCTCTTCCCTTTTATATACTTATAGAAGCTTATGCGATCCGTTTTTATATTTTGCGCTAGTTTTCTTTCATAATTTACCTTTGCTATTTTTATTACTTTTTTGGTAACCCTTTGTTGATCTTTAAAAGTTTCCCAATCTTCCAGCCTGCCACTGGCCTTTGCAATATGGTATTCCTTAGTTTTTGTCTTTATATTATCCTTAACTTCCTTGCTTACCATTGATCTTTTCTCCCCCTCTTAACAATCTTTCTTCCTCTCTGGAATATATTTTAGTTGGGAGGAATTGAATATCTCCTTAAACAGCTGCCACTGCTCATCAACTGTCCTACCTTTTAGTCTTCCTGCCCAGTCCACTAGGGCCAAATCTGTCCTCATGCCTATGTAATTACCTTTGTTTAACTTCAAAACACTAGTGTGAGACTCCAGTTTCTCGCCCTCAAACTGAATTTGAAATTCCATCATGTTATGATCACTCTTTCCTAGAGGATCCTTAGGTATGAGATCATTAATTAATCCCACCTCATTACATAATACCAAATCTGGAATAGCCTTCCTCCTGGTTAGTTCCACAACATATTGCTCCAAAAAACAATCTCTAATACATTCAATGACTCTCCCTCGAGGCTACCCTTGCCAATTTGATTAATCCAGTCTATATGCATATTAAAATCACCCATGATTATTTCTGTATCTTTCTTACAAGCCCCCAGTATTTCCTGGTTTATACTATGCCCCACTGTGGAACTACTGTTTGGCGCCTTATAGATTACTCCCACCAGGGACTTCTTTCCCTTGCTATTTCTACATCTTGATCTCCAGTGCCTATATCATTTCTCACTACAGCACTGATCTTTTCCTTTACTAACAAAGCTACACCACCTCCTTTTCCTTCCTGCCTATCCTTCCGAAATACTGAGTACCCTTGGATATTCCATTCCAAAACCTGGTTTCCCTGCAACCATGTCTCAATAATTGCCATTAAATCATACCCATTCATCTCTATTTACGATGTTAACTCATTAATTTTATTCCAAGTGCTTCGTGCATTCAGATACAAAGCCTTTAAGTTTGTTCTATTATCAAATTTCCCTACTCTTGTACGATTCCTTGGTGCAATATGACATTCACACGTTCTGTCCCTACCTTTTATTTTCTGGTAACAATCAGCCTCATCACTAACCTGCACTCCTACCTTCTCCTTTAACTTTGACTTCCATGAATTTTCCATGAAACTGAACCCTCCCCCCCCCCCACTATTTAGTTTAAAGCCCTATCTACAACCCTAGTTATGTGATTTGCCAGGACTCTGGTCCCAGTATGATTCAGGTGGAGCTCATCCCATCGGAACAGCTCCCTCCTTCCCCAGTACTGGTCCCAATGTCCCATGAATTCAACCCCATTTCTCCCACACCATTCTTTGAGCCATGCATTTACTTCTTTAATCTTATTGACCCTGTGGCAATTAGCTCGTGGCTCAGGTAGCAATCCGGAGATTATTACCTTTTTGGTTCTGCTTTTACATTTAGCCCCTAGCTGCTCATATTCCCTCAGCAGAACCTCTAACCTCGTTCTACCTATATCGTTGGTACCTGCGTGGACCACGACAACTGGATCTTTCCCCTCCCACTCCAAGTTCCTCTGCAGCCCAGATGAGATATCCTGAACCTTGGCACTAGGTTGGCAACACAGCCATCGGGACTCTTGATCCTGGCCACAGAGGACAGTGTCTATGCCCCTAACTATACTATCCCTGATTACAACTACATTTTTCTTTTCTCCCCCCACTTGAATGGCTCCCTGTACCACGGTGCTGTGGTCAGTTTGCTCATCCTCCCTACAGTCCCTGCTTTCGTCCACACAGGGAGCAAGAATCTCGAACCTGTTGGACAAGGACAAGGGCTGAGGCTCCTGCATCACTACCACCTGGATCCCTCTACCTGCCTCACTCATAGTCACACCGTCCTGTCCCTGACCACTGGCCGAATTCATGGTAGTTAATCTAAGGGGTGTGACTGTCTCCTGAAACACAGCTTCCAGGTATCTCTCCCCCTCCCTGATGTGTCGCAGTGTCCGAAGCTCAGACTCCAGCTCATCAACTCTGAGCCGCCTCGAGCAGCCAACACTTGCTGCAGATGTGGTCACTCAGAACCACAATGGGGTCCACCAGCTCCCACATCATGCAAGTACAACACATCGCCTGACCCTGCATCTCTATTTAATTTAATTAGATTCTAATTTGTTTTTTAAATTTCCGACTGGTCTTTAGTTTTTAATCTGTAAAATATTTCTCCTATTCACCTTTAATCTGAAATCAGTTTAGAATAGGTAATTCAAATTAGCAGTTACTTACCAACCAATGAACTTATGGTTTTCCTGTGATGTCATTCTTTGTTTTTTTTCACTCTGTTCTTACTCCCTTAAAATACCCCAACATTAGATTATTTACACTAGGAACCTTGATTCCCTAAAAAAAATTACCTACTATATTAAAAAAGAACTGTAGATCTTTCTCTTTATTTTAGTTACTTACCGAACTATTTAGAGTTATTCTCTACCAGCTGTTACTCACCAACCAATTGCCTTGCAGCTTTCCTGTGATGTCACTGTTGACTTTTTTCCCAAAATTCCGGCATGCCTGGACTGCTCCCGGAAGGTAAATGAATGAACTCTCTCTCTCCCGGTCTCTTTATACTCCAGCTCCGCTCTCACTGTTTCCCGCTCACTGGGTGAACTCTCGCTCTCTCTCCCGGTCTCTTTATACTCCGCCTCCACTCTCACTGTTTCCTGCTCGCTGGGTGAACTCTCTCTCTCTCCCAGTCTCTTTACACTCCGGCTCCGCTCTCGCTGTTTCCCGCTCTCTGAGTGAAAGAAAGAGACAGAAAATTAAAAAGTAAGAAAAATATTTAAGGGTTTAAAATGTATTATTTTTAAAATCGCTAACTCCAATTGACAACATGCAGGATTGAGATTGAACATGTAAATGGTTCCTTTTCTGGATCAGAGGAGTTGATTGGTATTATGTTAACAATTATCACATCATTAAAAGGTTATTTCCACCTTTAAGTTTCTGCAGTGAGGTTACGAGGGAATTAGTGTGCAAATCCAGCAAGTTCTTAAAAATAACAGGGAGGTTAAGGGTGAGATGCTGTTTGTGCAAAGTAAATGCTGAAGCAGCATACATCAACCATCCAAATCTGGAGATTGGCAACTCACAATAGATCTCTTTAATCCCCTGGAGTTGCTGATCAATTTGCAAATTGACAAAGGTGTGCATCGTTAGGTTTCCAGAAAGATCCGACCCATTATGTTGGAGGATGTTTTTTAACAACAACAACTTGCATTTATATAGCCTCTTCAACCGAGCAAAACGTCCCAAGACGCTTAGGCAAAAATACTATCCAATGGCACAGCTACTCCTGTCTTATCCATGTTCCCCCCGAGGTGACTAGAAAACTGTACTGCAAAGACCTCCAAAAGTAAATGTCCCTCCTTGAGTAGTATGATTGATGCATAGTACGCAGAAAATATATAACATTAACACAAGTGACCCACTTCTGTTGGTCTCAATGGTTCGAATTCAGTTCTTACAATCTGCGTGATGTACATAAATCTTTTCACGTTCTTGACTTTCTAGACTGTAATAGTGAGATACGAAAACTATCATAGCACACAAGTATAAAGGGCTGTCCTGTGCTTGGCTTGGGATCACACAGGAATATTGCTGAGGGATTATATTATACTTGCTTCCCCAGACACTGTCATGTGCCAAATGTGGGTTTCAGCAGTGTAGGTAAACTCAGACAGTCTTTAACTGTTTATGCATCAAGGATCAATGTAGAAAGAACATTTTTTTTTAATTTATGACTTATCCAGCAATGTGACAGTTCACTATGGAAAATGAAGTTACCAAATGCCTTGATATTTGGCTAAACTAATTTAAAATGCAATCTTGTCAGTCTTGACTGATGGGTAGAATTTTTATCTCTGAGTTAGAAGATAGTCGGATGGAGTCCAGCCCCTCCCCAGCAACTTGATCACATTATCGAGGCTGGCAATCCAATGTGCTGCAAGAATGCTGCAATGTCAGAGGTGCCATTATTTGAATGACACATTAAATCGAGGCCCTATTTACCCTCACAGCCCGGCAGTACTATTCAATGAAAAGCAGGGAGGTTCTTTCTGTGTCCTGACCAACATTTATTGCTCAAAACCAAATAACAGATGATCTGCTCATTTAT
The DNA here is from genome assembly GCF_036365525.1 of Heterodontus francisci. Taxonomy (NCBI): domain Eukaryota; kingdom Metazoa; phylum Chordata; class Chondrichthyes; order Heterodontiformes; family Heterodontidae; genus Heterodontus; species Heterodontus francisci. The sequence continues at coordinate 113,687,309 of NC_090382.1, forward strand.
CTTATTGCTGTTTGTGGGAGCTTGCTGTGCACAAATTGTCTTCTTTACTTCCCTGCATTACAATCCCCCACCGTCAACATCCTGGGGGGGGCACCATTGACCTGAAATTTAATGAAATACTGCAGCTACAAGAGCAGGTCTGAGACTGGATATTCTGCAGCAAGTAACTCACCCCCTGACCCCCCAAACCCTGTCCACCATCTACAAGGCACAAGTCAGGAGTGTGATGGAATACTCTCCACTTGTCTGGATGGGTGCAGCTCCAACAGCACTCAAGAAGCTCAACATCATCCAGGACAAAGCAGCCCGATTGATTGGCACCCCATCCACAAACATTCATTCCCTCCACCACCAACGCACAGTGGCAGCAGTGTGTGCCATCTACAAGATGCACTGCAGCAACTCACCAAGACTCCTTAGACAGCACCTTCCAAACCCACGACCTCTACCACCACGAAGGACAAGGGCAGCAGATGCATGGGAACACCACCACCTGCAAGTTCCCCCCCAAAGCGCACCCGGATCCCTCTGCATCTCATAGCTCTGCAATCTCTCTCCATTTAGATAATATGCTCATGGAATGTATTTAGCCTGTACCTGAAACTTATCCTCCTTAAAAATCACCCATCTTGTTCCTGTTGATCTGTAGTTGCACGCCTGCCATTGCATTCTGAAAGTTTACAGTGGTTATTCACAATGATTCCCCTCCAACTCACACCCCATCCTGACTTGGAACTATATCGCCGTTCCTTCACTGTCACTGGGTCAAAATCCTGGAACTCCATTCCTAACAGCACTGTGGGTGTACCTACCCCACATGGACAGCAGCGGCTCAAGAAGGCAGCTCACCACCACCTTCTCAAGGGCAATTAGGGATGGGCAATAAATGTTGGCCTAGCCAGCAACACCCACATCCCATGAAAGAATAAAAAACAGTGACTACACTTCATTGGCTGTAAAGTACTTTCGAATGTATTGAAGATAGGAAAGACACGACATAAATGTCAATTAATTTCTTTTATTGTCCTTTTCTTTCATAAATATTCAAATCTTGAACTTGAATAATTCAAGATAGGAATCCACAGCTTTGTCCTGGAGTTTCAGACTGTGAAAAGCTGCAAGAGTCACAGCTAAAAGGTCAACACATCTCTTTCAGATTCTGACATTGACGAGGACTTGGAACTGCTCACACGTACACTGAGTTGCTGAGAGATTGCTGGCAACAAAAGTATGGGGGAAGGAGTCATCATGTTTGTGCACCCATTCCTTAGAAATGCAGTGCTGGTTTGGCCCTACCTCATGGTTAGTTTGCAGATGTCAAATACATAGGGATAGGAGCAGGAGTAGGCCATTCAGCCCCTTGAGCCTGCTGCACCATTCAATATGACCGTGTCTGCTCTTCCACCTCAACTCTACCTTCCCACTGGATCCCCATAGCCCTTGATTCCCTTACTATTCAAAAATCTATTAATCTCTGTCTTGAATATACTCAATGACTGAATATCCACAGCCCTTTGGGGTAGAGAATTCTTAAAGCTTCACAACCCTATGAGTGAAGAAATTTCTCCTCATCCCAGTCCTAAGTGGCCGACCCCTTATCCTGAAACAATGTCACTTAGTTCCATACTCTCCATCCCTAGCAAACAGTTTCTGAGTATTTACCCTATCAAGCCCTCGAAGAATTATATATGTTTTGATGAGATCACCTCTCATTTTTCTAAACTCCAGAGTATATAGGTTCATTCTACTCAATCTGTGCTCACAGGACAACCCTCTCATATCAAGTATATTCTTCCATGGGTATAGAGACAAAAATTGCACAGTAGAGCATTGTCGGCTCAGGATAAAACTGTTATAGGTCCAAACCTGCAATATTCACTTCAATAGGGAGATTATTAGGTGGGGGGGGGGGGGGGGCTGGGATGCATGTACTAACAGGTATCAGGGTACAATTAGGTCCCCTCCTCACCCACCAGCAGTACGAGGTCCCAACAACTTAAAAGAGCAAACTTCAAGAAGATGCAGCTGGTAACCTTCTTGACCGGAATGGGTAGGAAGCCGATGGGAAAGTGCTGCCAGTTGCCCTGAACAACCGGCACTCAGATAAGATGGGGGGAGGGTTTAGGTTGGGCGGTGCGGTGCGTGGGGGTTGTGGAAGAAGTGTATTCCTGCTTCTGCTGCCCCCAAAGAGGGAAGTAAAGAAATTTACAGAGAATTACATATAACTTACAGCACAGAAACAGGCCATTCAACCCAACTGGTTTATGCTCCAAACGTGTCTTCTCCTACTCCCCTTTATCTAACAAATTCAACATATCCTTCTATTCTTTTCTCCCTCATACAATTATGACTGGGTGAGGAAGGGATCTCAGCCACCCCTCTTGCCCCTTTCCTGGTTTGGTCATAACAGGGTTTATTTTTTAAAACACAGTGTGTAGCTTCACCTCAGTGAGTCCTTGCTTACTGCTTTCTAATTGTAATTGTAAATGAACCAACCTGACAGCTTTTCTCAGGTTTAAACAAGAAAGATATCAGTTTATTATCCTTAACACTCTGACTCGGTTAAAATTACTAAAATATGGGACACAACCACGCCAGCATGCACACAAGACAAACACACACACAAATAGATAAAGAGGGGGAGAAAGAATTAAAGGGGGGGGAGGTTTAAGTAGGGTTGGCAATAAATAGAATTCAGTTACTGTCTTTTAGTTTGGATGTAAAGTCCTTGGCTGGAGTTGAGGTCTTGCAGTTCTCGCTGGGGCCCAGTGTACACTTTCAAACTTGCTTTTCTGGTACCAGGAGGCTGAAGAGGCCCTCTGTCTTGAGGCTCTAGCTGCTTCTGTGCATCCCTGGGGCTTTGTTTGAATGAGAGACAGAGGGACCTTCCTTCTCTTTGGTCTTTAAATTGCAGTCTGCCCAAACCTTTCTGTGAGGCACAATTGGAACAGTTCCCAGTCTGGCCAGCGGGTAAGTCACATGACCAGTTCTTCATTTGAAACAGCATCATCTGCGATGGTTGTTGATTCTCAAAGTTCTCAAGTCACACTCGGTGGGATGTGAAGCTCTGGCTCTTACACAGACAAAGAAGGTTGATTATTATGATTGCCTAGACCAGTCTTGTGAATTGAATCAGTGAGCACTTGCATTGACTCTCTATTCAACTGTCTCTCAGGATGCAAATGTGCAGCCATGTTTCAGCTGTCCAATTCTGTGGTCCTTTTTTCAAAACAAGCTATGTGCAATGTCTATCAAAAGGATTCAGGTAGTGTTCCATCTGACAAAAGTAATATGTTTCCATTTGGCAGGTGTGGTTTCCATCACAATATGCTTATCTTCCCCTTAAGTGCATCTATACTATTTGCTTCAACTGCTCTTTGTAGCAGCAAGTTCCACATTTTAACCACTCTCTGGGTAAAGAGGTTTCTCCCTATTGGATTTATTAGTGACTATCCTTTATTTACAGCCCCTAGTTTTGGACACCAACACAAGTGGAACCATCCTCTCTACACCTACTGTATCAATTCCTTTTGTAATCTTAAAAACCTCTATCAAGTCACCTCCAGTCTTCTCTTTAGTAGAGAAGGCAGCCCATCTTGTTCAGTTTTTCCTGATACGTATATTAGGTCTGGGATCAACCTTGTAAATGTATTTTGCATCTTCTCCAGTGCCTCTGTAACCTTTTGATAATATGGAGACCAGACCTGTTCACAGTAACTCCAAGTGTGATCAAACCAAGATTCTGTACAAATGTAACATAACTTCTCTACTTTTCAATTCTATTGAAGCTAGTGATGGAAGGTATCATCAACAGTGCCATCAAGCAGCACTTGTTTAGCAATAACCTGCTCAGTGATGCTCAGTTTGGGTTCCGCCAGGGCCACTCAGCTCCTGACCTCATTACAGCCTTGGTTCAAACATGGACAAAAGAGCTGAACTCAAGAGGTGAGATGAGAGTGACTGCCCTTCTCATCAAGGCAGCATTTGACCAAGTATGGCATCGAGGAGCCCTAGCAAAACTGGAGTCAATGGGAATCAGGGGGAAAACTCTCCGCTGGTTGGAGTCATACCTAGCGCAAAGGATGATGGTTGTGGTTGTTGGAGGTCAATCATCTGAGCTCCAGGACATCACTGCAGGAGTTCCTCAGAGTAGTGTTCGAGGCCCAACCATCTTCAGCTGCTTCAACAATGACTTTCCTTCAATCATAAGGTCAGAAGTGGGGATGTTCGCTGATGATTGCACAATGTTCAGCACCATTCGTGACTCCTCAGATACTGAAGCAGTCCGTGTAGAAATGCAGCACGACTTGGACAATATCCAGTCTTGGGCTGATAAGTGGCAAGTAACATTCATGCCACACAAGTGCCAGGCAATGACCATCTCCAACAAGAAAGACTCTAACCATCTCCGCTTGACGTTCAATGACATGACCATCGCTGAATCCCCCACTATCAACATACTAGGGGCTACCATTGACCAGAAACTGAACTGGAGTAGCCATATAAATACCATGGCTACAAGAGCAGGTCAGAGGCTAGGAATCCTGTGGCGAGTAATTCACCTCCTGATGCCCCGAAGCCTGTCCACCATCTACAAGGCACAAGTCAGGAGTGTGATGGAATACTCTCCACTTGCCTGGATGGGTTCAGCTCCAACAACATTCAAGAAGCTCGACACCATCCAGGACAAAGCAGCCCGCTTGACTGGTTTCCCAACTACAAATATTCACTCCCTCCACCACCGACGCACAGTGGCAGCAGTGTGTCCCAGTTACAAGATGCACTGCAGCAACGCACCAAAGCTTCTTTGACAGCACCTTCCAAACCCACGACCTCTACCAACTAGCGAAGAAGCTTCCCGCACTGACACTACCATCAGCACCGGGGAGCTGGAGCCGGCACTGGACTACCTGCAGACAGCCAGTAGTCGGGCTACACCAACAGCATCAGTCGCTGGGGCCCGTGGAGAGGCCTACCCGCCCTGGCCAGGACACAGCGCAGGGCTGCAGTCGGCGATTAGCCCGGTGCTGCACACCCGGGGACATCGCAGAGGCGCAGGGCGGGTGTGTGGGCCCGAGGACTGGTTACAGGCCCGGGATCGGCGGAGCACCGAGTTGGAGATTCCCGGAGTCAGCGACTCATATTGACATCAGCATCGACAGTGGCTTCTTCCCTGAGGTAACATCCGAAAGCACGATTAAAGATCTGAGAACGGCCATCTTTGGGAGGGGCTGCGAGGTCGCTGTGCTGTAGGTAAGGTCAAAGTGCGGGCTTTGGAGTACATCGAGCTTCGGGTGAGGAGGGTGAGTATTGACCAGGTAAGGCTTAGTTTTTTTAATTCCCAATTTCTCTCTTTCTTTCTTTTAAGCCAGAAGTAACACGAGGGGCGGAAATGGCAGTCAGTGGGGTAGTATGTTCCTCCTGTGAAATGTGGAAGATCAGGGAGAAGTCAAATTTTCCTGACACCTACGTTTGCAGGAAGTGTGTCCAGCTGCAGCTCCTTTCAGATCGTATGGATCAGTTGGAGCGGCAGTTGGACTCACTGAGGAGCATACAGGAGTCAGAAAGTATCATAGATAGGAGTTTCAGGGAGGTGGTCACACCGCAGGTTCAGCCAGATAGATGTGTGACCGCCAGGAGGGGCAGGCAGGTATTGCAGGAGTCCCCAGTGGCTCTTCCCATCAATAACAAGTATGCTGTTTTGGATAATGTTGGGGGGGATGGCCTCTCAGGGGAAAGCAGCAGCAGCAGCCAGGTCAATGGCACCACGACTGGCTCTGTTGTACAGCAGGGAAGGTCAAAGTGGAGGCGAGCGGTAGTGATCGGGGACTCTATAGTCAGGGGCACAGATAGGCGTTTCTGTGGCCGCGAGTGAGAATCCAGGATAGTGTGTTGTCTCCCTGGTGCCAGGGTCAAGGATGTCTCTGAGCCGGCAGAGGGCATTCTGAAAGGGGAGGGTGAGCAGCCAGAGGTCGTGGTCTATATTGGTACTAACGACATAGGCAAGAAGAGAGATGAGGTCCTGCAAAGTGAATATAGGGAGTTAGGCAGAAGGTTAAAAAGGAGGACCTTTAGGGTTGTAATCTCAGGATTACTCCCTGTGCCACGTGCTAGTGAGGGCAGGACAAGGAGGATAAGGCAAATGAATGCATGGCTGAAGAGCTGGTGTGGGCAGGAGGGCTTCAGCTACTTGGATCATTGGGATCTCTTCTGGTGCAGAGGTGACCTGTACAAGGGGGACGGGTTGCATCTGAACTGGAAGGGGACCAATAACCTTGCGGGGAGGCTTGCTAGTACTACTCGGGAGGGTTTAAACTAGTCTGGCAGGGGGGTGGGACCCAAAGTAGTAGTCTCTCCGATGAGATAGTTGAGGCAAATGTAGAGGTTAAAGCAAGCAAGTTCAGTAGGCAGGCCGGGCAGGGGCAGGACAGGGAGTGTGGAAGTTCTGGTAGGCTAAACTGCATTTACTTTAATGAAAGAAGCCTTACAGGTAAGGCAGATGAACTCAGAGCATGGATCGGTACATGGGATTGTGATATCATAGCTATTACGGAAATGTATTTGAGGGATGGGCAGGACTGGCAGCTCAATGTTCCAGGGTACCGATGCTTCCGGCGTGACAGAGGTGGAGGTAAGAGAGGAGGGGGAGTTGCACTATTGATTAGGGAGGACATCACGGCAGTATTTAGAGAGAATATCCCGGGGGGGGAACGTCCAGTGAGGCCATATGGGTAGAACTTAGAAATAAGAAAGGGATGATCACTTTGATGGGATTATACTATAGGCCCCCCCAATAGTCAGAGGGAATTGGAGGAGCATATATGTAGGGAAATCACAGATAGGTGTAGGAATTATAGGGTTGTAATAGTAGGTGATTTTAACTTCCCCAATATTGACTGGGACTGCCTTAGTGCTAAGGGATCAGATAGGGAAGAATTTGTTAAGTGTGTCCAGGATAGTTTTCTGAAGCAGTATGTGGATGGCCCCACCAGAGAAGGGGCTACACTTGACCTCCTCTTAGGAAATGAGGCTGGGCAGGTGGTTGATGTGTCAATGGGGAGCACTTTGGGACCAGTGACCATAACTCTATTAGCTTCGAGATAGTTATGGAAAAGGATAGGACTGGTCCTCAAGTTGAAGTCATAAATTGGGGGAAGGCTAATTTCGATGGCATCAGACAGCAACTCTCAAAAGTTGATTGGGAGAGGCTGTTTACAGGTAAAGGGACATCTGGCAAGTGGGAGGCTTTTAAAAGTGTGATAGGAAGAGTTCAGGGCCGGCATGTTCCTGTTAGGTGGAAGGGCAAGTCTGGCAAGTTTAGGGAACCTTGGTTGACGAGGGATATTGAGGGTCTGGTCAGGACAAAGAAGGAGGCATATGTCAGGTATAGGCAGCTGGGATCAAGCGAGTCCCTCGAAGAGTATAAGGGATAGAAGGGATGTAGGTGTACACTTAAGAAGGAAATTAGGAGGGCAAAAGAGGCCATGAGATTTCCCTGGCAGATAAGATAAAGGAGAATCCTAAAAGATTCTGCAAGTATATTAAGAGTAAAAGGGTAGCTAGGGAGAGAGTAGGTCCCCTTAAGGATCAGTGTGGTAATCTATGTGTGGAGCCACGAAAATGGGCGAGGTCTTAAATGAATACTTCCCGTCTGTATTTACCGTGGAGAAGGTCATGGAAGCTAATGAGTTCAAAGGAGGGAACAGCGATATCCTGGAGCATATCAACATGACAAAGGAGGAGGTGTTGGAAGTTTTGAAGTGCATTAAGGTGGATAAATCCCCAGGGCCTGACCAGTTGTATCCTAGGATGCTATGGGAAGCATGGGAGGAGATTGCTGGGGCCCTGGCAGAGATTTTTGTATCATCGTTAGCCACTGGTGAGGTACCGGAAAACTGGAGGATAGCTAATGTAGTGCCTTTATTTAAGAAGGGATAAGCCAGGGAACTACAGGCCGGTGAGCCTTACATCAGTGGTGGGAAAGTTATTGGAGGGGATTCTGAGAGACAGGATTTATATGCATTTGGAAAGGCAAGGTCTGATTAGGGATGGTCAGCATGGCTTTGTGCATAGGAAATCATGTCTCACGAATTTGATTGAGTTTTTTGAGGAGGTGACCAAGAGGGTTGACGAGGGCAGGGTGGTGGATGTTGTCTACATGGACTTCAGCAAGGCCTTTGACAAGGTTCCGCATGTTAGGCTGGTCTAGAAGGTTCGAACACATGGGCTCCAGGGTGAGCTAGCCAATTGGATGCAAAATTGGCTTGGTTTTAGGAGGCAGAGGGTGGTAATGGAGGGTTATTTTTCAGATTGGAGGCCGGTAACCAGTGGTGTGCCGCAGGGATCGGTTCTGGGCCCTCTGTTGTTTGTCATATATATTAATGACTTGGATGAGAATGTAGGGGGCCTGATTAGTAAGTTTGTAGATGACACCAAAATTGGTGGTATAGTGGACAGTGAAGAAGGTTGTCTAAGGTTACAACAGGATATAGATAAACTGGGAAAGTGGGCAAGGAAGTGGCAAATGGAATTTAATGCAGACAAGTGTGAAGTGATGCATTTTGGGAAGTTAAACCAGGGCAGGACATATACAGTGAATGGCAGGGCCCTGGGGAGTGTTATTGAGCAGCGAGACCTTGGGGTGCAAGTACATAGTTCCCTGAAAGTGGCAACACAGGTAGACAGGGTGGTGAATAAGACATATGGCATGCTTGCCTTCATCGGCCGAGGCATTGAGTTGGGATGTCAAGTTACAGTTGTACATGACGTTGGTTAGGCCGCATTTGGAGTACTGTGTGCAGTTCTGGTCGCCACACTACAGGAAAGATGTGATTAAGCTAGAGATGGTGCAGAAAAGATTCACAAGGATGTTGCCTGGTTTGGAGGGCTTGAGTTATAAAGAGAGATTGGATAGGCTAGGTCTATTTTCCCTGGAGCGAAGGAGGCTGAGAGGGGACATGATAGAGGTATATAAAATGATGAGAGGCATAGATAGGGTAGATCGCCAGAGTCTGTTTCCCATGGTAGGAGTGACTAAAACTAGAGGGCATAGATTTAAGGTCAGAGGGAGGAGGTTTAAAGGGGATCAAAGGGGTAAATTTTTCACACAAAGAATAGTGGGTATCTGGAATGAGCTGCCTGAGGAGGTGGTGGAGGCAGGAACAGTAACCACAATTAAGAGGCATCTGGACAGCTACTTGAATGAGCAAGGCATAGAGGGATATGGAATTAATGCAGGCAAGTGGGATTGGTATAGATCGGCAGTTTGGTCAGCACGGACGCGGTGGGCCGAAGGGCCTGTTTCTATGCTGTACGACTCGATGACTCTAGAAGGACAAGGGCAGCAAATACATGGGAACACCACCACCTGCAAGTTCCCCTCCAAGTCACACACCATCCTGACTTGGAACTATATCGCCGTTCCTTCACTGTCACTGGGTCAAAATCCTGGAACTCCCTTCCTAAAAGCACTGTGGGTGTACCTACACCCCAAGGACTGCAACGGTTCAAGAAGGCAGCTCACCACCACCTTCTCAAGGACAATTAGGGATGGGCAATAAATGTTGGCCTTGCAGCGATGCCCACATCTCATGAATGAATAAAACAAAATCTGGAAATAAACCCCAATGCTCTGTTTGCTTCTTTTATGACCTCACTTCCCTACAAGCCTTTCAGATATCTGTGTTCCTCAAACTTTGGCCTCATGAGCATCCCCAATTTTAATCGCTCTACTATCAACGACCATACCTTCGGCTGCCCAGGCCCCAAACTCCGGAATTTCCTCCCTAAACCTCTCTGCCTTCCTGTCTCTCATTTCTCCTTTAAGATACTCGTTAAAACCTACCTCTTTGACCAAGCTTTTGATCACCTTTCCTGATATAGCCTTCCATGGTTCGGTGTCATATTTTCATTAATCATACTCTTGTGAAGTGCTTTGGGATGTTTTATTACATTAAAAGCACTGTAGAATTGCAAGTTGCCGTCGTTTTGGTGCCTCTAGGTCACTTTTATAATATGGCGACCAGGAGAACCTTCAGCACTCAAACCTGGAGGACCCCTTCAATTTCCTGCTCCTCTTCATACTGGCCTTCACCTGGCAGGAAAGGCTCAGTGACTTCCCGCTCACCCTGAGGTTAAAATCATTGCTGGGGCCCAATAACATCACTGGACTCCGATTAGCATCTAGAATCAGGATCCCTCCAGGTTTCAGTGGTTCACCTCAGTTGCCGTTCCAAAAGTCCTTGTTATAACAGAAATGTCGGGACCTGGGAGACTTTCAGAATGGGTTGTGGGACGGGGTGTGGGTGCTATAGTTAAAAACTTCCTCGTTGTGTTTCTTGTAAAATAAAAGATTGGAGAAAGAAGGACACTGGAAATGGAAAATTCCAGACTGGTGCATTGGAGAGTACACTCCACTACTTGGGGCAGATGCACATCATTTGGAGCAGATCAGAGAGAACTGTAGTTTATATATTGTTATACTAGAACTGGTAGTGCTGATGGGTAGTGCTTAGTGGGCTTTTCCATTCTCCAGCATTAACAATCTTCACCTCGATGATTATAAAATTTAGCATTAATATTACAAAGTGCTTGATTCCAATTACATCAACATTCTGGTGCTCTACTTTCAAGCTGAAAAGAATCTTGCATTTTGAACGTAACCATTTTTTTGTTTATTCTGTCACGGGATGTGAGCGTCATTGACAAGGCCAGCATTTATTGCCCATCCTGAATTGCCTTTGAGAAGCTGGTGGTGAGCTGCCTTCTTGTACTGCTGCAGTCCGTGTGATGTAGGTACACCCACAGTGCTGTTAGGAAGGGAGTTCCAGGTTTTTGACCCAGCGACAGTGAAGGAACGGCGATATAGTTCCAAGTCAGGATGGGGTGTGAGTTGGAGGGGAATCATTGTGAATAACCACTGTAAACTTTCAGAAAGCAAGAACAGGGGTGCAACTACAGAACTTAAGGAGGAGATGTTTCAGGTGCAGGCTAAATACATTCTGACAAGGGTGAAAGGTAAGGAAACCAAAGCTTTGGCTGATGAGGGAGATAGAGAATATGATAAAACAAAAAAAGAGGGCGTATGATGCATGTCAGGTGATTTCTTCAAATGAGAACCAGGCCAAATACAATAAGTTGAGAGGGAAAGTGAAGAGGAAAATAAGACTGGCAAAGAGAGAATATGAGAATAACTTGGCAGTTAACATAAAAGGGAACTCAAAAATCTCTACTGGCATGTAAATAGTAAGCAGGTAGTAAGAGGCGGGGTGGGTCCGATTCGGGGCAAAGAGAGTAATATATGCTTAAAGGCACAGGGCAAGGCTAGAATACTTAATGAGTACTTTGTATCTGTGTTTACTAAGGAAGAGGACGCTGATAAAATATCAGTAGGAGCGGAAATGGTGGAGGTAATTGATGAGGTGAAAATTGATAGGCAGGATATACGGGAAAGGTAGAGTGGATAAGTCATCTGGTCTGAATGGCTTGCATCCCAAGTTGCTAAAGGAAGTGGAAATAGAGATAGCAGAAGGGCTTTCCATAATCTTCCAATCTTCCTTAGATATGGGGGAGGTGTCAGAGGATTGGAGAATGGCAAATGTGACACCCTTGTTTAAGAAGGGTGTAAGAACAGTCCTAGCAACTATAGGCTAGTTAGTTTAACATCAGTGGTGGGTGAGGTTTTGGAAACAATAATTATGGAAAAAAATCAACAGGCACTTGGAGAGGTTTGAGTTAATTAAGGAGGGCCAGCATGGATTTGTGAAAGGGAGATCATACTCAACCAATCTAATTGATTTTTTGATGAAGCAACAGAAAAGGTTGATGATGGGAAAGCAATGGATGTTGTCTATATAAATTTTATGAAAGCCTTTGAAAAAGTGCCACATGAACACACAGTGGCGCAGTGGTTAGCACCGCAGCCTCACAGCTCCGGCAATCTGGGTTCAGTTCTGGGTACTGCCTGTGTGGAGTTTGCAAGTTCTCCCTGTGACTGTGTGGGTTTCCACCGGGTGCTCCGGTTTCCTCCCATAGCCAAAGACCTGCAGGTTGATAGGTAAATTGGCCATTATAAATTGTCCCTAGTGTAGGTAGGTGGTAGGAGAATGGTGGGGATGTGGTAGGGAATATGGGATTAATGTAGGGTTAGTATAAATGGGTGGTTGTTGGTCAGCACAGACTCGGTGGGCTGAAGGGCCTGTTTCAGTGCTGTATCTTTTTAAAAAAATAAGGCTGGTTACCAAAATTTAAGCTCATGGAATAAGAGGGTCAGTATCAGCTTCGAAAAAAAATTGCCTTAAGAACAGAAAACAGTGAATTGTGGTAAATGGTTGTTTTTCAGACTGGAGGATGATAGACAGTGGTGAACCCCAAGGGTCAGTGCTAGGACCACTAGTTTTTCTGATATGTGGAAATGACTTGGATATTGGAATGTAGCAAAAAACTTCAAAATTTGCCAATGGTACCAAACTTGCAGGAGTGGCAGCGAGTGAAGATGATACCAATCAACTGAAACAGGACATAGACAGGCTAGCAGAATGGGCAAACAAGTGGCAGATGGAATTTAATACAGAGAAATGTGATGTGATGCATTTTGTCAGAAAGGATAGGGAGATGCAACATAGACTAAACTGTACAGTTCTAAATAATGTACAGGAACAGAGGGACCTGGGAGTTCATGTGCACAAATCATTGAAGGTAGCAGGATATATGGAGAGAGTAGTTAACAAAGCATATGGGATCTTGGGCTTCATAAATAGAGGTATTGAGTACAAAAGCAGGAAGGTTATGCTGAATCTCTCGAAAGCTCTGGTTAGGCCACAATTAGAGTATTGCTTCCAGTTCTGGTCACCACACTTAGGAAGGATGTGAGGGTCCTTGAGAGGGTGCAGAGGAGATTTACTGGAATGGTTCCAGGGATGAGTGATTTGAGCTACAAGGTTAGTTTGGAGAAGCTGGGGTTGTTCTCCTTGGGGCAAAGGAGTTTGAGAGGAGATTTGATAGAATTGTACAAGATTATGATAGGTTTAGATAAAATAGACAAAGAAAAGCTAATGATACAAGGACTAGGGGACACAGATTTAAGGTTTTGGGTAAGATATGCAGGTGGGATGTGAGGAAGAATTTTTTTTAATGCAGCGAATGGTAATGATCCGGAACTTGCCGCTTGCGAGGGTGGTGGAAGTGGAGGGAATGAATGATTTCTAAAGGAAATTGGATGGGCACTTGAGGGAAATAAACTTGCAGGACTATAGGGATAGAGTTGGTGAATGGAACTGACTGGATTGATCTGTAGAGAGCCAGCATGGACCCAATGGGCTGAATGGCCTCCTTCTGTGCCATTATGATTCTAAGATCGAGGTTTTATCAAGAGCCCATACTCCACTAAAATTTATTTTAAGTGAATTAATGCCCAAGTTAAAATGCTGGACGAGGGATGTCACCTGAACGGATTAAATATTTAACCATTCACGGGCCATAAATATAACATGGCCACTCATAAATCCAACAAAGAATTTAGGGGAAAATTCTTTACCCAGAGAATGGTGAAAATGTGGACATCGCTACCACAAGGAGTATTGTGACAAGGGGTATCTAGCTCAGTACATGAGGGAGAAAGCTATAGAAGGATATGTTGACAGGGTGAGATGAAAAGGGGTGGGAGGAGGCTCACGTGGAGCATAAACACAGGCACGGACCAAAGGTTGGTTCAAGTGACCTGTTTCAGTGGAGTAAATACTCTGTAGTACTTTATAATGTCACCAATAGTCATATCTAGATTTGTAGGTGAATGAAAAGAATTGTTATCAAGCCATTCTTGTGCAGTAATGATTGCTTGAACCTGTAGGTGACCTATATGCTATATGTAGTGAAGATTGGGATTAGTTACACAGAGATAGATGTGGAGCGCTGCTATGATAGAACCTTCCACAACAAATCATTAATGGCCATTCAACCCCCATGTTTTAATTCAGTGGATTCAATGTGATGCACACACTTTAAAAAGAATAGCATCAGATTAATAATTAAACCCAAGCAGTCGATCCGTCGATGGGATCCAACGTAGAGAGTACATGAAAAATTAATTAACCAGTCACAAGAGCTGAGCTATGGGCCCTAAGTGGAAACATTTAGTTAAGGAAGATGTAAGTGTGTTCAGAGTTATCTGGCAGAAGGAAGTCTGCAATCATTAGCTCTGCATTATGGGTAAACGGAATGGACTGCGGTTCCTATGGTAACTGGTTGTTCAGCTGTAAGTTCAGATTCTCCATTAAGTTTAGTAATTGAGTGATGTTTGCCGATTTTTCATGCATGACTTTTGAGATGTGAATTTGTTCAGACTTGACGCTCTTCTAGATGGCTGAGTGATAGAAGTGTGCAAACATCTGAATGAGAATCCAGTGGCCTATTAAAAAGGATAAATAAATAATGTAGGGCTGTTCCATTTGCTAACCCAAAATAATTCACTCTTTCCACTTCAGTGATTGTTTCACAGCATATTTTCAAGAGCAAAGATCTCTGTACATTGTAAAAATATAACGGGAACGTTTTGAGTATTTAAATAAAAAATAGAAACTAGAAAAGCACAAGAGGTCAATCAGTGTCTGAAAGGAGGAAAGTAGAGTATGAGATCTTGGTTGTGTCTGATGACTTCATACCCCTTCGTTCCACTTACGGATGTTGACTGGCCTGCTGTGTATTTCCAGTAATTGTGGTATTTTTCTCTCTGTATCTTTTATTCCGATTTTAATCGAGTAATAGCATTACCATCTCTCAGTTAGATTGTGAAGCATTTGAACCCCACTCCATGCAGCCCCAGTAATTGGAGATGAGAATGTGGTCTTTAAATTGGGAGGGGTGGAGAGGCCATGAATAGATTGAATTGGGAGGATAAGCATTTTAGATTAGAGATATTAGGGCCATGGGAGTGAATGTATGGCAGGGTGGAAAGGAGTAATATGTGACCAGAACTTGATGTAGAATGGGACATGACCAGCTGACCTTTGAATCAGCTTATCTTTACAGAGGATGTTAAACAGAAAGTCAGCCAGGATAGTGTTGGAATAGTCCAGTCTAGTGATGATCACGCCATGGAGGAATGTTTCAGCAAGTGGATTCCAGGTGGAGGTTGGCCATGTTAAAGAGGTGGAAATGGGTCGTCCATGTGATGGAGACGATTTGGGGTCAGAAGCTCAGCTTGTGGTCAAATAGGACATCAGAGTTGTGAATAGGCAAATTCAACTTGAGACAATCACAGGGAGGGGGATAGAATTAGTGGCAAGGGTGCAGAGTATGTGGAGAGGGCTGAAGACGATGCCATTGGTTTCCCATCTTTAACAGGAAAAGATTACATTCATCCATGATGGAAATCAGACAAGCACTCTGACAATAAAAACAAGTAATGCTGGAAATACTCAGCAGGTCTGGCAGCATCTGTGCAGAGAGGTGGCACTCTGAAAACATGGATACTTTGGAAGGCTTAAGAGAGATGTAGAGAGCTGGAGCTGGGTGTCATCAGGATACAAGTGGCTCCAATTACTTTCATCAAGGAAGAGGAGGGGCCAAGAATGGATGCTTTGGGAAGCCCAGAGGTGCTGGATGATGCTTTGGCTGTAATTGGATTAGCAAGATGAACCAAACAAGTGGAATTTCACTGAGCTGAACAACGGATTAAAGGCATTGGAGGAGGATGGTATGGTTCACTGCGTCAAAGTTTGCACAGAGTCGGGGGGATGGGGAAGAATAATGGATCATAGTTACACTCACACATGATGCTACTTGTAACTTTGATTAGGGACATCGATGCTGTGCCAGCCGGGGATATCTGCATAGAGGCATGAAGACATGGAGTTGAGGGAATGATGGACATAGATTTTGAAGGCAATAACTTGTGCAAAGCCTTTGGAAAGAAAAGGGTTAGATATTGGGTGAACAATTGCAAGGATAAAGATGTTGAGAGTGTGTTTTTAAGGAAGGGAGTGATGATGGCAGTTTTAAAAGGGAGAGGGCCAACACCTGAGAAGATGATAGCATCTCACCATGAGATGAGAGTAACTGCCCTTGACATCAAGGCAGCATTGAGTATGGCATCAAGGAGCCCAAGTAAAATTGAAGTCACTGGGAATCAGGGGAAAACTATCTGATTGGAGTCATAAATAGCACAAAGTAAGGTGGTTGTGGGTGGTTGTAAGGCCAATCATCACAGCTCCAAGACCGCTGCAAGAGTTCCTCAGGATAGTGTCCTCGGCTCAACCATCTTCAACTGCTTTATTAATAAGATCATAATCATAAGATCATAAGAAGTAGGAGCAGGAGTAGGCCGTCCGGCCCCTCGAGCCTGCTCCGCCATTCAATAAGATTGTGGCTGATCTTTTCGTGGACTCAGATCCACTTACTCGCGTTCTCACCGTATCCCTTAATTCCTTTATTATTCAAAAAGATATCTACTTAGCTTTAAAAATGTTTACTGAAGAAGCATCAACTACTTCACTGGGCAAGGAATTCCATAGATTAACAACCCTCTGGGTGAAGAAGTTCCTTCTTAATTCAGTCCTAAATCTGCTCCCTCTAATCTTGAGGCTATGACCTTCCCTCCATCATAAGTTCAGAAGTGGGGATGTTTGCTGATAATTTGCAACTCCTCAGATACTGAAGCAATCCATGCCTACATGCAGCAAGACCTGGACAACATTCAGGCTTGGGCTGATCTCCATATCCCTTAGAGTTTAAAAATCTATTGATCTCATTCTTGTTTATATCCTCTGGGTAGAGAATTCCAAAGATTCATAACCCTCTGACTGAAGACATCTCAGTCATAAATGGCCACCCCTTTATCCCAAGACTATGTCCCTTAGTTCTAGACTCTCCAGCCAGGAGAAATGGCCTCTCAGCAACTACCCTTCTGAATCTTATACATTTATATGTGATCATCTGCAGTTCCTCTAAATGCAAGAGAATATGCGCAGATTTCACTCAATCTCTCTTGATAGGACTACCCTCTCATCCCAGGATTCAATCTAGTGAACCTTCATTGCACCCCTCTAAAGTAAGTATTTCCTTCCTTAGGCACGGAGACCAAACCTTTACACAGTCCTCCAGGTGTGGTCTCACCAAAGCCCTATACAATTGCTGCAAGACTTCCTTACCCTTGTGTGCCAATGCCCTTGCAATGTAGGCCAACATGTCAATAGTCTTCATATTCATTTTGTTTTATTCATTTGTGGGATGTGGGCGTCACTGGCTAGGCCAGCATTGATTGCCCATCCCGAATTGCACATGAACTGAATGGTTGTTCAGCCATTTCAGAGGGCACTTTAAGAGTGAACCACATTACTGTGGGTCTGGACTCACATGTAAGCCAGACCAGGTAAGAACAGCAGATTTCCTTCCCTGAAGGACATTAGTGAACCAGGTGGATTTTTACAACAATCGACAATGGTCTCATGGCCATCATTAGACTAGCTACTTTTTAATTCCAGCTTTATTAATTGAATTAAAATTTCATTATCAGCCATGGTGAGATTTGAACCCATGTCCACAGAGCATTCCGATGAAGGGTCACTGACCCGAAACGTTAACTCTGCTTCTCTTTCCACAGATGCTGCCAGATCTGCTGAGTGATTCCAGCATTTCTTGTTTTTATTCCACAGAGCATTAGCTTGGCCTCTGGATTACTAGTCCAGTGACATTACCACAATGCCACCACCTCCCCAGGTGGAGGTAGGTTCAATTGAGGCATTCAAGAGGGAATTGGATTATTATCTGAAAAGGAAGAATATGCAGGGATACGGAGAGAAGGCAGAGACCAAAGCAGACATGACAAGCCAAATGGCCTCCTTCTGTGCAGTAAGAATTCTGTTATTTTGTCTTTGCCCCATATCCCTTAAAACCTTTGGTTAGTAGTCGTTTAGTAGTACAGAACTTGAATATTGCTGAAAATAGAAACATGTTGTCAAAGCTTTTTGTCTTGCACTCATCAGGACAATCCGCAAGAATAACCAATGTAAGGGAAAACAACAACTTATACTGCATGAGGAGAGAGTGCTGATTGGTTGGCAAGTGAGCTCTGATTGGCAGAGGCGTTGCCATAGAGAATGCATCAGTTTATGATGACTGACAGTTAACTGCCAAGCTTTGTTTGAAATTTAAACCAGGCAGCTTGACTCTGATTGGTCATGGTCAATGGCCTGAGAATGAACCAGCGAATGGCTGTCACTTATTTTGTTCAGCTGAAACAGGCACAATGTTTGTATATATTCTTCCTGTCTGCAAAGAAGAGGGCCCTGTGTATTAATATATGTAGCTTCCAGTACACGTAAATGTGCCACATTGCGAGCCCTACTGACAATCTTAAATTGGTTGTCAGCCTAATTCTTAGCACACTGTGGATTATTTAGCAAATGTTGTCCAATCGCAGAATCACATCTAATGTTGGAAACTGTGTTTTGAGTTTTGAAAGCACAGGCTGGTTGGGTACAGCACGTACCTTGCCTGTTGCAAACAGCAGAAGGAACATGTTTTTTGATCCTATGCATCAGTCTTTGGGATGAAAGGACTTTAGTGAACCTGGATTTTTACAGCAATGGTCTTTATCAATAGTCTAGCTTTTTAATTCCAGATTTATTAATTGAATTCAGATTTCACTATTTGCCATGGTGGCATTTGAATCCTTGTCCCCAGAACATTAGCCTGGGCTCCGGATTACTAGTGCAGCAACATTATCAACACACCACTGCCTCCTCACACTTTCTGTATTTCTTGTACAAGGACACCCAAATCCGCCTGAGCACCAACATTTAATAGTTTCTCATCATTTAAAAAATATTCTGTTTCTCTGATCTTTCTTTCAAAGATAAAACACTCATATTTCCCCACATTATATTCCATTTGTCATGTACATGTCCATGCACTTAACCTATTTATATTCCCTTCAGACGGCTTGTGTCCTCCTTGCAGCTTATTGTCCGACCTAGCTTTGTATCATTAACAAATTTGGATACATTACACTCAGTTCTTTCATCGAAGTCATTGATATAGATTTTAAAACAGCACTGATCTTTTCAGTACCCCAGTCATAACAGCCTGCCAGCTTAAAAAAATGCCCCGTTTATTCCTACTCTCTTTTCTGTCCTTTAACTAATCATCTGTCCATGCTAATATATTGCCCCCAACTCCATGAGCTTTTAACTTGTGCAACAACGTTTCATGTGGCACCTTTTGAAAATCCAAATACGCTGCCACCACTGGTTCCCCTCCATCTACCCAGCCAGTTACATCCTCAAAAACTCCTAAATTTGCCAAATACAATTTCCCTTTCATAAAACCATGTTGACTCTGAATAACCGTATTATGATTTACTCAGGACGCTGTTCTCACCCAGCTTTGTATCGTCAGCAAACTTGGGTACGTTATACTTGGTCTCTTCATCTAAGTCATTGATATAGACTGTAAATAGCTGAGGCACCAGCACTGATCCTTGTGGCTGTTAAAACCTGCTAACCTGAAAATGACCCGTTTACCCCTGCTCTCTGTTTGCTGTCCTTTAACCACTTCTCTGTCGATTCTAATGGATTATGCCAAACCTCATAGCTCTTACATGGCTCCTCCAGTTTAGTGTCAATTCAGTATTAGTAGGTTGGACAGGTTCGGCTTATATCCGCTGGAGTTCAGAAGAGTAAGAACAAGTAAACCAAGACCAAGAGGTGGTTGCATAACTGCTGCCCTAAGATGCTAGCTTGGTACCAATGCCCTTATATAACCACTGCTTAACTCTGAAGAGCGAGGAGATGAGAAATTGAAACTTGTTTTTAAATGTTACCTTTGTTTGAAAATGTACAATTGGACCTGTGCTGGGACTGCTCTGTCACTTTTCAATTTCCGACATCTTTCTGCTTCTACTTAAATAGCTGCAGGCGGGCACCTCTTTAATATTGAACTGATTTGTAATGACATAAATGACTTCATATTCAGGACTGCCTTCTGTCAAAATCACTGGGTTATTTTTCCAGTGATGTAAAGCAAATGTAGCTTTAGAAAATAATTTCAGGCGCTAAGGGCAGCCCAGTGTACATTGAAGCAAAGGTCTTCACATCAAAGGCAGCTGTTCCCTCATGCAGGAGGAAAGAATTTTAGTAAAATCAAATAAATCCACTTCTGTAATGGACAGCAGGTTGCTAAAAATGGCACAAAGGTTCCGAGTAAGAAGCTTCCCATATAACACGAGCCGTATTGTGTTTTTCATGACATCAGTAGCTCCCAAAGTGCATTACAGCTACTGAAGTACTTTCTTTGAATCGCAATCACTGTTGTAATGTTGTAAATAGCAACTTGATAATGACTGGATGATCTGTTTAGCGATGTTGATTGAGCGATAAATATTGGCCTGGACACCAGTGAAACTCCCAAACTCATCTTTGAATAGTGAGATTGTTTACATCAACCTGAGACGGCGGATGGGGCCTTTGTTTAACACCTCATCTGAAAGAAGGCACCTCCAACAGTGTAGCTCCCCAGTACTGCACCAGAATGTCGGCCTGGATTTTGCGCTCAAGTCTTTAGATGGGACTTCCAACTCACAAACTTCTGACTCAGAGGCAATCATGGTACCACTGAGCCATAGCTGAAACTCTTATGAGCTTAGTCTTAGACTGGGGCTTGAACTCACTCAGAGGCAAGAGTAAGAGCAATCAAGCCAAGCTGACTCGTGAAGCTGAACTAATTCATGCGGGAACGAGTGCTCACACTACCCGAGTACCTGAGTTCTGGGCTGTCCGTGAAGTGAGCGCCCAATAAATTAAAGCATCTTTCTGCTGAGCACTGATACATTGTGTAGATGGGGCTAAGGCAAGGGTATTTTCTCAGATAAGTGGCTGATGGAATGTGGAGAACTCATTCATCCATGTCTATAATGGTCTGGACTGCAGCTAGAATACTGCATGCGGTTGCAGTCACCATGAGCTAGATTTTACCAAGCACCCGACGTCGTGATCTGTGGTGGGGAGACCTTGAAGATGGGTCCGGAAGAGGCCCACTACGGACCTCGATGCTGGGTGGGCCTGGGCCTATCCTCCTTGTGGTAGCGAGGCTCTGTGGCAGCCCCCCTGCCGCTGGGCGATGGGACCGGAATTTAAATATTTAAATTAATAAAATGAGTACATTTAAATGGACTTACCTTCAACGTTCCAGGTCTGCCATGATCTGCAGTGTGGCGGCTGGCACTCCCGCACCTTCATTTCCCCATCGGGGGAAAGGCGGCCGTGACACTGGTGGGGAGGGGGAAGGAGTTAATATTGTCTGTGAGTTGGGGGAGATGGGGTCAAATAAATGTAATGGGTATAGGGGATTGTGGGAAGGGGTGAACTCTAAACTTTGTGCAGTCGGTGGGTGGGGGAGGCGAAGGTCACATTTGAAAGGTAAGTGTTTTGGGGGGAAGGGCAAATAATTAATGTAAATGCGATTGAGGTGGTGGGAAAGGGGCATTAGAAATTTTTGATTATTTTTTGGGGGCATACTTCTTTAAATATTTAAATAAGCCAGCATGCGTCATCACCAACGCACAGGCAGCTGATGCCATTGCCGGGGACAAACAGCCCACACCTCCCATCTGATTGGGGGGATGGGCTGGCCTGGCTATTTAAATGAGCCGCCACGCAGGAGATCGTGGTGGTTCCCTGGCATGCGGCCCGTACGGGTGGGCCTCCATTTTATGAGCTCGCCAGCCAGGTCAGCGGTGGGCTCTTAAAATCCAGCCTCATGTAACTGGAAGGATGTGAGCGCACAAGAGAAGGCACAGAAGAGATTTACCAGGATGCTTTCTTTGGAACATAGGAGGTTGAGGGGAGATTTAATTGAAATGTATAAAATTGTGAGGATCCAGTTAAAGTGGATAGGAAGGACTTACTTCCCTTTGCAATCAGCAGGGAGGCAAAAGTTTAAAGAAATTGGCAGAAGTATTAGAGGGAGTTGAGGAGAAATTGTTTTCAGCCAGATGGTGATGGGGTTTGGAACTCACTTCCTGAAAGGCTAGTAGAGGCAGAAACTCTCATTGTATTTAAATAAAAGCTTGGATATTCACTTGAATTTCTGTAACCGAGGGTGCTACAGACCAATGGATAGGACGTGGGATTAGGCTCGAAGGTTCTTTTACAGCCAGCACAAACATGATGGGCTAAATTTTACATTCCCACTGCCGAAATTGGCGGCGGGCGAAAACAATGGCAGCCCGCCTGTGCGGGCCCGATGTCGCGGAGCCACCAGGATTCTAAATGCGGCGGTTCATTTAAATAGCTGGGGTGGGCCAACTCCCACCCCCCCCCCCACCCGATGACGTAGAGGGGGCGGGTTGTCCATCCCCGGCAATGGCGCCAGCTGCCTGTATGCGGGCGCTGACACAATTTTTAAAGGGCTTTGAGCCCCTACCAGTAAATTTAAAGGAACACTTTAATAAAAAATATTAAATACATTCATTTTGACCCTCTTCCCCCCCCCCAATAACCATTAAATTAATTACTTGCCCTCTCCCTTCCCAAAACACTTATCTTGTCCATCTGAACTGCACCCACCCCCCCCCCCCCCACCACAAGTGCATAAACCTTAACCTAAAACACTTCCCACCGTCCCCCACCACAATGCTGTTACTTTGACCCCGCACTGAGAAACGTACCTCCTTCCCCCCTTCCCAACCAGTCGTTTTCCTGGATAGAGATTCGAAGGCTTGAGAGTTCCAGCCACCATGCTGGAAGATCGGAGTGGGAACTCCGGCGGCGACATAAGTATGATTAATTCATTGATTTTAATGTATTTAAATATGCAAATAGGGGTCCCGTTGCCAAGCGGCGGGGCGGGCACCATGAGGCCTTGCCACTGCCGGCAATATCAGGCTGGACCCTCCCGGTGTCAGGGTGCGTGATGGCCCTCTCCTGGAGACATCTTCAGGCACCCCCCGCCACGGACCCCGACACCTGGGGGGTATTAAATCCAGCCTAATGGATTAAGTTGTCTCTTTCTGTGGCATAACTTTTCTATGTTCTATGATTAAGTTAGCTTTGTCATTTGTGTTTATGGGAAGAGTTTATGAGGATAATATAACCATGATAATAAAATGATTAGAAGGGATTGAGAACAGCTAAATGCATTTTGCTGTCTCCATATTGTTATGCTGATATCACTTGTATGTATCTTTGATGTACTATGATTTATTGGTGGTATGCATGGAATGTAGGCATCAAAGGTAGAATTGGTATGTGTTGTGAGTGAATCACTGTATAGCTATCACTGATACTGGAATCATATAGTCTGGTCTCTCAATAAAGACCTGGCCCTGCATTGTTATAACTAGATGTGTGTGTATTTAAAATGATGAAGTGCCTTATAGCAAGAAATCATTCCAACACTTAGCACTGATAAACTGTTCTGAAAGTCTAGAGTTTAACCTTATTAAAATAGGCCTGATTAAATCATTAGCTACATATAAAAAATCAGTTAACAAATCCCATAGCCTCCTGTGTAGTGAGTTGCTTTGATCTTGTTATAACAGGCTGTATAACTTGTGGGTAAGTCCAAAACCAAGGCTGATAGATATAAGATAATCACTAACAAATTCAATAAACTATTTAGGCAAAATGTCTTTACGCAGAGTGGTTAGAAGATGAACAGAGAGTAGAGACGAATAGCATTGATGCATTCAAGGGGAAGCTGGATAAACACATGAGGGAGAAAGGAAGAGTGTACTAAAAGGGTTAAATGAGATATTACAACAACAGCTTGCATTTATATAACACCCTTAATGTCGTAAGATGTCCCACAGGAGCGATATCAAACTAAAGGTCAGATTTATGATGGTGGAAGATGATAGGGCATTGGAAGAGGAGAGCATTGGAATAGTCAAGTCTAGAGGAAGCAAAGGCATAAATGAGGGTTTCAGCAGCAGATGAGCTGAGACAGGGGCGAAGACAGGCGATGTTATGGAGGAGGAAGTAGACAGTCTTGAATATGGATGGATATACAGTGGAAGGAGGCTCATATTGAGCATAAACACCAGCACAGACCAGCGGGGCTGAATGCTCTGCTTCTGTGCTATAAATTCCTTATAATTCCATGTAACCTTTTTGGAATCTATAGGAACTGCCTGTTGGCATCTTGGTTTCCTAGATACAGTTCCAGTACAGTGGAGGGACGGAAACATGTTGCTTTATTTCACCAGTATATGTTGAAGAGAAGGCAATTAAACCTCAATAAGAGATTAACTCTGAGATAAGCACTGCTCCGCTGGACCCCACTGCACATTTAGAATAACAAGGTTTGACTGTTGCTAAATTACAATCCCCATTGCTTTGCAGAACCTGTTTTCAAAAAGTCTACTCTAAGTCACCATGAAATTGGTTCATGGTAGAAAGCTGAGAGATCAGCAATGGTACACAGCCAGCCTCTGAATACAAATCGGCACATCAAAGTATTTATATGTTCTATGTGTTGTAATATATTTACCCCAGGCTTATCAGACGTCGTACAGTCTTGTCAACATTTGATGTTTACCTGACTCTTTAAGTTAGATTGATGTCGCACACTCCATGTTTTGAACTAATGTCTTTTTAGCCTGTAGCCCACTGCCATCCCTGGAAAATTACACTCTCCCCTTGTCCATTATCCTTTGTTGGTTTGCAACTGTCTTGGCCATTAATTGTAAAGAAAGATCCCCAGGACATCCCAAAGTGCTTTCCAGCCATAAAGTACTTTTTGAACTGTGGTTACCGGAGTAATGTATGAATCACATCAGCAAATTTGTGCACAGCAAGGTCCCACAAACAGCAATGAGATAATGACCAGATAATCTGTGGGTTTTTTAATTTGTGTAATTCTTTCAAGGGGTGTGGGCATCACTGGCAGGACAGTATTTGTTGTCCATCCCTAATTGCCCTTGAACTGAGTGTCTTGCTGGGCCATTTCAGAGGGCAGTTAAGAGTCAACCACATTGCTGTGGGTCTGCAGTCACATGTAGGCCAGACCAGGTAAGGACGACAGATTTCCTTCCCTAAAGGACATCAGTGAACCAGATGGGTTTTTACAACAATCGATGAATGTTTCATGGCACCACTACTGAGAATAGCTTTCAATTCCAGATTTTTATTAATTAATTGAATTTAAATCCCATTAGCTGCCATGGTGAGATTTGAATCCATGCCCCTAAGCCTGGGCCTCTGGATTGCTAGTCCAGTGATATTACCACTACACCACCATCTGCCCCTAATGATGTTGATTGAGGGGAAAAGGAAATAACTCCCCTCCTCTTCTTTGAATTAGTGCAGTGGGATCTTTTACCCCCACCTGAGATGCCAGATGAGACAGTGCAGCAGTCGTTTAGTATTGTGCTGATGGAGCGTCAGCCTAGATTTTATGCTTGAGTTTCTGAAGTGGGATGATGAACCCACAATCTCCTGACTCAGAGGTAAGAGTGCTACCACTGAACCCCATCAGACATGTCTGAAAGCTGGATGTCCTATTTGCAGCAGAATTTATTGGATGTTTTTTCCCAAAGCAGACATGAAGGCAGAACCTCCAATATTCAGTGTCAGGATCTGTTGGTTACAATTTACCAGTGAGCCACAGCTGACGCCCAGTGTTAAGGCTGATACAGTCACAATCACTGTGATATCCTCGGGACTTGAGTACTACAATCACCAACATGCTCAGGTCATAGAATCAGTGAATCATGAAATCAAGCAGCACTTAAGACTCTTCAGTAGATCTATCTCTTACTCCCGCTCACCTTCTCTTTAACCTTTTTCCTTTAAGTACTTATCCAATTCTCGTTTGACATCACAGTAGAATCTGCTTCGACTGCCCTTTCAGGCAGTGCATTCCAGATCACAACAACTTTCTGTTTAAAGAAAAATGTTTCCTCATATCGTCTCTAGTTCTTTTGGCGATCATGTTAAATCTGTGTCCTCTGGTTACCAACCCTTTTGCCATTGTAAACAGTACCTCATTACTTACGCTATCAAACCCTTAATGAGTGTGAACACCTCTATTACATTTCCTCTTAACTTTTTCTGCTCCAAGGAGAACAATTCCAGCTTCTTCAGTGTCCCCACATAACTGAGCAGAATACCTGACATGTACAAATACATCAAACCGAGGAGCAGTGAAGTCAAGGTGACCTGCTTGTTAGCCTCCTCAAGGCCCATGGTGTTCAAATGAGCTAACATGCTCACTGCATGGTGCTCTGAGAAACAATTGTTTTCAAACGTTTGTTTTTGTTGCCATACATTGTGCAGTTGTAGGGGATTATCCTGAATTATCCCGTTAATGTAAACTAGCACAAGCTGGGTCGGCAAATCTACTCGGGGGGTTCTTCTTGACCATTGGATCAGTTTCCAACATCATGTCTGCTCCATTACAAAGGCCGACTCCTTCCACCTCTATTACATCACCCGTTTTAGTCCCTGTCTCTTTCCATGTTTTTGTTCCTTCCAAACTCAACTGTTCCAATGCTGTTCAGGTCCATCTTTTACTTTCTCTAAACTCCTGCTCCTATTTCTTATGTTCCTGTAAGAAAGCGACCCCCAAATCTCCCTTGTTTAAAGGGGAATTAGTGCCTTGAATAACCTCAAAATGCAACGCAGAACAAAAGTGCCATTCACTCCATGGGAGGCAGTTTGTCAAAAAGAAAGTTCGGTAGAAGATGACCCGATGGGGCAATTGAAATATTCACATTCCGTGCTCGTGCGATGAGTGGCTAGTTAGGATTTTTGCCTTGTAATGTGCTCTTGAAGTGAGCAGCAAACAGTTCATTAATTTAGTTCCAAAGGGATTAATTACAGGATGAATTAGATGGCTTTCTGTCACATCATGACATTGTGTTCATTTTAAATGTCTCAGAACAGTGGACAGGAGGTTGATCATTCAGCATTGGCAGAACTGAAATGAAGCCACAAAGTTAACTCCTTCTTGCCTAAGCCCTAAGTTGCTGTTTGAATTTGACAAAGGTAACATTACACCAATTATATGCTCTGTACCAATTCCACCATTTGCTGCTGGTTTCTAATTCCCTCATTTATTGGTGCCCTAGCTAATATTCCTCCTTTTTCTTTTCGGAGTGTGCAGGCAATTTGTTGACATGCACGGTCCCTTCAAACATTTTATGCAGGGTAACTTAAAGGGGCCGACATGCACGCAAGCTGCACGGGAACATTTGGGTTGCTGCACGGTTACATGGTCACACATGGCAACATTAGTTCTACCTCAATTCTCCCATTTACTGGTGCCCTCTCCCAATTCCTCCATTTATTAATTCCCCATCGGGTCATCTTCTACCAAACATTCTTTTTGGCAAACTGTCTCCCATGGAGTGAATGGCACTTTTGTTCTGCGTTGCATTTTGAGGTTATTCAAAGCACTAATTCCCCTTTAAACAAGGGAGATTTGGGGGTCGCTTTCTTACAGGAACATAAGAAATAGGAGCAGGAGTTTAGAGAAAGTAAAAGATGGACCTGAACAGCATTGGAATAGTTGAGTTTGGAAGGAACAAAAACATGGATGAGGGTTTCAGCTGGAGATGGAAAGAGACAGGGACTAAAACGGGTGATGTAATAGAGGTGGAAGGAGTCGGCCTTTGTGATGGAGCAGACATGATATTGGAAACTGATCCATTGGTCAAGAGTAACCCCCGAGTAGATTTGCCAACCCAGTTTGTGTTAGTTTACATTAACGGGATAATTCAGGATAATCCCCTACAACTGCACAATGTATGGCAACAAAAACAAACGTTTGAAAACAATTGTTTCTCAGAGCACCATGCAGTGAGCATGTTAGCTCATTTGAACACCATGGGCCTTGAAGAGGCTGACAACAAATGGAGGAATTGGGAGCGGTGTTCTCCCCCATTCCCTGGACAATATTTATCCTTCAGTCCACGCCAAAATTAGACTATTTGGTCTTTTTATTTGCTGTTCTTGAGGCATTGCTGTTTTCAAATTGGTTGTCACATTTCCTACATTGACTACACTTCAAAAGTACTTCATTGGTTGTGAAGCACTTCGGAATGAAAGGTGCTATACAAATGCAAGTCTCTTTTTTACATCACTGGTTCTTGCCTGGACCATGATGACCTGTAGTTTTCACTCACTTTGCAAAATATTTTCCATTCTATGCGATATTACATACTCCAGCTCCTGGGAAGTACCAAAACATCTAGGACTCTCTGTTTGGACCACTAGAGAACTTTTCAGCCCTTCTAACCTTTGAATCTCCTGTCACTACTGCATTTTCAACTGTGTTGTTATTCTCTTTCTCCTGAGACAGCTCTTGTTTTTTGGTGTCATTGTTATTGATTTGATGTTCTTTCTTCCCCAGAGGAAGCTAGAGCTTCAAATCTGTTTGACAGTATAAATTTCTGATAGGTGCTCATGTTCTAACCTTTCCTTCCTGCTTTCCCACGCCTTAGTTAGTCTGCAGAGATGCTCAGCTGTTGAGTACATTCAAGACTGAGATTGATAGATTCTAAGGGAATACAGACATAAGGATAATAAAAGCAAAATACAGCAGATGCTGGAAATCTGAAATGAAAACAAAAAGTGCTGGAAATACTCAACAGGTCAGGCAGTATCTATGGAGAGAGAGAGACAGCGTTAATGTTTCAGGTCAGTGACCTTTCATCAGAGCTGACATGACCTGAAACATTAACTCTGCTTCTCTCTCCACAGATACTGCCTGACCTGCTGACTATTTCCAGACATAAAGAGATGGGGTAGGAAAGTGAAGTTGATGTAGAAGTTCAGCCATGATCGTATTATATGACAGAGCAGGCTCGAGGGGCCAAATGGACTACTCCTGCTCCTATTTCTTAAGCTCTTATCACAGGATTGTTGCAGCACAGAAGGAGGCCATTCGGCCCATCGTGTCTGCACTGGCTCTCCAAATGAGCAATTCACCTTGTGCCGCTCCCCCGCCATCTCGCCATAACCCTGCATATTCTTCCTCTTCAGATAACAGTCTAATTCCCTCCTAATTGCCTTGATTGAACCTGCCTCCACCACACTCTCAGGCAGTGCCTTCCAGATCCTAACCACTCATTGCATGAAGTTTTATCTCATGTCGCTTTTGCTTCTTTTGCCAATCACTTTAAATCTGTGCCCTCTCGATCTCGATCCTTTCACGAGTGGGAACAGTTTCTCCCTATCCGCTCTGTCCAGACCCCTCATGATTTTGAATACCTCTATCACATCTCTCAGCCTTCTCTTCTCCAAGGTAAACAGTCTCAACTTCTCCAATTTATCTTCATAACTAAAGTTCCTCATTCCTGGAACCATTCTCTTGAATCTTTTCTGTACTCTCTCCAATGTCTTCACATCTTTCCTAAAGTTCGGCACCCAGAACTGGACGCAATACTCCAGCTGATGCCAAACTAGTGTCTTATACAAATTCAACATAACCTCCGTGCTCTTGTACTCTATGTCCCTATTAATAAAGTCCAGCATACTGTATGCTTTATTAACCGCTCTCTCAACCTGTCCTGTCACCTTCAATGACCTATGTATATATACACCCAGGTCCCTCTGCTCCTGTACTCCCTTTTGAGTTGTTCCATGTTTGTCTGTCTTTCTTCCCTCGTTGCCTGCTTCCTATCTCCCATTGGTGCAACTATCATCTCAAACTGTACTCCAAAACCTTCTCCCTCTCTCTTCCTAATGTGCCTCCGTCTCATTCTCAAGCTCGGAGATTTTGAGTTCAAATAATATGAATGAATTAGCAGGAATTGATGAGTGGTGTACCACAAGGATCTGTGCTGGGGCCTCAACTACTCGCTATATTAATTCATGACTTAGGTACCACAACAGAGAGCCATATATCCAAGTTTGCTGATGACAGAAGGGTTGGTAGTAACTGGTGTAGATGGGAACATACAATTGCAAAGAGATGTTGATAGGTTAAATAAGAACTAAATGAGTGCGAAAAATTGGGGCAGATGGGTTTCAATGCAGTGTGAGATCATCCATTTTGGACTGAAAAAGGATGGTTGTTGAAAAGCTCGGAACAGTGGCAGTCGAAAGAGATTTGGGTGTCCATGTACACAGATCATGAGTATAGAAAAAATATCAAAAAGGCTAATAGCACTTTTGTCTTTATATTCTAGTTCTCTAATTGTAAAGGGTAGGAAGTTATGCTACACCTCTGTAAAGCCTTACGTAGTCCACATCTGGAGGACTTGTACAGTTTCAGGCACTGTACCTTAGAAAGGACTTATTGGCCTTGGAAAGAATCTAGTGCAAATTCACCAGAATGTTACCAGTGCTCCAAAGGTTAGATTATGAGCAGAGGTGACATAAACTAGGTTTATAATCCCTGGAATATAAATGGTTAAGGGTACTTTGATTGAGGTTTATAATAATTTGAATTGAATTGATAGGGTAGATAGAGAGAAACTTTTTCCACAGGTGGGGAGGCCTTTGACTGGGGCATAACCTTAAAATCAGAGCCAGGCCCTTCAGGAGAAAAAATAGAAAACAAAAGTTCAGAATTGGAGGAGGGCAAAGATAGAAGCAAAGAAGAATATAATGGTTACTGGCTAGAAGGAAGCCATTCAGCCCATCAGATCTATGCCGTCTCTCTGCAAAAGCAGCTCATCTAGTCCCACTTCTAAAAATCTAAAAAAAAATCACTTCCCCTCCCTTTCCTCGTAGCTCTGCATTTTTTTTTATAGTGCTTGTCCAATTCTCTTTTGAAAGCCATGATTGAATCTGCCTCCTGTCAGGCAGCACACTCCAGATCCTATCCACTCACTGCGTAAAAAAGGTGTTTCCTCATGTCGCCATTGCTTCTTTTGCCAATCTTCTTAAATCAGTGTCATCTGGTTCTTGACCCTTCCACCAATGGGAACAGTTTCTACACAGTCCAGACCTCTCATGATTTTGAATACCTCTATCAAATCCCCTCTCAACCTTCTCTTCTCAAAGGAGAACAGCCCCAGCTTCCCCAATCTATTCACGTTAACTGAAGTCTCTCATCCCCAAAATCATTCTCATAAATATTTCCTATGTCCTCTCCAATGCCTTCACATCCATCCTAAAGTGTACTGCCCAAAATTGGGCATCATACTCCAGCTGAGTGTTTTATAAAGGTTCACCCTAACGTCCTTGCTTTTGTCGTCTATGCCTCTACTTATAAAGCCCATGATCCCATATGACATTTTAACCACTTTCTCAACCTGCCCTTCCACAGTCAATGATTTGTACACACATATCCCCAGGTCCCTCTGCTCCTGCGTCCCCTTTATGTTATCTTGGCTCTCCTCATTCTTCCTATCAAATGTATCAGTTCACACTTCTCTGCAATAAATGTCAGCTGCCACTTGTCGACCTATTCCACCGGCCCGCTTATGTTCTCTTGAAGTCCATCACTTTCTTCCTCACAGTTCACAATACTTCTAAGTTTTGTGTCATCTGCAAATTTTGAAATTATGCCCTGCACACCCAAGTCTAGGTCATTAATATATATCAAGAAAAGCAGTGATCCTCATACCAACTGCTGGAAAACCCCACTATATACCTTCCTCCAGTCCGAGAATCAATCGTTCACCACTACACTCTGTTTCCTGTCACTTAGCCAACTTCGTATCCATGTTGCCACTATCCCTTTTATTCTATGGGCTTTAGCTTGACAAACCTGTTATGTGGCACTTTATCAAACATCTTTTGGAAGTCCATGTACACTACATCAACCACATTACCTTCATGAACCCTCTATGTTACCTCATCAAGGAACTCTATCAAGTTAATTAAACATGATTTGCCCTTAACAAATCCATGATGGCTTTCCTTAACTAATCCACATTTGTTTAAGTAACTGTTAATTTTGTCCTGGATTATCCTTTCGAAAAGCTTTCTCACCACAGAGGTTAAAATGCCTGGCCTGTAGTTGCTGGGCTCATCCTTCTTTGAACAATGGTGTAACATTTGAAATTCTCCAGTCCTCTTGCACCACACCTGTATCTAAGAAGGATTGGAAGATTATGGTCAGTTCCTCCACAATTTCTACCCTTACTTCCCTCAGTATCCTCAGATGCATTGAATCTGGTCCTAGTGACTTATCAACTTTAAGTATAGCCAGCTTTTCTAATACCTCCTCTTTATCAACTTTTAGTGCATCTAGTGTCTCAAATACCTCCTCTTTCACTACAACTTCTTCCTTGGTAAAGACAGATGCAAAGCATTAATTTAGTACCTCAGCCATGCCCTCTACCTCCATGCATAAATCCCCTTTTTGGTCCCTAATCAGCCCCACTTCTCCTTTCAACACCCTTTTACTGCTTATATGCCTACATAAGACTTTTGGATTCTCTTTCAAGTTGGCTGCCAGTCTCGACTCATACAGTCTGTTTACGGATCTTATTTATTTTTTCACTTCCGTCAGAACTTTCTGTGTTCAGCTTGGCTCATGCTTGTATTATCAACCTGACGTCTGTCATACACACCGTTTTTCTGCTTCATATTACTCTCTATCACTTTTGTCACTCAGGAGCTCTGGCTTTGTTTGCCCTATCCCCCTCATGGGAATGTACATTGACTGTACCCGAACCATCTCCTCTTTAAAGGCAATCCATTGTTGAATTACAGTTTTGCCTGACAATCTCTGATTCCAATTTACTTGGGCCAGATCCATGTACACCGCATTGAGGTTGGTCCTCCCCCAATTACTCTGGATTGCTCCTTGCCCTTTTCCATAGCTAACCTAATCCTGATGATGCTATGGTCACTGTCCCCTAAATATTCCCCTACTTGCACTCGGTTCACTTGACCAACCTCATTCCCCAGAACAAGATCCAGCAATGCCTCCTTTCTCATTGGACTGCAAACATCCTGATGTAGAAAATTCTCCTGAACTCACTTAGAAACTTTTCCCTCTCTCTGTCCTTTGCACTATAACTATCCAAGTCTACATTAGGATAATTAAAGTCCCACTATAGTTTTTACACCTCTCTGGAATTTCCTTGTAAATTTGTTCCTCTATATCTTTCCCACTAGTTGGTGACCTATAGAATTAACTAGTACCTGTATTGTTTCTTAGATCTAACCAAATAGATTCTAACCTTGACCCATCTAGGACATCCTCTCTCTCCAGCACTGTAATATTCTCCTTAATAAATACTGCCACCCCTCCTCCTTTCTTTCCTTCCCTAACTTTCTTGTAAACAAGAATTTCTAGTACCTAGTCCTGTCCTTTTTTGAGCCATGTCTATGGTATTGCCACAACATCACATTCCCATATGGCTATCTGTGCTTGCAACTCCCTAACCATATTTACCACATTCTGTGCATTCACAGACATACACAGTTGATCTAATTTAGACCCTCTTTCCACAGGCGCTGCCCGATCTACTGAGTATGTCTAGCATTTACAGTTCTTCTTTCTTGCCTCCAAAGTACTTTGTTTTCCATAAAGCACTTTGGGACATCTAAGTCTATGAAAGTCACTGGCAGCAGTGATGGTGGTGGACCTGGGTGGAGACTGAGTGCAGTGCCCAATGAGTTAAAACAGGGAAAAGAGTCTTCAGTGAAATCACCAAGAACAAAAGCAACATCTGCAAAGCTGCTGCAGTGGTGTCACAACAAG
Organism: Heterodontus francisci; assembly: GCF_036365525.1. Lineage (NCBI taxonomy): Eukaryota > Metazoa > Chordata > Chondrichthyes > Heterodontiformes > Heterodontidae > Heterodontus > Heterodontus francisci. The sequence goes on from NC_090382.1 coordinate 113,720,912, forward strand.
GGAAAGAGCCAATTGGTGTGTAGCTGGTAAGTGTTTCTAGTTAATAGGCTAGTAAGTAAAGGTATGGGAGGACACCTCAGCCCCATGGAATGCACATCCTGTGCCATGTGGGAAATCTTGGATGCCTGGATGGATACATGTGCAGGAAGTGTTGTCAGCTAGAGCAGCTCGAGCTCTGGGTTTTGGAGTCACGATGGTGCAGAGGTGAGGCTGAGAGCTTCATGGATAACATGTTTCTGGAGGTGGTCACCTTACAACTTAAAAATCTGCAGGTAGAGAGGGAATGGGTGACTGCCAGAAGAGCAAGAAGGACCTGGTGAGCAGGGATCACCTTCGTGGATCACTCTCTCTCTTCAGTTCTGATAACTTTTGAGTGTGATGGTTCCTCTGGGGAGTGCGGGCAGAGTTAGGTCCATGGCACTATGGGTGACTCAGCTGCACAGTGGAGGAGGAAGAAGACTCAAAGAGCAATAGTGGTTGGGGCTTCGATAGTGGGGGGAAACAGAGAGGAACTTCTGTGGCCACAGACATGACTCCAGGTATGGCATGTTGTCTCTCTGGTGCCGGGGACAAGGATATCACTGAGCAGCTGCAGGACATTCTGAGGGGAAAAGGCGAACAGCCAGAGATCCTGGTCCATATCAACACCAATGACATAGGCAGAACAAGGGATAAGGTCCTGCAGGCACAATTTAGGGAGCTAGGAGAGAGATTGGAAAACAGGACTTCAAAGGTAGTAATCTCTGGATTACTCCCAGTGCCACATGCTAGTGAGTACAGAAGTAAGAAGATCAAGCTGATCAGTATGTGGCTGGAGAGATGGTGCAAGAGGGAAGGCTTTAGATTCCTAAGGCATTGGGACCACATCTGGGGAAGGTGAGACCTGTACAAGTTGGACAGTTTACACCTGAACAGAGCTGGGACCAATATACTTGCAAAGGGGTTTGCTAGGGCTGTTGGAGAGGGGTTAAACTAGCATGGCAGGGGAATGGGAACCTAAGAGTAGATTCAAAAGGGAGAGAAGGAAAGTTGGAAATGGAAGGCAACAATTAGTAAGCGTGTTTGATTGGCAGAGGAAACAAAGGCTAAAAAATAGAAAAAGCAAGTTTGGCAATGCCTAATGGTATACACATCCACAAAGAAGTCTAGAGAATAAGGCAGATGAGTTGAGAGCACAGATTGACACTTGAGAATGTGATATTATAGCTATTACTGAGACATGGCTGAAAGAAGGACAGGAATGGCAGCTCAACATTCCTGATTACAGGGTTTTAGATGAGACAGCTGTTTTTTTAGATGAAACAGGGTTTTCGAGGGGGAGAAAAAAGGAGGCAAGGGGTCACAATGTTGATGAAAGAAGCAATTATAACTGTGCAGAGGAATGATATGGTAGAAGGATCATCAAATGATGCTATAACAGTTGAACTGAAGAACAAAAAAGGGGAAATCACTCCACTGGGAGTGCACTATAGACACCCAGACAGTCAGAGTGAGAAAGAAGGACAAATAAGTCGGCATATCTCTGAGAAGCGCAAAAACATTAGGGCAGTAATATTGGAAAATTTCAACCACCCTAATATTATGGGATAGAATTTGTGTGAAAGGCACAGAGGGAGCAGAATTCTTCAAATGTAATCAGGAGAACCTTTTTAAGTCAGTAAGTAGCAAGACCAACAAGTGAGGGGGCGGTTCTAGACTTAGCTTTAGGGAATGAAGGTGGAAGGTGTATTAGTTGGGGCGCATTTTGGTGGAAGTGATCATAACTCAGTTAGATTTAGGGTAGTTATGGAAAAGGACAAATTTAGACCAGGAATAAAAGTTCTCAACCAGAAAAAAGCTAAATTTACTAAGCTGAGATGTGATTTAGCTAAGGTGGTAGAGGCTGAAACCCTCATAACATTTAAAAAGTACTTAGATATACACTTGAAGTGCCATAACCTACAAGGCTACAGACCAAGAGCAGGAAAGTGAGACAAGGCTGAATGGTCTACAAACAGCAACTTGAAGGTAAATCAGTGCCAGGTCAGTGGGATGCATTCAAGGAAGAGCTAGTGAGTGTTCAGAGCAAATATGTTCCCTTAAAGAAAAAGTGTGGGACTAACAATTCCTGGATGGCAAAGGGCTTAAAGGAGAGGGTAAACAAAAATAGGGAATCTTATGACAGATACTGGGGGCTCAATACTGCAAAAAACCTTGAGGGGTATAAAAAGTGTTCGGGGTGAAATTGAAAAGGAAATTAGGAAATCAGAGAGAGGGCATGAAAAAATATTGACAAGTAAGATCAAGGAAAACTTAAATATTTTGTATAAATACATAAAGAGCAAGAGGATAACTAAAAAAAAGAGGAGGGCTGATTACAAAGAATCATAAGGGTAACGTGTGTTTCTTCATGAATACTTTGCATCTGTTTTCACAAAAGAGAGGGACAACACAAACATTGCAAACTGGGAGGAGGAATGTTAAATATTAGATGAAATTAACATAGTGAGAAAGGAAGTATTAATGGGTTTAACGCCTTTGAAAATGGATAAACCCTCAGGCCCAGATGAAATGTATCCTTGGCTTTTGAGGAAAGAAAGACAAGAAATAGCGAAGGCTCTGACCATCATTTTCCAATGATTTCTGACTACAGGTGTGGTGTCACAGGATGAGAGGACAGCTAACCTTGTACTATTTGTTTAAAAGGGATAGACCGAGTAATTGCAGGCCAGTCTAACCCTGGTCGTGGGAAAATTATTGGAAAAAATTCTCAGGGACAGGATGAATCTTAATTTGGAAAGTCATGGATTAATCAAAGACAGTCAGCACAGATTTGTTAAGGGAAGGTCGTGTCTGACTAACATGATTGAATTTTTGAGGAAGTAACAAGGAGGGTTAATGAGGATAGTGCATTTGATATAGCCTATATGGATTTTAGTAAGGCTTTTGATAAGGTCCCACATGGCAGACTGGTCATGAAAGTAAAAGCCCATGGAATCCAAGGCAAAGTGGCAAGTTGGATCCAAAATTGACTCAGAGGCAGGAAGCAAAGGTCAGTGGGTGTTTTTGTGACTGGAAGGCTGTTTCCAGTGGAGCTCCACAGGTCTCAGTACTAGATCCCTTGCTTTTTGTGCTATATATCAATGATTTGGACTTGAATGTTGGGGGTATGATTAAAAAGTTTGCAGATGATACAAAAATTGGCCGTGTGGTTGATAATGAAGAAGGAAGCTGTAGACTGCAGGAAGCTATCAATGGACTAGTCGGGTGGGCAGAACAATGGCAAATGGAGTTCAATCCAGAGAAGTGTGAGGTTTTTTTTGAGGTAATACATTTGGGGAAGGTTATCAAGGCAAGGGTATACACAATAAATGATAGGATACTGACAAGTGTAGAAAAACAGAGAGATCTTAGAGTGCATGTCCACAGATCCCTTAAGATGGCTAAACTGTGGTTTGATACAGTGGTCAAGGAGGCCTTGTAGGTTATAGCACTTCAAGTGCATATCCAAGCACTTTTTAAATGTTATGAGGGTTTCAGCCTCTACCACCCTTTTAGGCAGTGAGTTCCAGAACCCCACTACCCTCTGGGTGAAATGAATTCTCCTCGAATCCCCTCTAAACCTCCTACCTCTTACCCTACATCTATGACCCCTGGTTATGGATCCCTTGAACTTTATTAGCCAAGGCCTAGACTATAAGAGCTGGGAGGTTATGCTGGAACTGTATAAAACACTGGTTAGGTCACAGCTGGAGTATTGTGTACAGATCTGTTCACCACACAATAGGAAAGGTGTGATAGCACTAGGGTGGGTACAGAAGAGATTTACGATGAAATTGCTAGGACTGGAGAATTTTAGTTGAGTGGATAGGCTTAGGGTTGCTTTCTTTGGATGAGAGGAGGCTGAGGGAAGAACTGTATAATGTGAATGTATAAAATGATGAGGGGTGTAGATAGAGTGGATAGGAAGGCCCTATTCCCCTTGGTCGAGGGATCCATAACCAGGGGTCGTAGATGTAGGGCAAGAGGTAGGAGACTTAGAGTGGATTTGAGGAGAAATCATTTCACCCAGAGGGTGGTGGGGTTCTGGAACTCACTGCCTAAAAGAGTTGTCGAGGCTGAAACCCTCATAACATTTAAAAAGTACTTGAATATGCACTTGAAGTGCCGTAACCTACAAGGCTACAGACCAAGAGTCGGAAATGGGCCTAGGCTGAATGACTACTTGTTGGCCGGCCCAGACACGTTGGGCCGAATGGCCTCGTTCTGTGCTGTAAATTTCCATGATTCTGTGAAAGGTGCTATATAAATGCAGGTTCTTTTTTTTCTTTATTTACCTATGAGGTTAAAGATAGAGCAATAGTTAATGTTAATAAGAAACATTAAATAATTTTACCAGGCAGCCTAGTCACTCAAGCAATGGAGCACTTGACTTCCAATTAGGATGTTTCAAGTTCACGTCCCAGAGCTGCCTATCACAGACAGTAGCTCACTACAGTTGGGTGAGTTGGACAATTCTCGGCTGGGCTGCTATGCTGAGCATTACGCTGACATGAGCCCTTCCAGTTTGATGAGTGGAAAATCTGACATTGCGTCGGTGGTGGAGAGACCCATGGTTCAAAATGTTGGACACTCTAAACTGCTCACAAGCAAGAGGCATTGAAGGGAAGCAGAAAGCATTGTCTTTCCCATTGCTGCAAGCAAGCTGTTTATATATTATTAATTTGTATGCCGCTTTCAGGAGGGTCTCTGTTGAAATGTTGGCATGGCTCAGTTCATAGGACTCTTGCTCCAACTCAGAGGCCTTTGCAGAATTTATTAAGTTCGTTAAATATCAAGATCCCTGAAAGGGCAGTGAAAGCAGATTCAACAGTAACTTTCAAAAGGCAATTTGATAAATACTCGAAGGGGTAAGATTGACAGGGCTATGGGGAAATAGTAGCAGAGTGGGACCAGTTGAATAGCTCTTTCAAACAGCCGGCACAGATATAATGGTCCAAATGGTCTTCTTCACTGCTGCAAGATTCTATACAATTGGTCGAGCAAACTCCCAGGTGAAAGGGGAAGAGAAAAATCTACACTGGAACAGCTTGTCTCAGCGTTTCTAATGCTGATGGAAATGTCATTAAATTTTCTGGTTTTTATTTTGCATGTTTTCAACATTAAATTTTTTTAGTTGCTGTTAAACTCCCAGCAGAAATAGTTACGAGCCCCACCCCACCTTCAAGAAACTGGATAAATATCTGAGAGAGAGATACAGCACTGAAACAGGCCCTTCAGCCCACCAAGTCTGTGCCAACCATCAACCACCTATTTATACTAATCCCATATTCCCTACCTTCCCTCAATTCTCCTACCACCTACCTACACTAGGGGCAATTTATAATAACCAATTTACCTATCAACCTGCAAGTCTTTGGCTGTGGGAGGAAACCAGAGCACCTGGCAGAAACCCACATGGTCACAGGGAGAACTTGCAAACTCCACACAGGCAGTAACCAGAACTGAACCCAGGTCGCTTGAGCTGTGATGCTAACCATTGCAGCACCTGGTTGGTTATAGCTGGTTGGATATAGGATGTGTTGCTAACAGGATAGCATTAATCCCTGATTTTAACTCACCCTCCCCGTGCCTGGCAGAAACCGGGTGGGAAGTGCTGTTAAATTGAGGGGAGTGACTTACTCGTCTCTGAAACTGCCAGATCGGAGCAGACGAGCCAGGCACACGCAGGAAGGCAGTGAGGTCCTCTCCAAGGTTGAAACTGGCATCATCATCATCATTGCCTAGAAGAGGTCCAACAAGGTAAGTTTGTGTTGAAGTTTCCTCGTAGGCCAAGACGCTCAGCAGTGCTCCTCCTCTGGGTCACAGAAGGAGGTCTTGGGCTTCCCTTACCCCAGGCTTTCCATCCCATCCCATGATTATTTTCACCACCCAGCCCCATTTCCGGCCCCTCCCTTGCTGCTTCCCTCCCATTACCACTTACAGGGAAGGAGACCAGTGTTGAATAATGGAAATGTGCGTGTGAATAAGACCTAATGATTATGGTACTGGACTAACAATCCAGTAGGTTATAAATTCAAATTCAACCAAAGCAAGTTGTAAAATTGTTATGCATTAGATCTAATAATTGGCATGAAAACCAATGATCAGCAAAACTGCCAGATTACTGTTGAAAACCCAACTGCTTCACTAACGTTCTTCAGGGAAGGGAGTCTGCTCCATTCAATTGGACGTAAAACAGTCCACAGGCCATGGTGTCCTGTCCAATATCTATCCCTCAATCAACATCATGTTAGAATAGATTATCTGACCATTATCACATTGCTGTTTGTGGGAGCTTGCAGTGCACAAATTGCCTGCCACGTTTCCTACATTACCACAGTGACTGCAGTTCAAAAAAGTGCTTCATTGTTTGTGAGAGGACATCCTGAGGTTGTGAAAAAAACTATATAAATGTGAGGGCACAGTGGCGCAGTGGTTAGCACCGCAGCCTCACAGCTCCAGCAACCTGGGTTCAATTCTGGGTACTGCCTGTGTGGAGTTTGCAAGTTCTCCCTGTGTCTGCGTGGGTTTTCTCTGGGTGCTCCGGTTTCCTCCCACAGCCAAAGACTTGCAGGTTGGTAGGTAAATTGGCCATTATAAATTGCCCCTAGTATAGGTAGGTGGAAGGGGAATATAGGGACAGGTGGGGATGTGGTAGGAATATAGGATTAGTATAAATGGGTGGTTGATGGTCGGCACAGGCTCGGTGGGCCGAAGGGCCTGTTTCAGTGCTGTATCTCTAAATAAAAAATAAATAAAAACAAGAAATGCTGGAACCACTCAGCAGGTCTGGCAGCATCTGTGGAAAGAGAAACAGAGTTAACTTTTCGGGTCAGTGACCCTTCTTATTTTGCTTTTATATAAATGTGAGCCTTCCTTTCTTTCTCATACTTCGTCTGACTCCAGTTCTACATTACATGGCTGAAGCTCAATGCCTGAAGGACAACGAGCGATAGGTTGTGTCCATGTTACAATAGACTACATATAGGCTACAAGTGACTAATTTAATGCCCTTTTTTCATTCTTAATTCCTTCAGCTAAGTCAATTCACATCCTTGTAGTCTCCCAATATTTATTTGCCACACAAATATTTATTTATTCAGCCCATTTTTGCAGGAATAAATTCATCCTTAATTTCTTTGACTGTGAGCCAATTTCTTAGACTTATAGAATCATAGAATAGTTACAGCACAAAGGAGTCCATTCAGCCTGCCAAACTCTTGCCAGCTCTCTGCAAGTCCAACTCCCCACTCTTTTCCCTAGCCCTGCAATTTTTTTTCCCCTTCAGGTGCGTATCCAATTCCCTTTTGAAATCCATGATTAAATCTCTCTTCACCACACTTGAGGCAGTGCATCCTAGATTGTTGTGTAAAAAGGTTTTTCCTCATGTCTCCTTTGGTTCTTTTGCTAATCACTTTAAAGTGATGTCCTCTAATTCTCAACACTTCTGCCAATGGGAACACTTTCTCTCTCTATCTACCCTGTCCAGAGCCCTCATGATTTTGAATACTTCGATCAAATTTCCCCTCAACTTCTCTAAAGAGGACAATCCCAACTTCTCCAGTTATCCACATAAATAAAGACCCTCATCTCTGGAACTATTCTTGTAATCTTTTCTATACCATTTCTAAAGCCTTCACATCCTTCCTGAATTGTGCAATGCTCCAGTGTTAGCCGAACCAATGTTTTATAGCATAAATTTTATCACTTATCCTGGCTCAGAATTTCATGAGCTTTGAGCACACATTGGAAAACTGGACAAGGGAGATCAATGCATCCTGCAGGATTGTCCATCCTTATAATGGGCAGAAAAACATGCAGAGCACTCTGACCTCTGTGCTTGAGCCCACAATACCAAAAGCCAGGACTTGCATTTAAATTCTTTCACAACATCCCAAAGTTGTTTACAACCAATTAAATAGTTTTAAAAAAATAGTCACTGTTGTAATTCAGAAAACACACCTACCCACAAACGGCAATGTCGTAATTACCAGATAATGGGGTAAAGTTTCTGCTTTGGGCACAATTAATAATCTCGGCTCAATTTGCACTCAAAATCGCGCTACTTTTCAGAATTTAATATGATGCTCAAGCTTCCACGAAATCTGCCATGAGCCAATACAATTAGGTAGCGCTTTCGAATGTATCTTTTTAAAAAAAAAGACAATTTAAAAAACTTTCTTTGATGTGCAGTAACTTGATGCAGTTTTATTCATACAGCGGAAAATAGGTTTATCACAAAAAATAAGCCTTTTTTAATCACTGTGCCTAATCCACCCCAATCAATGACCAGATTTTAAATAACTGGAAATAATTTAAAAAAGAATATGCAGAACCATTTACTAGTTACATTGTTGAATGAATTAAATATTTTTTGATATTTGAAAGATTTTAGGAGGTGCCTATTAGTGTTCTGGCATCTAAAAAAAAAATGTTTATTTTTCAGAGCCTCCTCAAAGGCCTGTAAATGGGCCCCATTAGTGAAATGTTGCCATGGTGATTAATTCACTCTGGAGGAGTGGCCAGTTTTTTGGCCAGAACCAGCTTCGAGCACAGTTTTTTTTAAAAACTAGCGCAAAGATTGCTCGTGATTCACGCTGGATATAATTTGTGTTTAAAGTTCCATGATTTTTTGTGCTGCTTTGGCCAATTTCAGCTGTACAAGAAGGCAGCTCACCACCACCTTCTCAAGGGTAATTAGGGATGGGCAATAAATGCTGGACTAGCCAGCGACACCCACATCCCATGAACGAATAAAAAAAAGGCGAATTGTCCTGAAAAATCCAACACCGCCGAGCTGTAAATTCAGACCAGTTTATTTTGGTGATGGTGTTTGAGGTGTAAATATTGACCAGGGCATCGGGGAGAATTTCCCAGCTCTTCTTCAGAATAGTGTTGGAGGATCTTTTATGGTCACCTGAAAGGGCAGACGTCTCAACCGAATGGTGGCACCTCCAGCAGTGTGACACTCGCTCAGCACTGCACTGGAAAATCATCCTGGATTTTGAGCTCAAGTATCTGGAGTGGGACCTTTGGACGCAGAGGTGAGAGGGCTATCATGGCTGACACCTCAAAGCTGTGGTCTTGTCATTTGAGATATTCCCAGAAACCACCATCCATTCCCTTGAGGGTCACAGTGGAAGAATCTGTTCCTGTCATTTGTAACAGTGCTGGAATTTTTCCATCTACAATCAATTGAGCACTTACTTAATAATAGCACGAATAACTCTTGAACCATGTGCTAGAACTATGTTTAGTTGTTGCATTGTGTCTACAGCACACAAAACAGGCCATTTGGCCCATCTGGTCATTGCTAGCATGTATGCTCCACATGAGCCTCCTCCTATCGAGTTGTAATTCAAAGCAATCTGACGCACACAAAAAAGGACGTCTTGGAGAATTGTGGTAAATTTGAGAGTAATCCGATGATCACAGATTACTGTCACATTTGTGGATTGAGATTAAGGTCTGACTCGAGTTCCCTAAACAATGTACCAGCTAATAAAGTTTTTATAACACACTTTATTTTTTTCTAATATGAAAACATAATACTCAATAAAGAACATTGGACAAAACAGATTATAGAAAAAAACAGTGTTTTATTTGTAGGTAGCTTAGTCGCTATGGGGATTCATTGAGTGAATCTGTTTTCATTAAGAGCAGCAAGACTCAATCAAACTGTAACAGTTTAGTGAGAAATATGTTCTAAATGTATTATATTATAACATGGTGATTACACTTACTGGTCTTAGGATGAATTATTGTGTCATGAGAGAAGTCGAATTGTGGAAAAACTCACAATTTTACCTTTCTACTGGGAGACAGGTTAACTTTGATCTCAATAAACAGATAAATCATAGAGTTCACTATGGGAATTTGTGTCTGATCATAATCGAAAACATTTCCTGTTGAAAGGGAGAACTCAAAATAAATTGTAATCAGGTTATTGCCATGTGAACCTGCCTTGTCCAGTCCCTCAGACACCAGCCAATAACATCTCAACTTTTGCTGGAGGGCTCCATTAGAATAAGTCAATATTGGACCGTGCTACGCTATAGATCTTCTTCAACTTAAATTTCAAGAGTGTATGTGAGAGAGCTTGGCATAAGGCCCCGGTTGTAGCTCTTCAGATAGAATATGATCAACAGTTGACACATAGGGTGATAGGTCAGGGCCCTAAAATTATTTAGGAAATAACTAAATGTTGCAACGTAAAGATTGATAGGATTTGTATTCATGGAAGCATGAGATGAAGTGGATCCAGGGAGTTCTTTGTATTAATCTACATTACAGACTTGAGCACTTTATCTAAGTGGATGTTTCATGTTGAGTGTCAGCCATGGCTCAGTGGGTACCGCACTTGCCTCTGAATTAAAAGGTTGTGGGTTCAGGTGCCACTCCAGAGCACAAGCATAAAAGACAAGACTCCCACTGCAGTGCTGAGGGAGTGCTGTATTGCTGGAGGTTCTGTCCTATGGATGAGATGGTGATGTAGTGATAATGTCACTGGACTAGTAATACAGAGATCAAGGCCAATGCCCTGGGAACATTGGTTCATATCCCACCACGGCAGCTGGACTCCAGACCCACAACAACGTGGTTGACTCTTAACTGCCCTCTGAAATGCAAAGGAGTAGGTGACCTGTCCTCACAAAGGCCACAACAGGTATGGGGGCTGCAGTTGCAATGCCTCTGGGTCTGCAACACAACAGGGAGATGGAACGGAGGCTGTGGAGAGGGGAAGGTCTGCTAGGAGGGAGGAAGAGGCAGGAAGGAGGCATCTGGAATACCTTCACTCCAGATGGACTCAGGGTGAGCACCTATTCAGACTCTGGTTTCCCTAAGACATCATCCCTTCACCACTGTTGCTCCACTATGAGTACCATTCATACCACACAAGTGCCAGACAGTGACCATCTCAAACAAGAGAGAATCTAACCATCTCCCCTTGATGTTTCATGGCACTACCATCACTGAATCCTCCACCAACAACATCTTGGTGGTTGTAACTCACCTCCTGACTCCCCAAAGCCTGTCCAACATCTACAAGGCACAAGTCAGGAGTATGATGGAATACTCTCCACTTGCCTGGATGAGTGCAGCTCCAACAACACTCAAGAAGCTCGACACCATTCAGGACAAAGCAGCTCACTTGATTGGCACACCATCCACCACCTTCAATATTCACTCCCTTCACTAGTGACGCACAGTGGCAGCATTATGTACCATCTACAAGATGCACTGCAGCAACTCACCAAGCCTCCTTTGACAGCACCTTCCAAATCCACGAGCTCCACCACCTACAAGGGTAGCAGATGTATGGGAACACCACCACCTGCAAGTTCCCCTCCAAGCCACACACCATCCTGACTTGGAAGTATACCATGCTCTTTCACTGTCGCTGGGTCAAAATCCTGGAACTCCCCTCCTAACAACACTATTGGTGTACCTACACCCCAAGGACTGCAGCGGTTCAAGAAGGCATCTCACCACCACTTTCTCCATGGCAATTAGGGATGGGCAATGAATGCTGGCTTAGCCAGCATTGCCCACATCCCATGATCAAATAAATAAAACTATACCCCACCTTCCCATACATCTGCAACATTCCATCACAATATCCTCTTGGCCAAAATCCTACAATAAAAACCACCATCAAAAATCACATCAGAACATATTTACCAAAAGACCACATCCAATGATGCAAGCAAAAATGAGCTATTCACCCATGTGCATTCCCTCAGTGCTTGTCTTGCAGGTGCCCTTACACGTTCTAGTCCTCCATAGGAGTCAGGAGGTGCAGGTGCTCTTGTCCTCCATTTATTCTGCTGTGCTCCCAACAGTTAGTGGTCACCTTGCTCTGCAAGAGAGAGGAAAGGATGTTATTAATTGTGTTGCAATGTTTTGGGTGATGTGCCTGCCACAGCTGAATAGCTGGAAATATGTGGAAGCGGCTGCAGCTGGGTGTGAGGCTTGAATCATTGGAAGGTGTGTGAGGGTGAGGTGAAGTATCTGAATGCTAGGCCCTGAGTGCCAAGGAGTGCTTCCGGATGAGTGATGTGAGTGTGGTGCATTGAGCAGTGTGAGAGGTAGGTTGTGCAGTGGGTAGAAGATGACCTTTGAAAATACATTCACTGACCTTGACCACTCGCGTGAGGCCTTTGAACCTCTTGCAGCACTGCTCAGGGCCAGACTCCAGGTGTTGACCGCCCTGGCTGCCTGCTCCCATTCTCTTTTGAGGGTTTGCTTTGAGGGCCTCCTGGCCCATTGTGGACACAAGACCCTCTTTCGTCCTGTCAATTTCCACACTAAGTGTCGCATCAGTGAACCAGGGAGCCCTCTCTCTTCCCTGGTGCTCCATTTTGAAGCTCCTATTTACAATTAGTGTCAGTACAAGCAAACAGCAGCAGCTCCCTTCCACTGAGTGCAGTCCTGTTTTAAGAGGGACAGACTGTCCATAAGAGGAGCAGACTGATTGCACCATGTGCTATTAGTGCATGCTGCTTGGCCCCCTGCTGAGCGCTCAGGCAGCCAGCCGCCTGGGCCCTACTTGAACCAACACTACACACATTTAAATGAGGGAGCAGCCCCAAGTTTGCCTGCTGCTGGCTCAACAGCAACGGGCAGGGGCAGAGGGCGAACTGCGACTTCGAAAACGGGGCTTAATTAATTTTTAGCTCCTTGTGGCAATGTCCTACTAACTCGCAGTATAAAGAAATTTCTCCTAACCTTTCCCTTCACTCTCTTAATTTAACTTAACTTAACTTAAAATTGATACCACTATTGAGTTACAAACCAAAGGAAAAAATATTTCTTCAATCAAAAACATTTCTTTAACAAAACCCTTTGTAATTTTAAGAACATCTGTTGCATCTTGTCTTTTTTTCTGCAATGGGAATAGTCGCAGTAACTCAGTCCTCTCCTCATAACTTTATTTCCTCATCTCCAGCAGTATCGTCATGAATCTACACTGTGCAATCTCTATGGCTTTAATGTGTTTTCTATAATAGAGTGCAAAAATAACACTCAGGATTATTGATGTGAGCTCTGAATTTTTTGTAGCTTTTGCTTTGTGTGAAAATTTTGTAAGCCCATATAAAATGGCCTTCACTGGCAAAGAATGTATTTTTTTTAATGGGGTGTGGGTGTTACTGGCAAGGCCAGTATTCATTGCCTGTCCCTAATTGCCCTTGAGAAAGGTGGTGACATGCCTGACGTTTGAGAGTTGGTTAATGTTGTCCTGTCTTTTGTGGCAAGCAAACTTTTTGTCTTGGTGTTTTTTTGGATTCACTTTGCTACATTCTCACACTACTTTTACTTTTTATTAACCCTTCATTTTTGAAAGGTGCTCTTTTTTCTCTCTCCATTCCTGGACTTTTTGCCCGGAGTATCAATGAAGTTTGTAAGGAAAGTGTATAATATGAATATGTTTTGGCAAGGGAAATGTTGTTTGGGCTTACCTTGACAGCAGCCATCAAACATCTTTATTTGCTCCCATTGCCTGGATAATGTGGGAGATGACAGTGGCCACTCTCAGCTACTCATCCCATTCAGTACAGACTGCTGTGCAGTGATGTTATGTCATCTGCAGTGAAGAGATTGTCTGTCTGCAGAGAATAGGCTAGCTCTCCTTAGCTAAACTTGTTTCAGAAGCATATCAGGTCTTCCAAAAGGAGAGCTCATATTGTGATTTCTGATTCCCTCCTAGACATTGTAGCTCATTTTGTCAAAGCTGCTCACCTCTAAATTGAGGGTCAGCCATAGTTCAGTTGCTATTACTCTCATTTTCTGGGTTCAAGACCCGTGCCACAGACTTGACCACATAATCTAGGTTGACAGTCTACTGCAGTACTGAGGGGGTGCTGCAGTGTTGGAGGTGCTGTCTTTTGGATGAGATGTTAAACTGAGGCCAATTCTGCTCTCTCAGGTAAACATAAAAAATCCCATGATATTATTTCGAAATCAGTAGAGGACCTCTTGTCATTGTGCTATCCAATATTTAACCCACAACCAACATCAGTAAAACAGACTTTCTGGTCACTATCTCATTGTTGTTTGCGGGAGCTTGCTGTGCATAAATTGTCTGCTGCATTTCCTACTTTACAACAGTGATTAGATGGTGGACAGGCTTTCGGAGGTCAGGAGGTGAGTTACTTGCTGCAGAATTCCCAGCCTCTGACCTGCTCTTGTACCCACTGTATTTATATGACTGGTCCAGTTCAGTTTCTGGTCAATGGTAACCACCAGGATGTTCAAACATTGCAAAAGAGACAGGACATCAAGAAGCAATAGTTAAACAATGGCAAGCTTAGGTTTTAATGGTCAGATAATTGTTGGGAGAATGAAGACTGAGGGATGGAAGGAAGTTGCATTGATTTCAATACAATGAGGATGCAGTCCTGCCACATCTAGTCATGAAAGGTGGTGGACAATTGAACAACTAACTGGAGGAGGTGGCTCCACAAATAGCCCCATCCTCAATGATGGGGGAGCCCAGCACATCAGTGCGAAAGATAAGGCTGCATCATTTGCAACAATCTTCAGCCAGAAGTGCCAAGTGAATGATCCATCTCGGTCTCCTCCTGAAGTTCACAACATGAAGGCCAGTCTTCATCCAATTCAATTCACTCCATGTGTTATCAAGAAATGACTGAAGGCACTGGATACTGCAAAGGCTGTGGGCCCTGACAATATTCCGGCAATAGTACTGAAGACCGAGGCTCCAGAACTAGCCATGCCCCTAGCCAAGCTGTTCCAGTACAGCTACAACACTGGCATCTACCCGGCAATGTGGAAAATTGCTCAGGTATGTCCAGTACACAAAAAGCAGGAAAAGTCCAACCCGGCCAGTTACCGCCCCATCAGGCGACTCTCAATCATCAGTAAAGTGATGGAAGGTGTCGTCGACAGTGCTATCAAGTGGCACTTGCTTAGCAAGAACCTGCTCACTGATGCTTAGTTTGGGTTCCGCCAGGGCCACTCAGCTCCTGACTCATTACAGCCTTGGTACAAACATGGACAAAAGAGCTGAACTCAAGAGGTGAGGTGAGAGTGACTGCCCTTGACATCAAGGATTATTTGACCGAGTATGGCATCAAGGAACCCTAGCAAAACTGGTGTCAGTGGGAATCGGGGGAAAACTCTCTGCTGGTTGCAGTCATACCTAGCACAAAGGTTGCGGTTGTTGGAGGTCAATCATCTGATCTCCAGGACATTACTGCAGGAGTTCCTCAGGGTAGTGTCCTGGGCCCAACCATCTTCAGCTGCTTTATCAATGACCTTCCTTTAATCATAAGGTCAGAAGTGGGGATGTTCGCTGATGATTGCACAATGTTCAGCACCATTCGCGACTCCTCAGATACTGAAGCAGTCCGTGTAGAAATGCAGCAAGACCTGGACAATATCCAGGCTTGGGCTGATAAGTGGCAAGTAACATCCGCATCACACAAGTGCTAGGCAATGACCATCTGCAACAAGACAGAATCTAACCATCTACCCTTGACATTCAATGGCATTACCATCGCTGAATCCCCCATTATCAACATCCTGGGGGATACCATTGACCAGAAACTGAATTGCAGTAGCCATAACTGCAGGCAGCACAGTGGCGCATTGGTTAGCACCGCAGCCTCACAGCTCCAGCGACCCGGGTTCAGTTCTGGGTACTGCCTGTGCGGAGTTTGTAAGTTCTCCCTGTGACTGCGTGGGGTTTCGCCGGGTGTTCCGGTTTCCTCCCACAGCCAAAGACTTGCAGGTTGATAGGTAATTGGCCATTGTAAATTGCCCCTAGTATAGGTAGGAGAATTGAGGGAAGGTGGGAATGTGGTAGGAAATATGGGATTAATGTAGGATTAGTATAAATGGGTGTTTGACAGTCAGCACAGACTCGGTGGGCCAAAGGGCCTGTTTCAGTGCTGTATCTCTCTATGACTGTGACTATAAATACCGTGGCTACAAGAGCAGGTCAGAAGCTAGGAATCCTGTGGTGAGTAACTCACCTCCTGACTCCCCAAAGTCTGTCCACCATCTACAAGGCACAAGTCAGGAGTGTGATGGAATACTCTCCACTTTCCTGGATGGGTGCAGCTCCAACAACACTCAAGAAGCTCGACACCATCCAGGACAAAGCAGTCCGCTTGATTGGGACCCCATCCACGAACATTCACTCCTGCCACCACCGACGCACAGTGGCAGCAGTGTGTACCATCTACAAGATGCACTGCAGCAACGCACCAAGGCTCCTTAGACAGCACCTTCCAAACCCGCGACCTCTACCAACTAGAAGGACAAGGGCAGCAGAAGCATGAAAACACCACCACCTGCAAGTTCCCCCCCAAGTCACACACCATCCTGACTTGGAACTATATCGCCGTTCCTTCACTGTCACTGGGTCAAAATCCTGGAACTCCCTTCCTAACAGCACAGGGGGTGTACCTACCCCAAATGGCCTGCAGTGGTTCAAGAAGGCAGCTCACCACCACCTTCTCAAGGGCAATTTGGGATGGGCAATAAATGCTGGCCTGGCCAGCAACGCCCACATCCCATGATTGAATGAAACAAATGTATGAAGCAGGAAGAACTGCTTACTGAGCACTGTACTATTTTCTCCCCTGCATGCGCAAAGAATAGATTAACCAGCGATGTTCAAGTTTCTTTTCGATATCTTGGTCATCATTACTTCCCTTTTGTGCACACTCAAGAGTTAACATTTGCATGGCTATGTGTCACTGTGTTGTGGAAATGTTTCTCATCAGGGCTATGTAGGAGGAACTCCCTCGTAGAGTCATAGTCATTGAGTTTTACAGCACAGAAACAGGCCCTTCGGCCCAACGTGCCTACATGGACCATCAAGCACCCATCCTAACTAATCCCATTTACCCGCACTTGGCCCGTAGCCTTGTATGCTATGGCGTTTCAAGTGCTCATCTAAATACTTCTTGAATGTCGTGAGTTTTCCTGCCTCTACCACCTCTTCAGGCAGTGTGTTCCAGATTCCAACCAACCTCTGGGTGAAGAAAATCTTCCTCAACTCCCCTATTCTATGTGAGGAGTGTTTTTCCTGGTGTCTGACAAGGTTGTTGGATAAAAATGGAAGAAACACTTAATTGCTTAGTGCTGTCAGCTCCTCAGCTTAACAAGAATACCGATACACCCGTTTGCATACAGAGCCTAACAAATACATAGGCACTCAGCCACAAGCATTTACATCATTGCTCAATTGCCAGGGCACACCAGCACACCCGTATTCAAGCACAAAGACATACATGCACAGTGTGGCTTACTTTATTTGCTTTCCTTTCAACTGGCAACAGAGCTATTGATTCTTGACAAAGAAATCCCCCTGGGGATGCAGAGCCTTGCACAGTCAGCCTTCTACAACAGATGGCCAGTGTTTAATTAAACAATTTGATCTCATTAATGACGAGCTTAAGCCTTTTTAGAAATGTTTCATCCTAATCCATGTTGTAGTGGTCCTGTGGCACCTCTCTGCTGCATAATAAACAATCAACATAGATTCGTCACTGCAACATAACAGCAGAGCTGAAAATATCAGACTGGAAGATTTCCGTGTTTCGTTTGAGGGCTGAATTATTTTCTGAACGCAAGCAATAACATCACTAGGATTTTGCTTTCCAAGTGCCCTGTGTTTGGTCATCTCTGAACCTAGGTAGCTGGTACTGAATCTTAAAGTAAGCAGATAGACCTACTGTGCTGTCCTCCATTACTGAAGACAATGGTAGCGTAAGAGGCTAGCAAAGTCCTGTGAAGCCCCAATTTTGCTTGTGTAATGATGTACAGTCTTTGCTGCTTTGGGTTATCTGGATTAATAGAAAGTAGCTCTGTGGCCAGTTCATGAAATGGAAGAAAGAACTAAGGTTTAAAAAAACATAGTTTAAAAAAAAACATCGAGTACAAAAGCAAGGATGTTATGGCGAACCTGTGTAAAACGCTGTTTCAGCCTCAACTGGAGTATTGTGTCCAATTCTGGGCACCACACTTTAGGAAGGCTGTGAAGGCATTGGAGAGGGTGGAGAAAAGATTTACAAGAATGGTTCCAGGGATGAAGGACTTCAGTTATGTGGATAGACTGGAGAGGCTGGGGCTCTCCTCCTTGCGGAAGAGAAAGTAGAGAGGAGATTTGATAGAGATGTCATGAAGGATCTAGACAGAGTAGACAGAAAGAAACTGTTCCCATTGTTGGAAGGGTCAAAAACCAGAAGACACCGATTGACAAAAGAACTAATGAGGGCATGAGGAAAAACATTTTTTATGGAGCGAGTGGTTCGGATCTGGAATGCACTGCCTGAGAGTGTGGTGGAGGCAGATTATATCATGGCTTTCAAAAGGGAATTGGATGAGAATCTGAAGGGAAACAGTTTGTCGGGCAATGGGGAAATAGTGGGGGAGTGGGGCTAGCTGAGTTGCTCTTACAGAGAGCTGGCACAGGCTTGACGAGTTGAATGGCCTCATTCTGTGTTGCAACCATTCTATGATTCTATGATTCAATAAATAAAAACAATGGGTGAAATTTGAAACTAACTCACTAGTCGGGAAATTGACAGGATTGGGGCAATATTAGTTTTACACCCCACCCCCTCACCCGATGTTATTCTTCATTGAACTCAATGGGTAATATTGGATGGGAGTTAAATCAGCATTCTACTTGATCCTGTGGGTTTCCCACCTGACAATTTGGTTAAAATTGCCCCCAATGTATCAGTTATTGGAATGTAGGAGCTGGAACAGACCATTCAGCCCCTCCAACCTGTTCCACCATTCAATTAGATCATGGCCAATGTGTATCTTACCTCCATCTACCCACCTTCATTCTGTGACCCTAAATAGCCTTGCCTACCAAAAATCTATTCCTCTCACTTTTGAAATTGCTAGATGACTCCCAGTCTCAACAGACTTTTGTTTGGACAGCTCCAGATTTCCACTACCCTTTGTATGAAGAAGTGCTTCCTGACATCACCTCTGAATGGTCCAGCTCTAATTTTAAGGTTTTGCCTCCTTGTTCTGCACTCCCCTCTCGGAGGAAATAGTTTCCCTTATTTACTCTATCAAATCCTTTAGTCATCTTAGACATCTTGATTAGATGACTTCTTAATTTTCCATACTCAAGGGAATATAAGGCTCGGCTATGCAACCTGTCATCATAATTTAACCTTTTTAACCCCGATATCATTATTACATAGGATATTAAATAGAAATACATAGGGCTGAATTTTACCTTGGGTGATTGGGAATTCACCACTGACGTGAAAGTCGGTGACGAATCCCCTTCCGCCTAGCCTGGGGATCCGTCCCATATTTTACGGGTCCCCGGGCTTTAATTGTCCCAAGGCGGGACTTCCACCCACTTGTGGGAGGAGGTCCCGCCTCAGTGAGCTGCCAATCAGCGGGCCAGCAGCTCTTAGTCCCAGCAGCGCCGCCGGGAGCGTCTTGGGTCTCGGGGGTGGGTTGGGAGGCAGGGGCGGCCCTCAATCGGGCACCCTGTTCCTGACTGCCATGCCTCCCCGCCCCGGGGCGTGGAAAGGCCGGCATCTATCGCTGGGTGGCCTTTCACATCCCCAGCACGCCCATTTGCTATGTGGAATATAAAATTTCGCCATTATGGTAAAAATATTCATATATTTTTTATTCTTCTTTCAAAAAAATTATTTGTTTATTATTGTTCAGTTTATACCTTAATCCCATGTGCATGTCCCAATCACTTATTTCACTCTTGTTACATGCACAAGATGTGCGATGATACAAAAATTACGGAAAAAATCTGAAGAGTTATAAAAACTGACTTTGTCTTTTAAAAAATGGACCTTTCTTTTAAAGAGTGGACAATGTGCTCAAATATGGCTACTGAAGGAAAAGGGGCTAGGTCTTTGTATATTCAAACTGCCTGACAGAGGTAAAGGAAAATATTCAAGGCTAAGAGATGTCAATTGCACCCATCCTCCCAGAGTTGAATGGGCTCTTCTGAAACAAAAAAGGTGTGAAGTAGCCATGTCCTGGGCCATTGTGCGATCACATGGGAGAGAGACCAAAGGCGAGATGCAACACAGTTTTACCTTAAAAAAGCAGCATCGAGAGAGAGCCTAGGGAGAGATACCTCAGAAAGCAGTATTAAAGAAATTTGGTTCCAGCAAACCAGAAGGCCTGCTGTAGAATTCTACATCTAAACCTATACAGCAGTGAATTAGAAGTGAACTTCTTTGCTCAGGTAACAGAGAAGGTCGATGAAGGTAGTGCCGTTGATATTGTAGATATGAACTATCAGAAGGCATTTTATAAAGCACCACACGGGAGGCTTATTAAGAAGATGAAAGCATGTAGATGAAGGGGAAAGTGGTAGTATGTATATAAAATTGGTTCTGTGACAGGAAGCAAAGGGTAGTAGTGAATGGGTGATTTTTCAGACCAGGACATGGTTTGCAGTGGTGATTTTCAAGGATCAGTTTTGGGTCAATTACTCTTTAGACCTTCTGTGTCCAGACCATTGAGTTTGGGCATCATTGTCACCAGGACTGGTTCGATGAAAACAATGCTGGAATATGTGACCTCCTGGAACAAAAAAGAGCAAGCTTCATTGCCTGCCAGAACAACCCCAGGTCGCAAGTCAAGAAGGCAGCATAGGAACATAGGAAACAGAAGCAGGAGTAGGCCATTCAGCCCCTCGAGCCTGGTCTGCCATTCAACTAGATCATGGCTTATCTTCTACCTCAATGCCATTTTCACACACTATCCCCAAATCCTTTGATATCTTTAATATCTAGAAACCTACCAGTCTCTGTCTTGAATACTCAATGACTGAGCCGCCACAGTCCTTTGGGTTAGGGAATTCTAAAGATTCACCACCCTCTGAGTGAAGAAATCCCTCCTCATCTCAGTCCTAAAAGGCCTACTTATTATTCTGAGACTGTGCCTTCTGGTTCTAGATGACCCCCAGCCAGGGGAAACATCCTTCCTGTATCTACCGTGTTGATTTCAATATCTCAAGGCTGACACCCAAAGACAAATTTGGAAGATATTGGACAAGTGCTGGGAAGAGAAAGCCTGTAAGATCCAACAATATGCTGACCATCATGACATGTAAAGCACTTTTGAAGCCACCCAGGGCCATCTATAGACCAAGGTCAAATGAACAAAATTCCCTTCGCTCACAGGATGGTGTCTCTCTTCTTGGGGTGACAATGCCACACGTCAATGCTGGAAAGAACATTTACAACTCCTCAACCGTGAATCCACAGTGGCAGCTGATACTCTCCAGGCTATCCCCCAATATCCTGTGGTAGAATCCATGGATGAACCACCATCGATGGGAGAGCTGCATCAAGCAATCAAACGGATGAAAAACAACAAAGCCTGTGGCCCCGATGGTATTCCAGCTGAGGTGTTCAAAGCTGCTGGATCTTTGCTCACATCGTGCACTTATCCTACAGATTTGAGAGGAAAAAGAACCCCCCCCACCTCCACCGCCTCGACTTCAGGAATGCGACAATTGTCACTATCTTCAAGAAGAGAGATAAATCATGCTGGATGGGGTATTGAGTACAAGAGTTGGCAGGTCATGTTTCAGTTGTATAGGACTTTGGTTCGGCCACATTTGGAATACTGCGTGCAGTTCTGGTCGCCACATTACCAAAAGGATGTGGATGCTTTGGAGAGGGTGCAGAGGAGGTTCACCAGGATGTTGCCTGGTATGGAGGGCGCTAGCTATGAAGGGAGGTTGAGTAGATTAGGATTATTTTCATTAGAAAGACGGAGGTTGAGGGGGGACCTGATTGAGGTGTACAAAATCATGAGAGGTATAGACAGGGTGGATAGCAAGAAGCTTTTTCCCAGAGTGGGGAATTCAATTACAAGGGGACACGAGTTCAAAGTGAAAGGGGAAAAGTTTAGGGGGGATATGCGTGGAAGGTTCTTTACGCAGAGGGTGGTGGGTGCATGGAACGCATTGCCAGCGGAGGTGGTAGACGCGGGCACGATAGCGTCTTTTAAGATGTATCTAGACAGATACATGAATGGGCAGGAAGTAAAGAGATACAGACCCTTAGAAAATAGGCGACAGGTTTAGATAGAGGATTTGGATCGGCGCAGGCTTGGAGGGCCGAAGGGCCTGTTCCTGTGCTGTAATTTTCTTTGTTCTTTGTTCTTTGTGGGAACTATCGACGTATTTCCCTCTTGTGCACAGCAGGGAAAATCCTAACAAGCATTCGCCTGAATTGCCTACTTCCTGTGACTGAGGAAATCCTCCCAGAGACACAGTGTGGCTTGAGACCTTCCAGAGGAATCTCCAACATGGTCTTTGTTGCCCGACAAATCCAGGAAAAATGTCAAGAACACCAGGAACTCTTCATTGCATTCATCAACCTGATCAAAGCATTTGACTCAGTAAATCGCGAGGCTCTGTGGATGGTGCTCCAAAGATTTGGATGCCCACGAAGCTTCATCACAATCCTGCAATTGCTCCACAATGATCTGACTGCAACTGTTTTGAGTGGGAGATCTGAAACAGACACCTTCATCGTCTGGACCAGGGTCAAACAAGGCTGTGTGATAGCCCCCTTACTATTTATAATCTACCTGACAGTGGCTATTCACCTCATCAAAGATCAACTGCCACCAAGTGTGAGTATTAAATACCGCCTAGATGGAAAACTCTTTAACCTCAGTCGCCTCCATGCCAAAACTAAGCTGACCACCTTAGACATACATAATTTACAGTTTGCAGATGACTGCAGTGTTGTTACCCACTCTGCACCAACTCTGCATACAAGAGACTCAGACTGTCCTTGAATGTTGCCAAAATAAAACTCATATCAACCTGCACCTAGTCAACCAAATATTCCATCTCCCATATATGTTGAAGGAGAGACTCTTGAATACATTGAATGCTTCCCATACCTTGGCAGCCACCTCTCTCAAAAGACCACAATTGATGCGATCCAACACCAGATCAGCTGTGCCAGCTCAGCCTTTTACAGTCGACGGTAGTGAATGTTTGACATAGAAGACCTCCGCAAGTCAACAAAAGTCCTTGTGTACACGACAGTTGTTGTCACCACATTCATGGACTGCAATAAGACCTGGACTGTGTATCACATCAGAGCTCTAGAGAAGTTCCATCAGCAATACCTCCACCACATTCTCTGGATTCAATGGGACACATCAAACAAACACTAGTGTCATTCTTGAAACCAGCTTCTCAAGCATTTAGGCAAAACTCCTGTAAAACCAACTTCAATGGCCTGGACTAGACACCAGAAACCGTCTCCCCTGCCAGGCTCTGTTTTCTCAACTCTTAAATAGCCAGCGTTCCAGGGGAGGACAAAAAAAATGCTTCAAAGACTCTCTGAAGCTCTCTTTAAAGCATGGCAGCATTGATATTGATAATAAGGACCTTGCTCCCAATTGTTCAAAATGGTGACAACTTATCCATCAAGCGGCATCACGCTTTGAGTCCAAACCCCTTAATGAAGAGGCAGAGCGGCAACAGAGAAGGAAAGAAAAGGAAGCAAATCCTGCACTCTGGATCCCACTACCTAGTGGGACGTCCTGCCCCATGAGCTGCCGGCCTGCTGATTGGCTCGTCTCCGAGTTTTCGGCTGGTGGGCAGAGCCTCCAGCCCAATGTAAAATTCTGGCCATTAGATTCTTTGGCATCATTGTAACATGTACATTATAGGCAATTCAGGTTCCTCAGGTTTTTTGACCATCTATCATTACACAAGGTGAAGAATTAGGGAGTAACTCAATTACTTAGATAGATATAAACTGAGAGAGCTCAAATTGTTACAGGCACAAATTTAGTTTAATCGCATTCGCAGCATCTGAAAGCCAGCTGGAATTCTCTCTATAACCATAGAACATTTACACCAAGTTACAGTGTGCATTCAATATCACCCAGTCAGAACCTAACGGAATATTATAAACCTAAATTTACAACAACAACTAGCATTAATACAGCATCTTTGATATCCCAAGGAGTTTCGCCGGAATGTTACTGAATAAATATAAACAGAAATGCTGGAAATACTCAGCAGGTCTGGCAACATGTATGGAGAGAGAAACCGAGCTAAAATTTCAGTTCTGTGACTTTTATCAGAAATCGGAAAGGAGTTCTTTACCATTCACTGGATAAAAAAAAGTTTTTTCTCATCTCCTCTGCTTCTTGTGCCAATAACCTTCAATCTGTGCCCACTGGTTATCGACAGTTAAGCTAGTGGAAACAGTTTCTTTTTATTTACTCTAACTAAACCTTTCATGATTTAAGCGCCTCTATCAAATCTCTACTTAGCCGCCTCTGCTCTAAGGAGAAAAGCCTCAGCTGCTCCACTCGATGCAGGTAACTGTAATCCCTCGCCCATTTTGCTAATGTGGAGCTCCTGCCTTAGCTGTGCCTGCTACCCATTATTTGACACCTGAGGGTGGACATAAATTCTAGCCCTTCCCAGCATTGAATAAAATGACCCATGGAGATGAGGAGGAAATTCTTCTCTCAGAGGGTTGAGAATTGGAACATTCTACTCTAGAGAGCTATGCAGGCTGAGTCATTGAACATATTGAAGACTTAGATAGACAAATTCTTGATCTACAAGGGAGGTACCAGAATAGTTCCAGGGATGGGAGATTTTAGTTACAAGATTAGGTTGGAGAAGGTGTGGTTGTTCTTCCTGAAGCAAAGGAGAATGAGGGGAGATTTGATAGAGATGTACAAGATTATGACAGGCTTAGATAGGTTAGACAAGGAAAAACTGATCCCATTAACAGATGGTACAAGGACTAGGGGACACAGATTGAAGGTTTTGGGCGAGAAATGCAGGGGGAATGTGAGGAAGAACTTTTTACACAGCGGGTGGTAATGACCTGAAACTCGCTGCCCACGAGGGTGGTGGAAGTGGAGACGGTAAATGATTTCATAAGAAAATTGGATGGACACCCGAAGGAAATAAATGTGCGGAGCTGGGGGGGTGGGGTCAAGAGGGGGAGTGGAACTGACTGGATTGTTCTGCAGAGAGCCAGCATAGACCCGAAGGGCTGAATGGCCTCCTTGTATGTCGTAAATGACTCTATGGACTGGATTTAGTCGTGGCTGTTGGGCTCCCGGTTCTGGGCCAAAAAGGTGGTGGGAACCCCGCCTCGTCCTTTTGGAGCCCCCCTGGCGTGGTTAAGTGCCCACCACCGGGATTGCTACCCTCACCTGTAAGGATGCAGGAAGGTCGCCTCATTTCACTGGGTGACCTTCCTGCTTGAGGAAGGACCCCTTGGTGCTGGAAATAGGAAGAGGGCCTTAAGTGGCTATTAACAGGCCACTTAAAGGCCTCAATTAGCTTCTGAGCCGGGAGGCTGTGTTCAGCCTTTCCTGCCCCCAACTTAATTGTGGTGCAATGGAAAGGTGACAGGCCCTCTGCCACCACAACCCCCTCCCCCATTGCAATTCTATAGGCCCCCTGCCTCCTAGCTCATCTCCAGGTGTGGCAGGGATTGGGGGGGGGCGGTGGTGGGGGGCAGGTGCTGGCCCTTAAATCCAGCTCTATGACTCGATGACTATAAGTTAAGGATTATGGGGGACAGGCAGGAAAGTGGAGTTGAGGCCACAATCAGATGAGCCATGATCTTATTGAATGGTGGAGCAGGCCCGAGGGGCTGAATGGCCTTGCCTGCTCCTATTTCTTATGTTTGTTAAATGATAAACCACTTCACTGTTTCCAATACCTGAATCAAAGCAACCAGACTCCTAGAACTGATAAGAATAGCCTTGTTAAGAGCCCTCATACACCAGTATTTATCTATTCAGACTGTACTATCTATTCATTCCTGACAAGACTGCATTTAGACAGCTGCAACTTTTTTAACGACAGCACATTCCAGAGCAGGGGTTATCTGTTGGCCAATACGTACCCCTCAACAAGCATCACTATAAACAGATTATCTGGTCATTATCTCAATGCCATTTGTGGGATCTTGCTGTGTGCACACTGACTGCTGTATTTCTCACATGACATACAGGGACCACATTTGAAAAGTATTTCAACGGCGGCAAAGCACTTTGAGATGTTCTGAGGTTGTGAAAGGCGCTATATAAATGCAAGCATTTTCTTTTTCTTTTTCACTAATATGGTGCCTGTAATGTAGAAAAAAATGTAGTGACAAATGTGAGTTTCAATGAATCCTTTGTTTGTCTCAATTCTCAATGAGTCTTTGAACAGTCTTCCCAGAATTCAGTGATGTCATCCATCTCCTGCCCCCTTGACCCTGTGCCCAGTAATCTGATGACCACCCAATTTCCTTTCCTGGCCTCCATGCAAGGTAATATTGTTAACACTTCTCTCTCCTCAGGTACCATCTCGCTTCCTATTCAAATCTGCCATTATCATCCCCTCCTCAAAAAATCCATCCTTCACACCTCTGTCCTTGCAAAGTACTGCCCAATCCCCAACCTCCATTTTTCTCTCCAAAATCCTTGAATGTGCTGTTGCCTTCCAAATCCATGTCCATCTTTCCTGGAACTTCATGCTTCAATCCCACAAAAAGCTTTCCGTCCCCGCCACAGTACTGAAATTAAATTATATCCTATGTGACTGTGACAAAGATAAACTATCCCTTCTCATCCTTCTCAACTTGTCTGCAGCCTTTGAGATGGTTGACCACACCATCCTCCTCCAACACCTCTCCACCATCGTCCATCTGGGTGGGACTGCTTTCACCTGTTCCATTCTTATCTATCAAGTCATAGCCAAAGAATCACCAACACTGGCTCTTATAAGAAGCAAGAGAGGAACTAGCAAAAGGTCTGACCATCATTTTCCAGTCCTCACTGGATCCAGGTGTGGTGCCGGAGGATTGGAGAACTGTTAACATTATCCCTCTGTTTAAAAAGGGGGCGAGGGATAGACTGAATAATTACAGGCCAGTCAGTCTAACCTCAGTAGTGGGCAAATTATAGGAAAATATTCTGAAAGACAGGATAAACTGTCACTTAGAAAGGCACAGGTTAATCAAGGATAGTCAGCATGGATTTATTAAGGGAAGATCTTGTCTGACCAACTTGATCGAATATTTTGAAGAAGTAACAAGGAAGATAGATGAGGGTAGTGCAGTTGATGTGGTCTACATGGATTTTAGCAAGGCTTTTGGCAAGGTCCCACATGGCAGACTGGTTAAAAAAAATCCAATGGCATCCAGGGAAATGCAGCAAGATGGATACAAAATTGGCTCAGTGGCAGGAAATAAAGGGTAATTGTTGATGGGTGTTTTAGCAACTGGAGGGCTGTTTCCAGTAGCGTTCCGCAGGGCTCAGTACTGGGTCCCCTGCTTTTTGTGGTATATATTAACGATTTGGACGTAAATGTAGGAGGCATGATCATGAAGTTTGCAAACAACACAAAGATTGGCCGTGTGGTAGTTCGCGAGGACTATAGCTGTAGGCTGCAGGAAGATGTTGATGATCTGATCAGATGGCCGGAAAAGTGGCAAATGGAGTTCAATCCAGAGAAGTGTGAGGTGATGCATTTGGGGAGCTCAAACAAGGCAAAGGAATACACGATTAATGGGAAAATACTGAGAAGTGTAGAGAAAGTGAGGGACCTTGGAGTGAATGTCCACAGATCCCTGAAGGTAGCAGGACAGGTCGATAAGGTGGTTAAGAAGGCATATGGAATCCTTTCCTTTATTAGCCGAGGTATTGAATATAAGAGCAGAGAGGTTATGCTGGAATTGTGTAACTCATTAGTTAGGCCACAACTTGAGTACTGTGTGCAGTTCTGGTCACCTCATTACAGAAAGGATGTAATTGCACTAGAGAGGGTACAGAGGAGATTTACGAGGATGTTGCCAGGATTGGAAAAACGCAGCTATGAAGAACGATTGGATAGACTGGGGTTGTTCTCCTTGGAACAGGGAAGGCTGAGGGGCAATTTGATTGAAATGTACAAAATTTTGAGAGGCCTGGATAGAGTGGAGGTGAAAGGCCTATTTACCTTAGCCGAGAGGTCAGAGACGAGGGGGCATAGATTTAAAGTGATTGGTAGAAAATTTAGAGGGGAAATGAGGACATTTCTTTTCACCCAGATGGTGGTGGGGGTCTGGAACTCACTGCCTGAAAGGATATTTATTTATTTAGAGATACAGCACTGAAACAGCCTTGAGGAGAAACCCTCAACTCATTCAAAAAGAGTCTGGATATGCACCTCAAGTGCCGCAATCTGCAGGGCTACGGACCAAGTGCCAGAAGGTGGGGTGAGAATGGATGGATTGTTTTTCGTCTGGCACAGATACGATGGGCCAAGTGACCTCTTTCTGTGCCTTAAACTTTCTGTGATTCTAATCTATGACTCTTTCTGCTCCTGCACCATTACCTAGCCCCCGAGGATCTATCTATAACCCTCTCCTACTTCTTATCTGTACACTGCCCCTCTGAGACATTCACCAAAAAGCTGTCAGGTTCTACATGTACACTGATGACAGCCAGCTGTATCTCACCACCACCTCTCCCGACTCCCCACTGTCCCTAATTTGTCACATTGTTTGTCCGACATCTAGCACTGGATGAGAATAAATTTTCTCCAACTAAATATTTGGAAGTCTGAAGCCATTGACGTTGGGCCCTCTCACAAACTCTTCCTTAGCCACTGACTCCATCCCTCTCCCTGATCAGTGCCCGATGCTGAACCAGACTGTTGGCAGCCTTGGTACTGTTCTTGACCCTGTGATGACCTTCCGACCACATATTCAGTTCATTGCCAAGACTGCTTATTTCGACCTGCCAAACATTGCCCGACTCCGCTGCTGTCTCCGCTCATCTGCTGCTGAAACGCTCATTAATAACTTTATTACCTCCAGATCTGACTATTCCAACCCTCTTCTGCCTGGCCTCCTATCTTCTACCCTCAATAAACTTGGAGCTCATCTAGAACTCTGCTGCCCATGTCCTAACTCGTTCCAAGTCCCATTCATCGATCACTCCTGTGCTTACTCACCAACATTGGTTCCTGGTCAACGCCTCAGTTTTAAAATTCTCATCCTTGTTTTCAAATCCTTCCACTGTTTAAAAATAAGGAGTCACCCATTTAAGACAGAGATGAGGAGAATTTTTATCTCTCAGAGGGTCGTGAGTCTTTGGAATTCTCTTCCTCAAAAGGCGGTGGAAGCAGAGTCTTTGAATATTTTTAAGGCAGAAGTAGAGAGATTCTTGATAAGCAAGGGGGTGAAAGGTTATTGGGGGTAGGCGGGAATGTGGAATTGAGGTTACAATCAGATCAGCCATGATCTTTTTAAATGGGGGAGAAGGCTTGAGGGGCGGAGTGGCCTATTCCTGCTCCTAATTCGTGTGTTCGTATGTACTCCTCCTTATCTCTGTAATCTCCTCCAGCTCCACAATCATCAAAGATCTCTGCACTTCCCCAATTCTGGTCTCTTGCACATCTCTAATTTTAATCACTCCACCATTAGAAGTCATGCTTTTAGCTGCCTTAGTCCTAAACTCTGGAATTTCCTTCCTCAACCTCTCCATCTTGCCACCTCTCTCTCCTCTCATAAGAGCTCCATAAAACCTACCTCTTTGACCAAGGTTTGGTCATCTGACCTGACATCGCCATCTGTGGCTCAATCATGATTATAAGAAATAGGAGCAGGAGTAGGCCATTCAGCCCCTCAAGCCTACTCCGCCATTCAATAAGATCATGGCTGACTTGATTGTGGCCTTAACTCCACTTTCCTGCCTGCCCCCCATAAACCTTGACTCCCTTGTAGATCAAAAATCTGTCTAACTCAGCCTTGAATATATTCAATGACCCAGCCTCCA
Organism: Heterodontus francisci; assembly: GCF_036365525.1. Taxonomy (NCBI): domain Eukaryota; kingdom Metazoa; phylum Chordata; class Chondrichthyes; order Heterodontiformes; family Heterodontidae; genus Heterodontus; species Heterodontus francisci. Next base: position 113,750,735 of record NC_090382.1, read on the forward strand.
CTGCTCTCTGGGGAAGAGAATTCCAAAGATTAACAACTGTCTGAGAGAAGAAATTCCTCCTCATCTCCACCTTAAAAGGGTGACCCCTTATTTTGAAACTGTGCCCCCTAGTTCTAGATTCCGCCTAGAGGGGAAACATCCTCTCAGCATTTACACTGTCAAGCCCCCTTAGAATCTTATATGTTTCAAAGAAAGTTGTACGTTTCAAATTGATATCAAATTTTGATTGATAACACTCATGTGAAGCACCTTGGGACATTTTGCTATGTTAAAGGTGCTATATAAATGCAAGTTGTTGCTACTGGAAAAGGTTTAAAGATACTTTCCCTTTACGTCAGTCACTTGCTTCACACCGTGACATTGTGCAGACCCCTATAGTGGGCAGGGAATGTCCTGTTGCATAAATCCTGGGATGGCGGGACTGACGTATGAGGAGAGATTGAGTCGATTAGGATTATACTCGCTGGAGTCCAGAAGAGTGAGGGGGGATCTCATAGAAACCTATAAAATTCTAACAGGACTTGACAGGGTAGAAGCAGGAAGGATGTTCCCGATGGTGGGAAAGTACAGAACATGGGGTTATTGTCTAAGAATATGAGGACTGAGATGAGGAGAAATTTCTTCACCCAGAGAGTGCTGAGCCTGTGGAATTCATTACCACAGAAAACAGGTGAGGCCAAAACATTGTATGTTTTCAAGAAGGAAATAGATATCGCTTTTGGGGTGAAAGGGATCAAAGGATATAGGAGGAAAGCAGGAACAGGTTACTGAGTTGGATGATCAGCCATGATCATAATGAATGGCGGAGCAAGCTTGAAGGGCCGAATGGCCTACTCCTGCTCCTATTTTCTATGCTTCTATGTAAATAAGCTATTACCTTGCTGATCTAAACAGGCATGGGAAGAAGTTGTTTGTAAGGCAGCCCTAGCAGATGGCATTACAGAGTCACTGCTTCTGCAGTGAAGCAGAGGCAATGAAGCCAGATCTCCCGTGGCAGGCCCAGGGATGATTGGTGTGGTCAGTAAACAGGGTTAGACATTTGGATGCTTCTTGATGTGTCTCTGGAGCTCGAGATGTTGTCCCCTCATTAATTGGTCCAAATTAAACTGCTATAGGATAAAATAATTCTTTTGATCCCAACCTGATTAGGTGCCAAGTGTACTTCAGCAATAAAGATTAGAATGTACATCGAATTACACTGAATTTCCAGCATGAAAACAAGCCATGCGGCCCAGCTGATCTATGTTTGTGATCCAGAAGATCCCACCCTACTGCATCTAACCCTGCCTGTATATCCTTCTATCCCTTTGTCTCTTGTTAGGACTGAGGCGGGAGGAGTGCACTGCTAATTCAGTCCCACTTCTCCACAGGTCACAACATGTCGATACATTTTCCCACTTACCGAAACAGTCAATTAGATACAGTATTTATCCCCAGAATAAAATATACCAACCAGGTTTCTTTAATGAACAACAAAATTATCCGTTAATTATTAAACAAGTCTTAACCAACAATAAAGTAAACATACACGCCAATTGAAATATTAGAGCCCCTTATTTTTTTATCCTATCCCTCACACACACACACTCACATACACAACCGGTTAACCGTGAAAAAAAAGGATTTTTGTCTCTAGCTGTTACAAAGAAATAGAAGGAATTAAAAAAAACTTATACTGAATAGATGATATGGAAGTCCTATGTTTTGGCGAGGCATCCCAAAGGCAAATAGGTGGCTGCCACTAGGAATTTTTCCTGGTGATGTTGATGAACAGTCTGTTTGAATAGGCGTTCAAAGAAATTCAACTACACAAGGCTTCACATAGGTCTTACATCAGGTGTGCAGCAACGAAGGTTTCAGTTCTCACACATTGGATGAAAAGTTCTTTTAAAGATGCAAGTTTTCTGCAAACATTCAGGATTTCTTCAAAATACAGGAGGTAACAGTACAACTTCATACAAGATTTGCTTTTCAAGAGCAGGGAATCTTCAGAGAGGTAACAGTTGTTTGGATTTTCTTCCGTTGTCCTGGCAGGTCAATCAGCAAAACTCCAACTGCCTCTTATCCAAAAATCAGCTGGCTTTTAACAGTTCAAATGAAAACAACTTTTTCCAGGCAAGTCCTATGACAATCATAAATCCTGTCTTGTCAATAAGCAAAAGCTCTTAAGTCAAAACACAACCCTCTGCTATGTTTACTTGAAATCACGTGCCTTCCAGTAAAAACTTGTTTACTGGTCAACCTTCTGTTGACATTCCTTTTATGTAAAACACCAAAAGTTTAGCTTCTTCAAGATTCCAGCATCCATGAAATCCCTTTCAATTTTTAAAAATATAGATTCTCAGGTTTTAACAAAAAGTGGAAACCCACTTAACACTCTCATGTGTTTATCTAGTTTCCTCTTCAATGCATCTATGTTATTCACCTCAACCACTCTATGTGGTGGTGAGTTCCACATTCTAGCCACTCTCTGGGTAAAGAAGTTTCTTCTGAATTCCTTATTAGATTACTAATGAATATCTTATATTTATGGCACCTAGATCTGGTCTCACTACTAAGTGGAAACATCTTCTCTACGTCTACCTTCACAATTTTAAAGACCTCTATTAGGTTACACTTCAGCCTCCCGTTTTCCAGAGACAAAAGGCCCAGCCTGTTCAGTCTTTGCTGATAGATAAAACCTCTCCATTCCAGTATCATCCTTGTAAACCTATTTACACCTTCTCTAGTGCCTCTGTCTCCTTTTTGTACCATGCGGATCAAAGCAGTTTAAGAGAACCATGCAGGTCGTGCAGGAGTCCCCTGAGTCAATCTTGCTTGCTAACCAGTTTTCCATTTTGGATACTGACTGGTGAGGGCGGTGATTCCAGAGAGGAGTGCATCAAGAGCCGAGTCCATTGCACCACGAGTGGCTCGTCTGCACAGGAGGGGAGGAAGAAGAGTGGAAGTGCAATCGTGATAGGGGATTCATTAGTTGGTGGAGTGGGAAAATACATCAAAAGATTTTATGGCAGACAGACGATGGCTGGTATTTAAAGAAGTGGCTGGTATTTAAAGAAGTATTACACGGCTTACAACAAATATACATTTCTCTAAGACACAAAAACCCAACAGGAAAGGTTAATCAACCATGGCTAACAAAAGAAGTTATGGATTTCATTAGGTCAAAGGAAGTGGCTTATAAGGTCACCAAAAAAATTGGTAAGCCCGAGGATTGGGAGCATTTTAGAATCCAACAAAGGAGGGCCAAGAAACTTATAAAGAAAGGGAAAAGGGATTATGAATGCAAGCTAGCGAGAAACATAAAGGCAGACTGTGAAAGCTTTTTAGGAAAAGGAAATGATTAGCAAGAACGAATGTGGGTCCATTGCAGGCGGAGACAGGAAAGTTCATGGTGGAGAATAAGGAAATGGCAGAGAGTTTAAACAATGACTTTGTGTCTGTCTCCATGGAGGAAGACAAGGAAAATCTCCCAGAAATACTAGCGAACCAAGTAACTTGCAAAAATGAGGAACTGAGAGTAATTAGTATCAATAAAGAGGTAGTGTTTGAAACATTAATTGGATTGAAAGTTGATAAATCCTCTGGACCAGATGAGCTACATCCCAGAGTATTGATGGAGGTGGCTGTAGAGATAATAGGGTAAAGCAGTGGATGTGGTGTATATGGATTTCAGTAAGGCGTTTGATAAGGTTCCCCACGGTAGGCTATTGCAGAAAATACGGAAGTATGGGGTTGAAGGTGATTTAGAGCTTTGGATCAGAAATTGGCTAGCTGAAAGAAGACAGAGGGTGGTGGTTGATGGCAAATGTTCATCCTGGAGTTTAGTTACTAGTGGTGTACCGCAAGGATCTGTTTTGGGGCCACTGCTGTTTGTCATTTTTATAAATGACCTGGAAGAGGGTGTAGAAGGGTGGGTTAGTAAATTTGCGGATGACACTAAGGTCGGTGGAGTTGTGGATAGTGCCGAAGGATGTTGTAGGGTACAGAGGGACGTAGACAGGCTGCAGAGCTGGGCTGAGAGATGGCAAATGGAGTTTAATGCGGAAAAGTGTGAGGTGATTCACTTTGGAAGGAGTAACAGGAATGCAGAGTACTGGGCTAATGGGAAGATTCTTGGTAGTGTAGATGAACAGAGAGATCTTGGTGTTCAGGTACATAAATCCCTGAAAGTTGCTACCCAGGTTAATAGGGCTGTTAAGAAGGCATATGGTGTGTTAGCTTTTATTAGTAGGGGGATCGAGTTTCGGAGCCACGAGGTCATGCTGCAGCTGTACAAAACTCTGGTGAGACCGCACCTGGAGTATTGCGTGCAGTTCTGGTCACCGCATTATAGGAAGGATGTGGAAGCTTTGGAAAGGGTGCAGAGGAGATTTACTAGGATGTTGCCTGGTATGGAGGGAAGGTCTTACGAGGAAAGGCTTAGGGACTTGAGGTTGTTTTCGTTGGAGAGAAGGAGGAGGAGAGGTGACTTAATAGAGACATATAAGATAATCAGAGGGTTAGATAGGGTGGATAGCGAGAGTCTTTTTCCTCGGATGGTGATGGCAAAGATGAGGGGACAAAGCTTTAAGTTAAGGGGTGATAGATATAGGACAGATGTTAGAGGTAATTTCTTTACTCAGAGAGTAGTAGGGGCGTGGAACGCCCTGCCTGCAACAGTAGTAGACTCACCAACTTTAAGGGCATTTAAGTGGTCATTGGATAGACATATGAATGAAAATGGAATAGTGTAGGTCAGATGGTTTCACAGGTCGGCGCAACATCGAGGGCCGAAGGGCCTATACTGCGCTGTAATGTTCTAAAAAAAAAATTCTAATTCTAATAGATGCATTGGTGGTCATCTTTCAAAATTCTATAGATTCTGGAAGGGTTCCTGCAGATTGGAAAGTAGCAAATGTAACCTCACTGTTTAAGAAGGGAGCGAGAGAGAAAACTGAGAACTACAGACCTGTTAGTTTGACGTCAGTAGTAGGGAAAATGTTAAAATCTATTATAAAGGATGAGATAACTGGACACTTTGGAAAATAATGATGTGATTGGGCAGAGTCAACAGGGATTTGTGAAAGGAAAATCATGTTTGACAAACCTGTTGGAGTTTTTTCAGGGTGTTACTTGTAGCATAGATAAAGGAGAGTCAGAGGATGTGGTGTATTTGGATTTTCAGAAGGCTTTTGATAAGGTCCAACACAGGAGGTTAGTAAATAAAATTAGAACACATGAGTTTGGGGATAATATAATGCAATGGGTTGAGAACTGGTTAACAGACAACTAGCAGAGAGTAGGAATAAATAAGTCATTCTCAGGATGGCAGGTTGTTACTAGTGGGATACCACAAGGATCAGTGCTTGGGCCACAGCTGTTCACAATCTATATAAATGATTTAGATGTGGGGACCAATTGTAATATTTTCAAGTTTGCTGATGACACAAAACTAGGAGGGAATGTAAGTTGTGAGGAGGATGCAAGCAGGCTTCAAGGGGATTTGAACAGGCTAAATGAATGGGCAAGAACATGGCAGATGGAATATAATGTGAATAAGTGTGAAGTGATCCACTTTGGTAGAAAATACAAAAATGCAGAGTATTTCTTAAATGGTGAGAGGTTGGGAAGTGTTGAGTCCAGAAGGCTGTAAAGTGCCCAGTTGAAAGATGAAATACTGTTCCTCAAGCTTGCATTGAGCTTCATTAGAACACTGTAGCAGGCCAAGGACAGAAAGATCACCGTGGGAACAAGGCGGAGAATTGAAATGATAAGCGACAGAAAGTTCGGGGTCTCTCTTGCGGACTTTATGGAGGCGTTCCACAAAGTGGCCACCCAGTCTGCGTTCAGTCTCCCCAATGTAAAGGAGACCACATTGTGAGCAGGGAATACAGTATACTAAATTGAAATTACAAGTGCAATTCCAATAAGCAATTTGTAATATTGGTTGTTAGTAAAACTTACCCTTACAGCTGCTTGCTTTTCTTGGCAGTGTCAGTAGTAGCTCAGTGGTTAGCTCTCTGGCCTTCGTGTCAGAACATTGTAGGTTCAAGTTCCAGCACCAGAGACCTGCACACTGAAGTCTCGGCTGCTACTCCAGTGCAGAACTGATGGACAGCTACTCAATCAGAGGTATCCTCTTTTGAATGAGATGTTAAACCGAGGCCCTGTCTGCCCGATCAGATAGACATAAAATATTCCAAGTCACTACTTAGAAGAGCAGAGAAGTTCAACCTGGTGTCTTAGCCAATGTTTATCCCTCAACCAACTCCACTAAAATAGACAATCTGGACATTATCACAAAGCTTGCTTTCAGCAAATTGGCTGCTGCATTTCCTATATTAGAACACTGACTGAAATTTAAACATCATCAGGTAGCGAAAAACACTGTACAAATGCCAACCCTTTTTGTTTCTTTTTTAAATGTATGTATTAATTCCATTCTAACATTGTTATTGCGATGATGGTTATGTGACATCTTTTGCAATTCTTACATCATTTCTGGTATCTCTAATAATTCAAGGGAAGGGACAAGTATATTCCTGATGACTGAAAAGACTTTCATGTACAATAACATGCCTAAGTAATGTTGGCTGAGTGATTAAGTTGATCGACTAGAAATCTGCTCTGTCTCCCTCAGCATCTTCCAATTGTGCTGGCTACATTCAGAATTGTTTTTTCATTAACTTACTTCAGACATCAGCAGCTGAATCAAAATATTGCACACAGCATCATTCAATGGCTCCCTGCCAGGTTACCATCTCGGGTTCGCAGACTCACTGGGATATAAAGTTGTCTTATGTGGTAATCTTTAAGCACAGCAGGCAATAGCCAATCAGCAGGCTATATTTCATCCCACATAATTTTCTTTCCCATCAATCAATGGTGGATGCAGGAACAGTAGCGACATTTAAGAGGCATCTGGACAGGTACTTTAATGAGCAAGGCATAGAGAGATATGGAATTAATGCAAGCAGGTGGGATTAGCATAGATAGGCATTATGGTCGGCATGGACGCGGTGGGCCGAAGGGCCTGTTTCTATGCTGTACGACGCTATGACTCTATGATGTCAACAAGTCTGTACTGGTGTTTTTCTTCATCGGAGTTTTTCTTTCCAAGTCCAATCTCACGCTCCTGCTCTTACCCCAATTTGTTTTGTGATACGTTCCACCAATTCACATCGAATATAGCAGCAAAAGCCGAGTAGCAGTAGACTTAATTACCTTGAATTTGCAACACAGAAACAGGCCATTCAGCCCAACTGGTCCCTGCCTGTGTTAATGCTCCACTTGAACCTGCTCCCACCCTATTTCATCTAACCCTATGAACATATCCTTCTATTTCTCCCTCTCTCATATATAACTTCACTTAAATGCTATTTACCTCAACCACACCAAGTAGCAATAAGTTCCACATTCTCACCATTTTCTGGATAAAGAAGTTTCTCCTGAATTTCCTATTGGATGTACAGGTGACTCTCTTTTACTTATGGTCCTAGATTCTCCAACAGTTAGAAACATATTCCCTACATCTGTGCTTATCGAACACCTTCACAATTTTCAAGACCTCTATCAGGTCAGCCCCTCAGCCTTCTCTTCAATAGAGAAAAGAGTCCTAGTCTGTTCTAATCATTTTTAATAATTCTAAGGTTCACTTTGTGCGAAAAATGTTGCCAATCCATCAATGGTGAGAGGACAGGAAGAGCTATTGGGGGGAAACGTATGCATGGGCCTGATTTTAACTCATTCAAAATGCCTTCACTTACACAGAGTGAAAACCAGGTCCAAATTGTATGCAAGTGGTAAGGTAATACACTTGAACAATGTTTACGATATTGAAATTGTAATGGAACAAAATAAAGACAAACACTTTTCATGACAGCCAAGTTCCTTTGTCATTGCAACAGTTTGTAGTTGGGCATCAGTGAACGATTAACATTTTGTGCCAAAGAGGAATTACTGCTGAGAAAACTCATGCTAAACCCATGGCTGGCGACTATGGTGAACATTATTCTCTGTTCAAGATGTCTGCATTCCAACACTTACCTTGTGTCAGGCTAGGCCCCCACCTGCCAAGAATGAGGCACATTAATTTTGTCATAAACATTGATTTTAATCTGTTACTGGAGTGAAGAAAGGACTTGTTAAACAGATCAGCCGTGGCTGGAAAATACATTTGCATATTAACAGATGATGATTGGAAAGACAAAGGATCATTCCTGACACATTAAGCCCACAATGAACCTTGATCACCAGGTATTGTGTACAAGGGGAGCATTCCAGAGACTGCTAAGGTGATACAATCCAAGGCATGGTCAGACCAGTTGGTCACATGACTAACCTGCTTGGCAACTTGGGTTTTTCTGAATTGTACAAACAGTTTGAACTCAGAGAGACTGTCTGTTTGTTCCTGGACTGAGAAGATCTCTCCTGTCTGCTCCCATCTCTTTCTCACAAGCCTCTGAATCCACTGACGACACATGAACCCCAAGAGAGAAAAGTCTTCTGCAAGATTTAAGAAGAATACTGGGCTCCAAGATCTGCCCACAATCAAGGACTCTACAGTAAGTTTGAAGAACCATAAAAACTCTTCAGATATTGCCTCAAATTTTCCACTTTAGTTTTCTTCTGTTCTTTTCTGTCTCTATTTGCTTGTGTGTATCATGTACACATGCTAGTGTGGGCATCAACCGAATTAGAATTTGAGCTTAAGTTTAATAAATTTCAGTTTTTCTTCTTTAAACCTAAGAAAGCCTGTTTGTGCTGGTTTCTTTGCCTTATAATTGGAAAGCGGTGAACAAAGATTCACCAAGGGGGAGCTAAAAAACACGGTACCTTTAAAATTAAACCCTGTTATGGTAAGACCAGGTGAAGTCTGAAAGGGACCCCTAGACCCCTTTCTCACCTGGTCATAACACTTGTGAAATAATCATTTTCTGGTGCAGAACTTGAGTATTGCTGCAAATAGAAACAAATTGTTGAAGCTTTTCATCTTACACACATCAGGACATTCCTCAAGAATACCAATGTAAGGGAAAACAACAAATTTATACTGTATGAGAAGAGAGTACTCATTGGTTGGCAAGTGGACTCTGATTGGTAGAGGCCTTGCCATGGAGAATGCACCAGTTTATGGTGACTGACAGTTCACTGCCATGCTTTGTTTGAAATTTAAACCAGGCAGCTTGACTCTGATTCGGCAAGGCCGATGAATGATGAATGAGCCAGCAAATGGCTGTTGATTATTTTATTTAGCTGAATGTACAATGTGTGTACATGTTCTTTCTGTCTGCAAAGAACAGGGCCCCGTGTATTAATATATGTAACTTCCAGTACACGCAAATGCGCCACACTGTGAACCCGACTAACAATCTTAAATTGGCTGTCAGTGTAATTCTTAGCACACTGAGGATTATTTAGCAAATATTGTACATCGCGGAATCACATCTAATGTTGGACACTGTGTTTTGAGTTTTGCAAGCACGGGCTGCTTGGGTATGGCCTGTACCTTGACCATTGCGAACAGCAGATGGGGCATGTTGTTTGATACAATCCGCCAGTCTTTGGGACATACAGCCTATATACCTAGCATCACACTGACATTGAAATTCATATATCACATTACTCATTTGTGTGATAGGCAGAACATCTTTTTGAATTGACGACAGCATCCTGTTAGTGGCAAACACCATACGTGTTGCTACTGCATAGCAGCAGCGTGAAACAGCTAGCTTCACCTGTTGCTCAAATTTTTGGATACATTACCCTTCCAGGGTAATTTGAAGTAGACTGGGCACTTTTCAGGGCCGAAAGTTGACGGGCCTTAGGCCCCTTCATAAGTTTGCACGATGTACAGCGAGAAATGATCTGATCAGGGTAGCCATTGTCACGCAGGATTTCTTTGATTCGCCCTATTTCAGCATCAAGCTTGCACAGTGAGCAAATGGCTCGGGCCCTATTAATGAGGTTGACAATAAGGCCAATCTTGTAGTGCGTGGAAATGTAAGAAACCCAACGCGTATTTTGACCAGTGAAGGTATGTTTGCGGTAGACCGTGTTAGAGAACCTTTAGCAGGTTTCTCAATTAGTACGTCAAAGTTATTATGGCCATGTGGTGAGGGGTGTGAGTAGTTCCCACTGTTGAACTCCCACCTGACTGCAGCAAGTATTTTTGTTAATAGGGTTCATTCCCTTGGTGTTCTTTTGTCATCTGAACAGATAGCGACAGCTTTTCTTGTAGCTTCAAAACAGAAAATCAATTAGATGAGGGTAGTGCAGTTGATGTAGTTTAGATGGATTTCAGCAAAGCCTTTGACAAGGTCCCACATGGGAGACTTATCATGAAAGCAAATGCACATGGGATACAAGGTAACTCGATAAGGTGGATTCAAAATTGGCTTAGCTGTAGGAGACAGAGAGTGATGACAGACGGCTGTTTTAGTGACCGGAAGCCAGTGTCCAGTGGCGTACCACAGGGATCTGTGCTGGGTCCCCTATTGTTTGTCATTTATATAAACGACATAGATGACTATGTGGGGGGTAGGATCAGTAAGTTCGCGGATGACACAAAGATTAGCCGAGTGGTTAACAGTGAGGTTGAGTGTCTTGGGTTACAGGAAGATATAGATGGGATGGTCAAATGGGCAGAAAAGTGACAGATGGAATATAATCCTGAAAAGTGTGAGGTGATACATTTTGGAAGGAGTAATGTGACACAGAAGTATTCAATGAATGGCCTGACACTGGGAAGTTCCGAGGAACAAAGGGACCTTGGCGTGTTTTTCCATAGATCTCTGAAGGCAGAAGGGCAGGTTAATAGGGTGGTGAGAAAGGCATATGGGACACTTGCCTTTATCAATCGAGGCATAGATTACAAAAGCAGGGAGGTCATGTTGGAGTTGTATAGAACTTTGGGAAGGCCACAGCTGGAGTATTGTGTGCAATTCTGGTCGCCACATTATAGGAAGGATGTGATTGCACTGGAGGGGGTGCAGAGGCAATTCACCAGGATGTTGCCTGGGATGGAACATTTAAACTATGAAGAGAGGTTGGAAAGGCGTGGGTTGTTTTCACTGGAGTAGAGAAGACTGAGGGGTGACCTGATCGAGGTGTACAAGATTATGAGGGGCATGGACAGGGTGGATAGGGAGCAGCTGTTCCCCTTAGTTGAAGGGTCAGCTACGAGGGGTCACAAGTTTAAGGTGAGGGGCAGGAGGTTGAAAGGGGATTTGAGGAAGAACTTTTTTACCCAGAGGGTGGTGATGGTCTGGAATGCACTGCCTGGGAGGGTGGTAGAGGCAGGTTGCCTCACATCCTTTAAAAAGTACCTGGATGAGCACTTGGCATGTCATAACATTCAAGGCCATGGGCCAAGTGCTGGCAAATGGGATTAGGTAGACAGGTCAGGTGTCTTTAATGCATCGGTGCAGACTCGATGGGCCAAAGGGCCTCTTCTGCATTGTATTATTCTGTGATCTGTGATTCTTTTGACCAATATACCTTATCCCGAATTTATCGCAACCGCATCCACTCATTCACTCATTTGCACGCACATACAAGAAGAGACAGATCGGTTGGTAAAGGGGTAGCTGGGTTTATAAGTGGGGAGGGGGGGGCATCATGGTAAACCTGTTGAAGATCCTTGGAAGTCAAGTTCTCATTGGTTGCAGTACTGAGGTGGATTTTTCTCTTGGTTGAAATTTCAGTTGAAGATAGTGGATCACTTCTAATTCATTGTTGTGTAAAGTGTAGATGTAGCATTCTACATCCCTTCTGGTTTGCTGGAAACAAGCTGCTTGGATACTGCTTTCTGGGTGTCTCTCTCTCTCGCTGTCTGAGCTGCTTTTTCAGGTAAAGATGTGTTACATGTCGCCTCTGCTGGAAGGCAGGTATTTGCTTCCCTGTAGTGATCAACAATGGCCTAGGATATGGGTACTTTACACCTTTTTTTGTTTCAGAAGAACCCTATCAATTCTTGATTATTTTAGGATGGGTGTAGGATGGGTGCAATTGACACCTCTTAGCTTTGGAGATATTTCTTTGTCCCTGTCAGACAGTTTGAATAGACAATGGCCATTTTGGAGAACACTGTTCACTTTTTAAAAACAAAGAGCCATTTTTTAAAAAGACAAAGGAAATTTTCATAACTCTTCAGTTTTTGTCCATAATTTTTCATCATCTGCTATGTGTGACAACCTGTGTATAATGGCAAACTTATAGATGCTTACAAGTCTCTCAAAAGCACTAGCAGTAGTATCTGGGAGAAACAATTCCCCCAGTGCTTATGCTGAGGTGCAATGGAGCTACTCAAACAGCAGGATTGTAACACTGTTTCTTTCTTCATATGTCAGTGTCACATACAGTCCCGCTATGTAAACTGCCATCCAAGTTCCAATGTCTTTTGTACAGTTGTTTATGGGCAATAACAAGTGTAGCGTAGAACCCGACCCCAAGGCAATTTCCAAACAGATCACTTTGTAAACAAACAAAAAAAATGGCATTGAGTGAAAGAGGAGGAGGTAGTTCATGGCCATTATCTACTTTATTCCTGTGATTCTTGTCTGTAATTCTTAACTTCCTTGTAGCAGCCTGTTTTGTGGCCCTCCATAGGCACTGAGCTCCTATCATGGCCTTGTGTGGGACAACAACAACAACAACTTGAATTTATACAGCACCTTTAACATAATAAAACATCCCAAGGTGCTTCAAAGGAGTGTCGTAAAACAAGATTTGACACCAAGACACCAAGATACATGGGAAGGTTACCAGAAGCTTGGTAAAAGAGGTAGGTTTTAAGACTGTCTTAAAGGAGGAAAGTAAGGTGGAGAGTCGCAGAGGTTTAGGGATGGAATTCCAGAGCTTGGGGCCCAGTAGCTGAAGGCATGGCCACCAATGGTGGAGTGATTAAAATTTGGATACTCAAGAGATCAGAATTAGAGGAGTACAGAAATCTCGGAGGGTTGTGGGTCTGGAGGAGATTACAGACATAGGGAGAGGCGAAGCTCTGAAGGGATTTGAAAACAAGAATGAGAAGTCTAAAATAGAGGTGTTGCTGGACCGGGAGCCAAGGTAGGTCAGCCAGCACAGGGGTGACAGTTGAACGGGACCTGGTGCGAGTAAGGCAGCAGAATTTTGAGTGACTTCATGTTTATAGAGGGTAGTACATGGAAGGTCAGCCAGGTGTGCATTGGATTAGTCAAGTCTAGAGATAACAAAGGCATGGATGAGGGAGTACTGCTTGGTGTGAAATGAAACTATAATCATCCAGATAACCCCAGGTTCAATTACTGGTGTATGCTGAATCATGCATATTGGTCAGGGAAGTTGGGACACTACAATTGGTCTTAGCACCTGTAAATTAGTTATAGGACTGTATCTTATAGATGTCGTCTGCACAGACTTCCAGAAAGCATTTCATAAGGTTCCACAGAAGAGTTTATTGACAAAAGGTGAGGGTGCACAAACTTGGAGGTAATCTCGTGACAGAGGTTGGTAGTTGGGTGGGTGTTTTTTTTCATTCGTTCATGGGATGTGGGCGTCACTGGCCAGGCCAGGATTTATTGCGCATCCCTAATTGTCCTTGAGAAGGTGCTGGTGAGACGCTTTCTTGAACTGCTGCAGTCCATGTGGTGTTGGTACACCTGTGCTGTTAGGAAGGGAGTTCCAGGATTTTGACCCAGCGACAGTGAAGAAACGGCGATATAGTTCCAAGTCAGGATGGTGTGTGGCTTGGAGAGGAACTTGCAGGTGGTGGTGTTCCCATGCATCTGCTGCCCTTGTCCTTCTAGGTGGTAGAGGTCGTGGGTTTGGAAGGTGCTGTGGAAGGAACCTTGGTGCATTTCTGCAGTGCATCTTGTCGAGGGTGCACACTGCTGCCACTGTGCGTCAATGGTGGAGGGAGTGAATATTGAAGGTGGTGAATGGGGTGCCAATTGGGTGGGAGTTGGGAGACAGAAAGTAGGAATAAAGGAAACATGTTCTAATTTTTGGGATGTGATGAGGTATTCCATGGCATGGGAAGAGGGGAACGGCCTGGGAGGTGTGGAATGGGGGATGGGGTGGCATAGGAAGAAGGGGTGTGAAGGAGGATGAGCTGAGGATGATATGAAATGGATGAAAGGAATGAGATGGATATGGCATGGGTAAGATGGGAGGGGAAGGATGGAGTGCCATGGGATGGGGATTTAAAGAAATACTGTTACAACAAAGATACTTCTTACTGCCTTGAATACAGAAGGTTGAAAGCTAATTGAATCGATGTGTTTTGAATGAAAAAGGGAGTTGATGGGATAGATAAAGAGAATTTACTTCCTCTGGTGAGGGAATCCAGAACAAAGAGGTGTAATGTTAAAATTAGCGCATTTTTCAATTAAATTAAAAAGCACCCTGTCGTACAAATAATAGTGGAAATATAGAACTCTCCACCACAAAAGGCGGGTCCGTTGAAATTTTCAACACTGAGTTTGCTAGATTTTTGTTAAGTAAGGGTATCAAAGGAAATGGAGCAAAGGTGATACAAATCAGCCATGGAAGAACAGGCTTGAGGAGCTGAATGGCCTAGTCCTGTTCTTTTATTCCTGTTGAATGGCAGTTTATTAATACTTAACCATGGAGAAACTCTCTGGCCTATATTTTTGATTGACTGTCCAGTTTTAACAAAATGGGCTGTGAAATACTTTTGTAAAAAATGACGGGGGACATGGAAATGATAATACGTGTCTCTTAACTCTATCATGAAAACCCTATATGTCAAATGGGAAATATTAATTTCATCAGTTGGAACCTTGCATTAGACTTTTACTGGAAATTCTTACAAATAACTTTTTTAAAAAGTAAACAGGCAGCCAAGATGGTAACTGCAATTTACATTTGAAACACCAAAAGACCAGACTGGAGATAACAAGACTGTCTCAACCTTGCCAGGAAAATGGGGTTCTCTCTGATTAAATTACCTGGAATGGTCTTATCAGCACGGTCATCAGAGGCCATCTGCAACGATTGACTTTGAAAGGGCTAACCCCCTCCAAGTGGGGAGGTGGTGGTGTAGTGGTATTGTCACTGGACTAGTAACCCAGAGACCCAGGGTATTGCTCTGGAGACATAGGTTCCAATCCCACCACAGCAGAAGGTGGAATTTGAATTTGGGCGGCACAGTGGCGCAGTGGTTAGCACTGCAGCCTCACAGCTCCAGCGACCTGGGTTCAATTCTGGGTACTGCCTGTGCGGAGTTTGCAAGTTCTCCCTGTGACCGTGTGGGTTTTCGCCGAGTGCTCCGGTTTCCTCCCACAGCCAAAGACTTGCAGGTTGATAGGTAAATTGGCCATTATAAATTGCCCCTCGTGTAGGTAGGTGGTAGGGGAATGGTGGGGATGTGAGCGGGTAATGGGATTAATGTAGGATTAGTATAAATGGGTGTTGATGGTCGGCACAGACTCAGTGGGCAGAAGGGCCTGTTTCAGTGCTGTATCTCTAAATAAAAATAAATAAAGTGTGACTGGACAGCTTGAGGTGTAGCGTCTTGAATCTCAGAGAAAATTCCAGAAAGACCTCATTAAAACAACAAAAGGGCTTGATAATGTCATGTGACTGCCTGCACAGCTCTGGAGAAACTGTAAACTTGGTGATACAGAAAGCAGATGGGAGTAACTGAAAGCCATCAATGAAACAGATCGCTCTCTCTCTCTCCCTCACTCCACCCAGTAAAGTTCACGAGAGAACGCAGCTGCAACTGGTTGGTAGAGCCCCTCAAGCCTACAGACCGCCATAGCCAGCAACGAGGAGACAAGGATCAAACCCCTCTTCTGCTTTCAGGAGTCCCGAGAAAAACAAGCGCACCACCGTGCACATGGCCCAGCGAGGACTTCAGGACTACGACTTCAGCAGAGGACTTCAGATTTAAAACTCGATTGAAATTCCATTTATTCCGAACTCTACTCCAACCACCAAAGCTGTTTTCCCTCTGTAATCTATGTGTGTGTGTGTGTGTGTGTGTGTGTGTGTGTGTGTGTGTGTGTGTGTGTGTGTGTGTGTGACTCTCGTGTGAATGAGTGCATGAATGCATAGCGTATTTTAGTAATTTTAACCGGTTTAGAGTGTTAAGAGTAAGAAACTTACATCTTTCTTCTTTAACTCAAGAAAACCTGTCTGATTGGTTCATTTGCAATTATATTAGAGGAACAGGAGAAGGTGCTCACTGAAGTGGTAAGTTCAAGCACTGTTAAACAAGGATAAACCCTGTTGCGGTCAAACCAGAGAAAAGGCGAAAGGGGAGCCTGAGACCCCCTCCTCACCTGGTTGTAACAACTCAGAAAAGGTTCCTAGTTCATTTTCTTAATGATGAGAGGTTAGAAATGTTGGAGGTTCAAGGAGATTTCAAGATCCAGGTTGATAGACCATTAAAATGTCATGAACAAGTACAGAAAATAATCAGAAAAGGCTAATGGAATGCTGGTCATTATATCTGGAGGCATAGAATACAAGTGGGTAAAATTCAGGCTCTGGCTTTGCAAAAACCAGGGCTGGAAGCAGGTGGCGACACTGCTTAGGCTGGTGTCGGGACCCATGAAGGCATATTGCTGGTGGCGGCCAATTAAGTGACCAGCGCTGGGGCCGCCATCCCAATTAAAAATGGCAACCCTTCTGCAAGAGCTGCTGATCCAATCAGAGGACCCAGCAGCAAAGCAGCATCAGCAAAGCTACCACTAGTGATGGCCAATGATGATGCTGCAGCTGTAAGGAGGGGTGGGGTTTAGGGCACCCCAATGGCCAAGGAGTTCTCAAAGAGGGCTAAGTGGGGTTGGGAGTAGCTGGGGCCTGGCAGCCAGGCCCTGACAATTGGGGGAGGGGGTCACTGAAGGCAGGCAGAGCCATTGCCGCAGGGGGCTCTCTCCATGGGCGATGGATTGCCCCTAAAGGAGGGCCTCCCACTCCGGAATCTGCTGGCAGACTGCCAGGTTCCACTGGGCAGTTTCCACGTGTCAGCAGCAATCCCCTTCCCCACCTCAAAGCAGGCAAAATTCCCGAGGAGGTAGGAAGTGTGCCTTAATTGGCAGCCATCAGCCACCTTTACCGCCACTGGCAAAATAGCACGGCAGCAGAAAAACATCAAGCAGGCCACCCGAGGTCTTCCCGCACCATTTTCCCACCCTTCCCGCCTCCTAGCCCATCATCAAAGGCCGGGTAAAATTCCTGTCTTGGTTAGACCACACCTGGAGTAACTGTGATCAGTTGTGGTACCACACCTTAGGTAGAGATATTGGCCTTGGAGGCAGTGCAGTGTAGATTTACCAGAATGATACCAAGAGTTGTTACAAGGAGGGATTATGCAAACTAGGGTTGTATTCCCCGGAATTTAGAAGGGTAATTTTGTTTTTTAAAATATTAAGGGAAGGGTAGGGTAGAGAAATAGAAACTATTTCACTAACTGGGGAATCGCACAGTGGCGCAGTGGTTAGCACCGCAGCCTCACAGCTCCAGGGACCCGGGTTCGATTCCGGGTACTGCCTGTGTGGAGTTTGCAAGTTCTCCCTGTGTCTGCGTGGGTTTTCTCCGGGTACTCCGGTTTCCTCCCACAAGCCAAAAGACTTGCAGGTTGATAGGCAAATTGGCCATTATAAATTGTCACTAGTATAGGTAGGTGGTAGGGAAATATAGAGACAGGTGGGGATGTTTGGTAGGAATATGGGATTAGTGCAGGATTAGTATAAATGGGTGGTTGATGTTCGGCACAGACTCGGTGGGCCGAAGGGCCTGTTTCAGTGCTGTATCTCTAATCTAATCTAATCATAATCTAGATGACAATTTCTAAAAAATTAGAGCCAGATCTTTGAGGTCAACACTAGGAAACACCTCTACATGCAAAGGTTGGTGTAAGTTTGGAACTCACTTCCACAAATGGAAATTGATGTCCGATCAATTAATTTTAAATCTGAGATTGTTAGATTTTTGTTAAGCAAAGCTATTAAGGGATAAGGGGCAAATGTGGGTATATGGCATTAGTTTAGTTTTAGTTTAGTTTAGAGATACAGCACTGAAACGGGCCCTTCGGCCCACCGAGTCTGTGCCGACTAATCCTACACTAATCCCATATTCCTACCACATCCCTATATTTGCCTACCACCTACCTATACTAGGGGCAATTTATAATGGCCAATTTACCTATCAACCTGCAAGTCTTTTGGCATGTGGGAGGAAACCGGAGCACCCGGAGGAAACCCACGCAGACACAGGGTGAACTTGCAAACTCCACACTGGCGGTACCCAGAATTGAACCCGGGTCGCTGGAGCTGTGAGGCTGCGGTGCTAACCACTGCGCCACTGTGCCGCCCTCAATCAGTTAGAATCTCAATGAATGATGGAACAGGCTCGAGGGGCTAAATATCCTCCTCCTGTTTCTATGATCCCTTGCTCTAAGAGAGTAAATGTACAAATAAAATGCACATGATGTTTGTATTTGAATTGAATCATGTCTAAGGAGGCTTAACTGTAGTAAATACTTATATACTGCATCCATGCTGTCAAAGCAAGCTGTGTCAGCTTCAGTGGGTGAACCTGCTTTCTAACCCACATATGCATCACCTAGAAAGAATGTTGGTTACATCTCAGACAAAGTCACAGTAAGGATTGGCTGAGATTCTGGGAGACAATCAAAGTATGAGATGATGAAGTAGGAAGCTTGTGTGGAGTATAAATATTGTCACAGACATTCACAGGCTGAATGGCCTATCCCTAGGTTGTAAATTCTGTGTAGGATTGGAGGCCTGAGGTGAAATAAAAATCATCTAACAGGGGAAGAATTGTGTGGGAAAAGATAGATGTGCACTTTCATACTGTATTATATACTGCCACAATATTGAGTCCAGAGTGGAGTCGAAACAGTGAAATAATATTCAATTACTCCTTTTTTTTTTGCGAATTACATTTAGAGATCGTAAAGTTATAAACCAGTCACTCTCTGTAGAAAATGCCATTAAGCTATAAGACTAAGAAGCTCAGGCAATTACCAGATTGCAGTTCTTTACTCCAAATCTGAAAGATGGGCACATTCATTTCAGTAGAATAATATGTAATGATGCATAAACCTCTATAGGAGAATAGACTTGAAGCTGTCAGAAAACCCCAGAAGAATTAGTTTAGCTTTTGTCAGGAAAGTAAACTGTGGGCTGTTCTCAGACCTCTTAACTGACCTGAATAATTAGCCATTGTTGAAATATTTTATCATTAATCCACACGGCTGAATTCAGATTCATTCATTGTGTCATCCCGAAGGAGGTTAATCGCAGAGAAACTTTTTTTAATGATTTTTGTTTTTCACTTTTCACTTCATTTAATGTGTTGACATCTGCGTTCTTATTTTCTGAAGCACGTCAACTCCTGACTCGCTTGTGATCTTTCATAGAGTTATTACAGCACAGAAGGGGCCATTCGGCCCATCGAGTCCATGCCAGCTCTCTGTAGAGCAATCCAGTCAGTCCCATTCCCCTGCTTTATCTCGGTAGCCCTGCAAGTTTAGTTCACTGAAGTGCCCATCTAATTTCCTTTTGAAATCATTCATCATCTCCGCTTCCACCACCCTCATAGGCAGTGAGTTCCAGGTTATTACCACTCGCTGTGTAAAAACTTTCTTCCTCACATCCCACCTGCATCTTTACTTTGTGTACCTTATCAAAATGTGTCATAACCTTAGAGTCATACAGCACTGAAACAGGCCCTTTGGCCCACTGAGTCTGTGCTCACCATCAACCACCCATTTATGCTAACCCTACATTAACCCCATATTCCCTACCACATCCCCACAATTCTCCTTCCACCTACCTACACTAGGGGCAATTTATAATGGCCAATTTACCTATCAACCTGCAAGCTTTTGGCTGTGGGAGGAAACCAGAGCACCTGGCAGAAACCCACACAGTCACAGGGAGAACTTACAATCTCCACACAGGCAGTACCCAGAACTGAACCCGGGTCACTGGAGCTCTGAGGCTGTGGCACTAACCACTGCGCCACTGCAGCACCCACCTTGTACACCTCATTTGCACAATGTCTTTTTCCTTGCGTTCTTGACATTGCTGGAAGCAGGTGATGGGAAAATGGGATGCAATTGTGAATTTGGGTACCTGAGGGATAATGTGGATGAACAGATCACTCATCTATTGCAGAATCCATCCAATGGAATAAAAAGCTGGTAGGACTTGTCAATCTCCAGACAATCGGCTACAGTAGGTTATCACCAAGTCTTCAAAGGCAAAAATTGCTCCTGATGTCCCTTAAGTCCTGAAACCCATTGTTGCCTTCTTATCTTTTGAGCCATTACTTAATGCCTCTTTTGTACTATTGGTTTGGGTACCAGCAAACCTTTCTCCCTGCTGGGTGATTTTAATTTTATCTCACGCCTCCAAACTTACAGAAAGTTATCGCACAGAAACAGGACAATTGGTCGGTGTCCATGTTTATGCTCCATATAAGCCTCCTCCCAGCCGACTTCATCTAACCCCATCAGCATAACCGTTTATTTCTTTCTCCCTCATGTGTTTATCTGGCTTCCCCTTATATGTATCTATGCTAGTCTTTTCAACTATTCCCAGCAGTAGCGAGTTCCACATTTTACCACTCTCTGGGTCAAGAAGTTTCTCTTGAATTCCCTATTGGATTTATTAGTGGCTCTTTTATATTCATGGCCCTAGTTTTGGTCTCGCTACTTAGTGGAAACATCTTCTCCACATCTACCTTCTCAAACCTGTTAGAAGACGTTTTAGCAGGACACTTAGAAAAATTCAAGATAATCAGGCAGAGTCAACATGTTTTTGTGAAATGGAAATCATGTTTAACCAATTTATTGGAGTTTTTTGAAGAAGTAACATGTGCTGTGGTTAAAGGAGAACTGTTGGATGTATTGTACCTAGATTTCCAGAAGCCATTTGATAAGGTGCCATATCAAAGGTTATTGCGGAAAATAAAAGCTCATGGTGTAGGGGGTAACATATTGGCATGGATAGAAGATTGGCTAGCTAACAGGAATCAGAGAGTAGGCATAAATGGGTTATTTTCTGGTTGGCAAGATGTAATGAGTGGTGTGCCAGAGGGATCTGTGCTGGGGTCTCAATTTTTTACAATTTATAAAAATGACTTGGATGAAGGGACCGAAGGTATGGTTGCTAAATTTGCTGATGACACAAAGATAGGTGGGAAAGTAAGTTGTGAAGAGGACATACAAAGCCAAAGGGATATAGATAATTTACTAGGCAAAGACCTGGCAAATGGAGAATAATGTGGAAAAATGTGAGATGGTCCATTTTGGCAGGAAGAATAAGAAAGAAGCATATTATCTAAATGGTGAGAGATTGCAGAGCTCTGAGATGCAGAGGGATCTGGGTGTCTGAGTGCATGAATCGCAAAAGGTTAATATGCAGGTACAGTGAGTAATTAGGAAAGCTAATAGAATGTTATCGTTTATTGTGAGGGGAATTGAGTACAAAAGTAGGGAGGCTATGCTTCAGTTATACAGGGCATTGGTGAGACCACATCTGGAGTACTGTGTACAGTACTGGTCTCCTTATTTAAGGAAGGATGTAAATGTGTTGGATGCAGTTCAGAGAAGGTTTACTAGACTAATACCTGGAATGGGTGGGTTGCCTTATGAGGAAAAGTTGGACAGGCTAGACTTGTATCTGCTGGAGTTTTGAAGAGTAAGAGGCGACTTGAATGAAATATATGAGATCCTGAGGGGTCTTGACAGGGTGGATGTGGAAAGGATGTTTCCTCTTGTGGGACAATCAAGAACTAGGGGTCACTATTTAAAAATAAGGGGTCACCCATTTAAGACAGAGATGAGGAGAATTTCTTTCTCTCAGAGGGTCGTGAGTCGTTGGAACTCTCTTCCTCAAAAGGCAGTGGAAGCAGAGTTTTTGAATATTTTTAAGGCAACGGTAGATTGAGTCTTGATAAGCAATCGGCTGAAAGGTTATCGGGGTAGGCAGGAATGTGGAGTTGAGGTTGCATCAGATCAGCCATGATCTTGTTGAATGGCGGAGCAGGCTCAAGGGTTCGAGTGGCCTACTCCTGTTCCTAATTCGTATGTTTGTATGTTTGTATGTAACCCCTTCCTAATTTCAAAGTCCTGTATTAAGTCCCATCCTAATTTTCTCTTTTCTAGAGAAAAGAACCCCAGCCTGTTCAATTCCTCTGTCCATTGCCATCATTCCTTTCTGTTATCTTTCTAATTATTACTATTGTGTTAATTGATTCAGCCTTCATCTCTTAATTCTCCCAAACTCACCAATCCACACATTCCTCTTAGCTTCCCTTTTGGCCAGTTCCGATGAAAGGTCACAGACATGAAAGTTAACTCTGTCTCTCTCTCTCCACAGATGCTGCCAGACCTGCAGAGTATTTCCAGCACTTTCTGTTTTTATCACACATTCCTCTTCCTGCCTGTATTCTCACTGTGTTGAGAGCAAGACTCAACAGATTATTTACTACATCTCACTCACTCTTTGCCAGTACCTTTGAAACTGTGGATCCTTTTGCATGTCTTTTTCAAACTACAAGTTTGGTTTCCCTGAATAGAATCTTACATCACAGAGGGTGGCCATTCAGTCCATTATCCTATGCCAGCTCTCTGAATGAGGTACAAGTTTGTTACACATCCCTGCTCTTTCTCCATACTCTAGTTCATTCAGGGATGCGGGCATCGCTGGCTAGGCCAGCATTTATTGCCCATCCCTAATTGCCCTTGAGAAGGTGGTGGTGAGCTGCCTTCTTGGACCGCTGCAGTCCATTTGGGACAGGTATACCCACAGTGCTGTTAGGAAGGGAGTTCCAGGATTTTGACCCAGTGACAGTGAAGGAACAGTGATATAGTTCCAAGTCAGGATGATATGTGACTTGGAGTGAAACTTGCAGGTGGTGGTGTTCCCATGCATTTGCTGCCCTTGTCCTTCTTGTTGGTAGAGGTCACGGGTTTGGAAGGTGTTGTCTAAGGAGCCTTAGTGCAATGTTGCAGTGCATCTTGTAGATGGTACACACTGCTGCCACTGTGCGTCGGTGGTGGAGGGAGTGAATGTTTGTAGATGGGGTGCCAATCAAGCGGGCTGCTTTGTCCTGGATAGTGTCGAGCTTCTTGAGTGTTGTTGGAGCTGCGCCCATCCAGGCAAGTGGAGAGTATTCCATCACACTCCTGACTTGTAACTTGTAGATGGTGGACAGGCTTTGGGGAGTCAGGAGGTGAGTTACTCGCCTCAGGATTCCTAGCCTCTGACCTGGTCTTGTAGCCACGGTATTTATATGGCTGCTCCAGTTCAGTTTCTGGTCAATGGTAGCCCTTAGGATATGGATAGTGGGGTAATGCCATTGAATATCAAGGGGAGATGGTTAGATTCTCTCTTGTTGGAGATGGTCATTGCCTGGCACTTGTGTGGTGCGAATGTTACTTGCCACGTATCAGCCCAAGTCTGGATATTGTCCAGGTCTTGCTGCATTTCTACACGGACTGCTTCAGTATCTGAGGAGTCATGAATGGTGCTCAACATTGTGCAATCATCAGTGAACATCCCCACTTCTGACCTTCTGATTGATGGTAGGTCATTGATGAAACAGCTGAAGATGATTGGACCTAGGACACTACCCTGAGGAACTCCTGCAGTGATGTCCTGGAGCTCAGATGATTGACCTCCAACAACCACAACCATCTTCCTTTGCGCTAGTTATGACTGCAGCCAGGGGAGGGTTTTCCTCCTGATTCCCATTGACCTCCGTTTTGCTAGGGCTCCTTGATGCCATACTCGGTCAAATGCTGCCTTGATGTCAAGGGAGTTACTCTCACCTCACCTCTTGAGTTCAGCTCTTTTGTCCATGTTTGAACCAAGGCTGTAATGAGATCAGGAGCTGAGTGGCTCTGGCAGAACCCAAACTGAGCGTCACTGAGCAGGTTATTGCTAAGCAAGTGCTTGATGGCACTGTTGATGACACCTTCCATCACTTTACTGATGATTGAGAGTAGGCTGATGGGGCGGTAATTGGCTGGGTTGGACTTGTCCTGCTTTTTGTGTACAGGACATACCTGGGGAATTTTCCACATTGCCGGGTAGATGCCAGTGTTGTCGCTGTACTGGAACAGCTTGGCTAGGGGCGCGGCAAGTTCTGAAGTACAGGTCTTCAGTACTATTGCCAGAATATTGTCAGGGCCCATAGCTTTTGCAGTATCCAGTGCCTTCAGTCGTTTCTTGATATCACGCAGAGTGAATCGAATTGGCAGAAGTCTGGCATCTGTGATGCTGGGGACTTCAGGGGGAGGCCGAGATGGATCATCCACTTGGCACTTCTGGCTGAAGATTGTTGCAAATGCTTCAGCCTTGTCTTTCACACTGATGTGCTGGGCTCCCCCATGATTGAGGATGGGGATATTTGTGGAGCCACCTCCTCCAGTTAGTTGTTTAATTGTCCACCGCCATTCATGGCTGGATGTGGCAGGACTGCAGAGTTTAGATCTGATCCATTGGTTATGGGATCGCTTAGCTCTGTCTATCGCATGCTGCTTATGCAGTTTGGCACATAGATAGTCCTGTGTTTTCGCTTCACCAGGTTGACACCTCATTTTGAGGTATGCTTGGTGCTGCTCCTGGCATGCCCTCCTGCACTCTTCATTGAACCTGGGTTGGTCTCCTGGCTTGATGGTAATGGTAGAGTGGGGGGATATGCCGGGCCATGAGGTTACAGATTGTGGTTGAGTACAATTCTGCTGCTGCTGATGGCCCACAGCACCTCATGGATGCCCAGTTTTGCATTGCTAGATCCGTTCGAAATCTATCCCATTCAGCACAGTGATAGTGCCACACAACACGATGGATGGTATCCTCAATGTGAAGGCGGGACTTCGTCTCCACAAGGACTGTGCAGTGGTCATTCCTACCAATACAGTCATGGACAGAAGCATTTGCGGCAGGCAGATTGGTGAGGACGAGGTCAAGTATGTTTTTCCCTTGTGTTGGTTCCCTCACCACCTGCCACAGACCCAGTCTAGCAACTATGTCCTTTAGGACTCGGCCAGCCCGGTCAGTAGTGGTGCTACCGAGCCACTCTTGGTGATGGACATTGATGTCCCCCACCCAGAGTACATTTTGTGCCCAATGCCACCCTCAGTGCTTCCTCCATGTGGTGTTCAACATGGAGGAGTACTGACTCATCAGCTGAGGGAGGGCGGTAGGTGGTAATCATAGGAGGTTACCTTGCCCATGTTTGACCTGATGCCATGAGACTTCATGGGGTCCGGAGTCGATGTTGAGGACTCCCAGGGCAACTCCCTCCCGACTGTATACCACTGTGCCACCACCTCTGGTGGGTCTGTCCTGCCGGTGGGACAGGACATACCCGGGGATGGTGATGGCAGTGTCTGGGACTTTGTCTGTGAGGTATGATTCCGTGAGTATGACTATGTCAGGCTGTTGCTTGACTAGTCTGTGAGACAGCTCTCCCAACTTTGGCACAAGCCCCCAGATGTTAGTAAGGAGGACTTTGCAGGGTCGACAGGGCTGGGTTTGCCGTTGTCGTTTCCGGTGCCTCGGTCGTGCTAAATATATATAAATAACTATACTTGTATTAATCTAAATTTTATATATTCATTCATGATGATGATGTATGGTACCTGGATATGATTTAAAAGAAAAAAAAGACACAATCATGCTTCAAATGCCTCTGTCTGTAAAAAAATTGTTTTAAACACTCCCAAAGGGAGTATTGAGCTGGAAATGCAGATCTGTAAGTTTTGGAGGTACACAGAATACTTCCAGGGAAACTCTTTTTACTCTTACTTAAAGTATTATTGGGTGCATTTTTTGCTCTTGCTGTTTTTGAAAGCAATCTTCTTCAGAATGGATCATTATCTGTTGATAAATCCCTTATTTCAGAATTGTTACAGAGTGTGCCACTTGTTTTTCTACTCTATTAGCAACTGAAAGCTTTCTTATCCTTCCATCTGTGGTTGGCTATCGACTTTAAAAAGAGTCGCTACCTTTCGGATATTTGTTTCTGAAAAAGTTCTAGCTTGCAGGGAATAAGACAATGAGAAAAAGTTCAGAAAGCTGTCAGCCAAAACATCAGACAAAGCAAAAAGCATCAGCAGTGTAATCCCTGATTAACATCACAGCACTGCAAGCAAAGAATTACACTGAATCATTTGGACTTTAATTCTACACAAGGTCTCGTAAAATGATGAGGTGTGAGTATAGAATGTCTGCAGCACAGAAGGAGTCCATTCGGCCCATTGTGTCTGTGCCGGCTGTCTGCAGAGCAACTCACCTAGTCCCACTCTCCGGCCTTTTCCTGTAGCCCTGCAAATATTGTCTCTTCAGATATTTGTCCAAATATTTTAATTTCTCCAATTCCCTTTTGTAAACCTTGATTAACTGTGCCTCCACCACACTCTCAGGCAGAGTATTCCAGATCCTAGCCACTCACTGCTTCCTTGCACCAAGTAGGCAACAAACTCTTCTAGACTCTTGGTCACAATTGCAGAAGATGTTATCTATCCCCCTAATAATCGAATCCCCGATGGCTACAACCTTCCTTTTCTGCCTTTTCCCCCTTTGGGCAGCCTCCCGCTTTTTGGTGCCATGGTTAGCTTGCTTGTCTGCCCCTCAGGCTGGACTCTTAACCTAAATTTTATGTGTTGGTTAGGACCAGTGCCTGCACGATCTCCTTCTCTATCTCCCTTGGTTTCCCCTACCCTGCTGACTGACAACCACACTCTTATAGGAACATCAGAACAAAGGAACATAGGAGCAGGAGTAGGCCATTCAGCCCTATTTGAGCCTGCCGCACCATATTATTGCCATAGAGGGAGAGCAACGAAGGTTCACCAGACTTGTTCCCGGGATGGTGGGACTGTCCTATGAAGAGAGATTGGGGAAACTGGGCCTGTATTCTCTAGAGTTTCGAAGAATGAGAGGTGATCTCATTGCAACCTACAAAATACTTAAAGGGATAGACAGGGTAGATGCAGCTATTATGTTCCTCCTGGTTGGGGAGTCTCGAACCAAGGGACACAATTTCAAAATAAGGGGGAAGCCACTTAGGACAGAGATGAGGAGAAATTTCTTTACTCAGAGGGTTGGGAATCTTTGGAATTCTTTATCCCAGAGGCCTTTGGAAGCTCAGTCATTGAGTATGTTTAAAGCAGAGATTGACAGATTTCTAAATACAAATGACATAAAGGGATATGGGGATAGTGTGGGAAAAAGACATAGAAGTGCCATGAGCAAATTGAATGGCGGGGCAGGCTCAATGGGCTGAATGGCCTACTGCTGCTACTGTGTTCCTGTGTTCAGTTAGACCATGGCTGATCATCTACCTCAACTCCACTTTCCCCACTGTCCCATATCCCTTGATGTCATTAATATCCAGATATCTATCGATTTCTGTCTTGAACATACTCGATGACTGAGCTTCCACAGCCCTCTGGAGTAGCGAATTACAAAGATTCACAACCCTTTGAGTGAAGAAATTCCTCCTCATCCCAGTCTTAAATGGCCTTCCCCTTATTCTGAGACTATGTCCCCTGGTTGTGGACTCACCAGTCAGGGGAAACATCCTATCTACATCCACCCTGTCACACACTGTAAGAATTTTGTAAGTTTGAATGAGATCACCTCTCATTCTTTGAAACTCTAGAGAATACAGGACCAGTTTCCTCAAGCTCTCCTCATTAGGCAATCCCGCCATCCCAGGCATTAGTTTGGTGAACCTCCATCACACTCCCTCTATGGAAAGTATATCCTTCCTTAGATAAAGAGACCAAAACTGTACACAATACTCCAGGTGCTGTCTCACCAAGGCTCTATACAATTGCAGCAATGTACTCTTTAAAAGTGTGTTGTTGACTGTGAAATGCTTTAGGACATCCTGAGGCCACTGTAAGAATGTATATAAATGCAAGTTCTTTTCTTTTCTTTTTTCTACAATTTTGAGTTTGAGGGCGAGCATATGAGTTAGAGATACCAAGTAAGGATGTAGGGGAAGGTGCATCTGTAATGGTGCATCTGTAGCTTACAGAGAACAAGACAAAATGAGGCAAAAATAGAGGAGCAAAAGTGTATTTGTGCAAAGTGCTTTCACATTGTCGAAAAAAAATCATCCTTTCTAAATAAATCTACACATATTGACTATTTCTGGCATACTTTCATGCCACTATCATTGCATTGCTGAACATGAATCAATGGTTGAAGCAACAAATTCACTAATCAATAGTATTTATCAATTGCTACGTGTTCCTGAAACACAATGCACTGCTCACTTGGATTGTCTGGTCCATGACAGAGAGGATTTGGAAAGCTGTTAGCTGTTCACTGACTTGATATGAGGTGGTGAGACAGTGTTGAGGAGACATTTCTGAGGTATTTGCCTGGGTTTGGTGGTGTCGTGATTGTGGAGTGGGATTTTACACTTTCCTCTGTGGCGGGTTTGGAGGTGGGGAGAGCATAAAATCGGGTGGGATGGTGGCAGAGTGGGGTTGTGGGGGGGAGGGGGGGTGTCCTGCCACCACTCCGTCTCTGCCAAAATTATTTAGTCTGAGACGGGAAGGCCTGTGAATGGCCTTCCCGCCCCACTGCCAATTTAGGCCTTTAACTTGGCAATTAACCCCCAATTAAGGGCCTCCTCCTGCTGAAGCTGCAATTACCCATGCAGCAGACGGCCCTGCTGCCTCGCTGGAAGCACGGCCCAAATTCCGTGCAGGCTGTTTCCCGACTCCAGTGGGGGAGGGGTGTGGGGGTCGCGGGGGGGCCTCATTTACAGGCAGCCTCATTTAGTGCCTGAAAGAGGGACCTGGCTTTGGGAAAGCAGGGCACGCTGAGGGCCACCCCCTGCCCTTGCTGCCGAACCCCCTCCCTCTCTCCTGTAACTCGCAGCCCGTGAGACCCCACTCGTCCTCACCTACCTGAGGTCTGGTTCCAGTGATGCTCCTCGGCCTCCTGTAGGTGTACCTGCTGCAGCAGCCACTGCCTCCATGGTGGTGCTACAGCTGTTGGCCTCTGAATGGCCAGCATCTCTGCAGGGGTGGGACTTAAGACGACAGGGTTCTTGATCCTGTGGAAGGCCCACTGCTGTCCACTTTAGTGCCTGATTGGCACTGAATCTGACGGGCCTTCTGACAAAGAGGAGATGCGGGGATCTTAGCGGCAGTTTCTCCGGACATCAAGACCCCCTCCGCCAGGATAAAATTCCTCCCTATGTTACTGAACTGGTAATCCAGTTAAGAACCCATATTACGTAAGTTCAAGCCTCTCCCTGGTAGCTTGAGAACTTGAATGCGGTTTAATAAATCTGTCAACGAAGCTGGCGGATTGTCAATAGAAACCTAAAACAAAAGTGAAATACTGCAGATGCTGGAAATCTGAAATAAAAACAGAAAATGCTGGAAATATTCAGCAGGCCAGGCAGCTGCTGTGGAGAGAGAAATAGAGTAAATGAATTTTATGTGCCCGCCGCTGATTTCGACGGTGGGTGAAGAAAACGGCAGCCTGTCCATGCGAGCCACATGTCATGGAGCATCTTCAGGCGTGCCCCCGCCACGGAACCCGATGTCTGGGGGAGTACAAAATCCAGCCCAACGTTTCAGTTCAATGAGCTTTCATCAGATCTGGGAAAAGTTAAAAATGTAATAGGTTTTAAGCAAGTAAAAGCGGGGAGGGTGGAAGGTTTGTGGTAGAGTGGAAAACAGAAGAGATTAACTGACAAAAGGGATGAAGAAGAAGGGTTCCGAAGAAGGGTCGCTGACCCGAAACGTTAACTCTGCTTCTCCTTCCACAGATGCTGACAGACCTGCTGAGTGGTTCCAGCATTTCTTGTTTTTATTATTATTAAAGGGATGATGGTGCAGGGCCAAAGTGAGTGGTAATGGGACAAATAAAGAAACAAAAGGAGGTGTGAATGGCAGAATGATGAACAGCTGTCGTCTGAAAGAATAAACAAGGGAAAATGAGAGTAAAACCAAAACCCACAAAGAAAAAGGGGGAATGTGGGGAAGAACGTTTTTATGCAGCAGATGGTAATGATCTGGAACTCGCTGCCCTCGAGGATGGTGGAAGCGGAGACAATCAATGATTTCAGAAGTAAATTGGATGGGCACTTGAAGAAAATAACCTTTCAGAGCTACAGGGATCATGGGAGGAGTGGGATTGACTGGATTGTTCCACTAGGAGACAGCATGGATTCAAAGGGCCAAATGGCCTCCTTCTATGCCATAAATGATCTTTGAAACAAAATGGGGGGGGGGGGGGTTGCTGCAGAGATTATGGTCTGAAGTTATTGAACTCAATGTTAAAGTGCCTATCGAAAGATGAGGTGTTGTTCCTTGAGCTTATGTTGAGCATCATTGAAACAGTGCAGGCGACCGAGGACAGGGAGGTCCATGTGAGATCAAGGTGGAGAATTAAAATGACAGGTGACCAGGAGCTCAGGATCACAATTGCGGACTGAACACAGGTGTTCCGTAAAACCGTCACCCAATCTGCGTTTGGTGTCCCCGTGTAGAGCAGATCACACTGTGAGCAGTGAATGCAGTCTACTAAATTGAAAGAATTGCATGTAAATCACTGTTTTACTCGGAAGGAGTGTTTGGATCCTTGGATGGTGAGAAGGGAGGAGGTAAAAGGTCAGATGTTGCATCTCCTGCACTTGCATGGAAAGGTTCCATGGGAAGAGGAGGGATTGTTGGGGTGATTGAACAGTGGACCAGTGTGTCTCGGAGAGAATGGTCCTTTCGGAATGCTGAAAGGGAGGAGAAGATGTGTTTGATGGTGGCATCATGCTGGAGATGGTGCAAATGGCAGAGGGTGATCAGTTGAATACAGAGACTAGTGGGGTGGAAGGGTGGACAAGGGGAACCCTGTATCAGAAGCGCTGGTATGGATGGTTGCGTCATCGGAACAGATGCGACAGAGACGGAGAAACTAGGAGAATGGAATGGAGTCCTTGCAGGAAGTGGGGTATGAGGAAGCTGTGGGAGTCAGTAGGTTATGACAACTATTGGTTGATAGCCTATCCCCAGCAATGGAGGCAGAGAAGGAGATGGACCATGTAAAGGTGAGAGAAGGGTGGAAATTGGAAGCAAAGCTGTTGAACTTTTCCAGTTCAGGAAGAGAACAGGAAACAGCACCAATTCAGTCATCAATGTACTGGAAAAAGAGATGAGGGAGAGGGCCTGACGAGGACCGGTTCAAAGAGAGTTCCACATATCCCACAAAAAGGCAGAAATAGCTAGGAACCATGTGGGTACCCATAGCAACACCTTTTATTTGGAGAAAGTAGGTGAAGTTGAAGGAGAAGTTGTTCAATGTAAGAACAAGTTCAGCGAGGCAGAGGAGGGTGGTAGTGGATGGGGACTGATTGGGCCCCTGTTCAAGGAAGAAGCAGAGAGCCCTCAGACCTTCCTGGTGGGGGATGGAAGTGTAGAGAGATTGGACATCCTTAGTGAAGAGGATGCAGTTAGGGCCAGGAAATTGGAAACTGTTGAAGTGATGGAGTCACAGATGTAGGTGAGAAGAGAATGGACAAGGGGAGAAAAAATGGATTTGAGATAGGAAGAAATCAGTTCAGTGGAGCAAGAACAAATGAAACAATGGGTCTGCCAAGGAAGTCCTGTTCATGGATTTTGGGAAGGAGGTAGAAGCGGGCTGTTCGGGGTTGGGGGACTATGAGATCGGGGGCCCTGGAGGGAAGATCTCCAGAGAAGATAAGGTCAGTTCCAGACCTGGAGACTATGGCTTGATGTTTGGCAGTGGTATCACGGTCCAGCAGGAGGTAGGAGGCTGTGTCAGAGAGTTGGAGTTTGCCCTCTGGAAAGTGGAGGTAGATTCGCCAGTTAACAACAGCATGACCCTTGTCAGCAGGTTTGATGACAACGCTGTCATAAAAAGCCAACTGGTTCACTAATGTCCTTTAGTAAAAGGAGGATTGCTGTCCTTACCTGTTCTGGCCTATATGTGACTCCAGTCCCACTTCAATGTCGAACATTGCATGCACAACTCAGAGGGGCAATAAATACTGGCCTTGCAAGTAATGTCTGCATTCAAGAATAAATAAAAAAGATATTGTTATGAATGATGAAATCAGTTGCTTGGCAACAGCCACAAGATTGTTGGCTATTGTTGATTTTCTTCATGTTTGCAATTTCAGCTATTTCAAAGAAAATATGCAGCTCCATCTAATCTGGGCCTCTGATTCAGAAAGGATAAGTTTGGCTCCAATCAGGGTGCAAAAGCCTGCTTTGTAAGTAGTAGTTCCCTCTGTATAAAATATTGAGAATCAGCTACATGTTTGACAGAAGTGGATTTTATCGTGATATCAACAACACACAAAAAGACTCCTGGAAACATGTTGCATGTTTGTAACACAGGTATGAGGTATTGTCAATGTAAACCATGAAGGAGTATCTGAAATCTGAGGTTATGCCATTACTGGTGTATTTTCCACTCTCTTGTGTAAAGCAATACAAATTCGGGCATGTGTTATCCCAGCTGCATGTTCAAACTCATTTAATCGACAGATGACCTCGTGTAGACTATAAAAACGTTTCTCAATGAAAATTTATCTTTGGCAGTCTGCCAAAGGTTTTATCATTAGAAATCTTAAAATATACATTAAAAAAGGATATTATATAGATTTTTATTCATTCACAGAATGTGGCCATCACTGGAAAGGTCAACATTTATTGCCCATCCCTAACTGCCCTTGAGAAGGTGGGCATGCTCCACCATGATACAACTGAGTGTCTTGCTGGGCCATTCCAGAGGGCAGTTAAGAGTCAACCACATTGCTGTGGGTCTGGAGTCACATGTAGGCCAGACCAGGTAAGGACAGCAGATTTCCTTCCCTAAAGGACAGCAGTGAACCAGATGGGTATTTACAACAATCCAGTAGTTTTATGGTCCCCCTTACAGATACTAGTTTTTTTAAATTTCAGATTATTTTTAATTTAACTAATAGAATTTAAATTCCCCTAGCTCCTGGGTGGGATTTGAACTTACATCCCTGAATCATTAGTCTAAGCCTCCAGATTACTGGCTCAGTAACATAACTACTACACTATCGTATAGAGATGATGGCATACAGAACAGAAACAGGCCACTCGGCCCAACTGGATATGTGGACATTGATATTCCAAATGAACCTTCTCTTACCCCTTTTGTAACCTTCTTTGCATATCATGTATTCATATCAGCTTCCTCTTAAATGCATCAATAGTATTTGGATCAACCACTCCCTGTAGTAACAAATTCCACATTTTTACCATTCTTTGGGGAAGGAACTTTCTCCTGAATTCCTTGTTGGATTTATTGGTGACCTGGCTGGAGCTCTTTAGTGTAGCAGATCAAACACTTCCTAGCTTGTCAGTTTCACTGAAGAAACTTTTCCCGCTGTAGACCCTGGCGAGTTGCTGACAGGTCAGAAACAGGTTCCACGGCTGGGAAATCAAGGATTCAGGACTAAAGCACATCATAATTGGCTTCATAATAACCTCAACAAGTTCTTAATTATTACCTGACAGATCCATGGGGGTTCCCTGCTTGCCTTCAAAGCCGCCCTGTGGAAAACAGAAGAATCATAGAACCATGGAATGTTTAAGGCAGAGAAAGAGGGTCTTGGTCCATCATGTCTGTGCCGGCCGAAAAACAATCCATGCATTCTAATCCCACCTTCCAGTATTTGGTCCGTAACCCTGCAGGTTACGGCACTTGAGGTGTATACCCAGACTCCTTTCGAATGAGTTAAGGGTTTCTGCCTCAACCAACTATCAGGCAGTGAGTTCCAGACCCCCACCACCCTCTGGGTGAAAATCTTTTCCCCCATCTCCCCTCTAATCTTTCTATCAATCACTTTAAATCTATGCCCCCTTGTCACTGACCTCTCTGCTAAGGTAAATAGGCTCTTCACCTCTATCCAGATCCCTCAAAATGTTGTACATTTCAATCAGATCTCCCCTCAGCCTTCTCTGTTCCAAGGAGAACAACCCCAGCCTATCCAATCTTTCCTCATAGCTGCATTTTTCGAGTCCTGGCAACATCCTTATAAATCTCCTCTGTACCCTATCTAGTGCAATTACTTCCTTTCTGTAATGAGGTGACCAGAACTGTACACAGTACTCAAGTTATGGCCTAACCAATGATTTATGCAGTCTCAGCACAACCTCCCTGCTCTTATATTCTATACCTTGGCTAATAAAGGAAAGGATTCCTTTGCCTTCTTAACCACCTTACCAACCTGTCCTGCTACCTTCAGGGATCTGTGGACATTCACTCCAAGGTCCCTCATTTCCTCTACACTTCTCAGTATTTTCCCATTAATTGTGTATTCCTTTGCCTTGTTTGGCCTCCCCAAATGCATCACCTCACACTTCTCCAGGTTGAATTCCATTTGCCACTTTTCTGCCCATCCTATCAGATCATCAATATCTTCCGGCAGCCTACAGCTATCCTCCTCACTATCTACCACATGGCCAATCTTTGTGTCCGCAAACTTCTTGATCATGCCCCCTACGTTTACGTCCAAATTGTTAATATATACCACAAAAAGCAGGGGACCCAGTACTGAGCCCCACGGGATCAGTCGGTTTCTGGGACTCTCCCACCTCACTACCCCCAATCCAGCCTCCAGCAGCCTGGGAAAATTCTGCCCTGTATCTCCATATTTTTTTTATAACATGAAGGCTAGACTGTGCATAGTTTTCCAAAGTTTGATATAAGTTTAGCATAAATTCTCTGCTTTTCTATTCTATCCTTTTACAAATGAATCACACTGATTGTTTTGCTTTCTTGTGGCCTCATTAACCTCTGTTGCTACTTCTAGTGATTTGTGAATCTGTACCCCTAGATTCCTTTGTTCCTGTATCCAGTTTATTATCCAAGCTGTATGTGATCTCCTCATTCTTCCTACGAAAATGTAACACTGCCATTGAACATTTCCCCCAGGTTTGTTGTGGATTATAACCGTGTATTTTCTCCTCATGGAATTTAATGGGTGAGTGGCTTCTGTTTAAGGTAGAACTAATATATACAGTCTTGAAAAACTGCAGAGGCTGTCGCATAATTTTGCTCACTCTTTTGCTATCAGTCCCGGAATGTAACACAACATAGGCTCAACCTCAGTTTATACAATAAACTTCATAATTTGAGATTCCCAGGAGCACAGATCTCGGAATCTATCATGGAGTGCTCCATTCTTCTCTTGATTTTCCTGGATAAAAGAATTGGAAGCACATGACTCAAGTGAGCTCAATGAGTAAGGCCCTACATTGGGAGTGAAGCCCTGCAAGAACTACTATCATCAGTTCATAATCAAAAATCCCCCAGTCCTATACTCGAGAGTCATCTTAGATCACATACTCAAATTCCAGAGTTCGGCTTAAACACACAGAGGTTTAACTTCACTTTAATTTTGGTGGAAGGCCTGCAGAGAGCCCGGTGAAAGCATGTTAGCAATGTACTCAGCGGCTGCTGTGGATTTGTCATGGAAGCCTTGGCAGATAATTAGGAGAACGCTCACAGAATTTCAACCTCACAGTGTTCTTCTGACCCAGGGCCACCTGGCTGAGCCAAGCTGCTCATGCAATGGCACATAGTAAAAACTAGATGTGAATGGATCAAGATATACTTAGTTCACCTTCTACCATCCTGAGAGTTGCATGATTCAAAAATAATAGCGTCATTGACTAATGATAGCTAGGGCCCTACCAAATTCATAGTCGTGAAAAATTCATTACAGGCCATGAAATCTTGGGTACTGCATGAAATTGGCCATTTTGCAAACTTTGTGCATTTTATTCATTGACACAAGGCTCACCTCGCTGATTGCTGGGCATGTTGTGAATATTGCTCCTTTTAGTGATTGTCACAGGGCTAATCTCTCTGATTGGTAGATGTGGGAGGGCTTCTGGTGCAGTTTTGAGAGAAGCAGCCTCAAATATTAGCAGACAAGTGAGAATGCAAGAATGAGCAAATCAAAAACGGTCACAGTCATTACTGGAGCAGCTCCAGTGAAAGAATTTGGAAGCCAAATTCTGCATGTTGATGGTGGAATACTGTCTTGTACAGGTTGCATCGGATCACACATGGCGGGCAATGGTTCAGCACCACCTAGAGCTCGAAAACCATTGCAGCAGAAAGACAGCATCTAACACCGCACTGCTGGAAAACAAACTCGTGAAAAAAAAACAATGATTTTACCTCTTATACGAGGTCGACAGAGAGCTCAGAAAATCATCAGTTGGTTACAATGGGACTTGTGGATGTTTTTGCAAATGCCAACATATCATTGGAAAAACTTAATCATCCAAAGCTGTGGGTATCCATTCAATGTTCTTTCTTTTGGGCCTCCTTATCTCGAGAGACAATGGATACGCGCCTGGAGGTGGTCAGTGGTTTGTGAAGCAGCGCCTGGAGTGGCTATAAAGGCCAATTCTGGAGTGACCGGCTCTTCCACAGGTGCTGCAGAGAAATGTGTTTGTCGGGGCTGTTGCACAGTTGGCTCTCCCCTTGCGCCTCTGTCTTTTTTCCTGCCAACTACTAAGTCTCTTCGACTCGCCACAATTTAGCCCTGTCTTTATGGCTGCCCGCCAGCTCTGGCGAATGCTGGCAACTGACTCCCACGACTTGTGATCAATGTCACACGATTTCATGTCGCGTTTGCAGACGTCTTTATAGCGGAGACATGGACGGCCGGTGGGTCTGATACCAGTGGCGAGCTCGCTGTACAATGTGTCTTTGGGGATCCTGCCATCTTCCATGCGGCTCACATGGCCAAGCCATCTCAAGCGCCGCTGACTCAGTAGTGTGTATAAGCTGGGGGTGTTGGCCGCTTCAAGGACTTCTGTGTTGGAGATATAGTCCTGCCACCTGATGCCAAGTATTCTCCGAAGGCAGCAAAGATGGAATGAATTGAGACGTCGCTCTTGGCTGGCATACGTTGTCCAGGCCTCGCTGCCGTAGAGCAAGGTACTGAGGACACAGGCCTGATACACTCGGACTTTCGTGTTCCGTGTCAGTGCGCCATTTTCCCACACTCTCTTGGCCAGTCTGGACATAGCAGTGGAAGCCTTACCCATGCGCTTGTTGATTTCTGCATCTAGAGACAGGTTACTGGTGATAGTTGAGCCTAGGTAGGTGAACTCTTGAACCACTTCCAGAGCGTGGTCACCAATATTGATGGATGGAGCATTTCTGACGTCCTGCCCCATGATGTTGGTTTTCTTGAGGCTGATAGTTAGGCCAAATTCATTGCAGGCAGACGCAAACCTGTCGATGAGACTCTGCAGGCACTCTTCAGTGTGAGATGTTAAAGCAGCATCGTCAGCAAAGAGGAGTTCTCTGATGAGGACTTTCCGTACTTTGGACTTCGCTCTTAGACGGGCAAGGTTGAACAACCTGCCCCCTGATCTTGTGTGGAGGAAAATTCCTTCGTCAGAGGATTTGAACGCATGTGAAAGCAGCAGGGAGAAGAAAATCCCAAAAAGTGTGGGTGCGAGAGCACAGCCCTGTTTCACACCACTCAGGATAGGAAAGGGCTCTGATGAGGAGCCACCATGTTGAATTGTACCTTTCATATTGTCATGGAATGAGGTGATGATACTTAGTAGCTTTGGTGGACATCCGATCTTTTCTAGTAGTCTGAAGAGACCACGTCTGCTGACGAGGTCAAAGGCTTTGGTGAGATCAATGAAAGCAATGTAGAGGGGCATCTGTTGTTCACGGCATTTCTCCTGTATCTGACGAAGGGAGAACAGCATGTCAATGGTCGATCTCTCTGCACGAAAGCCACACTGTGCCTCAGGGTAGACGCGCTCGGCCAGCTTCTGGAGCCTGTTCAGAGCGACTCGAGCAAAGACTTTCCCCACTATGCTGAGCAGGGAGATTCCACGGTAGTTGTTGCATTCACCGCGGTCACCTTTGTTTTTATAGAGGGTGATGATGTTGGCATCGCGCATGTCCTGGGGTACTGCTCCCTTGTCCCAGCACAGGCATAGCAGTTCATGCAGTGCTGAGAGTATAGCAGGCTTGGCACTCTTGATTATTTCAGGGGTAATGCTGTCCTTCCCAGGGGCTTTTCCGCTGGCTAGGGAATCAATGGCATCACTGAGTTCCGATTTGGTTGGCTGTATGTCCAGCTCATCCATGACTGGTAGAGGCTGGGCTACATTGAGGGCAGTCTCAGTGACAGCATTCTCCCTGGAGTACAGTTCTAGGTAGTGCTCAACCCAGCGGTCCATCTGTTTGCGTTGGTCAGTGATTATGTCCCCCGATTTAGATTTGAGGGGGGCGATCTTCTTGATGGTTGGCCCAAGAGCTCTCTTCATGCCATCATACATTCCTCTGATGTTTCCGGTGTCTGAGGCCAGCTGAATATGACTGCATAGGTGTTGCCAGTAGTCGTTTGCGCAACGCCTAGCTGTTCTTTGTGCAGTACTTCTGGCTGCTTTAAGTGCTGCGGATGTTAAATCGCTGGGGGCTTTCTTGTAGTTCAACAGTGCAATGCGCTTAGCGGCTATGACAGGTTCCAGCTCTTCATTATGAGATTGAAACCAGTCTGCATTTCTCTTCGCACATTTGCCGTAGGTGGTCAAAGCTGACTCATAGATGGC
This sequence comes from Heterodontus francisci, assembly GCF_036365525.1. NCBI lineage: Eukaryota > Metazoa > Chordata > Chondrichthyes > Heterodontiformes > Heterodontidae > Heterodontus > Heterodontus francisci. Next base: position 113,789,337 of record NC_090382.1, read on the forward strand.
GTCTCTGATGTGGGCCCACTTGGTCTCAGCATCCCCTGTGGGAGTGTTTTGAAGGGCTGTTGCAAGTGAATTTAGAAATTTCTGTAACAGCTGTGGGTGAGAAATTCTGCTCGTGTTGATGCGCGGGTGGCCCTTCTGCTTGGAATGATGCAACTTCTTTGGTCTGAGTCTAACCTTGCTGCACACCAGGGAGTGGTCGGTGTCGCAGTCCGCACTGTGGAAGCTGCGTGTGATTTGAACACTGTTTAAGGCGGCTCGCCTTGTGACAATGAGGTCCAGCTGGTGCCAACGACGTGATCTTGGGTGCCTCCATGAAACCTGGTGACAGGGTTTAGTGTGAAAGAACGAGTTGGTGATGCAGAGGTTATGATAGGTACACAACTCAAGCAGTCTCTGCCCGTTCTCATTCATCCTTCCAACGCCATAGCGCCCAAGGCAGGAGGGCCATGAGTCATGGTCGGCCCCAACCCTGGCATTAAAGTCCCCCAGCAGGAATAGGTGTTCGGTGTTGGGGATGCTGCTAATGATGTTATGGAGTTGTTCATAGAACTGGTCTTTAGCTTCAGGTGGGGAGCAGAGCGTTGGAGCATAGATGCTGAGTAGGTGTACTGGACCAGAGGTGGTGAGCAGTCGGATGGACAGTATGCGTTCCGAGCCATTTGAGGGAGGCTCTATCATGCTGAGCAAGGAGTTTCTGATGGCGAAGCCCACTCCATGCTGTCTTGGTTCTTCAGGATCCCTGCCCTGCCAGAAGAAGGTGTAGTCTTGCTCTGCTAGAGAGCCACTCGCGGGGAGGCGAGTCTCCTGAAGTGCTGCAATGTCCACATTGAATCTACTGAGCTCGTTGTTAATGATGGCGGTCTTCCGAGAATCGTTGATTTGTGTAAGGTCTTCCGACAGGCCAGGACACATAGTTCTGACGTTCCAGCTTGCAAAGCGAAGGGCTGGTACCTTTCCTTTTTTCATGTTGTTTGGTGCGGTGTATCAGTCCACCTTTCGGGCAATGACCCTGAGCTCCAAGCACCCATTGAAGCAGGCAGACTGTGGCGGGACAGAACCTTATTGACCGGGGGCTTCCCGGTTTGAGGCGGGCGGTAGCTGTCCAGTGAGGTGCAATGACCTCTCCCACCGACAAAGGCAACCCGTGGCGCCCAGTTTCTACGCCAATTTATCTGGACTTATAACCCGTAACTGCTGCCTTCCGTGTTGTTTCAGTCGCTGTGAGGCAACTATGGAGTGACCTCTCCATGGCGCATGCCTGGGCAAATTTATGGAGGTTGAGAGTTGCCTAGTCGTCAAAACCCCCCTCTCGGCCTTTCTGGTGGGGTCCAAAGGAGTGCAGGACACGACGTTTGGCACCAGTATGGCTGCAGGAACTATTAGGGTTTACTCCCTTAGCCTTGGTCTCTCCCGAGACGCCCACAAGGCAGTGGGGTTGTTGGGGCCCCTACACAGGTGTAGGATGGTGCCGGTGGGAGGAGGGGATGCAAGGGGGAGGGGTAGAGGGAGGGGGTGGGGGGGGTGCAGGGGAAGGGGGTGCGGGGTGAAGATGGTGCGGGGGGGGGCGGGCTGGGACGGGGTTGTGAGGGGGTGAGCTGAGAGGGTGGAGCAGGGAAGGGGACGGGGGTGGGGGGGGGGGTGGTGGAAGGGGGGTAAGGAGAGGGGGGGGGAAGCTGGTGCAGGTAATAAGCCATTTCCTCAGTGCCCACCATCGACGTCCGGAAAGCTCATCCACGTCCTTCGGGAGGTGAAGCATCATTTGGCAGACTTAGAGGTGATTACATTTGCTAAGGGTTTCTTTTTGCAGTGGTTTAAATAAAGGCATGCAGCATTGCCGACAGTGAGCTGCAGATGCTCTCCGAGCCATCTCCCGCGGGCGCTTTGAAGTTGCGGCCGGGGGGGCCGTTCGTGGATTTTTTGGGTGTTCGGGGCACCTTTTCTCAGGACTTCTCTCGGGTCCCGCAGCTCCTTCTTCACCTCAATGGACTTACCGCATGCCGTGGCTGCAGACACTCTGGACTGTGAAGACAGCAGGATCGGAGATTGAAGTATCGGCAGCTGTGCTCGTCAGTTTCATCCGGATCAATTTCATTGAGAAAACCATTCAATGTAATGTGTAAAAATGGTGGTTGCTTGCCAAGTGAAAATGAACTGCGACAGGACTACCTATCGAAGGTTTTTATTGCACATTGTGAGGGGATAAAGTCTCAGATTAACACACGTGAGTCGTGATGCTCACATTCAACTTCTGACTTCAGTGAGTAAAGAATGGGACCTGATTATCGTCAGTGTTTTACAATAGCTTTGAGTATATAGTAAATGCCATTTGAAACCAAAAATCTCCCTTTTTTGTTTTAAATAGATCATTTTCATGGTTTGTTGCGACACCTTGAAATTTATGATTTAAATACATGAAATCATGAAATTCACGATTTTGAGAATTGCTGAAAATAGAGACATGTTGTCAAAGCTTTTCATCTTGCACTCATCAGGACAATCCGCAAGAATAACCAATGTAAGGGAAAACAGCAACTTATACTGCATGCGAAGAGAGTGCTGATTGGTTGGCAAGTGAACTCTGATTGGTAGAGGCATTGCCATGGAGAATGCACCAGTTTACGGTGACTGACAGTTAACTGCCAAGCTTTGTTTGAAATTTAAACCAGGCAGCTTGACCCTGATTGGTCAAAGTATTGCCCTGAGGAATGAACCAGCGAATGGCTGTCACTTATTTCGTTCAGCTTAAACTGCCGCAATGTGTGTACGTGTTCTTTTTGTCTGCAAAGAACAGGGCCCTGTGTATTAATACATGTAGCTTCCAGTACGTGCAAATGCGCCACACTGTGAGCCCTACTGACAATCTTAAATTGGTTGTTAGCGTAATTCTTAACACACTGACGATTATTTAGTGAATTTTGTCCAATCATGGAATCACATCTAATGTTGAACACGGGCTGGCTGGGTACGGCCTGTACATTGCCCGTTGCGAGCAGCAGAAAGGACATGTTGTTTGATACAATCTGCCAGTCTTTGGAACATACGGCCTATATACCTAGCATCACACTGGCATTGAAATTCATATATCACATTACTCATTTGTGTGATAGGCAGAACGTCTTTTTGCTTGACGGCAGCATCCTGTTAGTGACGAACACCACTACTGTTGCTACTGCATAATAGCAGCGTGAAACAGCTAGCTTCACCTGTTGTTCAAATTTTTGGGATACCTTACCTTTCCATCGTAATTTGAGGTAGACTGGGCACTTTTCAGTGCCGAAAATGACCATTCATAAGCTTGCGTGATATACAGTGAGAAATGATCTGATCAGGCAGGATGTCTTTGATTCACCCTACTTCAGCATCAAGCTTGCAAGGTGAACAAATGGCTCGGGCCCTAATTACAAGGTTGCCAATAAGGCCAATCTTGTAGTGCATGGAACTGTAAGAATCCCATTGCGCATGTATTGACCAGTACGTCAAGGAAAGGGAGCTCATTTGACTGCTCCATTTCAAAGATGAATTTGAGCGCAGGATGGAGTCCATTAAGACATGTAAGGAAATTATTGCATGCAGCTGCGGATTCAAATATAGCAAACGTATCATCTACATATCAGAAATATGCAAGAGGTAGGAGGCTAGGTGTCATTGTAAACTGGTGCATTCTCCATGGCAGCGTCTCTACCAACTAGAGTTCACTTGCCAACCAATTATCATTCTCTTCTCATGCAGTATAAGTTGTTGTTTTCGTTTACATTGGTTATTTTTGCGTATTGTCCTGATGAGTGCAAGACGAAAAGCTTTGACAACATGTCTCTATTTTCAACAATCCCCAAGTTCTGTACAATTTGGTAAGGTCCTAATCATAGCAATCAATCTTTATCAATGAGTCTACAACAGCCCCAGCCATGAGCTGGGGAAAGCCGGTGGTAAAGAGCTTTGGGAACCATAGGACCAAAGTCACATCTTTTTCCTGCCAAGCACGCTATGCTCACCACACGTCATGTCTGAAATTAGTCACATAGACTGCATCCGAATATACAAACTTGAAGTTTTTTAAGCTTTCCTTCTGTCTGACTTATGTGGAATAAAGGTTCACAGCAAACACTTGTAATGCATGTTAATACTTTGAGGCAAGCACAAGATCTTCAGCATGCTTCCCCTGATCTGACTAACCCACAACTGTCAGCTCTCTTCATTGCGACTTAAACAGGCCTTTGTAAACACTTATCACAGCAAAGACACATCAAATCGATACATCTCGTACATATAAATGTGCACCAGGAAATGTGTTGCGATGTCTTAGAACATTGCACTTTCACTACTGGGATTAGGCAGTGCAGTATGTTATACAACTGCCGTTTCATCTTGGGAGCCTGGTTTTGAATTGACTCCAGGCAGATGGGATGAAAACCTTCCCTATCTGGTGGCAGATGGTATTTTCCCTGCAAAAGCCTCTTCTCCTTTATTCAATGTCTATGTACAGTACATTAATTATTAATATAGTTTATAATTTAAAAAATAAATAAGACTTGTGCTTTTTAACGTTTTTAATAATACATTAAATATTAGGCTTCAAAGCATTTCCTGAAGTCTACCTTTCAAAAATGTAACCATGTTAACTGTTTGGGCACCGTTAGTGAGATATCAGTGGTGAGATTTCAAGTGCTATTGGGGCATAAGACAGAAGAGCATAAGAAATAGGAGCAGTAGTCGACTATATGACCTCTCGATCCTGCTCTATCGTTCAATACGATCACGGCTGATCTTCTGCCTCAACTCCACTTTCCCGTCCACTGTTCATATCCCATGATTCCCTCAGAGACCAAAATTCTATTGATTCCAGACTTGAATATGAGCAATGATGGAGCTTTCAGGACCCACTGGGGTAGAGATTTCCAAAGATTCACAACTCATTCAGTGAAGTAATTCTCCTCATCTCAGTCCTTAATGATTGAGACTGTGCCTCCGTGCTCTGGATTCCCCAGCAAGGGGTAACAACCTCTCAGTGTCTACCCTGTCAAGCCCCTTCAGGATCTTGTATGTTTACAATGAGACGACCTCATAATGGGACTCCGCTTATAGACCGCACCAACCTCTCCCTGTGTCAGCTACTGCCCATTTTGCACTGCCACTGAAGGTGAATTTCACCCCTGTCTAGTTTTACCAGTGGTTTCTTCACTGAGATGTAATCAGAATGCATCTTTCAGTACTTGAAGGAAGTGAAGATTTGGTCACTTCAATGGTGTAACCAGATCAGTCTGTAAGATCCTGAGCTTTCATTGGCTGAAAAAAAAACACAGCCTCGAAGGAAATGGTCAACTTTTCCCCTTTGGACATTGCATTTAAGCATTTTAAATTTAACCTGCAAAGGCAGCAATGTACAGGAACTTCGAGAATCTTGGGACAGGCTTTTGGAAAAAGTGCTGAGATAGTATGAAATCCTTGAGAAAGAAATTAAATACCTGGGTTCGCATGGGTTTGAGCGGTACAGCCGACTGCCCATCATAAACAAACCAAGGAGTAGCCAAGATGGGACTTCTCTTGACTTTAACTCCCACCCCAACTGACAAAAATCATATAAAAATAGAAGAGAGTGGCCATTTTTTTACTGCAGTCGGAGGAGCCTTGAGAAGCTTTGTCGAGAGGAAGGACGTCCAGGAGCATAGCAAAACTTCAAGGGCTACAAGAGAGCTGATCATTCTTCTGGTTTAAAAGGTCGCGTGCATTCATTGATTTGCTTGGTGCTTCTGTAACTGTTTTCGAGCTGTGTGCAATGTTTGAATCATTAAAGGTGACTTTGATTAATTGATGTAAGGAATAGTGTGACTCTCTTTAGCTGGCTACTGTCCAGACTCACGAATCACTGGAATATCTGTACCCTGACAGCCCTCAAGGCTGTTCATCAGCCAAACAAAGGCTTAGATCGGATGAAGTGGAACCTCACACAAACACACATAATTGTAGTATTTAAAAACCCAAAAAGACCCCATAAAATATAAGCTATAGAATACTATTTGTAAATAACTTAAAAATAAAACCACAAAAATAGTAGAAGAAAAAAATGGAAAAGATAACATGAAGTAAAAGAAAGACTTGAATTTAGTTCGTGCTTAATTATGTCACTCAGAAATGTTTCTCAGCACTTACCAATAAATGAAAGACTTTGCCTACATAATAGCTGTCACTGCTCTCCAAACAGCGTGGCCGTTTTTGCACAGAGTGGGACGGATAACTAATTCACCTATTGGCAATCGGAGTTTACTGAAGAGGAATGGTGAGACAACACACGTCGGACATCTTCAAATCAGTATTTTTAAGGTACACCCAAACCACTGGGACAGGCAGATGAGCACCTTGGTTAGACCCAGAGGATGGACCTCTTCATTATATGGCAGTGGTTGAAGGTGTCAGCTGTGGTTCTCTTTGTGGCACTCTTGCATCTGTGATTAGATGGTTGGCAGTTCAAATCCTACTCCTGAATTTCTGTGTAAGAACCAAGGTTGAATTTCCGGTGTTGTGCTGTTGCTTAGGTGAGATATTAAAGTAAAGCCCCATCTACTCTTTTAGGTAAATGTACAAGATCCTGTGGGAGAATTTCAAAGAGCAGGGGAGTTATCCTTGGTGTCCTGACTGATATCAATCAACATTGAAAAGATTATCTGGTCATTATTGCATTGCTGTATGTGGGAGTTTGCTGCGTACAAATTGACTGCTGTGTCCCCTGTATTACAACAGTGACCACACTTCAAAAGTACTTTGTCGGTTGCTTGGGAGTACTGAGGGTTTAAAAAGTGCCATATAAATACAAGTTCTTTCTTTTTTGTTTGAAGTGTCAGCTCAAGTGATTTGTTCGGGAGGAGCTGGAATCCTTCAGCTTTCGAGGTAAGAGTCCCAGTAATTGAGTCCAGCTTACAAAAGAAAAGATAGAGGGCAGAAATATATCTTTAAAGCTCCGTATTAAAAATGCAGCTACCTTAGTAAATTATTAATCCAGTAAGCATAAGGCTGCTCTAGGCAGTTTGAGTAGTATTATTACAGTAATACAAGGATTGAAGCACTGACCACCTCTAGGCACTTACCCATTGTCTCTCGAGACAAGGAGGCCAAAGAAGAAGACAAGGATTGAGCATCGGGTCTGTCAAAAAACTCAACTGAAACAGGCAGTATTGAAATCCCTGAAGGAAGCAACTTAACATTCAATTGATGTTAAACACGGGTACAAAACGAAGCCATGATAACAGGAGCAGTTTCCCCAGCAAAGAGTTCAACTAAAGTTTCAACTGCAAGGGAAATGAGTTTGGCATCCATGGCCTGACTTCAAATAGAAAATAGCCCAAAGGATAAAACTCCCATGTTCCTGCATTGTGATGAAAAGATCTTATTGTGGGAGCTGTTTGGAATTTCTGGTTTCACTGACTGAAAAATCAGTCTACGTTACCCTGATAACTCGGGTTGAAATGGAAGCACAAAGCAGGAAATGGACCATCTAACCTCCGCATTTATCCCTCCCGCCCAACCCCAGCTCTAAATCATGAAGCCAGTGGCATTTTAACACCTAGGCTTCCTTCTGCCTCTTGCAGTGATTCTGGTGTGCCTTAAACCCAATAGGGAATAAAAAGAAAGACTTGCATTTATATAGCACCTTTCATAACACCTGTCTGTCCCAAAGCCCTTTATAGCCAATGAAGTACTTTTGAAGTGTAATCAATGCTGTAATTGTAGGAAACGTTATGGCATAGCGTTAATATCCAGAGGCTAATAGCTTGGATTCATGAGTTCAAATCACACCAGAGTGTTTAAATTGATTTGATTCATAAAGGTTGATTAATTGATAGAAATGTGGAATTGAAAGCTAGTCTCAGTAATGGTGTCATAAAGCTATCATTGTTTGTTGTAAAAGCCCATCTGGTTCACTAATGTTTTTTAGGGAAGGAAATCTGCCATCCTTACCTGGTCTGGCCTATACGTGACTCCAGATCCACAGCAATGCAGTTGACTCTTAACTGCCCTCTAAAATGGTCTAGCAAGCCACTCAGTTGTCAGGGGCAATTAGGGATGGGCAACAAATGCTGGCCTTGCCAGCGACGCCCACATCTCATGAAAGAATTAAAAAAAACACAGCAAGCTTCCACAATGAGGTAATGACCAGGTACCTTTTTTTTGTGGTGTTCATTCAGGGATAAATATTGACCAGGATATGAGGGATAACTCCAGATTTTTTTCAAAATAGTGCCATGGGATCTTTCATGTCCAAATGAAAAAACAGACAGGGCCTCAGTTTAACATCTGCATCTGAAAGACAGCACCTCCCTCAGTACTGCACTGGAGTGTTAGTCTTGATTGTTGTGCTCAAATCCTGGAGTGAGATTTGAAACAGGGGCCATGTAACTCAAAGGCAAGAGTCCTACCAAGGCTCCGAGAGAATTCCAGCGAAACACCTTTATCCATTACATCTATTATAGAGACTTGGTTGAGAGAAGGGCAGAATTGGCAGCTAAATGTTCCAGGCTTTAGAAGCTTCAGGCGGGATAGAGGGGGATGTAAAAGAGGTGGGGAGTTGCATTACTGGTGAAGGAGAATATCACAGCTGTGCTGTGGGAGGACACCTCAGAGGGGTCATGCAACGAGGCAATGTGGGTGGAGCTCAGGAATAGGAAGGGTGCAGTCACGATGTTGGGGGTTTACTACAGGCCTCCCAACAGCCAGCGGGAGGTAGAGGAGCAGATATGTAGACAGATTTTGGAAAGATGTAAAGGTAACAGGGTTGTAGTGGTGGGTGATTTTAACTTCCCCAATATTGACTGGGACTCACTTAGTGCTAGGGGCTTGGATGGGGCAGAATTTGTGAGGAGCATCCAGGAGGGCTTCTTGAAAAAGTATGTAGAAAGTCCAAATAGGGATGGGGCCATTCTGGACCTGGTATTGGGGAATGAGCCCGGCCAGATGGTCGAAGTTTCAGTGGGGCAGCATTTCAGGAGCAGTGACCATAATTCCATAGGTTTTAAGGTACTTGTGGATAAGGATAAGAGTAGTCCTCGGGTGAAGGTGCTAAATTGGGGGAAGGCTAATTATAACAATATTAGGCAGGAACTGAAGAATTTAGATTGGGGGCGGCTGTTTGAGGGTAAATCAACATCTGACATGTGGGAATCTTTCAAACGTCAGCTGATTAGAATCCAGGACCAGCATGTTCCAGTGAAGAAGAAAGACAAGTTTGGCAAGTTTCGGGAAGCTTGGATAACACGGGAGATTGTGAGCCTAGTCAAAAAAAAAGGAAGCATTTGTAAGGGCTGGAAGGCTAGGAACAGATGAAGCACTTGAGGAATATAAAGACAATATGAAGGAACTTAAGCAAGGAGTTAGGAGGGCTAAAAGGGGTCATGAAAAGTCATTGGCAAACAGGATTAAGGAAAATCCCAAGGCTTTTTATACGTATATAAAGAGCAATAGGGTAACCAGGGAAAGGGTTGGCCCACTCAAGGACAGAGATGGGAATCTATGTGTGGAGCCAGAGGAAATGGGTGAGGTGCTAAATGAGTACTTTGCATCAGTATTCACCAAGGAGAAGGACTTGGTGGATGATGAGCCTAGGGAAGGGAGTGCAGATAGTCTCAGTCATTTCATTATCAAAAAGGAGGAGGTGTTGGGTGTCTTGCAAAGCATTAAGGTAGATAAGTCCCCAGGGCCTGATGGGATCTACCCTAGAATACTGAGGGAGGCAAGGGAAGAAATTGCTGGGGTCTTGACAGAAATCTTTGCATCCTCATTGGCTACAGGTGAGGTCCCAGAGGACTGGAGAATAGCCAATGTTGTTCCTTTGTTTAAGAAGGGTGGTAAGGATAATCCAGGAAATTATAGGCTGGTGAGCCTTGCGTCAGTGGTAGGGAAACTATTAGAGAGGATTCTTCAGGACAGGATTTACTCCCATTTGGAAACAAACAAACTTATTAGCGAGAGGCAACATGGTTTTGTGAAGGGGAGGTCCTGTCTTACGAATTTGATTGAGTTTTCTGAGGAAGTGACGAAGATGATTGATGAGGGAAGGGCAGTGGATGTTGTCTATGTGGACTTTAGTAAAGCCTTTGACAAGGTCCCGCATGGTAGACTGGTGCAAAAGGTGAAGTTACACGGGATCAGAGGTGAGCTGGCAAGATGGATACAGAACTGGCTCAGGCACAGAAGACAGAAGGTAACAGTGGATGGGTGTTTTTCTGAATGGAGAGATGTGACTAGTGGTGTTCCGCAGGGATCAGTGCTGGGACCTTTGCTGTTTGTAGTATATATAAATGATTTGGAGGAAAATGTAGCTGCTCTGATTAGTAAGTTTGCGGACGACACAAAGGTTGGTGGAGTTGCGGATAATGATGAGGATTGTCAGAGGATACAGCAGGATATAGATCAATTGGAGACTTGGGCGGAGAAATGGCAGATGGAGTTTAATCCGGACAAATGTGAGGTAATGCATTTTGGAACGTCTAATACAGGTGGGAAGTATACTGTAAATGGCAGAACCCTTAGGAGTATTGACAAGCAGAGAGATCTGGGCGTACAGGTCCACAGGTCACTGAAAGTGGCAACGCAGGTGGATAAGGTAGTCAAGAAGGCATTCGGCATGCTTGCCTTCATCGGTCGGGGCATAGAGTATAAAAATTGGCAAGTCATGTTGCAGCTGTACAGAACCTTAGTTAGGCCACACTTAGAATATTGCGTGCAATTCTGGTCGCCACACTACCAGAGGGACTTGGAGGCTTTGGAGAGGGTACAGAGGAGGTTTACCAGGATGTTGCCTGGTCTGGAGGGCATTAGCTATGAGGAGAGGTTGGAAAAACTCAGATTTTTTTCACTGGAACGACGGAGGTGGAGGGGCGACATGATAGAGGTTTACAAAGTTATGAGCGGCATGGACAGAGTGGATAGTCAGAAGCTTTTTCCCTGGGTGGAAGAGTCAGTTACTAGGGGACATAGGTTTAAGGTGCGAGGGGCAAAGTTTCGAGGGGATGTGCGAGGCAACTTCTTTACACAGAGGTTGGTGAGTGCCTGGAACTTGCTGCCACGGGAGGTGGTGGAAGCAGATACGATAGCGAGGTTTAAAAGACATCTTGACAAATATATGAATAGGAAGGGAATGGAGGGATATGGGCCCCGGAAGTGCAGAAGGTGTTAGTTTCGGCAGGCATCATGATCGGCGCAGGCTTGGAGGGCCGAATGGCCTGTTCCTGTGCTGTACTGTTCTTTGTTCTTTGTTCTTTGTCCAGAGAGTGGTTAGAATGCGGAACTCCTGCCACGTGAACTAGTTGAGTCAACCAGCACAGATGCTTATAAGAGGAAAATATATCAATACATGAGGGAGAAAGGAATAAACAATATACTGATAGGGTGGGATGAAGTCGAGGAAGGAGGCTGGTGTGCAATATAAACATTAGTACAGACCACTTGGGCTGAATGAGCTATAAAATCTGTGTTATTCTATGTAATTCATAAATCATGGCACTGACTCCCTTCCTGAATCCAGTGAGATATTAAACCATTCCGTCACTGTCGCTGGGTCAAAATCCTGGAACTCCCTTCCTAACAGCACTGTGGGTGTCCCTACACCACATGGACTGCAGCGGTTCAAGAAAGCAGCTCACCACCACCTTCTCAAGGCCAATTAGGGATGGGCAATAAATGCTGGCCTGGCCAGCGATGCCCATATCCACCGAACGAATAAAAAAGAAACTGTTGATGGGCAAGAGTCAAAACTCACAGTGGGTGTTAGATTTCAGCTGCAGACTCAGGGAAATGACTCTTAGCAAAGGTAAGTAAGCGATTATGGGGGAAGATGGGATAGTCGGTATTTGGAGGAGAGAAGGTGCTTGGGGTATCCTTGTGGAGCCTGGTGCAGTACTCTTGCTCCTCGCCCCTCTCCCACAAGAAAACTTTGAAAATTAAAAAGAAAAACTTACTTGGGCTTCCTATAAATAGGATCCCTGCTGTGCCAGATGTTGCTGGCGGGATTGAGATTGTGTGCGCCTGAACTTGGTCCTATGGTTAAAATGGCTTGCGTGTCCCAATGATGTCACCGGGACACAACATTTCCATTTAAATTTGAAATCACCTCTCACTGTTCAGGGGCATCCTGCCTTCCCACGCCTGAATACCCATTAGTTAAAATGAAATATCCCCTGTTACCTTAACACTCTGCCTGCATGGTTCCTGCTGGGCAAGAGTCTGTTAAAATTCCCACATGGTCTTTCTGTCAAAAGATTAGATGGATTGCTTCTTTTATTCTGAACAACATGCATAAATTTGTATGTTTGGTAGAGTCACACGATGCAGTCAAAGCTTTCAGGGTGTACAAGATCTTATAACATTACACTAGTCTACAATCAGTTGTTTAAGGACATAAAGCATTTTACTCCTGTTTAGTAATTTCACATGAAGAGAACAGGTGTTTTGAGCAAAATGCAGGAGTTTGGAAGAAAAGAAACAGCAACGGTTACTTTTGAAATCCAAAGCTGTGTCAGAAAGGATGCTGCACTATTAGTTTGAAGGACATGACATAATGTGGCATGATGTGCCATATGACATGAGAGAATAATATGACACAGAAAGTTCTACAAGAAGATAAGACTAACTCAATTCATTATACCAGAAACTATAACTTTGCATATGTTTGCAATGATTAACATTAAATCCCAAAATAGTTGTGATCAAGGATAATTAATCAAGTACATACTTTCTCATTCCATTTTTCAGTATTTATCAATATTGTGTTTCTTATTTCAATTTAATTGTGAATAAATACATCGATAGTGTAGTGTGAGTGTAAATGTCCAGGAGCAGTTAACATGAATGGGTAATTCCCATGGGAATGCCCCGCTTTTAGGGTGGAGTAAAGATGTACAGGAATAAACCATTGAGAAAGAAGACCTTTGTAAACTTCCATAATTATAATCCGGGGGAATAGCAATGCTCAGAATAGACAACAGAAAACTCATAGACTTAACTTGTCTTCTTATGAGATTAAGGTTTACAATCAATGTGCACAATCAATGCAATATCACTGAAGGCCTGTGGTTTTGTACTTCATCTGGTGTCTGTTCTAAGTGAGTTTCGAGCTATTTTATTGAATGCAAAGATGAAAAAATAATTCAGTGAATTTCTGACAGGGCACACTTGCAGTTATTCCCTCCAAGTCTGATATATATTATGCAAGAGAAACGTTTTACAAACCAGTCGTGAGGGGCATTTAAATGAAAGGCACATACATTTGATTTGGTTTGATAAAAGGAAGTCTCAAAGTGTGGACAATAAGAAAAAGTTGAACACAGCAAGCAAGCCACATAAATAGATGAGGTGGCTTCTCCGACTAAGTTCTTGCCTCTGAGTGAAAATATCTCAGGTTCATTCTCCACTTGACAGACTTGAGCATAAAATCTAGGCTGACACTCTAGTGCAGTAGTGAGAGGCTGCTGCACTGTCAGAGGTGCTGTCTTTTGGATGTTGTTACGACCAGGTAAGAAAGGGGTCTAGGGTTCCCTCTCAGTCTTCACCTGGTCTTACCTTAACAGGATTTAATTTTTAAACACACCATTTTTTTAGCTTTCCTATAGTGAATCCTTGTTCACTAACTTACAATTATAATGCAAAGAAACTAGCCAAACAGGTTTTCTTAGGTTTAAAGAAAAAAGGTTGAACTTTATTAAACTTAAACTCTAATTCGGTTAATGCCTACGGATACGCGACACGCCCACGCTAGCATGCATACGCGATAAACACACATGCAGATAGAGACAGAAAAGAGCAGAAGAAATAAAGTGGAAAAGTTTGAGACAATATCTGAAGAGGATTTCTGTTACAGTTCTTCGAGCTCACTTTAGAGTCCTTGCTTGTGGGCAGATATTGTTTTTTGTTGGGGCCCAGTATTCTTCTTAAACCTTGTTCACATAAGCACTTGTTCACTCTTGGGGTTCATGTGTCTTCAGGGGATTTGGAGTTCCGTGGGAAAGAGATGGGAGCAGACAGACAGGAGAAGTCTTCTTCAGTCCAGGAGCATACTGCAGTCTCACTTTTCAAACTGTTTGTACAGTTCAGAAAAACCAAGTTGTCCAGCAGGCTAGTCACGTGACCAACTGGTCTGACCATGTCTGTTTGTGGATTTGGCCATCCCAGCAGTCATCCTGAAATTTGAGCTCCCTCACCTTCAATGTCTGGTGCCCAAAGTCCATTGTGGGTTAAATTGGATAAGGAAAGTAACCCCTTTGTCTCCACAAGCACTGTCTGTTAATATGCAAAATGTCTTTCCAGCCAAAGGCCTGGTGATTTTTTTAAACAAGTCCTTTCTTCACTTCAGCAACAGCTTTCAAATCAATGTTCATATGACAAAATTAATATGCCTCATTATTGGCAAGTAGGAGGGGTCTGCATGACAATGTCAAGTTAAACCAAGGCCCCAGCTGTCCTCTCAGGTGCCCTTCCAGGGCACTATTTCAAAGAACAGCAGGAGAGTTCTCTCAGGTGTTCCGACCAATATTTAACCTTCACCTAACATCACTAAAACATGTTGGTCATTGTCTCATGTGGGAGCTTGTTGTGCCCAGATTGGTTCTTCACTTCCAGCATTACACTACACTTTAAAAGTACGCTATGGGTTGTAAAATGCTTTGGGACATCCTGAGGTCGAGAAAGGTACCAGATAAATGCAAATCCTTTCAAGTCCTGTTTTTCTCATTCAAGTTGGTTTAAATGGAAAGATTAAGGCTCTCTTAGCAGACTTTAATCTCCCCATGAAGAACAAGACTTGAATATTTCTGCAAGAAGTTTGAAAAAAAACTAAAAATGAGTTCTAAAAGATATAGATTGTAGGAGGAATACTGAACATAGAGTAAAAAGCAATTAAAGGCTTTTAAGTCCTGGGAAAGAATGTGTTCGAGTAGGAAGGCGGTGAAATTGGTCTTTGATGTCGGCTCAACAGAGAATTGGGTGTACCTTTTTTTTACTGTATCCCAATTTCTTTTCCATAGGTAGGTATGGTTTTCAACAAATTGACAATTCACTATGACCCTGTTCAGCGCTATAATCAATTACCAATTTCACCCTCGGTGACTATGTATTGAAGCCTCATGGGAACATAGGATACCATTCAGCCCCTTGAGCGTATTCCACCATTCAACTAGATCATGCCTGCTTTATATCTTAATTCCAGCTGCTGCCTCGGTGTATTCCAAATGCAGGTTGAATCGTGCAGCACGCCCTCGATACTTGCTCTGAAGTAGTAGCACAGATTATATGTTCAAGACCAGGAGTAGAAGTTAAAACCATTCCTACTGCCTTTTGGCAAGAGTGTTACCATTGAGCCAAGCTTACCTAACAACTTAGGTAAAGTTCTGAAGAAGGGTCACTGACCTGAAATGTTAACTCTGCTTCTCTCTCCACAGATGCTGCCAGACCTGCTGAGTATTTCCAGCAATTTTTGTTTTTATTACCTAACAATTTGTTTGCCTGTGGCAAAAGATGATATAAGAGTTTTATTTTTCTCCCTGGCATTGAATTATCTTGCTGGGGTATGGTTCCATGGAAAATAGTCACCCTCTGATATCTTACCCATTCTTCATAGGACCATGGGAATAGGAGGCCATTCAGCCCTTCGAGCCTGTTCAATTAGATTATGGCTGATCTGTGACCTAACTCCATATATCCCTCCATATCTCTTCATTGCACTGGTTAACAAAAATCTACCAATCTCAGATTTAAAATTAACAATGGATCTAGCATCAACTGCTGTTTGTGGAAGAGAGTTCCAAACTTCCACCACTCTGTTTGTAGAAGATTTTCCCAATTTCACTCCTGAAAGACATTTTTCTAACGATACCCATTAGTCCCAGACTTCCAGCAGAAATAGTTTCTCTCTATCTACTCTATCAGTTCCCTTCGATACCTTGAAAACTTTGATCAATCATCCCTTAACCTTCCAAATTCCAGGGGAATATAACCTTAATTTGTGTAACCTCTCCTCACAATTTAACCCCTGGAGTCCAGGTATCATTCTGGTAAATCTACACTGCACTCCCTCCAAGGCCAATATATCTTTCCTGAGGTGTGGTGCCCAGAATTGCTCATAACACTCTGGGTGTGGTCTAACCAGGGCTTTGTATCGCTGCAGCATGACTTTGGTCCCTTGTATTCTATTCTTCTGGATATAAAGGCCAGCATTCCATAAACCTTTTTGGTTATTTTCTGTACCTGCTCATCATATTTTACTGACCTATGTACTTAGACCCCGAGGTCTCTTTGGACTGCCACTGATTCTAGCTTTTCGCTATTTAGAAATGGTGACTCCTGTATGAATCTGTACAAGTGCCAGTTAATTGTTGAGCATTGAAGTCGAGCTGTGATCCTGAACGCAGACAATGTGCACACCCACCTGCTTCCAGCAGGGGTCAGTGCCGAACAGTCAGGAGCAGGAATCCTGCCTCGACTTTCTCTGTCCTTTATCTCCGAGCATGAAGATGAATTGTAGCACCTATTACCATGGTCTTGCAGATAGGTAGATCTGCTCATCCTTTGCTTATCTTAGTAAACTGCTTTCTTTTGCTATGACAGCATTCCCTGTTTTGTGGAAACTTAAAACCAGATAGAAAAAATGCTTTCATTTACAGTTCCCACTGCTTATGGCAATTGCATTTAGGCTGTCATTTGCCTGCTATTCTTGATATTTGGTATAACATAGTAGCTTTAACAAAATAAAAAAATCAATCTTTTCCTAATGATTTGCCCAGTTTATTCCCTTTGAAATCAGAGTGTTTGTGAGAGTTAAATGTCAGGATGCTGTTGCAAGGCAGTTCTTTATACCAATGCTTAACTTGCCTTGAATCTGCCGATGCAGGAAAGACTTTCTAGTTCTGACAACACATTATCGACATGAAACATTGGCCCCCAATCTGTACCTGGGCGGGATGTGGGGGTGGGGGCAGTGATTGGTGTGGAGTGGAGCTCTAGTCGCAAAACTTGGAAGCCTTGGATTCTCCGAAGTGGGCCGATATCAGCAGGACCCCCACCCGGAAGCCTCCCTGATTAAAAGGATGGCTTCCCTGTCAAGCAGGTAATGCTGAAGCAGAGGCTGCAGCTCAGGAATGGGCACATTTCCAGCTCCTTGGGTAGAGATTGCGAGGGGGGAAGGGGCAGTGGCTGGGCACAACATGGCTCAGAAGTTCAGAGGAAGATTGCAGGGTGGTGGGGTGGGGGGAATGAGGGGTTGGGGTGGTTAGATTGTAGAGGTGTCAGCGATTGTAGGACTGCTTCGATAATGGGGTGGAGACTGTCTGTGGTGGGCAGACAAACCACTGGGGGGCTGGGGGGGATTCCAATCATGGCGGGGGTCAACCACAACAACAACTTGTGTTTATATAGCACCTCCCGCAACGCAACACTTCCCCATGATTATCAAGATCCATGACGAACCACTGGATAATGTGGATCACTTCCCATACCTTGGGAGCCTCCTCTCAGCAAGGGCAGACATCGACGATGAAACTCAGCGTCGCCTCCAGTGTGCCAGCACAGCCTTCGGTCGTCTGAGGAAAAGAGTGTTGGACGACAAAGACCTCAAACCTGGCACCAAGCTCATGATGTACAGGGTTGCAGTGTTACCTGCCCTCCTGTATGCATCGGAAACATGGACACTGTACAGCAGACATCTCAAAGTCCTGGAGAGATATCAGCAGTGTTGCTTCTGCAAGATCCTGCAAGTTCAGTGGACAGGACAGGCGCTCCAATATCAGTGTCCTCTCTCAGACCAACATCCCCAGTATCGAGACACTGGTCATGGCTAGTCAGTTACACTTGGTGGGCCACATCGTCTGCATACCTGGCACAAGACTCCCAAAACAAGCTTTCTACTCCGAGCTCCGTCACGATAAGAGGTTACCAGGAAGGCAGAGGAAACGCTACAAGGATGTCCTTAAAGCCTCCCTGAAAAAATGTGACATCTCCACTGATTCGTGGGAATCTCTTGCCTGAGACCACCCAAAATGGAGAAGAAGCATCTGCGAAGGTGCCAGCCAGTTCGATCAACGTCGATATGCCAGGCAGCGACCAAGTGCAAACAGCGGAAGGAGCATTCGGAAATTCAAGCATCTCATTCACTCGCCTCACCAAACTCCAGGTGACCCACCTGTGGCAAAGTGTACGGATCCAGAATTGGACTATTCAGTCACCTCAGGACCCACAACCCTGGAGTGGAAGAAAGTCATCCTCGTTCCCGAGGGACTGCCTAAGAAGAAGAACATAATAAAACATCCCAAGGTGCTTCACAGGAGCATTATAAAGCAAAATTTGGCACCTTGCCACATAAAGAGATATTAGGACAGATGACCAACAGTTTGGTCAAAGAGGTAGGTTTTACGGAGTGTCTTAAAATGGGAAAGTGAGGCAGAGAGGTAGAGAGGTGTAGGGAGAGAATGCCAGAGTTGAGGGCCTAGGCACATTCTCAGAAGGTCTCAAAGAGCTTGCCTCAGTGAGTTTGCTTAAGTATAGGCTCATATCCTGTTTATTTCAGAAGTAATGGAAGCCAAAAGGACGTGAAGTGAGCCTCAGTAAAACCTCCCCCAGTGCCCAAAGGACTCCACGTTAACACAGAATGCTCGAGTGTAAATCTATCACTGGCATGGTGATAAAGCAGGGATCATCCATTCATCCACTTGCTTGGATGCGTACAGTTCCAAAAACACTCAAGAATCTCCACAACATCCAGGACAAAACAGCTTGCTTGATTGTCACATCATTCACAACCGCAAACATTCACTCCCTTCACCACCAATGCACAGTGGCAGCAGTGTGTACCAACTGCAAGATGTACTGCACCAACTCACCAAGTCTCCTTTGACAGCACCTTCCAAACCCGTGACCTCTACTACCTAGAAGGACAAGGGCAACAGATGCATGGGAACACCACCACTTGCAAGTTCCCCTCCAAGTCAACACACCATCTGACCTGGAACTATATCGCCATTCCTTCACTGTCGCTGGGTCAAAATCCTGGAACATCCTTCCTAACAGCACTGTGGGTGTACCACCACCATATGGACTGCAGCGGGTCAGGAAGGCAGCTCACCGCCACCTTCACAAGGGCAATTAGGGATGGGCAATAAATGCTGGCCTGGCCAGTGAGGCCCACATCCAGTAAATGAATAAAAAAAGGAGGCGGGGAGGAGGAGACAATTAAAAGATGAAAGTAAGGAAAGAAGTACGTATTTATATATTGCAAGCTGTAAATGTTCCTGTCTAATTAGCACAGCATGTCAAAAATCTGTGATTGTAACTATCAGGGGTACAGGGTGAGCAATCTGCAAAAACATCAACACGCTCCGTTAACATCTCTCTCCGCAAGTCGGCAGAGAGGGGATTGCTTGTTTACTTGATGTTCCATGCTACTTCCAAATGGTGGCACTGTCTTAAGGTATTAGGCTGCTGATGAAGTGATAAACTGTTAGAAAACCTTCATCAAACTTCAGACACAATGCATTGGAGTTATCTTTCTTTTAGAAAAACAGCAGCCCGTTTTTCCAACGCTTGTTTATCAGAATATGTTTTTGGAACTGTCAAAAAGTCTCTGATAATTCATCTGAAAAAGTCTCGAAAAACCTGGAGGAAAATTGACATTGTACTTTCTCCCGATTGATCAATCTACCTAGCTATCCAGTCATCTGCATTATTGGTGTTTAATTTATCCACTTGCCTCTTTGTTGAAACGGAAATGAATTACCCTGTTACCTGATTTAACACATTGTTTGCCAGGAGCTTGATGCTCCGGAAATCATTCCCTCACTCACTCCTCTGACAAGCTAAAGGTATTTAATATCCAAGTTAATATCCCAACCTCTGCTTCTTGATGTGCCTCATTTTCTCTCCTATTCTTTCCATCTTTGGTATTGGCCTGCTCTTCAGGCCTTGACCCTTTATCGTGTATCTTAATCCAATGGTTTGGTACCAGCTGTGGCTCAGTGAGTAGTAGCTCTCTTGCCTTTGCAGCAGAAGGGTCTGGGCTCAAATCCTACTCGAGGCTAACATACCCAACGCTAATACTGGGGGAGTGCTGCATTGCTGACATGCTGTGTTGCAGATGAAATCTTGAACTGTGTTTGCTCTTTCAAGCGGCTATGAGGAGCTCCCATGCTACTTTAAGTGATACATAAGTGGGGAAGATGTTCTGAACAATGCTTATTCCTTGACCAACATCACTGAGTAACAGGTTCTCAGGTCATTTATCACAATGCTCTTTGTGGGATCTTGCTGTGTGAAATTTGGCTGCTGCATTTCCTCTAATACAGCAGTGCTTGAAAAGTGTTTTGGGATGCCCTGAGGTTATGAAAGTCACTATATAAATGTTAGCTGTTCCTTAATGTACTTTCTAGTTTTGTTGTGCGTAATGAAGATGATGCAATGGCAACATTTGCATAATTATTTTTGGACAGGATAAAGGGACCACCATAGGCAAGTTAACGTGTTTTCATTTACTTGAATGAAGAATGAGGAAGAGCAGGAACATCCCTCCTGGCTCCACAGCAGTGCTGTGGGCCCTTTTCTAGCCTGTGCTCATCCATTGACATTCATCTTCTCGTCCCCTCCTCTCTGAAGACCTGCCTGAGGCTCCATACCAGCTTTCAAGCCAACCAATCTAACTGCAAGCCTGCCTGGTGAGCTGCATATGGTAATGAAACCCAACATAAAACTTGCTGGTATATAATGCCTTTAATGTAGTAAACCATCCCAAGGTGCGTTATCAAATAAAACTTGATACTGAGCCACATAAGGAGATTTTTGGACGGATGACCGAGAGTTTGGTCAAAGAGGAAGTTTTTAAATAGCAAATAGAGAGCTGGAGAGGATTAGGGAGGGAATTGCAGAGCTAAAGGCCCAGGCAGCTGAAGGTACAGCCACCAATAGTGAAGTGTAGAAAATTGCTGATGTGCATAAGGCAGGAATTAGATATGCATGGAGATCTTGGAGGGTTTAAACAGGTTACAGAGATAGGGAGAGGCAGGGCCACAGTGGGATTTGAAAATATGGATGCAAATTTTAAAATTGAGTTGTTGCTGTACTGGGAGCCAATGTAGGTTAGCAAGCATGGGAGTGATGGGTCAATGGATGTTGGGGTGAATGGGAATAGCCACAACAGTGTTTTGGATGAGCTGAAGTTTATTGAGGGTCGAAGTAGAGCTTTGGAATTGTCGAGTCTAGAGGTAACATGGACCTCCTCAGGTGAGTGTTCCATTTGCCCGGAAACAGGAACCCACCTGATACCTGATCCATCCCGAGGTAGGGAACTGTCCCTGTTTACATCAAAATTAGGAGCAGAATCAAGCAGTTTTCACATTGATGGATACATGTTTATCATATGACTTGCCTGCTTCCCAATTGCCCAAATTGTTTGAAAGGGCAAATAAGTCTTCAGATATCAGTTATCTATTCCTCTTGAAGAGGAAGTGGAGGTCCAATATTGAGCAGCAACATGCAGAGGAAGAGCAACAGGAAGATATTAAAGAGAGGTACCAGAGAATTTATTTTCATTTCTTTGAAGTGACGGTTACACTACTTTGCTGGTGGAATATTTTGTTTTTAAGAAGAATTGTGATTTCAACACATTTATTAATGTCTTTAACCCAAGGTGCTTCACAGGTATGTTATCAAATAAAATTTGACAACGAGATATTAATGCAGATGACCATAGTGATATTATCACAGCTGTATTGCGAGAGGACACCTCGGAGGGGTCGTGCAGCGAGGCAATATGGGTGGAGCTCAGGAATAGGAAGGGTGCAGTCACGATGTTGGGGGTTTTCTACAGGCCTCCCAACAGTCAGCGGGAGGTAGAGGAGCAGATATGTAGACAGATTTTGGAAAGATGTAAAGGTAACAGGGTTGTAGTGGTGGGTGATTTTAACTTCCCCGATATTGACTGGGACTCACTTAGTGCGAAGGGCTTGGATGGGGCAGAATTTGTGAGGAGCATCCAGGAGGGCTTCTTGAAACTGGGGATGGGGCCGTACTGGACCTGGTATTGGGGAATGAGCCCGGCCAGGTGTCGAAGTTTCAGTAGGGGAGCATTTCGGGAACAGTGACCATAATTCCATAAGTTTTAAGGTACTTGTGGATAAGGATAAGAGTAGTCCTCGGGTGAAGGTGCTAAATTGGGGGAAGGCTAATTATAACAATATTAGGCAGGAACTGAAGAATTTAGATTGGGGGCGGCTGTTTGAGGGTAAATCAACATCTGACATGTGGGAGTCTTTCAAATGTCAGTTGATTAGAATCCAGGACCAGCATATTCCGGTGAGGAAGAAGGATAAGTTTGGCAAGTTTCGGGAACCTTGGATAACGCGGGATATTGTGAGCCTCGTCAAAAAGACAAAGGAAGCATTCGTAAGGGCTGGAAGGCTAGGAACAGATGAAGCACTTGAGGAATATAAAGACAGTAGGAAGAAACTTAAGCAAGGAGTCAGGAGGGCTAAAAGGGGTCATGAAAAGTCATTGGCAAACAGGATTAAGGAAAATCCCAAGGCTTTTTATATCTATATAAAGAGCAAGAGGGTAACTAGGGAAAGGCATGGCCCACTCAAGGACAGAGAAGGGAATCTAAGTGTGGAGCCAGAGGAAATGGGCGAGGTACTAAATGAGTACTTTGCATCAGTATTCACCAAAAGAGAAGGACTTGGTGGATGATGAGCCTAGGGAAGGGAGTGTAGATAGTCTCAGTCATCTCATTATCGAAAAGGAGGAGGTGTTGGGTGTCTTGCAAAGCATTAAGGTAGATAAGTCCCAAGGACCTGATGGGATCTACCCCAGAATACTGAGGGAGGCAAGGGAATTGCTGGGGCCTTGACAGAAATCTTTGCATCCTCATTGGCTACAGGTGAGGTCCCAGAGGACTGGAGAATAGCCAATGTTGTTCCTTTGTTTAAGAAGGGTGGCAAGGATAATCCAGGAAATTATAGACCGGTGAGCCTTACGTCAGTGGTAGGGAAATTATTAGAGAGGATTCTTCGGGACAGGATTTACTCCCATTTGAATCAAACAAACTTATTAGCGAGAGGCAGCATGGTTTTGTGATGGGGAGGTCCTGTCCCACTAATTTGATTGAGTTTTTTAAGGAAGTGACAAAGATGATTGATGAAGGAAAGGCAGTGGATGTTATCTACATGGACTTTAGTAAAGCCTTTGACAAGGTCCCTCATGGCAGACTGGTACAAAAGATGAAGTCGCACGGGATCAGAGGTGAGCTGGCAAGATGGATACAGAACTGGCTCAATCATAGAAGACAGAGGGTAGCAGTGGAAGGGTGCTTTTCTGAATGGAGGGATGTGACTAGTGGTGTTCCGCAGGGATCAGTGCTGGGACCTTTGTTGTTTGTAGTATATATAAATGATTTGGAGGAAAATGTAGCAAGTTCGCGGATGACACAAAGGTTGGTGGAGTTGCGGATAGTGATGAGGATTGTCAGAGGATACAGCAGGATATTGATCGGTTGGAGACTTGGGCGGAGAAATGGCAGATGGAGTTTAATCCAGACAAATGTGAGTTAATGCATTTTGGAAGGTCTAATGCAGGTGGGAGGTATACAGTAAATGGCAGAACCCTTAGGAGTATTGACAGACAGAGAGATCTGGGCGTAGAGGTCCACAGGCCACTGAAAGTGGCAACGTAGGTGGATAAGGTAGTCAAGAAGGCATACGGCATGCTTGCCTTCATCGGTCGGGGCATAGAGTATAACATTTGGCAAGTCATGCTGCAGCTGTACAGAACCTTAGTTGGGCCACACTTAGAATATTGCGTGCAATTCTGGTCGCCACACTACCAGAAGGACGTGGAGGCTTTGGAGATGGTACAGAGGAGGTTTACCAGGATGTTGCCTGGTCTTGAGGGCATTAGCTATGAGGAGAGGTTGGAAAAACTCAGATTGTTTTCACTGGAACGACGGAGGTGGAGGGGCGACATGATAGAGGTTTACAAAGTTATGAGCGGCATGGACAGAGTGGATAGTCAGAAGCTTTTTCCCAGGGTGGAAGAGTCAGTTACTAGGGGACATAGGTTTAAGGTGCGAGGGGCAAAGTTTAGAGAGGATGTGCGAGGCAAGCTCTTTACACAGAGGGTGGTGACTGCCTGGAACTTGCTGCTGGGGGAGGTGGTGGAAGCAGGTACGATAGTGACGTTTAAGAGGCATCTTGACAAATACATGAATAGGATGGGAATAGAGGGATTTGGGCCCCGGAAGTGCAGAAGGTTTTAGTTTAGGCAGGCATCAAGATCGGCGCAGGCTTGGAGGGCCGAATGGCCTGTTCCTGTGCTGTACCATTCTTTGTTTGTTCTTTGTTTGTTTTTTTGGTCAAAGAGGTAGGTTTTAAGGAGCAACTTATATAAGGAGAGAGAAGTAGAGACCTGGTGAGATTTAGGAAGTGAATTCCAGAGCTGAGAGTGAGGCAGCTGAAAGTACGGCCTCCAATGGTGGAGTGATGACCTTGAGACGGTGGTGGTGAGTCATCGGATCTGATCTGCTGGTTGTGGGATTGCTTAGCTCTGTCTATGGCTTGCTGATTCTGCTGTCTGCCATGCTTATAGTCTTGTGTTGTAACTTCAACAGGTTAGCATCTCATTTTGAGGTATACCTGGTGCTGCTCCTGGCATGCCCTCCTTCACTCTTCGTTGAACCAGGGTTGGTCTCCTGGCTTGATGGTAATGGTAGAGTGGGGGATATGCCGGGCCATGAGGTTACAGATTGTGGTTGAATAAAGTTCTGCTGCTGATGACGGCCCGCAGCACCTCATGAATGCCCAGTTTTGGGCTGCCATATCTGTTCTGAATCTATCCCATTTAGCATGGTGATAGTGCCACAGAACATGAGGAAGGGCATCCTCAGTGTGAAGATGGGACTTTGTCCCCAATAGGACTGTGCAGTGGTCACTCATAGAATCTTAGAATGGTTACAGCACAGAAATAGGCAAATAGTCTTACCAAGACTGTCATGAACAGACGTATCTGTGGCACATTGATTGGTGGGTATGAGGTCAAGTATGTTTTTCCTTCATGTCTGATTTCTCACCACCTGCTGCTCACCCAGTCTGGCCAGTATGTCCTTCAGGACTCAGCCAGCTTGGTCAGTAGTGGTGGAACATTGCAGTCCCCCACACCCTTGCCACCCTCAGTGCTTCTTCCAATTGGTGTTTAACATGCAGCAGTACTGATTCATCAGCTGAGCGGTGGGGGGGTGCGGGGCGGCAGGTGGTAATCAGTAGGAGGTTTCCTTGTCCATGGTTAACATGATGTCATGAGACTTCATGTGGTCCAGAGTCAATGTTGAGCACTCCCAGGGCCACTGCCTCCTGACTGTGTACCACTGTGCTGCCACCTCTGCTGGGTCTGTCCTGTCAGTGGGACAGGACATACACAGGGATGGTGATGGAGGAATATGGGAAATTGTCTGTAAGGTATGATTTGGTGAGTATGACTATGTCAGGCTGCTGCTTGACTAGTCTGTGAGACAGCTCACCCAATTTTGATACAAGGTCCCAGATGTTAGTGAGGAGGACTTTGCAGAGTCGACTGGGCAGGGTGTGTCTTTGTCGTTTCTTGTGCCTAGGTCAATGCCGGGTGGTCTATCTGGTTTTATTATTATTCAACTTTTCTGTAGTGGTTTGATACAACTGAATGTCTTGCTGGTCATTACGGAGGGCAGTTAAGAGTCAAGCACATTGCTGCGGGACTGAAGTCACATGTAGGCCAGACCAGGTAAAGCTGCCAAATTTCTTTTCCTGAAGGGTATTATTGAACCAGACAGGTTTTTACGACAATCTGATAGCTTCATGATCATTATTAATGAGAGTAGCTTTTTATTCTGGTTTTATTAATTAATTGAATTAAAATTTCCCCAGCTGCTGTAATAGGAATTGAACTCATGTGACTGGAGTATTAGTCTGGACCTCTGGACTATTAGTCCAATAATGTAGCCACATACTGTTATACAGCTGATGTAATGGTTCAACACCAGCTGCCTGTACATACCTATATGCTGCCTTACCTGCAATCTACTGGTGTCATTGCTGGTAGCAACATATATTTACAGTAAAAGAGCAGTTAGGTGAATTGCAGTGATGTTTGATTTGAACTCCAGCACAGAGAAGCCCAGTGCCCAGGCTGAGCAATTACCTGTATTTGCCTTTGTTGCAGCAGGCTTGAGAAAGCAATGGGGGAGTCACAAGATAATTACACATGAGGATGGCCATTCGGTCATCTGTCGAGGGAGATATCCCCTTGTTGCATTCAATTGTCCCGAGAATTATTTCAGCATTTGTGCCTCCAAGACTCGATCTGGGATTTTATTCCACTTGTTGATCATGCTTTGTGTGAAGAATTTCTTGATATCAATCCTAAAAATATCCTTTAATTGTTTGAACCTGTGTCCTCTAGTTACCTCGGACAGTTTAACCTTACTTAATATCCTGGGTTTAGTTTTTCTATTCCCTGACCTATCTTATATGCCTCGAAACTGATTGAATGTTCCTATAAGATCATCTCCCAGTCACATTTCTGCCAGGTCTCTTCCAAGCTTTCTTCATGATTCAGATCCTGATATTAGGGATGGAACTCTTGGCTTTTTCTTGCACTGACTCCAAAGCTTGAAGATCTGTCATTTTTTTTCAGCATAATATAACCTAGTATGGAGAGAAGGTTATTGATGAAAGAGTTGAAGATGGTTGGGATGACGGCTGTGTCCTGAGGAACTCTGGCAGCAATGTTCTCGGGCTTTGATGACTGGCCTCTGTCAACCACGACCATTGTTCTCTAGCCACTGATCAACCCCCATTGACCTTTCGTAGGGGCACATTGATGCTATTCTTTGTTTTCTAGAGCCTTAACTTTGAAGGCTCACCTCACCTCCCCTCATACATGATTGGTCCAATGTTGGCAGCAGTTGAACAAGTAGCTCAGTAATCCTTGATCTATTCATACACCAAGGCAGTTCAGCAAAGGAGATCTTGTCATATAATTAAAATGACTCAGTACTCCACCATGTTGAACACCACTTGGAAAGAAGCACTGAGGGTGGCAAGGGCACAAAATGTACTGTGGGTGGGGGACTTCAATGTCCATCATCAAGAGTGGCTCGGTAGCACCACTACTGACCAAGCTGGCCGAGTCCTAAAGGACATAGCTGCTAGACTGGATCTGCGGCAGGTGGTGGGGGAACCAACACGAGGGAAAAACATACTTGACCTCGTCCTCACCAATTTGCCTGCCGCAGATGCTTCTGTCCATGACTGTATTGGTAGGAGTGACCACCGCACAGTCCTTGTGGAGACGAAGTCCCACCTTCACATTGAGGATACCGTCCATCGTGTTGTGTGTCACTATCACCGTGCTGAATGGGATAGATTTCGAACAGATCTAGCAATGCAAAACTGGGCATCCATGAGGCGCTGTGGGCCATCAGCAGCAGCAGAATTGCACTCAACCACAATCTTTAACATCATGGCCCGGCATATCCCCCACTCTACCATTACCATCAAGCCAGGAGACCAACCTTGGTTCAATGAAGAGTGCAGGAGGGCATGCCAGGAGCAGCACCAGGCATACCTCAAAATGAGGTGTCAACCTGGTGAAGCTAAAACACAGGACTATCTGCGTGCCAAACTGTGTAAGCAGCATGCGATAGACAGAGCTGAGCAATCCATAACCAATGGCTCAGATCTAAGCTCTGCAATCCTGCCACATCCAGCCGTGAATGGTGGTGGACAATTAAACAACTAACTGGAGGAGGTGGCTCCACTAATATCCCCATCCTCAATGATGGGGGAGCCCAACACATCAGTGCAAAAGATAAGGCTGAAGCGTTTGCAACAGTCTTCAGCCAGAAGTGCCGAGTTGATGATCCATCTCGGCCTCCTCCTGAAGTCCCTAGCATCACAGATGCCAGACTTCTGTCAATTCGATTCACTCCATGTGATATCAAGAAACGACTGAAGGCACTGGATACTGCAAAAACTATGGGCCCTGACAATATTCCGGCATAAGTACTGAAGACCTGTGCTCCAGAGCTAGCCAAGCTGTTCCAGTACAGCTACATCACTGGCATCTACCCTGCAATGTGGAAAATTGCCCAGGTATGTCCTGTGCACAAAAAGCAGGACAACTCCAACCTGGATAATTACTGCCCATCAGCCTACTCTCAATCATCAGTAAAGTGATGGAAGGTGACATCAACAGTGCCATCAAGCGGTACTTGCTTTGCAATCACCTGCTCAGTGATGCTCAGTTTGGGTTCTGCCAGGGCCACTCAGCTCCTGACCTCATTAAAACCTTGGTTCAAACATGGACAAAAGAGCTGAACTCAAGAGGTGAGGTGAGAGTGACTGCCCTTGACGTCAAGGCAGCATTTGACCAAGTATGGCATCAAGGAGCCCTAGCAAAACAGAGGTCAATGGGAATCAGGGGGAAAACCCTCCGCTGGCTGGAGTCATACCTAGCGCAAAGGAAGATGGTTGTGGTTGTTGGAGGTCAATCATCTGAGCTCCAGGACATCATTGCAGGAGTTCCTCAGGGTAGTGTCCTAGGCCCAAGCATCTTCAGCTGCTTCATCAATGACCTTCCTTCAATCAGAAGGTCAGAAGTGGGGATGTTCACTGATGATTGCACAATGTTCAGCACCATTCGTGACTCCTCAGTTACTGAAGCAGTCCGTGTAGAAATGCAGCAAGACCTGGACAATATCCAGGCTTGGGCTGAGAAGTGGCAAGTAACATTCGCGCCACACAAGTGCCAGGCAATGACCATCTCCAACAAGAGAGAATCTAACCATCTCCCCTTGCCATTCAACAGCATTACCATCGCTAAATCCCCCACTATCAACATCCTAGGGGCTACCATTGACCAGAAACTGAACTGCAGTAGTCATATAAATACCATGCCTACAAGAGCAAGTCCGAGGCTAGGAATCCTGAGGCGGTCCTAACTCCCCAAAGCCTATCCATCATCTACAAGGCACAAGTCAGGAGTGTGATGGAATACTCTCCACTTGCCTGGATGGGTGCAGCTCCAACAACACTCAAGAAACTCGACACCATCCAGGACAAAGTAGCCCGCTTGATTGGCACCCCACCTACAAAGATTCACTCCCTGCACCACCAACGCACAGTGGCAGCAGTGTGTACCATCTACAAGATGCACTGCAGCAATGCACCAAGGCTCCTGAGACAGCACCTTCCAAACCCGCGACCTCTACCAACTAGAAGGACAAGGGCAGCAAAAACAGGGGAATACCACCAGCTGCAAGTTCCCCTCCAAGTCACACACTATCCTGACTTGGAACTATATCACCGTTCCTTCACTGTCGCTGGGTCAAAATCCTGGAACTCTCTTCCTCACAGCACTGTGGGTGTACCTACACCAGATGGACTGCAGTGGTTCAAGAAGGCAGCTCACCACCACCTTCTCAAGGGCAATTAGGGATGGGCAATAAATGCTGGCCTAGCCAGCGTCGCCCACATCCCATGAATGAATAAAAAAACAAATATGTCAATTTATTGTGATAAATATAAAAGGCTGTGAAAGAGCTTGTATGGCCTTTCATATAATTAGGACACCCTAAAGTGCTTTGCAGCCACCGAAGCATTTCTTTGAAGTGTGGTCACTGTTGTAATGCAGGAAACATGGCAACCAATTTGTGCACAGTAAACCCCCACAACCCGCAATGTGATAATGACCAGATCATCTGTTTTTTTAACGATGTTGTTGAGGGATAAATATTGGTCGGGAGACCAGAAAGAATTCTGCTGCTCTTCTTCAAAATGGTGCCACGGGATTTTTAAATCCACCTGAGAGTGCAGACTGGGCCTCAGTTTAACATCTTATTCTGAAAGACAGCACCTCGAACAGTGCTGCATTCCCTTGGTACTGCAAAGAAGCATCAGCCTAGGTTTTAATGCTCATGTCTCTGACGTGCAGAGTTGAACCCACTTGCTCCTGACTCAGAGGCAACAGAGCCACAGCTGCCATTTGCGTTCTGGCGTTAGGTGATGGTGTCCCAATTAATGGCAGCAGACACATTTGTCTCTGTAGCGCTCCTGACATACAGACAGTTATCTCAGAGTATGTCACACGGCAGAAGAAGTCCTTTGCTTATTGATCAGATTTGTATATCTATTTAATTCGCTACTTTAAATTCTGGATTTAATGCTGTTGGCAATTCCTACTGCAGACAATTCTTTTGGTTTCTTTTCATTTCATATCATTTGTTCCCTTTCCATTCAGTTTTCTAATCCCACACCTACACTGTTTGGATCTGCACTGATGTTTTCAGTGACAGAATTCATATATGAGTTTCACCACTTCCTTTCTTTTCTTTCAGCATCTGTGCCTTGTGATATTTGAAGGTTGCACGCATAGTTTGTTCCAACATGTCTTTTCCCATTCCTTCCCATGGAGTATTTCAGTGATTTGCTGCATCTTCTTTGAGACTGTTTGTTGTGACAGCTCACTCGTCCTAACTGTAATGGAGCAGACTGCTACAGTGGATCAGAGAAATTTGTGGATTTTCACTCACCATTGATTGGTCCAATATGCAACAGTACTGAGGCATCAGACTGAAGGCAGCAACAACATAAATAAAATAAACCATATTCAATCCTTGGTTTATCAGGCTACCCGATGTCAGACAGGAGTAGAACAGCTGGAGAGATAGCAACAAAGGCAGAACACAGATGCCTTAAAACTGAAGACAACATCTGAAGGTCTCCAAGCCAGTTCCTTTTCAAGTACACCAGTACAGAAAACCGATCTCCTGGTGCTAAGATTGCAAGCACTACACTTCAGGAGTGAAAATGCCTCTTTACCTGGCCCACAACACATGTCTTTTCCCCAGGACAAGGCAAATCTCGTGACTTATGAACTATTCTTTTGTTTGCAATTTGTAAAAGTGCACTATCCCTTTTAACAGCTTTATTTCTCAAGTGTTAGAGAGTGTGTGTGTGTGTGTGTGTGTGTGTGTGTGTGTGTGTGTGTGTGTGTGTGTGTGTGTGTGTGTGTGTGTGTGTGTGTGTGTGTGTGTGTGTGTGTGTGTGTGTGTGTGTGTGGTGAATGAGTGCCATAGCGTTAGACTTTGGGGGTGAACATGTGAATAAAGAAAAATAATCCTCTTTAATTAAACCCATGAAAAGCATGCTGCTGGTTATTCAAATTTGTCATACACTCCGGGGTTAAGAAACACACACATTTTCCTTGTCAAAAACACACTGCTTACAGATGGTAAAGGGAAAGGAACTGGGGCTTCAGTTCACCCTCAATTCTATCTGTAACAGAATTGGAGTTGAATGTTGTTAACAGGCTATGGAATGACACAGTTTCTCATACAATCGTCTCAGGAAACTAATAATGGGAATGTGAATAATGGAGGTTCCACTTGAAATGTAACGTACAACCTCTCCACATCCAATCCTGATTTTTGGTGTTCAATGCTGGAAAGCAAACACTCACGAATAAAGAGGGAAATCATTCAAAAAGCAGCATTTAAAAATGGGCTAAGTGTTTTAACTGGGCAGCAATCAAAGAGTTTGGTCCTGCAGTCAACCACAAGTTGAATAAACTGGTTTGCTCAGTTGCAGTATAAGTTTTGCTTTTGATATATTTTAGGCACATGAAGTGCAGTGTCAGAAACAAGAGAATGTGATTTGCAAAGCAGGCTGTTGCCTGGGGTACCAATACTGTGAGCACATGTTTATGAAAACCAGCCCAACTATCTCCTTACTCCCACCATGTCATTTACACAAAATCAGAATCTCATGAATAAATAAAACATAATGCATATTTCTGTTTTATTTTTACTTACTGCCAGGCCTTTTTTTTAACTTGCACCCTTGTCTTCAAGAATGTTGAAGTGTCAGCCACGGTTCAGTAGGTAGTTCTGTCAAATCTCAATAAAAGCTCATGGGTTTTAGTCCCACTTCTGAGACGTCAACACAAAATTCTAGGCTGGCACTCCAGTGCGGTACTGAAGGAGTGCTGCACAGTCGGAAGTGCCGTCGTTCACATGAGACATTAAATCGAGGCCCGGTCTACCCTTTCAAGTGGACATAAAAGATCCCACGGTATTATTTCGAAAAAGTGGAGGGGGTTCTCCAGACCAACAATTATCTTTCAAGCAGCATCACTAAAACAGATTATCTGGTCATTATCACATTGATGTGTGTGGAACCTTACTGTGTGCAAACTGGCTGTTATGTTTCCTACATAATGACAGCAACAACACTTCTGAAGTACTATATAGGCTGTAAAGGGCTTTGGGATGGTCAGAGGTTGTGGCAAGTGCTGCATAAATGCAAGTTCTTTAATGCTGTTAAGTCGAATAGGTATAGGCATAAATACTTTTTATTTCCTTTGTAAGTTTTTATTAAATCCAACTCATGATTTTGAAGTTGTTTTGTGTGACTTTAGCAATGATGTGTTAATGCGTTTCTGTTATGACCAGGTGAGAAAGGTGTCTAGGGTTCCCTTTCAGCCTTCACCTGGTCTTACCATAACAGGGTTTAATTTTAAACACACCATGTTTTTAGCTCCCCCTTGGTGAATCCTTGTTCACCGTTTTCCAATTATAGAGAGATACAGCACTGAAACAGGCCCTTCGGCCCACCAAGTCTGTGCCGACCAACAACCACCCATTTATATTAATCCTACGTTAATCCCGTATTCCCTATCACATCCCCACCATTCTCCTACCACCTACCTACACTAGGGGCAATTTACAATGGTCAATTCACCTATCAACCTGCAAGTCTTTGGCTGTGGAAGGAAACCAGAGCACCCAGCAGAAACCCACACAGTCACAGGGAGAACTTGCAAACTGCGCACAGGCAGTACCCAGAATCGAACCCGGGTAGCTGGAGCTATGAGGCTGCAGTGCTAACCACTGTGCTGAACTTAAACTCTAATTTGGTTACGCCTATGGATACATGATGTGCCCACACTAGCATGCATATGCGATACACATATGCAAATAGAGACAGAAACGAACAGAAGAAAAAAAAAGTGGAAAGCTTGAGACAATATCTGAAGAGCTTTTGTTACGGTTCTTCGAGCTCACTGTAGAGTCCTTGATTGTAGGTAGATCTTGCTTTTTGTTGGGGCCCAGTATTCTTCTTAAACCTTGTTCATTGTAGGAGGCCTTTCTCTGTTGGGGTTCATTTGTCTTTAGTGGATTCAGAAGCTTGTGAGAAAGAGATGGGAGCAGGCAGAAGAGATCTTCTCAGTTCAGGAGCTAACAGACACCCTGAGTTCAAACTGTTTGTACAATTCAGAGAACCCCAGGTTGCCAAGCAGGTTAGTCATGTGATGAACTGGTCTGACCACGTTTTGGATTGTGTCACCTTAGCAGTCTCTGGAATGCTCCTCTTACACACAATACCTGGTGATCAAGGTCCATTGTTGGTTGAATGTGTTGGGGAATGGTCCTTTGTCCTTCCAAACACTGTTGTTAATATGCAAATGTATTTTCCAGCCACGGTTGATCTGTTTGACAAATCCTTTTTTCACTCCAGTAACAGTTTAAAATCAATGTTCATGACAAAATTAATGTGCCTCATTCTTGGCACATTGGGGGCCGAGCAGGACAGTTTCTTTCAAATTCTTTGATTCACTATTTTAACAAAGTAAACCATTTATCTGAAACTACAGCTTTCACGGATATGATCCCTTTAATATTGTCACACATCCCAAGGCACTTACAAAAAGAAGGGATGGGCACAACACAAATAAGCAGTGTTACAAGGAAGGACAAAAATTTCCATGATGAGGAGGAGGTATGGATGAAAATCAATGTTATTAAGTAACTGGAGTTCAGTGGACAGGACATGAGTTTCAAGCTCAGACAAGGGTTCAAGGGGTAATGAATCAGCATCGTCATTAAAATAGCAGACAAAGCAATATTCATATAATTATGTTAATTGTTCAATATGACTATTACTAGGAACCAGAGTGGTCCATTTAGTCCCTCGAGCTCATTCTGCCATTCAATTAGATTATGGCTGATCTGTACTTCAAATCAATTTACTGACCTTTACTCTATATCCCTTGATTCCCTTAACCGACAAATATTTATTGATCTCAGTCTTAAAAAAATTCAATTCCCTCAATATTCACAACAATTTCGGGGAAAGAGTTTCAGATACAAGATAATTAGAAAAAAATCCAGTGGGGAGATGAGTATTTATTTTACATAACGAGTTGTTATGTTCTGGATTGCACTGCCTGAAAGGGCTGGGGAAGCAGATTCAATGGCTGGAATTTTATGTTGGGTGGGAGGCCCTGCCCACCAGCTGAAAAGTCGGTGGCAACTCTGCCTCTGCTGGGCCTGGGGAACCAGGCTGGGATTTTTTGCTCCCCAGGCCCTTAATTGGTTTTGGGTGGGATTTCCACCTCCTTGAGGCAGAAAGTCCCACCTAATGGAGCTGCTGGCCAAACAGCGGGCCAGCAGCTCTTAGTCCCAGCAGTATCACCAAGAGCGATGGCCACTTCTGGGACTACAAGCAGCCATCGAAAGCGAGGTGAAGGACAGCCTCGGAAGTGAGGTAGGTTTCAGGACTTCACCAGGAACAATCGGCCAGTTCCCGGCGAGGCAAGTGGTGTCATGGGGGTAGGAGGGTGTGTTGTGCGTTGGGAGTGATTGGAGCTTTGGGGGCGGCCCTCCATGGGGCATAGGGAGCCCGATCATGGGGTGGGGTGGGGGGGGGGGTCCCTCCAGCCTGCAGGAAGGCCACCTGGTTTTAACTGGCAGGATTCTTGAGGCTTTTGCCATCCGGCCACCGGGGGTAAAATACCCGTGGTGGCAGGAGGAGGCCCTTAAGTGCCAGTTAATTGGCCACTTAAGGGTCTTGTTTGGCCTGGGGGCAGGCGGGCTGTTCCTTGCTGCCACCGGCCCACGTAAAATTGCAATGGGGGGTGGGGGGGGGTGGGGGGAAGGGTACGACCCTCCCCCCATCTCCCACTTTTTACGGGCACCCCCCACCACGAGCCCCCCGCTGCCAGCCCACTCGTTTGGGGGATGTAAAATTCCAGCCAATAATAACTTCCAAAAGGAAATTGGATGTATATTTGAAGATGATAAATTTTCTGTGCGATGGGGTTAGAGCCCAAAGATCTTTTATCAGTACATTAAGAGCAAGAGGATAACCAAGGAAAGGGTAGGGCCTATCAGAGATGTACAAAGGAACTTATGCATGGATGCAGAAGATGTGGGCAGGGTTCTTAATGAGCACTTTGTCTCTGTCTTCACAAAGGAGAGGGTTGATGTAGACATTGTAGTTAAAGAGGAGGAGTGTGAAATATTAGATACGATAAGCATAATGAGAGAGGAAGTAGTTTTAGTTTTAGAGATACAGCACTGAAACAGGCCCTTCAGCTCACCGAGTCTGTGCCGACCACCAACCACCCATTTATACTAATCCTACACTAATTCCATATTCCTACCACATCCCCACCTGTCCCTATATTTCCCTACCACCTACCTATACTAGGGGCAATTTATAATGACTAATTAGCCTATGAACCAGCAAGTCTTTGGCATGTGGGAGGAAACCGGAGCACCCGGAAGAAACCCACGCAGACACAGGGAGAACTTGCAAACTCCACACAGGCAGTACCCAGAATTGAACCCAGGTCGCTGGAGCTGTGAGGCTGCGGTGCTAACCACTGCGCCACTGACATCCTTGAAAGTGAATAAATCAGCAGGGCTGTATGGATTGTATCCCAGGTTGTTAAAGGAAGCCAGGGATAAAATAGTGGATGCTCTGAGGATCATCTTCAAATCCTCCCTAGATACAGGCGAGGTACCAGAGGATTGGAGGTCTGTGAACATTGTACCATTGTTTTAAAAGGGTGCGAGGGATAGGCCAACTAACTTTAGCCCAGTCAATCTGACCTCAGTGGTGGGTAAATTATTAGAATCAATTCTGAGAGATAGGATCAACTGTCATTTAGAAAGGCATGGATTATTCAGGTATAATAA
The DNA here is from genome assembly GCF_036365525.1 of Heterodontus francisci. Classification (NCBI taxonomy): domain Eukaryota; kingdom Metazoa; phylum Chordata; class Chondrichthyes; order Heterodontiformes; family Heterodontidae; genus Heterodontus; species Heterodontus francisci. The sequence continues at coordinate 113,825,359 of NC_090382.1, forward strand.
AAGCAAAATACTGCGGATGCTGGAAATCTAAAATATAAACAAGAAATGCTGGAACCACTCAGCAGGTCTGGCAGCATCTGTGAAAAGAGAAGCAGAGTTAACGTTTCGGGTCAGTGACCCTTCTTCGGACTTTGCATCTGTCTTTACGAAGGAAGAAGATGCTGCCCAAGTCATAGTGATAGAGGACGTAGTTGAGACACTGGATGGGCTAAAAATTGATAAAGAGGTATTAGAAAGGCCAGCTGTAATTAAAGTTAATAAGTCGCCAGGATCAGATGAGATGCATCCAAGGATGCTGAGGAAAGTAAGGTTACAAATTGAGGAGGCACTGGCAATAATCTTCCAATCCTCCCTGGATACAAGGTGGTGCCAGAGGACTGGAGAATTGCAAATATTGAGACTTGTTCATGACAGGGTGTAATGATGAGCCCACAACTTCAGGCCAATAAGTTTAACCTTGGTGGTGGGAAAGCTTTTAGAAACAATAATTCAGGTCAAAATTAACAGTTACCTCGACAAATGTGGATTAATTAAGGAAAGCCAGTGCAGCTTTGTTAAGGGCCAATCGTGTTTAACTAACTTGCTTGAGTTTTTTGATGAGGTAACAGAGAAGGTTGATGAGGGTATTGTGGTTGATGTGGTGTACATGGACTTCCAAAAGACCTTTGATAATGTGCCACATAACAGGCTTGTCAGCAAAGTTAGAGCCCATGGAATAAAAGGGACAGTGGCTGCATGGATACGAGGTTGGCTGAGTGACAGGAAACTGAGTGTAGTGATCTTCAGCCTGGAGGTAGGTATATGATGGGGTTCCCCACGGATTGGTGTAAAGACCCCTACTTTTCTTGATATGTATCAATAACCTAGACTTGGGTGTACGGGGCACAATTTCAAAATTTGCAGATGACACAAAACTTGGAATATTGTTAACCGTAAGGAGGATAGTGATAGACGTCAAAAGGACATAGACTGGCTGGTGGAATGGGTGGACTAGTGACAAATGAAATTTAATGAAGTGTGAAGTTTTGGTAGGAAGAATGAGGAGAGGCAATATGAAAGTAAGAGTACACTTTTAAAGGGGATGCAGGAGCAGAGGGACCTGGGGTATATGTGCACAGGCTGTTGAAGGTGGGAGGACAGGTTGAGAAAGCAGCAAATAATGCATATGGGACCTGGGCATTATAAATAGGGATATAGGACGTTATGGTGAACCTGTATAAAACACTGGTTCACCCTCAACCGGAGTATTGTGTCCAGTTCTGGGCACCACACTTTAGGAAGGATATGAAGGCATCAGAAAGGGTGCAGAAAAGATTTACAACAATGGTTCTGGAGATGAGGAACTTCAGTTATGTGGATGGATTGGAGAAGCTGGGACTGTTGTCCTTGGAGAAGAGAAGATTAAGGGGAGATTTGATAGAGGTGCTCAAAATTATGAGGGGTCTGGACGAGAGCTGGCACAGGCGCGATGGGCTGAATGGCCTCTTTCTGTGCTGTAACTATTCTATGATTCTATAAATCCATGCTGTCAAAACTAATTCTGGAAATTAATCAGAGGGAGGTAGTGATCCAGAAACTAATTTACTCCATAGGTATTCTGTTCCATATCAAAGTCAAAGGAAGCCATGGAATTCCCAATAGCTATTTCCCATCTACTGTCACTTTTCTGACATCCATTGCCAACCTATTTGTTCATGGCTGGCAGGATGCTCAACATTTTGGGGCCACCTACCTTTCTCCACCTCATTCCTGGGCCATGGGAGCCTTCTCCTCTGTAGTGTTTACTGTTTTGAAATTGCAATTGCATTGTGTACACTTGAGGCTGCTGTCGAACACACATGCTAGAAAAGGGAAAGTGCAAGTAGAACACAATAAAGAAGATTGCGTTACGTTCGGCAGCCAGCAGTCTCTCATATCAAACTTGGCTAAACCTCACTCCGGTCCCGAGGGACATCACATCCTCTCTGCCAGATGTTCCATGCTTCCCTCTCCCTTCAATGTTCTGCTGTCAACATTTGCACCTCCCTCTGAACCCATTTTTTGTTTCTTCACTTTTCCCATTAGCATTCATCTTCTGCCTTAAACCATTTCACATTTTGCCATTGAATCCCTCTTGCCCTCCACTCTATCACAGACCTTCCTTTCTGTTCTCCCCCTCCCACCTTCCCAATGTACATACTTAATCTCAAACGTCTTCCAATTTGAAAGAAAGGTCATCAATCTTGAAACGTTAGCTTGCTTTCCCTCTCTAGGGATGTTGCCAGACCTGCTGAGTAATGCCAGAATTTCTGTTTTTATTTCAGATTTCCAGCACCTGCAGCATTTTGCTTTTATGGCGACAATAACAAATCTGACTGTGTGCTTTCTGGTTGGTCTCTCATCACACTTACTCAAAAAATGTAAAGGTTGCAGGAGTAAATTTTACAAATTTGCATTCCTGGTGTGCAACTGAGCCTCTGGGAGTGCAAATTAGGAATCTGAGCATGGAGCAAAGCTTGATTTCTCATCTATTAATCGAAGAACCAATTGGAAATTCAATCCTGTGGAGGCCTGGTCAGAAAATAAATTTGTATTATGTCTGATTCGATTCCAGCTTTCATTTTGTTCTAAATGTGATCATTTTAATTTTCTGAGTATTAAGTGACTTTGTCTTATACATCAGAGAAACTTGATGGAGACAATTTGACCCTCGGACGATAGTGTAAAAGAGTGCTCGTGAATATCAAAGCCTGTTATACAACCCACATAAACAACAGTTGGTTGACCTGATGAAATAACTATGGAATATCCCAGGAAACTTTAGTAGAGGCAGTAACAGTTGGATGTAGCTCTAGAGAGATATAAGAATGTAGAAATTACTAGGTGGAAAAAGATCAAGTACCATCATTTTTAAATTAAACTCCTAAGCTGCCATGATACAATTTAAAACAGGGTTGTCCAACATACCGCCCGTGGGCCAGGATCTGGCCCGTCAAAGGTTTCCAGCCAGCCTGCGGATGTATTTCAGAGCTGAGAAATTTTCCATTGTCTTCTTCTTCCAAACTGGCTTTAAAAAAAAAATCGCACTGTCACTTTCACAGCTGATATTGGGAATAGCGGTTTATGAACTTTGGGCAGAAAAAGCCCACCAGAAAACCCTGAATCTGTCCGAAGTTGGGAAACTGCTGTTCCCGATGCCGGCTGTGAAACTGACTTGCAATTTTTCTTAAAAAAAACTGACCAACCACAAAGCTGCTCTGCTGAGGGCTCCCGCTCCCTACAACTGTCAGAGAGAGAGAGAGAGACGGTGACAGAGAGAGAGCGGGGGAGGGGGGTTGCAGAGAGAGAGTAGCAGAGAGAGGGTGACAGTGAAGAAGAGAGGGAGCAGGGAGAGAGAGAGGAGGGGGCAGAGAGAGAGGGGAGAGAGCAGGAGGGGACAGAGAGAGGGGAGAGAGGAGGAGGGGACAGAGAGAGAGAGAGGAGAGAGAGAGAGAGGTTGGCAGAGAGAAGGGGACAGGGAGTAAGAGGGGTACAGAAAGAGGAGGGGGGACAGAGAGAGGAAGGTGGGGGGGACCAAGAGAGAAAAGGCAGGGATCGAGAGAGAAAGAGGAGGGTCGAGAGAGGGGTGGACACAGAGAGTGGGGATGACACAGAGAAGGGAAACATAGGGAGAGAGAGAGACAGGGAGAGAGAGTGATCACGATCACACCCGACAGATGGAGATCTATCCGGAATACTCTGCATCAATGGAACCATAGAACCATAGAAAATTTACATCACAGAAAGAGGTCATTCAGATCATTGTGTCTGTGTCGGCTGAAGAAACTAGCCATCTATTCTAATTCCACCTACAATAATTGTGTGGGAAACATTGACTACTTGTGCAAGCAAAAAAAAAATGCCAGGTATCTCACTAAATCAGTGTCCAACATAGTGATGAGAAAGTAAGTCAATAAACTAATCTTCTCATTTAAAGCTTCTTCAAAAAATGCACATTTGTTGTTGTTTTGATTAATAGTAAGCAAACGTTTTAATGCCTTTATCCTACTGAAAATGTCTCACTGACCCCCTATGGAAGATGAAAATTGTAATGTGCCCCACCCCCCCCATGTGAAAAGACTGGACAATCTTGGTCTACAACAGAATCAGACGTTAGATGAGGAAAACCCCAGTAGTGGAGATCTCTGGGAACCATACGTCCAAAGTCACCTGATCCTCCCAAGTACGTTACACTCACAATGCGTCATGACTTATTCATCTGGATAAATAAGATCAAAGTCATGAATAATTTTCCTCATCCATATCCACCGAATGGTCCTGTCAAGGAAATGAAACTCTGTGATCATTGTGAACTGTGGAACTCCCAGACTACATGAAGTCTGAGTGCATATATTAGATTAGATTAGAGATACAGCACTGAAACAGGCCCTTCGGCCCACCGAGTCTGTGCCGAACATCAACCACCCATTTATACTAATCCTACACTAATCCCATATTCCTACCAAACATCCCCACCTGTCCCTATATTTCCCTACCACCTACCTATACTAGTGACAATTTATAATGGCCAATTTACCTATCAACCTGCAAGTCTTTTGGCTTGTGGGAGGAAACCGGAGCACCCGGAGAAAACCCACGCAGACACAGGGAGAACTTGCAAACTCCACACAGGCAGTACCCAGAATCGAACCCGGGTCCCTGGAGTTGCGAGGCTGCGGTGCTAACCACTGCGCCACTGTGCCACTATGCTTCTTCTGAATGTCTCCAGTCACACTGGTGTCCTCAAACGAGTGCAGTGCAATATCTACACATCAGAGCAGTTAGTGAGTTCCTAATTCAGTTTGTTAACTTATGGAGGATCCCAACGTTCATGAAAAACATTGCAATCTTTTACAAAGACAAATGGTCTTAATGGCTTAAAATTAAATTTTTAACTAAAATGCTTTATTTTATGAAGTTCTATTCAACTCTTTACAATGCAACAGTGACCAGACTTTAAGAAAGTACTTTGTAGGATGCAGAGCACTTTGAGGTGTCCTGAGGCTGCGAAAGTTGCTAAATAAATGCAAGTTATTTTTTTATTTCTTCTTTGTCTTTGTTTCTTTCACTGTCTGTGAAGCTGCTTGAATACCTGAGCTCCCAACCCTGATCTGTGTTGTATTCCTGCTGTTTTGCTCAGTCCTATGATGGAAGTGTTCTCTTACAGATGCTAAATGGCCTACTGTTGATTCCAATCATTTTCTGCCTTCATTAAAATCACAGAATCAAAAGTTATTATAAAATGAACTTTTCAACAATAAAATTTTGAAATCTTTATCTGAACCCAGAGCTCTCACTTGATTTGTTGCCATTTTGTTGTTTCATGTTGACCTACTACTGGAATGGGTTAATGGCCATAACCTTGGCTTAACTGTGTGGCTTAGACACTGCCGAAGGATGACAGCTTAGCACAGCTTTTCTCACAGCTTCAAATTCCTTGGGGACAGCAGACATCAACACTGTGCTTGTACTGAATGTATCTGGACCAAGGCTAGGGATGTGTCATGCAATGACAACAGCATTGGGAACAGAAATGACATTGGGAGTCACATAACCAAGATGCTATTCAGTGGCTGCAATGGAAATAGTGTACGGGCAAGGTTAGTGGTGAATACACCTAAGGACTTACAGCAATGATAATAATGATGTTAGGAACCATATGTCTTTTTGACAAAGGTAAGTACATTAACCAGTCTCTAATTGACAGGTTTCTATAATGCTCCATATCTGAGGAGTCCCTACTCACTGCTCTCCAATTCTCCTCTCCCCTCTAGCTTAAAACTACTCTGACCAACAGAAATATTTTAAAATTAGTACTACTAATTATTACAACAATTTGCATTTATATAGTGCCTTTAATAGAAAAAGTCCCAAGTTGCTATACAGGAGCATTGGGACTAAGATTGACTCTGAGTCAAAGAAGGATATATTAGTCCAGGTGCCCAAACGTTTGGTCAAAAGGTAGGTATTAAACAGCGTCATAAAGGAGGAAAGAAAGGTAGAGATGTATGGGCAGGTAATTCCAGAGCTCGGAGCAGAGACAGCTGAAGGCAGAGCCACCAATGGTGGGAGTAAATGAAGTCGAGGATGCATGTGAGACCAAATTGGAGAAACACAGATATCTTGGAAGGTTGTCGGGCTGAAGGAGGCTACAAAGATAGGGAGGGGTACAAGGCTATGGAGGGATTTGAACACAAGGATGACTATTTTTAATTTGAGGAGTTGGTGAACTAGGAGCCAGTGAACGTCAGTGAGCACAGGGGTGATGTTACTGTGGTTATTGCTCTTTACAGTTTCTTCACTCCTGTTCTGTCTAAACTCCAAGTATGCCAAATGTTCTTCATCCTCCCTGTATCTTTACATCCTTGAGGTCAAGATTCATTCTTTCTGGGGACCTCCTTCAGTCTTTTCCTCCTCTATCCTCAACAGTCTTTTCAGATTTGATCTCCGATCTATTCTGTTTCAGTGTTGGCAGTGTCCTTTGCAATGGATTTGTGGCCTGTGGATAGGCTTCTGAATTTCAAGTCGAATCCTGGAATTAATTGCTCATGTCCCAACTTACATCAAGTCCAGTTCTCCCATCAGCCCTGTGCTCGCTGACCTACATCAGCTCCCAACCTGGCAATGCCTCAATTTAAAAATTCTCGTCCTTGTTTTCAAATGCCTCAATGGTCTCGCCCCTCCCTATCTCTATAACCTATAACCAACCCTATAACCCTCGGAGATCTCTCCACTCCTCCAATTCTGCCTTCTTGCACATTTCTGATTTTCATTGTTCCATTATGGTGGCTGAGCCCTAAGCTTTGGAATTCACTCCCGAAACCTTTCTAACTCTCTCTGTTTTCGGTCATCTGTCATAATATATAGCTCGGTGTTAAATCTTTGTTATCTTTGTTTGATGAATCTCCTGTAGAGTGCCTTGGAATGTTTTACTATTTTCAAGGCGCTTACGTAAGCACAAGTTCAGGGATGGTAGCATAGTGGTAATGTTCCTGGCCAAGTAATCCAGAGGCCTGGACTAATGGTCTGGGAACATGAGTTCAAATCTCACCATGGTAGCTTTGGGAATTTAAATTCAATTAAAAAATCTGGAAGGAAACTATCTAGTCTCATTACTAATGATCTTGAAAGTACTTGATTATTGTAAAAAAATCAATCCCCCTTCAGGGGAGGAAATCTGCCATCCTTACCCAGTCTGATCTACATGTGACCTAGATTTCCAGCAACAAAAACAAGAAATGCTGGAATCACTCAGCAGGTCTGGCAGCATCTGTGGAAAGAGAAGCAGAGTTAACGTTTCGAGTCCGAAGAAGGGTCGCTGACCCGAAACGTTAACTCTGCTTCTCTTTCCACAGATGCTGCCAGACCTGCTGAGTGATTCCAGCATTTCTTGTTTTTGTTTCAGATTTCCAGCATCCGCAGTATTTTGCTTTTAGATTTCCAGCAATGTGGTTGACTTTTAACTGCCCTCTGAAATTGCCTGGCAAACCGCGCAGATATAGCAAACTGCTACAAGGAGAGAAAAGCACTGTGGGTGTACCTACAGCACTGGGACTGCAACGGTTCAAGAAGGCAGCTCACCACCACCTTCTCAAGGGCAATTAGGGATGGGCAATAAATGCTGCCCTTGCCAATAAGCCTCACATCCGAAGAATGAATTAAAAAAATGTTGTTGTTAAGTGAAATTGGAATACCAGCTTGTCGATGTCCCGCGTCTTGATGTTGGATGATATAAGGCCATCTGTAACTTCATAAGATACTAACATCAAAAAAACACGTTCGCAAGATCGAAGTTGTAAAACAATGATTTAAGTGTGTGCGGTGAACAATCAGATTGCCTGTGGCTCTTTCTGTCCTCCTGCTGCAGCAATTTGTTAATTAAATCACCGCAGGAGGAAGAGCTTTGTGACTGTGATTCAAGTTAATACTTTTTTAATCAGTAAAGATGGTTATCTCAGAAAAGGTGCCAACAGTCATTCAGATACTGATTCGGAGAAGGGTTTACTGATGATAGCAGCATTGCAACAATGGGCAAAGTTAGTGTTGAATTGTCCACAGGTTCAGGTATAATGGAAATTCCCAGAGCACTGGATGATTTCATTTGCAGTTAGATTAAAAATACATTTCTATATGTTATTTTTGTAACACTCAGGCCAGCATGAGTAAAACGCTGTTGGAAGTCATGCAAAAACGTTATGCAAATTAACTGCAAAAGATAGAAACAAAGAAAAATAGGAGCAGGAGTAGGCCATTCGGCCCTTCGAGCCTGCACCACCATTCAATACCATCATGGCTGATCATCCAAACTCAATACCCTGTTCCTGCTTTCTCCCCGTACCCCTTGATCCCTTTTGCCCTAAGAACAATATCTCACTCTTTCTTGAATATATTTAATGATTTGGCCTCAGCTGCTTTCTGTGGTAGAGAATTCCACAGGTTCACTACTCCCTGGGTGAAGAAATCCCTCCTCATCTCAGTCCTATATGGCTTACCCCATATCTTTAGACTGTGACCCCTGGTCCTGGACTCCCCTGCCATCGGGAACATCCTTCCTGCATCTAGTCTGTCCTTCTTCTTCTCTTCTTTGGCCTCCTTCTCTCGAGAGGCAATGTGTAACATTGGGACACAGTTGGCTCTCTCCTTGCGCTTCTGTCTTTTTTCCTGCCAACTGCTAAGTCTCTTCGACTCGCCACTCTTTAGCCCCGCCTTTATGGCTGTCCGCCAGCTGTGGGCATCACTGGCAACTGACTCCCACGACTTGTGGCCATTGTCACAGGACGTCATGTCGTGTTTGCAGATGTCTTTAGAGCGGAGACATGGGCCGGAATTTTACGCTGGGTGGACGGGAGCCGGACTCCGATGTAAATGTCAGTGCCGATCCTGCTCCCGCCCAGCCTGGGGATCCGTCCTGTATTTTACGGATCCCCAGGCTCCAATTGGCCCGAGGTGGGACTTCCACCCACTTGAGGGAGGAGGTCCCGCCTCACTGAGCTGCCGGCCAATCAGCGGGCTGGCAGCTCTTAGTATCAGCAGCGCCACCGGGAGCAGTGGTCACTGCTGGGACTGCAGCTCAGCCGACTGAGGAGGATTCAATGGAACCGGGACAGAAGGTAAGTTTGGGCAGCCTCATCAGGGGAATCGGTTGTGCCCTGGTGAAGCTAGGGTGGTCGTTTGGGGGGAGGGGGGGCGTCTTGGATCCTGGGGTAGGGTTGGGAGGCGGGGGCGGCCCTCAATTGGGCACCCTGTGCCTGATTGCCAGGGCCCCCCCCCCGTCAGGGTACGGAAAGGCCGACAGCTATAGCTGGGTGGCCTTTCACGTCCCTGGCACACCCGTTTGCCACGGGTAAAATTTCCGTGGAGGCGGCCGAGGGCCCTTAATTGGCCACTTAAGGGTCTTGATTGGCCTTGGGCGGGCGGGCCGCTTCTCACCTCACCCGCCCCCCGCCGGACCTCTGTAAACTTGGTCGGAGGTGGAATCGGGGCGGTTAGGCCTCCCGGAGCCTGCCGCTCAATTTTACGCCGCCCCCACGTCACCATCCGACCCGCTGGGGTGGCGTAAAATTCTGGCCATGGATGACCGGTGGGTCTGATACCAGTGACGAGCTCGCTGTACAATGTGTCCTTGGGGATCCTGCCATCTTCCATGCAGCTCACATGGCCAAGCCATCTCAAGCGCCGTTGGCTCAGTAGTGTGTATAAGCTGGGGATGTTGGCTTCCTCAAGGACTTCTGTGTTGGAGATATGGTCCTGCCACCTGATGCCAAGGATTCTCCGGAGGCAGCGAAGATGGAATGAATTGAGACGTCGCTCTTGGCTGACATACGTTGTTCAGGCCTCGCTGCCATAGAGCAAGGTACTGAGGACACAGGCCTGATACACTCGGACTTTTGTGTTCCGTGTCAGTGCGCCATTTTCCCACACTCTCTTGGCCAGTCTAGACATAGCAGCGGACACCTTTCCCATGCACTTGTTGATTTCTGCATTGAGAGACAGGTTACTGGTGATAGTTGAGCCGAGGTAGGTGAACTCTTGAACCACTTCCAGAGCATGGTCGCCGATCTTGATGGATGGAGCATTTCTGACGTCCTGCCCCATGATGTTCGTTTTCTTGAGGCTGATGGTTAGGCCAAATTCATTGCAGGCAGCCGCAATCCTGTCAATGAGTCTCTGCAGACACTCTTCAGTGTGAGATGTTAATACAGCATCGTCAGCAAAGCGGAGTTCCCTGATGAGGACTTTCCGTACTTTGGTCTTCGCTCTAAGACGGACAAGGTTGAACAACCTGCCACCTGATCTTGTGTGGAGGAAAATTCCTTCTTCTGAAGACTTGAACGCATGTGAGAGCAGCAGGGAGAAGAAGATCCCAAATAGTGTACATGCGAGAACACAGCCCTGTTTCATGCCACTCAGGATAGGAAAGGGGTCTGATGAGGCACCGCTATGCTGAATTGTGCCTTTCATATTGTCATGGAATGAGGTGATGATACTTAGTAGCTTTGGTGGACATCTGATCTTTGCTAGTAGTCTGAAGAGACCACGTCTGCTGACGAGGTCAAAGGCTTTGGTGAGATCTATGAAAGCAACGTAGAGGGGTATCTGTTGTTCACGGCATTTCTCCTGTAGCTGGCGAAGGGAGAACAGCATGTCAATGGTGGATTTCTCTGCTCGACAGCTGCACTGTGCTCAGGTAGACACTCTCAACCAGCTTCTGGAGTCTGTTTAAAACGACCCGAACGAAGACTTTCCCCATTATGCTGAGCAGGGAAATTCCACGGTAGTTGTTGCAGTCACTGCCGTCATCCTTGTTCTTATAGAGGGTGATGATATTGGCATCGCGCATGTCCTGTGATACTGCTCCCTCATCCCAGCACAAGCAAAGCAGTTCATGGAGTGCTGAGAGCATAGCAGGCTTGGCACTCTTGATTATTTCCGTGGTAATGTCGTCCTTTCCAGGGGCTTTTCCACTGGCTAGAGGATCAGTGGCATCACTGAGCTCGGATTGTGTTGGCTGTACGGTCAGCTCATCCATGACTGGCAGAGACTGGGCTTCATTGAGGGCAGTCTCAGTGACAACATTTTCCCTAGAGTACAGTTCTAGTTAGTGCTCCACCCAGTGGTCCATTTGCTTGCGTTGGTCAATGATTGTGTCCCCTGATTTAGTCTTGGGGGGGTGGGGGGGGGTGATCTTCTTGATGATTGGCCCAAAAGCTCTCTTAATGCCATCATACATTCCTCTGATGTTTCTGGTGTCGGAGGCCAGCTCAATATGACTGCATGAGTGTTGCCAGTAGTCATTTGCACAGCGCCTGGCTGTTCTTTGTGCAGCGATTTTGGCTACTTTAAGTGCTATGGATGTTAACTCGCTGGGGGCTTTCTTGTAGATCAACAGTGTGATGTACTTAGCGGCTATGACAGGTTCCAGCTCTTCAAAGTGAGATTGAAACCAGTCTGCATTCTGGTTCTCACGTTTGCCAAAGGTGGTCATTGCTGAGTCATAGATGGTGTCTCTGATGTGGGTCCACTTCATCTCTGCATCCCCTGTAGGAGTGTTTCGAAGGGCTTTTTTAAGTGAATTTAGAAACTTATGTAACAGCTGTGGATAAGAAATTCTGTTCGTGTTGATGTGCGGGCGGCCCTTCTGCTTGGAGTGATGTAACTTCTTTGGTTTGAGTCTAACTTTGCTGCACACCAGGGAGTGGTCGGTGTCACAGTCCACACTGTGGAAGCTGCGTGTGATTTGAACGCTGTTTATAGAGGCTAGCCTTGTGACGATGAGGTCCAGCTGGTGCCAACGATGTGATCTTGGGTGCCTCCATGAAACCTGGTGACAGGGTTTAGTGTGAAAGAACGAGTTGGTGATGCAGAGGTTATGATAGGTACACAACTCCAGCACTCTCTGTCCATTTTTATTTATCCTCCCAATGCCATAGCGCCCAAGGCAGGAGGGCCATGAGTCATGATCGGCCCCAACCCTGGCGTTAAAGTCCCCCAGCAGGAATGTTCAGTATTAGGAATGCTACTAATGATATGATGGAGATCGTTGTAGAACTGGTCTTTAACTTCAGGTATGGAGCAGAGTATATCATTAATATACCATAATATCATTAGCAGCATCTAGTCTGTCCAGTCCTGTTAGAATTTTGTAGGTTTCTATGAGATCCCCTCTCATTCTTCTAATCTCTGGTGAATACAAGCCTAATCAACCCAATCTCTCTTCATACGTCAGTCCTGCCATCCCAGGAATCAGTCTGGTGAACCTTCGGTGCACTCTCTCCATAGCAAGAACATCCTTCCTCAGATAGGGAGACCAAAACTGCACACAATACTCCAGATGTGGTCTCACCAAAGCCCTGTATAATTGCCGCAAGACATCCTTGCTCCTGTATTCGAATCCTCTCACTATGAAGGCCAACATACCATTTGCCTTCTTAACTGCCTGATGCACCTGCATGCTTACTTTCAGCGACTGGTGCACAAGGACACCCAAATTGGTCAATGCCTGATCTCAGCGTGCACTGAGCATCCTGCCAAAATTGTTCTCAGGCTTGGAGCAGCCAAACCAGCAGTCTTTGAAGGGTCCAGTGGAGGTGGCCATCAAGAAAGTAAATAAGCAATATCCTCCCTGCCTCCACATGAACCCTGGGGGCTGCTGCTTCATCCAATTGGCCGGCACATTGCCTCTTGAGCCATGACTGGTTGCATCATATTGATGCCAGAGGTCTATCAGCTTCATTGTGGAGGTTTGCATTTGCCACTGGGTCTAATTTGGGTGTTAACCAATTTCTAGCCAATGAATTTGGAGGTAAGCTTATGGTCCAACTAAAACCTTCCAGGGCTCATCAATTAAAATACAAAATATTCCAACAAATTCTCAATATCTGGATTTGATCTGTCCATGGTTTGGACAGTCCTGATAAGGAGGAGCAAGTGCCAATGCACAGATATGGATCTGTCACACTACCTGACCACATTCCAGGAGACGAAGAGAGAAAAAGGGGGAAACTAACTCTCCCATTGAAGACCAACCCTCTTGCTCTTTACGGACGGAGGAGAGAGAGTCGGCGAATTCAAGGGAGATGGAAGGAAATAAATAAATTCTTTATATGTTGCATTTATATAGCACCTTTCACAACTTAAGACATCTCAAATTGCTTTACAGCCAATGAAGTGCTTTTGAAGTGTAGTCACTGATGTAATACGGAAAACATGACAGCCAATTTGTGCACAGCAAATTGTCCACGAACAGAGATATGATAATGACCAGATAATATATTTTTTGATGTTGCTTATTGACACCAGGGATAACTCCTCTGCTCTTCTTAGAAATAGAGCCATGGGATCATTTGCATCCACCTGAGAGAGCAGAAACTTTCTAACATTCCCAGTGTGGTATCGCTTGGAGATTAATTATTCAATCTGAGATTGATTCATCCAAAATTTTAGATATCTCAGATAGGATGGACAGGGTGGAATGTAGGTTTTAAACCAGGCCTGGAGGATTAACAGAGTGGACTTGTTCTTATTGCCATCACTGGAAATTTTCCTATAGCTTTTCCCTCTCCAACATCATATCTTTGGCAGAGATCCCGGTTACTCAAGTGAATGGAATCTCCACCGAACAACCGAAGGGATCGGGGTAGAAGCTCAGAGGAAATTCCCATCAGATACCTGGCAACATCATAGCTCTGGTCTTCAAGAATCCATTTAACACAATGCTGACCAAAGCAACACTCTGCTTAACTGTGCCAATAAAGTCAATGGGACAGACTCCCCAATTCAGCACCAGTGTGTAAATCCTTGATATGATACTTTAAGCGTAAGTTCAGGTCCAAGCTGTCCTTCGGAGTTTTGGTCCATTAAAATGGACGGATGGACAATTGTGAGCTGCTTGTGCCCAAAATTGTGATGAGTGCTGTTGCCCCTTAAAGCCTTCATAAACAAGGGTACTATCACGATAGAAAGATTTTGCGTTGCACTAAACAGCCTCGGTTAAACACAAGGGCCTCTTTCTGCTGATTCATCCATGTGTAAGCTGATTGTCACTGTAGAGCCTCAAGTAGCTGAGTGCAGCTGCAACACCATTGAAGATGTTCAACACCATCCAGGACAAAGCAGCCCATTTGATTGGCACCCCATCCACACCTTAAACATTCAGTCCCTCCACCACCGACGCACAGTGGCAGCAGTGTGTACCATCTATAAGATGCACTGCAGCAACTCACCAAGGTTCCTTCGACAGCACCTTCCAAACCCGTGATCTCTACCACCTAGAGGGACAAGGTCAGCAGACACATGGGAACACCACCTTCTGTAAGTTCCTTTCCAAGCCACAAATCAACATGACTTGGAATTATATTTCTGTTACTTCATTGTCGCTGGGTCAGTCAAAATCCGGGAATTCTCTCTCTAACAGCACTGTGAGTGTACCTACACCACATGCACTGACGTGGTGCAAGAAGGCAGCTCACCACCGCCTTCTCGAGGGTAATGAGGGATGGGCAATAAATGCTGGCCTTGCAACCCATGAAAGAATAAAAAAAGACATTGGAATATCGATGGTGCAATAAGAACAAAAGAATTGAATTTATGTAGCACCTTTCACAACCTCAGGATGTCCCAAAATACTTTACAGCCAATGAAGTACTTTTGAAATGCATTCACTGATGCAAAAATGCAGCAACTAATTTGTGCAAGCTCCATAAATAGCAGAGATAGTCTGTTTCCCTAATGTTGGTAAGGGGTGAATACCGGCAGAACATCCCCTATTTTTCTGCCAATAGCCCCATGGAATCTCATTTACACAGGCAGGAAGGCAGACAACACCTCAACTTCATACCTCATCCAAACGGCAGCACCAAGTCTCTATTGCATTAAAGCATCAGTCTAGATTGCATGCTCAAATCTCTGGCAGGGGACTAGTGCCCACAACCTCCTAATGAAGCGGTGAGAGTGCTACCTACTGAGCCACAGCAGACCAATCATGGATGCTGTAGCACACAAGATAGGGCAGATGTAACAGTGATAGCTTACATAAAGTATCTGTGGTAATACCCAGCATTATTATTGCACAAGAAAATTAATAAATACAAACATAACATATTGGTCTCATCCTTCAGGCAGAAAGCTGCCTCCTCTACCATCACTAACACTAGCACTTAAAAAAAATTATTCAATATTTCTGCAGTGCTGATTATTACTGTTGATAAATGAAGTCAGTCACAGAAATCCCTCAAAGGTGTTAGGGCCTAAGGTAGAACATTAATATCTTGTGACAGCTGAAGGGATTTTTTATTTTTCATATTCCTTCCAGAAACTCGACCTCCTTCAGTTTGAAATCCTTCAGAATACATGGTAGTACATTACAGTTGGTTTCCTTTTACATCCAGGGTCTGTTAAATGTTTGATATTAGCCTTCTATTAAAGGCCCAAAGTGTGATTTTTTTTAAGAAGCCTAGGCCAACGATTTATTAGCGCAGAAGACATAGAAGAAAAAAATGATGCATCAGAATGTGTCCAGTCATTTAGGACTGAGACAAGAAGCAATTTCTTCACTCAGAGAGTGGTGAATCTTTATAATTCTCTACCCCAGAGGGCTGTGAACACTCAGTCATTGAGTATATCCAAGACAGAGATCGATAGTTTTTTTTGTGTATGAAGGGATTTAAGGGATATTGGGATAGCACGGGAAGGTCTGGCTGAAGTAGATCAGCCATAATCTTATTGAATGGTGGAGCAGGCTTGAAGAGTTGAATGTTCTATTCCTGCTCCTATTTCTTATGTTCTTATATTGAGAAGTAGTGTTTGGAGGACATACAGGCTGGGATTTATAGTGCAATAGATGTAAGGGGGAAGGGAAGCAAGTGTACCACTTGCACCATTCCTGCATTGCCGAGGCCAGAACTTAGCTTTTGAGCCAAACTGTATTTCCACTTAACTGAAGCCTGCTAACCATATCGACGATCGAGAGAAATTCACGCTCATTGTCAGAATCGGGTTCCAGTGCCTCTGTGGCTAAAAGAGTTTGATTCTTAGTTATTAACAGGAGTCCCACAGCTTGTTGGTCTTGTGCCATAATGAGAGAGTACTGCATAGTCAAAGGTACCATCCTCTGGGCCAGCCATTAATCTGATGTCATTGCCTGTTCTAGTGGTTAAAGATCCTCCTGTTGTACTTTGAAGGGGGTCAAAGACTTCTCACAGTGTCCTGGCCAACACTCTTCCCTCAATCAACACCACAAAGATAGGTTAACTCGTAATTCATCACATCTTGGGGAGGCGGTGGCGTACTGGTATTGTCACTGGACTAGTACCCCAGAGACCCAGGTATTTCGCTGGGGACATGGGTTTGAATCGCACCACAGCAGAAGGTGGAATTTGAATTCAATTAATAAATCTGGAATTTAAAGCTAGTCTAATGATGGCCATGAAGCCATTGTCGATTGTTGTAAAAACCCATCTGGTTCACTAATGTAATTTAGGGAAGGAAATCTGCTGTCCTTACCTGGTCTGGCCTACATGTGACTCCAGATCCACAGCAATGTGGTTGACTCTTACATGCCCTTGAAATGGCCTAGCAAGGGCAATTAGGGATGGGCAATAAATGCTGGCCTGGCCTGCGACGCCCACATCCCATGAATGAATAAAAAAAAAACTCCATCTTCACTTCATTTGGTTGACCACTCCTAGTGTGAAGAACTTCCTGCCATTGGATCTAAATTTGCCTTTGACTACTCTGTTTTTCCTATTATCTTGGTTTTCTTTGAAGTAGACATCTGGTGCAAACTTTCCTAAACTGCTTTCTATCTTATATAGTTGCAACTTATCACTTTATATATCAACTGTTAGTCAGTGAGCAGCACTGTCGCTCCTGAGTCAGAAAGTTGTAGCTTCAAGTTCCACTCCAGGGATGTGAGCACAACATCCAGGCTGACACTTCAGTGCAGTGCTGAGGGAGTGCTGCAGCGCTGGAGGTGCCATCTCTTTTGGATGAGATGTTAAAACTCCCAGGTCTGTCCTCACAGTTTGAACGGAAAAGATCCTGTGGCATTATTTCAAAGCAGAACAGGGATTCCTGACTCCTGATGGGGGATGACTAGGACAAGGGGATATAAGCTTAAAATTTAGGAGGGAAGTTAGAAAACACAAGAAGGATGGTGAAAGTGTGGAACTCGGTCCCACAAAAAGCAACAGATTCTAACTCAGTTCTGAATTTAAAACCTGATATTGATTGATATTTGTTCGCCAAGGGTATTAAGGGATATGGAGCCAAGGTACGAGGATAGAGTTGGGATACAGATCAACCATGATCTCACTGAATGGCCTACTCCTATTTCTATGCTCCTAATAATACTGGTTAACCAATACCATTCAAACAGATTGTCTGGACATTATCACATTGCCTTTTGTGGGTCCTTGCTCTGCAGAAATTGGCTTCTGTGTTTTGTACGTTACACTGCAAAAGAGTTTCATTGGCTGTAAAGGACATTGGTGAATCTGAGGATGTGAAATGCAATCTATAAATGGAAGTCTTCGTAAAGTCACCTCTGGATCATGTCCTTTGAAGTGCGAAAAATTGTTCCCCTGACAACAGCCTCAAAATTCTCCAATGAATTGCTTTCAAGTTCTTGAGAAGCTTCTTTGCATCTTGATGACCACAATTGGACGCAGTGAAGGTGATAATGTGGTCAGTAGTGGCCAATGCTAGGCCGTGTATCATCAGGAAAGGAAGCCTGAGGATTGCTCAACGCATGGAGTGAACAGCCCGAAAAAGGCTAATTGAACCTCCTTATTTTATTCATTGAGTATATTCAAGACAGAGATCGATGGATTTCTAGATATTAAAGATATCAAGGGATATGGGGATAGTGCGGGAAAATGGCATTAAGGTAGAATATCCGCCATGATCTAGTTGAATGGTGAGGTGGGCTTGAGGGGCCGAATGGCCTACTCCTGCTGCTATTTCCTATGTTCCTAAATCAGAACAACTCCCCATGATGGGACTGGGCCACCTAGGGAATCAGATGCCAACCACCTATTTCAGGGACAGCCCAGCACTCGAAGTTCCGTCTGCCTTGCACACTTTAGAATTTACACATCATATCATCTCACATGTATCCTACTCTTTTCGTTAAATACTATTCCATTTGTTTCTGAGCCTCAAACTAATTAATTTCATGTAGACCACTCTGAGACCTGAGAATTTCCTGTGCCAAGAATTAAGTTATATTTTCAGGGTAATTATGACAAAACTCGTGCTATTTTGTTTAAATTGCCTTCTTCATAATGTGCAATTGAGACATGGGTTGTTTATAATGTGACAAAGATAGCGAGGAGAACAAGGCAAGAAAAATATGTGCCACATTTACTGCCAAGGCCAGAACTCAGCTTTCCAGCCAAACCTTTTTTTTCAGTTACCTAAAGCTGCCAATATTACAAAGTGCATCTTCTGCATGTTTACCCTTTCATAATCTTAAAGACCAGTCACCAGCTCAGATTTCTCATTGCTGGAATAAAGTAACCCAGCCTGTTCAGTTTTTCCTGATATATAGAACCTTTTAGTTCTGTTTTATTCTAGTAAATCATTTTTTGCACCTTCTCCAGTGCCTCTATATCCTTTTCATCATGTGGATACTTTTACAAGTATATAAAAAGGAAAACAGTAGCTAAAGTTGGCCCCTTAGAAGCAGAAACAGGGGAAATTATCAGAGGGAATGGCAAAGACATTGAGTCATAGAGAGATACAGCACTGAAACAGGCCCTTCGGCCCACCAAGTCTGTGCTGACCATCAACCACCCATTTATACTAATCCCATATTCCCTACCACATCCCCACCTTCCCTCAATTCTCCTACCACCTACCTACACTAGGGGCAATTTACAATGACCAATTTACCTATCAACCTGTCTTTGACTGTGGGAGGAAACCAGAGCACCCAGTGGAAATCCACACAGTCACGGGAAGAACTTGCAAACTCCACACAGGCAGTACCCAGAACTAAACTTGGGTTGCTGGAGCTGTGAGGCTGAGGTGCTAGCCACTGTGCCACTATGCCGCCCTAAATAGCGACTAAATATTATGCACCTGTCTTCACAGAAGAAGACACAAAGTAAATACCAGAAATAAAGGGTAACCAAGGGGCTAATATCAGCAGAGAAAAAGTATTGGAGAAACCTAAGGGACTAAAAGCTGACAAGTTCCCTGCACCTGAGGGCCTGCATCTAAGGTTCTAAAACAGGTAACTGCAGAGATAGTGAATACACTGGTTATGATCATCAGAAAATCCCTAGATTCTAGAATGGTCCCAGTGGATTGAAGTGAACAGACACCCGAGAAATGAAAAAACACAGACGAGGGGATCAAGCTCTTTTGGGGGATCCATGTTATCTTCAGCTTAACACCCTGATCAGCTTAAAGGCATGGAAGAGATTGTTATGGAAGGTAGCAGAGACCAGGCCATTCTATCTGTTCGATCTGGGACCAGTTAACCTTCTCACCCATCATAGGTTGCATGTCTACTCGGTCTATTCTGATTATTTGTGATATTTGAGTGGTGCTTCTTGATAAATCACTGTAAACACCTTGTGACACCTTTGACCCACGCGTGTGGGTAATCTGTGACCCTTGATCAAGTCTTACAAGTCTGAGGATATTCACTTTGGTCGTAAGAATAGAAAAGCTGAATATTTTTTAAAAGGCGTGAAACTTCTAAATACTGACAGGGGCTTGGGTGTACTCGTACAAGGAACATAGAAAGGTAGCATGCAGATAAAGCAAGCAATTAGAAAGCAAATGGCACGATGGCCTTTATTACAAGGGGATTGGAGTACAAGAACAAGGAAGTCTTGCTACAATTGTATGGGGTTTTGGTACGAGCAAATCCTGGAATACTGTGCACAGATTTGGCCTCCGTATTTATGGAACAAGAACAAAGAACAGTACAGCACAAGAACAGGCCATTCGGCCCTCCAAGCCTGCGCCGATCTTGATGCCTGCCTAAACTAAAACCTTCTGCACTTCCAGGGACCATATCCCTCTATTCCCATCCTATTCATGTATTTGTCAAGATGCCTCTTAAACGTCATTATCATACCTGCTTCCACCACCTCCCCCGGCAGCGTTCCGGGCACTCACCACCCTCTGTGTAAAGAACTTGCCTCGCACATCCCCTCTAAACTTTGCCCCTCTCACCTTAAACCTATGTCCCCTAGTAACTGACTCTTCCACCCTGGGAAAAAGCTTCCGACTATCCACTTTGTCCATGCCGTTCATAACTTTGTAAACCTCTATCATGTCACCCCTCCACCTCCGTCATTCCAGTGAAAACAATCCGAGTTTATCCAACCTCTCCTTTCTTTTTTTTTTTTCTTTTGGGCCTCCTTATCTCGAGAGACAATGGATACGCGCCTGGAGGTGGTCAACCTCTCCTTATAGCTAAGGATATAAGGAATTATATACTTACATTGGAGGTGATACAGCGAAGGTTCAGTAGATTGTTTTCTGGATGAGAGGATTGTCCTATGATGAATGTAGAGTAAATTGGGCCTATACTCTCTGGAGTTTAGAAGAATGAGGGGTGATCTCATTGAAACATCCAAAATTCTGAAGGGGCTTGACAGGGTCGACACTGAGAGGGCTTGGGAATCTAGAACACAAGGCACAGTTTCAGGATAAGGGGCTGATCAGTAGGACTGAGATGAGGAGAAATGTCTTCACTCAGAGGGTTGTGAATCTTTGGAATTCTCCACCCCAGAGGGTTGTGGATGCTTCATTGTTGAGTGTATTTCAGGCTCAAATTTTCGCTCACTCAGGGAATCAAGGGATATGGGGAGTGGGCAAGAACATGGAGGAAAGAGAAAATGAATATCAGCCATGATTGTACTGAATGGTGGAACAGGCTTGAGAGACTGTAATATTACTCCTGCTGCTATTTCTTATGTTCTTGAGTTCACAGTGTGGTCCAAGTGTGGTCTAACCAATATCCTATATAGGTTAACATAACTTCCCTGCTTTTAATTTCTATCCCTCTGGAAAGGAATCCCAGTGCTTGGTCTGCTTTTTTAAATGGCCTTATTAACCTGCATCACTACTTTTAGTGATTTGTATATCGATACATTCAGATCCATCTGTTCTTCTAACACATTTAGACTCCTATATTCCAAGGGGGATGTGACCACCTTATTCTTTCGAAATGTATTACCTCACATCTTTTCTAAAGTGAAATTACTTTGCAATTACAAGTCCATTTTGCAAGTTTATTAATGTCTTCTTGTATTTCTTTCAAGGTCTTCCTCTGTATTAACTACATCCCACCCGCAACCCCCACCCACCTGACCCCACCAATTTGGTGTCATATTGCCAAAGGATGAGAGAAATTCATCCTCATGACCTAACTTTGCTGTGAAGATCAGGTCCCAGCACCCCCTTGGTATTTTGTGAAAGTTTTTGATCCTTTGCTAGTGACTGCATAAAATAATACTGAGGAATGTGGCACAAGAGCCAGAGTATTACATCAATGTCTCCCTTATTATACTGGTTGGATAACTGCAGGCAGGGTATGTTATCTTTATGGATTGCTGGATATTTTTATATATATCAGATTTATCTCAGAGCAATGCAGATATCACACTTGTATTAAATCACCAACTGCTGTAATTACAGCAGTTTAAAATATCCCAGCTCTTACTCGGTCTCCTCTGAATAATCTGTGTTATCTGTAGAACACTCCAGCCCTGTGTCTTTTTAATTTCAGTTTCAACTCTTAAGCTCCAATCATAGGCTTAAGCAATCAAGCACAATTGACACAGACAAGTGGACAGATTAATACAATTAAACTCAGATGAATCAAACACTATATATTAGTTTCCATGGGTACTCAAAGTCATTCTGGCACCAACACTCAAGGTTACCGAGTAACAATTGTATTTAAAAGTGTGATGTTTGCTTTGGCTTAGGGCACATTCTCTCTTGTCTCTGAATCTGTAGTTTATGAATTCAAACACTCCACCATCCCCTGTTCCCCCCTTTCCACCTTCCTTATCTAGTCCAGGAATTGAGGTCTGGGGCAGATCAGCCATGATCTTATTGAGTGGTGGGGCAGGCTTGAGGGGCCAAATGGCCTACTCCTGCTCCTATTTCTTATGTTTTTGTGTTCTTATAATGCCCTGGTGCAGTATCGTGGATTAAACATTAAACTGAGGTCCTGTTCACCCTCGCGGGTGTATGTGAAAGATTCCATTGTATAGTACAAACATGAGCAGGTGAATTCCCCTGGTGTCCTTCTACTGACACCAAAAATAAGTTTTGTGACTTTAAGGTCACAGACCTGAAATGTTAACTCTGTTTCTCTCTCCACAGATGCTGCCAGACCTGCTGAGTATTTCCAGCACTTTCTGTTTTTATTTCAGATTTCCAGCATCTGCAGTATTTTGCTTTTATTTTAATTGATCTCATTGCAGTTTGTGGGAACTTGCTGTGTGCATTTATTTCCATGTTTCTTACATTACAACAGTAAAAGTAATTAATTAGCTGGGAAATGCCTTGGAATATCAAGAGACATGATATAAATGGAAGTTTTTTTCTTTATACTTGATTCCTGGCCTATTTCTGAGCTGTTCCATCACACTCCTCCTTTGAGAGTTTCTGTACAGCAAGGAATGCAAAAATGGTGTTGGAATACAGCTTAAAGCAATAAAGTAAGCTGTTTTTCCTTTGTTCTTCACCAGGAGAATGTTTAGCAAAAGGATGTCTGACCTCATTTCCCTCTCCCAATTCCAGGCAGGCACCCATTTGGACAAACACTCAGAAAAGTAGGACTGTGAGCCCAGGCCTGCTCAACTTGGAGGGGTCTCAATGAGGCCTGGGCTCCATTTTGGAGCTATGCAGAGGGTATGCACCTCCTTCTGCAGGAGCAGAAAGAAGAGTCAGGGCTTGAGGCAATTTTGCAGCTGCTGGTTTTGGACAGAACACTTGGCACTCGATGGCCGTGAAACCCTGTCGCAGGCCACTTAAGGCCAGTGGCAGTGGTTACAATTACCCTCCTACTTCCACAATGTGGGACAGAACCTCGTTAATGTGGGCCTGGAGCAGAGCAGAAGGCTCCCGACTCTACAGGATATTAATGAGCCAGTTGTGTTTTTAATGACAATCTAAACGATCACTTTTACCAATGCTAGATTTGTGTTTCCAGAGTTTTCATGCTGGGATTGGAACTCACATACAACTGCATTACTAGTCCAGTAATATAAGCACCATGTTACTGTACCCCGAGGAACATGCTGAGGGAATTCTCCACTTTGCGAACTCCCAGGCAGGGGAAGGGGGGATATTATTTGCGAATCAGTGTCAGGTAGATGAGGACAACAACTTGCATTTATATAGCACCTTTAATGCAGTAAGCCATCCCAAGGCACTTCATAGGAACATCATTAAAACAAAATTTTACACTGAGTCACATACGGAGATAATAGAACCAGTGACCTAAAGCTCGGTCAAAGAGGTAGGTTTTAAACAGCAATTTAAAGGAGGAAAGAGAGGCAGAGAGGTTTAGCAAGGAAAATCTAGAGCGGGCACAGCGGCGCAGTGGTTAGCACTGCAGCCTCACAGCTCCAGCGACCCGGGTTCAATTCCGGGTACTGCCTGTGTGGAGTTTGCAAGTTCTCCCTGTGTCTGCGTGGGTTTCCTCCGGGTGCTCTGCTTTCCTCCCAGTGCTCTGCTTTCCTCCCACATGCCAAAGACTTGCAGGTTGATAGGTAAATTGGCCATTAGCAATTGCCCCTAGTATAGGTAGATGGTAGGGAAGTATAGGGACAGGTGGGGATGTGGTAGGAATATGGAATTAGTGTAGGATTGGTATAAATGGGTGGTTGATGGTCGGCACAGACTCGGTGGGCCAAAGGGCCTGTTTCAGTGCTGTATCTCTAAACTAAACTAGCTTAAGGCCCAGGCCTAAGCCTGGGCACAGCCTCCAATGGTGGAGCGATGAAATTCGGGGATGCACAAGAGACCAGAATTGGAGGAGCACAGAGATTGCAGAGGGTAGGACAGCAGTGAGGGTTTTCATCCTCAGTACCGCATTTGATCAGGATTTACTTCCCTCTCAATGCTAATAACATAAACTACTATTTCTCTGACGGTTGGAGTGTTGCCCTTCTGCATTCAATGTTCTGATCCAATTTTTTTTCAAACCCAACAAGGTTAAAATCTTCTCTTTGTTTTATAGTTAAAATAGATTTTTTTAAAAATCTATAAGTCACTTCAATACGAAAGGAATCAGAGATATGGCAGGATTATTTGCCTCAGAACTGCTGCTTTCAAATCCTCCTGGCTTTGATGATTATTTTTTAAATTATATTTTACTTTATAATTCCACACTGATCACAGTGCAAATACTGGCAAAAATATCTCTCAGTTTTAGTTCTCGCTCCAAAGTTGGTGTATGAGTTCCAAATTTGTCACAATTTTTCTTCAATTCTGAATCTGCTGATTTCACAGATCTCAGTGCACTGTTCGATTTTTATTTGATGCTGATTTCAACAGGGTGTAACATCAGGTGTAAGATGAGAGTCTGATCGGAACCACATTCCCACTCGGCAGTTTAGCTTCAAATTCCCCCTCAAGGCCCTTTTGTGAGTTTTGTAACATGAGCTCATACAAAACTCTGCTGTCTATATCCTAACTTGCACCAAGGTCCGTTCACCTATCACGCCTGTGCGCATTGACTTACATTGGCTTTCAGTCCAGGAACGCATCTATTTTAAAACGCTCACCTTTGTTTTCAAATCCCTCAATGGCCTACCCCCTCCCTCTCTCTCTAATCTCCTCCAGCCCTAAAATACTCCTCCAATTCTGGCCCCGATTTCCATCACTCCACCCTTGTCAGCCATACCTGCAGCTGTCTAGACATAAGCTCTGGAATTCCCTCCCTAAACCTCTCCACATTTCCAGCTCTCACTCCTCTTTTAAGATGCTCCTTAAATTGTCATCTTTGACAAAGCTTTTCATTAGCTAACCTAACATCCCCTTATCTAATATCGTTCCTGTAAAGCAGCTTGGGACATTTTACTACATTAAAGGTGCTATATTTTTTGTTGTAAGTTTTTGTTGTTGTTTATTCTGATTTAAGCAGATGGTACATGACCACTACCAGGGAAGTATCAGTCGTCTAACCAGGACCAATTCGAGTTTACACACTCACCAGAGCTGCTCACTTTTTAAGTCCTAAAATCACAAATGTATGTGACTCCTGGCACGTGTTCACCTCAAAGGATCATATCAAGAAATGAGAGAAGTGACCCGATGAAGGCAATACTAAAACAAGTTAATATAACATAGAATAATCCAGGTAATCCAGGTAATTATAGACCGGTGAGCCTGACGTCAGTGGTAGGGAAGCTGCTGGAGAAGATACTGAGGGATAGGATCTATTCCCATTTGGAAGAAAATGGGCTCATCAGTGATAGGCAACATGGTTTTGTGCAGGGAAGGTCATGTCTTACCAACTTAATAGAATTCTTTGAGGAAGTGACAAAGTTGATTGATGAGGGAAGGGCTGTCGATGTCATATACATGGACTTCAGTAAGGCGTTTGATAAGGTTCCCCATGGCAGGCTGATGGAGAAAGTGAAGGCGCTTGGGGTCCAAGGTGTACTAGCTAGATGGATAAAGAACTGGCTGGGCAACAGGAGACAGAGAGTAGCAGTAGAAGGGAGTTTCTCCAAATGGAGACGTGTGACCAGTGGTGTTCCACAGGGATCCGTGCTGGGACCACTGTTGTTTGTGATATACATTAATGATTTGGAGGAAAGTATAGGTGGACTGATTAGCAAATTTGCAGACGACACTAAGATTGGTGGAGTAGCAGATAGTGAAGGGGACTGTCAGAGAATACAGCAGAATATAGATAGATTGGAGAGTTGGGCAGAGAAATGGCAGATGGAGTTCAATCAGGGCAAATGCGAGGTGATGCATTTTGGAAGATCCAATTCAAGAGTGAACTATACAGTAAATGGAAAAGTCCTGGGGAAAATTGATGTCCAGAGAGATTTGGGTGTTCAGGTCCACTGTTCCCTGAAGGTGGCAACGCAGGTAAATAGAGTGGTCAAGAAGGCATACGGCATGCTTTCCTTCATCGGACGGGGCATTGAGTACAAGAGTTGGCAGGTCATGTTACAGTTGTATAGGACTTTGGTTCGGCCACATTTGGAATACTGCGTACAGTTCTGGTCGCCACATTATCAAAAGGATGTGGATGCTTTGGAGAGGGTGCAGAGGAGGTTCACCAGGATGTTGCCTGGTATGGAGGGCGCTAGCTATGAAGAGAGGTTGAGCAGATTAGGATTATTTTCATTAGAAAGACGGAGGTTGAGGGGGGACCTGATTGAGGTGTACAAAATCATGAGAGGTATAGACAGGGTGGATAGCAAGAGGCTTTTTCCCAGAGTGGGGGTTTCAATTACTAAAGGACACGAGTTCAAAGTGAAAGGGGAAAAGTTTAGGGGGGATATGCGTGGAAAGTTCTTTACGCAGAGGGTGGTGGGCACCTGGAACGCATTGCCAGCGGAGGTGGTAGATGCGGGCACGATGGAGTCTTTTAAGATGTATCTAGACAGATACATGAATGGGCAGGAAGAAAAGAGATACAGAACCTTAGAAAATAGGCGACATGTTTAGAGAGAGGATCTGGATCGGCGCAGGCTTGGAGGGCCGAAGGGCCTGTTCCTGTGCTGAAATTATCTTTGTTCTTTATCTTCTTTGTATTAACAGAGACTGCAAAATCGAACATACCACACAGAAACAGGCCTTTCAGTCCAATCAGTCCATGCCAGCATTAATGTTCCACGCAAGCCTTCCCTCATCCTTCCTCATCTAACCCAACCTCTATTCCATTCTCCCTCATATGCTTACCTTGCCTCCCCTTAAATATATCTTTACTATTTGCCTGAACCACTCCTGTGCTAGCAAGTTCCACATTCTCAACAGTATGATAAACCTGTATAAAACATTGATTCGGCTGCAGCTGCAATATTGTATCCAGTTCTGGGCAGCACACTTTAAGAAGGATGTGAAGGGTATTAGAGAGGGTGCAGAAAAGATTTACAAGAATGGTTCCAGGGATGAGGCAGTTCAGTAACGTGGATAGATTGGAGAAGCTAGGATGTTTCTCTTGGGAGAAAAGAAGATTAAGTGGAGATTTGATAGAGGTGTTCAAAATCATGAGAGGTCTGGACAGAATAGATAGGGAGAAACTGTTCCCATTGGCAGAAGGATTGAGAACCAGAGGACACCGATTTAAAGTGATTGACAAAAGAGACCTTTTTATGCATCGTGTGGTTAGGATTTGGAATGCACCGCCTGAGAACGTGTTGGAGGCAGGTTCAATTGTGGCTTTCAAAAGAGAACTAGACAATTATCTGAAGAGAAAAAGATTTGCAAGGCTATGGGGAAAAGGAGTGGGATTAGATGAGTTGTTCTTGCAGAGAGCTAGCACGGACATGACAAGCCAAATGGTCTCCTTCCTGTAGTAACCAATCTTTGATTCTATTCCATTGGGCAAAGAAGTTTCTTCTGAATTCCCCATCTGATTTCTTGGTGAGTATCTTATGCTGATAGCTCTGGTTTTGTTCTTCCCCAGTATATATCTCTGTAGACAGCATGATTGGCAACACAGACGCTGCTTTTGTCTTTTTGTGCCAACTCTGAAAATTGGAACTATCTGGTCAACATTTAATTTCTCTGGCTAGTTGTAACTTTGAGTCAGTCAAAGTTAAAGCTGGGCCAAGACCATAATGGAGTCTTGACCTCAAAATCAACAACTTGAATTTGTGCAGTGCTCCTGACATTGGCGAGATGTAGCAGAGTGCTTTACAGATTGAAGAATGAAATTAACAATCTAAGAACGTGCCCTAAACCAAGATTATTTTAATAATATATAGATTGTGAAGAGTAGAGTTCAGTAACCAACCTGGGTACAAATCAGGTCACATTTGCCCAATTATAACTTGTACCGTTGTTTACTTGTCTATGTTTTCTATTATTTAGTCAATTTATTTTCCAATTTGCAATATCCTTATTGCAAGAGCTTTCATATGAGTCACAAATCTCCTTTGTGGCACCTTCTCTACTCCCTGATGAACATTGAAATACACAACCTCAATCACACACCATCATCCACCAATTCTATTACATTCTGAGGAGCTCGAGTAAATTAAGACCCTTTTTTTCCTGTAGATATGTTGACTGAATTATTCCCTTTAGTAATGTTAAGTTTCTTACAACAGCTTTCCTTGTAATTGACTCTGCTGTTGAAAGATGTATCGAGCGAATGACAGACACAATGCAGTGAGTTCATTGCTCAAAGAAAGAGGCACCAGCTGGACAGGACACAGAACCTCTCCCAAATGGAAGGGTTAACAAGAGTGTTGCGGACAGGTGGTAGGGGTATAGGTGTTCACCTCCCAACTGACCGCCATCGTATTTTTTCTAATATGATGAGTTAGTCCTGAGTGTATTTTTAGGGTTAAATAAACAGACAAATGACAGGTTTTCCCATAGATTAAACAAAAGATTACTGTTGATTTTTACACAATTCCCAAAATGGTTGCAACCTCACCCATGCATACAATCACTGACACACGCATACACAGGAATAGATTGAGAGGAAAAGGGTAAGTGGTTTAAAGTGAGATGGGTGTTCTTCAGTTTACAGTAAATCTGTTGAACCTTCTACGGAGGACCGTCTCTTTTAAAGGTGCAGGCCTGCGTGTTTATAGACTTGAACTTGTTGAGGTGTTGTAGATTTCTTGTGGTTAAGACTTCAGACTGGAGGTGATGGTCACTTTCAGTCCTCTGCTGCAACAAGTTGAAGTATAGAATTAGAAGCTGGGCTTATTCCTTGTTTAGGCTGGATCTCTTTTCACAGCCTCTTGCTGGACGGATTTCTATGATGTTATTATGATCTCTCCTCTCTATCCAGAGACCTACTATTTGAGGTCAAAATCCATCTCATTAGCATTTCTGTTAGTTGACACATGGACTTCATGTGACCACACAATGGACCAGGATGTGGAATCCATGGCTATCTATTGATGTCGGAGTGGGCACCATCCTGTTATGATGTGGCTATTTTACACCTTCTTTGTCTCAGAAGGAATCCATTCAATTCAGAAATGTATTTTGATGGTTTCCGATGAGTGTAGTAGACACCTCTTAGTCTGGAATGCATCCTTTTGTCCTTTTGTTACAGTGAGGCAGTTTTTGAATACACAGGCCAGGTTATCTGACCTTCTGTGGCCATCTTTGCAGCACATTGTCCAGTTTATTTAAAATGAAAAGTCAATTTCAAAGAGTCTGCACTGGATAAAGTTCACATCTTAAAAGTTTGGAATATGGGAAGTCTTTGCTGGGCAGAACAAGAGCAAAAGGCAAGTAGCAGGGTGGACGAAGAAAAACTATTTCCTCTGCTGGGAGGAGTCCAGAACAAGAGGGGCATAACCTTAAAATTAGAGCCAACCCATTCAGGAGTGATATCAGGAAGAATCTCTTCACACAAAGGGTAATGGAAACCTGGAGGTCCCTCCCCTAAAAGCTGGGGATCAATTAAAAATTTCAAAGCTGAGATTGATAGATTTTTTTTGGGCAAGTGAATTGAAGGTTATGGAACCAAGGCGGGTTAAAGGAATTAAGATGCAGATCAGCCATGATCTAATTGAATGGCGGAACAGACTTGAAGGATGAATGGCCTTCTCCTGTTCTATACAGCCACCCAACATCACTCCTTGTGCAAGTGTTGTCATTGTTCTAATGTTGGAAATGTGGCACTAATTTATATACAGCAAGATCCCACAAACAATGAGATAATTGACCAGATCATTTACAGTTTTATAGTGATGTTGTTTGAGGGATAAAGACAGCATCGCCAACAATATCACACTGGAGTATAAAGAACTTCAGGCTAAATTCTCATTTGTGAATGGATCACAGCCCATTACCCAGAGTAGGGTTGTCAACTCTGATTGGACATATTACTGCAGGTTTCATCACATGATATCCTGGCTCCAATCTCCAGCTGTCCTATGTAGACGGCACAGTGGCGCAGTGGTTAGCACCGCAGCCTCACAGCTCTAGAGACCTGGGTTCAATTCTGTGCGGAATTTGCAAGTTCTCCCTGTGACCGCGTGGGTTTTCGTCGGGTGCTCCGGTTTCCTCCCACCGCCAAAGACTTGCAGGTGATAGGTAAATTGGCCATTGTAAATTGCCCCTAGTATAGGTAGGTGGTAGGGAATATGGGATTACTGTAGGGTTTGTATAAATGGGTGGTTCTTGGTCGGCACAGACTTGGTGGGACGAAGGGCCTGTTTCAGTGCTGTATCTCTAAATAAATAGACAGCCTGTTTGTCCATCCCCAGTATTTTTATAACAAATAAGTGAATGTGTTAAAAGAAAATGAAAACAACCACAATTTCTTGCTAAATTAAGCTCTGCCAACTGAGCCAACTTGAGGCCAAACTCACCATTGATCAGAATCCCTCCCCTGAGTTGACCACAATCCACCCTGGATAAAGTTTTCATTTTTAGTTCCTCATTCATGAGATGTGGGCATCGCTGGCTGGGCCACCACTTGATGCCCAATCCTAATTGCCCACAAGAATGTGATGGTGAGCCACCTTCTTGAACCGCTGCAGTCCATGTGGTGAAGGTACATCCGCAATACTGCTAGGTCGGGAGTTAGAACCAGAGAACCATAGTTCTAAGATTTTGACCCAGTGACGATGAAGGAATGGCGATTTAGTTACAAATCAGAATGGCATGTGATTTGGAGGGATACTTGTTGATGATGGTGTTCCCATGTACCCGCTGCCTTTGTCCTTCCAGATGTCTCTCAAGAAGAAGTCCCTTCCGTTTTTATCGATTCAATTTAGATTTCTCCCAACACCAGGTGCAGAACGATCAACATAGAGTGCCAACTAGGATTGTTACTGTGCTCTTAACAAACTTGTGGCAGAAAAGGGAAAGCACAGCAATGAGAAATATTTTCATCACAATGGTCTCCGTTGCAAAGCATTACTGCTCTCAGTAAGATGAAATGGATTTGTTAATGAGATTTTGACAATGCAAAGTGTAATTGGATTGTGTTAGAATGACTATATCAGTGTGATAAAAGTACATTCCACATGAAACTATGACAGCATATTCAAGATATGCTGGATGAACTAAATTCAAGAATTTCAAAACTTGAAAGGAAGTTGTTTAAAACTCACCCTCAAGAGGATCCAGTAATCTCTGTTTGTCAACACAACAGAAGAGATATTACAACAAGACACCGAGAATGTCACCCTAGTGACAGTTAACAGGGTGTCATTAGCAAGTATTTTTTAAATTAGTTTTTTCTTCCCTTTTGGGGAGATGATTTTGTGCGAAGCGACACAGAAAATTGAAACGCTTGGTTCTGAATGACAGTTTTAAGCAGTCTCTTCAAATATTGCTTGACCTTTGTGTACTTTGCAGCTCAAACTATGCCTCAGCAGATTTTTCACATCCCAGCCTCAATGATACTTAATGCAACAAAGTAAATTTTCCAATTACCGCACTTAAGTGTGTCGCTGGATTTTGACTGCCAACAGTTTTGATTTTTAACTCAAGTGAGAGCAGCTTTATACAGCTTTATGCATCCACTGGGAACTGAGTGGAGAGCCAGCAGACCTCGCTGTTTGCCGTGGAGGCCTCCAAGATCATTTTCCAGTCCAGAGTCCATTCCATTGAGCAGGATGAGATGTGCTCGTGTTTCTTCTTCCAAAAGGTCTACAGAAAGTGCTCTGTGATCAGCAGCCTGAAGGAAGAGGACTGCTCGGTAACATCATCGCAGTCTGACATACTAAGGATCAGCAAATTCTTTTATGCTGGGCTGTACGACGTGAAGTCCACTGACAGCACGGCCTCCCAGTCCTTCCTGTCATCTATCACGGAGGTCTTAGATAACAGCATGAGGGAGAATCTGGACAAACTGCTAACTCTGGATCAGCTGTCAAGAGCTGTCAGGTCCTTCGAGATGAGTAAAACTCCTGGAAGCGACGGCTTACCGGTTGAGT
Source organism: Heterodontus francisci (assembly GCF_036365525.1). Taxonomy (NCBI): domain Eukaryota; kingdom Metazoa; phylum Chordata; class Chondrichthyes; order Heterodontiformes; family Heterodontidae; genus Heterodontus; species Heterodontus francisci. The sequence goes on from NC_090382.1 coordinate 113,857,458, forward strand.
TGTATTTGACTCACTGGGAATGGATTGACCCAGACCTGCTGGAAGTGTACGAGAGCATGTTCCTGGCTGGCAGCATGTCGGCATTTCCTCATCCATGAGGAAAGGCATCATCACCCTCATCTACAAGTGGAAGGGGGAGAGGGTGGAAATCAGAAATTGGCAGCCCATCTCACTGCTTGATGTAAACTACAATATTCTGTCCAAAGTCATCGCCAGTCGAGTCAAGTCTGCTCTGGAGTTGGTGATTCACCCTGATCAGACCTGCACTGTACCCGGCAGGAAGATCTCTGCTACTCAGGGATATGATCGCCTATGTGCGGGACAGGGGGGTGGACACCTGCCTCACCAGCCTGGACCAGGAGAAGGCTTTTGACAAGATATCGCACACATACATGATGGACGTGCTTTCCAAAATGGGGTTTGGGGAGGGAATCTGCAATTGGATCAAACTGCTCTACACAAACATCAGTAACGCAGACTCGATCAATGGGTGGGAATCAAAAAGTTTCCTGATCAATTCTGGAGTCAGACAGGGCTATCCTCTCACCCCTGTCTTGTTTGTTTGCTGAGTCCATTAGAAAGGGTGTGGGCATAACAGGGGTGACAATCCCAGGCAGCGGAGGCACTCAGGACAAAGCCTCCCTGTACATGGACAATGTCTCCGACTTCTGCTCGGATCCACCGTCCGTTCGCAGGATGATGAGTATCTGCGACTAGTTCGAACTGTTCTTGGGAGCCAAAGTAAATCGCAGCCTGAGCGAGGCCATGTTCTTTGGGAACTGGGCTGACCGATCCTTTGTTCCTTTCACCATCAGGTCAGACTACCTGAAGGTGCTGGGGATATGGTTCAGAGGAGCCGGGGCATGTGCCAAAACCTGCAAGAAGCGTATAGCTATGGTAAAACATGAACTGAGCATATGGGGGCAGCGATCTCTCTCCATTGTGGGTAAGAGCCTGGTCATCAGGTGCGAGGCGCTCACGTTGTTACTGTACATGGTGCAGGTCTGTCCGATACCCCAGTCCTGCACTGTGGCGGTCACCCGAGCCATCTTCCACTTTATCTGGAGATCCAAAATGGACTGTGTCCGCAGGGACACGATGTTCAAACCTTTAGATAAAGGAGGAAAAAATGTACCCAATGTCACCCTCATCCTGATGGCCACTTTTGTGGCGGGCTGCATCAAACTGTGTGTAGAACCCAATACGCAAACACCAAGTGTCACTACTGTCATGACCGAAATGGGAGCGATGCACTGTCAATTCAGTCCCATCACTCCACAGGTCGCAGCATATTATTAAAGTTTTCCCTCCCTACTGGACAACAGCCAAATTAAACACTCCAGTAACCACCGGAATAAAACTGATCAACAACAACAACAAATGAACTATTTATTAAAAAACTAAATCTTAAACACTATTAAGGTAAACATATGTCTAAAGACCTTATAACTTCAGATTTTAACCTAACTCCCCCATTCACACACATGCACTCAAAAATCAATGGATAACCGTTGTTTTTAAATGACGTTTTAAAAATTAGCTGTTTCTTAAGAATAAATAAATAACTGAGTTGTTAGTCTTTGTGAGTTACGTTCCTGATGGGTGAGGTATCCTCGTATAAAAATAATCAAATGCCACTCGAGGTCTCCACGTGGATTTGATGAAACAGACTTTTAGTAGATAGGCATTCAAAGCACTTCGTCTGCAGCAGGCATCAAACAGTTCTTTAAACAAGGAGTATAGCAATGGGTCCACTTGGATTTTAAAACGACAGTTTCTCAGTCGAAACCTTACTGTGAATTCCAGAAAACACAATCAGTCAAGAGAGATTCAATCTTGAAGCAAAGACTTTTTGGATTGGAAGTAAAGGAAAGGAATTTTGCTACCTCCAGCAATACAAATGGTGTCTTCAAACGGATTTTTTTCTCCTTAGGCAATTAACACTGCTTGTGGCTCATTGTAGAATTTCTGCTGAGAGAAATAGACAGCTGCTTCCTCCAGTAAGCACGCATTGCTGGTATCTCTCTAGAACTGGTTTTAGCTGATTTTTACACAGTCAAATTGAAACATTATACCATGTGACCTCCTCACTCTCCTGCTGTTGCCTAGGTAACAAGCTGTGGCACACTGTCCTCAGAAATTTAAAACCTTTCTCTCTGTCTTAAAGGTATATTGTTTTTAACAGAGTCTTAAAGGCACACTGTTTCAAACAGAGGAGAAAATAAATACAGTTCCATGACACGACATGCTGAGGTTCTGTCTGTCCCCAGTGTTACGAAGGATGGATCTGGCCACATTGCCGCGGAATGCTCCATCCAGTTGGACTGTGCTGTACCACCTATCCTTTGCGGAAAAGTTTATGCAGAAAAACACCTCTGACCACCAATCCATCAGGCAATGGTCTGCGCAGAATGTCCTCAAGGCCCTACGGGAAAAGGAGATGGTGGATCTTGTCGGGTGATTCCCTGAGCAGACCGCCAAAGTCATTTGGCAGAATGCCTCAACACAGAACTTTCAAACAAGCACCAAGCCATAGCTTGGCTGGTGGTGAGAAGGGCCCTCCCTGTGAGATCTTTTCTGCCTCCCCGGAATCTCACTGCCTCTGCACGCTGCTCTCGAGGTGGCTGTGGTTGGAAAGAGACTGTTGCCCACCTCTTTCTGGAATATGCCTTTGCAAAGCAGGTGTGGAAAGAGATGCAGTGGTTTTTGTCAACGTTCATCCCGAGGAGCTCCATAACGCAGGACTCTGTACTCCACGGTCTGTTCCCAGGGACGCATACCGAGATAACATCAACTGGTGCTGGAGGACCATCAACTTGGTGAAAGATGCACTTTGGTCTGCTCGAAACTTGCTGGTCTTCCAGAGCAAAGAGTTGTCCACAACCGAGTGTTGCTGACTGGCACATTCCAAGGTCCAGGACTATGTGCTGAGGGACGCACTAAAGCTTGGGGCAGCAAAGGCTCATTGGGGAAAAGCAACTGTATAAGGTCCTCCCGGCATAGTACATTGAGGAGCTGGAACCTGTGCACCCTTTGGGCTGTATGCACCAAAATATGGTTTTGCTGTGAAATGCAAATGTACATTGCCTGTAAAATGGAATAGCAAGGGTTGTGAGACAACTCATGTTCTGTATTGAAGAAAACTGATTTCTTTTGCACTTTCTGGAACGTCAACTTGGAACTGGTCTGTAATGTATTTTTTTTACAAATTTTTATGAATAAAGTATATTTTTGGAAAAAAGGCTGGGTCAAAATTATTTAAACCCAGGGAGTTGAACAGCTGTCAGATTAAGGAGAATAACCACGTGTGGGGGAGACTAAAACTAGGGGTTATAAATGTAAGATAGTCACCAATAAATCCAATTCAGCAGAAACTTCTTTACCCAGACAGTCTCCTTACTTAAGAAAGGTTATACTTTTCTTACAGGGGGTGCAACAAAGGCTCACTAGGCTGTCTGTACTTAAAGTGGATAAAGCACCTGGGCCGGATGAGATGCATCCAAGAATACTGAGGGAAGTGAGGGTGGAAATCGCAGAGGCACTGGCCATCATTTTTCAGATTTCCTTGGACTCAGGGGTGGTGCCAGCAGTCTGGAGAATTACAAATATTACACCCTTGTTCAAAAGATAAGGTGAAAAGATAAGCCCAGCAGCTACAGGCCAGTCAGATTAACTTCGATGGTAGGAAAACTTCTGGAAAAAATAATTTGGGATAAAAGCAGCAGTCACATGGACAAATGTGAGTTCATTAAGGAAAGCCAACATGGTGTTCTGAAGGGAAAATCTTGTTTAACTAATTTGCTGGAGTTTTTTGAGGAGGTAACAGAGAGGGTTAATGAGGGCAATGCTGTTGGTGTGGTGTACATAGACTTTCAAAAGGCATTTGATACAGTGCCACATAACAGACTTGTGAGCAAACTTGTAGCTCATGGAATAAAAGGGACAGTAGCAACATGGATACGAAATTGGCTGAGAGACAGGAAACAAAGAGTAGTAGTTAATAGATGTTTTACAGGCTGGGGGAAGGTTTGTAGTGGAGTTCCCCAGGGATCAGTGTTTCTACTTTTCCTGTTATATATGAATCACCTAGACCTTAGCGTACAGGGCACAATTTCAAAGTTTGCAGATGATACAAAACCTGTAAGCATTGTGAACTGTGAGGAGGATAGTGTAGAACTTCAAAAGGACATAGACAAGTTGATGGAATGGGCGGACAGGTGGCAGATGACATTCAATGCAGAGAAATGTGAAGTGATTCATTTTGATAGGAAGAACATAGAGAGACGATATAGAATAAAGGGTACAATTCTAAAGAGGGTGCAGGAGCAGAGGGACCTAGATGTATATGTGCATAAGTCCTTGAAGGCGGCAGGACAGATTGAGAGAGTGGTTAATAAAGCACACAGTGTCCTGGGCTTTATTAGTAGGGGCATAGAGTACAAGAGCAAGGAAGTTATGTTGAACTTGTATAAGACACTAGTTTGGCCTCAGCTGGAGAATTGCATCCAATTCTGGGCGCCGCACTTGAGGAAAGACATAAGGACATAAGAGAGAGTACAGAAAAGATTCACGAGAATGGTTCCAGGGATGAGGAATTTCAGTTATGAAGATAGATTGGAGAAATTAGGACTGTTTTCCTTGGAGAAGAGAGGACTGAGAGGTGATTTGATAGAGGTATTCAAAATCATGAGGGGTCTGGACAGAGTAGATAGAGAGAAACTGTTCCCACTCATGAAAGGATCAAGAACGAGAGGGCACAGATTTAAAGTATTTGGTAAGAGAAGCAAAAGTGACATGCGGAAAAACCTTTTCACGCAGCGAGTTGTTAAGGTCTGGAATGCGCTGCCTGAGAACGTGGTAGAGACAGGTTCAATTGAAGCATTCTTTATTTTATTTTTATTTTTCAAAAGGGAATTAGACAGTTGTATGAAAAGAAAGAAAATGGGCAGGGTTATGGGGAGGAGGCAGGGGAATGGAACTGAGGGAGTTGCTCTTTCAGAGAGCCAGTGTGGAAATGATGGGCCGAATGGCCTCTTTCTGTGCTGTAACGATTCTGTGATTATGTGATTCCAGCCATGTGGGGTTGTCCTATGAGATGAATCACAGAATCACAGAATTGTTACAGCACATTTTACCTTCTCATATAACTGTCTAATTCCCTTTTGAATGCTTCAATTGAACCTGCCTCCAACACGTTTTCAGGCAGTGCATTCCAGACCTTAACTGCACGCTGCGTGAAAAAGTTTTCCCTCATGTCACTTTTGCTTCTTTTACCAAATACTTTAAATCTATGCCCTCACGTTCTCGAGATTGAGTAGACAAGGCTTATATTCACTCGAGTTTTGTAGAATGAGAGATGACCTTATTGAGACATGCAAAATTCTTAAGGCGCATGACATGATAAATGCTGAGAAGATGTTTCCCCTGGCTGGGGAGTCTAGAACTAGGAGGCACAGTTTGAGAATAAGGGGTTGGCAATTTAGGACTGAGATGAGGTGAAATGTCTTCACTCAAAGGTTTGTGGATCTTTGGAATTCTCTGCCCCCGAGAGCTGTGGATTCTTAGTCATTTTGTATATTCAGGACAGAGGTCGATAGATGTTTGGATACTAAGGGAATCAAGGGATATCAGGATGGTGTGGGAAGGTGGAGTTGAGGTAGAAGATCAGCCACAATCTTATTGAATGGTGGAACAAGCTTAAAGGGCTGAATGGCCTACTCCTGCTCTTATTTCTTATGTTCTTATGTCCATATTTTAGAAAGTGGAACACAATACCACAGGGAGTAGTTGAGGTAAATAACATAGATGCATTGAAAGGACGCTGGATAAGTAATGGTCTGGCATCCTTCCATCTATGAAAGATGATGGACACGCAGCAAACAATCCATTTAGGTGGGGTGTCTTCTCTTGGTGCACCTTTGCTGATGGTTGTGAAGGCCAATCCTTGAGAGGCAGGTTCTACCACAAGTGCTGCACGTGAAGCTGCCGAGTGACGCTGTGAGTTGTTGTTTTACATGAGAGAAAATGGATTAGAGCGTTAAGTGAAGAGAGGTGGCAGGCGGTTTGGTGGAGCATAACACTGGCATGGACCAGTTGGGCCGAATGGCCTGTTTCTGTGCTGTAAATTCCATGGAATTCCATGGAAAATTCTATTTAAAACCCATGGCCATAGAATTCGAACCTGCTGCACCAACAATTTAGTTTGTTTGGTATGAAGACTGAAAATATTGGGACTCACAAATGCCACATGCTTGAAGGACCAAGAAAAGATATCTAACATTGATATTTAATATTTCCCTCGATCTGTCATTTATGATTTTGTTGATGTGCAAGGTCTGTTAAAATGTGGGTCTGACTGTTAAACGTTTCGACATTCTGCTGCTGCTAAACTTTCTGCATTCAGTGGGACAGAGGCAAAAATAAACAGGGCAATAATTTAGCTGAAAGTATCCAATAGAAAATATTCCTGCATTCCCCTTTCTTCCCACAATTGGTGGTCATGTCTTCAGATATACAAGTCCCATTTTCTAGTCTTCCCTCCACCTCACCAACTCTCCTTCTCCCTTTAAAAATCTCCTTTAAACCTTCCTATCTGGGAGGTGGTCACACCACAGGTTAGGAGCATGCAGGCAGACAGGGAATGGGTGACAGCCAGGCAGTCTAAGAAAACTGGGCAGGTAGTGCAGCAGTCCCCTGATATGATCTCACTTGCTAATTGGTTTTCCATTTTGGATACTGGTGAGGGTGATGGTTCCTCAGAGGAGTGCAGTCAGTGCCAGGTTTGGCATCGCAGGTGGCTCAGCTGCACATGAGAGGAGGAAGAAGAGTGGAAGAGCAGCAGTGATAGGGGATTCGTTAGTTAGGGGAACAGACAGGCATTTCTGCGGCAGCAAACGTGACTCCAGGATGGTGTGTTGCCTCCCTGGTGCCAGGGTCAAGAATGTCATGGAGAGGCTGCAGGACATTCTTCTGGGGAGGGGGAACAGCCACAGGTCGTGGTCCACATTGGTACCAATATCATAGGTAATAAGGCGGATGAGGTCCTGAAAGCAGATTTTAGGAAGCTAAGAAGAAGTACTGGGACAAATATGCTCGCAGGGAGATTTTCTAGAGCTGTTGGGGATGGTTTAAACTAAATTGTCAAGGGGACGGGAACCTGAGAGGGAGCTCAGATTGGAGGGAAGCAAAACTGGTAACTTGTCTGGGTTGTGGGACCCAGGAGCAAGTATTAGAGAGAAATACCAAAGTGCACAGAATACTGGGGAAGATAGATAGCATGAGAGTAGGGAATAGCACATTATTGGTGGGTGGGGTCAGAGTAAGGGAGAAAGTAATAAAGTCTGAATCAGGGTTAATGTGCATGTATGTGAATGCATGGAGTGTGGTTAATAAGACTGGTGAGGTACAGGCGCAGATTGCCATGTGGAAATATGATGTTGTGGCTATAACAGAGGCTTGGTTCAAAGAAGGTGTTCAGGAAAGATAGGAAAGGGAAAAAAGGGGGAGGGGTGACGCATTGATTAAGGAGAGCATTGCAGTGCTGGAGAAAAAGGATGTCCCAGAGGGGTCGAGGACAGAATCAATTTGACTAGAGCTAAGAAGCAAAAAAGGTGCAGTCACATTGCTCGATGTTGTCTATAGGCCACCAGCTAGTGGGAAGGATGTGGAGGAACAAATTTGCAAGGAAGTTACAGAGAGGTGCAAAGATTATAGGGTAGTTATAATGAGGGACTTTAATTGTGCAATCATAGACAGGGATAACAGTAGTGTAAAGGGCAGTGAGGGGCAAGAGTTCCCAAAGTGTGTTCAGGAAAATTTTCTACAACAGTATGTTGCTAGTCCAACGAGAGAGGAGGCACTGCTAGACCTGGTTCTTGGGAATGAAGTGGGCCAAGTAGATCAAGTATCAGTAGGAGAGCATTGGGGAGATAGTAATCATTGTATCATAAGGTTTAGGCTGACGATGGAAAAGGACAAAGAGCAATCCAGTATAAGAATATTTAACTGGGGGAAGGCCAACTTCAGTGGGGTAAGAATGGAGCTGGGACGAATAAATTGGAGTCAAAAGCTGGCAGGAAAACTGGTAGATGAACAATGGGCTACCTTCAAAGAAGAGATAGTTTGGACACAGTCAAGGTATGTTCCCTCGAAGAGGAAAAGTAGAGCAAACAAATCCAGAGCTCCCTGGATGACAAAAGAGGTAGAGATTAAGATAAAGAAGAAAAAGTGCACTTATGACTGATGCCAGGTAGAAAATACTATTGAGAACCAGGCTGAATATAGAAGGTCCAGAGGGGAAGTGAAAAAGCAAATAAGAGAAGCAAAGAGAGAGCATGAAAAGAGACTGGCATTAGCATTAAAGGAAATCATTAAGTTATCCAGAGGCAAATAAATAATGAAAGGGTGGTAAAAGGAGGAATGAGGCTGATAAGGGACCAGAAAGACAATTTACACATGGAAGCAGAGGGCATAGCTGAGATATTAAATGAATACTTTGTATCTGTCTTTACCAAGAAAGAAGATGCAACCCAGGCAATGTTGAAAGAGGAGGTAAATCAGACAATAGAGGGGTTTAAAATTGGTAAAGGGGAAGTATTAGATAAGGTTGTCTGTACGAAAAGTGGATAAAGCACCTGGGCCGGATGAGATGCATCCAAGGATACTGAGGGAAGTGAGGATGGAAATTTCAGAGGCACTGGCCATAATTTTCCAGTCTTCCTTAGACTCAGGGGGTGGTGCCAGAGGACCGGAGAATTGCAAACATTACACCCATGTTAAAAAAGGGTGTAAAGATAAGCCCAGCAAGTACAGACCAGTCAGTTTATCTTCGGTGGTGGGAAAACTTCTAGAAAAAATAATTCAGACAAAATCAACAGTCACATGGACAAATCCGAGTTAATTAAAAAAAGCCAGCATGGATTTCTTAAGGAAAAATCATGCTTAACTAACTTGTTGGAGTTTTTTGAGGATGTAACAGAGAGGGTTGATGAGGGCAATGCTGTTGATGTGGTGTACATGGACTTTCAAAGGCGTTTGATACAGTGCCACACAACAGATTTGTGAGCAAACTTGTAGCTCATGGAATAAAAGGGACAGTAGCGACATGGAGATGGAATTGGCTGAGTGACAGGAAACAAAGAGTAGTGGTTAATGGATGTTTTTCGGGCTGGAGGAAGGTTTGTAGTGGAGTTCCCCAGGGATCAGTGCTGTGACACTTACTTTTCCATATATATATTAATGACCTAGACCTTGGTGTTCAGGGCACAATTTCAAAGTTTGCAGATGATACAAAACTTAGAAGCATTGTGAACTGTGAGGAAGATAATGTAGAATTTCAAAAGTACATAGACAAGTTGGTGGAATGGGTTGACAGGTGGCAGATGAAGTTCAATGCAGAGAAATGTGAAATGATTCATTTTGGTAGGAAGAACATGGAGAGACAATATAAAATAAAGGGTACAATTCGAAAGGGGGTGCAGGAGCAGAGGGACCAATGAATATATGTGCATAAGTCATTGAAGGTGGCAGGACAGGTTGACAGCGCAGTTAATAAAGCATACAGTATCTTGGGATTTATTAATAGGGACATAGAGTACAAGAACAAGGAAGTTATGTTGAATTTGTATAAGACACTAGTTTGGTCTCAGCTGGAGTATTGCGTCCAGTTCTGGGCGTCGCACTTTAGGAAGGATGTGAAGGCATTAGAGAGAGTACAGAAAAGATTCACAAGAATGGTTCCAGGGATGAGCAATTTCAGTTATGAAGATAGATTGGAGAAGTTAGGACTGTTTTCCTTGGAGAAGAGAAGGCTAAGAGGTGATTTGATAGAGGTATTCGAAATCAAGAGGGGTCTGGACAGAGTAGATAGAGAGAAACTGTTCCCACTCGTGAAAGGATCAAGAACGAGAGGGCACAGATTTAAAGTATTTGGTAAGAGAAGCAAAAGTGACATGAGGAAAAACTTTTTCACGTAGCAAGTGGTTAAGGTCTGGAATGTGCTGCCTGAGAACGTGGTGGAGGCAGGTTCAATTGAAGCATTCAAAAGGGAATTAGACAGTTACATGAAATGGAAGAATGTGCAGGGTTACAGAGAGAAGGCAGGGGAATGGAACTGAGAATCGCTCTTTCAGAGAGCCTTGGCAGACACGATGGGCTGAGTGGCCTCCTTCTGCTCTGTAACAATTCTGTGATTCTGTGATCAGAGAGTCGTAGAGCACAGGTGAAGGCAATTTAGCCCAGCATACCTGTGTCAGCTCATTGAAAGAGTTCCACACACTCTGTTCTTTCCCCATAGGCCTGCAGCTTTCCCCTTTAAAATATCTAGCCAATTCCCTTTTGAAAGTTATCATTGACTCTGATTCCAATGCCCTTTCAAGCAGTGCATTCCAGATCTCTTCAACCACACCAATTCTCTTTCTTTGACTTCATATTCATCTCTCTCACGTCTCTATGAAGCACCTTTGGACATTTTTCTATATTAAAGACACCATAATTGTTGTATTTGCTTGGATGTCATTGCATTTGCAATTAAGGGAACTACTCCCTGCAGAGTTTAATTCAGGCTAAGCTGTAGATTGTTGAGATCGCAGTGTCATTCAGTTCTCTGCGATTTCTTTTTGCACTGAAGCTCTTGAGCAGAAGTCACACTGTCCTGTAACAGTAATGGATGTATTAAAATGAGTTAATGGCTCTGTTAAAATAGGAATCAAAAAAACATTATGGGAAAATGTTACTGGCTGAAATTGGCCGACAGTAAAGATTATGGAATTTGAATCGCAAGGCTTCCAGTGTAAATTGAGCTTCTACGAGCTCGTTTGTACTGGTTTGAAAAACATCACACTGGGAGCTGGCACTGCCCACATAACTGGCCGTGCCCCTGAGGTCAAATTAATCACCATCACAAGTTTCTGCTAATTGCAGTCATTTGTGTGTCTTTAAAGAGGCTCTTAAAATTAAGCTGGTGTTTTAAGTGCCAGGACACTAATAGACACATTTTTAAAAACTTTCAAATATTATTTTTGCTTTAATTAACAAAGAAACTGATTACTATACACCAATGTAACTGGTAAAAATTCTGTCTAATATTTTAACTATTTTTCAGTTATTTAATATTGGGTCACTCACAGGCAGTGGAAGAAACACACTGACTAAATACTCTTACTTTTGTTGATAAACCCACTTACAGCCACATTAATCAGACTGCACCAAGTTACTTAAATATATCAAGGAATATATTTAAAGTGCAATTAATAAAAATAAATTGCATTCTCAAGCACTTACCAATGACACTGGTTCATGGCAGATTTTACGTTCAGTGATATGCAAATGAGTTTTAGTGGAAACTTGAGGGGGGATAAAACGCTTCTCAAATCTTGTGCAACTTTGAGTGCAATTTATGTCGGAATTGTCAATTGGGCTCAAAGCAGATACTCTAGGTCACTGTGTCTATTACTAACATATATTCTGATTTCACTGCACTAAAACGCAGAGTTTAAGATTGCAGACTGTAAACACTGACAGTACGTATCCTATCTACTCACTTAACCACCCATGCTTGACAAAAGGAAGACCTTGCATTTATATTACACCTTATCACGTCAGGGTGTCTTAAAGCACTTCACAAATGAATGATTTTGGAAGTGTATTCACTATTGTAATGTATGCAAGTGCAACACTGTGCACACATCGAGGTGAACTAGTTAAACGTTTTTTTGGGGTCATGTTGGTTAAACAGGGAATGTTGGACAATTTCCTTTGTGCAAACTGGCTGCCGCATTCCTACATTACAATAGTAACTACACTTCAAAAGTACTTAATTGGCTGTAAAGTACTTTGGGACATCTGGTGGCTGTGAAAAATTCTATATAAATGCAAGTCTTTCTTTCTTTCTCCCTGCTCTTCCAGAACAGTGCCATAGGTTCTAGTGATGTTGATTGAAGGATGTGTATTGGCCAGGACACGAGGGAGAACTTCCCTGCTCTTCTTCAAAATAGTGTCAAGGGTTCTTTAATGTCCACCCGAGAGGGCAGATGGGGCTCCGGTTTAACATCTTATTTGCAACACTGAGGGATGGCATCTTGACAGTGCAATTCCCCTTCAGTACTGCACTGGATTATCAGCCTAGAGTTGGTCATAGTCACTGGAGTGGGGATTGAAGCTCGCAGTCCTCTGGGTTAGAGAGGAGAGTGTGGATTAACATTCACCCCAACATTGAAAAATTGAGACGAGCTATAAGAAATCTAGCTGCTAGCTAGTGGAGGCTATTAGGAAGGTGCTCCATTCTTAAAATGTTTTGAGGACTTGTGTTAACAATTTTGGACATTGATTCATTTGGAAAACTGAAAAGATTCCATGGATGTGGTTTATTTTTACAAGGGTCACTGGGAAGGCACTTGAGCTTTGTGTTTAAAAACAATCTTTACTGGATGTCACTTGGCTTAGGCTAAATAAACAACAGAACAAAAGTGGCCAGGGGAGTTGTTTAAGGAGAAGTGACATGTCAAGATTTATGGTGGACAGGAGGGTTTGACTTTCTAGTTGGGGTGTGGACTGTTTTGAAGGCAGTTAGGTTGGTAGCCTGCTGAAAGAAACACCCAGCTCATCTTTCCTCCATCTCTGTAAGAGACCCTGGAAAAGCCAGTGTATGATAGCAAAAATCGCTGATGCTGCATTTCTCCTGGGGAGCTCCTGGAAAGCCTGCCAGATTAATACTCGATGCCATCTGAAAATAATGGCTTCAGAAAAGATCCCCGTGACCTGTATTCAGATGCCAGACTGTATGCCGTTTGCACACAACATATCTCATCTTTTTTATTTGAGAATTAACAAGTATTTGACCCAAGTATTCAATTTTGTCTTTTTCTTTGGCAAAAGATCTCTGCTGAGAATTTTTTTTCTCTTAAACCAGTGTGCATGTGAGTGTGTGTGTTGGATATTTACAAGGGAATTTTCATACTTCAATCTGTGTGTGTTAATGCTTTGCAACTTAACTGGATAAGTCTTGTTTTATAATAAACTGATAATTTTGTTGTTTATTAAAAAAAGCTGGTTGGTGTATTTTATTCTGGGTTAAAGAGTAGAATATATGATTGACCGTATCGGTAACTGGGTAAACATTTAAATATATCTTGTGACCTGTGGAGAAGTGGAACTAGAGAAATACAGTGCACTCTTCCTGCCTCAGTTGTCAAAAGGCCCTTTGTGCAATGCTAATCACATATTTATCATTGACAACATTTTATAAGGTTCTGCAGGTCGTGGCAGGATCCCCAAAGACACATTGTACAGCGAGCTCGCCACTGGTATCAGACCCACCGGCCGTCCATGTCTCCGCTTTAAAGACGTCTGCAGACGCGACATGAAATCCTGTAACATTGATCACAAGTCGTGGGAGTCAGTTGCCAGCGATCGCCAGAGCTGGCGGGCAGCCATAAAGGAGGGGCTAAAGTGTGGCGAGTCGAAGAGACTTTGCAGTTGGCAGGAAAAAAGACAGAAGCGCAAGGAGAGAGCCAACTGTGTAACAGCCCCGACAACCAATTTTATCTGCAGCGCCTGTGGAAGAGTCTGTCACTCTAATATTGGCCTTTATAGCCATTCCAGACGCTGCTCCACAAACCACTGACCACCTCCAGGCGCTTACCCATTGTCTCTCGAGACAAGGAGGCCAAAGAAGAAGAAGAAGCAGAGAGTCAACGGTGAAGAATGCCGATGAAAAAATTAGCTTTCAGACCCTCCACACCTGATAGTCTGCTGGAGTTTCTGAGGCCTCAGCTGGTAACCAGTTATAGTTTATGACCCCAGTTTGTATTTGCAGATGGATAGGGACCACAGGTGTAACAAAGCCCTTGTCAATGTAAGATCTGCACTTTTGTTTTATTCATTCAAGGGATGTGGGCATTGCTGGTTCGGCCAGCATTTATTGCCCATCCCTAATTGCCCTTGAAAAGGTGGTGTGAACCGCTGCAGTCCTCGGGTATTCTAAAGATTTGCAGAAATGATTAGAGGGGAGGGTGTGATCGGGATGGGAGGATTTATATTTATCCAGCTATAATTGTAAAAATTGTTTGTGTCTGTTTATCTATCTATGTATCTATGTATCTATGTATCTATCTATCTATCTAACCATACGAATTAGGAGCAGAAGTAGGCCATTCGGCCCATCAAGCCTGTTCCACAATTCAATAAGATCATGGCTGATCTGTTTGTCTCGAATTCCACACTTCCATTTACCCCTGATAATCTTTTATTCCCTTGCCTGCCTGTCTGTCTGTCTATCTATCTATCTGTCTCTGTCTGTCTATCTATCTGTCTGTCTGTCTGTCTATCTGTCTGTCTGTCTATCTATCTATCCAACCATCTATCTATCTATCTATCTATCTATCTATCTATCTATCTATCTATCTATCTATCTATGTATCTATCCATGTATGTATATGTGTCTGTGGATTTTTCCACTAATCTGCCTATCTACATTCAACTTCCCTGAAATGAGATAATGTTGTCAAATGTAAAAGTCAATCAGTATTCGCAAAGAATTGGATTTCTCTAAACTGAGATTGGAAAAGCCTTGTGAGTTAAGTTTGCAGTGTCTGTATGATGGATGGAGAATGAGGTCAAAACTAATTCCTGATTGATGGCATATTTCAAAATGCTACGTGGAATCTAAGTATATGTCAACCATGAGTGGTACTGTTCAACTCGGTATGTGTAGTTAAAAAGGTTAACATAAACAAAATCAAATCAAACCCAGCAGCCACTGACATTTATTGGGAACATTCTGTTATTTCCATAACCCTTTGGATGCTGCAGTAACCTTTCAAAATATAGACTGCCTTATTAATGTACAGCATCTGCAAAGCAATGTCAATTTAAAAATATAAAGATAAATATTGTGCGATTGGGAATGGGGTATGACTGGGATCGGGCAAGGGGCACTATTTGGTGCAGAACCCCAATTTATTCGATTTACAGGAATATGGGATCATTGTAGGATTAGTATAAATGGGTGGTTGACGGTCGGCACAGACTCGGTGGGCCGAAGGGCCTGTTTCAGTGCTGTATCTCTAAATAAATAAATAAATAAAAATAACTATTACAACCCAATATTTATCACTCAACCAACACTTGAAACAGATGCTCTGGTCGTTCATTCCACTGTTTGTGGGAGCTTGCTGTGCATAAATTACAACAGTGACTAGACTTCAAAAGTACTTGATTGGCTGTGAAGCATTTTAGGGATGTCCTGAGGTTATGAAAGGTGTAATATAACTACAAGTTATTTCCTTCTTCCTTCTTATTGAATAATTTCCAGGAAATTCTGCCCATTTCACAACATTCCGGCATTTTATTGGTGTTTCCTACAATTCCCCAAGAATTCTCCCCGAAACCTCACTGATAGGCTCAGCGTGAACAACATCTACTGAGAGCCCAGTGAAGACCCAGTAAGGAAGAAGCAAATGGTGTTGAATCTCTGAGGAGTCAATAACCTCAGCCTGTCGTCTGAGGGGAAGGATAAAGGAAGCTAACCTGATTATTCTTTTTGGATCATTTCCCTTTCGGAGCGTTATGATTGGAATCTGAGGGCTACCATTGCAGTGGGGCAACTGCAACTGTTTTTGCTGCTACAGATACTCAAAAGCCCATCCCCAGGTTTTGAGCCAGGGTAGGCAGGGGCTAAATTGGAGGGTGGACGCTCTGTCTCACAATAGCTCCACCAACATGAATGTTCTGTGTTAACCCAACTTGTTGTTGCATCATCTGGCCCTTCTCAACTTTGGCACAAGAATGCCACCCTGTAAGATATCAACTGAGAAGGATGAAGACCAACACCAAGACATTCCTCAGTTTAAGAACAGTGACCCTTACGTTCCACAACCCAAGTTCACTTTGGTATGAATGTCCCATTTTCCATTGAAATGCATGACAGACGAATGCAACAGTATGCTGGTCAACTTAACAGAAACTCACTTGTCTATGCTGGATAATCATTTGGAAACAGTAATGTCATAGATTCACTTACAGTGCAGAAGGAGGCCATTCGGCCCACTGAGTCCATGCCAGCTCTCCATGGAGCTATGCAGTCAGTCCCACTCCCCTGCTCGATTCCTGTAGCCCTGCAATTCTATTTCTTTCAGGTGGCCATCCAACTTCCTCTTGAGGCCACTGATCATCTCTGCTTCCAACACCCTTCCAGGCAGTGAGTTCCAGGTCATTACCATCCGCTGTGTAAAAAAGTGCTTCTTCATATTCCCCCTGCATCTTTTGCCCAAAACTTTCAATCTGTGTCCCCTAGTCCTTGTACCATTTGTAAATGGAAACAGCTTTTCCTTGTCTAACTTATCTAAGCCTGTCACAATCTTGTTTTACTCATACTGGAAAGCCACTACATCCTGCTCTTGTGCAGATCATAGAACCATAGCAAAATTACACCACAAAAAGAGGCCATTCAGCCTGTTGTGTCTGTGCCGGCCGAGAACAATTAGCTGCCCAATCTAATCTTAGGTCATGCCTTAGATGTTCTTTCATAGATGTCAGTGATGGTCACTCCTTTAAGCTTTTTGAGTGTTTTACACTTAGGGGAATGAATTTTACCAGCCTCTCAACGCTCTGGGTCGCGGTGCGGGGGCCGTTAAAATGTTGCGGGGAGAGGCTCGCCTCGACCTGCGATGCCGAGGAAGATCTGCTGCATATTACTGGCGGAGGGGGGACCTCAGTGCAGCCCCCCGCCCCCGCCACCTGGCGGTGGGTCCTTCATCTAAACATTCAAATGAACCTGAATTAGATGCCAAAAAACTTAGCTGTAGGCAGCGGACGTCCCACGCCAATTTTACTGACTATAAACGCAGCTCATGCGCCTTCGGAACTCCGTACGGAGCTCCGAGGTGAGAACCTGGTGGGGAGGGGGAGGAATAAAAGTTTCAGGGCGGAAGGGGTGGAGGAGTAGGGAAAACATTTTTCATTGGCTGTGGGAATGGTGGGAAGGGGTTGAAGGGCAAAGAGTGCAAAGTTTGGAGTTTAAAGGTCGGGACTGTCAAGAATGGTTTTTGGGAGAGGGAAATAAATTTATTGTGTGATCATTGGGGTGGGAGGGGGAAGTGGTGTTTTTATGTGTAATTTACGGCTTTTGTTAAAAATTTAATTTCTGGTCCCTTTAAAAATTAAAAATTATGCTCAGGATGTCCCAAAGTGCTTTACAGCCAATGAAGTGCTTTTGAAGTTCGGTCACTGTTGTAATGTAGGAATTGTAGCAGCCAATTTGCACACAGCAAGCTCCCACAAACAGCAATGTGATGATGACCGGATAATCTGTTTTAGTGATGTTTGTTGTGGGATAAATATTAGCCCCAAATATTAGTGCTACGGGATGTTTTACATCCGCCTGACAGGGCAGACAGAACCTCAGTTCGACATCTCACCTGAAAGACAGCAACTCCAAAGGTCAGGAGTCGAAATGGATAATCCTTTGCAAATTCACCAGTCCTACCCCACACCCACCCTCCCAACGCCATGTCACCCTCCAATCTTTTCAAAAGCAGATGAGGCCAGAACATAAATATGAATCTGTTATATTTCTGAGACAGGAAGTGGACAGACAGAGCAACAGTTATTACATGGAAATTGCAGCTTAGAAACAGACCATTCAGCCCAACAGGTTCATGCTTATGTTACATACACACCTCCATCCACCCCTCTTCATCTAACCCCATCAACATATCATTCTATTCTTTCTCCCTCATATGTTTATCTTGCTTCTCCTTAAATGTATTTATGCTATTCAACTCAACCACACCAAGCACAGGTTGCCTTCAAATAAGAATACATCAAAATGCCCCACTCAGTTTCCCCACATCATTTCTGCCTTACTTAAACAGGAGAAATGTTAACTGCCTTCTGCATTCTAACCTTCTACGTTGGGCCAAAGCCGGGCTGAGTGGTTTTGTGTTCAACACTTGACTATCAGTGTTCGTTTCTCTCTTCCATTTATCTCTCTGCATTAACAACCAAGAGAATCTATGCCAAACAACCCCTGCCAAGTGCTCATGGCTAGGAAATTCACAGTACACTGAGTGTGAGATGTACGTATCAAATATGGAGACAAGCTAATGAATTGCTTTTTGTTTCCTGTCTTTGGGAAACAATTCCAATATCAAACTTATTAACATTTTAACCATTCATCATCTCATTGCTTATTTTTATAGTCATGTGGCTAGACTTTGGTTTTAAAATACTTGAGTATAAATTCTTTTCCAAGTCTTTTCTGTGGTAAAATGGTCAACCATCCCAATAGATGACAAAACATTCTCACTGTTTCTTCCCTCAGGGTCTACAAATGTAAACTACCAGGTGCCAGTGGTTTATTTACTAATCTTTGAATAATCACCTACACTAACAGTTCTACTGCCACCTCTGGGGATTTGACAATCCAAGTATCCATTTACCCTATGAAAACGTGGTCTCTTCAGACCACTAGAAAAGATTGGATGTCCACCAAAGCTACTAAGTATCATCACCTCATTCCATGACAATATGAAAGGCACAATTCAACATGGCGGCACCTCATCAGACACCTTTCCTATCCTGAGTGGCGTGAAACAGGGCTGTGTTCTCGCATCCACACTCTTTGGCATTTTCTTCTCCCTGCTGCTTTCACATGCGTTCAAGTCTTCTGAAGAAGGAATTTCCCTCCACACAAGATCAGGGGGCAGGTTGTTCAACCTTGCCCGTCTAAGAGCGAAGTCCAAAGTACAGAAAGTCCTCATCAGGGAACTCCTCTTTGCTGACGATGCTGCTTTAACATCTCACACTGAAGAGTGCCTGCAGAGTCTCATCGACAGGTTTGCGGCTGCCTGCAATGAATTTGGCCTAACCATCAGCCTCAAGAAAACGAACATCATGGGGCAGGATGTTTGAAATGCTCCATCCATCAATATTGGTGACCACGCTCTGGAAGTGGTTCAAGAGTTCACCTACCGAGGCTCAACTATCACCAGTAACCTGTCTCTAGATGCAGAAATCAACAAGCGCATGGGAAAGGCATCCACTGCTATGTCCAGACTGGCCAAGAGAGTGTGGGAAAATGGCGCACTGACACGGAACACAAAAGTCCAAGTGTATCAAGCCTGTGTCCTGAGTACCTTGCTTTATGGCAGCGAGGCCTGGACAACGTATGTCAGCCAAGAGCGACGTCTCAATTCATTCCATCTGAGCTGCCTCCGGAGAATCCTTGGCATCAGGTGGCAGGACCGTATCTCCAACACAGAAGTCCTCGAGGCGGCCAACATCCCCAGCTTGTACACACGACTGAGTCAGCGGCGCTTGAGATGGCTTGGCCATGTGAGCCGCATGGCAGACGGCAGGATCTCCAAAGACACATTGGACAGCGAGCTCGCCACTGGTATCAGACCCACTGGCCATCCATGTGTCCACTTCAAAAATGTCTGCAAACGCGACATGAAGTCCTGTGACATTGATCACAAGTCGTGGGAGTCAGTTGCCAGCGTTCGCCATAGCTTGCAGGCAGTCATAAAGGCGGGGCTAAAGTGTGGCGAGTCGAAGAGACTTAGCAGTTGGCAGGAAAAAAGACAAAAGCGCAAGGGGAGAGCCAACTGTGTAACAGCCCCGACAAACAAATAGTTCTGCAGCACCTGTGGAAGAGCCTGTCACTCTAGAATTGGCCTTTAGAGCCACTCCAGGTGCTGCTTCACAAACCACTGACCACCTCCAGGCGCTTACCCATTGTCTCTCGAGATAAGGAGGCCAAAGAAGAAGACTGCCACCTCTGGGGATTTGACAATCCAAGTATCCATTTACCCTGTGAAAACTGAGGCATTAAAACTTTAGTCTTCATATAGACTGGACAAATTAGATTCCCAAAGATAGTCTGGAAGATGATTTTGCTTTCAGGACAATTTCCTGGAACAATAAGTTGTGGAACCAACTAGGGTTAAATCTATTTTAGATCTAGTGCTGCACAAGTACAATTAGTAATAAAGAACAAAGAACAGTACAGCACAGGAACAGGCCATTCAGCCCTCCAAGCCTGCGCCGATCTTGATGCCTGCCTCAACTAACACCTTCTGCACTTCCAGGGCCCATATCCCTCTATTCCCTTCCTATTCATGTATTTATCAAGATGTCTCTTAAACGTCGCTATCGTATCTGCTTCCACCACCTCCCCTGGCAGCAAGTTCCAGGCACTCACCACCATCACCATCATAGATGGTGGCATAGTGGTAATATCACTCGACTCGTAATCCAGAAACCCAGGCTAATGCCCTGGGGACATGGGCTCAAATCTCATCACAGCAGCTGGTGGAATTTAAACCCAATTAATGTTTAAAAGTCTGGAATTGATAGCTAGTTTCAGTAGTGGTACCACAAAACTATCATTGTTGTAAAAACCCAGCTGGTTCACGAATGTCCTTTAGGGAAGGAAATCTGCATCCTTACCTGGTCTGGCCTACATGTGACTCCAAACCCACTGCAACGTGTTTGACTGCCCTCTGAAATGGCCTAGCAAGACATTCAGTTGTCAAGGGCAATTAGGGATGGGCAACAAATGCTGGCCTTGCCAGCGATGCCCACATCCCATGAAAGAATTTTAAAAAAGAAATAGTAAAGGATCCACTGGGAAAAAAGTGATCATAATGCACTTCAATTCCATATTAAGTTTGAAAGCAACATACTCCAGTCCCAAACAAGAATCTTGAACATAGGCAAAGCCAATTACATAGGGGAGAGCAGGCTAAGGTTGATTCGGTAAATAGACTGAAAGGTATGGCGGTAAATAAACAGTGAGAAACAGCGAAAGAAACAATTCAAAGGGTTCAACAAAAATACATTTCATTAAAAAAAACAAAAACTCAGCAAGAAAGGTCCATCCATGGCTTAGTAGGGAAGTTAATGATAGTATCAGATTAAAAAAAGAGGCTGATATTTTTGCAAAGACTAATAGTAAGCCTGAGAATTGGGAGTGTTTTACAAACTAGCAAAGGGCAACCAAAAATTTGATTAAAAGGAAAAAAATAGAATATCAGAGTAAATTAGCCAGAGACATAAAACAGGGCGGCACAGTGGCGCAGTGGTTAGCACCGCAGCCTCACAGCTCCAGCGACCCGGGTTCAATTCTGGGTACTGCCTGTGTGGAGTTTGCAAGTTCTCCCTGCGTCTGCGTGGGTTTTCTCCGGGTGCTCCGGTTTCCTCCCACAAGCCAAAAGACTTGCAGGTTGGTAGGTAAATTGGCCATTATAAATTGCCCCTAGTATAGGTAGGTGGTAGGGAAATATAGGGACAGGTGGGGATGTGGTAGGAATATGGGATTAGTGTAGGATTAGTATAAATGGGTGGTTGATGGTCGGCACAGACTCGGTGGGCCGAAGGGCCTGTTTCAGTGCTGTATCTCTAAACAAACATAAACTAAACAAACAAAGATTGTCAGAGCTTTTGTAAGTAAATAAAATGAAGAATAGCTAAAATAAGCATTGTCCCCTTAGAGGCAGAGACAAGAGAAATTATCTTGGGAGCGAGGAGGTGACAGAGATATGGAGCAAATATTTTCAGTCTGTCTTCATAGTAGAAGGCACAAATTATATACCAGAAATAGAGAGTAATCAAGGGGCTAATAAGAGTGAGGAACTTAAGGTAATTAATATCAGCAGAGAAAAAAGTATTGGAGAAACTTAAGGGACTAAAAGCTGACAAATTCCCAGGACCTGATGGCCTACATATTAGGGTTCTAAAAGCATTAACTGCGAAGATAGAGGAAGCACCTGTTATGATATTTCAAAATTCCCTAGATTTTAGAACGGTTCAAATAGATTAGAAGTTCATAAATATAACCCCATAGTTTTTATGATGTTGATAGAAGATTAATTATTGGCCAGGGTGGCAGGAATAACTCACTTGCTCTTCTTTGAAATAGTGCCATGGGTTCTTTTATGTCCAGGTCCTCAGTTTAAGATCTCATTTAAAAGACAACACCACCAACAGTGCAGCACAACCTCAGTACTGAACTGAAGCATCAGCTTTGATTTTTGTGCCCAACTTCCAGAGTGGGACTTTAACCCACAACCTTCTGATTCAGAGGCAAGAGTGCTACCAACTAAGCCACAGCTGGCACTAAGTACTCATTTTTTTCTCCATTTCTTAACATTCACTAGCAGCTTATCTTCTTCATCCCTTAGTAACTGTGTCCATATCCTAATTATCCTCCTACAGATAATATAATTTTGTCATTTGGTAGTACAGAATTTGAATATTGCTGAAAAAAGAGAAATTTTTCCAAAGCTTTTTGTCTTGCACTCATCAGGACAATTTGCAAGAATACCAATGTAAGGGAAAGTAACAAATTCATACTATATGAGAAGAGAGTGCTGATTGGTTGGCAAGTGGACTCTGATTGGTAGAGACGTTGCCATGGAGAATGCACCAGTTTATGGTGATTGACAGTTAACTGCCAAGCTTTGTTTTGAAATTTAAACCGGGCAGCTTGACTCTGATTGGTCAAGGTATTGCCCTGAGAAATAAACCAACGAATGGCTGTCACTACTTTTGTTTAGCTGAAACAGGTGCTATGTGTGTACATGTTCTTTCTGTCTGCAAAGAGCATGGCCCTGTGTATTAATATATGTACCTTCCAGTACGTGCAAATACGCCGCACTGCGAGCCCAACTGACAATCTTAAATTGGTTGTCAGTATAATTCTTAGCATATTGAGGATTATTTAGCAAATGTTATCCAATTACAGAATCACATCTAATGTTGGACACTGTGCTTTAAGTTTTGCAAGCACGGTTGGGTACCTTGCCCATTGCGAACAGCGGAAAGGACATGTTGTTTGATACGATCTGCCAGTCTTTGGGATGTATGGCCTATATACCTAGCATCACACTGGCACTGAAATTCATATATCATGTTATTCATTTGTGTGACAGGAGTTCCCTGCTCGTCATAGATCTCTAGTCTTGATGTACTCCATTTTTACTTACAGCAATAATTTTAATTTATATCTTTTCCATCTACTATTTAAATATTTCCTATTGCCAATCTTTGATTCGATTTGCCAATTATTTCTTCTATTAAATCTGTGAAAGGTCCCTGAAGTTGCTTTTTATCCATTTAACTGGTCTTGTCTTTGATTTATAACATGACTTTGATTTATATTATGACTTTTCTTGCACCTTGCCTAATTACATTGCGCTCAATGCATCTTAATGTCCTATGACTTTTACACAGTCTCATCATCCAGAACTAGATCAAATAACACTTCCTTCCTTATTGGAGTAGCAACCATTGCTTAAGTTAATAATCCTGAATTCACGGCAAATTAAGCTTGCTTTGGGTACAACAGGAAAGTGCTTGTGTTTCTTGACTGGTAATCCAGAGATCTGAACTACTGCTCTGGAGGAAATTAAATTCAGCTAATTAAATGAATCTGGAATTAAAAAGCTTGTTTCAGTTATGGTGACCATGCCATAAAACCACAGGATTGTTGTAAAAACTCATCTGGTTCACTGATGTCCTTTTGAGAAGGGAATCTGCTATCCTTACTGAGCCTGGTCTTTATGTGACTCCAGATCACAGCAATGTGGTCAACTCATACTGTCTGTCTGAAATGGCCTGGTAAGCCATTCAGTTGCATCAAACTGCCATGAAAAACTGAAAAAACTCTAATATGAATGGAACTGGGGTGGGCCACCCAGCATCAACCTAGGCATCAGACAGAACAAAGGCTCACTCAGCTATTCTTTCATTATTGCTGGGTCAAATCCTAGAACTCCCTACTGAACAGTACTGTGGATGTACCTACATCACACAGAATGCAGCTGTTCAAGAAGGGGACTCACCAAGACTGCCTCAAGGGCAATAAGGGATGGGTAATAAATGCTGGCCTTGCCAGTGATGTCCACATTCTGGGAAGGAATAAAAAAAAATTCTCATCATGTAATCTTTTTGCTTTCCCAAAGTATTTTTAGATAACTGAACTCTCTTACAAAAATACCGTGTTGCTAATGCATGTCTCTCTAACTTTTCCTCAAAAACCCGCCTGGCTCACTAATGTCCTTTATTGAAGGAGATCTGCCATCATTACCTGGTCAGGCTGTCTGTAACTCCAGAGCCACAACAATGTGGTTGATTCTTAACTGCCCTCTGAAATGGAGCAGCAAACCACTGAATTGTTACAAAGTCAGCTTACCACCACAGCTTCTGAAGGGCTTAGGGATGGATAATAAATATTGACTTTGCCATTGATGCCCACATACTGTGAATAAATATTTTTTTTTAAATATGCATAATTGCATGAAATGTACAGCATAAAAACAAGTCTTTTGGTCTATGCCGGTTTCTATGATCCACAGGGGCTTCCTCCCCTTCTACTTCATCTAACCTTATCAGCATATCCTTATAATCCTTTCTCCCTCATTTGTTTATCTAGCTTCTCCTTAAAGTCATCTAAGCTAATTGTCTCAACTATTCTCTGTGGTAGTGCGTTCCACATTCTCACCACTCTCTGGGTAAAGGTTCTCCTGAATTCCCTATTGGATTTATTAGTGACTGCCTTATATTTATGAGTGACACTTGACGGGTTTGTGCAACAGGCTGCAGACTGAAAGCAGTGGGTTTGTCTTTACCATTCCTCTTATGTGAAATCAGAAATCTGCTCACATGATTTCATTTGGAATTTCTCCAGGAACACGACCAAGCAGAAATCTTTGTAAATGCATTCACAGCCAGAGCAGGTTTATCTCCAACCTGATTAAGCAGCCTCAGCCACATTATAAAGAAAGACAGAACTTGCATTTATATAGCACCTTTCACACCCTTGGGATGTCTCAAAGTACTTTACAGCCAATGACAGATTTTTCACTTATAATCCTAGTTGTAATGTAGGAATCATGGCAACCAAGTTGCACACAGCAAGATCCCACCAACTGCAATGTGTTAAATACCCAGATAATCTATTTCAGTGGGTGTTGGTTGAGGAATAAATATTGGCCAGGACACGGGGAAGAACTCGTTTCTCTTCTCCAAAATAGCCCCATGGAATCTTTTGCATTCACCTAAGAAAGTAGGCATGGTCTTGGTTGAACATTTCATCTGAAAGACACCACCTCCAAAAATGCAGTATGCCCTCTAGTCTGCACTGAACATCTGCCTAAAGTGGGTCTGGACTTGAACCCATAACTCTCAGACAGAAAGGCAAAAGAAGCTACTCACTGGGCCATAGCTGTAGGAATACAAGGTCATGTTTTGTACCTTACCCGTATGAGACTTGATAGCTTGCATTACCCTACTGTGGAAAGCATCATAGTTAAAGCCACTGCTGCCTGCACCCAAAATGCAGACACACACTTTCCATCAAAGGTTACTGGGCAGCAGTCAGAAGTGGAAAAAAACAAAAAATGCTGGAAATACTCAGCAGGTCTGGCAGCATCTGTGGAGAGAGAAGCAGAGTTAACGTTTCAGGTCAGAGACCCTTCATCAGAACTCACAAACTCTCAGTTTGCCCCATGCCCGGAGGATTAATATCAAATATAATTTTTGTCTCATAACAAGTTTAGTCAACCAGAGCTACAAGTGGAAGCTGGGATAATTGAAGCTTTCAAGGCTGAGATCAATGGTTCTTTTATTAGATAAGAGTAACAAGGGATATGGAGCAAAGACTGGCAAATAGAGAGGAGGTGCAGATCAGCCATGATCTAACTGAATAGCGGGAGAAGGTCTGAGAACCAAGCCTGTTCCTTTGCTCGTAACTGAGATTTTTCATATTGTTTCTCTATTCCTTTCATTTTATTTTATAGTTTTCAATTAAAGAAAATAAACAAGCTAAATTCACCTACCCCATGCTCCCAGCAGAAGCTAAGGAGAGGAAAATTGGTACCAATTTTATCCAATTTCCAACTTCCAATCCTTTTCAGTGCAGTTCCCTTGTTGGGGGAATTGGGATTGGCTTAACAATAAAGACAAGTCCAAGAAATTTTTTAAGAGAAAGTTTTTTTGTGCGTGCCTGCATTCCATTTGCGGCTTCAGTCTTTCTCATTGAAAGATTCCAATCGAAATCCCAGCAACACAATAACATTTATTGACAGGAACACAATTTGACTTTTGATGGAAGGAAAATGGTGTCAGTGTCATTGTGATGTTGCTGAGAAGTGTCAGGGAGGGTCATGGTCTGCAGGCAGGCTTTTCAGCAAAGGGAACAAACTGAAACCCTGGAATCATTTCAAATTCACACGATTATTGATCACATAAAAACACTGAGTGCACAGCCCATTATACAGCAATGCTGGAACAGTCAGGATAACACCTGAGAGCAAACGTAGCAAGTGAATTAATTAACGTTCTAGTAAAAGAATATTAAGAAGGCAGCATTCCCATTGTTATCTGTTCTTCCCTTTTAACATGCCCCATTATTTCCTACATTCACCTCACAGTCTTGGAATGTATTTATTTTGCAGCCAGTAGGGGTGTGAGGTCATATGCAAGTTGCATTGACAGTGATCTATAAGAGTGACAGAGAATGTCTGTTTGTAGCAGTGACTGACTATGAACAACCAATGTGCCTTGCTGCCATAAAATAAACAAACAATACTCACAGTCAACTTTAAATGTCAGGAAGCTTTGTGCAGTCAACACTATCCCCAAGGGATTGGCAACACCAACCTATAGGATATCATAGAATCATACAGCACAGAAGGAGACCATTCAGCCCATGGTGCATCTGCCAGCTCTCTGAAAGAGCTTTCCAATTGGTCCTCACAGCCCTCCAAATTTCTCCTTTTCAACTACATATCCAGTTCCCTTTTCAAAGTTAGCAATGGATCAGCTTCCACTGCCTTTTCAGTGCATTTCTGATCACAACAACTCACTGTGCAAAGCAAATTCTCCACCTCTCTCTCTGGTTCTTTTGCCAATTATATTAAATCTGTGTCCTCTGGCTATTGACCCCCCAATCGGTGGAAAGAGTTGCTCCTTATTTATGCCATCAAAGCCCCTCACAATTTTGAACACCTCTATTAAATCTCTCCTAAACACTTCTGCTCTGAGGAGAACAACATCATCTTCTCTAGTCTCTCCGCATAGCTCGAGTCACTGGTAACATTCCAGTAAATCTGCTCTGCACCCTCTCCAATGCTTTGACAGTCTGTGCTGTATGATTCTATAATTCACAGAATCACAGAATTGTTACAGCACAGAAGGAGGCCATTCGGCCCATTCTGTTTGCACTGGCTCTCTGAAAGAGCAATTCACCGACTGCCATTTCCCCGCCTTCTCTCCGTAACCCTGCACACTCTACCTTTTCATATAACTGTCTAATTCCCTTTTGAATGTTTCAATTGAACCTGCCTCCACCGCACTCTCAGGCAGCGCATTCCAGACTTTAACCACTCTCTGCGTGAAAAAGTTTTCCCTCATGTCACTTTTGCTTCTCTTACCCATTACGCTGGAATTTTTTTTTATTCTTCATGGGATGTGAGTGTTGCTGGCAAGGCCAGTGTTTGTTGGCCATCCCTAATTGCCCTTGAACTGAGTCACTTGCTAGGCCATTTCAGAGGGCATGTAAGAGTTAACCACATTGCTGTGGGTCTGGAGTCACATGTAGGCCAGACCGGGTAAGGACAGCAAATTTCCTTCCCTTAAGGGCATTAGTGCACCAGATGGGTTGTTACAGCAATTGGTGATAGTTTCATGGCACTATTACTGAGACTAGCTTTCAATTCCAGATTCTTAATTAACTAAATTAAATTCCACTTGCTGCCACGTGGGATTTTAACCCATGTCCCCAAAGTATTACCCTGGACCTCTGGGTTGCTAGTCCAGTGATGTTACCACTATGCCACTGACTCCCCACAATCAGCGTATCCATCATTGTAACATGCAATGAGATAAAGCGCCATTATGTCTCTCATAGCTTGTGCATCACCCTGACGGGAATAACAATGACGTGAAGGGACAGTATGGCATTTGGAGGCAGGCAAGTTAACCCACAAACTCCAGAGCTCCCTCAAGGAGGAAGTCAAAGTGACTCGAAGAAGATCAGTAGCTGTCGGTGTAGCAGATGGAGAAATGGGAGTGCAGGAGCCAGAAAAAGGCTTGTCAAACTATTTTCCAGTCTTCCCAACAACTGTAGCTTCTAGAGAACCCAAAAATAAATCCCCTGTGGCTATCCCCCTCTCTAACAAGTATACCGTTTTGGATACTGTTGGGGGGGATGGCCTATCAGGGGAAAACAGCAGCAGCCAGAGCAGTGGCACCAAGGTTGGCACTGTTGTTCAGCAGGGAGGGACAAAGTGCAGAAGAGCAATAGTTATAGGGGACTCTATAGTCAGGGGCACAGATAGGCGCTTCTGTGGACATGAAAGAGACTCCAGGAAGGTATGTTGCCTGCCTGGTGCCAGGGTCAAGGATGTCTCTGAACGGACAGAGGGCATTCTGAAGGGGGAAGGTGAACAGCCAGAGGTTGTGGTACACATCGGTACCAATGACATAGGCAGGAAGAGTGATGAGGTCCTGCAGGGGGAGTTTAGGGAGTTAGGTAGTAAGTTAAAAAACAGGACCTCTAGGGTTGTAATCTCTGGATTACCCCCTGTGCCACGTGCCAGTGAGGCTAGAAATAGGAAGATAGTGCAGCTAAACACGTGGCTGAGCAGCTGGTGTAGAAGGGAGGGTTTCAGATATCTGGACCATTGGGCTCTCTTCAGGGACAGATGGGACCTGTACAAGAAGGACGGGTTGCATCTAAACTGGAAGGGCACTAATATCCTGGCTGCAAGGTTTGCTAGCGTCACTCAGGAGGGTTTAAACTAGTGTGGCAGGGGGGTGGGAACCAGAGCAGTAGGACAGCTAGTGAAGTAAATGAGGAGGACATAGTAAATAAGGCCAGTAGGACTAAGAGGAAGAGCAGGCAGGGAGATGTTGCTGAGCACAGCGGGACTGGTGGTCTGAAGTTCATTTGTTTCAATGCGAGAAGTATAACAGGTAAGGCAGATGAACTTAGAGCTTGGATTAGTACTTGGAAATATGATGTTGTTGCTATTACAGAGACTTGGCTGAGGGAAGGACAGGATTGGCAGCTAAATGTTCCAGGATTTAGAAACTTCAGGCGGGATAGAGGGGGATGTAAAAAGAGTGGGGGAGTTGCATTACTGGTTAAGGAGAATATCACAGCTGTACTGCGGGAGGACACCTCGGAGGGGTCATGCAGCGAGGCAATATGGGTGGAGCTCAGGAATAGGAAGGGTGCAGTCATGATGTTGGGGGTTTACAACAGGCCTCCCAACAGACAGCGGGAGGTAGAGGAGCAGATATGTAGACAGATTTTGGAAAAATGTAAAGGTAACAGGGTTGTAGTGGTGGGTGATTTTAACTTCCCCAATATTGACTGGGACTCACTTAGTGCTAGGGGCTTGGATGGGGCAGAATTTGTGAGGAGCATCCAGGAGGGCTTCTTGGAACAGTATGTAGATAGTCCAACGAGGGATGGGGCCATTCTGGACCTGGTATTGGGGAATGAGCCTGGCCAGGTGGTCGAAGTTTCAGTGGGGGAGCATTTTGGGAGCAGTGACCATAATTCCATAAGTTTTAAGGTACTTGTGGATAAGGATAAGAGTAGTCCTCGGGTGAAGGTGCTAAATTGGGGGAAGGCTAATTATAACAATATTAGGCAGGAACTGAAGAATTTAGATTGGTGGCGGCTGTCTGAGGGTAAATCAACATCTGACATGTGGGAGTCTTTCAAACGTCAGCAGATTAGAATCCAGGACCAGCATGTTCCTGTGAGGAAGAAAGACAAGTTTGGCAAGTTTCGGGAAGCTTGGATAACACGGGATATTGTGAGCCTCGTCAAAAAGAAAAAGGAAGCATTTGTAAGGGCTGGAAGGGTAGGAACAGATGAAGCACTTGAGGAATATAAAGACAGTAGGAAGGAACTTAAGCAAGGAGTTAGGAGGGCTAAGAGGGGTCATGAAAAGTCATTGGCAAACAGGATTAAGGAAAATCCCAAGGCTCTTTATACATATATAAAGAGCAAGAGGGTAACCAGGGAAAGGGTTGGCCCACTCAAGGACAGAGATGGGAATCTATGCATGGAGCCAGAGGAAATGGGCGAGGTGCTAAAAATGTACTTTGCGTCAGTATTCACCAAGGAGAAGGACTTGGTGGATGATGAGCCTGGGGAAGGGAGTGCAGATAGTCTCAGTCATCTCATTATCAAAAAGGAGGAGGTGTTGGGTGTCTTGCAAAGCATTAAGGTAGATAAGTCCCCAGGGCCTGATGGGATCTGCTCCAGAATACTGAGGGAGGCAAGGGAAGAAATTTCTGGGGCCTTGACAGAAATCTTTGCATCCTCATTAGCTACAGGTGAGGTCCCAGAGGACTGGAGAATAGCCAATGTTGTTCCTTTGTTTAAGAAGGGTGGTAAGGATAATCCAGGAAATTATCGGCCGATGAGTCTTACGTCAGTGGTAGGGAAACTATTAGAGAGGATTCTTCGGGACAGGATTTACTCCCATTTGGAAACAAACGAACTTATTAGCGAGAGATAGCGTGGCTTTGTGAAGGGGAGGTCCTGTCTTACTAATTTGATTGAGATTTTTGAGGTAGTGACGAAGGTGATTGATGAGGGAAGGGCGGTGGATGTTGTCTATATGGACTTTAGTAAAGCCTTTGACAAGGTCCCGCATGGCAGACTGGTGCAGAAGGTGAAGTCATACGGGATCAGAGGTGAGCTGGCAAGATGGATACAGAACTGGCTCAGTCACAGAAGACAGAGGGTAGCAGTGGAAGGGTGTTTTTCTGAATGGAGGGATGTGACTAGTGGTGTTCCGCAGGGATCACTGCTGGGACCTTTGCTGTTTGTAGTATATATAAATGATATGGAGGAAAATGTAGCTGCTCTGATTGGTAAGTTTGCGGACGACACGAAGGTTGGTGGAGTTGCGGATAATGATGAGGATTGTCAGAGGATACAGCAGGATATAGATCGGTTGGAGACTTGGGCGGAGAAATGGCAGATGGAGTTTAATCTGGACAAATGTGAGGTAATGCATTTTGGAAGGTCTAATGCAGGTGGGAAGTATACAGTAAATGGCAGAACCCTTAGGAGTATTGACAGGCAGAGAGATCTGGGCGTACAGGTCCACAGGTCACTGAAAGTGGCAACGCAGGTGGATAAGGTAGTCAAGAAGGCATACGGCATGCTTGCCTTCATCGGTTGGGGCATAGAGTATGAAAATTGGCAAGTCATGTTGCAGCTGTACAGAACCTTAGTTAGGCCACACTTAGAATATTGCGTGCAATTCTGGTCGCCACACTACCAGAAGGACGTGGAGGCTTTGGAGACAGTACAGAGGAGGTTTACCAGGATATTGCCTGGTCTGGAGGGCATTAGCTATGAGGAGAAGTTGGAAAAACTCGGATTGTTTTCACTGGAATGACGGAGGTGGAGGGGCGACATGATACAGGTTTACAAAGTTATGAGCGGCATGGACAGAGTGGATAGTCAGAAGCTTTTTCCCTGGGTGGAAGAGTCAGTTACTAGGGGACATAGGTTTAAGGTGAGAGGGGCAAAGTTTAGAGGGGATGTGCGAGGCAACTTTTTTACACAGAGGGTGGTGAGTGCCTGGAACATGCTGCCAGGGGAGGTGGTGGAAGCAGATACGATAGCGACGTTTAAGAGACATCTTGACAAATAAATGAATATGAAGGGAATAGAGGGATATGGGCCCCGGAGGTGCAGAAGGTGTAAGTTTCGGCAGCCATCAAGATCGGCGCAGGCTTGGAGGGCCGAATGGCCTGTTCCTGTGCTGTACTGTTCTTTGTTCTTTGTTAATGACAGACAATCTGTTATCTGTTCTCAGACTGAAAGCAAAACAAGACTGAAGGCATTAGACGTGCTGCCATGTATTGGAACACAGGAATAGGATCATCCCATTCAGCCCCTCAAGCTTATTTCACCATTCAATTTGATCATGGTTGATCTGTATTTACCTGCTTTGGTCCTAAATCGCCTAAATTGTCTTAGCTTCCAAAAATGTATCAATTTCAGATTTAGAGATTTTCAATTAACATCCAGCCTCAATCGTTTTTTTGTGGGAAAGAGTTTGATATTTCCACAACCCTTTCTGTGATGATGTTCTTCCTCACCCCATATGGCCTAGCCCTAATTTTAAGATCATAGACAAAATGCTGCGGATGCTGGGAATCTGAAATAAAAACAGAAGATGCTGGAAATACTCAGCAGGTACAGCAACATCTGTGGAGAGAGAAACAGAGTTACCATTTCAACATTTTTATTTATTTCAGTGGCATCAGGTTATGGCCTCCTTGATTTGAACATGTTAACATCACACCCCCAACGCTAGAGGAAATGGTTTCTCTTTATTTACCTTATCAAGTCCTTCAACCATCTTGACCACATCAATTAGATCGCAATTATTGGAGAGTAAATCTCTGTGCAATGTGTTTAATTCCAGTTTGAGTTGCTTCACATCACATCCCACATCAATGGCCCAGTTCTAAACCACACAAGACGTTTGCATGACAGGGAAAAAAACATTGCACCAAATGGTCTCTGTATGATGAATCACAACCAACTGACCATCTTCCTCCCACTAGAGAGAAAGACTTCCTCTGCATGCCACAGATAATGAAGTTGTAAACTTGTTGATAAAGAATATGCTTAGCATTCCGATACATTTTAAGGCACAGCAGAAATCTTCCTCACATCTCTTTTCTTTTATTCATTCGTGTGGGGGTTGCTGGTCAGGCCTGCATTTATTGCCCATCCCTAATTGCCCTTGAGAAGGTGGTGGTGAGCTGCCTTCTTGAACCACTGCAGTCCATGTGAGGTAGGGACACCCACAGTACTGTTAGGAAGGGAGTTCCAGGATTTTGACCCAGCGACAGTGAAGGAACGGCAAGATAGTTCCAAGTCAGGATGGTGTGTGACTTGGACAGGAACTTGCAGGTGGTGATGTTCCCATGCATCTGCTGCTCTTGTCCTTCGAGGTGGTTGAGGCCGTGGGTTTGGAAGGTGCTGTCTAAGGAGCCTTGGAGTGATGCTGCAGTGCATCTTGTAGATGGTACATCCTGCTGCCTCTGTGCGTCGGTGGTGAAGGGAGTGAATGTTTGTAGATGGGGTGCCAGTCAAGCGGGCTGCTTTGTCCTGGATGGTGTCGAGCTTCTTGAGTGTTGTTGGAGCTGCACCCATCCAGTCAAGTGGACAGTATTCCATCACACTCCTGACTTGTAGATGGTGGACAGGCTTTGGGGAGTCAGGAGGTGAGTTACTCGCTGCAGGATTTCTAGCCTCTGACCTGCTCTTGTAGCCACGGTATTTATTTGGCTACTCCAGGATGTTGATAGTGAGGGATTCAGCGATGGTAATGCCATTGAATGTCAAGGGGAGATGGTTAGATTCTCTCTTGGAGATGGTCATTGCCTGGCACTTGTGTGGCACAAATGTTACTTGCCACTTATCAGCCCAAGCCTGGGTATTGTCCAGGTCTAGCTGCATTTCTACATTTCTAGAAAAGTCATCCATTTGCCCTCTGGAGCCATTTATAGTGTTCATTTCAAAAGCTTCAACTTATTAAAGAGTCATAGAGTTATACATCACAGAAACAGGCCTTTCGGCCCATCGTGTCTGTGCCGGCCATCAAGCACCTAACAATTCTAATCCCGTTTGCCAGCACTTGTATGCTATGGCATTTCAAGTGCACATCTAAATATTTCTTAAATGTTGCGAGGGTTCCTGCCTCTACCACCTCTTCAGGCAATGCATTCCAGATTCCAACCACCCTCTGAGTGAAAATTTTTTTCCTCAAATCCACTCTAAACTTCCTGCACCTTACCTTAAATCTGTGCCCCCTGGTTATTGATCCCTCCGCTAAGGGAAAAAGTTTCTTCTTATCTAACCTATCAATGCCCCTCATAATTTTGTACACCTCAATCATATCTCCCCTCAACTTTCTCTGCTCAAAGGAAAACAACCCCAGCCTTTTCAGTCTCTCTTCATGGCTGAAATGCTCCAGCCCAGGCAACATCCTGGTGAATCTCCTCTGCACCCTCTCCAGTGCAATCACATCCTTCCTATAGTGTGGTGCCCAAAATTGTACACAGTGCTCCAGCTGTGGCCTAACTAGCATTTTATACAGCTCCATCATAACCTCCCTGCTCTTTTATTCTATGCCTCGGCTAATAAAAGCAAGTGTCCCATATGCCTTCCTAACCACCT
The DNA here is from genome assembly GCF_036365525.1 of Heterodontus francisci. NCBI lineage: Eukaryota > Metazoa > Chordata > Chondrichthyes > Heterodontiformes > Heterodontidae > Heterodontus > Heterodontus francisci. Next base: position 113,891,692 of record NC_090382.1, read on the forward strand.
TATCTACCTGTGCTGCTGCTTTCAGTGATCTATGGACAAGTACACCAAGGTCCCTCTGACCCTCTGTACTTCCTAGGGTCCTACCGTCCATTGTATATTCCATTGCCTTGGTAGACCTCCCAAAATGCATCACCTCACACTTTTCAGAATTAAATTCCATTTGCCATTGCTCCGCCCATCTTACCAGCCCATCTGTATCATCCTGTAATCTAAGGCTTTCCTCCTCACTATTTACAACACCACCAATTTCCATATCATCTGCAAACTTACTGATCATACCTTCTATATTCATGTCTAAATGATTAACGCACACTGCAGACAACAAGGGTCCCAGCACCAATCCCTGTGGTACACCACTGATCACAGGCTTCTACTTGCAAAAATAACCCTCGACCATCACCCTCTGTCTCCTGCCACTAAGCCAATTTTGGATCCAATTTGCCAAATTGCCCTGGATCCCATGGGCTCTTACCTTCTTAACCAATCTCCCATGCAGGTCCTTATCAAAAGCCTTACAGAAGTCCATGTAGACTACATCAACTGCTTTACCCTCATCTACACATCTAGTCACCGCCTCGAAAAATTCAATCAAGTTAGTCAGACACGATCTCCCCCTGACAAAGCCATGCTGACGATCACTGATTAATCCCTGCCTCTCCATGTGGAGATTAATCCTGTGCCTCAGAGTTTTTTCCAATATTTTCCCCACTGCTGATATTAGACTCACCAGCCTGTAATTATTTGACAACTCCATAACCCTTAATTTATATGTATCAACAATAACTTGCATTTATATAGCACCTTTAATGTAGTGAAAGGCCTCAAGGCACTTCGCATTTTCTTATTGAGCCAATTAAAAGGATATATTAGGGCAGGTAAAAGTGGGGTGGGAGGGGGAATGTTCAACGAGGGTCTTAAAGGATGAGAGGTAGAATTAAGGAGTGGATTAGTGAGGCAATTCGAGAGCTTAGAGCTCAAAGCATAGTCACAAAAAGTGGGACAAAGTAAATCAGGGATGCACAAGTGGCCAGAATTGGAGGAACACAGAGTTCTATGTGGTCCATCGGCTGGTGAAGGTTACAGAGATAGGAAGGGGTGAGGCCATAATGGTCGGATTTGAACACAAGGAAGAGAATTTTAAAATTGAGGTTTTGCAGGACTGGAAATCAATGCAGGACAGCGAGGACAGAGGTGATGGGTGAACGGGACTTGGTGCGAGTTAGAATACGGGCAGCAGGGTTTTGGATGAACTCAGATTTATGCAGGATAGAAGATGGGAGGCCAGCCAGGAGACTTAAAGGTACGACATATTACGCATTATTAACCCTGTACATTACTATTTTCTGTACACTGACATTGTCTTCTAATGAGTGGAATTGCCCTGCAGTGTTTTAGTGATATTAGTGCTCAGCATGAGATTATTCCTTCAGCATTTATTGTGTTAATAGTGTTGAAGTCACATTTTTCACTGCAAATTAATCACAAGGGTCAACCAGCACCAACCAAGCAGAAAATTGCTAATTAAAGAAATGATTAAGGGATAGGCTGGACTACATTAAGCCCAGTGAGGGATTTTGTATCACTTTTTATGACCACAATACATGAGTGCAATTAAAGTTGGTGTTAGCACTGTGTGCCCTGTAAGGAAAATGCCTGGTCACACAAATCACTTTTTATTGTGCTCTTTATGTAAAGAATGATGCATCAGGTACCTTGGAAGGACAAAGCGGGTCATCCATAAAGGACGGAGAGAAAGAACAGAAAGATTAGGGAAGGGGGGCAGTAATTTTGCTCAAAGGGAAGTGATCTTCAGGAGATCATTCAAAAACTTTGCTGCCTGGGTCCTAAGTCACACCAAGTCCTATTCACACATCACCCCTGTGCTCACTGACCTACATTGGCTCCCGGTCTGGCAAGATCTCAATTTTGAAAATGTCATCTTTTTTTTCAAATCCCTCCATGGCCTCACCTTCTCCCTATCTCTGTAATCTCCTCAAGCCTCACAACCCACTGATATCTCTGCATGCCTCCAATTCTGGTCCCTTGCACATCGCTGATTTTAATCACTCTACCATTGGTGGCCGTGCCTTCAGCTGCCTTGGTCCTAAGCTCTGGAATTTCCTCCCTAAACTTCTCCACCTCACTTGCTCCCTCTCCTCCTTTAAGATGCTCCTTAAAACTTACCACTTTGAGCAAACTTTTAGTCACTTGTTCTAATATCTCCTTAGGTGGCTCGATGTCAAACTTTGTCTGATCACACTCTCATGAAGCACTTGGGACGTTTTACTATGTTAACGTCATTATATAAAAGTTATTGTTGCTGATTTTGGAAACACAGAGTGAGGTGGTGATATAGAGGGATTTAGGATTTTTGGGAGTTCCAGGGTTTAAGAATGTAATGACAGAAAAAGCAACTTTTGATGATGCAACAGAGAGAGTGGGTAATAAATTGATATCTGAGGAGCAGAGGGTAGGAGTGAGGGTAGGCAGCTTAAGGACTTTACTGAGCTGTGTTCTATGTGAAATCATTGAATGATTTGAAAGTGAGATCAAGAATATTGCATTCAAATCATGGATGTTTATGGAGCCAGTGAGTGTGGCATGACAGGGATCTAGTCTTGCAATAAAAACAGAAAGTGCTGGAAATACTCAGCAGGCCAGGCAGCATCTGTGGAGAGAGAAGCAGAGTTAATGTTTCAGGTCAGTGACCTTTCATCAGAACTGGCAAAGGTGAGAAAAGAATTAGGTTTTAAGCAAGTGAAGTGTGGGGGGTGGGGTTTGGTGGGGAAGAGAACAAAAGGGAAGGTGTGTGATAGCGCAGAGGGCAAAAGCGATTAAATAACAAAGCTGTCCTGGGGCAAAGGCAAAGGGTCTGTTAATACCAGTGGTGAAAGACAATGCATTAGTCCAGAAAGAGTGTTAATAGCAGAATAATGATCAGCTCTGTCTACATGAAAAACAGGCACATGGTTAAAAAATAAATAAAAACAAAATAAAAATATAAAAAAGGCCCGTCATGCTCTGAAATTATTGAGCTCAATGTCAGTCCACAAGGCTGTAGAGTGCTTAATCTAGTTTTGTAAAGTGCCCTCGGTTCAGCTGCCTTGGCCCCAAGCTCTGGAATTCCCTCCTTAAACTTCTCTGACTTTCCACCTCTCCTCCTTTAAGATGCTCCTTAAAACTATCTCTTTGGCCAAGCTTTTGCTCATCTGTCCAAATATTGCCTTCTGTGGCTCGGTGTCAAAATGTGTTTGATAATGCTCCTGCAATGTGCTTTACTACAGGTGCTTTACGACATTAAAGGTGCTATATAAATGCAAATTGTTGTTGTTGAGATGGATATATTTATAACACAGTCTGCAGTTTGCAAGCAGATCTCAATTGCAAGTGTTTTCCATCATACACCTTAACAGGATTCAGCTGTAAATCTCTTTCTGAACTCAAATCGATGTATGGTTACACTGCAGTGCATTCAGGTTAATGGATTAAGGATATTAAAATCAGAGTGTCACATCATGCCCAGGTCAGCATTCTGATATTGAATGATGGCACAAAACGGTGATGTCAACACATCTGAATTTGCTTCAGGTCACTGGCTCTCACCAGTTTAATTCAGATGACTTCTGGAGGTTGGCTGTGGATAGAAGATTGATCAGCGATTACTGCAAGTGATGCCAAGAAGAAGCAATGCAAAAATGCTGGTTCAACTTTATTAATGATGATCTTAGGACTGCACAACTCAGGTTGCAGTTGCACTACGATTTCCAGGTCAATGCAAATCCCAGTCCAACTCTGCAATGCTCTAAAAAAAAACAGCTTATATTCCTATTGTGCCTTCACCAGAGCATTATCAGACAAAATGTGACACTGAGAAAGCAGGTTTTGGGATGAGCTCAAGATTATGCTGGGTGAAAGATGGGGGTGCGTGGGGAGGGGGCAGGCAGGAGAATATTGGAATGGTGCAGTTAACTCTAAATCCAAACAGTGTGAGAGTCCCGCAACAAGACTTTCTTAGAGCACTTGTGAGCAATATTGGACACCAGGAAGGTGTGGAGCCATGTTTCAATATTGCCCGGGGCATCCCTCGGACCTCTGGGGAGACTTCATATATTCCCGGAATTGTGTCTTCAATATTTTGGGAAAGCCAGAGTATCTATTGCCACCACTGCAACAGCCAATGCACTGAAGGTGGTGTGTGACTTACTGTAGGACTCACAGCAACAGTCTATTTTACAGAAAACAAACTCTATTTACTCAGTGTACTGCTCCAAATGGTCTGCAGAGTATATTTGGAAAGAGGCTCTACAAAATACAGCAAATGGAACTCAAAGTGAAGTCAAAGCGAGGCGACTACCAGAATCATAGAGTCTTAAGAACATAGGAGCAGGAGTAGGCCATTCAGCCCATCAAGCCTGCTCCGCCATTCAATATCATGGCTGATCATCCACTTCAATGCCTTTTTCCCACACTATCCACATATCCCCTTCTGTCATTTGAATTTCGAAATCTGTCAATCTCTGCTTTAAACATACTCAGTGACTGAGCTTCCACAGCCCTCTGGGGTAGAGAATTCCAAAAATTCGCAACCGTCTGAGTAAAGAAATTTTTCCTCATCTCCGTCCTAAGTAGCTTCCCCCTTGTTTTGAAATTGTGTCCCCTGGTGCTAGACTCTGCAAACACCTTAAGTATTTTGTAGTTTTCAATGAGATCACATCTCATTCTTCGAAACTCTACAGGCCCAGTTTCCCCAATCACCCTTCATAGGAAAGTCCTGCCATCCCGGGAACAAGTCTGGTGAACCTTTGTTGCACTCTCTCTATGGCAATAATATCCTTCTGAAGGCAAGGGGACCAAAACTGCATAGAGTACTCCAAGTGCAGTCTAACCAAGGGTTCTATACAATTGAAGCAAGACTTCACTACTCCTGGACTCAATTCCTCTTGCGATAAAGGCTAACATACCATTAGTCTTCTTAATTGCTTGCATCTGCATGTTAGCTTTCAATTACTTATTGACAAGGACACCCAGACCCCTTTGTGCATGTACACTTTCTAATCTCTTACCATTTAAGAAATACTCTGCACATCTATCCCTCCTACCAAAGTGGATAACCTCACATTTTTCCACATTATATTCCATTTGCCACGTTCTTGCCCACTCACTAACTCTTTCCAAATCCCCTTGAAGCCGCTTTGCATCATTAAGATGGAGGCGGTGACGCAGTGGTATTGTCACTGGACTAGTATCCCAGAGACCCAGGGTATTGCTCTGGGGACATGGGTTCAAATCCCACCACAGCAGAAGGTGGAATTTGAATTCAATTAATAAATCTGGAATTTAAAAGCTAGTCTAATGATGGCCATGAAACCATTGTCGATTGTTGTAAAAACCCATCTGGTTCACTAATGCCCTTTAGGGAAGGAAATCTGCTGTCCTTACCTGGTCTGGCCTACATGTGACTCCAGACCCATAACAATGTGGTTAACTCTTACATGCCCTCTGAAATAGCCTAGCAAGCCACTCAGTTGTACCTAACCGCTACGAAGTCAATAAAAAGGAATGAAACCGGACGGACCGCCCGGCATCGACCTAGGCGCCGGAAATGACAACGGCAAACTCAGCCCTGTCGACCCTGCAAAGCCCTCCTCACTAATATCTGGGGGCTTGTGCCAAAGTTGGGAGAGCTGTCCCACAGACTAGTCAAGCAACCGCCTGACATAGTCATACTCACAGAATCATACCTGACAGACAATATCCCAGACACTGCCATAACCATCCCTGGGTATGTCCTGTCCCACCGGGAGGACAGACCCAGCAGAGGTGGCTGAAGAGTGGTATACATTAGAGAGGGAGTTGCCCTGGGAGTCCTCAACATCGATTCTGGACCCCGTGCAGTCTCATGGCATCAGGTCAAACATGGGCAAGGAAACCTCCTGCTGATTACCAACTACCGCCCTCCCTCAGCTGATGACTCAGTACGCCACCATGTTGAACACTACTTGGAGGATGCACTGAGGGTGGCAAGGGCACAGAATGTACTCTGGGTGGGGGACTTCAATGCCCATCACCAAGAGTGGCTCGGTAGCACCACTACTGACTGAGCTGGCTGAGTTCTAAGGGATATATCTGCTAGACTGGCAGGTGGTGAGGGAACCAACAAGAGGAGAAAACATACTTGACCTGGTCCTCACCAATCTGCCTGCCGCAGATGCATCTGTCCATGACAGTATTGGTAGGAGTGACCACCACACAGTTGTTGTGGAGACGAAGTCCCGCCTTCACCTTGAGGATACCCTCCTTCGTGTTGTGTGTCACTACCATCGTGCTAAATGGGATAGATTTTGAACAGATCCAGCAATGCAAAACTGGCCCTCCATGAGGCGCTGTGGGCCATCAGTAGCAGCAGAATTGTACTCAACCACAATCTGTAACCTCATGGCCTGGCATATCCCCCACTCTACCATTACCATCAAGCCAGGAGACCAACCCTGGTTCTATGAAGAGTGCAGGAGGGCATACCAGGAGCAGCACCAGGCTTACCTCAAAATGAGGTGTCAACCTGGTGAAGCTGCAACACAGGAATATCTGCGTGCAAAACTGCGTAAGCAGCATGCGATAGACAGAGCTAAGCGATCCCATAACCAACGGATCAGATCTAAGCTCTGCAGCCCTGCCACATCCAGTGGTGAATGGTGGTGGTCAATTAAACAACTAAGTGGAGGAGGTGGCTCCACAAATATCCCCATCCTCAATGATGGGGGAGCCCAGCACATCAGTGCGAAAGTTAAGGCTGAAACATTTGCAACAATCTTCAGCCAGAAGTGCCGAGTTGATGATCCATCTCGGCCTCCTCCTGAAGTCCCCAGAAATAACAAATGCCAGACTTCAGCCAATTCGATTCACTTTAAAAATGGTGCCACCTCCAGCGTGATGCCACCACCAAACACATCTTCCCCTCTCCTCCCTTGCCAGAATTCTAAAGGGATCATTCCCTCTGCGACACTCTGGTCCACTCCTCCATCACCCCCAACACCTCTCCCCTTTCCCACAGCACCTTCCCCTGCAATCGTAGGAGGTGTAATACCTGCCCTTTTACCTCCTCTCTCCTCACTATCCAAGGCCCCAAACACTCCTTTCAGGTGAAGCAGCGATTTACTTGTACTTCTTTCAGTTTAGTATACTGTATTTGCCTCTATATTGGGAAGACCAAATGCAAATTGGTTGACAGCTTTACGGAACACCACTGTTCAGTATGAAAGAATGACCCCGAGCTTCCATTGCTTACCATTTCAACATTCCCCATTGCTCTCATGCCAACATTTCTGTCTCTGGTCTGATCCAGTGTTCCAGTGAACATCAACACAAGCTCGAGGAGCAGCAGCTGATCTTTCGATTAGGCACTCTACAGCCTATGCAGATGGCAGGTGTTAACCAAGGTCTTACTTGAGCAATTATAAGCAGACACTGAGACTAGTGGAGATTTTTGAGTGAGGAACTACATGTTTGTAATCCTTTTACTCTGTACAATAAACTGAGTAAAGAAAGGCTCCAGCATTATCCTTTCTGGAATTTAACACTGCCCGGGTCTGAACAGAGGTAGGGGTTGAAAATATCGACTCCAGCCGGCATTCCTGTTTCCTAACCCTGTTTCCGGTGCCACAACGTTTCACCAGGGTAGGGTGAGGGTGGCCCTGAGATCCACCCGATCCATTGACTATGGCAATTAACATAGTTAAAGAGCTCATCGAGAGCTCGGTGGGGGCCATGTTCGGATTTTAATGAGGGCACACGGGCTGCGTGCACTCTCTGGGGCAGACCAGGTGAATGGTGGTGGATACACTGTGGGTAGCCAGTAATGGTCATCCCAGGGAATTATCTGGGCCCCATGAAAGGGGGAATAGTGCCGAGGGATCTCAGATATTGGCTCACAGGTGCCATCAGCTCATTGCAGGTTGTGGAGAGCTTGGTCAGTAGGTCCTTGGGCAGTGCAGGCCTATGCCCTATTGGCATCGGGGGGGCCATGACAGCAGGGAGCAAGGCTACCAAACACAATTTGGGGGGGGGCCACTTGAGCACAAGGAAGGCCACTGCTGACAATAGGGGCACGACCCTTAGACTTTGGGTCCAGTGGCGATGATGAGCAACACCCTCCACAAGAAGGGCACAGCCCCAGGCACCTGGAGGGCAGGAGAGAGGAAATCGGGGCAGAAAAGGCATGGAGACCATACATCAGCACAGGAACTACCAATGAAGAAGGAGATGACCGAGAACCAGTGCCAGAAGAAACTCCAACTCTCCAGGCAGCTGGTCACAGATCTGTGCCCTCGTCACCAAAGAGCTCTCTCCTCACAGTACTGCTCGCATGCCCTGCCAGTAGCCATCAAAGTCACTGTGGCCTTGAACGTATTCATTTCTGGGACCTTCCAAGGATCAGCTGTGGGCCTTGGTGGCATCACGCAAATGGCTGCACACCACTGCATCTCACAGGTCGCTGATGCCCTATGTGCTGGAGCTGGATAGTATATTCAAATCCAGATAGACGCAGCCTCGCAGGCACTGAGGGCAGTGGGTTTTACCTCCATCGCTAGATTCCTCCAGGTGCAGGACATCATCAATTGCACCCATGTGGCCATCAAGGCACTCAGTGACCCGCCAGTGAGACCCATCAACAGGAAACACTTCCACTCCCTCAACGTTGAACCAGTCTGCGACCATAACAAGAGCTTCCTCCATGTGTGCGCTTGCTTCCTGTCAGCTGTCATTACTCCTTCATCCTCCGGCAGTTCAGGCTGCCGAAGCTCATCACTCCAACCCCAAACTTTGTGGATGGATTCTGGGGAATAAGGGATATCCCTTGAGGAGATGGGTCACTTACACCTCTTCGAGAGCCTGAGACAGAGGCACAGAGTTGCTACAACTGAAACCACCTGCTGACTGGGACAACCATCGAGCAGGCCATTGGACTTCTGAAGACTCAGCTCCAGTGCCTGGACCATTCAGGTGCAGCACTGCAGTTCACTCCTGAAAGGGTCTTGCTTATGGTGGTGGTCTGCTGCACTCTCCATAACATGGCTCTCCAGAGAGGTATGGACCTGGAAGAGGACCTGGAAGTACACTGGATGGGCACAGCTCATTGGACGAAGTGGAGGAGCAGGACATGGAAGAGGAGGAGGAAAAGGAGCTGGAGGAGGAGGATGCAGAGCACTGAGGTGTCTCGGCTCCACAGGGTGGTGGGCAGGGCTTGCCCAGGGCTCGAAGGTCTCGTCAGAATGTCATTAACATCAGGGATCATCTGATCCAGGCTTGTTTCAGCTAAGCCTCTCTGACCCAGGAGGAACAGCATAGTCTGGAACTCACTTTGAGCTGCCTGTGAGAACACTTCCATTGAAGACACAGCCTGGAGCAGCTCAACTCTTGCCATCAATAAAGGATGCACATCTGCCCAGAGATTTCACCCTCATCATTCACAGAGCCTTGCTTCCCTTCACCCTCCTCATCCTTCTTCTCCTGTATCCCCATAAATAAAAGGAGGCTCACATGCCTGATTCATGTTTCAATATTTACATGGTGATCCAAAAGTTAAAAAGTGCATCAATACAAATAGTAGAGACCCCAGTGGCTCACTCAGTGGCCTCTGCTGTCAGCCACTTCTACGTGGTTCTCCCCTTGTGGTCTTGGATGAGGTGCCGGCAGCCTGCTCACTTGGCTCTGCTTGTGGCTGAGATGCACGTGGCGGTCGTCCTTGTCGTGGAGGTGCCAGTGGGATCACCTCCAGAGGCTGCTCTGGTGTTATTGCAGGGGTAGCTTCCGTCACGGGGCCCTGCTGTGCAGATGGTCCCTCAGTCATTGAGGCTGCTGATGATGCTGGTGCCCGGTGACGGGTGGCACCCTCATCCTCCTCAGTGACCGCCTCAGCACCCGGCTGGTATTCTGGCGGGCTGGAAGGCAGACACCCAGCTGGGACCAAGGATAACTCCCCTGCACTTCTTCGAAATAGCACCACAGGATCTTTTGCATCCAACTGGGAACACAATCGGGACCTTGGTTTAATGTCTCATCTGCAAGATGGCACCTGTGACAGTGCAATATTCCTCATTTACGACACTAGGTGTGTCTTAAAGGATTGAGAGGTAGAGAAACAGAGAGTTCATATTCTGAAGAATTTTAGACATCCTTTCAAATTTCGACTTGGGTTTCTTATATAACCAATCTTATTCCTGGCAAATCTCAATCAGTATTGATGTGTAGACTAATTCTGATCTCACAAGGGCTTGACTAAGAAGATCCCTCATGCATTGCTGATTTATTGTGTATTTCCTAATCACTGGGTATTAGTTTGAGAAAAAACAAATATACAAATTAGGTGCAGGAGTGGACCATTCGGCCCATTAGAAACTGCTCCATCATTTAATAAGATCCTAGCTGATCTGATTGTGGCCTCAACTTCACTTTCTTGCTAGACCATGGCTACCCGACCCGTACCCGACGGGACCCGACGACATGGGTCGGGTTCGAGCTGGGTCAGGTCGGGTTGCTCTTCCAGGTCCAGCATTCGGGCTCAGGTCGGGCCGGGTCGGACACGGCCTTTCACCGCCTCCGGTAAGTGGCTCCAATGTTAATGTACTTTTTGGACTTGAAAGGTTGTTTAGTTACAGTTTTTTTAAGCTTGTGCAGATAAGTAACAAAGTGAAGAACGGAAGTTAGGTTAACTGATAGTCGGGTCGGGTCGGGTTGGGCGCGGGAAAAATGAAAAGACTCGGGCCGGGTCGGGCTCAGGTCAGATGTGGTTCTGTTGGGCTTGGGTCGGGTTTCATTTGCAGACCCAAGCCAGCCTTTATTTCCCGCCTACCCCAATACTCTTTGACTTCCTTATTAGGCAAAAATGTATCTACCGATGCCTTAAAAATATTAAAAGATCCTATTTATTTTTTTTATTTTAAGATACAGCACTGAAACAGGCCTTTCGGCCCACTGAGTCTGTGCCGACCAAGAACCACCCATTTATACTAACCCTACAGTAATCCCATATTCCCTATCACCTACCTACACTAGGGGCAATTTACAACAGCCAATTTACCTATCACCTGCAAGTCTTTTGGCTGTGGGAGGAAACCGGAGCACCCGGGGAAAACCCACGCAGACACAGGGAGAACTTGCAAACTCCACACAGGCAGTACCCAGAATTGAACCTGGGTCCTTGGAGCTGTGAAGCTGCGGTGCTAACCACTGCGCCACTGTGCCGCCCACCGGTCTCGGGGGAAGACAGTTCCAAAGACTCACAACCCACTGAGAAAACATTTCTCCTCATCTCCATCTTAGATCAGCAACGCCTTATTTTTAAACTAAAAGCAAATTACTGCGGATGCTGGAAATCTGAAATAAAAACAGAAAGTGCTGGAAAAACTCAGCAGGTCTGGCAGAGAGAAGCAGAGATAACATTTCAGGTCAGTGACCCTTCTTCAGAACTGGCAGATATAAGAAATGCAGAAGATTTTAAGCAAGTAAAGTGGGGGTGGGGCAAGAGATAACAAAAGAGAAGGTATTGATAGGAAAAGGTCACAGAATAGCTGACCAGAAGGTCATGGAGCAAAGGTAAACAATATGTTAATGGTGTGCTGAAAGACAAAGCATTAGTACAGATAGGGTGTTAATGAACTGAAAACTGAACAGCCACAAGCACAAACATGAAAAAAACCAGTGGGTAGGCAAGGTAGAAACAAACTGAACAAACTAAAATAAAATAAACACAAGAAAAAGAAAAAAAAACTAACTTACTTCAGTAAGGCGTTTGATAAGGTTCCCCATGGCAGGCTGATGGAGAAAGTGAAGGCGCTTGGGGTCCAAGGTGTACTAGCTAGATGGATAAAGAACTGGCTGGGCAACAGGAGACAGAGAGTAGCAGTAGAAGGGAGTTTCTCAAAATGGAGACGTGTGACCAGTGGTGTTCCACAGGGATCTGTGCTGGGACCACTGTTGTTTGTGATATACATTAATGATTTGGAGGAAAGTATAGGTGGACTGATTAGCAAGTTTGCAGACGACACCAAGATAGGTGGAGTAGCAGATAGTGAAGGGGACTGTCAGAGAATACAGCAGAATATAGATAGATTGGAGAGTTGGGCAGAGAAATGGCAGATGGAGTTCAATCAGGGTAAATGCGAGGTGATGCATTTTGGAAGATCCAATTCAAGAGTGAACTATACAGTAAATGGAAAAGTCCTGGGGAAAATTGATGTCCAGAGAGATTTGGGTGTTCAGGTCCACTGTTCCCTGAAGGTGGCAACGCAGGTAAATAGAGTGGTCAAGAAGGCATACGGCATGCTTTCCTTCATCGGACGGGGCATTGAGTATAAGAGTTGGCAGGTCATGTTACAGTTGTATAGGACTTTGGTTCGGCCACATTTGGAATACTGCGTACAGTTCTGGTCGCCACATTATCAAAAGGATGTGGATGCTTTGGAGAGGGTGCAGAGGAGGTTCACCAGGATGTTGCCTGGTATGGAGGGCGCTAGCTATGAAGAGAGGTTGAGCAGATTAGGATTATTTTCATTAGAAAGACGGAGGTTGAGGGGGGACCTGATTGAGGTGTACAAAATCATGAGAGGTATAGACAGGGTGGATAGCAAGAGGCTTTTTCCCAGAGTGGGGGTTTCAATTACTAGAGGACACGAGTTCAAAGTGAAAGGGGAAAAGTTTAGGGGGGATATGCGTGGAAAGTTCTTTACGCAGAGGGTGGTGGGCACCTGGAACGCATTGCCAGCGGAGGTGGTAGATGCGGGCACGATGGAGTCTTTTAAGATGTATCTAGACAGATACATGAATGGGCAGGAAGAAAAGAGATACAGAACCTTAGAAAATAGGCGACATGTTTAGAGAGAGGATCTGGATCGGCGCAGGCTTGGAGGGCCGAAGGGCCTGTTCCTGTGCTGTAATTATCTTTGTTCTAACTAAAGATAAAAGTAAAACGGGGGGCCCGTCATGCTCTGAAATTATTGAATTATTGAAAAAATTGTCACTAGTATAGGTAGGTGATAGGGAAATGTAGGGACAGGTGGGGATGTGGTAGGAATATGGGATTAGTGTAGGACTAGTATAAATGGGTGGCTGATGGTCGGCACAGACTCGGTGGGCCAAAGGGCCTGTTTCAGTGCTGTATCTCTAAACTAAACTAAACTAAACTAAACTCAATGTTCAGTCCGGCAGGCTGTAGTGTGCCTAATCGGAAAATGAGGTGCTGTTCCCCGAGCTTGCGTTGATGTTGACTGGAACACTGCAGCAATCCCAGGACAGAGATGTGAGCATGAGAACAGGGGGGAAGTGTTGAAATAGCAAGCAACCGGAAGCTCGGGGTCCTGCTTACGGACTGAGCGGAGGTGTTCTGCAAGGTGGTCGCCCAGTCTCCGTTTGGTCTCCCCAGTGTAGAGGAGACCACATTGTGAGCAATGAATACAGTATACTACATTGAAATAAGTATTTTAAAACTGTGTCGTCTAGTTCCAGCCTCTCCCACAAGGGGAAACATTCTTTCAGCATTCACCCTGCCAACCCCCTCAGGATCTTATATGTTTCAATAAGATCATCTCTCGTTCTTCTAAACTCCAATGGATACAGACCCAACCTGTCCAACCTTTCCACATAAGATAACCACACCCCAACCCCCACCCCGCACCCCAAGTATCAGTTGAGTGAACCTTCTCTGCACTGCCTCTAACGCACTTATATTCTTTCTTAAATGAGGAGACCAAAACTGTATGCAGTTCTCCAGATGCAAGGTGTCAGTTTGGCTCGGCTGAAAGCACTCCTGCCTCTGAGATAGATAACTCTGGGTTTGATCGCCACTCTACAAGCACTTCATCTAGGCTGATCTTTCAATGCAGCATCGAGTGAGATGATAAACCTATTCAGTCAAGCTGAAAGATGTTCTGGAACTATGTGAAGAAGAGTGGAGCTTTCTCCTGATATACTAGGCAATATTACTCAATCAACCACAACCGAGTTAGCTGCTGATTATTATTGTTGATGTTTGTGGGATCTTCTGGTTCATAAAATAGCTGAAAGTTCTTTTTTCCATTGCACCTCTCCTCATTTACCTGAGGCTGTTGGAGAAGGTGACAATACAGTGGATCGAAAGACTTCAGAAACATTTTCTGCCTAGTGACCAGAGCCTGCAATGATAACGTGACTGTTGACATAGCAAAATTGAATAGGAAATGTTGGTACAGCAATTTAAAATGTCTAAATGTTGACAAAAAAGCATGTCAAAATTCATGACAGCAGAAAGTAAAGCTTAGGTACAAGAAATATGTACCCAATGCAAGTTTTTAATCACATATAGTTTTGTGTCGCTGATGCCATGTGATTGTACCAGAACCATCCACGTGCCAACGAATTGAGGATTTTATATACATTGACACTGACTGTATTCCATGCCTAAGTTGGGATTTTTATTTTTATTTTGTCTACCACTATCGGTACTGATAAACTAATCAGAGGAAATCTACCTTTTATTGGAGGCATTATTTATAAGTCTGTGTTTGAAAACCGTAACTAATTGTCATAGTAATACTGGGATACAGAGTCAATGTGCCCATTCCTGAACCCCATACTGGATTCAATTCCACCCTCCCCATGTTCTCTTTGACACTAAATGCTAAGTTTTTATTCAGGGATGAACTTTGTGGCTGTCCAAGTAATCCCTTCATTATCTTGTAGAAATGGCTTCAGTGATATCACTGTCTCAAGTCTCCTCAATGACATTTCGAAGCTCAGCCAGAAAATTGCAATCTGATTTCAGCTGGCTTTTGCATGTAATTGATCCCATAATTGAAGGTCCTTGAAAGAAATGCAGGTGAGAATCATATGATTTTTTCCTCTCTGTTTTACACCAGGGGATCCTATATTCATGACCTTTAAAACAAAAATGACTGCATCTCCACCTCTTGGGTATATGATCGTTTTTTATAAATATGAAGGGTGACTTGTGTCTCACTGTAATGCAAAATAACATCTTTAATTGAACCTACATGCAGTACGAGCTTCCTTTTCATTAGGAATGCTGCATGACCTTTTATCATTTGAACAAATAGGATAATATAGTGACTATCGTTCTATTGTTTAAACACATCTATCCTTCATACCCAGTGTGAGCTGTACTTACTGTGGCGTCTAAAACATTTTTCACTTCTGATATTACACAGTGGAGGTAATTTTCTGTTCCGTGCCCCTGACAGGAAGCTTCACCCACTGAGAACATGTATAACAAAATCAAGATGGGTGCTATGCACCATTTTTTGACCATTTAAGTTAAGGAATTCTCATCAATGCTTTTTTGACTGTATCTATAGGGACATAGGAACAGGAGGAGGTAATTCAGCCCCTTGAGCTGATCGAGATCTTAACTCCATCTACCTGCCTTGGCTCTGTCAACCTTAATACTGTTGCCTAATAAAAGTCTATCACTCTCAGTTTAGACATTTTCAATTGACCCCTAGCCTCAACAGCTATTTGGGGGAATGAGTTCCAGATTTCTGCTACACTTTGTGTGATGAAGTGCTTCCTGACATCACCCCTGAATGGCCTGAAAAAGAGCAGTGAAATTCTCCTTGGTGTCCTGGTCATTATCACATTGCTGTGTGTGGGAGCTTGCTGTGCGCAAATTGGCTGCTGTATTTTTGCAACAAAGACTACACTTCAAAAGTACTTCAATGACTGTAAAGTGCTTGGGGACGTCCTCAGGCCATGAAAGGCACTATATAAATGCAAGTTCTTTCTTTACAAGCTCCCAAGTTCTGCCTTCCACTTTCTCCAACTGCTGAAAGTTGTCAGAAAGGGTTAGGTTCGAGCGTTCATCCACATACTTGCTCACCCTTGCCCACTGTTTGCTTTTCATGCAAGTAAGGATTTCTGGTGCTTGCATTCATTTGAGAATGTTTTGGCTTTTCTGCCAGTAAAACACAGTAAAGCAAAGAGGAACTTTCAACTCCTGTGAGTCAGTGAGGGCTGTTAGTGTTGAGTCTGAATCCGTGTGCACTGACAGTGATTGACAGTCTGGAAATAGATGCACATTTTAAATATGGATGTGGGCAGCTCGCAATAGTAAATGAGAAAAATGTTCTGAAACTATTTGATTTCTTTCTTTTTCGCTTCGAGAAAATTCATGTATCATGAATGAACTGCTGCAGAGCTCCTGTGGGTACCCTATAGGGACCCTATTCCTTTTAAATAAGCAATTGGGTTGCCAACTTTCACCTTTAGTAGTCGATGGAACTGTTCAACTGTGGGAGGTTTACTAACTCTACTCGCCTCGAGTGAATAAAACAAACTTTAAACATTGCTCAGCAGTTCCTCAGCTTTCTTAAGCATTTAACACAGGAAGTGCATTTTAATATAAGCATCTTTCAAAAGAAAAACATTCCACCCATTCATTATGTTTTTGAGCAGACTATTCTGTTAAAGCTGTGCTATGTAGAGAGAATAAAGGGCACTATGGACTGATTGTAACATTGCTCTTTCAGCTTGGGTTTTAGACTTGAAATCACCCTGGGATATTTACAGAAGTTGATTTCTAGTAGATGACGCACTCTCCACCTCTGTCCTTGCAAATCCCTCTATTTCCATCACACCTCCCTTGACTTGCTCTGTTTTGGTCATTTCACTCTAACTGAAAGATTGCATTTGTATAGCACCAAACATCTCAAAGCACTTTTAAAGTGTAGCCATTGCTAGGAAACATGGAAATCAAATTGTGCACAAGAAGCAGCAATGAGAGAATGAGGAGGCCTGCTTCTGTGATGGAGCAATAGACATTGGACAGGATATTGCCATGCTCACCTTGGAGGGCAGGCAGGGCCTCGGTTTAAATTACATTTGAAAGATGGTACTTCTGACAGTGCAGCACTCCCTCAGTACTGCAGTGGAGTATCAGCCTTGACTTTGTGCGTAAGTCCTGGAGTGGGCCTTGCCCTCTCAATCTTCTCAGTGCGAGGCAACAAGTGCTACCAACTGAGCCACATTGGCACTTTGTACCCACTTTGATTGTTCCTTCAAAGCTCTGGAAATGATACTACTCTCCACAGAATCCCTTTTTCCTGCATCCTTATTGAAATCAAAAGATTCATTAAACTCT
This sequence comes from Heterodontus francisci, assembly GCF_036365525.1. Lineage (NCBI taxonomy): Eukaryota > Metazoa > Chordata > Chondrichthyes > Heterodontiformes > Heterodontidae > Heterodontus > Heterodontus francisci. The sequence continues at coordinate 113,908,817 of NC_090382.1, forward strand.
CTTCGACTCTGACTCTGTAACGGGGCCAGTTTTTACCTAATGCCCATCAGGAAACTGACAGGATGGGGTGCGATGTTGGTTTTTACACCCCGACCAATCTTATACTCCGGTGAAGTCAGTGGAGTTTAAACATCACATTCCACCTAATTCCACCGGCTTCCCACCCGGTGAGTTAAATTGCCCCCAAAATTTCCCAGAACTGGAAACTATTGGTTCCCTATCTGGTCCGTCCTTCCCCTTACCTGTTATCTGTGCAGGCCTATAAAACCTAAATTATCATCGCTGAACCACTGAAATTGTCTCTCTTAGTCTCTTCAACCTTGATGCTGCCCTGCAGTATAGGTCTTGTTCCCTCACTTCAGTTTCTTAGTTTAAAAATGTACATTTCTGCCTGTTTTTTATATACCAGAGTTGAGAGGAACTGAACAGGCAGGGATTCCTGTCTAGAAAAGAGAAGACTGAGCAGTGACCTGATAGAGGTCGTTAACGTTATAAAGGATTTGATAGGATAGACGTGGAGAAGGTACCGCCACCAGTGGGGGAGGCCAAAACTAGGAGCAATGAACATTGCAGCAGCTTTTTCGGGAGCAGCGAGTGAGCAGCTGGGAAAGTCCGTTTGAAAGTAAATTTAATTTCCTTTTGTTTTTCGGCGGAGCCCAGGGGGCTGCTGGGTAAGTAAAACACTATATATTTGGGCGGTTTAAAATAACTTTCCTTTCAGTGCAGCAGCTTTTTCGGGAGCAGCGTGTGAGCGAGTGAGCTGCTGGGAAAGTCCGTTTGAAAGTAAATTTAATTTCCTTTTGTTTTTCGGCGGAGGCCAGGGGGCTGCTGGGTAAGTAAAACACTATATATTTGGGCGGTTTCTGAACCCGAGACACCACACTTGTCGTGTCTCCCACCCGCCCTCCTCCTCTAACCAAAAAAAAAAAGGACTCGGTGGGGTGTTTATAAGGTAAGGCTTTTTCGATTTCTCTGGTTTTATTGTGATTGGTAAAAACTTTTCGTTCCTTTTTCATTTAACTAAGTTTAAACTTAAGATTAAAAATGGCAGGAGATCTCAGACCCGTATCATGCTCCTCTTGCTCAATGTGGGAGCTCAGGGACATGGCTGATGACCCTGACTCCTTCACGTGCAGGAAGTGTGTCCAGCTGCAGCTCTTGTTAGACCGCATGACGGCTCTCGAGCTGCGGATGGACTCACTTTGGAGCATGCGCGATGCTGAGGAGGTCGTGGATAGCACGTTTAGTGAATTGGTCACACCGCAGATTAGGATTGCTGAGGGAGAAAGGGAATGGGTGACCAAAAGGCAGAGAAAGAGCAGGAAGGCAGCGCAGGAGTCCCCTGCGGTCATCTCCCTCCAAAACAAGTATACCGTTTTGGATACTGTTGAGGGAGATGGCTCACCAGGGGAAGGCAGCAGTAGCCAGGTCCATGGCACCGTGGCTGGCTCTGCTGTTCCGAAGGGCGGGAAAAAGAGTGGAAGGGCTATAGTCGTAGGGGATTCGATTGTAAGGGGAGTAGATAGGCGGTTCTGTGGTCGAAAACGAGGCTCCCGAATGGTATGTTGCCTGCCAGGTGCACGGGTCAGGGACGTCTCAGATCGGCTGCAGAACATTCTAAAGGGGGAGGGTGAACAGCCAGTTGTCATTGTGCACATAGGCACTAATGATATAGGTAAAAAACGGGATGAGGTCCTACATGCAGAGTTTAGGGAGTTCGGAGCCAAGTTAAAAAGTAGGACCTCAAAGGTAGTAATCTCAGGATTACTACCAGTGCCACGTGATAGTCAGAGTAAAAATGAAAGAATAGTCAGGATGAATGCGTGGCTTGAGAGATGGTGCAGGAAGGAGGGGTTCAGATTTTTGGGACATTGGGACCGGTTCTGGGGGAGGTGGGACTATTACAAATTGGACTGTCTACACCTGGGCCGGACTGGAACCAATGTCCTTGGAGGTGCTTTTGCTAACGCTGTTGGTGAGGGTTTAAACTAATGTGGCAGGGGGATGGGAACCAATTGAGGTCAGTTGACAGTAAGGAGGTAGTAACAAAAGCCTGTAAGGAACTAGATAATGAAGTCAGTGTGACTAAGGGGAAGAGCAGGCAGGGAGCAGATGATGAATATAAAGGGACTGGTGGTCTGAGGTGCATTTGTTTTAATGCAAGAAGTGTAGTAGGTAAGGCAGATGAACTTAGGGCTTGGATTAGTACCTGGGAGTATGATGTTATTGCTATTACTGAGACTTGATTGAGGGAAGGGCATGATTGGCAACTAAATATCCCAGGATATCGATGCTTCAGGCGGGATAGAGAGGGAGGTAAAAGGGGTGGAGGAGTTGCATTACTGGTCAAAGAGGATATCACAGCTGTGCTGAAGGAGGGCACTATGGAGGACTCGAGCAGTGAGGCAATATGAACAGAACTCAGAAATAGGAAGGGTGCGGTAACAATGTTGGGGCTGTACTACAGGCCTCCCAACAGCGAGCGTGAGATAGAGGTACAAATATGTAAACAGATTATGGAAAGATGTAGGAGCAACAGGGTGGTGGTGATAGGAGATTTTAATTTTCCCAACATTGACTGGGATTCGCTTAGTGTTAGAGGTCCAGATGGAGCAGAATTTGTAAGGAGCATCCAGGAGGGTTTTCTAGAGCAGTATGTAAATAGTCCAACTCGGGAAGGGGCCATACTGGACCTGGTGTTGGGGAATGAGCCCGGCCAGGTTGTTGAAGTTTCAGTAGGGGACTACTTTGGGAATAGTGATCACAATTCCGTAAGCTTTAAAATACTCATGGACAAAGACGAGAGTGGTCCAAAAGGGAGAGTGCTAAATTGGGGGAAGGCCAACTACACCAAAATTCGGCAGGAGCTGGGAAATGTAGATTGGGAGCAGCTGTTTGAAGGTAAATCCACATGTGATATGTGGGAGGCTTTTAAAGAGAGGTTGATTAGCGTGCAGGAGAGACATGTTCCTGTGAAAATGAGGGATAGAAATGGCAAGATTAGGGAACCATGGATGACAGGTGAAATTGTGAGACTAGCTAAGAGGAAAAAGGAAGCATACATAAGGTCTAGGCGGCTGATGAAAGACGAAGCTTTGAAAGAATATCGGGAATGTAGGACCAATCTGAAACGAGGAATTAAGAGGGCTAAAAGGGGTCATGAAATATCTTTAGCAAACAGGGTTAAGGAAAATCCCAAAGCCTTTTATTCATATATAAGGAGAAAGAGGGTAACTAGAGAAAGGATTGGCCCACTAAAGGACAAAGGAGGAATGTTATGCTTGGACTCAGAGAAAATGGGTGAGATTCTAAACGAGTACTTTGCATCGGTATTCACCGAGGAGAGGGACATGACGGATGTTGAGGTTAGGAACAGATGTTTGATTACTCTAGGTCAAGTTGGCATAAGGAGGGAGGAAGTGTTGGGTATTCTAAAGGGCATTAAGGTGGACAAGACCCCAGGTCCGGATGGGATCTATCCCAGGTTACTGAGGGAAGCGAGAGAGGAAATAGCTGGGGCCTTAACAGATATCTTTGCAGCATCCTTAAACACGGGTGAGGTCCCGGAGGACTGGAGAATTGCTAATGTTGTCCCCTTGTTTAAGAAGGGTAGCAGGGATAATCCAGGTAATTATAGACCGGTGAGCCTGACGTCAGTGGTAGGGAAGCTGCTGGAGAAGATACTGAGGGATAGGATCTATTCCCATTTGGAAGAAAATGGGCTCATCAGTGATAGGCAACATGGTTTTGTGCAGGGAAGGTCATGTCTTACCAACTTAATAGAATTCTTTGAGGAAGTGACAAAGTTGATTGATGAGGGAAGGGCTGTCGATGTCATATACATGGACTTCAGTAAGGCGTTTGATAAGGTTCCCCATGGCAGGCTGATGGAGAAAGTGAAGGCGCTTGGGGTCCAAGGTGTACTAGCTAGATGGATAAAGAACTGGCTGGGCAACAGGAGACAGAGAGTAGCAGTAGAAGGGAGTTTCTCAAAATGGAGACGTGTGACCAGTGGTGTTCCACAGGGATCCGTGCTGGGACCACTGTTGTTTGTGATATACATTAATGATTTGGAGGAAAGTATAGGTGGACTGATTAGCAAATTTGCAGACGACACTAAGATTGGTGGAGTAGCAGATAGTGAAGGGGACTGTCAGAGAATACAGCAGAATATAGATAGATTGGAGAGTTGGGCAGAGAAATGGCAGATGGAGTTCAATCAGGGTAAATGCGAGGTGATGCATTTTGGAAGATCCAATTCAAGAGTGAACTATACAGTAAATGGAAAAGTCCTGGGGAAAATTGATGTCCAGAGAGATTTGGGTGTTCAGGTCCACTGTTCCCTGAAGGTGGCAACGCAGGTAAATAGAGTGGTCAAGAAGGCATACGGCATGCTTTCCTTCATCGGACGGGGCATTGAGTACAAGAGTTGGCAGGTCATGTTACAGTTGTATAGGACTTTGGTTCGGCCACATTTGGAATACTGCGTACAGTTCTGGTCGCCACATTATCAAAAGGATGTGGATGCTTTGGAGAGGGTGCAGAGGAGGTTCACCAGGATGTTGCCTGGTATGGAGGGCGCTAGCTATGAAGAGAGGTTGAGCAGATTAGGATTATTTTCATTAGAAAGACGGAGGTTGAGGGGGGACCTGATTGAGGTGTACAAAATCATGAGAGGTATAGACAGGGTGAATAGCAAGAGGCTTTTTCCCAGAGTGGGGGTTTCAATTACTAGAGGACACGAGTTCAAAGTGAAAGGGGAAAAGTTTAGGGGGGATATGCGTGGAAAGTTCTTTACGCAGAGGGTGGTGGGCACCTGGAACGCATTGCCAGCGGAGGTGGTAGATGCGGGCACGATGGAGTCTTTTAAGATGTATCTAGACAGATACATGAATGGGCAGGAAGAAAAGAGATACAGAACCTTAGAAAATAGGCGACATGTTTAGAGAGAGGATCTGGATCGGCGCAGGCTTGGAGGGCCGAAGGGCCTGTTCCTGTGCTGTAATTATCTTTGTTCTTTGTTCTTTGAAATAGGAGCAGGAGTAGGCCATTCAGCCCTTCAAGCCTGCTCTGCCATTCAATGAGATCAGGGCTGATCTTCTACTTCAAAACCATTTTCCTGCACTATGAATGCAAAATGCTTACTAACAAAGCAAATAAGGAATTTGGGAAAAACATCTTTACACAGAGAGTGATCAGAATGTGGAACTCGTTACCAGAGAGTAGTGGTTAATGGATGTTTTTTGAGCTGGAGGAAGGTTTGCAGTGGAGTTTCCCAGGGATCAGTGTTGGGACCCTTGCTTTTCCTGATATATATTAATGACCTAGACCTTGGTGTACAGGGCACAATTTCAAAGTTTGCGGATGATATGAAACTTGGAAGGATTGTGAACTGTGAGGTGGATAGTGTAGAACTTCAAAAGGACATAGACAAGTTGATGGAATGGGCAGGCAGGTGGCAGATGAAGTTCAATACAGAGAAATGTGAAGCGATTAATTTTGGTAGGAAGAACATGGAGAGACAATATAGAATAAAGGGTACAATTTGAAAGGGGGTGCAGGAGCAGAGGGACCCGGGTGCATATGTGCATAAGTCATTGAAGGTAGCAGGACAGGTTAGTACATTAGTACAGATGCTTTGTCTTTCAACACACCATTAACATATTGTTTGCCTTTGTTCCATGACCTTCTGGTCAGCTATTCTGTGACCTTGTCCTATCTACACCATCTCCTTTGTTCTCTCTTGCCCCACCCCCGCTTTACTTGCTTATAACCTTTGACATTTCTAATATTTGCCAGTTCTGAAGAAGGGTCACCGACCAGAAACTTTAACTCTGCTTCTCTCTCCACAGATGCTGCCAGACCTGCTGAGTGGTTCCAGCATTTCTTGTTTTTATTTCAGATTTCCAGCATCCGCAGCATTTTGCTTTTATTTTAGGGTTGAAGAAAGCTCATTTGGAGCATAAATACCAGAATAGACCAGTAGGGCCAAATGGACTGTTATTGTGGTGTAAAGTTTTTACATAGTTATATGTAATTATGATTGCAACACGTGACAATCAGCAGCTGCTCAACACGTAAATAGTATGGCCAGGTAGTCTGGTACTTGTATGACCGACAAACCAGTGAAGTGTACATAATAAAGGGTTATATTTTCTCAAGTGTTTGGAGTTACTGTTTAGTCTGCTTTCTTAATAGATCAGTTTCTCATTACGTAACTCAGACTCTAATAAAGTTTATCAAGCGTGGACATCACACGCTGACTCCTTGAATTGGTTCTAAACCACCCTGTTGTAAATAGAGCCATTTTTATTCAAATGAAATGGTGTTTTCTGCTGTTGTATTCGTAATTTGCATATGGTTTATACGTGTGCAGGGAACTTAGGCTGTTTCAAGGACATCATTAAAACTGAAGTTAAATGTTGAATTGTTTGATAAGTCAGTATTTTAAAATTATGCATCTTTTGCTCTCATGTGCATTGCATCAGTTTGAAAGCAAGGACTATTTTGCATTCTCTGCAAATCATGTGGCATGACAGTTGTGAAATGATCTTCAAATCTTCAAATAATAGCATATGAATGCTCAACATAATTGTCTGAAGTTCCCTATCATGCTGTTTTAACAGAAGTACCCATGCATTTATTTTAAGTGAGTTAGTGCGTCTGCTTAAACTTCCGAATACTGACATTCAAAATGGACATTGAGGGTTTTGCATGTGCAAATTAGGGGCCTAACAACTGTTTGAGGCCCTCAATGCAAGACTGGTTTACCCTGAGGCAACTGAAATTGCTGTAGTCAGGAAAATCAGGTCTATTTATGGCCTCATAGGAGGCCCTTAAAGAGAACACCCGTTATTGGCCGGAAGTAACTTGTGGATATTAAAATGTACGCACCTCATGCTGGAGCCATGAGGACCTCCCCTTCCTACTCTCTCCCACTTCCTGGTCATCCCAGTTACCAATTACCCCACCTCCCTTTCTGCTTACCCCTATATCCCAGTTGTCTTCTCATTGCCTCCCCATTCCCAGTTTGCTCCTCCTTCCAGGTTACCTCCATTCCTGATTGCTTTGGTCATCCCCACCATCCCAGTCATATCTCCTCCCCCATTTCCTTAGAACTGCCCTTCCCATTCGACCCTTTCCTGTTTGACACATTCCCAGTTGCACCCACCTTTCTCAATCCATCCCCTTATCCAGTTTCCCCCCCACTTCTGGGACACCCCCTCCCACCCCTCCAATAATAAGGTAGAAATCATTAGATAATGAACAGCAGATCAAACGACAAAAACTCCTCAAGTGCTGCGGTAAGAGGTTATGGCTTTAATATTCCACCAGCCAAGATCTGGGTGGTTACTCTGGGATTCCACCCAACCCTGTCCTCGGTGCTGACCTCTTAGTCATTGCAGTGTCAGCGGGAGGGAGCCTCATTAGTATTGGGCAGTCAGGTGGAAGCCGCACTTTATTTGTATCTCTATTGCTCACCTGCTTCATGTCCATGAAAACAAGACCATTTTCCCACACAGAAGAGGCATTGCCCAGACCACTCCACCTCACCCACTTCTGATCCCAACCAACATTCTTCTCGATCCTGTGCGCAAGTCATATTTTTTTCAATCTTAAGGGTACAGACTGTTTGCCTGTTAGGGGCCCACGTTTGCACTTATGGAGGGGCAGTAGCCTTCATCTCACTCAGTGTAAACAGAGTGGGATCCCTTTTCCTGGCTCAGAAGTAGGATCTTCAAGTGTGGGAATTTCCCTTCTGCCCATGGCTCCACCCATTGGTCATCAATTGTCTTGTAAGAGGGGCCGATGGAGATTTCACTTCTTATCAGGCAGTGGGGAAGGCCACAAGAACTGGGCGGTGTGGGGAGCGATAACGTCAACACCCATCCTCCTGGAGTTTCCCATTGATCTCCCACCAAAGCCGCTGCTGGAACCCACAAGGAATTTCAACTCATTCCTATGCAGCCTTACTGGGCTGTGGGGCTCTCCTCAAGTTCGGTCATCACTAGCTCCATGACCTACCCTTATCTTCACATGCACCATATTCTCTTTGCCCATCACCTAAAGGTCTGCAAAGGAAAGCCAACCAAGCCTGAATGCTGGACCTGGAAGTGCAAGCCAAACCAACCTGAACGCGACACGTGTCATCAGGTCCCGTTGGGGTCGGGTCGGATAGGAGGCCTTTACCCATGTACTGATGTGCAGGCCTGCTACCTGACCCGACCCCGACGGGTCCCGACGACATATGTCGGTTTCGGGTAGGGTCGGGTCACACTTCTGGGTCCCGCATTCAGGCTCGGTCGGATTTCCTTTGCAGACCTTTGCCATCACCCTTGTGCTCACTGACTTACACCGACTCCTGGTTAAGAAAACACCTCGATTTTAAAATTCCCATCCTTGTTTACAAATCCCTGCATGGCCTCACCCCTCCCTATCTCTGTAACCTCCTCCAGCCACAACTCTCCCAGATATCTGTGCTCCTCTAATTCCGATCTCTTCCACCCACCTGATTTTAATCACTCCACCATTGCCTGCCAGGGACCTTATCTCTGTAATTCCCTCCCTAAACCTCTCTACATCTCTTTCATCCTTTAATACACTCCTTAAAACCTAACACTTTGACCAAGCATTCGGTCACCTGCCCTGATATCCTCTTAGTGATTTGGTGTCAACTTTTGTTTGGAAACGTGTCTTTGGTTCTCACTGTTGTTGTCTTGCCAATGCTTGATCTGCTGTTCCAGCATTCATGTTCCTGAATTGAACATGTACAAAATTGCTTTGCACAGGAAATTAGGCATTTCCCTGAACAGCAGCCTAAGAGTGGGCTGAATGGCCTCCTTCTGTACTGTATCATTCTATGAAAACAGTCTCTGTCTTTACGATATCTTGGCAATTGTTTAGGTTATGTTAAACCAACCAACACTTCCCTTTGTCAAAGTTCCAATGTCTCGTCATGAATATTTCTTCAGATTGCATTACTAAGCTGAAATGGAGAAAATAGTGGCATGAAATAATATTATAGTAACAGAAGATGCATGATGACTGAAAGTTGAATTGCATTCCAAAGGTGAAGAAGTCTGAACAATTTCCAGCCTCTATTCTGTGCTCAAGTGTCTGGAGTAGGGCATGAATGCAACAAACATCTATACTCAGAGATGACAGTCCTACCCTTTGAGCCATGGCTGATATTTTCACACCAGTGGAGAAGGAATTCACAGCATAGAGAGACGCAACCAGCCTGGCTCTTCCTCTTGGTATCACTGGCCTTGTATGGGACAGGTGGAGTCTCTGCCCCTTACCAGATCGACCGTGGACCCCTAAATTCAGTGGGTACCCAGCGTAACCCTTAGGGTTCCCAACCTTACATTTTTGCCCTGGAATCTCCAGGAATTAAACATTAACCTCCTCGAAAATACTTCTGGAGAAAACTCATAGAGTAATTTAAGATGTGTGTTTTTTTTTAAATTCTCTTTGAACATTTTCATTTATTAGTTCCAAAATATTGGAGATAGGTTACAAAAAAAAAAGGCTGAACAAGTGGCATGAATCATACAATCAGGTAATGCAGAGCCTGCTTGCTTTCCAATTGGCTTCAGAAGACAATGTGCCGTGAAGCCTGATCCCAATGATGGGGCATGGGGATGGGCAGTTGGAAGTGAGAGGGTCATGTGGGGCTACCTCCAGGAATATGTCCAACCCGAATAATCCTCGAGGAAATTCTTGATATCCATTGCTTTGTTCTGTTGCTGGTGAAAATTCATTGAAAGCCTCACGTCATGGGCCGTGGAACAATAAAAGAAAGAAAACTTCCATTAAAATTAAATAAGATTTTGACTTCCCCTTTTGAAGCTTATTCACACCAATGGATCATGCTGCCCAACTGCACATAAGTAACAAAACGGGATGAAATTTACAAGCCCGCGGCCGAAATCAGTGAGAGGTGAAAAAAATGGTGGCTCGTCCGTGCGGGCAGCATGCCAAAGAGCCACCCCGATTCCAAGCACGGTGGCTCCTTTAACAAGCCAGGACGGGACCCCACCGCCCCACCAATCACGTGCACAGGCGCTGATGCCATTTTTAAAGGGCTGTTAGCCCTACTGGCTAATTTAAATATTTAAAGAAAGATTTAATGAAATTAAATAAATCCATCTCTTTTTCCCCTCTCCCTCCCCCAAATAACAATTAGATTAATGATTTACCCTTTCTCCCCACAAAGGAGGACTTTACAATGCACTTTGGGAGGACTAACAAGGCAAGGGAATATGCAATGGATGGTAGGACCCGAGGAAGTACAGAGGGTCAGAGGGACTTTGGTGTACTTGTCCATAGATCACGGAAGGCAGCAGCACAGGTAGATAAGGTGGTTAGGAAGGCATATGGGATAATTACCTTTATCAGTCGAGGCATAGAATATAAGAGCAAGCAGGTTATGATGGAGATGTATAAAACGCTAGTTAGACCACAGCTGGAGTACTGTGTACAGTTCTGGGCACCACACTATAGGAAGGATGTGATTGCACTGGAGAGGGTACAGAGGAGATTCACAGGATGTTGCCTGGGCTGGAGCATTTCAGCTATGAAGAGAGACTGAAAAGGCTAGGGCTGTTTTACTTAGAGCAGAGAAGGCTGAGGGGTGACATGATTGAGGTATACAAAATTATGAGGGGCATTGATAGGTTAGATAGGAAGAAACATTTTCCATTAGCGGAGGGGTCAATAACCAGGGGGAATAGATTTAAGGTAAGGGGTAGGAAGTTGAGAGGGGATTTGAGGAAAATTTTTTTCACCCAGTGGGTGGTTGGAATCTGGAACGCACTGCTTGAAGAGGTGGCAGAGAAAGGAATCCACACAACATTTAAGAACTATTTAGATGAGCACTTGAAATGCCATAGCATACAAGGCTATGGGCCAAGTGCTGGAAAATGGGATTAGAATAGTTAGGTGCTTTATGGACAGCACAGACATGATGGGCCGAAGGGCCTGTTTCTGTGCTGGATAACTCTATGACTCTATGACCTTCCCCCACAACTGCACAAACCTTAAACCACAAATCATCCTACCATCCTGTACACCCATGAAGATAATTTGATCCCTTCCCTCACTCCCCACACTGATAAACTTACCTCCTCTCCCCTCCCCACCAGTGTTGCACCTCATTTCCCTGGACGGGGATCCGAAAGTGCAGGAGTGGCGGCCACCGGACCAAAGATCACAGCAGGACATCAGGTGGTGAGGTAAGTTTATTTATATGAATTATTCTAATTGATTTAAATATGCAAATTATGGTGCCGTTGCCCAGCAGCGGGGTGACCGCCACGGTGCCTCGTCACCGCCGGGACGACTGGGCCAGGCGCTGTTAGCGTCAAGGTCCTTGGTGGCCACATCTGGGGCCATCTTCAGGCCCAACCCACCATCCCTCCACGGATCCCGATGTCAAGGGCTCCTTAAAATCCAGCCCAGAGACTTACGTAGAAACATAGAAAATAGGAGCAGGAGCAGGCCATTCGGCCCTTGGAGCCTGCTCCTCCATTCATTATGATCATGGCTGATCATCCAACTCAGTAACCTGTTCCCGCTTTCCCCCCATATCCTTTGATCCCTTTCGCCCCAAGAGCGATATCTAACTCCTTCTTGAAACATACAATGTTTTGGCCTCAACTGCTTTCTGAATTCCACAGGCTCACCACTCTCTGGGTGAAGAAATTTCTCCTCATCTCAGTCCTGAAAGGTTTACCCCGTATCCTTAGACTATGACCCCTGGTTCTGGACTCCCCCACCATCGGGAACATCCTTCCTGCATGGGGTGGGGAAAGGGGGTGGTGTCCTGCTCATCCACTGTAGCTTCATCGGGGGAGCAGTGTTTACACTCTTTGCACAGTTACTGCAGGGTTTCTTGTGGCTCTTTAACAATGTTGCGATGGGTGAGTTGGAAGATTCCTGCGGAAATTCAACTCCCTATGAAATTTTTAAAAACAGAAATATATTATTAGGCCCGTCAAACCTTTCTTCACCCCATATCTTCAATCCCTTCTCTAGAAATGCATCAAGGGATATAAATTTAGATTTCTTTGTTTTGAACAGAATTTCTCAGTGTGGGTACCCAGTACCTCTTCACTGACTCTCAAACCCATTTCACCATTTACTTCAATGTCCAACCTGCTTTGTCCGGAGCTGTTTTCACCTTTTTGATGAAAAAGTCCTTTCTGACCTCCTTTCCTATTCTTAACTTCCTAATTTCTAACACTTTCCCCTTCAGTGTCAGTGATGACACAGTTGGTAGCACTCTTGCGTCTGAGTCAGAAAGTTGTGGGTTCAGGTTTCACTTCCAGAGACTTGAGCATAACAGTCTAGTCTGACACCCCCAGTTCAGGGAGTCTTTCAGGTGAGATGTTAAACTGAGGCCCAGTCTGCCCTCTCAGGTATACTCACAAGATCCCGTAGCACTGCTTTGAAGAAGAGCAACGGAGTTCTCCCCAGTGTCCTGGTCTAATATTTATCCCTCAACGAACATCACTAAAACAGATTATTTGCTCATTATCACATTGCTATTTGTGAAAGCTGGTGTGCGTAAATTTAGTTGCTGTGCTACCTGCCTTACAATACTTTGAAAGTATTGTTGAAAATGGAGACATGTTGGTGAAGCTTTTTGTCTTGCACTCATCAGGACAATCCACAAGAATAACCAATGTCAGGGAAAACAACAACTTATACTGCATGAGAAGAGAGTGCTGATTGGTTGGCAAGTAAACTCTGATTGATAGAGGCATTGCCATGGAGAATGCACTAGTTTACAGTGACTGACAGTTAACTGCCAAACGTTGTTTAAAATTTAAACCAAGCAGCTTGACTCTGATTGGTCAAGGCATTGCCCTGAGGAATGAACCAGCGAATGGCTGTCTCTGCTGGGGGCTGCTGTTTCATTCACCCTCTGGGTGAAAAGGTTTTTCCTCATGTCCCCTCTAATCCTTCTACCAATCATCTTAAATCTGTGCCCCCCGGTAATTGATCTCTCTGAAAGGGGAAACAGGTCCATCCTGTCTACTCTATCTAGGCCTCTCATCATTTTGTACACAAAGAACAAAGAACAGCAGAGCACAGAAACAGTCCATTCGGCCCCCCCACCCCAAGCCTGCGCCGATCTTGATGCCTGCCTATACTAAAACCTTCTGCACTTCCGGGGTCCGTATCCCTCTAATCCCATCCTATTCATGTGTTTGTCAAGATGCCTCTTAAACGTCTCTATGGTACCTGCTTCCACCACCTCCCCCGGCAACAAGTTCCAGGCACTCACTACCCTCTGTATAAAGAACTTGCCTCGCACATCCCCTCTAAACTTTGCCCCTCTCACCTTAAATCTATGTCCCCTAGTAACTGACTCTCCCACCCTGGGAAAAAGCTTCTGACTATCCACTCTGTCCATGCCGCTTATAACTTTGTAAACCTTTATCATGTCGCCCCTCCACCTCCGGCGTTCCAGTGAAAACAATCCGAGTTTTCCAACCTCTCCTCATAGCTAATGCCCTCCAGACCAGGCAACATCCTGGTAAACCTCTTCTATACCCTCTCCAAAGCCTCCACGTCCTTCTAGTAGTGTGGCGACGAGAATTGCACGCAATATTCTAAGTGTGGCCTAACTAAAGTTCTGTACAGCTGCAGCATGATTTGCCAATTTTTTATACCCTATGCCCCGACTGATGAAGGCAAGCATGCCATATGCCTTCTTGATTATCTTATCCACCTGCGTTGCCACTTTCAATGACCTGTGGATCTGTAAGCCCAGATCTCCTTGCCTGTCAATACTCCTGAGGGTTCTGCCATTTACTGTATACTTCCTACCTGCATTAGACCTTCCAAAATGCATTACCTCACATTTGTCCGAACTAAACTCCATCTGCTATTTCTCCGCCCAAGTCTCCATCCGATCTATATCCTGCTGTATCCTCTGACAATCCTCATCATTATCCACAACTCCACCAACCTTTGTGTCGTCTGCAAACTTACTAATCAGAGCAGCTACATTTTCCTCCAAATCATTTATATATACTACAAACAGCAAAGGTCCCAACACTGATCTCTGCGGAACACCACTAGTCACATCCCTCCATTCAGAAAAGCACCCTTCCACTGCTACCCTCTGTCTTCTATGACCAAGCCAGTTCTGTATCCATCTTGCCAGCTCACTTCTGATCCCGTGTGACTTCACCTTTTGTACCAGTCTGCCATGAGGGACCTTGTCAAAGGCTTTACTAAAGTCCATATAGATAACATCCACTGCCCTTCCTTCATCAATCATCTTCGTCACTTCCTCAAAAAACTCAATCAAGTTAGTACACCTCTATTAAGTCACTCCTCAGCCCCCTCTGCTCTAAGGAAAACAACCCTAGCCAATCCAATCTTTCCTCATAGATGCAACTTATGAGTTCTGGCAACATTCTTGTACATCTCCTCTGTACTCTCTCCAGAGCAATTATGTCCTTTCTGTAATGTCAGAACTGTACACAATGCTCCAACTGTGGCCTAACCAGCGTTTTATACAGTTCCAGCATTACATCCCTGCTTTTGCATTCTATACCTCGGCCAATAAAGGAAAGCATTCCATATGCCTTCTTCATCACTCTATCTACCTGTCCTGCCACCTTCAGGGACCTGTGGACATGCACTCCAAGGTCTCTCACTTCTTCTACCCCTCTCAATATCCTCCCGTTTATTGTGTATTCCCTCGCTTTGTTTGCCCTCCCCAAATGCATTACCTCACACTTCTCTGGATTGAATTCCATTTGTCACTTTTCCGCCCACTCATTGATATCTTTCTGTCGTCTACAGCTACACTCTTCACTATCAACGACACGTCCAATTTTTGTGTCATCAGCAAATTTCCTAATCATGCCTCCACATTTAAGTCCAAATCATTAATATATACCACAAAAAGCAAGGGACCCAACATTGAGCCCTGTGGAACGCCACACAAACAGCTTTCCATTCACAAAACCATCCGTCAACTACTACTCTTTGTTTCCTGGTCCTGAGCCAAATCTGGATCCAACCTGCCACATTCCCCTGTATCCCATGGGTTTTCATTGTTCTGACCAGTCTGCCATGTGGGACCTTGTCAAATGCCTTACTAAAATCCATGTAGACACATCCACTGCACTTCCCTCATCATTCCTCCTTGTTACTTCCTCAAATAATTAAATTAAGTTAGTAAGACATGACCTTCTCTTAACAAATCCATGCTGACTATCCCTGATTAATCCGTACCTTTCTAAGTGGCAGTTTATCCTGTCCCTTAGAATTGATTCTAACAATTTACCCACCACAGAGGTCAGACTGACTGGCCTATAATTAGTTGGCCTATCCTTCACACCCTTTTTAAACAATGGTACAATGTTCGCAGACCTTCAATCGCCTGGTACCTCTCCTGTATCTAGTGAGGATTTGAAGATGATCCTCAGCGCATCCGATATATCCTCCCTGGCTTCCTTTAACAAATTGGGATGCAATCTGTCTGGCCCTGGTAACTTTCAAGGATGTCAGACCCTCCAGTACTTCCTCTCTCATTAAACTTATAGTAGCTAGTATTTCACACTCCTCCTCTTTAACTACAATGTCTACATCATCCCTCTCCTTTGTGAAGACAGAGACAAAGTGCTCATTAAGAACCCTGCCCACATCTTCTGCATCCACGCATAAGTTCCCTTGTATATCTCTGATAGGCCCTACCCTTTCCTTAGTTATCCTCGCCCTTAATGTACTGATAAAAGATCTTTGGGTTTTCCTTGATTTTACCTGCCAATAATTTTTTGTGTCCTCTCTTTGCTTTTCTAATTTCCTTTTTTACTTCACCCCTGCACTTTCTATGCTCCTCTAGGCTTTCTAAAGTATTAAGATTTTTGTGATCGTCATAAGCTTTCTTTTTCTGCTTTAACTTACCCTGTAAGCTTCTAGATAACCAGGAGGCTCTAAATTTGACTGTTCAGCCCTTTATCTTTGTGGGGACATGCCTACATTGTGCCTGTAGAATCTCAATTTTGAATGCCTCCCACTGGTTTGCCACTGATTTTCCTTCAAGTAGCTTTATCCAGTCCACTTTCGCCAGGTTACCTTTCAGTTTCTTAAAATTTGCCTTCCCCCAATTTAGAACTCTTACTCCTGTTTTTCTTTGTCCTTTTCCACAATTATGGGGTCACTATCTCCAAAATGGTCACCCACTGTTACTTCCAGCTTTATGACAGAAGGCTATATCTAGAATTGCACCCCCTCTCATTGGGCTTGTTGCATGCTGCCTAAGAAAGGTTCTCTTGAACACAGTTTAAGAATTTTGTCCCCTCTGTGCCTTTCACACTGTTTGTATCCGAGTTGATATTGGGGTAGTTGAAATCCCCAACTATTATTGCCCTATACTTTCTGCACTCTTAAATTTGCCTCCATCTTTGTTTTTCTATCTCCCTCTCACTATTTGGGTGCTGAATAGCCTCCGCCTGTTCTCTTATGCTCCGATTTCACAGTGAATGATCATACAGAGCAACTTTCCTTTGAGCTAGTATATCTTTGGCTTCACACAACAATACCAAGTGAAGAACATGCCCTGTTTCCTCAAATTGTTGGGGCACCTTATTTAAACCTGACAGCTTCTAGCTATTCTCCTGAATTTCTAACCCATTTGTTAACATGCAGGGCTTTGTTAACATCATCTGTCCCCAGAGGAAGTCAAGCTTGGTTCCTACCCTTCCTCTTGTCGGTGTTGGACAGAGAAGTCACTAATCAAAGCTGCTATCATGCCCCTCTTCTTTGAAACTCGCTTCATGCCAAGTTTAGCAGAACATTTGATCGGACAATCTGCTACCAACATTGTGTCAATGAGTGTTAGTCAATGAGGTGTAGGCAGGGTGGGATTTACTGTCAAGTTCACAGCAGGCAGTCTATTTTTCAGCAAAGTCTATTTACTCAGCAGACAGAGTCTAGTTAAACAGTTGTTACGATCGTCTGGTTCACGGTTTGCATCAATATTTTAGAGGACACTTTTATCTTCAGGGAATGAAATGTGCAGCTGTAAGAATTTCAAAAGGTTGCAGACCACACCATGTTTAAAATTCAAAACTCTCTCCTTGAGTGCTAACCAAGACAGAGTTAGAGAGGTGAGAGCCATAAAACAGCGTTGGCCTTGTTAAGTTGGAAGTTGGAATCAGAAAATAGAGAAAAGATTACTTCGTCATTGTTAGCAATATCAATTATTCACATGGGTATCAGAAATCAAAGAGATGTTTTGAGAGTTGGAGGTAATTAGCTTAAATTGAAATCTGGAAAATCCGATATGTACCACATTACTTCGGAGATAGATAATGCAGGGGGTGCCTGTTGTTTTTTGATCTGTGTGCTTGCTGACAGACAAGTAGTTGGCTTTTGGAAAGCTGTTGGCTTACGATAGGCTGTTAGTCACAGAGAAAGCAGTTGGTTTTGGGACCAGCTGGGCTCAGGATAAAAGAGGCTATTAGGAACCAGGAGTGTTTCCGTTTTGAATAAGTCACATGCTCAAGCTGTGAAGTTCAGATTTGGGAGGTGTTGGAAGACAACTGGAGGATTGCCGAGGCAAAGCTGGAGGGGGGTCCCGGGGGATCTGATACCTCGGAAGATAGCTGAAAAATTAAGGAAATTGAAATGAATTTCTAAGATCTGTGGTACACTTTGAATAGGTCCCAGGAGACATGAACAAACCACCAAGGTCCTGTAACATACAGGGAAATTCTTGGGATGAAATTAACAGTCAAACAGGAGTGTTCTGTTAAGATGTAGAGTTTAAAGTATTGGTCTTCATGTTCTGATCACCTGGTTCATGGTTTGTATCAATATTTTATCAAAGTGACTCCTGTCAACACAGCGGCCTGCTGACATCATCAGGGCACTCCAAGCCGCACACAGGCGCAAATGGTCTCCTGTGCTCTGAGATGCTGTGTATGCTCAGCCTATGTCTTGTTTTGCCAGGACTAACAGGTACACGCGCAGAAAAACGCTCTGTCCCCCCCCCCCCACCCCACTCAGCCACTCACTCCAGGCCACTCACTCCTCACTCCCCCCTCCCACCCTCTGGCCGCTCGGTCCCCGCTTCAATTCCCCCTCCCGCTCTCCGGCCCCTCACTCCCTGTGTTCCCCCTCCCCCCCCCACCACATACCTCCAGATGCTAGTTCTAGGCCGCGGGCCATTTCCCTCCTCTCGGCCACTCACTCCACCCGAAGAAGCAAAGTGGGCCGCGAGGGGTGACGGGGCGATGTAGGATCGAGTGGCCGAGATGAGGGAAGCTGCGTGGCCTGTGGCCTAGAGCTAACGTCTGGAGGGATTGGTGGGGGGAAGCAGGAGCAAGCGGCCGGAGAGCGGGATTGTGGAGGGGAGCGAGTGGTCGGAAAGCGGGACGGGGTGGGGGGGTGGGGGGTGCGGGGGGAGGTGGGGGGGTGGGTTGGGAGAAGCAGGGAGTGAGCGGCCACAGAGCGGGATGGCACTGAAACCTGACTGAATTACGGAGGGTGTGCAGCACTGTCAGAGGTGCTTTCCTTCTGATGAGACTTGAAACAGCGCAATGTTCTCCGTGTATCTAACATGTCCATTGTGTGCTGCCATAGGTTGAAGTTGCTTTTCTGTGATAAATTGAGCAGCACCATCTTTAATCCTGGCAGTGGCCTGAACGTTGCAGACCATGATGTTTAAGTGGATGAGGCTGCATTTGCACATGTGCTAGTACAGCACCACCTAGTGGTTGCATTGTTGGCAAACGCAGCCACATTTTATAGATCATTTTTATCTTTGGGGAATTAAATGTGCAAGAATCTTAAAATGGTTGCAGACCACCCAATATTTAAATTTCAAAAATCATGTTCTGTTAAGATTTAAAGTTTGAAACATAGGTTAGTGGTCTTTTGCTTTTTTTTAGAATTAGAATTAGAAAAAAAAATTCTTGTACAATAAAGCTTTTTGTTTAGAACGTGAAATCTTGTGGCGTGAATTCTTTCAGTTATAACTGGGAATTTGACTTTCTCTTTTTAAAAGTTAATAGTCCCTAACAGGATAGAACAAAAGCAAAATACTGTACATGCTGGAAATCCGAAATAAAAACAGAAAAAGCTGGAAATCCTTAGCAGGTCTGGCAGCATCTGTAGAGAGAGAAACAGGTCGAAAACCCTTCCTTGGAACAGTCTACAGAGTCTAGTTAAATAGCACACTATAGCAAACAGTCTACAGAGTCTATTTGAAAAGATCCTCGACGAACTATCGGGAACAGAACTCCTGAACGTCTTCCAATAAAAGCATGATGATTTTTCCAACAAAATGCAGTGAGTGGAGGATAGTTACACAGTACAAATGATGTTATGTGGAATCAATCCCAGTCACTTACTGTAGTGTGGTCTCTCAGCATGATTGATGATGGAATTATCCAATCAGCTCCATTCTGACTGGGAATCGTGATGTCAGTGTATGCAGCCATGTTTGATGGGGCCCATCTAAGGAGATGATGACTCTCCTATTATTCCCAATGAAAACATAGCCCTGTGCTACTTCCTGCTACAAAGTATTAGAGGGCTCCTGAGTGTTGCACCTCTGAGCTGATGTTTCATAAGCAGAAGCTGCTTGATGATGAGGATGGTGCCACACTGGCCAGGCAGCAGCGAAGACGACCCTGGCTCTTCATTACCTCGCCCTCTTCTTACTCTCCACTATCTTTTGTGGAGTGAAGAGGAAGAGGAAAAAAAGGAAATGAGCCACTGGGGTCATCTTCATCTCTGCCTGTCAGGTGACATGGCCCATCAGAAAGGAAAGATGAGAATCTGACTTAAGGGTCGTTTCCTAACAGTTTGCATTAGAACAAAGAACAAAGAACAAAGAACAGCACAGCACAGGAACAGGCCATTCGGCCCTCCAAGCCTGCGCCGATCTTGATGCCTGCCGAAACTAACACCTTCAGCACTTCTGGGGCCCATATCCCTCTATTTCCTTCCTATTCATATATTTGTCAAGATGGCTCTTAAACGTCGCTATCGTATCTGCTTCCAACACCTCCCCTGGCAGCAAGTTCCAGGCAATCACCACCCTCTGTGTAAAAAACTTGCCTCGCTCATCCCCTCTAAACTTTTCCCCTTGCACCTTAAACCTATGTCCCCTAGTAACTGACTCTTCCACCCTGGGAAAAAGCTTCTGACTATCCACTCTGTCCATGCCGCGCGTAACTTTGTAAACCTCTATCATGTCGCCCCTCCACCTCCGTCATTCCAATGAAAACAATCCGAGTTTTTGCAACCTCTCCTCATAGCTAATGCCCTCCAGACCAGGCAACATGCTGGTAAACCTCCTCTGTACCCTCTCCAAAGCCTCCACGTCCTCCTGGTAGTGTGGCGACCAGAATTGCATGCAATATTCTAAGTGTGGCCTAACTAAGGATCTGTAAAGCTGCAACATGACTTGCCAATTTTTATACTCTATGCCCCAACCGATGAAGGCAAGCATGCCGAATGCCTTCTTGACTACCTTATCCACCTGCGTTGCCACTTTCAGTGACCTGTGGACCTGTACGCTCAGATCTCTCTGCCTGTCAATACCCCTAAGGGTTCTGCCATTTACTGTATACCTCCCACCTGCATTAGACCTTCCAAAATGTATTACCTCATATTTGTCCGAATTAAACTCCATCTGCCATTTCTCCGCCCAAGTCTCCAACCGATCTATATCCTGCTGTATCCTCTGACAATCCTCATCATTATCCGCAACTCCACCAACCTTCGTGTTGTCCGCAAACTTACTAATCAGACCAGCTACATTTTCCTCCAAATCATTTATATATACAACAAACAGCAAAGGTCCCAGCACTGATCCCTGCGGAACACCACTAGTCATATCCCTCCGTTCAGAAAAACACCCATCCACTGTTACCCTCTGTCTTCTGTGACCGAGCCAGTTCTGTATCCATCTTGCCAGCTCACCTCTGATCCCATGTGACTTCACCTTTTGCACCAGTCTGCCATGCGGGACCTTGTCAAAGGCTTTACAAAAGTCCATATAGACAACATCCACCGCCCTTCCCTCATCAATCATCTTCGTCACTTCCTCAAAAAACTCAATCAAATTGGTAAGACACGACCTCCCCTTCACAAAACCATGCTGCCTCTCGCTAATATGTTTGTTTGTTTCCAAATGGGAGTAAATCCTGTCCCGAAGAATCCTCTCTAATAGTTTCCCTACCACTGACGTAAGGCTCACCGGCCTATAATTTCCTGGATTATCCTTGCCACCCTCCTTAAACAAAGGAACAACATTGGCTATTCTCCAGTCCTCTGGGACCTCACCTGTAGCCAATGAGGATGCAAAGATTTCTGTCAAGGCCCCAGAAATTTCTTCCCTTGCCTCCTTAAGTATTCTAGGGTAGATCCCATCAGGCCCTGGGGACTTATCTACCTTAATGCTTTGCAAGACACCCAACACATCCTCCTTTTTGATAATGAGATGACTGAGACTATCTGCACTCCCTTCCCTAGGCTCATCATCCACCAAGTCCTTCTCCTTGGTGAATACTGATGCAAAGTACTCATTTAGCACCTCGCCCATTTCCTCTGGCTCCACGCATAGATTCCCATCTCTGTCCTTGAGTGGGCCAACCCTTTCCCTGGTTACCCTATTGCTCTTGAGATATGTATAAAAAGCCTTGAGATTTTCCTTAATCCTGTTTGCCAATGACTATTCATGACCCCTTTTAGCCCTCCTAACTCCTTGCTTAAGTTCCTTCCTACTGTCTTTATATTCCTCAAGTGCTTCATCTGTTCCTAGCCTTCCAGCCCTTACAAATGCTTCCTTTTTCTTTTTAACGAGGCTCATAATATCCCGTGTTATCCAAGCTTCCCGAAACTTGCCAAACTTGTCTTTCTTCCTCAGAGGAACATGCTGGTCCTGGATTCTAATCAGCTGATGTTTGAAAGACTCCCACATGTCAGATGTTGATTTACCCTCAAACAGCCGCCCCCAATCTAAATTCTTCAGTTCCTGCCTAATATTGTTATAATTAGCCTTCCCCCAATTTAGCACCTTCACCCGAGGACTACTCTTATCCTTATCCACAAGTACCTTAAAACTTATGGAATTATGGTCACTGCTCCCGAAATGCTCCCCCACTGAAACTTCGACCATCTGGCCGGGCTCATTCCCCAATATCAGGTCCAGAATAGCCCCATCCCTAGTTGGACTATCTACATACTGTTTCAAGAAGCCCTCCTGGATGCTCCTCACAAATTCTGCCCCATTCAAGCCCCTAGCACTAAGTGAGTCCCAGTCAATATTGGGGAAGTTAAAATCACCCACCACTACAATCCTGTTACCTTTACATCTTTCCTAAATCTGTCTGCATATCTGCTCCTCTACCTCCCGCTGGCTGTTGGGAGGCCTGTTGTAAACCCCCAACATCGTGACTGCACCCTTCCTATTCCTGAGCTCCCCCCATATTGCCTCGCTGCATGACCCCTCTGAGGTGTCCTCCCGCAGTACAGCTGTGATATTCTCCTTAACAAGTAATGCAACATCCCCACCCCTTTTACATCCCTCTCTATCCTGCCTGAAGCTTCGAAAGCCTGGAACATTTAGCTGCCAATCCTGCCCTTCCCTCAACCAAATCTCTGTAATAGCAACAACATCATATTTCCAAGTACTAATCCAAGCTCTAAGTTCATCTGCCTTACCTGTTATACTTCTCGCATTGAAACAAATGCACTTCAGACCACCAGTCCTGCTGTGCTCAGCAACATCTCCCTGCCTGCTCTTCCTCTTAGTCCTACTGGCCTTATTTACTATGTCCTCCTCATTTATTTAACTTGCTGTCCTACTGCTCTGGTTCCCACCCCCCTGCCACACTAGTTTAAACCCTCCCGAGTGACGCTAGCAAACCTTGCAGCCAGGATATTAGTGCCCTTCCAGTTTAGATGCAACCCGTCCTTCTTGTACAGGTCCCATCTGTCCCTGAAGAGAGCCCAATGGTCCAGATATCTGAAACCCTCCCTTCTGCACCAGCTGCTCAGCCACGTGTTTAGCTGCACTATCTTCCTATTTCTAGCCTCACTGGCACGTGGCACAGGGAGTAATCCAGAGATTACAACCCTAGAGGTCCTGTTTTTTAACTTACTACCTAACTCCCTAAACTCCCCCTGCAGGATCTCATCACTCTTCCTGCCTATGTCATTGGTACCGATGTGTACCACAACCTCTGGCTGTTCACCCTCCCCCTTCAGAATGCCCTCTGTCCGTTCAGAGACATCCATGACCCTGGCACCAGGGAGGCAACATACCTTCCTGGAGTCTCTTTCACGTCCACAGAAGCGCCTATCTGTGCCCCTGACTATAGAGTCCCCTATAACTATTGCTCTAAAGTGTACAAGGCAAATAACATTCGAGAAGGGATCAATCCAGATTTGCTGCTTCAAATGAAACTGTGCCAAAGTCAAACTCGGAAAAGGCAACTTTCTGACTGATACCAGGAATTATTTCTTGGTGCAGAGTGGATCAATTTTTGGATTGAACTTCCAATTAGAGTCAGAATTTGGATGCCCGAGAATGACTGAAGAAACAATGCGGGAATGTGGGAGTGTCGGGTCTTCGGGATCAGCTGGTTGATCTTCATCAACTATTAATATCTTGTTATGTTGTGACATATTCATAACCTGTTGTTTTTGAGCCAGGTGACTGAGATCATAATTTCAGACTTGACCGAGGTGTCTAGGGGTCAGAGTTCACTCGTAGTGACCAATAACACCAAGTGGTAGCTAAAATTCATACTGGCACCTATCCAGGATTGGTGGAGACTGTTTGTTTTTTATATCTTTCAGTGTCAGGTAGGAGGACATCACTTCCACCCAAACCTGGTGGGAATGAAGAGCTAGTTTGGTGAGCAGGTGGAGGATTTCACACTGAGGTAGATAGGGTCACAGCTGGGGATTCGAGAGATCAGTACCACTGCCACCTTCATAAGGCAAGTGGTGAGTGGTGGTCTTGGTGTTTGTGGTGTGGAGTGTGGGGGGAGAGCGAAGAAGCGGGTATCTGGAGGCAATGGTGGTCATGAAAGCAGGAGGGAAGATTGGGCAGGTGGAACAATGAAAAAGTCTGATGTTTGAAACAGTCTCGGGTTGATTTTTATACCTGCAGATACCAATACATGTAAGGCTACCGCCATTTTAACTATGCTGTTTTCAGTGGAGGGTAAAGGCTGCCGTTCTCACCCTCACCCCACCCCAACCTCTCCCACCCCCGCCAAGCAGGCATGGGGACTAATTAATATTTAACAGTCGCTGTTTGATGATGTCAGTTGGATTCCGATAGCATTCCAAACATGAGTCACGCCAGTCACGCACAGAGAGCATTGGAGTGCCCAGAGGTGTCAATTTATATTTCTTTTTATGAGTTCCTTATGGGACAGGGGAAGGAGGAGTGCTTGCCCAGAAAATGAAAGGAAATCATTGATCTCCCCTGTCCTGGTTTCTCTCCTCCTCTCCTGACTGTGATTGTCTCCGGAGACCCCTCCCCTCTCCCACTCTCTCCAGACCACCATTCCAAGGGGCCCGTTTTCTTGGGTAGCCGACTATGACCCTCCTGCAGTGTGAAATCCTACACCTGACCGCCAACCACTTAGTCATCCCCAATGCATTTGAGTGGGAATTATGCCCTCCTACATAGGAATGTGTCTTGGGTGGTTAAAATGGCCTAGCCCTCACACTGGCACTGTCATGGGCATTAATCCTGGCATCGACAGATCACACACGTATCCTCAGTTCTCATCAGGGCTCCTTCCTCCCAGTTGCTTCTGCGTGAAGGCTTTAGCTTTTCAATGCATGTTCCTCAGCAAAAACAACCAACAGCAACCTGCATTTTTATAGCGCCTTTAGCGTGGTAAAACATCCCAAGATACTTCACATGAGCATTAATAGGCATAATTTGACACTGAGCCATGTCAGGAAATATTGGGACTAAAGATTTGGTCAAGGAGCTAAACTTTAAGGAGTATTTTTTTAAGTGGAGAAAGAGGTACGGAGACAGAGAGGTTTAGGGAGGGAATTCCAGAGCTTAGGGCCCAGGCAGCTGAAGACATGACCGCCAATGGTGGAGCGATTAAAATCGAGGAGACACAAGAGAACAGAATTGGAGGAATGCAGGGATTTATGGGCTAGAGGAAGTTACAGAGATGGCGACAGGTGAGGCCATTGAGCCATTTAAAAACAAGAATGAGAATTTTAATATCTTGTCCTTGGGAGACCAAGAACCAATGTAGCTCAGTGAGCACAGGAGGTGATGGGTGAATGGGATTTGATGGGAGTTAGGAGATGGGCAACAGAGTTTTGGATGAACTCAAGTTTACAGCAGTTGCCAGGAGCGAGGCTACACCAGAGAGCAGTGTTATCAAGCCATCCCTTCCCTGTCCAAATCCTACACTGGCCAGTTTGTCTGGCTGAACAAATGGTGGCAAACGCAGATTAAAAGGAGGTGCACTTACTGCAAGATGGTGCGTGACTCCTTCTGCAATCCTCTATGCCCAACATGAGACACTGTGTGAACTTCCTCAGCTTGGACATTCAAATAAGACAATAATTCAATGAAGTTGCAATTTGAGCCAAATCCAAGTCACTGAAATTAGCTCCAAATTAGCAATCAGTTCTGCCATTTAATTAACCCAAACCCAGGTCAGCGTCTGATTAAGGCAACCAACTTCGAACAGCTTACAAACAGCAATCTGGATATTTGCCCAAACACACATAAGATACCTCATTAGGGACCCCACACATCCCAACTGAGGCCAGTAGGTTAGAATACCTGACACAATCTACCGCTTGGCTATATCATTTAAGAATGATAAGTGAGTTTGGTTATCCAGGGCAATTAGGGATGGGCAATAAATGCTGGCCTTTCCAGAAATGCTCACATCCCAAGAACAAATTATAAAAAAATATCTATTATGCTTATTGGCACCCTGCTGGGTAGACATGGCATGTTGACAATTAGCATAGCATGAGTTATGCCAGCATATTAGATTTCCACCTTGCTGACTGCTGAATGCTTACATTCATTTAATTTCCAACATAAAGGGGAACAACCTTGGGCTAAGTCCAACTGCAGTCTAATGAATTCACTTGAATAACCTCAAATCTGTCCCCTTTACTTTGTTTTAGTTCCTTCAATGTGTTGAGTAATATTCAAGTTAGAAGTCAATAGATTTTTGTGTGCTAAAGGAATTAAAGGTTATGGGGATAAAGCAGGAAGGTGAAATTGATGTAGAATCACAGAATCGTTACGGTTCAGAAGGAGGCCATTTGGCCCATCGTGTCTGCACTGGTTTCCTAGCGAGTATTTCACCGAGTGCCACTCTCTCGACTTCTCCCAATAACCCTGCATATTCTTCCTTTTCATATAACTGCCTAATTCCCTTTTGAATGTTTCAATTGAACCTGCTTCCACCACGTTCTGAGGCAGCGCATTCCAGACCTTAACCACTCGCTGCGTGAAAAAGTTTTTCCTCATGTCACTTTTGCTTCTTTTACCAATCACTTTAAATCTGTGCCCTCTCGTTCTCAACCCTTTCCTTGACCAGTTGTGGGAACAGTTTCTCTCTATCTACTCTGTCAAGACCTCTCATGATCTTGAATACTCAACTTCCTTGCTCTTGTACTCTATGCCTCTATTAATAAAGTCCAGGACACGGTATGTTTTATTAACCGCTGTCTCAACCTGTCCTGCCACCTTCAATGACTTATGAACACATACACCCAGGTCCATCTGCTCCTGCACCCCCTGTAGAATTGTACCCTTTATTTTATATTGTCTATATTCTTCCGATCGAAATGAATCACTTCACATTTCTTTGTATTGAACTTCATCTGCCACCTGTCTGCCCATTCCACCAACTTCTCTATGTTCTTTTGAAGTTCTCCACTATCCCCCTCACGGTTCACAATGCTTCCAAGTTTCGCATCATCCGCAAACTTTGAAATTGTGCCCGTACACCAAAATCTAAATCAGCCATAATCTTATTGAATGGCAGAGCAGGCTCAAAGGGCCAAATGGCCTTCTCCTGCTCCTATTTCTTAAGTTCAATCATTTTCCCCTTTCTTAAAGATTAGGAGGAGTAAGTACTTTCTGAATTTTCAATATGAATACTTTACAACTCTGGTAAATATGCTGTTTCACAATTTGGTCCAGTCATTCCTTTAACCTCTCGATGTTTCTCTTTCTCCGTCCCTTATAATCAGACACTACCTGAGTTAAGAACAGGAGTCACTTTTATTCCCTGACGTGACTACATCGAATTAGTTCCATGACAAAAGTCAAACAGATCCATACTGCAGAGATAAAATTACTTAGCATTGCAGCAGACAAAGACTATTTGGCCCTACTTGTCTGTTCCAGGTTTCAGGCTTCACTTGAGCCTCTTCCGATCCCACTTCATTTAAAATGTAGGAATCAAAAAGAGGCATTTGCTGAGCAAACCTCAAATTAAATAGTGCCTTTAAAATCTTGTCCAGCGCTACAACCACCCAAGATGTCCTGCACTCCTCAATTCTGGCCTCTTGTGTATCCCCAGTTTTCATCACCCCACCTTTAGTGGTCATGCCTTCAGCTGCCTCGACCCTAAGCTCCAGAATTTAATCCATAAACCTCTCCACCTCTCTACTACCCTCCCCTTCTTTAAGATGCTTCCTCCTTGATCCAGCTTTGACACTAACTGACAGTTTTCCTATTCAACATTGTTTAATTGCTATTTATTGATCTTTAAGGTTTTACGTTTGTACACCAGATCTAAATGGAAGAGTTTTTATGCAGACCTTTCCTTCTTAATGGAATGATTATACAGTCCTTTCAGGATTTCCTGCCTTTAAGTTAACTCCCTGTGTTGCTCTACATTTGATGTAACATTTGTTGTGAAATGCAATGATGAAAGGGGTTTAACTGCCACAGCTACTCACAACATCTAATTTAATTTTATGCCAATATTTAACATTGAAAGTGCCTACGTAAACATTTTGATTCAAAATCTTGCATGTAAACATGTACCTGTAACAATGTAGTTGCAAGCTTTGGCCTGCAGATGACAATGGAGAGCACGTTTATAAGGCTTTTACCCAACACTGTCATCATCTTGTATCTAAAAAGCAAACGTATATTCAAAGCTGGAGTTGTTCTCCTTAGCGAAGAAAAGGTTGAGAGCATATTTGATAGAGGTACTCAAAATCACAAGGGGTATAGACAGAGTGGATAGAAACTGTTCCCATTACCGGAAGGGTCAAGAACCAAATTTAAAGTGATTGGCAAAAGAACCAAAGGCAGTATAAGAAAACTTTTTTTACGTTGCAAGTGGTTAGGATCCGGAATGCACTGCCTACGAGTGTGGTGGAGTCAGATTCAATAATGGCTTTCAAAAAGGAATTGGACAAACACCTGAAGGGAAAAATAGTATCAAGGCTACAGGGGAAGGGAAAGGCAGTGAAATTTGATAAATTGCTCCAAAAAGAGCCAGCACAGGCTTGAAGGATCAAATGGCCTTGTTTTGTGCTGTAACCATTCTATGATTCTATGATGCATCAACTAAATGGGAAATGTACTTGTGTTACAAAATAAACACTCCAAAAGTTTGAATGGAAAGATTCTCTTGCCTGACTGTCATGTGCAGTTTGATAAAAGCAAAATACTGCGGATGCTGGAAATCTGAAACAAAAACAAGAAATGCTGGATTCACTCAGCAGGTCTGGCAGCATCTGTGGAAAGAGAAGCAGAGTTAACGTTTCGGGTCAGTGACCCTTCTTCGGAACTGACAAATATTAGAAAAGTCACAGATTATAAACAAGTGAGGTGGGGGTTGGGCAAGATTGGACCAGGCCACATAGCTGACCAAAAGGTCACGGAGCAAAGGCAAACAATATGTTAATGGTGTGTTGAAAGACAAAGCATTAGTACAGATTAGGTGTGAATATACTGAATATTGAACATCAGCAAGTGCAAACCTGAAGAAAAACAACCTGAAAAAAACAGTGGGTAAGCAAACTGAACAAACTAAGATGAAATGAAATAAATGCAAAAAAAGATTGTAAAAAATGTAAAAAGGAATGCAAAAAAAAAAGGAAGAAAAAATAACTAAAAATGACTAAAAATGAAAGTAAAGTGGGGGGCTGTCATGCTCTGAAATTATTGAACTCAGTGTTCAGTCCGGCAGGCTGTAGTGTGCCTAATCGGTAGATGAGATGTTGTTCCTCAACCTTGCGTTGATGTTCACTGGAACACTGCAGCAATCCCAGGACAGAGATGTGAGCATGAGAGCAGGGGGGAGTGTTGAAATAGCAAGCAACCGGAAGCTCAGGGTCCTGCTTGCGGACTGAGCGGAGATGTTCCGCAAAGCGGTCACCCAGTCTGCGCTTGGTCTCCCCAATGTAGAGGAGACCACACTGTGAGCAGCGAATACAGTATACTACATTGAAAGAAGTACAAGTAAATCGCTGCTTCACCTGAAAGGAGTGTTTGGGGCCTGGGATAGTGAGGAGAGAGGAGGTAAATGGGCAGGTATTACACCTCCTGCGATTGCAAGGGAAGGTGCCCTGGGACGGGGACGAGGTGGTGGGGGTAATGGAGGAGTGGACCAGGGTGTCGCGGAGGGAACGATCCCTTCGGAATGCTGACGGGGGAAGGGAGGGGAAGATGCGACTGGTAGTGGCATCACGCTGGAGGTGGCGAAAATGGCGGAGGATGATCCTTTGGATATGGAGGCTGGTGGGATGAAAAGTGAGGACAAGGGGAACCCTGTCACGGTTCTGGGAGGGAGGGGAAGGGGTGAGGGTAGAGGTGCGGGGAATGGGTCGGACACGGTTGAGGGCGCTGTCAACCACAGTGGGGGGAAATCCTCGGTTGAGGAAAAAGGAGGTCATATCAGAAGCACCGTCATGGAAGGTAGCATCATCAGAGCAGATGCGTCGGAGACGGAGAAACTGGGAGAATGGAATGGAGTCCTTACAGGAGGTAGGGTGTGAAGAAGTGTAGTCGAGGTAGCTGTGGGAGTCAGTGGGCTTATAATGGATATTGGTAGACAACCTATCCCCAGAGATGGAGACAGAGAAGTCGAGGAAGGGAAGGGGAGTGTCAGAGATGGACCATGTAAAGTTGAGAGAAGGGTGGAAACTGGAAGCAAAGTTGATAAAGTTTTCTAGTTCGGGGCGGGAGCCGTTTGTGCAGTTTGATGTTTCTAATGATATTGACTTCTCTCCTATCCTCAACCCACATTACCATTCCTCATATCCTGACCAAGGCAGTAAGTAACATCTGTCCAATTGACCTTAGATTTGAAGGTAAAACATTGATAGAAATGGATTTTGATTGCTTAATTATGAGCTCTAGAACTTATTTTTCATTGAATGTGCAAGATTATTGTACATTTGCACAGTATTTTCAGGAGGAGTTGATTGACACATTAAGATGTCTTAGCATGGTTGTGCCTACACTGTGAAATGACCGAGGCATGATGGTTAAGGAATGGAAAGCAATGACCTGAATTTGACCATGGATGTCAGGACCCCACTATCTCGGTGAAAAGCGGGTCCCGCTGCCCGCACTTGCTGGCAGCAGGACCTGCTTGGCAATTTTACCATAGGCGGCTTCCTCCAATTAAGGACAGCAGGAAGGCTCCTCATGTTGCCAGACCAGTCAGAGGACCGGCAGCTCTGAAACCTCAGCAGCCCCAGTGGGAGAGGTGGTCGCTGCTGAGGCAGGCAGGAAGCCTCAGGAGATATGCCAGGTAAGTCCAAAAAATATATAGAAATTCAGGCATCTTAGGGTCAGAGGGTAAACCCCTCCTGGGAGATCACTGGGGCCGTGGAGGATTCCTTCCCTACCTGTGGGCCCCTCCTTGGGCTATGGTGGAGCCTCTGGCTCCGATGGCACCCTTCCACCTCCCCTCCCTCCACCAGGCTGCTGCAGGGAGACTACCTCCATTAAGCTGGCAGCCACCCCAGGCGGTGGGGTGGGGTGGGGGGTCACCCCCGCCATTGGAAAAATGCTGGCAGCCTCGTTAAATGGCCCTTAATTGTGCCTTTAATTATGCTAATTGGCTGCCTGACTCTTTGGAACAGGCAGCCAATCTGTATCCAGTGCCCCCATTAGGAAAATGCCCCAATGGGGCAGGAGTCCATTCCGATGCCGCTCCCTGCTATTTTACTGACCCTGCCAACTCTGTTCCTGCCATCCGGGGACCGGGAAAATTCATCCCATATTTGTGAAATGAGAGGTTGCCGGGGTTGGTACTCTGCAAAGACGAGATCAAATGTGCTGAAAGGTCTTCTTGATGACTTGTGAAAAATGGTGCAGCAGGGAGTGCTGTTCTGAGATTAGGGCTCAGGAACATTGTCAGGTGGAGTGGAGGGAGCCGTGCCTCATGTACACCCTAACCAAGGAGGAATAGCCTCGCACTTAATTCACCTTGAATAGCCCAAAATTCATCATAACATATAATCAGCTGATAATGCTCAAGTGAAGCAAAGCAGCTATTGGCTATTGGAAAATGTTTTTGCTCATAATTTCCTCCAGCACTAAATTGGCAGTTCCAAAGTAAAGTCTCTGTCTGCTATCGTGTTGCAGTGAGTATTAGAGAATGCTATTGCAACAAGCACAGACATATCTGTATTTTGCACAACGTGACAGATGTGAAAATGTCCAGCATTGTATTATTTTATAATGTGGTAGAAAATTGCTGCTGCTGTTTTCTAAATGTAATAGATGGAATAACACATTAGTCACTGTATTGGTGCATCTTCACCGAGCGTACACTGTAACTATAAGAATTAAATTGGAACGAATATTGACACCAAGAACTGAGCAAGGCATAACATATTTACACATCTTCTGATAATTTGCAATAAAGATTGTCTTTTAAAACTCATTTATACTGGAGAGCCAATTCCTCAAGTGGTTCTCCAATGCTGACTCTGTTGCTGTGGAAACCATCCCATTTGCATTGCAGTTTCTATAGCAACCAGATTAACTCTAAAACAACTGGGCTTTCAAAAGCTGTTGATTGTTTTAAAGTTGCTGTTTGTACCAACTGTGATTGGATGCCATTACGAATGTTATTTCTGGAAAGGTCAACAGAGATCAGTGATAATGTAGGGAGAGAGAGAGACAAATAGACAGCTTTTATTTTTGGGCAGTTCTCTACTTCCAACTGTATTCTGACAATCTACCATTGAAATTGCATAGAATTACAAAAAAATATACAGGATAGAAACAGGCCATTTGACCCAATCAGCTAATGTCAGTGTTAATGCTCCACACGAGCCTCCTCCCACATTACTTCGTCTCACCCTTGGAGGAGAAAAGAAAGATTTGCATTTATATATGTATATATAAAATAATTATATTATATAGCACCTTTCATGAGCTCCAGATGTTTTAAAGAGCTTTACAGCCAATGACGTACATTTGAAGTGTAGTCACTGCTGTAATATGGGAAATGCAGCAGCCAATTTGCACATGAGCTCCCACAAACAGCAATGTGATAATGACCAGATAATCTTTTTTGTGATGTTGATTGAGGGATAAGTATTGGCCAGGACACATCAGGGAGAGCAGTCCTGCTCTTCTTGAAAATTATGCCATGGGTTCTTTTAGGTCTACTTACGAGAACAGACAGGGACTAGATTGAACAACTCATTCAAAGGACAGCACCTTCGACAGTGCAGCCTCAGAACTGTACTAAGGTGTCAGTGGGGACTTTTATGCTCAGATCTTGGACTTGAACCCTCAACCTATTATCTCCATGATAAGGGTGTTACCCACTGAACTATGACTGACAGCACAGCTGATTGAGACAGTGCTGTTGTTGGGTGGATGGATGGATGGAAACCAACTATTATAGTCCACGGTGAAATATTGTCAATGCAGCAGCAACTTGCCCAGCTAAATGTATTCATCATGTACCAATTCTTTCTTTTTACACATATATAGCCCGTCTACACATATATAACCCACACTTTTTGGGATTTTCTTCTCCCTGCTGCTTTCACATGCGTTCAAATCCTCTGAAGAAGGAATTTTCCTCCACACAAGATCAGGGGGCAGGTTGTTCAACCTTGCCCGTCTAAGAGCGAAGTCCAAAGTACGGAAAGTCCTCATCAGAGAACTCCTCTTTGCTGACGATGCTGCTTTAACATCTCACACTGAAGAATGCCTGCAGAGTCTCATCGACAGGTTTGCGTCTGCCTGCAATGAATTTGGCCTAACCATCAGCCTCAAGAAAACGAACATCATGGGGCAGGATGTCAGAAATGCTCCATCCATCAATATTGGTGACCACGCTCTGGAAGTGGTTCAAGAGTTCACCTACCTAGGCTCAACTATCACCAGTAACCTGTCTCTAGATGCAGAAATCAACAAGCGCATGGGTAAGGCTTCCACTGCTATGTCCAGACTGGCCAAGAGAGTGTGGGAAAATGGCGCACTGACACGGAACACAAAAGTCCGAGTATATCAGGCCTGTGTCCTCAGTACCTTGCTCTACGGCAGCGAGGCCTGGACAACGTATGCCAGCCAAGAGCGACGTCTCAATTCATTCCATCTTCGCTGCCTTCGGAGAATACTTGGCATCAGGTGGCAGGACTATATCTCCAACACAGAAGTCCTTGAAGCGGCCAACACCCCCAGCTTATACACACTACTGAGTCAGCGGCGCTTGAGATGGCTTGGCCATGTGAGCCGCATGGAAGATGGCAGGATCCCCAAAGACACATTGTACAGCGAGCTCGCCACTGGTATCAGACCCACCGGCCGTCCATGTCTCCGTTATAAAGACGTCTGCAAACGTGACATGAAATCGTGTGACATTGATCACAAGTCGTGGGAGTCAGTTGCCAGCATTCGCCAGAGCTGGCGGGCAGCCATAAAGACAGGGCTAAATTGTGGCGAGTCGAAGAGACTTAGTAGTTGGCAGGAAAAAAGACAGAGGCGCAAGGGGAGAGCCAACTGTGCAACAGCCCCAACAAACAAATTTCTCTGCAGCACCTGTGGAAGAGCCTGTCACTCCAGAATTGGCCTTTCTAGCCACTCCAGGCGCTGCTTCACAAACCACTGACCTCCTCCAGGCGCGTATCCATTGTCTCTCGAGATAAGGAGGCCCAAAAGAAGAAGAAGAAGAATAGGATGCTGGGCTGTTGTTAGAATTAACCCATGAGTTCAGCTGGCAATGTTGTATACCGCGGAAATGCCACATCTTTCATTATATGCTTCTACCCTGCCTCTTCAGGACTCGAGCTGCTGTTGAATTTACTGTAATTGTCAACATGTCAAGCTAGGACAACTCTGACCTTTATTACTGGAATAATCAAGTGTAATCCTTGATAGGCCTCCTACTGATATTCTCAAGGATCCTGTGCAGAAAAAAATATATTTGAAGTTTCACTGGAAATGTCAAGCAGAGGAAATGTCATGAAAAGGTATCTATGTCATTACACATAGCAACCAAAGCAAAATTATCCTCAGGGTGTAGGCATCACTGGTATTTATTGCACTGAGAAGGTGGTGGCGAGCCATCTTCCTGAATGCTGCAATTTTCTTGGCAGTCATTTGATGCAGCTGAATGGTTTGCTGGACCAGTTCAGAGGGCAGTTAAGAGTCAACCACTTTGCTGTGAGATTGGAGTCACATTCAGGCCAAACTGCATAAGGGCAGCTTGTTTACTGTACCTGTTAGGTTTTTTGTGACAATTCGACAGCTTCGCAGTTACTTTTACTGGTATCAGTTCTTTTTAAACAATTCCCAAATATCTTAGGAACAGAAGTGGATTGCCCCAAGAAAGGGCACAGGGATCATGGTGCATGATTAAACTCCTTGTTCCTTCCAAGACAGACAGCACACAAACTTTGTGTTTCCTTACTCATTGACATGATTGCAGCAATGCAGCCAGTGCTCAGCATGCTGTTGAATGGCTGCACAACTGAGCAGGACGATGAAAATTTGTGAGAGTTTAGCATGGATTCATTGCTTAAAGGGGAGGTGCATTTTAACTAGAGTAGAAGTCATTCTGAAAGTGAATTGGACCAAGTAAGTCACAAGAATAGCACAACATAGCAAAGAGCATGCTCCAAGGTTCTCTGACACAGCACTGGAGTCCTTGCAGCAGGATATGGACAAGAAGAGAGAGTTCTCCATCCAAAGGGAACCCGGAGGCCCTCCAGACAGAAACTCAAAGGCAGTGGAAGCAGATAGTCATTGTGGTCAATGCCAATAGTATAGCCCTGTGCGGACCTGGATGCAGTTCCGCAAGAAGTTCAATGATCTCTCAAGGGCAATTTGGGATAGGCAGCAAATGCTAGTCCTCTTTCAGGATGGCGTCATTTGTTCTCCCAACATTGTCACTCTGCCAGTGCCCTTGCTGTTGCCTGACAACCAGCTAGCCCAGACAGCTGATGCCACCCATGCTGAGGTGGTGCAGTCCAAAGCTGGGCCCTCAAGGTCCAGAGCTGCTCGAGGGAGTCCAGCAAGGCCATCTTCAGGCTCCCCATGAAAGTCAGCAGCCTTCCACTAACTATGCTGCAACCATTGGGGTAACACTGTACAGGAGCTCGAGGCCAGGTAAAGGCACATGCAAGACCACCACTAAGAGAATGCACAAGGGCAATTAGGTGAGTTTTGAATGGAATATGGGATGGTTTGTTTGATATAATTAGTTTGGAATGTTTAATTTTACATGGTGGCTTTTATTTCAGCGTTGCGGCCAAGAGGACACTGTGATGGTATGTAACAGAGGGATGTTCAGGTGTGGGATTATTTTAAAATGGGGAAGTAGAGTTTGCTGATACCACAGTTGGTTCTGCTTCTTCCTCCTCCTCACCTGCTTAGTATATACTTGGTACTAGGGCTGTGTCCTCATGATAGCGAAGTTGTGCAGGATACAGAAGACTAGGACTAATTCTGACACAGGCTCTGGAGTTTGCTGTAAGGGCTCCTCCAGAGCGGTCCAGTCAGTGGAAGCATTGCATAAGCTGAAGTGATTTATGACTTTAACCCCTTATAGGGACTAAATCAAATCAGAAGTACATCCCTATGAATCACCTTTAATTAAGTTCAAACCAGAGAAATGCTTATAGACACTTATTTGGGTCCAAAGAATTGAACTAGTTTTCCCTCAAAGAAAGAAAACTAACAGAGAATATTACCATCTTTCGAATAGTCTATTTTAAAAAATAATTATGGCTAAGTCATAAATATCTCAGATATTATAAGGGTCTGGAAAACTCTCTTCAATACATATCTCTCCATTTAAAGAGACACAGAGAGGGGGTTCTTGTAGTTGTAAACAGAATACTACATGAGACGATTTATTAACTTTTATATATTTATGAAAGAATTTAACATGCAATACACTTTTAAGTGGATAAGTGTATCACAATATCAAAATTACTGAGAGATGTAACACATAATCTTATTTCTAACATAAAATGCAAAATTTTAACCTTGCTAATGTTACAGAAAAATATCTTAGAATATCCATCAAAATTTAAAGTAAACTTTTATCGTAAATTCCCCGAGTAAGGCATAGGGTATTGTTTGAGGAATTCAACACTTCTAATCTTTGCTTCAAAAACTTTCATGTTTATACTGTTGCTAAGGTGTCATATGACCTCTCAGCATATAGTTGTTACATTTTTGTGTCTGATTTTCTTGCTTTAAAGATCCATATTTGGTAGTATCATTAGCTAACTCTCCACTTAACGTTTTACTGGAAATCCCGTGTTCTTGAAGTTGTGAGAATTTATCTGGTCAAAATGTTTATAATTGTGTTTACTTGATCTCTTGTTCCTGTAAGTCCATTTCATTTATGGTTTTATTATCTATAATTGCCTTTTTATGGTACCTTAAAGCAACCTTTTGAGCCAATCTATCTCCATCAACGTTCCCATAAACTTATTAAGTATATTGCTACCTCTTACTGTTGACACACAGGGTATTTTAATGTGTGTGTTTATCTTCCAGGTCCCTGATAACAGAGACACAAATGGATTTCCCAACTTGTTTCTGGTTCCTAACAGGGACCTTAAAAGACATTTAAATTTCTAACTCTACCTTCTGAATGGTGAATGTCTGTGAGTCTTGAAAATCTTTAATTCTAAAAGGCATAATATATTAGCTAATTCTAAATGCTACCTAATTAAGCCTTTTACATCTATATTCCATCACCCGCCCCCCCCCCCCCCCCCCTTGACCTGTATAAAGTTGAACAACAAAAATAGGTTGTTTAAACTAAACAATGCCTAAAATATAAACATTCAGTTAGGTGTCATAACTGTCAGGCAAGCCCCCCACCTGCCAAGACTGAGGTACACATTATTACGCCACATGAACATTAAAACTTAAAATTGCAAGTCCGTTACTGGAAAGACATTTGCATAGTAACAGACATACCTAGCGCAAAGGAAGATGGTTTTGGTTGTTGGAGGTCAATCACCTGAGCTCCAGGATATCACTGCAGGAGTTCCTCAGGGTAGTGTCCTCGGCCCAACTATCTTCAGCTGCTTCATCAATGACCTTCCTTCAATCATAAGGTCAGAAGTGGGGATGTTTGCTGATGATTGCACAATGTTCAGCACCATTCGTGACTCCTCAGATACTGAAGCAGTCCATGTAGAAATGCAGCAAGAACTGGACAATATCCAGGCTTGGGCTGATAAGTGGCAAGTAACATTTGCACCACACAAGTGCCAGGCAATGACCATCTCCAACAAGAGAGAATCTAACCATCTCCCCTTGACATTCAACGGCATTACCATCGCTGAATCCCCGACGATCAACATCCTAGGAGCTACCATTGATGAGAAAATGAACTGGAGTAGCCATATAAATACTGTGGCTCCAAGAGCAGGTCAGAGGCTAGGAATCCTGAGGCGAGTAAGTCACCTCCTGACTCCCCAAAACTTGTCCACCATCTACAAGGCACAAGTCAGGAGTGTGATGGAATACTCTCCACTTGCCTGGATGGGTGCAGCTCCAACAACACTCAAGAAGCTCAACACCATCCAGGACAAAGCAGCCCGATTGATTGGCACCCCATCTACAAACATTCACTCCCTCCGCCACCGACGCACAGTGGCAGCAGTTTGTACCATCTACAAGATGCACTGCAGCAATGCACCAAGGCTCCTTAGACAGCACCTTCCAAACCCGTGACCTCTACCAACTAGAAAGACAAGGGTAGCAAATACATGGGAACACCTGCAAGTTCCCCTCCAAGTCACACACCATCCTGACTTGGAACTATATCACCGTTCCTTCACTGTCGCTGGGTCAAAGTCCTGGAACTGCCTTCCTAACAGCACTGTGGGTATACCTACCCCAAATGGACTGCAGCGGTTCAAGAAGGCAGCTCACCACCACCTCCTCCTCAAGGGCAATTAGGGATGGGCAATAAATGCTGGCCTCGCCAGCGACACCCACATCCCATGAATGAATAAAAAAGACAGTGTTGGAACAATGGGGACTCAGTCGTTGCTTCCCCAATACACAGAAGAAGTGGTCAGACTGATTTTAGTCACATGACTAACTGGCTGTTGCAGAGGTTTGAACTGAGAATTTTAAAATGGAAAAAACAGTGTTTGAAATCAGAAAGCTCCTGGCTCCTGGTTTGAGAACATCTCTCTCCTGTCTGCTCTCATCTCAGTCACACCAGCTTCGGAAACCATTGAAGACACAAGAACCTCAAAGAGAGAAAAGTGTCTTATGTTGAACAAGGTTTAAGAAGAATACTGGGCCCCAATGAAAAGTAAGAGCTGCTACAATCAAAGACTCGACAGTGAGCTGGAACCACAGAAACAGTCACTAGAAACCCCCTTCAGAGACTGACTCAAACCTTTCATCTTATATTTTCCTCTCCTCTTTTCTGTCCCTATTTGCCTGTGTGTATTGCATGTGCATGCTAGCGTGGGCGTATCATATATCCCTAGGCATTAACCATATTAGAGTTTAAATTTAAGGTTTAATAAATTTCACTTTTCTCCTTTAAACCAAAGAACGTCTGTTTTTGCTCATTTCTTTGCCTTATAATTGGAAATCTGTGAACAAGGATTCACAAAGGGGGAGCTCAAAACACAGTGTTTAAAAATTAAGACCAGGTGAAGACAGGAACCGACACCTAGACATCTTTCTCAACTGGTCATAACAGAAATTTGGGTGCTAGTATCCGGAATTTTACACACAAATGAGTGAAATTGGAAGTGGGAAGCTAAATTGTTCCCAATCAAAAAGAGCAAGATGTTAATACAGGCTTTCTTGTGGTTGTGTGTGATTGAATACTAACATGTCTGCAACTGAAGTGAGTAGCTCTCCAAACCAGGGTGAAGTAACTTGGGATAAATTAAAAGCACTGTCTACGGAGGAGTTGAAGAAAATGGCTGAGCAGTGTGGGATCACTGTACATGGCAAGGCTGGGAAGTCTGAACTCCTAAGGCTAGTGGCCAACCATTTTTCCCTTGAATCTGAAGAAGCAGAGGCTGTGTTTGAAGCAGACCCAGAGAGGGTACTGCTAACAAAGATACAATTGGAACAAAGGAAACTTTAATTAGAAGAAAAGAGAAAGAGAGAGACAGGAGAGGGAGCAAGAGAGAGCCTTCCAACAGGAACGTGAAGAAAATGAAAGGCAGGAGAGAGAGACAGAAAGACAGGAGAAGGAAAGAGAGAGAGAGAAGCGAGAGAGAGAGAGAAAGAATATTCTGGAAAGAATCCAAAGAGGGGTAACTGAAGCGGCTTGAGTTAACTAGGGGGTGACACTAGGGGACTAGTGAAAGTATGGCCAATATGGAGGAGCAGAATTCAGGGCTGGGTACAAGATTGCTAAAACTTGCTCAAATAATACCAAAATTCAATGAGGAAGATGTGGAAAACATCTTTGCATCTTTTGCGAAACTGGCAAGGCAGCTAAAATGGCCAGCTGAGACCTGGTCTCTCTTATTGCAAAGTAAATTACCCGGAAAAGCCCATGAGGTTTATTCCTTGTCACCAGATGAGAGTTCATCAAATTATGAACTGACCAAAAATGCTATCCTGGGGGCATATGAATTAGTACCCGAAACCTACCGCCAGAAGTTTAGAACCCTCAAAAAGCAAGCTAATCAAACTTATCTGGAGTTTGAAAGAAATAAGCAACTGGCTTTTGACCAGTGGCTGAGGGCTTTAAAAATACAACTCAGCTATGAGACTCTCAGAGAAGTAATCCTGTTAGGGGAATTTAAAAACTCTCTCCCATTCTCAATTAAGACCCATGTAGAGGAGCAGCGGGTTCAGAGAGCCCGGCAAGCGGCCGTTTTGGCTGATGAGTTTGCTTTAATTTATAAGTCAGTTTCCCGGGGAGAACCTTTCCTAATCACTCCCACAAATCCGAAAAGGACAAAGGGTGGGAAGGTGATCTCTGCCCAGGCAGTTCTAGGAGAGAACGGAAAGCAGGAGACACAGGGGGCCCTCCTCCAGCCAAAAAGAAAGGTGCTGTGAGCAAGAGTGAGACCCGGAGACCTGTGTGCTTCCATTTAAAAGCTGACTGCTAGAAACTAAAGGGGAAATCGGTCGGGTTAATCAGGGCACACCCGCTCAGTGAAGATGAGGGCCTGATGCAAAATACAGAACAAGCT
The DNA here is from genome assembly GCF_036365525.1 of Heterodontus francisci. NCBI lineage: Eukaryota > Metazoa > Chordata > Chondrichthyes > Heterodontiformes > Heterodontidae > Heterodontus > Heterodontus francisci. The sequence continues at coordinate 113,949,467 of NC_090382.1, forward strand.
GTGGCTTTAACTGCAGTAAAAGTGCAACCCAGGAAGCTTACTACGGCCAGTGCAGGAAAGGTTAATAGGATTCCTGAAGGTTATCAGGGTTCTGTGTTTGAAGGGAAAGTAACCCCATATCTCTCGAGTGGGTCAAGCAAACCCATAGTAATTCTCAGGGACACAGGGGCGACCAGATCCTTTTTACTGGGAAAAGGCCTGACTTTTCCCTCAGAGAGTGCAGTGGACACCAAAATGGTGGTGAATGATATTGGAGGGCAGTGTATGCCTATACACCGGGTGCACCTGGAGTGCGACCTAGTTTCGGGACTGGGGACTGTAGGGATTGTCCCTAGTTTGCCTGTGGACCTGCTCCTTGGTGATGATCTGCCAGGGGTAAAGGTGGTAGCCCCCTCCCAGTAGTGAAAGAAAGACCGCAGGAGGTCAGAGAGACAGAGCAGTGCAGGAGACACTGCAGAGCCCCGAATGTGTAGTGAATGGGGCCATGATCAAACCAGGTCCCCCAGAGGAGACTGCACTGGTACTGCAGGCAGATGACCATGAGGTCGGTCTGTCCAAGACTTTCTTTGGAAAGTTAGGAGACCCAGAGAATGAATTAACTGGATTTCCCCTTCTGAGGCTCAGCGAGCCGACCCAGTATTGCAAGAGTTAGCACGGGCTGCCCAGTCTGAAAGTGAAGCAGAGGGAGTCCCTGATTGCTACTATTTAAAGAATGAGGTACTGATGAGGAAATGGAGTCTCCTCACAGATCTGAAGGCAAGGAGTGGACAGTAGTTCACCAGTTAGTGGTGTCACAGAGGTACCAGCGAGAAATATTAAGAAGGGCATACAAGACTACAGTGACTGTACATGCCGATATAAAAAGACTAAAGCCCGCATAAGACAACAGTTTGACTGGCCAAAACTCCACAAAGATGTGGTGGAGTACTGCAGGAGTTGCCACATGTGCCAGATTGAGGGGAAACCCCAACCTACAGTGAAACCTGCACCCCTGAGTCCCGTACTGGTGTTAGGAGAACTCTCCAGCAGAGGGCTGGTGAACTGTAAGGGACCCCCACTGAGAGCAAAAGGGGACAGCCAGGCACACGGCTGGCAAAGGTTTAGAAAGAGAAGGGGAAAAAGTGACCAAAAGGGCAGGTTAAAGGATGTCTGGGAGGAATCCCAGAGGAAAACCCCTACCATCTGGTTAACCAGCTCTGTAAATGTGAAAAGAAAGATGCCACATCCTCCCATGTAAATGCGGACTCAAGAAGCACCCCACCAGAGTTGATAACAGCGTTTACAGGAACCTGCAGGGACAAAGAGAGACCTCTAGGGGGCACAGAAACTGTGAGGGTGATGCCTCACCTAGTTGAAGTGCAACAGGAGAGTGCAGTCAAGTCTGCACAAATCCATACAGGTAGCAGTGTCCCAGACAACAAAGGGGAGAGTAACAAAGACTCCTCCCCAACAGTCAGAGGAAAAGGGAATTACCCATCCCTTGAAATCAAAAGTCTTTGCATGACACAGAGAGTTCAGGATAGACCTGCCCACTCCTACTGTTCTGAGAAAAAAAGGGATTTTAAAGCAGCCATGGCACCCTATAAAGACCATTTTAATAAGCTTTAAGGTGAATGAATGGAAGTGAATGAGAGAAATGCATGGTTTTTCTTTCTGTATCTTATATTTCTCTCAAACCCTGCAATGAAATGTGCCGGTTTACCTCAAATTGCATTTCATTCCCCTGGGTGTGGAGGTGTTTGAAATCAGAAAGCTCCTGGCTCCTGGTTTGAGAACATCTCTCTCCTGTCTGCTCTCATCTCGCTCTCACCAGCTTCGGAAACCATTGAAGACACAAGAACCTCAAAGAGAGAAAAGTCTCCTACGTTGAACAAGGTTTAAACAGAATACTGGGCCCCAACAAACAGTAAGAGCTGCCTGCAATCAAACACTCTACAGTGAGCTGGAACCACAGAAACAGTCACCAGAAACCCCCTTCAGAGACTGCCTCAAATCGTTCACCTTATATTTTCCTCTCCTCTTTTCCGTCCCTATCTGCATGTGTGTATCGCATGTGCGTGCTAGCGTGGACACCTCATATACCCGGAGGCGTTAACCATATTAGAGTTTAAGTTTAAGGTTTAATAAATTTCACTTTTCTCCTTTAAAGCAAAGAAAGCCTCTTTACGCTTATTTCTTTGCCTTATAATTGGAAATCTGTGAACAAGGATTCACAAAGGGGGAGCTCAAAACACAGTGTTTAAAAATTAAACATTGTTACAATAAGACCAGGTGAAGACAATAATTCGCTTGTTGCCCCTAAACACCTTTCTCACCTGGTCATAACATAACCTATTATGTAAAACATTGCAAGAATACATCAACAATAATCATAGTCTGCATTTTCACATGGATCATCTAAATTCTCCAAAAATAAATCTTTTAATTCTACTGAAAAGTTCAGAATAAAACTATGTGAACCGTCCAAGATCTGAGGTCACAAAATGTTCAATAAGATGACTATCTCAACATGTCGAATGTCAATGATCAATCGATGAAACTGTGATGAGGTAGAGAAGTAAGGTTCGATAGCTGCCGCTTGATCTTAAACCGATTAAGTCCTGTTGAGATAAACTAAAATGTGCTTTAGTCTATTTTCAGTCACATTCCAGTCAATGTCTTCATACCAGGAATAAAATGAAAAGAGTTTAACATCAGGGAATTCTGAGGTCACCTGGATAGAAGTTTTATTCAGAAACTCATTATCTTTATAACAGGTGTATTTTCCTTCAGAAGCTAACTTGGTGACACAAACAAGAACCATTCCGCCATGTTTTCCTTAATACCATTGCATTCTTCCAATGTTATGATGAATAAAAACATCACTTGCATTACCTCCCCTCCAAATGTCACTCAGGCCAAATTCAGTAAAATGTTTTATTCCTGCTTCATTGCAAGAAATCGCACAATAGTAAGACATCCTGTCATATGCACTGCCTGCAGACGGAAGACCCGTAACAAAGAATCCTCCAGTACCTTATTCCATGCTTTATGTGAGAGCAAGTCCCATCACTGAGAGTCTGCAGTACTTCATTCCTATATAGAGATACAGCACTGAAACAGGCCCTGCAGCCCACCGAGTCTGTGCCGACCAACAACCACCCATTTATACTAACCCTACAGTAATCCCATATTCTCTGCCACATCCCCACCATTCTCCTACCACCTACCTACACTAGGGGCAATTTACAATGGCCAATTTACCTATCAACCTGCAAGTCTTTGGCTGTGGGAGGAAACCAGAGCAACTGACGGAAACACAGATACAGGGAGAACTTACAAACTCTGCACTGACAGTACCCAGAACTGAACCCAGGTCGCTAGAGTTGTGAGGCTGCAGTGCTAACCAATGTGCCACTGTGCTGCCCTAAGTGTGCCTTTCCCACAGTGTTTCCTGCTTCTGTCATTGTGACTTGACTATCACTTGTTGCGCCGAGCGTGGTTCCCTGTGAAACCAACATTTGAGGCGTTGCGAGGTCCTGTGTGGGTGAGGAACATTGATTAACGCAGGGGAGGTGGTAGCGTACTGGTATTGTCAGAGACCCAGGTATTGCTCTGGGGACATGGGTTCGACTCCCACCACAACCGAAGGTGGAATTTGAATTCAATTAATAAAAAAAAAAATCTGGAATTTAAAGCTAGTCTAATGATGGCCATGAAACCACTGTCGATTGTTGTAAAAACCCATCTGGTTCACTAATGGCCTTTGGTGAAGGAAATCCGCTGTCCTTACCTGGTCTGGCCTACATGTGACTCCAGATCCACAGCAATGTGGTTGACTCTTACATGCCCTTGAAATGGCCTAGCAAGCCACTCAGTTCAAGGGCAATTAGGGATGGGCAATAAATGCTGGCCTGGCCTGCGACGCCCACATCCCATGAAAGAATAAAAAAAAGTTGGTTGCAGTTTGACTAATGTTGTTCCTGATGCCATCCTCCAGGCCGGGTCTTGAAAGATAGTGTATGGCTGAACCTTGTACTGTTTCTCCAATCCTGTACCCTTCAGGACACCTCTTCAGGTTGTTGACAGAGACAATTTTAAAAGATTGCTTGCATTCGGCTGGTTAGCAAATATTTTGACAGTTCTTTCATTAATAACAGTATGTATTTGAACAGGTTTCTTCCACTTAGGTCTCAAACCAGGTTGCTGTTCAAACCTTCTCTCCTGAACATACTCCCTGGTTGCAGGTTGTCAAGCTTTGTTAGTTACTTGTTTTTGTCTATTCTTCTCTCTGGTCCTCTGATCAATTTCATGAATTTGATCTGTTATTTCTTGTTTCAAATCTAGTTGTTGCTGTTGGGTCAAGGAGTCAGAAAGCGTAGAGGCAGTAAAAGAACTGCGAGTAAGTGGTGTATGCATTTCAACACCATATATTAAATAATAGTGTTCTGGGGAACACTGTCCCTGAGGCGCACATGGGCACATTATTTAGTGATAACTGTACTCCTGGAATAATCTTCTTCTTTGGTCTCCTTGTCTCAAGAGACAATGGGGAAGCACCTAGAGATGGTCAGTGGTTTGTGAAGCAGCACCTGGAGTGGCTATAAAGGTTTTTGGGCGCCAACTGAAGTAATCTATGACTGTAACCCCTTATAGGGACTAAATCAAATCAGGAGTACATCCCTATGAATCTCCTTTAATTAAGTTCAAACCAGACAAATGCTTATAGACATTTATTTGGGTCCAAAGAATTGTACTAGCTTTCCCTCAAAGAAAGAAAATGAACAGAGAATATTACCATCTTTTGGATAGCCTATTTGTAATAATTATGGCTAAGTCATAAATATCTCAGATATTATAAGGGTCTGGGAAACTCTCTTCATTACTTCTGGTGAGACCGCACCTGGAGTATTGCGTGCAGTTCTGGTCACCGCATTATAGGAAGGATGTGGAAGCTTTGGAAAGGGTGCAGAGGAGATTTACTAGGATGTTGCCTGGTATGGAGGGAAGGTCTTACGAGGAAAGGCTGAGGGACTTGAGGTTGTTTTCGTTGGAGAGAAGGAGGAGGAGAGGTGACTTAATAGAGACATATAAGATAATCAGAGGGTTAGATAGGGTGGATAGTGAGAGTCTTTTTCCTCGGATGGTGATGGCAAACACGAGGGGACATAGCTTTCAGTTGAGGGGTGATAGAGAGAGGACAGATGTTAGAGGTAGCTTCTTTACTCAGAGAGTAGTAGGGGCGTGGAACGCCCTGCCTGCAACAGTAGTAGACTCGCCAACTTTAAGGGCATTTAAGTGGTCATTGGATAGACATATGGATGAAAATGGAATAGTGTAGGTCAGATGGTTTCACAGGTCGGCGCAACATCGAGGGCCGAAGGGCCTGTACTGCGCTGTAATATTCTAATTCTAATTCTAATTCTAATTCTAATTATGTATCTTTCCACTTAAAGAGACACAGAGAGGGGGTTCTTGTAGTTGTATACAGAATGCTACATGAGATGATTTATTAACTTTTATATATTTAAAGACTTTAACATGCAATACACTTTTAAGTGGATAAGTATATCATAATATCAAATATTACTGAGAGATGTAACACATAATCTTATTTCTAACACAGAATCCAAAAGTTTAACCTTGCTAATGTTGCAGCAAAATATCTTAGAATATCCATCAAAATTTAAAGTAAACCTTTACCTTAAGTTCCCCAAGTAAGGCATAGGGTGAGAAGTATTGTTTGAGGAATTCAACACTTCTAATCTTTGCTTCAAAATCTCTCATGTTTATACTGTTGCTGAGATGTCATATGACCTCTTAGCATATAGATGTTACCTTTCTCTGTGTGTTTTTCTTACTTTCAAGATCCATATTTAGTAGTATCATGAACTAACTCTCTACTTAATGTTTTACTCGAAATCCCCTGTTCTTGAAACTGTGAGCATTTATCTGGTCAAAATGTTTGTAATTATGTTTACTTGACCTCTTGTTCCTGTAAGTCCATTTTATTTATGGTTTTATTATCTATAATTGCCTTTTTTATGGTACCTTAAAGCAACATTTTGAACTTATCTGTCTGCATCAACAACCCCATAAACTAATTAAGTTTATTGCTACCTCTTACTGATGTCACACAAGGTGTTTCAATGTGTATGTTTATCTTCCAGGTCCCTGATAACAGAGACACAAATGGATTTCCCAACTGGTTTTTAGTTCCTAACAGGGACCTTGAAAGACATGGAAATTTTTAACTCTACCTTCTTAAAGGGGAATGTCTGTGAGTCTTGAAAACTGACCATTTATTCAATCTTTAATTCTAAAAGATACAATATATTAGCTAATTCTAAATGCTACCTCATTAAGCCTATTATACTTATATTCCATCACAAAGCACCCCAATGGTTTGTTTGATGATGTTTCATGTGACAGCATGACACATTATCTGCAGACTGGTCAAATGTGCATGGATTGCACAGCAGTTCACTGAGCCAGGTGGTCAACAGATAACCCTTGTCACCCAGTAGCCAACCTTTGCTTTGTTGTCGTGGCTCAAATGCAGCTGGCACAGCAAATGGCCACAGAATAAAGCCAGCATGACTGCTGCCAGGATACCAGGCATTGACTGCCATGATTCATAGTCTATGGTCACATACCAGCTGGACATTGAGGGAGTGGAATACCTTCCGGTTGTTGCATATCTCTGAATTTACATGTGGTGCCTGCAGAGCAACGTGTGTGCAGTCAAAGGGCGCCCTGCGCCATGGGGAAGCCTTTAATCCTGGCAAAGCCATGTGCTCACTCTGCCTGCTTCTCCCTGGAAACAGAGAATGAAATGTATTCAGTTCAGAGGCATTCAAATGCGAGATTCTACAGGCACAGTGTAGGCAATTCCCCACAAAGATAAAGGGTTGTATGGCCAAATCTAGAGCCCCCTGGTTATCTGGAGGCTTACAGGGTAAGTTAAAACAGAAAAAGAAAGCTTATGACGATCACAAAAAACTTAATATTTTAGAAAGCCTAGAGGAGAGAAAGTGCAAGGTTGAAGTAAAAAAGGAAATTAAAAAAGCAAAGAGAGGACATGAAAAACTATTGGCAGGTAAAATCAAGGATAACCCAAAGATGTTTTATCAGTACGTTAAGAGCAAGGGGATAGCTAAGGAAAGGGTAGTGTTCATCAGAGATGTACAAGGGAACATATGCATGGATGCAGAAGATGTGGGCATGGTTCTTAATGAGTTTTTTGTCTCCGTCTTCACAAAGGAGAGGAATGATGCAGACATTGTAGTAAAAGAAGAGGAGTGTGAGACATTAGATACAATTAACATAATGAGAGAGGAAGTACTAGAGGGTCTGACATCCTTGAAAGTGGATAAATCGCCTTGTTAAAGGAAGCCAGGGAGGAAATAGCAGATGCGCTGAGGATCATCTTCAAATCCTCACTGGATACAGGTGAAGTGCCAGAGGACTGGAGGTCTACAAACATTATACCATTGTTTAAAAAAGGTGCCAGGGTTAGGCCAAATAATTATAGGCCAGTCAGTCTGACCACGGTAGTGGGTAAATTATTACAATCAATTCTGAGGTACAGGATAAACTGCCACTTAGAAAGGCATGGATTAATCTGGGATAGTTAGCATGGATTTGTTAAGGGAAGGTCATATTTTACTAACTTGATTGAGTTTTTTGAGGAAGTAAGAAGGAGGATTGATGAGGGTAGTGCAGTGGATGTGGTCTACATGGATTTTAGTAAGGCTTTTGACAAGGTCCCACATGGTAGACTGGTCAGTAAAATGAAAGCCCGTGGGATACAGGGGAATGTGGCAGGTTGGATCCAAAATTGGCTCAGTGATCGGAAACAAAATGTAGTAGTAGTCGGATAGGTTTTACGAATGGAAAGCGGTTTCCAGTGGCGTTCCACAGGGCTCAGTGTTGGGACCCTTGCAGTTTATGGTATATATTAATGATTTGGACTTAAATGTGGGAGGCATGATTGGGAAATTTGCTGATGACACAAAAATTGGCCAGGTAGTTGATAATGAAGAGGATAGCTGTCGACTCCAGATTGATGTCAATGGTTTGGTTGAGTGGGCGAAAAAGTGGCCATTGAAATTCAATCCAAAGAAGTGTGAGGTAATGCATTTGGGGAGGGCAAACAAAGCGAGAGAATGCACAATAAATAGAAGGATATTGAGAGGGATAGAAGAAGAAGTGAGAGACCTTGGAGTGCATGTCCATAGGTCCCTGAAGGTGGCAGGACAGGTAGATAGAGTGGTGAAGAAGGCATATGGAATGCTTTCCTTTACTGGCAGAGGTATTGAATACAAAAGCAGGGATGTAATGCTGGAACTATATAAAATGCTGGTCAGGCCACAGTTGGAGTATTGCATACAATTCTGGTCACCACATTACAGGAAGGACATAATTGCTCTGGAGAGAGTACAGAGGAGATTTACAAAAATGTTGCCAGGACTTGAAAGTAATAGCTATGAGGACAGGTTGGATAGAACAAAGAACAAAGAACAAAGAACAGTACAGCACAGGAACAGGCCATTCGGCCCTCCAAGCCTGCGCCGATCTTGATGCCTGCCTAAACTAAAACCTTCTGCACTTCTGGGGTACGTATCCCTCTATTCCCATCCTATTCATGTATTTGTCAAGATGCCTCTTAAACGTCTCTATGGTACCTGCTTCCACCACCTCCCCCAGCAACAAGTTCCAGGCACTCACCACCCTCTGTGTAAAGAACTTGCCTCGCACATCCCCTCTAAACTTTGCCCCTCTCACCTTAAATCTATGTCCCCTAGTAACTGACTCTTCCACCCTGGGAAAAAGCTTCTGACTATCCACTCTGTCCATGCCGCTTATAACTTTGTAAACCTCTATCATGTCGCCCCTCCACCTCCGTCGTTCCAGTGAAAACAATCCGAGTTTATCCAACCTCACCTCATAGCTAATGCCCTCCAGACCAGGCAACATCCTGGTAAACCTCTTCTGTACCCTTTCCAAAGCCTCCACGTCCTTCTGGTAATGTGGCGACCTGAATTGCACGCAATATTCTAAGTGTGGCCTAACTAAGGTTCTGTACAGGTGCAGCATGACTTGCCTATTTTTATACTCTATGCCCCGACCGATGAAGGCAAGCATGCCCTATGCCTTCTTGACTACCTTATCCACCTGTCTTGCCACTTTCAGTGACCTGTGGACCTGTACGCCCAGATCTCTCTGCCTGTCAATACTCCTAAGGGTTCTGCCATTTACTGTATACTTCCCACCTGCATTAGACCTTCCAAAATGCATTACCTCACATTTGTCCAAATTAAACTCCATCTGCTATTTCTCCGCCCAAGTCTCCATCCAATCTATATCCTGCTGTATCCTCTGACAATCCTCAACACTGTCCGCAACTCCACCAACCTTTGTGTCATCCGCAAACTTACTAATCAGACCAGCTACATTTTCCTCCAAATCATTTATATACACTACAAACAGCAAAGGTCCCAGCACTGATCCCTGCGAAACACCACTAGTCACATCCCTCCATTCAGAAAAGCACCCTTCCACTGCTACCCTCTGTCTTCTATGACTGAGCCAGTTCTGTATCCATCTTGCCAGCTCACTTCTGATCCCGTGTGACTTCACCTTTTGTATCAGTCTGCCATGAGGGACCTTGTCAAAGGCTTTCCTAAAGTCCATATCGATAACATCCACTGCCCTTCTTTCATCAATCATCTTTGCCACTTCCTTAAAAAACTCAATCAAATTAGTGAGACACGACCTCCCCTTTACAAAACCATGCTGCCTCTCGCTAATATGTCCATTTGTTTCCAAATGGGAGTAAATCCTGTCCCGAAGAATCCTCTCTAATAATTTCCATACCACTGACGTAAGGCTCACCGGCCTATAATTTCCTGGATTATCCTTGCTACCCTTCTTAAACAAAAGAACAACATTGGCTATTCTCCAGTCCTCTGGGACCTCACCTGTAGCCAATGAGGATGCAAAGATTTCTGTCAAGGACCCAGCAATTTCTTCCCTTGCCTCTTCAGTATTCTGGGGTAGATCCCATCAGGCCCTGGGGACTTATCTACCTTTGCGAGACACCCAACACCTCCTCCTTTTTGATAATGAGATGACTGAGACTATCGACACTCCCTTCCCTAGGCTCATCATCCACCAAGTCCTTTTCCTTGGTGAATACTGATGCAAAGTACTCATTTAGTACCTCGCCCATTTCCTCTGGCTCCACACATAGATTCCCTTCTCTGTCCTTGAGTGGGCCAACCCTTTCCCTAGTTACCCTCTTGCTCTTTATATACGTATAAAAAGCCTTGAGATTTTCCTTAATCCTGTTTGCCAATGACTTCTCATAACCCCTTTTCGCCCTCCTGACTCCTTCCTTCAGTTCCTTCCTACTGTCTTTATATTCCTCAAGGGATTCGTCTGTTCCTAGCCTTCCAGCCCTTATGAATGCTTCCTTTTTCTTTTTGACTAGGCTCACAATATCCCGTGTTAGCCAAGGTTCCCGAAACTTGCCAAACTTATCCTTCTTCCTCACAGGAACATGCTGGTCCTGGATTCTAATCAGCTGACATTTGAAAGACTCCCACATGTCAAATGTTGATTTACCCTCAAACAGCCGCCCCCAATCTAAGTTCTTCAGTTCCTGCCTAATATTGTTATAATTAGCCTTCCCCCAATTTAGCACCTTCACCCGAGGACTACTCTTATCCTTATCCACAAGTACCTTAAAACTTATGGAATTATGGTCACTGTTCCCGAAATGCTCCCCCACTGAAACTTCGACCACCTGGATAGGCCAGGGTTTTTTTCCTTGCAACAGAGGACGAAAGGGGTGACGTAATAGAGGTGTACAAAATTATGAAGGGTCTAGATGGAGTAGACAGGAAGGACCTGTTTCCCCCAGTGGAGAGGTCAATTACCAGGGGGTAAAGATTTAAGGTTATTGGTAGAAGGATTAGAGGGGACATGAGGAAAACCTTTTCACCCAGAGGATGATGTGTGCCTGGAATTCACAGCCCAGATTGGTGGTGGATGCAGAAACCCTCAACTTACTTCAAAGGTACCTGGACATGCACCTGAAATGCTGCAACCTACAAGGTTACAGACCAGCTGCTGGAAGGTGGGATTAGATTGGGCGGTTAGATTTTTTGGCCGGTGCAGACATGACGGGCTGAATGGCCTCCTTCTGTGCCGTAACTTTTCTATGGTTCTTTGCTTCTGTTTGCATATAGTGCATCAGTGATTGCCCTCACACAGCAGTTAAGGGTGAACTGGGAAATGTAGGAAATGTTGCCTGCTGCAACCTGGATGGAACTGGAAGCAAAAAAGATTGAAGACCACAATAACCTCCATGTCCACTGGCAGTGCCGTCCTCTCCCTGCCCTGAGGCTGCAGATTTTTATGAGCTCCTCCTTGGTGAAGCAGAGATGATGCACACACTATGCCTGGCTGAGGTTGCGTTAGAAGAATTACTCTTTGAAGACCCTGGGTGGATATGGCCGTCTGCTGAGAGCCCTTCTCGCCTTCTCCACCTCCCTCTTTGAGCAACTTGTCCTCCTGTACATCGCTTCTGTCATTCGTCCTGTCATGCTGCAGGAAACTGATGGAAACTGCAGCATGCATGACTTGGAGCAAGTGGTCTGAGCAGAACACTAGAAATGAGAAACAAGACCTTCACCACAGGCCACACCACTCCCTACAGACTTCAGCAACTTTAGATGACAGTAGAAAGCACCAAACACTTCTACCAACTCAGCAATAACCAGTAGAAATCAATCAGCAACTAACCTGATGATCCCTTTAAATAGAATTGGTGGATGGGTCCTTCCTGTTGCTGAACGCACATTCAGTTGTGTGAGGTTAAGAGAGGATGTTAGCTGGAGGGTTGAGGTTTAAAAATGACACCACTGGAGTGAAATCAGCATTAGACGCTGACGTCACGATCTGTCTCCTCTGTATCGCTCCAATTCCTGCATTAACAACCTACCCAAAACGGAGTCTGACACAGCTCACACCAGAAATGTGCGCATGTGATGTGGCCACTATGTGTACCTGAAACTGCACTCACAGTGCCAATAAAATTGTGGCCATTTTTTTAAACTAAGTTGTAATTCTCAAATTTGAACTTGCATTCTCTGGGTTAACAGTTACTCCAGGATGAGGATTTAATCAAATCTTATTATCCCCTTTTAATATTCTTTGCAACCTAAGAGCGTTTCAGTTAATTTGGCATTGTAAGAGTTAATGCTATCTTAAGAGAACACGCATGACTTTAACTTAAATCAGTGAGGAATCACTCCCATGACTAATGGACCTTTGCATCACAGTGACAGACTGTCTGGCCGACAGGCACAGTGTGGATGTGTATTAATACTGGTACTCCACAAGCCGTTAGTAGAAAACAGTTGTCTGCAAGTTCCAAGACCCAATATCTTTGAAAGAGACCAAAAGAGCTGGGCTGTATGTGCTCCTTTCCATGCGATTTACTGCCAATTTAGTTTTTAACTATAATTATTTCCTCATGCCAATTATTATCTATGGACCGAAGCAGATGAAATTGAACTCAGATCACAATAAAATGTAAACACACACTTCTGCATGACAATGTTGAAAAAGCAGGTCCCTTTAATTAACCAGGATTTACTTCAGAGTTAATAGAGAGCAGGTGATGCCCATTGCAACTTGTGTTTAAGGGCCGGGGTTTTCCTCAGTCGGGGGAGATACTTCTGGACAGGGAGTGAGTTCAGAAGGGAAGAGTGCAAACTGGTATTTGTACTGAACTGTGGGTTGAGAATAAAACAGTTGTGGATCACAGACTATCTCCCGCTTCCTGTTTCTGGTGGATGGATATCCGCCAATTGAACACTGCACACGCTTCCTCCTCCCTCAATCCTCATTAATGAAATCAAGACTCCTCACACCACCTCCGACTCTAATTCATTCTCTCCTCGGACCACAAAATTGGGGAACGATTTCCTTCCATTAATCTACCTATAGGCTTTTAAAACCCAGATTTATTCTTACCTCATCACTACTTCTTGATTTATCTCACACTTTCTTTTGTTGTTTTTAACCACAGTGGCATCCTTGGCTATAAATCTTGGCCTTTTACCTTAGTTCCTCAATACATACATAAATAAATCGATGCCACTTCAATGAGGAACCTAAGAACAGTTATATGGAGAGCATCTTCTGTGAGCTAGGTTGTAACTAAGGTCTGGGAATTGGAAGCAGGTCATTCTACCAGTCCTCAGGGCCCATTTCAGAACTGCATTTAGTCATCTTATAACATGCGATGGAATTGTTTTTTCCAATACAGAGATTTCTTATCTCTTTTCCTATTCATCATGATGGTCTCAAGTCAGGCAGTTTTATAAGATCACAAATGACAGGGAGATTAGGCACCTTAACTTTCCAGTTGTGTCTGGCCATTTGAAGTGGATCTTCTCTGGTGTCTTTCAGCATTCGCTGACTTTGTTCCAAGCCTAACTAACTTCTCTTATATGGTTCTTTTATTTAATACACTATCGCTCATCTCATCTTTAACCGACTCAGGAGCTATCTCCTCTCTGTTATTCATCTTTTCTCTAAACACTAAAGCAAATTATTTGTTAAGTAGTCCTCCTTATATCTGCTTATTCTCTACTTAATCTTTAATTTTTCCTTTCAGAAGTCCCAACTCACATTGAACAATTCCACTTTATATTGAAATCACAGAATTGTTACAGCACAGAAGGAGACCATTCTGCCCGTTGTGTCTGTGCTGGCTCTCCAAAGGAACAAATTACCTAGTGCCACTCCCCACCTTCTCCCCGTAGCCCTACCCATTCTTCCTTTTCAGATAATAATCCAATTTCTTCTTGAAAGCCTCAATTGAATCTGCCTCCACCACACTCTCAGGCAGTGCATTCCAGATCCTAACCACTCGCTGCATGAAAAAGTTTTTCCTCATGTCATAAGATCATAAGATCATAAGAAGTAGGAGCAGGAGTAGGCCGTCCGGCCCCTCGAGCCTGCTCCGCCATTCAATAAGATCATGGCTGATGTTTTCGTGGACTCAGATCCACCTACCCGCGTTCTCACCGTATCCCTTAATTCCTTTATTATTCAAAAAGATATTTACCTTAGCTTTAAAAACGTTTACTGAAGAAGCGTCAACTACTTCACTGGGCAAGGAATTCCATAGATTAACAACCCTCTGGGTGAAGAAGTTCCTTCTTAATTCAGTCCTAAATCTGCTCCCTCTAATCTTGAGGCTATGCCCTCTTGTCCTAGCTTCACCTGCCAGTGGAAACATCCTCTCTACTTGTATCTTATCTGTTCCCTTCATGATTTTATATGTTTCTATAAGATCCCCCCTCATTCTTCTGAATTCCAATGAATATAATCCCAATCTACTCAGTCTCTCCTCATAAGCCAACCCCCTCAACTCCGGAATCAACCTAGTGAACCTCCTCTGCACCCTCTCCAGTGCCAGTACATCCTTTCACAAGTAAGGAGATCAAAACTGCACACAGTACTCCAGGTGCGGCCTCACCAGTACCTTATAGCTGCAACATAACCTCTCTGCTTTTAAACTCAATCCCTTTAGCAATGAAGGACAAAATTCCATTTGCCTTCCTAATTACTTGCTGTACCTACAGACCAACCTTCTGCGATTCATGCACAAGGACACCCAGGTCCCTCTGCATAGCAGCATGCTGCAACTTTTTACCATTCAAGTAATAATCCTTTTTACTGTTACTCCTACCGAAATGAATGACTTCACATTTATTAACATTGTATTCCATCTGCCAGTCCTTTGCCCACTCACTCAATGTATCTATGTTCCTCTGCAAAGTTTCACAGTCATCTGCACACTTTGCTCTGCCACTCATCTTAGTGTCATCTGCAAACTTTGACACCCTACAAGTGGTCCCCAACTCCAAATCATCTATATAAATTGTAAATAATTGCGGACCCAACACCCATCCCTGAGGCACACCACTAGTGACTGATTGCCAACCAGAATAGCACTCATTTATCCCCACTCTCTGCTTCCTGTCAGTCAACCAATCCTCTATCCATGCTAATACTTTACCCCTAACGCCATGCATCCTTATTTTATACAGCAGCCTCTTGCGCGGCACCTTGTCGAAGGCTTTTTGGAAATCTAGGTACACCACATCCACTGGGTCCCCATTGTCCACCTTGCTCGTAATGTCATCATAGAATTCCAAAAGATTTGTCAAGCATGACCTGCCCTTCATGAACCCATGCTGCGTCTGCCCAACGGGACAATTTCTATCGAGATGCCCTGCTATTTCTTCCTTGATAATAGACTCAAGCATCTTCCCCACTACAGAGGTTAAGCTAACCGGTCTATAATTCCCCATCTTTTGTCTACCTCCCTTTTTAAACAGTGGCATCACATCTGCTGTTTTCCAATGTGCTACCCCAGTGTCCAGCAAATTTTGGAAAATTATCGCCAGTGCACCTGCTATCTCTCCCGCCATCTCTTTAGTACCCTAGGATGCATTCCATCAGGGCCAGGAGACTTATCAATCCTTAGTTCCATTAGCT
The DNA here is from genome assembly GCF_036365525.1 of Heterodontus francisci. Taxonomy (NCBI): domain Eukaryota; kingdom Metazoa; phylum Chordata; class Chondrichthyes; order Heterodontiformes; family Heterodontidae; genus Heterodontus; species Heterodontus francisci. Next base: position 113,965,031 of record NC_090382.1, read on the forward strand.
TGCCCAACACTACCTCTTCCGTAATAATGATTGTTTCCAGGTCCTCACCTACGTTCATCTCTTTGTCAATTACTGGCATGTTATTAATGTCCTCCACTGTGAAGACCGATACAAAATACCTATTCAATGCCTCGGCCATTTCATCATATCCCATAACTAAATTCCCCTTCTCATCCTCAAAAGGACCAACGTTTACTTTGGCCACTCTTTTTCGTTTTATATATTTATAGAAACTTTTGCTATCTGCCTTTATATTCTGTGCTAGTTTTTTCTCATGTTCTATCTTACTTTTCTTTATAGCCCTTTTTGTGGCTCTCTGTTGACCTTTAAAGTTTTCCCAATCTTCTAGTTTCATGCTGTTTTTGGCCACTTTGTATGCCTTCTTTTTCAATTTGATAGCTTCCATTATTTCCTTAGACACCCATGGCAGATTACCCCTTTTCTTCCAGTCCTTCCTTTTCACTGCTTCTTTTGCAACGTACCCTAAATCTGTATCCTCTTGTTCTCAATTCTTCCACCAATGGGAACAGTATTTCCTTATCTACTCTGTCCAGACCCCTCATGATTTTTGAACACGTCTATCAAATCTCCTCTCAACCTTCTCTTCCTGGGTAACAGTCTCAACTTCACATAACTGAAGTTCGTCATCCCTGGAACCATTCTTGTGAATCTTTTCTGAACTCTCTGTAATGCTTTCACATTGAGATTCTCTCTTCTGAAAGATTTCTGTCAGAATGTAACACTTTGGGTTATAGTATATGAGACATGAGTCATGGTGAGTGCAGTGTGCTTGGAAAAAAACAATTAACTTTGAACCTATTAAAAAAGAAGCAAGACTTGCATTTATATAGTACCTTTAATGACATCAAGAAGTCGCAAAGAGTCTTATAGCCAATGAAGTACTTTTGAAGTACTTATCTTCAGCTGTCCCTCCATTCAAGGATGACGTCTACCCAAGGTCGCAAGTTTCTGCCATGGGTCTTCAGGTGACTGAACAGGCCGATTCTCAACCCACATATCTTTGGGCACATGAGGCAAGATGTCCCATGAGGTAGTGGGATCCGGAGTGCAGTATTTACTTTCTTTTCTTTCATTCTCCGCTGCTGCTCTGCCTCATCATTAAGGTGTTTGGGGTCAAAGAATAATGCAGCTGCATGGACAAGTCGTCACTAATTTGAATGATCTGAGGTAAGATCCTCCCAGTCATCAATGTCACTGCTGCAGTACTTCAAAGAGAGCTTCAGAGTGCCTTTGAAGCATCTTCTTTGTCCTCCCCTGGAATGCAGGCCATTTAAGAGTTCAGAAAACAGGACCTGTCAGGGGAGATGGTTTTCGGCCATCCAGACACAGTGTCCAGTCCATTGAAGTTGATTTTACAGGAGTTTTGCCTGAATGCTTGTGGTTCTGGCTTCAAGAAGGACACTAGCGTTTGTTCGATGGTCCTGCCATTGAATCCGGAGGATGCGGAGGAGGCATTGCTGATGGAGTTTCTCTAGCGCTCTTATGTGTTGCTGATACAGGTCTCACTGCAGTACAGGATTATGGTGATGACATTGTCGTCACTGTTATAATATAGGAAACACAGCAGTCAATTTGCACACAGCAAGCTCCTAAAACAGCAATGTGATAATGACCAGAGAGTCTGTTTTTGTGATATTGGTTGAAGGATAAATATTGGCAAGGACACTGGGCAGAAATCCCCTGCTCTTCATTCTCTATGGTCCCCAAAGCTTTCTACCACTGGGGTTTCCCTCGCCTCATGTCTGGGTCTGTTGTAAACTAATGATAGAGATTCATCACTATGATCAGTCAACAACCCCATTATTGTTGTATCATACGACCATCAAAATGGTCGAAGGCAAATCTTGCTCTCTTTTGCCCAGAAATTCCTATATTATTCAATTATAGTTAATGTAGAATCTATAAATTCTTTTCATAGAAAAGTAGCTTGAAAAACATGGATATTAAAGTGAATGCAAGCAGAAGAGTGAAATTAGACTAGTGGAGAAAACCTTCAGTCCAGCCATGACTCATCAATAGCCATATTTCTGTGTTGCAGGATTCTATAATTTCTAGCATGCCAACTATCCCAATCTGACTGAAATTGACCAATTTATACAGAGCAAGATCTAACTTGGGTCCTTTACCCACTAAACCATTGGGGGATTGCAGGCCATTTTGCTATATATAGGATAGAAGACATCTCAAAGCGCTGGAGTCATGTCATCAACACTGCCTGCGGAGATGCTACATATTCAAGTGGGAGGACAGGTGCACCAACATCAGTGGCCTCTTACAAGCAGGCACCAAAAACATCGAGGCTGTGATTATCCACCATCAGCTTCGCTGGGCTTGTCATATAGTTTGGATGTCAGATACCAGGCTCCAAAAGCAGGTCTTCATCTCCCAGCTCAATCAGGACAGACGCACCAGAGGAAGACAAAATAAGTGCTTCAAGAATGTGCTGGAAACCAACATGAAGAAATGCAATAATATAATAAAAGCAAAATACTGCAGATGCTGGAAATCTGAAATAAAAACAAAAAATGCTAATAATAGTCAGCAGGTCTGGCAGCATCTGTGGAGAGAGAAGCAGAGTTAACGTTTCAGGTCAGTGACCCTTCTTTAGAACTGGCAAATGTTAGAAAGGTTTTAAGCACATAAAGCAGGGGGTGGGGCAAGAGATAACAAAAGGTAAGGCGTTGATAGGACAGAGGATCACTGAGAATAACTGAACAGAAGGTCATGGAGCTAAGGCAGACAATATGTTAATGGTGTGCTGAAAGATAAAGCGTTAGTGCAGAGCGGGTGTTAATTGACAGAAAAATGAACAGCCCTGGTCCAAAGCACAAACATGAAAAAAACAGTGGGTAGGCACATGGTAAAAAATGAATGAAGCAAACTAAAATTAAATAAACAAATAAAAAATAAAAAGGAAAAATAACTAAAAATTAAAAGGGGGGCTCGTCATGCTCTGAAATTATTGAACTCAGTGCTCAGTCCGACAGGCTGTAGTGTGCCTAATCGTCAAATGAGGTGCTGTTCCTCAAACTTGCGTTGATGTTCACTGGAACACAGCAGCAAGCCCAGGATAGATATGTGGGCATGAGAGCAGGGGGGGTGTATTGAAATGGCAAGCAACCGGAAGCGGACTGAGCGGAGGTGTTCCACAAAGTGGTCACCCAATCTGCATTTGGTCTCCCCAGTGTAGAGGAGGCCACATTGCAAGCAGCAAATACAGTACACTGAATTGAAGGAAGTACAAGTAAATCACTGCTTTACCTGGAAGGCATATTTGGGGCTTTGGATGGTAAGGAGAGAGGAGGTAAAAGAGCAGGTATTACGCCTCCTGCAATTGCATGGGAAGGTGCCATGGGAAGGGGACGAGGTAGTGAGGGTAATGGAAGAGTGGACCAGGGTTTCGCGGAGAGAATAATCCCTTTGGAATGCTGACAGGAGAGGGGAGGGGAAGGTGAAGATATGCAACATTGAAATTAACTCCTGGGAGACCATCGCCCTGGACCGATCCAGATGGAGGCAGAGTCAGTGGGAAGGATCCCAGCATTTTGAGACCCAACAATGACAAAATGAAGAGGAAAAGCAGGAGCAGTGAAAAGAACAAGCCATGACCTGAACTAATAACACACGACCAGACATCCAACATGCCAACAAGTGCCATAACGTCTGTAGATACCGAAATGGTCTCATCAGTCATCTTTGAACTCATGGAAGACAATCATCCTTGCCTACAATAATCATAAACCTTATCTCACTAGCACTCCTGTCTCTGACTTAAGCAGGTCACAGACTCAAACTCCTGCTGAGACATTGGGCTGGCACACCAGCACAGTACTGAGGCAGTGGTGTAGTGGTAATGTTGCTAGACTAGTAATCCAGAGGCCAGGCTAATGCTCTGGGGACAAGGGTTCAAATCCCACCAGGGCAGATGGTTAAATTTGAATTCAATTGATAAAAAATCTGGAATTAAAAGCTAGTGCAATGGTGACCATGAAACCATTGTCGATTGTTGCAAAAACCCATCTGGTTCACTAATGACCTTTAGGGAAGGAAATCTGCTGTCATTACGTGGTCTGGCCTACATGTGACTCCTGACCCACAGCAATGTGGTTAACTCTTAAAATGGCCTAGCAAAGGCAATTAGGAATGGGCAGTAAATGCTGGCCTAGCCAGTGATCTCCACATTCCACAAACAAATAAAAAAACGTTATTTGGGAAAGAACAGAGAAGGATTCTTCTGGTGTTCTGGCTAAGGTTAGTCCCTCAACCAACATGAGTAAAACAAATAAACTGGTCATTTATCTCATTATAGTTTCTGGCCTGGTGTACATAATGGCTGCTATGTTTGCCTATATTACAGCAGTGGCTAAACTTCAAAAAAGTGCTTCATTGGCTATAAAGGTGGTTGTGAAAATGGTTATATAAAAGCAAGTTTATTTACTCTTTGTTTCTAAGTGGGAAGGGTTCTAATAGAATATGGGTATGTAATGATAGCTTCTGCATGGTAGATTCAAAGACTGAAATGAATTCAATTCCTTTTGTGAACAAACATGATTTTTTTAACATCAAACCTGTTCCGAACATAAATTGCTTTAAATAGAATTTAACCTTTCCACTGTTGCTATAGATGCTGATAAATATGGTCTGCAGATGTAAAATATTCTCAACAGGGAATTGTGTTGACCCTCTAGGTATTGAGTGCTCAGGATGAAGCTGGCTAATTGGGGTATTATTATACAGATAAACTCAACTACTTTATCAGATTGTCCCCATTAAGGAGAAGCAAATCAATACTGATTTAATGATTTGGCAGAGAATTGATCCCAAGTAAAAATCTTCCCTCCAAACGCAAATCATTATTAGCTTGCAGTGGTTCAACATATTTCCTGTCACAGAAAAATTGGGAGAAGTAATTTTCTGTGAATCTGTATCACTCAATATAGCAAAATGAGCACTTGAGTAGCAGATGTGGAGAAGACTTCATGATATTCATTATTGGAAAAAAAGCTTTTGTTTCATAAACTTCTTGCAAAAACTATTTGCTTGCTCTTTCTTTCTTACATGCAGGTCACACACTGACCTGCAGAGGCATGGGAGTCAGACAGGCACGGTTAAAATAATCAGTTGAAAATTGACCAAATAAATAAGCCAGGATTCTCACTTCCGACACTATCCTGTGCTGGAATATGTGTAGATAATGGAACGAGTCTACCAGCACTCACTGTCTTGCCTTAAACACTTTATTGAAATACCAGAGGGCTGCCTGTATCTGGAAATGTATCCTAACAACAACAATTTCAATTTACATAGCACCTTTATAGCAGTAAAACATCACAAGGCCATTCATTGCCCCATCCTGGATATAACCTCCACCCTCCTACAATCCTCCAACACCTCTTCGCTCCTCCAGTTCTGGCCTCTTGCACATCCCCGATTTTAATTGCTCCACCAACGGAAGCTGGAATTCCCTCCCTATACCTCTCCGCTTTTCTAATCTCCTCTTCTCCTTGAAGACACTTCTTAAAACCTACTGCTTTGAACAAACATTTGGTCATCCACCCTATCTCCTTATGTGGCTCGGTGTCAAATTTTGTTTGATAATCGCTCCTGGGAAGGACCTTGGGATATTTCACTATGTGAAAGCTGCTTTATAAATTTAGTTTTTAGTTTAGTTTAGAGATACAGCACTGAAACAGGCCCTTCGGCCCACCGAGTCTGTGCCGACCATCAATCACCCATTTATACTAATCCTACACTAATTCCATATTCCTACCACATCCCCACTTGTCCCTATATTTCCCTACCACCTACCTATACTAGGGGCAATTTATAATGGCCAATTTACCTATCAATCTGCAAGTCTTTGGCATGTAGGAGGAAACCGGAGCACCCGGAGGAAACCCACGCAGACACAGGGAGAACTTGCAAACTCCGCACAGGCAGTACCCAGAATTGAACCCGGGTCGCTGGAGCTGTGAGGCTGCGGTGCTAACCACTGCGCCACTGTGCCGCCCAATGGAACTTTGTGTTGTTCATAGAAGTCTTATGAATCGAAATCTGATACCAAAACATGTGAGAAAGTATTAGGATGTGTAACCAAAAGCTTGGTCAAGGAGGTAGGTTTTAAGGAACATCTTAAAGGATGAGAGAGAGAGAGGCAGGGAGATTTAGAGAGGTCTTTCCAAACATTAGGATCTAGGCAGCTGAAAGTATGAGTGCCAGTGGTGCACTAATGAACACTGGGGATGCACACGAGGCCAGAATTGGAGGAGCACAGAGTTTCTGGAGGAATGTAATGGTGGAGAAAGTTACAGAAATAGGGAGGGGTGAGGCCATGGAGGGATTTGAAAACAAAAATGGGAATTGTAAAATCTCACTGTTGCCAGACCAGGGGTCAATGTAGGCCAGCTAGCACAGAGATGATGGGTGAATGGGACTTGGTGCGAGTTAGGATATAGTCAGTAGAATTTCAGATGAGCTCATGTTTATGGAGGGTGTGAGGTGGGAGGCCGGGCAGGAGAGCATTGGAATAGTCAAGAACATGAGGAAAGAGGAGAAAATTAATTTTTGAAAACAAAAGGAGAGGCAATAAGTGATCTGTTTTCTCAGGCTTACCATCTCTGAGTTATACATAGAAGTTACAACATGGAATCAGTCCATTCGTCCCAACCAATTGATATGGGTGTTTACCTTCCTTCTGTGCAAGTAGCCCTAATCACATATACCATTCTTGTTCCCATATCCCTTCATGTCTTTACCTCCACCAATCTGTCCAATCTAATCTTGAATGTTGGTACATTTTCCACCTCAGCCACTAAGCGTGGAAGTAAATTCTCAACAATCTGTGTCAACAAATTTCTCGTGTTCTCCATTCTAAATCTCTTAAACTTTCTCATTTCAGACCCCTCAACTAGTAGAGACCGTCTGCTGCTATCTGCTTTGCTCCATGCTGTCATCATTTTAGACTGTCCGATCATAACACCCTGTAATCTTTAATAAACAAAGTGAATGTTTTCATGTCTTTTTCATATTCATATATCCTCACACTAGGCAGCATCAAGCTGCAATATCCTTCCTATTGTCTGAATCCCACAATAGAATAGGAGATTAGGAACATAGAAAATAGGAGCAAGAAAGGATTAATGAAAGGTATTTTGTAGATTGACTCATCTCATATCCTAAATCCAATCTTCCTCATCATGCATTTCATTTTTGGACACTGACCAAAGCATCAAAGCTACAGCCCACCACGAAGGATATCCTTTCGGATATCTCATCAGACTTTTGATGTTCAGCTAAGTTTGATCACTGGGCATATTGGGTCATATTCTGTTGTCAAATTATCAGTGAGATTAATGGTGTTTGCTGTTATTTATATGAAAATGGTGCAGAAACTTCAAATGTGGACCTGAATCTTGGTTAAATGCCAATATCCAAAGGTTGCTGTTAGAGTTGCACCCCTTCCCGATGATCTTCATGAAAGTGACATCTTGCAGTCTGGCTCACTATTGATATGTATTGAATGGCATGACGTTTCTACTATTTATAGGGTAGATACAAACTAAACACGTCACAGGAAGTTAAGTCTTGTCATTTCAAGTGTCAGTACCCTTTTAATGACATGATAAGTGTTAATTACTGCGAATAACCTCTCTGGCACTGAATGTTAATTATTACAAGTCTATTTCAAATTAATCTTTGGAATTTTCTACCCCAGAGGACTGTGGGTGCTCAGTTGTCAAATATATTCAAAACAGAGATGGATAGATTTATGGGTACAAAGGGAATTAAGGGATATTGGGATTGGGTGGGAAGGTGGAGTTGAGGTTGAAGATCAGCCGGGGGCGGGGGAAATTTGTTGGGATATCAGTGATCCCAACGGTGGGTCGAAAAGCCGGGGGCAACCCTGCCTCGTCTGTTTCAGGAGCCCCGACTCAATTCTGTGGCCATTAGTCAATTTACTGCCTGGTGCTGGGGCTCTTGTCACTTTAAGGGTGGAGAACCCACCTCCAAGAGCTGCCAGTTCTTCAGTCCCAGCAGAGCCTTGGGAACCGGTGGCCACTGCTGAGACTGCACCTGGCCCAGAGCAGCATCATGGACGCTGCCCTGGAACCCAAGTGACTGGGGTCAGGGGTCACTGGGGCCAGTCAAGCAGGCCCCGGTAAGGGGTTTGGAGAGGTGCTGGCTAGTGAGGGCGGGGTGGGGAGGGAACAGCACTTGCCACCAGGGGGGCCCTCTGTGGGCCACAGGTCACCAGATCAGAAGGGATCACCACCCCCAAGCCTGCAGGGAGGCTGCCAGCTTCTACTGGGTGGTTTCCCCACTCTGCAGAGGGCTCCCCCTCCTGGTAGGATGCCAGCAGAGGCAGCAAGAGGCCTTTAAGTGGCCCTGACCTCAATTGGCCCCTGGAAGGGAAGACCATCCTTGAACTTCCCTACTACTGATAAAATTAAGTGACATCAGGAAAGCAATGGGTACTCCACCCCAACCTTCTCGCCATTTTACAGCCTCCCACCGCCTCCCAGCCCATCTCTAGAGGGAAAGTAAAATTCAACCCATGACCTTATTGAATGGTGGAGCAGGCTTGAAGGGCCTTCGCGAGTTCCCATGTCTTATGTTGTTACGTACAAGTGTGGAATCTCATCTCTTCAGATATTAATTGGTGGCGATTAAAAAAAAAATCAAATTTAAAAAATAAATTGTGCCTTGCTGTCTCTTTTGTTTCTTTTTTTTAATCCAATACTCCATTCTCTCTCATCAGTTATTTTTCTGTACTTGATTTGACATTGAATTCACCCACTTTAATTTACACTACCTGCTCAGACTTTCCACCGTTTTTCCTCACTCTGTCAATATGAATTTGTTACGACCAGCTGAGAATGGTGTCTAGGGTTCCCTTTTAGCCTTCACCTGGTCTTACCATATCAGGGTTTAATTTTAAACACACTGTGTTTTTAGCTCCCCCTTGGTGAATGCTTTTTCACCACTTTCTAATTATAAAGCAAAGAAACCAGCACGAACAGGTTTTCTTAGGTTTAAAGAAGAAACGTTGAAATTTATTAAACTTAAACTCTAATTCAGTTGACGCTTATGAATATACGATGCGCCCATGCTAGCATGCATATGCAGTACACACATGTAAATAGAGACAGAAAAGAGCAGAAGAGAAAAGGTAAAGCGAAAATTTTGAGGCAATATCTGAAGAGTTTTTGTTACGGTTCTTCGAGCTCACTGTAGAGTCCTTGATTGTAGGTAGTTCTTGCATTTCATTGGGGCCCAATATTCTTCTTAAAGTTTATTGGCTGTAGCAGGCTTTTCTCTCTTGGTGTTCAAGTGTTTTCAGTGGATTCAGAGGCTTGTGAGATAGAGATGGGAGCAGACAGGAGAGATCTTCTCAGTCCAGGAGCAAACAGACACTCTGAGTTCAAACTGATGGTACAATTCAGAAAACCCCAGGCTGCCAAGCAGGTTAGTCGTATGACTAACTGGTCTGACCACGTCTTGGATTGTATCACCTTAGCAGTCTCTGGAATGCTCTTACACACAATACCTGGTGATCAAGGTCCATTGTGGGTTGAATGTGTCAGGGAATGGTCCTTTGTTCTTCCAATCACTGTCTGTAAATATGCAAATGTCTTTTCCAGCCACGGTTGATCCGTTTAACAAGTCCTTTCTTCACTCTAGTAACAGTTTAAAATCAATGTTCATGACAAAATTAATGTGCCTCATTCTTGGCAGACGGGGGCCGAGCATGACAGAATCATTAAGGAGATATCCTGTTGGTTACTGGGTTCACACAGGTCCAAGATTCTCTGTTTCTCTTGCTGCGGCATTGTCAGCTCACACTTCCAACAACTTAGTGGGCAGAAGTGTTTTGAACTGAAGGGTTCAGGGGCAAGTCTAAGTTATAATGGATGCCATTACCTGCTACAGCAAAACCTGATCCAATGTACAAATTCATTCATTTGTTTCTGCATTTGTTTAAAAGGGAGTAAGGAAGTCAACAGTTCAAGCAATTGATAATTGATGCGAAACAGAATCAATAATTGTGTCTAAGTATTTGATGAGTACAGAACTGGGTTTTCTTAATCCAGCACACTTGCCTCAGTTAGTTAATGCAATCAGTTCTTGGCCAGAATGACATGGGGAGCTTGATGTGCAGGAAACATTTCTCAAGCACTTGGCAGCAAAAAACAGACACGTCAAATCATCCACACTCCTTGTTTACCACCCAACGCAGTATCGATAGTGGTTTGCGAAGGGTTGAAGACTTTAAAAACAAGGGACATTAGGAGTAAGAAGGAAGAACTGTCTCCCCCAAACAAATTCTTGCCGTTTACTTGGCTGCTGGGAAGACTGGTGAAGCAGACAGTAAAAATGGGTTTGGGGGACCATTAGACGCATTGCAAAGGAAAAAGAAATTGAGAGATGTGATGAGAAGTCAAGTAGATGGAATTGATTTATCACAAGGAGCAGTCTTGTTGGGTCTAATGGCTTCTCCTGTTATGATCCAACTTTGAGACCCGGCACAACCTGGAACACTCTGGAGGCAAAGGGCTATCGTGTAGAGACGGTGCCATAACTTATACATAAGAAATAATAGTCAGCACCTATAAGATGAGTTCCATGTTGTTGAATACTGAAACAGTTATTTTTTTCTATTGAAAACAAGCTCATTGATATAGCAATAGATGCAAAATTCACATGGAATGCATAGGGAGGGAAAACGGGATACAACAGTTCAATTTAATTCCCATTAAATGTTTTCAAAGTGCTCATGGTGAGAATTTTTAATACGAATTTTAATGTATAACACTGGTGTTTTCCATTTTAATGAGTACAATTAACCATTATGATTCACAGTTAAGTAAGATTTGAAGCAATAATCTGGCCTTGTCTCTGAATAAGAAAAAGTTCTTGCGGTGGGGAACATTGTGCCAAGTATGACATCATAAATATCCCTACTGGAGTTCAGAAATTACACTTAACAAACGTGTCAGCACTTTATGAGCCCCTTTGTTAGCTAAATGATATCTTGCCATGGGAAAGGATGGATTGATTATTTCCGATTGTTGGTGGAAAGGCTCATGTTGACACCTATGGGCCCATTATAGTCTAGTGTGTTAACATTGTAATTAGTGGAATGAAAATCAGGCAGTTTTGGCAAGAAGTTGTAGTATTGCAGTAAAACCAATTAGTGTGGAGATAAAAGAAAGACATGAATTTATATAGCACCTTTCATGACCTGGGAACATCCCAAAGCGCTTTACAGCCAATGAAGTACTTTTGAAGTGTAATCACTGTTGTGATGTAGGAAACGTGGCAGCCAATTTGCACAGAGTAAGCTCCCACAAACAGCAATGCAATAATGACCAGATAGTCATTTTTGTGATGTAGGTCCAAGGAGCCAACTGTGCAACAGCCCCAACAAACAAATTTCTCTGCAGCACCTGTGGAAGAGCCTGTTACTCCAGAATTGGCCTTTATAGCCACTCCAGGCGCTGCTTCACAAACCACTGACCACCTCCAGGCGCGTATCCATTGTCTCTCGAGATAAGGAGGCCCAAAAGAAAAGGAAAAGGAAAGAGATAGGTCCAAGGATAAATATTGGTTAGAGCACCAAGGAGAACTCCCCGGCTCTTCTTCCAAACGGTACCATGGGATCTTTTACATTCAGTCAGGATCTCAGTTTAACACCTCAACCAAAAGGAAGTGTAGCAATCCCTCAGTACTTCACTGGAGTATCAAACTGGATTTTATGCCCCAATCAATGGAGAGAGTCTTGAAGCTACAACCTTTTCACTCAGACACCTACTGTGCGACCCTCTGAGCCACAGCTGCCACTGAAGAGATGATAAAGAAGAGAATAGAGACAGGGGCAATTCAAGGGCAATTTCTCAACGGCAATTGGGGATGGGCAGATAAATGCTAGCCTAGCCTCACATTCCCTGAACGAATATAAAAAGGGTATTCTGTACATGCATGATCCAAATTAAAATCAGTCACTCCAGACAAGAAAAATAGATAACTGTTCTAAAGAGATTTAGAAGGCATATAATGCTAATCTCTTTACATTCTTCACAGCAAATTCACAAACTCAGGATTTCTCAAAGTGCTTCACAGCCACTTGAAAGCTTTATGAAGATTTGCATCTATATCTAAACCTGCTGTCTATTTCTGATGGGAAGCCCCGGTTGCCAGATCAAATGTCAATGGACGCTGGGACACAGCCACTGGGCTGTAGGTTAATGAGTCCATTAGTTGCATCATTTTGGCCTTATTACTGCCCTTTTTTCAAATGCAGAGTTTGCAATAACCACAGAAATCAGCCTCTCCTAGTCTCTGATTAGCCGTGAGTCTAACTGTGTAAAATTTCTAGTTACCTAACTTCTACCAGTGCTACTGAAGTCTATTGAGTTGGTTGATGAGTGCCTCTCTGGATTTATATAATCAAAACAAACTTCTTTATCTAGACAGTGTGGTTAGAAAGTGGAAAACACCACCATAGGGAGTAATTGAGGCAAATAGAATAGATGCATTTAATGGGAAGCCAGATAAACACGAGGGAGAAAACAATAGAAGGATATGCTGCTAGCGTTAGATTAAGCAGGGTGGAAGGAGGCTTGTGTGGAGCATAAACACTGGCACGGCCCAGTTGGGCTGAATGGCCTGTTTCTGTGCTGTAAATTTTCTGTAATTCCATGCAATTCAGAAAGCACATTCACACAAACCACTTAAAAGCAAATGTGACAATCTGGGAATTGATTAATTCTGATTTTCAGGAACTGTAAAGATATTTGTTCCCATTCAAGTGCTTCACCATCAAATAAATCACAATGCAAGCAGTCCATTGCCAGAGTTATCACCAATAAGGACTACTTAAATCAATGGTCGCAATCTTACCTCTGAGTCAGAAGGCTGTGGGTTCAGTTCCCCCATTTAGGACTTGATCCTGAGGTTGACTCTCAGTGCAGTAGTAAGGGAGGTGGACTGACTTTTGGATGAAGCATGAAACCAGGACTTCATTTGGCTGCTGAGTTGGATATGTAAGATCCCTTGGCACTATTCGAAGAAGAGCGATGGAGGGATCCAGGCAAGCAGTTATCCCTCAGCCAGATCACCACAATGAATCAGCTGTTTGTGGGGCATTGTGAAAATGCAAGATCTTTATTTATTAATTTATGTAAACTTTGAATTGATGGTCAAAAGGTAAAATTCTGGTAAGCATTACAGACCAGTGCTCCCAGCAAGGGCTCAAAACATTCGGGAGAGAAAAGGAGAAGCAAAGAAAATGACTGAAGGAAATCTACAAATAACTGCACAGGAAGAGTTCAAACGAGAGGTGGAAATCCTAAAGTTCAGTGGTAATTACCCATGTTTTCTGCCCAATTGTTGACACATGACTTGTATGTTTTAATTCATGGGCCCACTCATGGAATATTTGATGGAATCATGCAAATTAAACAGCTTAATTTAACAAATGGAAATATGCCCCTTGAACTTTGTGAGTGCTTCAGACTTCAAGGCAAAGGAAAGTGGTGCTTCAAACTCCAGTGAGGCATAAACCATCTCTCAGTGAGCAGGACCTTTCAAAGTGTTTATCAAAAAGAAAAGGGAAAGTTTTTTAGTTCAAGAAGCTATGCATTGCACAATATGTGGGAATTAATCTTCCTGGGATAAGAAAATCACTCCCTCCACCTGAAATACAACATTTCAAAAATCAGAAAAAGATTGTAGGAGCCTGCGATCACCTTAAAATGTTATTTGCGAGTAGAGTTGCCACTGTCTTGAGGATTGCACTGGACTCTCCCAGGTATTAAGGATTAATCTCCAGGACATTGCCATGATCCACTCAGGAGACAAATCAGAGGGACATTGAAACAAACTGCGTGTGACGCTTTTATCATCTTTGAACTTTTACTAGTTATAAAAATATTGGAGATGGGATAAAAAAGCTGCTTGACTGGCAGGCAAGCATCAACCAATCATCTGATTAACAAGCTATTTACCTTCCAGTTGAATATGGGAAGGCGGTACACTGCGAGGATGGATGTGTCAGACAACCAATGATGGGAATGTGGGGGCGGGACAGTCAGTGGCAGGTGGTGATGTGGTGAAACGTCCAGGAATATGTCCAAACAGAGCTGACTACACTACTTGAGGGTCAACAACAACAACTTATATTTATATAGTACCTTTAATGTAGTAAAGGTGCGTCATTGGAGCGTTATAAAGCAAACTTAGACACTGAGTTACGTTTGGCAATATTAGGGCAGATGGCCAAAAGCTTGGTCAAAGAGGTAGGTCTTAAGGAGCATCTTAAAGGAGGAGAGAGAGAGCGAATTGGAGAGGTTTAGGGAGAAAATTCGAGGGCTCAGGGCCTTGGCAGCTGAAGGCACAGCCACCAATGGTGGAGCGATTAAAATCGGGGGATACTCAACAGGCCAGAATTAGAGGAGCACAGATAACTTGGAAAGTTCTGGGGCTGGAGGAGATGACAGAGATAGGGAGGGGTGAGGTCATGGAGGTAATTGAAGTCTAGGATGAGAATTTTAAAATCGAAACACTGTGTGACCGGGAGCCAATGTAGATCAGCGAGCACAGCGGTGATGGGTGAATGGGACTTGGCGCGAGTTAGGACATGGGCAGCAGAATTTTGGATGACCTCAAATTTACGGAGGATAGAATGTGGGAGTGCATTGGAATAGTCACGGTGAGAGGTAATGAAGGCATGAATGAGGTAGATACTAATGTAAAGCTGCACAAATCAAAAGCTAGCTTAGATTTATAAATTGTAATATTGTAAATATTGCTAACAAGTCGAGAGAATCCTCCAGAGCCTCAAACCCCAATAATCACGACGGGACGTGCATCGAACTCTGATGCTGGTGTTGTTCAAGCTTGTGGTCTGATCTGGTAGATGGTCTTGAGTAATATGCTTTCAGAAGTTTGGGATGGGTAGGGGTGGGGGGGTGCACCTGCCAAACGTTTGGCAAATGCCAGCAGAAGCAAGCTGGCAGGGTCGGGTTGAGAAAGAAGGTGCTGGATCCTCATCTGGAACTCGCTGCGTGCGGCCCACCTCTGCCAATGTTATGCCGGGATCCCGACCGAGGAACAAGGAGCAGGAATTCCTGATTTAAAAACTCTCGACCAAGGGAATCTTCACCCTTGATCCTTATTACCTCTTAACGATGCTAAAGTGTTAACTGAAAGCTAGAACCAAGCTATGGAAAGATAATCGTGGGTTGCTTGTGCTGATACATGCCTCCAGCTGGCAAAATTCCAGGAGCACAATATTGGAAAAGTTATCCCATATTTGGGAAAGTAAATATATTCATATATATTTGATTATTAGAAGTGCGACTGATGCTATTACTTTAATGAGCTCAAAATGGAATCAATCTTATAATTCCAAGCACTGTCACTGTTAATCTCAATTCGAACCACACCAACACCTGGCGGAATTTAAGGTCCTGAAAATTCTGAAAGATTAAAACAGTAGGGATTCACATTAGAAATCTAGTTCTGCATTAAACCTCATTAGTTCAGAGCTCTAATTTAAAGTGCTTTTACAATCTGTCATCTTGGAGCCAATATGTTTTCTCAGCATGTGTTTTAGATGATAAGCGCATTACTTCAACAAAAGAAAACTTTGTTTCCTCATAAAATAACCCCACCCATCCCACTGTTGTCACTTCAAACATCTTTTTTTTTAGAGATACAGCACTGAAACAGGCCCTTCAGACCACCGAGTCTGTGCTGACCAACAACCACCCTTTTATACTAATCCTACATTAACCCCATATTCTCTACCACATCCCCACCATTCTCCTACCACCTACCTGCACTAGAGGCAATTTATAATGGCCAATTTACCTATCAACCTGCAAGTCTTTGGCATGTGGGAGGAAACCGGAGCACCCAGCAAAAACCTACGCAGACACAGGGAGAACTTGCAAACTCCTCACAGGTAGTACCCAGAACTGAACCCGGGTCATTGGAGCTGTGAGGCTGCAGTACTAACCACTGCACCACTGTGCTGCCCATCGTTTGCTCATTATTCTATTCTTCCCTCCAATTTATTGGAGGCTGCGTTTTGCTTCGCCGACTGGAAGCACTCTGACTCCTGAAATAAAGGATTATAGTTTCATACACACATCACTCAAAGGCTATTCTAAACTGACTCTTTAATGCAGTGCTGGGTGAATGCTGCATTGTCATTGCTGCTGCATCTGAGCAGCTTTTCTATCTGTTCACGTAGGTGTAGACGATGCCATTGCATTATTTGAAGGGCAGAGAAGTTCTCCTGCTGTCTTTGCTAATATTTATCTCTCCATTAACATATTCAATTTGCTGTTTGAGCGATGTTGCTGTGTGCCAAAAATCAACAATGACAGCACTTCAGAAGAAATTCATCAGCTGTGACGCACTTTGGGTATTCGTAGGATGTGCAAGGCTCTATATAAATGAAAAATTCTTTCTTTATCCTTTCTGTTAATACATTGTTGATATATAAATGCAAGGTTCTTGTTGTACAAGACAGGGGCTTGTACTTCCACGAGATTCCATTGACAGTGTTCTGTCTGTCATTGTACCTTCAGAATACCATCATCCAGATGGGCTGCAATGCAGCCAAGGCTAAAGAGCTCCACCTACCATTTCAGATGGTGTTGGTTCATCTACAACCATAAAGGTGCAATTACTCTCACTGGATGTCAATCTGTCATTCAGAGCCAGTCTCTACTCACTGGGGCTGTCTGGAGTTGGACACCAACCCTTTACCTTCTGGCTCAGAGGCAGGATTTTATTTGTACTTTTCCAACAGGCCAGTAAGTTTCATGACCATCATTAGTAAGACTAGCATTTTATTCCATATTTGTTAATTATTAATCCTAGCTGCCATGATGGGATTTGAACTCCAGCTCCTGGAGTAGTAGTCTAAGCCTCTGGACTCTTCTTTGGCCTCCTTGTCTCGGGAGACAATGGGTAAGCGCCTGGAGGTGGTCAGTGGTTTGTGGAGCAGCGCCTGGAGTGGCTATAAAGGTCAATTCTAGAGTGACAGACTCTTCCACAGGTGCTGCAGATAAAATTGGTTGTCGGGACTGTTGCACAGTTGGCTCTCCCCTTGCACTTCTGTCTTTTTTCCTGCCAACTGCTAAGTCTCTTAGACTCGCGTCAATTTAGCCCCACTTTTATGGCTGCCCGCCAGCTCTGGGGATTGCTGGCAACTGACTCCCACGACTTGTGATCAATGTCACAGGACTTCATGTCGTGTTTGCAGATGTCTTTAAAGCAGAGACATGGACGGCCGGTGGGTCTGATACCAGTGACGAGCTCGCTGTACAATGTGTCCTTGGGGATCCTGCCATCTTCCATGCAGCTCACATGACCAAGCCATCTCAAGCGCCGCTGGCTCAGTAGGGTGTATATGCTGGGGATGTTGGCCGCTTCGAGGACTTCTGTGTTGGAGATACGGTCCTGCCACCTGATGCCAAGGATTCTCCGGAGGCAGCGATGATGGAATGAATTGAGACGTCGCTCTTGGCTGGCATACGTTGTCCAGGCCTCGCTGCCGTTGAGCAAGGTATTGAGAACACAGGCTTGATACACTCGGACTTTTGTGTTTCGTGTCAGTGCGCCATTTTCCCACACTCTCTTGGCCAGTCTGGACATAGCAGCGGACACCTTTCCCATGCACTTGTTGATTTCTGCATCTAGAGACAGGTTACTGGTGATAGTTGAGCCGAGGTAGGTGATCTCTTGAACCACTTCCAGAGCATGGTCGTCGATCTTGATGGATGGAGCATTTCTGACGTCCTGTCCCACGATGTTCGTTTTCTTGAGGCTGATGGTTAGGCCAAATTCGTTGCAGGCAGCCGCAATCCTGTCAATGAGTCTCTGCAGACACTCTTCTGTGTGAGATGTTAATGCAGCATCGTCAGCAAACAGGAGTTCCCTGATGAGGACTTTCCGTACTTTGGTCTTCACTCTTAGATGGGCAAGGTTGAACAACCTGCCACCTGATTTGTGCGGAGGAAAATTCCTTCTTCTGAAGACTTGAATGCATATGAGAACAGGGAGAAGAAGATCCCAAACAGTGTAGGTGCGAGAACACAGCCCTGTTTCACACCACTCAGGATAGGAAAGGGGTCTGATGATGCACCGCTATGCTGAATTGTGCCTTTCATATTGTCATGGAATGAGGTGATGATACTTAGTAGCATTGGTGGACATCCGATCTTTTCTAGTAGTCTGAAGAGACCACGTCTGCTGACGAGGTCAAAGGCTTTGGTGAGATCAATGAAAGCAACATAGAGGGGCATCTGATGTTCACGGCATTTCTCCTGTAGCTGGTGAACGGAGAACAGCATGTCAATGGTGGATCTCTCTGCTCAAAAGCCACACTGTGCCTCAGGGTAGACTTGCTCGGTCAGCTTCTGGAGCCTGTTTAGAGCGACTCGAGTGAAGACTTTCCCCACTGTGCTGAGCAGGGAGATTTCACGGTATTTGTTGCAGTCACCACGGTCACCCTTGTTTTTATAGAGGGTGATGATATTAGCATCGTGCATGTCCTGGGGTACTGCTCCCTCGTCCCAGCACAGGCAAAGCAGTTCGTACAGTGCTGAAAGTATAGCAGGCTTGGCACTCTTGATTATTTCAGGGGTAATGCCGTCCTTCCCAGGGGCTTTTCCGCTGACTAGAGAATCAATGGCATCACTGAATTCCGATTTTGATGGCTGTACGTCCAGCTCATCCATGACTGGCAGAGACTGGGCTGCATTGAGGGCGGTCTCAGTGACAACATTTTCCCTGGAGTACAGTTGAAGGTAGTGCTCAACCCAGCGGTCCATTTGCTTGCATTGGTCAGTGATTGTGTCCCCTGATTTGGATTTGAGGGGGCCAATCTTCTTGATGGTTGGCCCAAAAGCTCCCTTAATGCCATCATACATTCCTCTGATGTTTCCGGTGTCTGAGGCCAGCTGAATATGACTGCATAGGTGTTGCCAGTAGTCATTTGCACAGCGCCTGGCTGTTCTTTGTGCAGTGCTTCTGGCTGCTTTAAGTGCTATGGATGTTAAATCGCTGGGGGGTTTCTTGTAGATCAACAGTGCAATGCACTTAGCGGCTATGACAGGTTCCAGCTCTTCAAAGTGAGATTGAAACCAGTCTGCATTCCGCTTCACATGTTTGCCATAGGTGGTCATTGCTGAGTCATAGATGGCGTCTCTGCTGTGGGCCCACTTGGTCTCTGCATCCCCTGCAGGAATATTTTGAAGGGCTTTTCAAGTGAATTTAGGAATTTATCTAACAGCTGTGGATGAGAAATTCTGCTGGTGTTGATGCGCGGGTGGCCCTTCTGCTGGGAGTGATGCAGCTTCTTTGGTTTGAATCTGACCTTGCTGCACACCAGGGAGTGGTCAGTGTCGCAGTCCACACTGTGGAAGCTGCGTGTGATTTGAACGCTGTTTAAAGAGGCTCACCTTGTGACGATGAGGTCCAGCTGGTGCCAACGACGTGATCCTGGGTTCCTCCAAGAAACCTGGTGACAGGGTTTAGTATGAAAGAACGAGTTGGTGATGCAGAGGTTATGATAGGTACACAACTCAAGCAGTCTCTGTCCATTGTCATTCATCCTTCCAATTCCATAGCGCCCAAGGCAGGAGGGCCAGGAGTCATGGTCGGCCCCAACCCTGGCATTAAAGTCCCCCAGCAGGAACAGGTGTTCGGTATTGGGGATGCTACTAATGATATTATGGAGTTCCTCATAGAACTGGTCTTTAGCTTCAGGTGGGGAGCAGAGTGTTGGAGCAGAGATGCTGAGTAGGTGTACTGGACCAGAGGCGGTGAACAGTCGGATGGACAGTATGCGTTCCGAGCCATTTGAGGGTGGCTCTATCATGCTGAGCAAAGAGTTTCTGATGGCGAAGCCCACTCCATGCTGTCTTGGTTCTTCAGGATCCCTACCCTGCCAGAAGAAGGTGTAGTCTTGCTCTCTTAGGGATCTGCTCACAGGGAGGCATGTCTCCTGAAGTGTTGCAATGTCCACATTGAGTCTACTGAGCTCGTTGTTAGTGATGGCGGTCTTCCAAGAATCGTTGATTTGTGTAAGGTCTTCCGACAGGCCAGGACACATAGTTCTGACGTTCCAGCTTGCAAAACGAAGGGCTGGTACCTTCTGGACTAGTAGTCTAGTAACATTACCATTATGCTATATGTTACTATTGACCCAGTGGTTGTTCTGTCTGGATGCGAGCACTCCACTGAATGTCTACACAGTATCTTGAGACCATATTTCAGTCTCCAGCTGCCAGGGCTGTATAGATTGAAGCTCAAAGCTTCTTGCCATGTGACTCAGAAGCACCAATGCTAGCACTAAGCGAGAGCTTCACAGCACTGACAGCAGTAACCATGCTCAAACAGTCATTCAATTCGGTGAGAATCTATTCCGTGAATATTGGCAGCTATCTGCCAATGGAGCATATCACAACTCAGCTCCACATGTGTAATTGCATCAGCACTCACTGAGTAAGAAGCCGAACCATTTCAAGACCTTCAGCCTTGCCACGACTACAAAGCTAAATTTAACACTCAGCATTGATGAGCTAACTTATCATGAGCTGGTGATTGAATCTGGGAACTTCCCTAGTCTGTCAGGGTCAGTTCCATGTTGAGCAGTGAGCAACTTCCCCAGTCATCATGGATCAGTCTGGGACTGGAGGGGATCGTATGGTTTTATACCCAGGCGTTCTGAACCATGAGGAGTATGATGGTTATCACACAGTGGCATGTTAGATAATGGTTCAGGGACCAAGGGAGCAGATGCACAGGTTCTCAAATGTGGCACTCGAGGTCCCGGTGGAGGAGGTCCAGAGGAGGTGGGATGCTCTGTATAATCAAGGGGAAGGAGACCACCTCATTGTCCTGTCCTTCCTGTTTCTCTCTCCTGCAGCAGCTGGTCCTGCTCTACCTGGTCCCATGCCCTCCTCCCATTCCTCCCTTCAGCCCAAGGAGGTCCCCTAACAAGATGCCCGGACCGAGCACTTCTGATGACCTCTAATAGTAAGGTAGAGTAACACAGCACTCATTCATTTTAGGTGAAGTCCTCAGAGAATTTTGAATAAATGTTGAGAGTTGGTGAAGTCTTGACAGACTGTCGCACAAAGTTTCCAGAGGTGCTTCAAAAGTCCTCTTTAAACCTGCAGCAGCAATTGAATAACAAATGTGAGTGTACCTTTAAGTAGCAAGAAGCCTTCAGCAATAACTAGTTTACTGCCAGTCAGCTGTTTGCTGTTAGGAGAGGGCATTAGTTCAAGCAATATCCACCAAAATGCCACAAGCCTTGATTTTTTCCCCAAAATATACTTTCTTCATAAAATTTGTAAAAGCACGTTACATAACAGTTCAAATTTGACATTACATCAAGTGCAATACAGATCAGTTCCTTTCAATACAGTACATGAAGTGCCTCATTACACTTGCCATTACAGGTTATATTTATAATGTACATTTACATTCCATGTCAAACATTCTCTGGTGCATACAGCCCGAGGAGTTTGACACAGGTTCCAGCCCCTTGCTATACTATGACGGGAGGGCCCTAGACGATGGCCTTTCCCCATTGAGCCTCTGCAGCAGCTGCCCCAAGCTTCAGTGCGTCCTCAGCACGCAGTCCTGGACCTTGGAATGTGCCAGTCTGCAACACTCGGTCGTGGACAACTCCTTGCACTGGAAGACCAGCGAGTTTCGGGCAGATCAAAGGGCGTCTTTCACCGAGTTGATGGTCCTCCAGCAGCAGTTGATGTTTATCTTGGTGTGTGTCCCTGGGAACAGCACAGACTCCTGTGTTACAGAGCTGCTCGGGATGAACCTTGACATAAACTATTGCATCTCTTTACAGCCCTTCTTTGCAAAGGCAGATTCCAGAAGAAGGTGGGCAACGGTTTCTTCCCCACTGTAGTGTCTCGAGGGTAGCGTGTGGAGGCAGTGAGACTCTGGGTGTGAAGAAAGGATCTGATGGGGAGGGCCCTTCTCACTGCCAGCCAAGCTACGTCTGCCCAGGGAACCTACCAACAGGATCCACCATCCCCTTTCCCCGCAAGGCCTAGAGGATGTTAAGTGCAGACCAATGCCTGATGGACTTGTGGTCAAACATGTTTTTTCTGTACAAGCTTTTCCATGAGGAACAGGTGCTAGAGTACAGTCCGACTGAATGGAGCATTCCAAGGCAATGTGGCCAGACCCGTCCTTCGCAACACCGAGGGAAATTGGAACCTCATTACGTAGTGACACTTGGTGTTTGTGTACCGGAGGTCTACACACAGCTTGATGCAGTTGCAGACAAAGCTGGCCATCAGGATGACGGCAACATTGGGTACTTTTTTCCCCTTTTATCAAGAGGTTTGAATATTGTGTCCCTGCGGATAAAGTGGAAGATGGCTCGGGTGACCGTCACGATGCAAGAGCAGAGTATGGGCCAATCCTGCACCACGTAGAGCAACACCGAGAGTGCCTCACATCTGGGTTCTTGCCCGCAAAGGAGAGGAAACATCGCTCCCACTTGCCCAGTTTGTTTCACTGTGGCTAGACGCTCCTTGCAGTTTTTGGCCCCAGACCCTTCAAACCATATCCCCAGCACCTTCAGGTCGTCTGACCTGGCAGTGAAGGAGACAAAGGATCAGTCAGTCCTATTCCCAAAGAACATGGCTTCACTCTTGCCGCGATTTACTTTCGCTTCCAAGGCCAGCTCGAACTTGTTGCAGACGCTCATCAGTCTGTGAACTGACAGCGGATCCAAGCAGAAGACGGCGACGTCATCCATGTACAGAGAGGCTTTGACCTGAGTGCCTCTGCTGCCTGGGATTGTCACCCCCCCTTATGCCTCATCCTTCCTGATGGACTTAACAAAAGGTTTGATACAGCGCTCGAATTAGACAAGGGAGAGCGGACAGCCCTGCCTGACTCCAGATCTTATTGGAAAACTTTCCAATTCACACCCATTGATTATAACTGCGCTACTGATATTTGTGTAGGTCATTTGGATCCATTTGCAGATTCCTTCCCCAAACCCCATTTTGGAGTGTACGTCCATCATGTAGGCGTGTGGCATTCTGTCAAAAGCGTTCTCCTGTCCAAGCTGATGAGGCAGCTGTGCACCCCACTGTCCCGTACATAGGCGATTGTATCCCTGAGTAGCGTGAGGCTATCAGAGATCTTCCTTCTGGGTAGGGTGCAGATCTGATCGGGGTGAATCACCAACACCAGATAAGACTTAACCCAACCGATGACCTTGGACAGAATCTTGTAGTCCAGGTTAAGCAGTGAAGTGAGTTACCAATTTCTGTTTTCTTCCCTCTTCCTCTTCCACCTGTAGATGAGGATGATGATGCTTCTCCTCTTGCATTCTGACATGCTGCCAGCCAGAAGCACACTCTCGTAGACGTCCAACAAGTCTGGGCCAATTCAGGCCCACAGAGTCGAATACAACTCGGCCGGTAAGCTGTCACTTCCCGATGTTTTATTTGTCTCGAAGGATCTGACGGCCTTTGTCAACGTGTCCACAGTTAGCAGTTTGTCCAGAGTCTCTAGTGTACCGTCGTCTAAGATCTCCGTGATAGAGGACAGGAAGGACTGGGAGGCCGTGCTGTCTGTAGGCTTCACATACGAACGTACATATGAACTAGGAGTGAGTGTAGGCCACTCGGCCCCTTAAGCCTGCTCCGCCATTTAATAAGATCATGGCTGATCTGATTATAACCTCAACTCCACATTCCCACCTACCCCCCGATAACCTTTCACCCCCTTGCTTATCAAGAATCTATCTACCTCTGCCTTAAAAATACTCAAAGATTCTGCTTCCACCACCTTTTGAGGAAGAGAATTCCAAAGACTCACGACCCTCTGTGAGAAAAGATTTCTCCTCATCTCTGTCTTAAATGGGCCACCCCTTATTTTTAAACAGTGACCACCTAGTTCTAGATTCTCTCACAAGGGGAAACATCCTTTCCACATCCACCCTGTCAAGACCCCTCAGGATCTTATATGTTTCAATAAAGTCACCTCTTACTTGTCTAAACTCCAGTGGCTACAAGCCTAGCCTGAGAACTTTTCCTCATAAGACAACCTGTACATTCCAGGTATTAGTCGAGTAAACCTTCTTTGTACTGCCTCCAACGCATTTACATCCTTCCTTAAATAAGCTGACCAATACTGTACACAGTACTCCAGATGTGATCTCATCAATGTCCTGTATAACTGAAGCATAACCTCTCTACTTTTGTATTCAATTCCCCTCGCAATAAATAATAACATTCTATTAACTTTCCTTATTATTTGCTGTACATGCATACTAACCTTTTGCAATTCATGCCCTAGGACACCCAAATCCCTCTGCGTCTCAGAGCTCTGCAATCTCTCACCATTTAGATGCATACATAAACATACGCACATACATACTAGGAGCAGGAGTAGGCTATTCGGCCCCTCGAGCCTGCTCCGCCATTCTATAAGAGCATGGCTGATCTGATTGTGGACTCAATTCCACTTTCCTACCTACCCCCGATACTCTTTGACTCCCTTGTTTGTCAAGAATCTATCTACCTCAGCCTTAAAAACATTCAATGACCCTGTCTCCATCGTTCTCTGGGGAAGAGAGTTCCACAGACCCACGACCCTCTGAGAGAAAAAATTTCTCCTCATCGCTATCTTAAATGAGAGACCCCTTATTTTTAAACTGAGGCCTCTAGTACTAGTCTCTCCCACAAGGGGAAACATCCTTTCAACATTCACCCAGTCAAGTCCCCTCAGGATCTTATGCAATTACCGTGATTAATCAAGAACTCTATTATCATTGTATCACACAACTACCAGAATGGTAGAACGGAAACGAGATGGACCATAGCTATTTTTTATCTAATAATTCCGATGGTGTTTGTTGGATCTCATGGATGCATTGGCTGCATTTTTGCCTCCTTAACAATGGCTACACTTCAAAAGCAATTAATTTGCCACAAAACACATTGAGACATCTGAAAATATGTAATGCAGTACTTAAATATGTTGATTTCAATTTACTACAGTCAACTTTCAGCCCACCATGCTGCTGTTTCCTTTCTGGCTGGTCAGTCATGATTTTGTGATGAGCAGAAGTGGAAAAGCTCTTTGGGAGTCCAGTTGCAAAGAGAATTTTGCTTTGTATCTAAGCTGTGCTGTACAAGATGTGAAAGAAAGCGTTTGGTCAATGTAGAGGAAGGCTTACTCTATATCTAGCTCATGCTATACCTGCCCTGAAAGTGTTTGATGGGAGTGTTTAACCTAAAGCCAGCATGAGTCAGTTCAGAAGGAGAGGAGAAAACTGGGGCAGAAGGAAAGAAATGTGCGATAATAAATCTTTGTTCAAATAATACGATTGCTTATCTCTACTTGATGGGACTTTGCTTTATTTTTCTAACATTAGTTAAAAATGAAATTTTAAAATTCTATGGCTGTATATAGGGGAGAGAGTAACATTGGCACATGGCTGGAAGACTGCAAGCATGGGAATGGCATTGTTATCACACAGTCAGGACTCTGCTACGAGAGCAACTTTGAATACAAGAAGTTAGTAATGCGTAGCAAGTAGTCAGTCTGTTGACACAATATAGCTCAGACCATTAGCCTCTTAATCTCGTTAAACCAAGGCCTTGTTGCCTTCAGGCAGAAGTAAAATATCCAACAGTGCTGTTTGAAGAAGAGCAGGGGAGTTTCCCCAGTGTTCTAACCAATATTTATCCTTCAAACTGTATTACTAAAATAGATTATCTGATTATTATCAAATTTCTGTGTGCAACTTGACTGCTGTGTTTCCTACATTATAACAGGGACCCAGTGATTGCATTTCAAAAGTATGTCATTGGCTGTAAAGCACTTTGGGATATCTGGAGGTCATTATATAAACGCACAGTATGCTTCTTTTTTATTCTTCCTGCCAAAATGGACACTTTTACATTTTCCCACGTTATATTCCATTTGCCAGGTCTTTGCCCACTCATTTAACCTATCTATATTAAAGGCCTGCTACCCGACCCGAACCCTACTGGACCCGACGACATGTGTCGGGTTCGGGTCAGGTCGAGTCTCTCTTCCGGGTCCGGCTTTCGGGCTCGGGTCGGGCCGGGTCCAGGTCGGACACACACGTTCAGTATTACATTTTGCTCTGCGGGGAAGTTGAGTTTAGTAAGTGTCAAAAGTTGAAAAGCCTACCTGAGCTGGGAGTATGGGACGTCAAGGAGGAAAACTCTGAGTCTGTACAGTGAGCGAGAGAGCGTCTCTATGAAGTCATTGCTCTCATACTGCAGCTTCCTGCAGATTCGGAATCGGAAGGTAGGTAAAGTGAACATTCCAGTGGTCAGGTTGCGCTCGGGTCGGGTCGGGTGAGATTCGGGTGGGGTTGGGTGGGGTCAGGTTCGGGTCAGGTTCGGGTCGGGTCGGGTCGGGTCGGGTCGGGTCGGGTCGGGTCGGGTCGGGTTCGGGTTGGGTCGGGTTCGGGTCGGGTCGGGTCAGGTTCGGGTTGGGGCGGGTGGGGTTGGGTTCGGGTCGGGTCGGGTCAGGTTCGGGTCGGGTCGGGTTGGGTTGGGTCGGGTGAGATTCGGGTTGGGTCGGGTGGGGTCGGGTGGGGTCGGGTTCGGGTCAGGTCGGGTCAGGTTCGGGTCGGGTCGGGTCGGGTCGGGCGCGGTAAAAGGTGCAGGGACTCGGGCCGGGTCGGGCTTGGGTCCGATGTGGTTTTGTCGGGTTCGGGTCGGGGTTTTTTTCTGACCTGAGCAGGCCTTTAATCTCTATTCCTTTGTAGCCTCCTTATGTGCTCTTCACAATTTAGTTTCCTACCTATCTTTGTGTCATCAGCAAATTTAGCAACCATACCTTCGGTCCCTTCATCCAAGTCATTTATATAAATTGTAAAAAATTGAAGCCCCAGCATTGATCCCTGTGGCACACCACTCGTTACATCTTACCAGCCAGAAAATGACCCATTTTTATTCCCACTCTGTTTCCTGTTAGCTAGCCAATCTTCTATCCATGCCAAAATGTCATCCCCTACATCATGAGCTTTTATTTTCCACAATAACCTTTGATGTGGCACCTTATCAAATGCCTTTTGGAAATCTAAGTACAGTACATCCACCGGTTCCCCTTTATCCGCAGCACATGTTACTTCTTCAAAGCACTCTAATAAATTTGTTAAATATGATTTCCCTTTCACAAAACCATGTTGACTTTGCCTCATTACCTTGAATTTTTCTAAATGCCCTGCCATCATATCTTTAATAATCGCTTCTAACATTTTCCCTATGGCAGATGTTAAGCTAACTGGCCTGTAGTTTCCTGCTTTCTGTCTCCCTCTCTTTTTGAATAAAGGGGTTACATTCGCTATTTTCCAATCTAATGGAATCTTCCCCAAATCTAGGGAATTTTGGAAAATCAAAACCAACGCATCAACTATCTCACTAGCCACTTCTTTTAAGACCCTAGGTCTTACATACATGTTGTACAGCCCAGTATAAAAGAATTTGCTAATCCTTAGCCTTCTTAGACAGTCCCTCGGGATCAAAATTGACTTACTTCCATTCCGGTTTGATGGATTCTGGGATGGCTGATATGTCCAATGCGTGATCTGCAGACACTGCCACATGAGGGGCAGGTGGTGCTTGAAGGGTCAGGTGGATGAGTAGTTTGGAGGTTTGTGCACTCCTTTCGACACCTCAATTTTGCCTTTGCATGTTCCCGACAAAGTACCTCGAGGTGTACGATGTCTTCCTGAATGAGTTTTCTCCATCTAGGACAGTCACAAACCAGGGACACCCACGAGTCGACGGGGATGTTTCATCTCTTCAGGGATGCTTTGAGGATGTCTCTTAAGTGTTTCCACTGTCCTCCTGGGAGTCTCCTGCCACGACCAAGTTCTGAGTAGAATAGCTGCTTCGGGAGTCTGATGTCAGGCATGTGAACGACATGTCCCACCCAGTGGAGCTGGTTTTGGGTGATTAGCGCCCTGATGCTCAGCAGCTTGGCTTGGGAGAGGACGCTACTGTTGGACTGCCTTTCTCGCCACTGAATTTGGAGGATCTTGCGGAGGCTCCTATGGTGGTACTTCCCCAGTGCTTTGAGGTGCCTGCTATAGGTTGTTCTGGTCTCCGAGGAATATAGGAGCACAGGAATCACTGCTGCTTAGTAAACCATGATCCTTGGTCTATTCAGGCTGTGATCACATTACCGAGCCATCTTCTTCCTGCAGG
Organism: Heterodontus francisci; assembly: GCF_036365525.1. NCBI lineage: Eukaryota > Metazoa > Chordata > Chondrichthyes > Heterodontiformes > Heterodontidae > Heterodontus > Heterodontus francisci. Next base: position 113,993,317 of record NC_090382.1, read on the forward strand.
CTGCTGATCATAGAGCTCTCTCTGTGTACTTTTTGGAAGAAGAAACATGAGTACCTCTCATCCTGCTCAACGGAGCAGACTCTAGACTGGAAGATGATCTCAGAGGCCTCCACAGCAACAGAAAGGCCTGCTTGCTCTGCAAATCTTGGAGATCCTCCTTGACATCGACCCCCATCAACTGCAGCATGATCCGATTCTGCCCACTTATCTGGAGTCGGCACATTTCCCTCTGTCGCTTTCTCTCATGTTCTGAACGCCTATGAGGCTGAAGAATCTTTTGATGTTTGCCTTGTGAATGAGCGCTAGCAGGTGGTTTAAATAACAATCATCCCTTAACGATCCTCCTGGTGGCCATTCCTAGGGCTGGTGTCAATCCTTTACTAAGATGGTGTCTCGAACTAAACATGGGCTATACTGTCGTTTCAGCTCAAATCCACATCTTGACCACTTCAGAAGCTATTTAGCATTTTAAGTATCAGGGAAAATTGCCCCCACAGAATCTTCAATAGTTCAAAAATCTTCTGCCATAGATACTGGCAGTGGGGAGGTGGGAAGGCAGAAAGAAGGAGTGCAGTGACCAATCAAAATCACTGATTATGCCAAATTAAACAAAGCTGTGCTGTATTCAAACGGGAAGAATTTCTATTTTTATTTTCTTCACAGACATAGGGGATGATTTTCAAACTCACTTTCTGGATGGTAACCTGGAAGCACAGATCTCAGTGGAAATGACAATCCGGCAGGGTCAATAATGGGCGGGTGATTCACTCCTCCAAAAACGATCCAGACGTTCAAAACGTACCTGCATTTTTGCCATTAAACTTGAGATCCAAATAGTGTTTTAATGGTTTGGATTTGGCGAGCTTGGTAGAGTTTAACCATTTCTCCCATCACTAATTTTGTGTATCCTTCTCTGTGACAAAAAAAATAAACTTTTTTGATGTGCAGTAGATCAGCCGAGCTTGGAGATGATGATTGACTTTGGTTTTCTTGGTCACAAAGACTCCAGGCTGCATGACAAACGGTGTTGACTTTAGAAATGACAGAAAGGCCCCACAATCAAGTTAAAGAGATTAAATGAAAGTAAACAAGCCTTTCTGCAATGTGCATTCCCTGTGTCAGACGTTTAGCCCTGAGATATTTCCTGTTCCTCAGATCAATGGACTCATTTGTAGCTTTACTTCAATTGTTCAATTATCATTGTAACTGGCATTACCAATGTTTTTTTTCACTATGCTTGTTTTCTCCCACTTCTCCAACCTAAAATTGGCTTAATGCTGGGTATATTTATAAGCAGGCTGTAGAAAGTGTCCTCCATGGTCACATGCAATGTACAAAGTTGGCTTCATTTCATCTATGAAAGATGATGGACACATGACAAACAATCACTACAAATTCGCAGCAGCCACTCGGCCCCTCGAGCCTGCCCCACCATTCAACATGATCATGGCTGATCTGATTGTAACCTGCCTAACCCTGATAACCTTTCACCCCTTGTTTATTCAGAATCGATCTACCTAGAACCATAGAAAAATTACGGCACAGAAGGAGGCCATTCAGCCCATCGTGTCTGTGCCAGCCAAAAAATAGCTAGCCGCTCAATCTAATCCCCCTTCTGCCTTAAAAATAATCAAAAATTTTGCTTCCACCGCTTTTTTGAGGAAGAAAGTTCCAAAGACTCACGACCCTCTGAGAGAAAAAATTTTCTCCTCATCTCTGTCTTAAATGGACGACCCCTTATTTTTCAACAGTGATCCCTAGTTCTAGATTCTCCCAAAAGGGGAAACATCCTTTCCACATCCACCCTGTCAAGATCCCTCAGGATCTTATATGTTTCAGACAAGTCACCTCTTACTCTTCTAAACTCCAGCAGATACCAGCCAAGCTTGTTCAACCTTTCTTCATAAGACAACCTGCCCATTCCAGGTATTAGTCTAGTAAACCTTCTCTGAACTGCTTCCAATGCATTTACATCCTTCTTTAAATAAGGAGACCAGTACTGTACACAGTACTCCAGATGTGGTCTCACCAATGCTCTGTATCGCATAACCTCTCTACTGCACCCCAGAAAGAATATATTGGCTGAGTTGAATTATGAGGGCAGGTTTTTATAGACTATCATGTATTCCCTTGACGATAGGAGATTAAGGGATAATCTAATTCAAGTGTTTAAGATGATTAAAGAAATTGATGAGTTGGATAGACAGAAAATATTTCCTCTGGTGGGAGAATCCACAGCAAGGGGGCATAACCTTAAAATTAGAGCTTGGCCGTTCAGGGGTGGTGTCAGGGAGAATTCCTTCATGGAAAGTGCAGTGGAAGTTGGGAACTTTCTCCCCTCAAAAATGCTGTTGAAGAAGTGGGGTCAATTGAAAATTTCAAAAGCGGATTTGATAGATTTCTGTTTGGCAAGGGTATTTAGGGTTTTAGAAACAAGGTGCGTTGATGGAGCTAAGATACAGATCAGCCATGATCTACTTCAATGATGGAATGATACAGTGCATGCAGGTGGTATCAGCTGGGGTTCAGTTGATAGCCTACTTGCCTCTGACATAAGAGGTTCTGTGTACAAGTCCCACTTTAGAGACATATGTGCAATGTAACTATGCTGACCTTCCAGTACAGTGCTGAGGGGCTGCTGTAGTGGGTGCCATCTCTGAGGTGCGATGTTAAACCAAGACCCCACCTGTTCTCTCAGGTAGATGTAATGGATTCCCATCCCTATGGTATTGTTTTGAGGAACAGCACAGGTGTTATCCCTGGTGTCCTGGCCAATGTTTATCTTTCAATCAACATAACTGAAAACAGATTATCTGATCATTATCACATTGCTGGTTGTGGAATCTTGCTATGCGAAAATTGAGTGCTGCGTTTCCTACATTAAAACAGGGACTACACTTTAAAAACACTTCATTGGCTGTAAAGTGCTCTGAGACATCCGGTGGCTGTGCAAAGCACTATATTAATGCAAGTCTTTGTTTCTTTTTCACATTAGGCAGTTTATTAATAAGGAAGAATGCAGTGCTAATGGCCCTTAACCACATGTGTGAAATGTGTAACTAATATATTATGGTTCAATTGGCAGGGCTGGGGAACCAGAGGGAATGAGCAACCTGTCTAAATTCCACCCTTAGCTTTACACTCTGGCCTCCAATTCAGTAAGGTCCAGAAAAATACTGTTCTGACTAATTTTGCTTCTGTCACTCAGTAACAATCAGAGAGATAGAAGGCTCATCCCATCTGTCTAGGCTGGATTCAATCCCAGATCCTGAATACGAGAAGATGTTATTATAATAATTAGTACAAAATGGTACATAAGGCTACATGGACATTGTCAGACTGCACACCGGAAAATCAAAATAGATCAATTCTGTATTAACTGGAATTTTAGAGGTCAACAGAGTGAAAAGCGGACCAGTTGCAGGCACAGAACACAACAACAACAACAACTTGCATTTATATGGCATTTTTAATGTAGCAAAACTTCCCGAGGTGCTTCACAGGCACATTATCAAACAAAATTTGACACTGAACCACGTATGGAAATATTAGGACAGATGACTTAAAGCTTGGTCAAAAAGATAGGTTTTAAGGAGTATCTCAAAGGAAGGGAGGGAGAGGAGGAGGTGGAGAGGTTTAGGGAGGGAATTCCAGAGCTCAGGGCCGAGGCAGCTGGAAGCATGACTGCCAATGGTGATGCAATTAAAATCAGGGATAGGCAAGGGACCTGAACTGGAGGAGTTCAGAGATGTTGAAGAGTTATTGTGCCAAAGGAGGTGACAGAGATAAGGAAGGGCAAGGCCATGGAAGGAGTCAAAAACAAAGATGACAATTTTAAAATTAAGGCATTGCTGAACTGGGAACCAATGTAAGTCAGTGAACACAGGAGATGATGAATGAACACGACTTGGTACGAGTTAGGATACAAGTAGCAGAGTTTTGGGATGAGCTCCAAGTTTATGGAAGGTTTGAGGTGAGAGGCTGGCAGGAGAGGTAAATTATTTTCAAAAATCTGATGAGAAACCCCACATCTGAAGCGCAAAATCTTCATCTCCAGTAACTAATCACTGTCAAATCAGATCTCTCATGCACGGATTCAATCAAGCAGTAAAAGGAAGGATTAGAGAGAGTTAGACAGATTATGAAGCTATTGAGACCAACTGGAACCATGGTTAATACATCAAAATAAGAATCTTTTTAAAACCAAGATGTGTGAGTGTCAGTTCAAATGACAGGTCTTTAATGCTGTCTGTCACAGTGTGTGTTCTAATAAAACGTATTGCGGTTTATTCCTGGGGACACGAGAGGAGTTGGGATTGTTCTCCTTCGAGCAGAGAAGGTTAAAGGGAGATTTGATAGAATGTTCAAAATTATGATGGATTTTGATAGAGTAAAGAAAGAGAAACTGTTTCCACCAGCAGGAGGATTAGTAACCAGGGGACATGTTTCATATAATTGGCAAAGGAACTACTTGGGGGTAGGAGTAGGTGTGAGGAGACTTTCTTATGCAGTGAATTGTTAGGACTGACTGAAAGTATGGTGGAAGTAGTTACAATAATAACTTTTCCTCCATTACAATACTTCAAAAGTATTTCATCAGCTGCAAAGCACTTTGGGACGCCCTGAGGTTGTGAAAGATGCTATGTAAATGCAGGTACTTTTTCTGTAGCAAATATGGTTGAAAAGCTAAAATTTGCAAGACTATGTGTAAAGAGTAGGTCAATGGGACTAATTGGATTGTTCTTTCAAAGAGTCAGCACAGGGCTGAATGGCCTCCTTTTGTCCGTTAAGATTCTACAATTCCTCCTCCTGTGTTTCACATGATGACATTAATTGGGAACCTTGGAACATAGTCCAGTTACAAGTCCCATTTTACAATATTGTTTTTATTTTGTAATGTTATTTCAGTGCTGCTGCTATTATTTTCTCTCTGAAATCTCTCTTTTTGCTTCTCTTGACTTTTGAATATAATAAGCCAGTCATTGTTCTTCAACCTTTCCCCTTCATTGAGTTGAAACCTAGGCTACACAATCGATGCCAACGGTTAATGGCAGCTGATCCAAAATCATCTGTTTCACACGTTTACCCAAAATCAAGAAGGATCACAGACCTGAAACATTAACTCTGTTTCTCTCTCCACAGATGCTGCCAGAATTGTTCAGTATTTCCAGCACTTTTTCTTTTCTATTTCAGATTTCCAGCATCTGGTGTATTTTGCTTTTATTTTGCTTTTATGTTATTATGTCAAAATTATTCTGATTGCTACTGTGGAGTGGGTGTGGTGGCAGAAGCAGCCACTAATCACTACATAGCAAGATCCCACAGATAGCAATAACATGAAAGACTAGTCAGTCTGGTTTTTATTTGAAGGATTAACAGTGTCCAGGACACCAGCAGAAAACCCCACTCTTCTTCAAGCAGTTTCTCATGATCGTCCCAATCCACTTGACCAGACAGACAAGGCCTTGGTTCAATCCAACAAAGGATGACCCCCCCCCCCTACAATAAAATACCCACTTTGTGCTGCACAGAAGTGTCATCCTAGGTTCACGTCCCAGAGTGCGGGTAGCAATCTTGGAATTAGCAAGTGATTTCATCAGAAATTATTCACATTCTTCTTCCGTCAGAAGGGACTAGCAAGACAGCTTCTAAATAGGAAGGGCATTTGCAGGGGAACATGTGACCTCTGACCTGCCATTAGTTCTGTTGTCAAAAAAGCATGAGCTTTCCACATATCTCAGATGTGGGAATCTAATTCTTCCCATAATAGTTACTGTTTGACAGTTTATGTTCCCACTGAAGTCCTATATAAAACTTTTGGCAAAATTCAGGAACTTTCCATCCGACACAACAAGTATGTTTCCTTCCCATGCGTACAGAGTGTAGTATCTTGGGAATATTTTACCATTGGTAAATTATATATTTGAAAAGCTTTACTTCTTAAAAGTATTTATATTCCAAAGTCTTTTACCATTTGCACCTGTCACATTATGTTGCCGAGTGCTCTTTTATAAATGCTCTGCTTCAATTTTCATGAGACTCCCTTCCTCAAGGTGACTCCACTGGTATTTCAGTTCAGGCGTCATTCTCATGTGAGCCCTGACAGTGAGAACTGAAGGTACATTCAATGAGGGGAAGTCACATTCAGGCCTGATCCTGTCCAAATCATAAGTCCTTACATATGATACTTTCTGAGAAGGTGATTGTGAGTAGGATATTTACCTTGCTGAGTTCGGGAGCACAAAAAACCATTATAGAGTGTCTCCTCCCAGCTCCAGTCAAGTACCTCAGCACAGGGCAGGATTAAGCCTAAACTTCTGTTTGCCCGAATGTTTCACCAGTCATGAGAATTATCACAAAATATTTACAGCACAGAAACAGACCATTCAGCCCAACAGGTTTGTGCCAGTGTTTATGCTCCACATGAGCCTCCTCCCATCCCTCTTCATCGAACCCCATCAACATATCATCCTCTTCATTTCTCCCTCATGTGTTTCTCCAGCTTTCCCTTAACTGTATCGGCACTATTCACCTCGACTACTCCCTGTGGCAGCGAGTTCCACATTCTCACCACTCTCTGGGTAAAGAAGTTTATGGTGAATTTATTATTGGATTTATTAGTAACTGTCTTATATTGACGGCTCCAAGTTCTGGTCTCCCCAACAAGTGGAAATGCCCTCTCTATATCTACCCTATCAAACCTTCATCATCTTAAAGAGTTCTATCAGGTCACCCATCAGCTTTCTCTTTTCCAGAGAAAAGATCCCCAGCCTGTTCAATCTTCCTGATTTTTTTAAAAATTCATTCATGGGATGTGGGCATCGCTGGCCAGGCCAGCATTTATTGCCCATCCCTAATTGCCCTTGAGAAGGTGGTGGTGAGCTGCCTTCTTGAACCGCTGCAGTCCATTAGGGGTAGGTAGACCCACAGTGCTGTCAGGAAGGGAATTCCAGGATTTTGACCCAGCGACAGTGAAGGAACGGCGATATAGTTCCAAGTCAGGATGGTGTGTGACTTGGAGGGGAACTTGCAGGTGGTGGTGTTCCCATGTATTTGCTGCCCTTGTCCTTCTTGTTGGTAGAGGTCGCGGGTTTGGAAGGTGCTGCCTAAGGAGCCTTGGTGCATTGCTGCAGTGCATCTTGTATATGGTACACACTGCTGCTACTGTTACTCGGTGGTGGAGGGAATGAATGTTTGTGGATGGGGTGCCAATCAAGTGAGCTGCTTTGTCCTGGATGGTGTCGAGCTTCTTGAGTGTTGTTGGAGCTGCACCCATCCAGGCAAGTGGAGAGTATTCCATCACACTCCTGACTTGTGCCTTGTAGATGGTGGACAGGCTTTGGGGAGTCAGGAGGTGAGTTACTCGCCTCAGGGTTCCTAGCCTCTGACCTGCTCTTGTAGCCACGGTATTTATATGGCTACTCCAGTTCAGTTTCTGGTCAATGGTAACCCCGAGTGGGGGATTCAGCGATGGTAATGCCATTGAATGTCAAGGGAGATGGTTAGATTCTCTCTTGTTGGAGATGGTCATTGCCTGGCACTTGTGTGGCGCGAATGTTACTTGCCACTTATCAGCCCAAGCCTGGATATTGTCCAGGTCTTGCTGCATTTCTATACGGACTGCTTCAGTATCTGAGGAGTCACCAATGGTGCTGAACATTGTGCAATCATCAGCGAACATCCCCACTTCTGACCTTATGATTGAAGGAAGGTCATTGATGAAGCAGCTGCAGAAAGTTGGGCCTAGGGCACTACTCTGAGGAACTCCTGCAGTGATGTCCTGGAGTTCAGATGATTGACCTCCAACAACCACAACCATCTTCATTTGCGCTAGGTATGACTCCAGCCAGCGGAGAGTTTTCCCCCTGATTCCCATTGACCTCAGTTTTGCTCGGGCTCCTTGATGCCATACTGCCTTGATGTCAAGGGCAGTCACTCTCACCTCACCTCTTAAGTTCAGCTCTTTTGTCCATGTTTGAACCAAGGCTGTAATGAGGTCAGGAGCTGAGTAGCCCTGGCGGAACCCAAGCTGAGCGTGACTGAACAGGTTGTTGCTAAGCAAGTGCCACTTGATGGCACTGTTGATGACACCTTCCATCACTTTACTGATGATTGAGAGTATACTGATGGGGCGTTAATTGGCCGGGTTGGACTTGTCCTGCTTTTTGTGTACAGGACATACCTGGGGAATTTTCCACATTGCAGGGTAGATGCCAGTGTTGTAGCTGTACTGGAACAGCTTGGCTTGGGATGCGGCAAGTTCTGGAGCACAGGTCTTCAGTACCATTGCCGGAATATTGTCAGGGCCCATAGCTTTTGCAGTATCCAGTGCCTTCCATCGTTTTTTGATATCACGTGGAGTGAATCAAATTGGCTGAAGTCTGGCATCTGTGATGCTGGGGACTTCAGGAGGAGGCCGAGATGGATCATCAACTCGGCACTTCTGGCTGAAGATTGTTGCAAATGCTTCAACCTTATCTTTCGCACTGATGTGCTGGGCTCCCCCATCATTGAGGATGGGGATATTTGTGGAGCCACCTCCTCCAGTTAGTTGTTTAATTGTCCAACACCATTCATGGCTGGATGTGGCAGGACTGCAGAGCTTAGATCTGATCCGCTCTGTCTATCGCATGCTGCTTACGCAGTTTGGCATGCAAGTGGTCCTGGATTGTAGCTTCACCAGGTTGACACCTCATTTTGAGGTATGCCTGGTGCTGCTCCTGGCATGCTCTCCTGCACTCTTCATTGAACCAGGGTTGGTCTCCTGGCTTGATGGTAATGGAAGAGTGGGGGATATGCCGGGCCATGAGGTTACAGATTGTCAATGAGTACAATTCTGCTGCTGCTGTAGGCCCACCGCGCCTCATGGATGCCCAGTTTTGTATTGCTACATCCGTTCGAAATCTATCCCATTTAGCACGGTGATAGTGCCACACAACACAATGGACGGTATCCTCAATGTGAAGACGGAACTTTGTCTCCACAAGGACTGTGCAGTGGTCACTCCTATCAATACTGTCATGGACAGAAGTAGCTGCGGCAGGCAGATTGGTGAGGATGAGATCAAGTATGTTTTTCCCTCGTGTTGGTTCCCCCACCACCTGCCGCAGACCCAGTCTAGCAGCTATGTCCTTTAGGACACGGCCAGCTCGGTCAGTAGTGGTGCTACCAAGCCACTCTTGATGATGGACATTGAAGTCCCCCACCCAGAGTACATTTTGTGCCCTTGCCACCCTCAGTGCTTCCTCCAAGTGGTGTTCAACATGGATGAGTACTGAGTCATCAGCTGATGGAGGGCGGTAGGTAGTAATCAGTAGGAGGTTACCTTGCCCATGTTTGACCTGATGCCATGAGACTTCATGGGGTCCGGAGTCGATGTTGAGGACTCCCAGGGCAACTCCCTCCCTACTGTATACCACTGTCCCGCCACCTCTGGTGGGTCTGTCCTGCCGGTGGGACAGAACATACCCGGGGATGGTGATGGCAGTGTCTGGGACATTGTCTGTAAGGTATGATTCCATGAGTATGACTATGTCAGGCTTTTGCTGGACTAGTCAGTGGGACAGTTCGCCCAACTTTGGCACAAGCCCCCAGATGTTAGCAAGGAGAACTTTGCCGTTGTCTAGGTCGATGCCGGGTGTTCCGTCCGGTTTCATTCCTTTTTATAGAATTTGTAGCGGTTAGATACAACTGAGTGGCTTGCTAGGCCATTTCAGAGGGCATGTAAGAGTCAACCACATTGTTGTGGGTCTGGAGTCACATGTAGGCCAGACCAGGTAAGGACAGCAGATTTCCTTCCCTAAAGGACATTAGTGAACCAGATGGGTTTTTACAACAATCGACAATGGTTTCATGGCCATTATTAGACTCGCTTTTTAATTCCATATTTATTAATTCAATTCAAATTTCACCTTCTGCTGTGGTGGGATTTGAACCCATGTCCCCAGAGGAATACCCTGGGTCTCTGGGTTACTAGTCCAGTGACAATACCACTACGCCACCGCCTACCCCTATTGGTATAACCTTTCAGTAAATTCAACCAACCAATTGGACGATCTGCTTGTTCTTTCAATTAGGTTTGTGATCTGCTGACTTTCCTTCTGAAACAGACAGAGTTCATTTGGTTTCTCACCTAACAGCTCCTTGTGGTGAAACATGGTGGTTTTCCTTGACCTTTTGCTTTCTTTCTCATGAATAATTTTAGTTGCACAAACATGTTTCCCAAACGACATTTCAAGCTTGATACATTCCCACACAACATTCACATCGTAAACTCTTATCGTACAATCCTCTGGCCCATTGACAAGAATTATAGAGAAAACACACAGCTGTTTTTAAACTTCATCCAGATGTTGTAAAAAGCAACAAGGCCATGCAAGCACAATATTACAACAGCAGAACTGGGAGCCGTACTGAGTTACATCGAGTCTGCAGCACAGTAACATGCTATTTGACTCAAATGGCCTATGCTGGCATTTATGCTTCACACAAACATTGACTTGACCCTCTTCATCTAACCCTATCAGCATATATTTCTATTTAAGGAAGCTGTAGTACGAGAATAAGGAAATCTTGCTGCAGTTGTGCAAGACAATGGTAAGAGCTGGAGTACTTAGTGTATAGTTTTGGTCGCTGTACCTAAGGAAGGCTATATTTGCTTTCTGGGGGTGCAATGAGGGTTCACCAGATTGATTCCTCGAATGGGGGCATTGTTCTCTGAGGAGCGATTGAGTAGGATAGGCCGATACTTTCCGGAGCTTGTGAGCATGAGAGGTGATCGAATGTAACTCCTGTATTCAAAAAAGGAGGTCGACAGAAAGCAGGAAACTACAGGCTATTTAGCTTAGCATCTGTCATAGGGAAAATGTTAGAAGCTATTAGGAAAGATGTTATAGCAGGGCATTTAGAAAAATTCAAGCACCAGAATTTTTCATTGGGTGGGGGGCCCCGTCCAGCATCCGAAAAGTCAGTGGTGAGCCAGCCTCCACCGGGCCTGGGAACCAAATCGGATTTTGCGATTCCCAGGCCCTTCATTGGTATTGGGCAGGACTTCCACCTCATTAAGGCAGGAAGTCCTGTCTAATGGAGCTGCTGACCAATCAGCAGGCCAGCAGCTTTTAGTCCCAGCAGCACCACCGGGACTGGTGCCCACTGCTGGGAATACACCCAGCAGCGTTTCAAGTACTCATCTAAATACTTCTTAAATGTTGTGAGGGTTTCCGCCTCTACCACCTCTTCAGGCAGTGCGTTCCAGATTCCAACCACCCTCTGGGTGGAAAAAATGTTTCCTCAAACGTAGTGGTTAGCACCGCAGCCTCACAGCTCCAGCGACCCGGGTTCAATTCTGGGTACTGCCTGTGTGGAGTTTGCAAGTTCTCCCTGTGTCTGTGTGGGTTTCCTCCGGGTGCTCCGGTTTCCTCCCACAGCCAAAGACTTGCAGGTTGATAGGTAAATTGGCCATTAGCAATTGCCCCTAGTATAGGTAGGTGGTAGGGAAATATAGGGACAGGTAGGGATGTGGTAGGAATATGGACTTAGTGTAGGATTAGTATAAATGGGTGGTTGATGGTCGGCACAGACTTGGTGGGCCGAAGGGCCTGTTTCAGTGCTGTATCTCTAAATAAATAAAAAATGAAAAAACAAGATGAAGTATGGCCCAGAAAACAGGAAAGCGTTTAAGGCCTCACTGGGGACAATTAGTTGACCCCCCAATAAAGCAAGAGGGGTCAGTTAGGGGGGCAGGGGGAGTATTATGCATTGGGGGCAGATGGGGTACCCAATCAGGAGGGCCTTGCCTCAGCCCACAAGAAGGCCGCTTATGCTCATCAGGCAGGATTTTGAGGCCTGAGTCATCTGCCAGCTAGGGGTAAAATACTTGTGGCAGTGGGCGGATGCCCTTAAGTGGCAGTTAATTGGCCACTTAAGGGCCTTGATGGCCTGGGGCGGGCGATCTATTTCTCACTGCTGCCGCCCCACGTAAATTTGCAATGGGTGTGGGAGGGGGTTGGGAACAGCCCACCCCACTTCCCACTCCATTTTACGCCCCCCACCCGACCGCCAGCCCCGCTCCCAGCCTGCTCGTTTGGGGACATAAAATTCCGGCCAAAGTAATCAGGCAGAGTCAACATGGTTTTGTGAAAGGGAAATCATGTTCACCCAATTTATTAGAGTTCTTTGAAGAAGTAGTATATGCTGTGGATAAAGGGTACCAGTGGACTTAGATTTCCAGGAGGCATTTGATAAGGTGCCACATCAAAGGTTATTGCGGAAAATAAAAGCTCATGGTGTCGGGGGTAACATTTTGGCATGGATAGAAGATTGGTTAGTTTACAGGAAACAGAGAGTAGGCATAAATGGGTCATTTTCTGATTGGGAAAATGTAACAAGTGGTGTGCTGCAGGGATCTGTGCTGGGGTCTAAACATTTTACAATTTATATCAATGACTTGGATGAAGAGACCGAATGTATGGTTGCTAAATTTGCTGATGACACAAAGATAGTAGGAAAGTCAGTTGTGAAGAGGACATAAGGAGGCTACAAAGGGATATAGATAGGTTAAGTGAGTGGGCAAAGACCTGGCAAATGGAGTATAATGTGAGAAAGTGTGAAATTGTCCATTTTGGCAGGAAGAATAAAAAAACAAGCATATTGTCTAAATGGTGAGAGATTGCAGAGCTCTGAGATGCAGAGGGATCTGGGTGTCCTAGTGCATGAATCATAAAAGGTTAATATGCAGTGAGTAATTAGGAAAGCTAATAGAATGCTTTTGTTTATTGCAAGGGGAATTGAATACAAACGTAAGGAGGTTATGCTTCAGTTACACAGGGCACTGGTGTGTTAACATCTGGAGCACTGTGCACAGTATTTTTCTCATTATTTAAGGAAGGATGTAAATGTGTTGGAAGCAGTTCAGAGAAGGTTTACCAGACTAATACCTGGAATGTGTGGGTTGTCTTATGAGGAAAGATTGTCAGGCTCGGCTGGTATCCGCTGGAGTTTAGAAGAGTAAACGGTGTCATAGAGTTATACAGCACAGAAACAGACCCTTCGACCCATTATGTCTGTGTCGGCCATCAAGCACCTGTCCATTCTAATTCCATTTTCCTGCACTTGGCCCGCAGCCTTATATGCTATGGCATTTCAAGTACTCATTTAAATACTTCTTAAATGTTGTGAGGGTTCTTGCCTCTACCACTTCTTCAGGCAGTACGTTCCAGATTCCAACCACCCTCTGGGTGAAAATTTTTTTCCTCAAATCCCCTCTAAACCTCCTGCCCCTTATCTTCAATCTATTCTCCTTGGTTATTGAGCCCACTGCTAAGGGAAAAGCTTTCTTCCTATCTAACCTATCAATGCCCCTCATAGTTTTGTACACCTCAATCATATCTCCCCTCAGCCTTCTCTGCTCTAAGGAAAACAACCCTAGCCTATCCAGTCTCTCTAGTCATAGCTGAAATGCTCCAGCCCAGGCAACATCCTGGTGAATCTCCTCTGCGCCCTCTCCAGTGCAATCACATCCTTCCTGTAGTGTGGTGCCCAGAACTGTACACAGTACTCCAGCTGTGGCCTAACTATCGTTTTATACAGCTCCATCATAAACTCCCTGCTCTTATATTCTATGCCTCGGCTAATAAAGGCAAGTATTCCATATGCCTCCCTAACCACCTTATCTACCTGTGCTGCTGCCTTCAGGATGTTAATAGTGGGGGATTCAGCAATGGTAATGCCATTAAATGTCAAGGGGAGATGGCTAGAGTCTCTTTTGTTGGAGATGGTCATTGCCTGGCACTTGTGTGGCATGAATGTTACAGCCACTTAGCCCAGGCCTGGATATTGTTCAGGTCTTGCTGTATTTCTACTGCTTCGGTATCTGAGGAGTTGCAAATGGTGCTGAACATTATGCAATCATCAGTGAACATCCCCCACTTCTGACCTTATGATTGAAGGAAGGTCATTGATGAAGCAGCTGAAAATGGTTGGGCCTCGGACACTACCCTGAGGAACACCTGCAGTGATGTCCTGGAGCTAAGCTGATTGACCTCCAACAATAACGACCATCTTCTTTTGCCCTAGGTATGACTCCAGCCAGCGGAGAGTTTGCCTCCTGATTCCCATTGATTCCAGTTTTGCTAGGACTCCTTGATGCCATACTCGGTCAAATGCTGCCTTGATGTCAAGGGAAGTCACTCTCACCTCTTGAGTTCAGCTCTTTTGTCCATGTTTGAACCAAGGCCGTAATGAGGTCAGGAGCTGAGTGACCCTGGTGGAACCCAAACTGAGCGTCACTGAGCAGGTTATTGCTAAGCAAGTGCCGCTTGATAGCACTGTTGATGACACCTTCCATCACTTTACTCATGATTGAGAGTGGGCTGATGGGGCGATAATTGGCCGGGTTGGACTTTTCCTGCTTTTTGTGTACAGGACATACCTGGGCAATTTTCCACATTGCCGGGTAGATGCCAGTGTTGTAGTTGTACCGGAACAGCTTGGCTTGGGGTGCGGCAAGTTCTGGAGCACAGGTCTTCAGTACTATTGCCGGAATATTGTCAGGGCCCATAGCCTTTGCAGTATCCAGTGCCTTCAGTCATTTCTTGATATCACGCAGACTGAATCGAATTGGCTGAAGTCTGGCATCTGTGATGCTGGGGATTTCATGAGAAGGCCGAGATGGATCATCAACTTGACACTTCAGGCTGAAGATTGTTGCAAATGCTTCAGCCTTATCTTTTGCACTGATGTGCTGGGTTCCCTCATCATTGAGGATGGGGAGATTTGTGGAGCCACTTCCTCCAGTTACTTGTTTAATTGTCCACCACCATTCACGGCTGGATGTGGCAGGACTGCAGAGCTTAGATCTGATCCATTGGTTATGGGATCACTTAGCTCTTTCTATTGCATGCTGCTTATGCAGTTTGGCCTGCATTTGTTGTAGCTTCATCAGATTGACACCTCATTTTGAGGCATGCCATCCTGCACTCTTCATTGAACCAGGGTTGGTCTCCTGGATTGATGGTAATGGTAGAGTGGGGGATATGCCAGGCCATGAGGTTACAGATTATTGTTGAGTACAATTCTGCTGCTGCCCCACAGCGCCTCATGGATGCCCAATTTTGCATTGCTAGATCTGTTCAAAATCTATCCCAATTGGCACGGTGGTAGTGCCATACAACACGCTGGAGGGTATCCTCAATGTGAAGGTGGGACTTCATCTCCACTAGGACTGTGTTCACTCCTACCAATATTGTCATGGACAGATGCATCTGCCGCAGGCAGATTGGTGAGGATGAGGTCAATTATGTTTTTGCCTTACCACCTGCCGCTGACCCAGTCCAGCAGCTATGTCCTTTAGGACTTGGCCAGCTCAGACAGTAGTGGTACTACCGAGCCACTCTTGGTGATGTACTTTGTAGTCCCACACCCAGAGTACATTCTGTGCCCTTGCCTCCCTCAGTGCTTCTCAACATGGAGGAATACTGACTCATCAGCAGGAGGTTTCCTTGCCCATGTTTGACCTGATGCCATGTGACTTCATGGGTCCAGAGTTGATGTTGAGGACTCCCAGTGCAACTCCCTCTCAACTGTATACCACCATGCTGCCACCTCTACTGGGTCTGTCTTCTCAGTGGGACAGGACAGACCTGGGGATGGTGATGGCAGTGTCTGGGACATTGCCTGTTAGGTATGATTATGTCAGGCTGTTGCTTGACTACTCTGTTGGACAGTTCTCCCAACTTTGGCACAAGCCCCCAGATGTTAGTAACAAGGACTTTGCAGGGTTTGCCATTGTCATTTCCGGTGCCTAGATCGATGCTGGGTGGTCCATCCAGTTTCATTGTTTTTATTGACTTCGAAGCAGTTAGATACAACTGAGTGGCTTGCTCAGTTGTACATTTCAGAAGGCATGTAAGAGTCAACCACATTGCTGTGGATCTGGAGTCACATGTGGGCCAGACCAGGCAAGGAGAGTGGATTTCCTTCCCAAAGGACATTAGTGAACCAGATGGGTTTTTACAATTGACAATGGTTTCATGGTCACTATTAGACTAGCTTTTAATTCCAGATTTATTAATTGAATTCAAATTTCACTTTGTACTGTGGTGGGATTTGAGCCCATGTTTTCAGAGCAATACCCTGGGTCTTTGGTTATTAGTCCAGTGACAATGCCACTACACCACCGCCTCCCCGTATCCACCATGGGAGAATCTAACCATCTCCCCTTGACACTCAATGGCATTACAATCGATGAAACCCCCAGTATCAACATCCTGGGGGTTACCATTGACCAGAAACTGAACTGAAGTAGCCAATAAATACCGTGGCTACAAGAGCAGGTCAGAGGCTAGGAACCTGGTGGTGAGTAACTCACCTCCTGACTCCCCAAAGCCTGTCCACCATCTACAAGGCACAAGTCAGGAGTGTGATGGAATACTCTCCACTTGCCTGGATGGGTGCAGCTCCATCTACACTCAAGAAGCTCAACACCATCCAGGATAAAGCAGCCCGCTTGATTGGCACCCCATCCACAAATATTCGCTCCCTCCGCGACCGACATACAGTGGCAGCAGTGTGTACCATCGACAAGGTGCACAGCAGCAATGCACCAAGGCTCCTTAGACAGCACCTTCCAAACCCGCGACCTCTACCAACTAGAAGGACAAGGGCAGCAAATGCATGGGAACACCACTACCTGCAAGTTCCCCTCCAAGTCACACACCATCCTGTCTTGGAACTATATTGCCATTCCATCACTGTCACTGGGTCAAAAGCCTAGAACTCCCTTCCTAACAGCACTGTTGGTGTACCTAACCCACATAGACTGCAGTGGTTTAAGAAGGCAGCTCATCGCCACCTTCTCAATGACAGTTAGGGTGGGCAATAAATGCTGGCCTAGCCTGTGACGCCCACATATCCATGAATGAGTTTTTAAAAAATGGCCATCTTATATTTACATAGAAAATACAGCACAGGTACCATTCAGACCAACTAGTCTGTACCAGCGTTTAGAATCTTGCTTCGAATACAAATGCAGCTTTAAAAGGCGCCAGCATATCCAGTCAAGGGCATTGATCCAGACACAGAATGATCAGAATTAATATATAGCTTGAAATTACTAAAGAGACTATCAGTGGATGAATATTTACCATTTTCCTATGATGTTATTTAGGACTGAGATGAGGAGAAATTATTTCACTCAAAGGGTTGTGAATCTTTGGAATTCTCTACCTGAGGGTTGTGATGCCCCATCGTTGAATACATTTAAGTCTGGGTTAGACAGATTTTTGGTCTTTCGGGGAATCAAAGGATATGGCGAGTGGGCAGGAAAGCGGAATTGAGGCTTAAGATCAGCCGTGATCATATTGAATGGTGGAGCAGGCTCAATGGGCCATGTGGTCTATTCCTGCCCCTATTTCCTGTGTTCTGTCATATTCTAATTGTGATGTTAAATCATTTTATTTTAAAGAGGTCCACTCCATCATTGAAATTGTGGCTTCTTTTATTCTTTCATGGGATGTGGGGTGTCACTGGCAAGGCCATCATTTGTTTTCCATCCCTAATTGCCTCTGAACTGACTGACTTGCTCGGCCATTTCAGAGGGCGGTTAAAAGTCGACCAGATTGCTGTGGGTCTGGAGTCACATGTAGGCCAGACCAGGTAAGGACAGCAGATTTCCTTCTCTGAAGAGCATTAATGAACTAAAAGGGTTTTTATGATAATCGATGACAGCTTCATGGCACCATTACTGAGATAAGCTTTAAGTTCCAAATTTTCATTAATTGATTGAATTTAAATTCTACCAGCTGCTGTGGTGGAGTTTGAACCACTGGCATTAGTGTCGGCCTCTGGATTACTAGTTTAGGGATACAGCTGTATAAAACGTTAGTTAGGCCACAGCTGGAGTACTGTGCACAGTTCTGGGCACCACACTATAGGAAGGATGTGATTGCACTGGAGAGGGTGCAGAGGAGATTCACCAGGATGTTGCCTGGGCTGCAGCATTTCAGCTATGAAGAGAGACGTGAAAAAGCTGGGGTTGTTTTCCTTAGAGCAGAGAAGGCTGAGTGGGGACCTGATTGAGGTATACAAAATTATGAGGGGCATTGATAGGTTAGATAGGTAGAAACTTTTTCCCTTAGCGGAGGGATCATAACCAAGGGGCATAGATTTAAGGTAAGGTGTAAGAGGTTTAGAGGGGATTTGAGGAAACATTTTTCACCCAGAGGGTGGTTGGAATCTGGAACACACTGCCTGAAGAGGTGGTCGAAGCAGGAACCCTCACAACATTTAAGAAGTATTTAGATGAGCACTTGAAACGCCATAGCATACAAGGCTACAGGCCAAGTGCTGGAAAATGAGATTAGAATAGTTAGGTGCTTGATGGCCGACACAGACATGATGGGCCGAAGGGCCTGTTTCTGTGCTGTATAACTCTATGACTCTATGATATTACCACTCGGCCACCATCTCCCCAGGAATGTCCCAAACAGTTATTGCGCATTTATTCGCTGATGGCATTTTCTAGGCACCCACTGCAGTACCAAAGGAGTGCTGCACTGTCAGAATTGCCATTTTTCAGATTAGACATTAAACAAAGGCCCCGTTTACCCTCTCGGGTGGACATATATAACCCCATGGCATTATTCCAACAAGAGCATGGGAAATATCCCCCATATGCTCGCCAATATTTATCCCTCAACTGAAGCAGATTATCTGGTCATTGTCACATTGCAGTTTGTGGGGAGCTTCTGTGCGCAAATTAATTGCCCAGCTTCCTACAGGCCCAGATAACAGTTACATGCTCAGGGTTATGAGCCACGGCCATCAGTGAAACCAGTGAATTTTTGGTGGTGATAGTGGAAGAGCTAACACCTCGAGGGATAACAGCTGCTTCTAGATGGAGAATCCTTCGGCAAGAGGACTTGCATTTCCTTGAATGAACACATGAGGAAGGCAGCGGGAAACCACCTCATGTACGTTTTTCCTCGTCATATTGCTCATTTCTCGTGGAAGTTAAAAAATGGGAGACTATTTTAAGTAACTGAAGAGGAAAACGCAATAGCGTGAGAAATGGAGAAATGAGCACAGCAACTGTCATTGGGCAGATCACCACCACTACCTACAATACAGCAGTGACTAAACTTCAAAAAAAAAGTCCTGAGGTCATGATAGGTGCTATATAAATGCATCTTTTTATTACAGCTTCATTTCTTATCTTTGGTCCTTTTTTTTATTAATGTATAAATGCAATTCCGTTTCATTAAAAAAATCATTCTCTAACCCTCTCCACCTATCCCCCAGCTCAGTAAATTTAGTGTCAGTAATTGATCCATGCAAATCAGGAAGTGCTCCTCCCAGCTTCATGTACTTCCAGCAGCCCCTATCACCCACCTTCTCTATCCTCTCTCCCCACTCTGCCTCCCCACCTCTGTCATTTCCCAGGACTCACCTGAGGGTCTTTGCCCATGAGGCAAGTAGCTCAAAATTATGTCTCCCTGAAGATTGTCCATTACATTTCCCGGCACTACAACAATTCAAGAAGTAGTCATTGGCTGTGAAACGTTTTGGGATGTCTGCATGTTGTGAAAGGTGCTATGGAATTGGGAATCCTGTCTCTGGGCCTGCCTTGTGCCAGGGCTGAGGCTAATTTGTGCCCTGGTAACTCATGCCATTATCAGACTGCGATGCATCTGTACATCACCCAAGTGTGCACTCTTTACGCATCAGCTGAGGTAACACCTCACTATTCTACTGCACGGGCCCGTTCCTGCCCTCGTATGGGGTCCAACAGGAATTGTAGTCTGGAATTCTCTGAATACATAGGGATCAGTTTCTCATCGAGCAATTCCTAACTGATCTCAATCAGTTCAGGATATGGAACCCAGGTGGGTTGAGGTACTGATCAAACATGATCTAATTGACTGCTGGAACAGGCTCAAGGGGCTGAATGGCCTACTTCTATGTCCCTATGTTCTTATGTTCCGACATGGAATTAGCTTGGAAAGAATTAGATGATAATCTTTTGTGTTATTACAGGTGGAGACGGAAATTTTTTGATCTTGACATTAATCTTATAGTCGCCCTTGTAATGTAACATCATGAACGTTCCAATAAAGTTTCCAACAAAATAATCTCACCTCTACCTGAGTTGAAATGTGATGCACACTCACTGCACGATGCTGCTTTGGTCAGTTAGATTTCAGCTATTCTCTCAAGCCTGACTGAATGCAGAATATCAATTTGCAGTGAACCTGGTGAGCCTATAAAGTAGGTTAACCTGAATTTGACCAATCTGGTGCATCAAAGGGGCATTCTCATCAAAACTTTCCAGAAAGTGCACAACACGTAATGAAAAATGATTATTAATCCCTAAAAGGAAATAACATGTATGAGATTTGTATCAGTGAGTTGAATTGGGTTAATTTGATTTCCAAATGTGGCCCGATTTGGATCATTAGGTGTGAGGATGACAATTCCCTGATAGACAAGTCTTTAGTTGCTCGCATCATTTCTTTCACATGAGATGTTAAACCGATGCCCCATTGCTTTCTCAGGTTGATGTAATAAAAATTTTAAGTGGCTATTTGAAGAAAAACATGATAGTTTTCCCTCGTGTCCTGGTCAATATTTACCCCCCAACCGACATCACTAAACAACACCAACTTATATTTATATAGTGTCTTTAAGGCGCTTCACAGGAGCATTATAAAACAAAATATGGCACTGAGCCACAAAAGGAGATATTAGATCAGATGACGAAAAGCTTGGTCAAAGTGGTCAATTTTTAGAAGTGCCTTAAAGAAGGAAAGCGAGATGGAGAGGCGCAGAGGTGTAGGAAGGGTATTCCAGAGCTTGGGGCCTCCACAACTGAAGACACGACCACCAATGGTGAAGTGATTAAAATCAGGGATGTACAAGACGTCAGAATTAGAGGAGTGCAGATATCTCAGAGTATGTGAGGCTGGAGGAGATTGCAGACATAGGGAGATTGCAGAAATTAGGAGAGGTGAGGCGATGAAGGGAAAACAGGATGCAAACTTAAAACTCATGATGTTGCTTGATTGGGAGTGAATGAAGATCAGCGAACACAGGGGTGATAGGTGAACGGGACCGAGTGCGAGTTAAGACGCAGGCTTTGGTCACAGCAGAGATTTGGCTAACTTCAAGTTTTGAAGAGTAGAATGTGGGAGACCAGCCAGGAGTGCATTGGAATAGTCAAGTCTAGAGGTAACAAAGGCACGAATGAGGGTTTCAGCAGCAGATGAGC
Organism: Heterodontus francisci; assembly: GCF_036365525.1. Taxonomy (NCBI): domain Eukaryota; kingdom Metazoa; phylum Chordata; class Chondrichthyes; order Heterodontiformes; family Heterodontidae; genus Heterodontus; species Heterodontus francisci. The sequence goes on from NC_090382.1 coordinate 114,014,579, forward strand.
TGAGACAGAGGTGAAGTCGGACGATGTTATGGAAGTGTAGTGATGGTACCAACATGAAGTCGGAATCTCATCTTAGGGTCCCATGTGGCACCAAGGTTGGGAACAGACTGGCTTAATCTCAGACTGTTGCCAGGCAGAGGGATGGAGTCAGTAGCTAGGTTATGGAGTTTGGAGCGGGGACCAAAAACATTGGCTTCAGTCTTCCCAATATTTAATTGGAGGAAATTTCTGCTCAGTCACCACTAGATGTCAGATAACAGTCTGATAATTTAGCAACAGTTGAGGAGTGGAGAGAAGTGGTGGTGAGGTAGAGTTGGGTGTCGTCAGTGTACAAAACAGATTATCTGGCCATTATTGCATTGCTGTTTGTGGGACCCTACTGTGTGCAAATTGGCTGCTGTAGCTCCCTAAATTACAACATTTTATAAGGTAATTTATTGGCTGTGATGTCCTGAGGTTGTGAGAGGTGCTATATAAATGCAAGGCATTTGTTGTGTACTACCAGCAGGGTGGTTGCTCTCGACAAGTGGGAGCTCCACTGTTCATCCTTATAGCCGCACAAGTGATGGTATACCCATGTTCCCTAAAGGCACATTGTGGAGAACATCTCAACTCTGTGATTGCTCAGTGATCCCAGGAGAAATGAGGATGGTAAAGCAACTTGAATTCTCAATCACAGCTGATGAGTTGTTTAGAGACAAACCAACACCTCAAGCAAGGGACAAAAGTTGCCATCGACTCAAAAGGGTCAAATAATGTCAGAAGCCAAGAGATCTGAACTCCCAAGCTGAGATCATAGACTTGAACTCCCACACTTGCAGCTGTCAACTTGGAATATATGCTGTTTGATTTATTTTTGAGTTTTTTACCGCTTTCGATTTATTTTCCTTTAGCAACTCTGATCATGTTGAGCACTGAAGAACGTATTTTACTTCTTCACTGTGGATACAGCTGAGATTTTAACTCACTCAAAACCCAATCTCTTATACAGAGTTAAAATTGGGACCTCCAAGAGTCAGCATTTGTGTTTTCCCTGTTGTATGCAGACAATGGGCAGAATCTTATACCCTTAGGATAGGAGCATGAACTGGGACCATTTCCAGATGCTGACCATGCATTTTCTGTCAGGGCACCTGCCTGGGAGATCTTGCCAGAAGCAGCCACTTAAAAGGCCACCTTTGGATCCACCGTCCAATTTATGAGGTGGGTGGGTTCCTGAGGCTGCAGGCCAATCAGAGAGCCTGCAGCCTTGGAAGGTCGGCAGCTCCACCGGCAGAGATGGGTGCCCCCATTGTCAGAGGGGGAATGCGAGGGCGTCTCACCTTGAGGTGCCCTCTGAAAAGGTACTAAATTGAATAAGATAAATGTTGGCCACAGCTGCCAGGCCACCCCTGCAGAGGGAAAGCCCTTGACAGAATGGCCAGTGGCCACAGCTGTAGTTTGAGGATGTTAGGGGTGGGCGAGTGAGTACAGGAGACCTCGTGGTACCCCTAGGCTAGTCCGCAGGGTAAACCGCCCATAGGCACCTGCCAGCCTGGTGCTCAGTGGATCCGCCATCGGGATGTTTCACAAATGGAGACAATTATGCAGTTTGGGTACCCGTTGCTGCTGGCTGGGTAGCCTCTGCCCGTGATGACCCACCTCTGGGAAGATCGCCTGAAGATGGGAACGTGTCAGCCCACTGACCCGATGCTTACATCTCTGAAATTCCTCCGGGCCCTGCCTTCATATCCACCCGGCAGAATCGGGTATATTCCAACCAATTACTTTTTTGCAAGCAGTGGCGAAAGGAAGAAAATACATCTCTAACGTGTGAAGGAACAAGAAGGTGTTGATGGTGCAGTAGGATGTTCGCAGCCCAAGAATAATTATTAGACGACTGCTTATTATCAGGAATAACCTTGGTCTTTGTATTGTTTATGGTAGCTCTACATGACCTGCAAACAAAGGTTCACTTGAGAGAGTGCTGCATTGTTGGCTAGCTAACAGGAAACAGAGAGTAGGCATAAATGGGTCATTTTCTGGTTGGCAAGATGTAACTCTTGGTGTGCTGCAGGGATCAGTGCTGGAGTTAGACACGAGTTTTTGTGGATGCCATTGATTTATTCTGTAGAAGTTGCTCAAAGAAATGATAAGAGATGGACAAAAAGGTTAATGGAGTAGCAGACAAGAGGGAAAAGAAGAAGGGGGAGAGACATACGAACATATGAATTAGGAGCAGGAATAGGCCACTCGGCCCCTCGAACCTGCTCCGCCATTCTATAAGTTCATGGCTGATCTATTACTCCACATTTCCACCTACCCCTGATAACCTCCCACCCCTTTGCTTATCAAGAATCTATCTACCTTTGCCTTAAAATTATTCAAAGACTCTGCTTCCACCGCCTTTTGAGGAAGAGAATTCCAAAGATTCACAACCCTCTGAGAGAAAAAATTTCTCATCCCTATCTTAAATGGGCGACCCCTTATTTTTAAACAGCGACCCCTAGTTCTAGATTCTCCCACAAGGTTTAACATCCTTTCCACATCCACCCTGTCAAGACCCGTCAGGATCTTATATGTTTCAATCAGGTCGCCTCTTACTCTTCTAAATTCCACCTGACACAAGCCTAGCCTGTCCAATCTATCCTCATAAGACAGCCCTCCCATTCCAGGTATTAGTCTAGTAAATCTTCTCTGTCCTGTACTGTATTTCTCTGTACATAATATCATACCTAGAAACCACATGGCCGAGAACAGCAAGGGATAAATGGAAAAGCCGTGAGGAGAGTTACATCCTACAGTGGATGAACACAGTCTAATTGATGATGACCCGCAGAGGACAGTAGTGTGTCTAATGGAACTGTATGTACAGAATCGGTTTGGGAGTTGGAGCAGTATTTGCTGAGTCAGGCCAGCTGGAGATTACTGCCTTTCAGAGACAAAATAGGTGATAAGCCGTGGCTACGGAATCAGATCAGGTAGGGAGCAGTGGCTGTGAAGTCGGAGCAAGTTGGGTGGGAAGAACTTTTCATGTGAAGGTTTCCTGTGCATGCATGAGATTTCAAATTGGAAACCCAGAGATGTCAAAGCCACCTTAAAACTCAGCATCGTGATGAGGCAGCCTGGGCTCGGTGAGTCGCCTTCTCACCGTGGAAACAGAAAGTCAGGGGTTCAAGTACCAATCCACAGCCTTGAGTATGGCTAACACTCCCAGTTTCGTACTGAGGGAGTGCTGCACTGTTAGAGGTGCTGTCTTTCAGATAAGATATTAAACTGAGGCCTTATCTCCCCTCTCAATTGAACAGCACCATTTCAAAGAAGATCTGGAGTGTTCTACCAGTGTCCTGGCCAATATTTAACCCTCCACCAACATCACAAAAGATTACCTGGTCATTATCACATTGCTGTTTGTGGGATCTTGCTATACACAAATTGGCTGCCACATTTCCTACATTACAACCGTGACTACACTTCAAAAAGTACTTCATTGGCTGTAAAGTGCTCTGGGATCTTGAGATTACGAAAGACTGCGTATCAACACAAATGTTTTCTTTGTAAATAATGCATGGTGTCATCTCCAGAATGAATAAGCCTGTCAGGTATGGAGTAGAGGACTATTCTTTTTCTCTGTCTGTTAGATGGAAGTGGGATGCAGAGTCTGGATACTAATCTATTGGAATATTTCTACCACATCTCATGATTCAATGTTTTCTTTTTGCAGTTTGCGATACAACTCAAAAAAAAATTTTTTTTCAGAAAATCCTAAAAGCTTTTTGTGTGTTGGGCAAATTTTCTTTCCATTTCCTTTTGTGCTTCTCTTTTTTTGATGATTTTCTCCCCTCTCTTTCCCTTTGTCGGTGTTGAGCCCTTGCTGGGAGATACTTCTACGTTGACTGGTTGCCCTATGATAGTCTACCCACATGGCTAATATATTGGCATGACCCTTGACACTGCATGTCAGCAGGTTAGTGATGACAGGAGGGCATCAAAACAGAGCAGATCCACATTGTCATTAGACTGCATTGGATAGAAAAGAAGAATTTGAATTTATGTAGTGCCTTTCACAATCTCAGGAGGATCCAAAGCACTTTCCAGAGTCACTGTTAAAGTGACCATAAACTTGACTGAACCAGCCATATTAATACAAGAGCAAGTTAGAGGCTGGGAATTCTGTGGCATGTAACTCACCTCCTGACTCCCCAAAGCCTGTCCACCATCTACAAGGCACAAGTCAGGAGTGTGATGGAATACTCTCCACTTGCCTGGATGAGTGCAGCTCCAACAACACTCAAGAAGCCCAACACCATCCAGGACAAAGCAACCCATTGATTGGCACCCCATTTACCACCTTCAACATTCACTCCCTTCACAAACAGTGGCAGCAGTGTGTACAATGTACAAGATGCAGCTTTCCAATGCTCCTTCGACAGCACGTTCCAACCTTCCAAACCTGTGACCCTACCACCTAGAAGGACAAGGGCAGCAGACACATGGGAACACCACCACCTTCAAGTTCTCCTCTGAACCACACAAATTCTGACTTGGAACTATATCGCTGTTCCTTCGCTGTCGCTGGGTCAAAATCCTGGAACTCTTTTCCTTACAGCACTGTGGGTCTACCTACATCACATGGACTGCAGCGGTTCAAGAAAGCAGCTCACCACCACCTTCTCAAGGGCAATTAAGGATGGGCAGCAAATGCTGGCCCTAACAGCAACACTCACGTTACATTTAAGAATAAAAAAAATTGTAGGAAATGCAACAGTTACTTTGCGCACCAGTGACGTTCCACAAACAAGTAAATGGCCGGATCATCAGTTTTTCATGTTGCTGAGGGCTAAATAATGGCCCTGATCAATTGTCTTCTCCCTCATTCATGGGGAATAAACCCTACTATTGACGAAGATGCTTTGCCTATTATTACAAGGCTAAAGCCGATTTGCTGTCACTTTGGCTGAGATTAACAATTTGAGTACAGAGCAGGGATTGAACTAGAGACCTTGATGATCTGTGTTGCTAAGCTACTAGCTGAATAAACTTCCTGAGCCTCTGCTAAAATAGCAGAGAAAGGAATTTCATAACAGCATGTTAAACATTGTTATGCTAATATTTGCACTGCATAATTCAAGCCCCAATATGATAAGGATCTGGAAGGTTTAAGAAAGGTTAAATGTTTAGTCAATCTTGACTGTCGGGTTTATTGTAACATTTAATTTTATAGATTAAGTTTCTAAGCACAGAGAGAAAACACAGTACATCAGAAAGAAAGAGCTTACATTTGTGTAGAATCCATCACATCCTACGAATTTCATAAAGTGCGTTACAGCCAAAGAATTACTTTTGAAAGTGCAGTCAATCTTGTTTTGTCGGCAAAGATATAAAACTAATTTTCACACAGCAATCTCCCACAAACAGCAAACAAATAACTGACCAGTTATGGTGCTTTCTACTCTGTTAGTTGAAAGATAAATATTAGCCAGGACACCAGGAGAACTCACCTGATTCTCAAACAGTGCCCTGAGAGGGCAGATGGGTCCTCGATCTCAATATTTCATCCAACACTGCAGGACTCTCTGGTGCTGCAATAAACTATTGAATAAACTATTGACATGGATTCTTGTGGGACATTCTAAAGAAAACTAGTTTAAGAATTGTGTACACAACCCTCGATTACAATATTATTTTCAATATGGATGTGGTAAAAGGAGGGAATTAGTAATGGTTACCTATTGCTAAGTGCTCGTCCATCCAATTACGTTATTTCAGAGTATTGATAGCCTGCTTTGGCACTGTAGTCACAGTTACAAATGTTCTTTTTAACACCAACTTGGATAGTTGGTCTCATTTAGAAATTAAGTACAAATCGATAGAGCAAACTAAACCTCTTCAAATCAAACCAAGTCTCTTCACTAAAAAAAGACTTGCCTTTATGTGGCACCGTTCACAACCTGAGGACATCTCAAAGCTTTTTAGAGCCAAAGATGGAGTTTTAAAGTTAGTCACTGATGCAATGTAGGAATAATAAAACCAAACCTTGTCACTCATCAAAATAAACCTCTTCACTAATCAAACCATCAGAGTGGCTGCACTTGAAAAGTAACTCATTGAATGTGAAACACTTTGGGACATTCTGAAGGTATCTTAAGACACGATGTAACTCCTAGTTCTTTGTTGTTATTTTCTTAATCCATGTTCATTTTTCAACAGCACAGTTTAGCACTGCATACTTAGAACCTGAACAGGCAGAGGCCCTGATTTTGACCTATATTTGATGCCTAATTGATTCTACTAATACTGTAAAATATATTGTTAGACATGCCCCATCTCCAACTGCCACAATGAAACTCATTGGCTCACAGTGCAACTCATTCACTGGCACAGTGGCACCAATAGACCCTTATGGGAACAGTTTATACATTCAGGTTTCATCCTTCTCCTAATCACGCCCTGATGAGCTCTGTCCATAACAATTCCATTTGCATTTCTAACAGCTCACAGTGATGCTTAAACAAATACTCCTCACTCAACGTTAATTGTCATGAGTGATTGCTCCAAGCGCCTAAACGAGTCTAATGACCACACACAAAAAAAATCTAAAAATAACACACTAATTTGCATACATTTACAACTGCAAATAAACTGTTGAAACAAGCGGAAAAAAGGATGAGGCAATCAGTTAGACGTAAATGGAAGGGTTTCTTGGTTTCACGTGGGAAAAAGATGAATTTGACATCAGGTGAAGCAGCATATCATAACAACAACTACTTACATTTAAATAACGCCTTTAACATAGCAAAACACCCCAAGGCGCTTCAACAGGAGTGTTATTAAAGCAAAATTTGACACCGAGCCACATCAGGAGATATTGGACCAGGTGAAGAATTAGGATTTAAGGAGCACCTTAAAGAGAGAGAGGTAGAGAGGAGGAGCAGTTTAGGAAGGAAATTCCTAATTCCAGAGTTTAGGGACTAAGCAGCAGAAGACACGGCCACCAGTGGTGGAGCAATGAAAAGCGGGGTTGTACAAGAGGATAGAATTGGAGGAGCACAGATAATCTCAGAGAGTTGTAGGGCTGGAGACTTCATCCTTCGCTCAACTGCACCCTGATGAGCTTTGACCAGAACAATTTGATTTGCATTTCTAACTGCTCCTTGACACTTAAACAAATACTACCCACCGTTAATTGTTGTGATCGATTGTCCAGAACCTGAACGGGTCTAATGGCCGCACAAAAAAATCTAAAAATATGACACTAATTTGCATACATTTACAACTGCAATTAAACTGCTGAAACAAGCGGAGAAAAGGATGAAGCAATCAATCAGATGTAAGTGGAAGGGGCTTCTTGCCTTTATGTGGGAAAATGATGAATTTGACATTAGGTGAGGCAGTACACTGCAGGCTGAGTCACCAGCAAGAGGTTATCGCATTAAAATGTGATTAACAATATGCCAGATAATTAGTAGTTGGAAGAACAGCATAAATTCTGTCTATTCTCTCTTTAGGGTTTCAGAGAACATTCTGTCCAAAATTGAGGGAACCCCCCTCATCAATTTAAATCCCGTGGAATTGGGGAAGGCAACAAAGGTGCTCCTTGGTTTTAATCCATTGACTGCTCCAGGAGAAGCTTTGGTTCCATCTGCCAAAACTCATCACATTAGGCTTAATGGGAGATGTCACACTTACCTTACATTTACAGCACCGTACATGTTCATCATCAGCTCATTATAGTCAAATAGTCAAAGGTGGCTTTGCGCTTGTCATTAGTGTTTGCAAAGTACAATGCACTTCATAATTCAGTTTAGAATCTCTGAGCAGTCATGAAAAATAGAACTGGGTGCAAGAAGGAAGGGTTCCGGCCAACAATAACTACTTGCATTTATATAGCACCTTTAATATAGTAAGAAACATTCCATGGAGGCTTCACAGACAGAATTTTGACACCAAGCCAAATTGAGAGATATTAGTTTAGGTGGCCAGCAACTTTATCAATAGAATAGGTTTTAAGCAGCGCCTTAAAGGAGCAGAGAGATGCGGAGAGCTTTAAGGAGGGAATTCCAGAGCTTAGGGCCTAGACAGTTGAAGGCACGGGTGTCAATGGTGGAGTGAAGAAAATTGGAGATCCTCAAGAGGCCAGAATTAGAGAAGTGCAGAGATCTTGGCAGGTCATAGGGCTGGAGCACCCTGTCACCGGGTTCCTGGAGGGGCACGAATGTAGCTTTACTATACTCCCTTGCATTAGAGGTCAGATTATATCAGTTGCTGATGAGTTGCCTGGTACTTGGCTCCAGATTCGTTTATCTCACAGGAATGTACAATAGCTTCTGCAATGTCACAGTGAGTTAACAGTGTGGAGCTAATACACCTGAAACAGAAAGATTCCAGGTCTGATTGCCGTCCAGTATGAAATTGATCTTATTTTGAAAGTAATTTTGTGTGTATTAAAATGAGCTTCAGCACATCTGATCGCTGGGAGTCTGTGCCAGTGAAGTGAGCAAAGCACTGGGCTCAGCTGTGAATAGATTGCCAACATTCAAAATCCATGCTCAGCTACGCATAATGGACATATTTCACCTGTGGATCTGTTCCCCCGAAAGGAGCCAATGAGGCAGGATGTCCTCTTTAGTGCTTGGGTGGAAAGCGTTGCCTGGGCAAAGTATGTAGAGAAAAACTGCACAAAGATGCAATGCCCCTAATGGAGCACATCTAACTTTCAACTCATAAATTTACAGAACACCAAGCAAGTTCAATGATCGTCACCCAATTTCCCTGTATTGGTTCCACAGAGATGATGCTCAAGAGGACATATATATATAACGACCATTTCTTCATCATGGCTGGGTCAATATCCTGGGAACTCACCACACGGACTGCAGTTGTTCAAGGAGGAGGCTCACTGACACCTTCTCACAGGACAACTTGCAATAGGCAATAAATGCTGGCCTTGTCAGCAATGCCCTTATCCCAAGAATTAATTTTTTAAAAACACCTGACCTAATGACAGCTGCAGGCCTGACGTGAGCTGTGTTCAGGGCAGAACAGTTTGGTAAAGGAGGTACTAGAAGGTGTCAGGTCTCCTATTTGCACTCCCAGCTTAGAATGCGTGTGAGCACATCACTTGCCATGTTGGATACTCTGGCGCCCGTTTTCCAGCTGCATCATCAAGCCTCTATGCCTCTATGTTTTAACATTTCTAAAATAATTTATTTTTGTTTTCCTTTAGCCTTCCAGCTCTCACCATCTTCTAAGTAAACTTTTACAAAACACTGATTATCCCTCAGCTCAGCTGGAGTATTGTGTGCAGTTCTGGGCATCACACTTCAGGAAGAATGCTAAGGCCTCAGAGAGGGTGCAGAAGAGATTCGCCAGGGATGGGGAGAGACTGAAGAAGCTAAGTTGTTCTTCTCAAAGCAGAGGAGATTAAAAGGAAATTTGACAGAGGCATTCAAAATCATGAAAGGTTTCGATATACGAAAAAATGAGAAATTGTTTCCAGTTGTGAAGGGTCTCTAACCAGAGGATGCATATGTAAAGCGATTGGCAAGAGAACCAGGAGAAAGCTTTATTTTAATGCAATGAGTTGTTAAGATCTGGAATGCCCTGCCTAAAAGGATGGTGGAGGCAGATTCAATAATAACTTTCAAAACGGAACTGGATAAAGCAAAGGGAAATACAGGGCTATGGGGACAGAGCAAGGGAATGGGACTAACTGTATATCCCTACCAAAGAGCTGGCACAGACACAATGGGCCGATTGGCCTCTTTTTGTGTTGTAGCATATGATAAGTGACAGCCACAGTCACATGGTGATTATGTTACTGGAAAAGTAATCCAGAAGCCAGTACTAGTGACCTGATCAACATCAGTTCAAATCTCACCATGGAAGCTGGGATATTTAAATTCAATTAATTCAATAAAATTTGGAATAAAAGCTAGTATCAATAATGGCGACAATGAAACTACTGGATTGTCATAAAAACACATTTGGGTCACTAATGATTTTCACAGGAGGAAATCTGCCATTCTTAAGCAATTTGGCTGACACGTGACCCGTGACTGACGGCAAAGTGGACCCTTAACAGCCCTTTGAAATGGTCTAGTAAGTCACTCAGCTATATTCAATATAGATGGCAATAGATGATCAATAAATGCTGACCTTACCCCCCGTAACTGCTGCCTTCCGTGTTGTTTCAGTCGCTGTGAGGCAACTATGGAGTGACCTCTCCATGGCGCATGCCTGGGCAAATTTATGGAGGTTGAGAGTTGCCCAGTCGTCAAAACCCCCCTCTCGGCCTTTCTGGTGGGGTCCAAAGGAGTGCAGGACACGACGTTTGGCACCAGTATGGCTGCAGGAACTGCCGGAAACATGCCAAAGGTGACACATGACCGCCTACGGGGTTCCTTACCAGTGACACCAATATCCTGTGAATGAATAAACAAAAAGAAATCCATGGCCTGTCTTGTGCCAACGTCCAACTGAAGGAGGAACTGCAACATTGGGAGGGAGCACTACAGGAATCAAAAGGGGAGAAAGAAAAGTAAGAAAAAAAAACAATTGAAACTCCTATCAATTTGTTGATTTTAATGTTTTCCCTTTAAAGGTATCTGGTCTCTGAAATGCTGCAGTGAGCACTTAAGCACAAAGAACGGCTAATTAACTTTGCTTGTAGTCAGCTGCTAATGGTACTGTACTTGTTTAGGAATTCCTACTTCACATTAGTGAAGGTAATTTGTGACAGACTAATTGCTCCACATGCCTGTCAACTTTGTGTCTTCTCATGAGCCTCGTGCATTTCCAAAAAAAAAGCTTGCCTCTCTTCCAACCATTTTCACAAAAAGCTATTTCCTTTCTGAACACTCCAAGTGGCTTTTCCTCTTCAAAAGCAGTTTTCCTCAGCCAAGGCTGTGTAATCAATGACTGTGAAAGGGTCAGCCCGTTTTAAGCTGCCACTGTGCTCCCGTCCACATATTAGTTGGTGCGCTCTCGATCAGAGACTTTGAACCTATTTGCAAAGATAATATGTTGCTTTCAAGCCACTGATGCAGGCGTCATTGCACTGAATTGTACCGGCTTCTCGATGCTGTGGGTCACGGCACGAGGGCCAGTAAAATTCGGCGGGGAGAGGCCCACCTCAACCCGCGACGTCGAGAAGGGCCAGCCTCATATTACCAGTGCCGGGGAGACCTTGGTATGAACCGCCCCCCTCCCACCGCCATCTGGTGGCGGGCCCTTCATCTCCATATTTAAATTAGCATTAATCAGGTGTAAATATAGTTACCTGCAGGCGGTGGCCGTCCCACTCCGATTTTATAGCTGACATTTGCGCTCCGTGTGCCTTCAGAACTCTGTAGGGAGTTTCGAGGCGAGAACCTGGTGGGGAGGGGGAGGAATAACATTTTCAGGGCGGGAGGCGTGGAGGAGTGGTAAAAACAATTTTGATTGGATGTGGGGAATGGTGGGAAAGGGTTGAAGGGCAAAAGATTGAAGGTTAGGGGGGAACGTTTGGGTATTTGAAAAAGCCAATTGTTAGTCATTTCGGGCAATGAAATGACCATTGGAGGGGGGCCTCCGCATTTTCATTACTTCTTAATAAAAATTGCTTTTAGGTACCTTTAAATACGGAACTTAATTGTAAGGGCGCAAAAAACCCTTTAAAAATGGTGCCGCCGCCTGCACGGTGGCACCGGACACCATTGACGGGGACGTGGCGGCCCACCCGCCACTTCATCGGAGGCAGCTGCCTCGCCCCCTTCATTTAAATGATCTCCCACACGTAATATCACGGGGGCTCCTTGCCGGCACTTCCGTGTTGGAAGGCCATCGAGTTGAAATTGCACCGCCGCAGAGCGCCGCGCGCGATTAAAATTCAGGCCATTGTGACAGAGATGTAGGGAGGCATAAATATCCAACAAATTCATCAATGCCTGACACAGGAAAGTTTGGGAAGGCCAAACATTTGTGCAGATCATGTGCTAAGTTGGTTATTGTCAAAGAATCACAGAAGGAGGCCATTCGGCCCATAGAGTCAATGCTGGCTCTCTGCATGAGCAATTTATCTAGTCCCACCCCTCCCTGCCCTTTCCCATAGCCCTGCAAATATTTTCTCTTCAGGTCCTTATTGATTGCCTTTTGAAAGCCACAGTTGAATCTGCCTCCACCACACTCTCAGGCAGTGTATTCCAGATCCTAACCACTCGCTGCATTTTATTATTTATATGCCTATAGAAGACTTTCGGATTCCCTTTCCTGTAAGCTGCCAGTCTCTTCTCATAATCTCTCTTTTCCAATCTAATTGCCTTTTTCACTTCCCTTCACTTAACTTCTATATACAGCTGGGTCTTACCTGTGTTATCAACCTGATATTTGTCATATACACCCTTTTTCTGCTTCTTCTTACCATCTATTTTTTTCATCATTCAGAGAGCTCAGGATTTGTTTGCCCTACCTTTCCCCCTTGTGCAAATGTACCTCAACTGTCCCCAAACCATTTCCTATTTAAAGGTAGTGCATTGTTTATTTAGTCTAGATTTTGTAATCAAAAGCAAGAAAGTTTTTATGAACCATGTTATGAAATTGTTTCTATCTTTTTTTAAAAATATGTTTAAGTACTTATAGTTGAATTATAGATACTGATTCATCTGGAATCTTAAAGAGATTGCTGAACTTTATGCTTTTTTTAAAGACATTACCAGATGTTGCACGATTTGGTTTGCAGGCAAGTCTTACTGGAAGGCACCTGTCCACATTCACCCTGTCAAGACCCCTCAGGATCTTATGTTTCAAACAAGTCACCTCTTACTCTTCTAAATTCCAGCAGATACAAGCCTAGCCTGTCCAATCTTTCCTCATAAGATAGCCTGCCCATTCCAGGAATTAGTCTAGTAAACCTTTTCTGAACTGCTTCCAACACATTTCTATCCTTCCTCAAATTTTGGGACCAATACTGTACACAATCTGCCAGATGTGATCTCACCAATACCCTGTATAGCTGAAGCATAACCTCCCTACTTTTGTATTCAATTCCTGTTGCAATAAACGATAACATTCTATTAGCTTTCCTAATTACGTGCTGTACCTGCATTCTAACCTTTTGCGATTCATGCACTAGGACACCCAGATCCCTCTGCATCTCAGAACTCTGCAATCTCTCACCATTTAGATAATATGCTTTTTTATTCTTCCTGCCAAAATGGACAACTTTGCATTTTCCCACATTATACTCCATCTGCCAGATTTTTGCCCACTCACTTAACCTATCTATATCCCTTTGTAATAAAAGCAAAATACTGCGGATGCTGGAAATCTGAAATAAGAACACAAAATGCTGGAAATACTCAGCAGGTCTGGCAGCATCTGTGGAGAGAGAAGCAGAGTTAACGTTTCAGATCATTGACCCTTCTTCAGAACTAGCAGATATTAGAAATGTGAAAGGTTTTAAGCAAGTAAAGTGGGGGTGGGGCAAGAGATAACAAAGGAGAAGGTGTAGATAGGACAAGGTCCCAGAGAATAACTGACCAGAAGGTCATGGAACAAAGGCAAACAATATGTTAATTGTTGTAACAACCTTTATAAAACACTGGTTTGGCCTTTAACAGTGCACTTGGAAAAGTATGATTAGAACAAGTCAGCATGGTTTTACTAAAGGAAATCCTGTTTGACAAATTTATTAGAGTTTTTTGAGGATGTAACTAGTAGGGTAGATAAAGGGGAACCAGTAGATGTAGTATACCTGAATTTTCAAAAGGCATTCAATAAGTTGACACATAAAATTTAATAGGCAAGATAAGAACTCCTGGTGTTGGGGGTAATATATTAGCATGGAGAGATGATTGGCTAACAGACAGGAAGCAGAGAGTGGGCAGAAATGTGGCATTTTCAAGTTGGCAGGCAGTGAATAATGGGGTGCCACAAGGGTCAGTGTTGGGGACTCAGCCATTTACACTCTACATTAAAGACTTGAATGAAGAGACAGAGAGTAATGTATCTAAGTTTGCTGATACAAAGATCGATGAAAAGGTAAGCTGCAGGGAGGATATAGAGAGGCTGTTAAGAGATATAGACAGATTAAGTGAGTGGGCAACAAGATGGCAAATGGAGTATAATGTAGGGAAGTGTGAAGTTGCTCATAAAGTGTTCATGGTCGTAAAAACAGAAAACCAGAATATTTTGTAAAAGATGTGAAACGGGTAAATGTCGATGTTCAGAGAGACTTGGGGTTACTCATACAAGGAACACACAAAGTTAACATACAGGTGCAGCAGGCTATTAGGAAGGCAAATGGCATGTTGGCCTTTATTGCAAGGGGATTGGAGTACAGGAATAAAGAAGTCTTACTAAAATTATACAGGGCTTCGGTGAGACCGCACCTGGAATACTGTGGAATTGAAGCCCAAGATCAGCCATGATTGTATTGAATGGCGGATCAGGCTCGATGAGCCATATGGTCTACTTCTACTCCTATTTCTTGTGTTCTTGTGACCTCAACTGGTGTATTGTGTCAAATTCTGGGCACTGCACTTCAGAAAGAAGTATGTAGTTTTGGTTTCCATATTTAAGAAAGGATATACTTGCACTGGAGGCAGTGCAGCGAAGATTTGGTCCCTGGGATGAGGAGGTTGTCCAACGATGAGAGGCTGATGAAATTGGGCCCATATTCTCTGGAGTTTGGAAGAATCTTGAGATAAACAAGATTCTGAAAGGGCTTGATAGAGTAGAAGCTAAGAGATTGTTTCCACTGATCAGGGAATCTAAAACATGGGGACACAGTCTCAGGACAAGGGGCTGATCATTCAGTACTGAGGTGAGGAGAAATTCCATTACTCAAAGGGTTGTGAATCTTTGGAATTCTCTACCCCAGAGGGTTGTGGATGCCCCATCGTTGAATATATTTAAGGCTGGGATAGATAGATTTTTTGTGTCGCAGGGAATCAAGGGATATAGGGAGCAGGCAGGAAAGTGGAATTGAAGCCCAAGATCAGCTATGATTGTATTGAATGGCGGATCAGGCTCGATGAACCATATGGTCTACTTCTACTCCTATTTCTTGTGTTCTTGTGACCTCAACTGGTGTATTGTGTCAAATTCTGGGCACTGCACTTCAGAAAGACGTGAAAGCTTTAAAGAGGCTGTAGAAAATATTTATGAGAATGGTTAAGGGACTTCAATTATGTTTTTTTATTCACTCATGGGATGTGGGCGACACTGGCCAGGCCAGCATTTATTGCCCATCCCTAATTGCCCTTGAGAAGGGGTTGGTGAGCTGCCTTCTTGAACCGCTGCAGTCCATTTGGGGTGGGTACACCCACAGTGCTGTTAGGAATGGAGTTCCAGGATTTTGACCCAGCGACAGTGAAGGAACGGCGATATAGTTCCAAGACAGGATGGTGTGTGACTTGGAGGGGAAGTTGCTCCTATGCATTTGCTGCCCTTGTCCTTCTAGTCGGTAGAGGTCGTGGGTTTGGAACGTGCTGTCTAAGGAGCCTTGGTGCTCTATGTGGATAGATTGGAGAAGCTGGAGCTGTTGTCTTTGGAGAAGAAAAGTTGGAGAGGAGATTTGATAGGGGTATTCAAAATCATGAGGGATCCGGACAGGGTAGATAGAGAAAAACTGTTCCCTTTGGCAGAAGGATTGAGAACCAGAGGACACCGATTTAAGGTGATTGGCAAAGGAACCAACGCCGACCTGGGGAAAAAAATTTAATGCAGTGAATAATTAGGATCTGGAATGCACTGCCTGACAGTGTGGTGGAGGTAAGATTGAATCGAGGCCTTCAACAGGGAATTGGATAAACACCTGAAGAGAATTAAAATTGCTGGGCTATAGGGAGAGAGGGGGGAGTGGAACTAGCTAGATTGCTTCTGCAGAGAGTTAACATGGACTTGATGGGCTGAACGATCTCCTTTTGATCTGTAAACATTCTATGACTCTAACACTCCAGTGCAGCAGTGAGCGATCGCTGCTCTGTCTGAGGTGCTGTTAGTTTAGAGATACAGCACTGAAACAGGCCCTTCAGCCCACCGAGTCTGTGCCGACCATCAACCACCCATTTATACTAATCCTACACTAATCCCATATTCCTATCACATCCCCACCTGTCCCTATATTTCCCTACCACCTACCTATACGAGGGGCAATTTATAATGGCCAATTAACCTATCAACCTGCAAGTCTTTGGCATGTGGGAGGAAACCGGAGCGCCCGGAGGAAACCCACGCAGACACAGGGAGAACTTGCAAACTCCGCAGAGGCAGTACCCAGAATCGAACCCGGGTCCCTGGAGCTGTGAGACTGCGGTGCTAACCACTGCGCCACTGTGCCGCCCTTCTGTGTTCTTCAGATTAAATTTTAAGCTGAGATCCTGTCTGTCGGAAAAGATCCCATAACACTATTTTGAAAAGGAGGTTGGCAGTTTTTCCAGGTATCCTGGTTAATATTGCTACAACCAGGCGAGAAATGTGTCTAGGAGTCTTTTGCTGTCTTTACCTGGTCTTAGTGTAATAGGGTTTACTTTTAAACACTAAAATAAAAGCAAAATACTGCGGATGCTGGAAATCTGAAACAAAAACAAGAAATGCTGGAATCACTCAGCAGGTCTGGCAGCATCTGTGGAAAGAGAAGCAGAGTTAATGTTTCGGGTCACTGACCCTTCTTCGGAACTGACAAATATTAGAAAAGTCACAGATTATAAACAAGTGAGGTGGGGGTTGGGCAAGAGATAACAAAGGAGAAGGTGCAGATTGGACCAGGCCACATAGCTGACCAAAAGGTCACGGAGCAAAGGCAAACAATATGTTAATAGTGTGTTGAAAGACAAAGCATTAGTACAGATTAGGTGTGAATACACTGAATATTGAACAGCAGCATGTGCAAACCTGAAGAAAAACAACCTGAAAAAAACAATGGGTAAGCAAACTGAACAAACTAAGATGAAATGAAATAAATGCAAAAAAAGATTGTAAAAAATGTAAAAAGGAATGTAAAAAAAAGGAAGAAAAAATAACTAAAAATGAAAGTAAAATGGGGGGCTGTCATGCTCTGAAATTATTGAACTCAATGTTCAGTCCAGCAGGCTGTATTGTGCCTAATCGGTAGATGAGATGCTGTTCCTCGAGCTTGCGTTGATGTTCACTGGAACACTGCAGCAATCCCAGGACAGAGATGTGAGCATGAGAGCAGGGGGGAGTGTTGAAATGGCAAGCAACCGGAAGCTCAGGGTCCTGCTTGCGGACTGAGCGGAGATGTTCCGCAAAGCAGTCACCCAGTCTGCGCTTGGTCTCCCCAATGTAGAGGGGACCACACTGTGAGCAGCGAATACAGTATGCTACATTGAAAGAAGTACAAGTAAATCGCTGCTTCACCTGAAAGGAGTGTTTGGGGCCTGGGATAGTGAGGAGAGAGGAAGTAAATGGGCAGGTATTACACCTCCTGCGATTGCAGGGGAAGGTGCCCTGGGACGGGGACAAGGTGGTGGGGGTAATGGAGGAGTGGACCAGGGTGTCACGGAGGGAACAATCCCTTCGGAATGCTGACAGGGGAAGGGAAGGGAAGATGCGACTGGTAGTGGCATCACGCTGGAGGTGGCGAAAATGGCGGAGGATGATCCTTTGGATATGGAGGCTGGTGGGATGAAAAGTGAGGACAAGGGGAACCCTGTCACGGTTCTGGGAGGGAGGGGAAGGGGTGAGGGTAGAGGTGCGGGGAATGGGTCGGACACGGTTGAGGGCCCTGTCAACCACAGTGGGGGGAAATCCTCGGTTGAGGAAAAAGGAGGTCATATCAGAAGCACCGTCATGGAAGGTAGCATCATCAGAGCAGATGCGTCGGAGACGGAGAAACTGGGAGAATGGAATGGAGTCCTTACAGGAGGTAGGGTGTGAAGAAGTGTAGTCGAGGTAGCTGTGGGAGTCGGTGGACTTATAATGGATATTGGTAGACAACCTATCCCCAGAGATGGAGACAGAGAAGTCGAGGAAGGGAAGGGAAGTGTCAGAGATGGACCATGTAAAGGTGAGAGAAGGGTGAAAATTGGAAGCAAAGTTGATAAAGTTTTCTAGTTCGGGGCGGGAGCAGGAAACAGCACCGATACAGTCATCAATGTACCGGAAAAAGAGTTGGGGGAGGGGGCCTGTGTAGGACTGGAACAAAGAATGCTCGACATATCCCACAAAAAGACAGGCATAACTAGGACCCATGCGGGTACCCATAGCGACACCTTTTACTTGGAGGAAGTGCATGGAGTTGAAGGAGAAGTTGTTCAATGTGAGAACAAGTTCAGCCAGGCGGAGGAGGGTGGCGGTGGATGGGGACTGGTTGGGCCTCTGTTCCAGGATGAAGCGGAGAGCCCTCAAACTATCCTGGTGGGGGATGGAGGTGTAGAGCGATTGGACGTCCATAGTGAAGAGGAGGCGGTTGGGACCAGGAAACTGGAAATTGTCAAAATGACGTAGGGCGTCAGAAGAGTCACGGATGTAGGTGGGAAGAGACTGGACCAGCGGAGAAAAGATAGAGTCAAGATAGGAAGAAATAAGTTCAGTGGGGCAGGAGCAGGCTGACACAATGGGCCTGCCGGGACAGTCCCGTTTGTGGATTTTGGGAAGGAGGTAGAAGCGGGCTGTCCGGGGTTGTGGGACTATGAGGTTGGAAGCCGTAGAGGGAAGATCTCCAGAGGAGATGCGGTCAGTGACAGTCCTTTGGACGGTGGCTTGATGTTCAGTGGTGGGGTCATGGTCCAGAAGGAGGTAGGAAGAGGTGTCTTTGAGTTGGCGTTGAGCTTCTGCAAGGTAGAGGTCGGTACGCCATATAACAACAGCACCACCCTTGTCTGCAGGTTTGATGACCATGTCGGGGTTAGTCCTGAGAGAACGGAGTGCCTCAAGTTCAGAGGGGGACAGGTTAGAGTGAGTGAGGGGGGCAGAGAAATTGAGACGACCAATGTTACTTTTAAACACACTGTGTTTTGAGCACCCCCTTTTTGTGAATCCTTGTTTACAGCTTTCCAATTATCAGACAAAGAAACCAATTCACACAGATTTTCTCAGGTTTAAAGAGAAAAGATGAAATTTTATTAAAACTTTAACTTAAACTCTAATACAGTTCACGCCTACGGATATACGATGCGCCCATGCTGGCATGTATATGTGATACACACATGCAAATAGGAGCAGAAAAGAGAAGAGGAAAAGATAAGGTGGAACAGTTTGAGGCAATATCTTGCTACGGTGCTTCGAGCTCACTGTAGTCCTTTGTAAGTAGTCTTGCTTTTCGTTGGGGCCCAGTAGTCTTCTTCAAACTTTGTTCACGTGGGAGACTTTTCTCTCTTTACGTTTCATGTATTTTCACAAGATTCAGTTCCATAGGAAGGAGCTGGAAGTAGGCAGACACAAAGGCAATTCTTGCTTCAGTTCCAGGAGAGATCTTCACTCCATGAGCACACGGCTTTGTTTCAGTTCAAATCCTTTGTTTCACGTTCAAATTCTCTGCAACAGCCAGTTAGTCAAGTGACTAAAACTGGTCTGACCACTTCTTCTGTGTATTGGGGAAGCCATGACTGGGAACCCATTGTTCCAACACTGTCTGTTACTATGCAAATGTCTTTCCAGTCAGGGCTTGCAATTTTAAGTTTTAATGTTCATGTGGTGTAATAATGTGTACCTCAGTCTTGGTAGGTGTGGGGGGGGGAGGTGCGGTGGGGGTGGGGGGAGGTTTGCCTGACAATATTGATCCCTCAACCAGCATCACTAAAAAACAGGTGATCTGTTCATTGTCAAATTGCAGTTTGCGGGAGCTTGCTGCGCTCAAATTGACTGCCATGTTTTCTACATTATAACAATAAATACACTTAAAAAAGTATTGACAGGGCCCTCGACTGTGTTTGCCCCACTTCACGCACTTCTACCCTCACCCCTTCCCCTCCTTCCCAAAACTGCAACAGGGTTCCCCTTGTCCTCACTTTCCGCCCCACCGGCCTCCACATCCAAACGATCATCCTCCAACATTTCTGCCATCTCCAGCGTGATGCCACCACCAAACGCATCTTCCCTGCCCCTCCTCTGTCAGCATTCTGAAGGGATTGTTCCCTCTGCAACACCCTAGTCCACTCTTGCATTACCCCCGACAGCTCGTCCCCTTCCCACAGCACCTTCCCCTGCAATCGTAGGAGGTGTAATACTTGCCCTTTTACCTCCTCTCTCCTCACTATCCAAGGCCCCAAACACTCCTTTCAGGTGAATCAACGATTTACTTGTACTTCTTTCAACTTAGTATACTGTATGCATTGCTCACAATGTGGCCTCCTCTACATTGGGGAGACCAAACGCAGACTGGGTAACCACTTTGCAGAACACCTCCGCTCAGTCCGTAAGCAGGACCCCGAGCTTCTGGTTGCTGGCCATTTCAACACCCAACACCCCCTCCCCCTCCCCCGCAACTGCTCTCATGCTCACATCTCTATCCTGGGATTGCTGCAGTGTTCCAGTGAACATCAATGCAAGCTCGAGGAGCAGCACCTCATTTTCCAGTTAGGCACGCTGCAGCCGACCGGACTGAACACTGAGTTCAATAATTTCAGAGCATGACTGTGCTTTTTTTTATTTTTGTTTTATTTTATTGTGCTCCATCTTATTTTGTTTTTTACCATGTGCCTGCCTGCTGTTTTTTTTCATGTTTGTGCTTTTGGCTGGGGCTGCTCATTAATCCGTCATTAACACTCCCTCTGCACTAATGCTTTGTCTTTCATCACACCATTAGCACTCCCTTTGCCTTTGCCCCACGACCTCCCTGTAAGTTAATTTCCCTGGCCCTCTGTCCTATCAACATCTCTTTTGTTCTCTTTTCCCCCACGCCCACTTTATTTGCTTAAAACCTATAACATTTCTAACCTTTGCCAGTTCTGATGAAAGGTCACTGACCTGAAACGTTAACTCTGTTTCTCTCTCCGCAGATGCTGCCTGACCTGCTGAGTATTGCCAGCATTTTCTGTTTCGATTTCAGATTTCCAGCATCCACAGTATTTTGCTTTTAATTTACTTTAAAAGTATTTGATTGGCTGTAAAGTACTTTGAAATGTCCTGAGGTCATTTTCTTTCTTTCTTTCTTTCTTTCTTTCTTTCTTTCTTTCTTTCTTTCTTTCTTTCTTTCTTTCTTTCTTTCTTTCTTCCTTTCTTTCTTCCTTTCTTTCCACTGACTATCACCTATTTTGTACTATCACCCCAGTCAAGAACTATCCCACAGTGTCATAAAACCATGCGTTCTCTTGGCATTTCTTCGCAGACGAAGATTTTGGGAAGATTGCAGTCATCAGTTGCAGGCCCACTGGTGGCAAGTCAGCCCTATCCGTGACCAGCAGATTCTCCCATAGCAGGTACGAGTGAAGGTGTTGTCGCTGCTGGGGGCAATTGGATCTACCCTTCTCTTCCTTTTCCCTTTCATGTTCGTTCTTCGCTCAGTCTCAAAGGTGTCTGTAGCCCTCCTGAAGTAGCATCTCCAGGTGTCACGATCTATGGCCTGCGCTTCCCACTGGTGATGGTCGATGTGGCACACAGAGAGGGACTTCTCCAGGGAGTCCTTGAAACGTTTGCATGGGGCCCTTCTGTTCCTTTTACCCGTGGTCAGCTCTCCATACAACACGATATTGGACAGGTGACTGTCGTCCATCCGGGCAATCTGACCTGCCCAATGCAGTTGGCTTTACAGGAGGATGACCTCATTGCTGGAAGCCCAATTATTTTTGCAGGTATCTTTCACTGAGCAACATCCTTTTTTCAGTTTTTTTTTTAAACACATAGAAGTCGAAGATTTTAAGACAAAAAATAAAACCTTTTGTGACAGGGTGCAGAGGAGATTTACCAGGATGGTTCCAGGGATGAGGGATTTTAACTACAAGGTTAAGAAAATAAGAACATAGGAAATAGGAGCAGGAGTAGGCTATTCAGCCCCTCAAGCCTGATCCGCCATTCAATAAGATCGTGGTTGATCTGTCCCAGGCCTCAACTCCTCTTTTGGGCCTGCTCTGCCGAACCCTCGACTCCCCGAGATTTCAAAAATCTATCTACCTTTTTTTTCCTATTGGAAAAACTGGGGTTGCTAACCTTGGAACAAAGGAGATTAAGGGGAGATTTGGTAGAGCTGTACAAGATTATTAAAGGTTTGGATAGGCTAGACAAAGAAAAGCCGTTCTCATTCGCTGATGGTATAAAGACTCGGGTCACAGATTGAAGGTTTTGGGTAAGAGATGCAGGGGAATGTGAGGCAGAACTTTTTTACACAGCAAGTGGTAATGACCTGGAACTCACTGCCTATGAGGGTGGTGGAAGCAGCGATGATTAATTATTTCAAAAGAAAATTGGATGGACTCTTGAGGAAAATAATCTTGCAAGGCTATGGATCTCGAGCAGGAGAATAGGATTGATGTGCAGAGAGCTGGCATGGACTCAGTGGGCTGAATGACCTCTTTCTGTGTCATAATAACTCTATGGGCTGAATTTTAACGCTCATTACCAATCTCAGCGGTGACCTTCAGAACCTGCACGGCACACGTGTATGCTACAGAGCCACTGCAATATTTCACACAGTGGCTCATCAACATGGAGGGGGCGGAATGCACGCCCCGATCCCTGGCAACGGTGCTTGGTGACACTGTGCAAGTACCGCCGCCCTTTTTAAAGGGCATCAAGCCCTTCAGTAAGAATTAATTTTTAAAGGTCCCGCTGTCTGAAAACAAAGTCAACTTTTAATTGCACTTATGATCCTCTCTCCCACCCCCCCAATGAGTAATCGATATGCAAATTGCCCTCTCACCCCAAAAAAAACTTTTTCTCGGGATCTCGAACTTTCTCCCCCGAACTATGCAAACTTTGACCCCCCAACCCTTTGCCACCATCCCCGCAACCAATAGGAAAAGTTCTCCCAGCTCCCCACCCCACCCGCCCTGAGAACTTCACTGCTCCCCCCCCTCCCCACCAGTGTTCCGCCTCGGGTCGCCGAACGAAGATCTGATGGCATGGGAGTTCCAGCAGCCAGCCGGAATATTGGCGTGGGACAGCCGTCGCTGCAAGGTAAGTCATTAGTCATTCATTATAATTTATTTACATCTTTATATTAAGTCTCCGTCGCCGTGGAGTGAGGGGTGCAGCTATGAGGCCTCACCGCCGCCGGTAAAATGGCGCAGGGCCTTCCCAGCATTGAGGCCCATGGCTGGCCTCTTCTGAAGGTATATTCCAGCCCCCCCACCCCCCCCCTCGCCCCCACCACAACCCCTGACATAAGGGGACTGATAAAATCCAGCCCTAGGACTCTATGATTATATTACCAACAGCGACTCTAAAGTGTTGGCTTTGCCTAGTTTATATTTGTTTTCTTAAAATCTCTGATGAAAATATTTTTCCTTTTTCCACATAGTCTTTCAACGATAAATGCATCCTGTGCTCTTATGAAGTGAACCCAATGCATAGAAGAGCTGAAGTGATAGCTGCACAAAAGGATCTGAAGAGTCTGAGTGGCACGGTTGGAAGTGCTGTTGCCTCTTGATCAACAGAATGTCAGTTTGAACCCCACACTGAGAAGCTGAGGTAATAATCTACTCCACCAGAGTGCGACATTATGGGAAGTGCATTAAACAGGCCTGTCTGCTGATTCCTGGTAGTTCAAGTGAATGTTAAAGGGTCCATAGCAATATTAAAAATGAACAGCAAATTCCTTCCAGTAGCCAGGCCAATATTATTCCCTCAAAATACCTCCAAAAACTGGTTATATCATTCTGGGATGTTGTAATGCACAAAATAGCTGCCATGTTTCTCTCCTTACTAATAGTCAGTTCAGCTCAAGGGAATGCATGCATGTGGTGTGTTGTTTGAAATAATTCTGAGACACATGCTAAGGTTCTGTCTTTTCCATTCAGAATCTCTTTGAGTTTCCCTGTTCTGTAAATCCTCTCAGTGTGCATGAAGATCTCTCTATTTGAAGAATACTCTCCATTTGAAGAATAAGTAATTCTCATTAACCTGTCTTTGTTGACATGCTGTATGATACATCTATTGTAATAATTTCCCCTTGGAATTCATATTCATAAGCTGCATGTCATTTTTGCTTCATTACTGCCTGATCTGTGCTCTACTTTAATGCTTTAGCCCATATTTATTTTTATGCTATGGTGATTTTTGGTTTCGCAAGGAATGCTATCACAAACATAGAAGAGGAAAAGCAGGAGAGTTCTCTCTGGTGTCACAGACTCTGGGTTAAAATGAACTCTAACTCTATGCTAAACACGCCATGCTTGGATTATCATGCATAACAGTGTACATTAATGTTCTGACATTTTTATCCATGTTTATTTTGCAATTGATTAAAAAGTGATACAAAACACCCAATTACTGAGACTATGCCTCTGATCAGGGAACAATGATTTCTTTTACGAATATTCATTTTTACAGAAAATTTTATGGCTTTGAAATCACACTGTGGGATATTAATGCATGAATATCCAACTGGTGGATGTGAAATTACTTTGTCTATTAAAATAATGGAAAAATCCATTAAAGTACGAGCACATTTCCTTATATTTACTGATTTTTCCATTATAAGTCTTATATTTCCATTTTATTAATGAGGTTTGATTTTGTAAAATCTACGGCAGCAGTTTATCGTGGAGAATAAGCAAAATCTGAAATAAATAGTTTTAATCAAGTAAAAATGTGATTTTGTTCAGTGTCCTTACTGTTGTACCAGTATGACAGTATTTAATGCTGGTATGTTTCCATCACTTGCATGAGGAACAGCTCTACAGGAACCACCCCATTAGTGATAGCTGCTGAGGACAGTGAGGGACTGACTGAGAGAATATGTAGACCAGATAAGTACTCAGAGAAGAACTAAAACCACTTTTTTGCCTTGTAATGATACCTCACAACTGAAATTCTCCTTTTCAGTGGAGATCCAGAGGGTGGGACTTCTGTTCATTCTGTCAGATTTGTCCCAACTCATGTTTCGGGGTTGGGGTTCAGTCGCTAACAACTGACCAGCTCCCAATAAGTTTCCTCCAATCAAAAAGCAGCCCAAAAGTGTGAATATGGAGAATCTCAATGATGTTGCATCAGGGATTTCACGTAAGCACCTGAGGAACAGGCAAGGATCCTAAAACATAGAAATATAGAAACATAGAAAAATAGGAGCAGGAGTAGGCTATTCAGCCCTTCGAGCCTGCTCCGCCATTCAATACGATCATGGCTGATCATCCAAACTCAGTAACCTGTTCCCGCTTTCTCTCCATATCCCTGATCCCTTTAGCCCGAAGAACTATATCTAACTTTTTCTTGAATATATTTAATGATTTGGCCTCAACTGCTTTCCGTGGTCGAGAATTCCATAGGTTCACCACTCTCTGGGTGAAGAAATATCTCCTCATCTCAGTCCTAAATGGCTTACCCCTTATCCTTAGACTGTGACCCCTGGTCCTGGACTCCCCCGCCATCGGGAACATCCTTCCTGCATCTAGTCTGTCCAGTCCTGTTAAAATTTTGTAGGTTTCTATGAGATCCCCCCTCATTCTTCTAAACTCTCGAGAATACAAGCCTAATCCACCCAATCTCTCTTCATATGTCAGTCCTGCCATCCCAGGAATCAGTCTGGTGAACTTTAGCTGCACTCCCTCCATAGCAAGAACATCCTTCCTCAGATAAGGAGACCAAAACTGCACACAATACTCCAGATGTGGTTTCACCAAGGCCTTGTATAATAGCAGCAAGACATTCCTGCTCCTGCACTCGATTCCTCTCGCTATGAAGGCCAACATACCATTTGCCTTCTTAACTGCCTGCTGCACCTGCATGCTTACTTTCAGCGACTGGTGCACAAGGACACCCAGGTCTCGCTGCACCTCCCCCTTCCCCAATCTACTGCCGTTCAGATAATGATCTGCCTTTCTGTTTTTGCCACTAAAGTAGATAACCTCAAATTTATCCACATTATACTGCATCTGCCATGTATTTGCCCACTCACTCAACCTCTCCAAATCACACTGGAGCTTCTCTGCATCCTCCTCACAGCTCACACTCCCACCCAGCTTTGTGTCATCTGCAAACTTGGATATATTACATTTAATTCCCTCATCTACATCATTAATATGTATTGTGAATAGCTGGGGTCCTAGTACTGATCCCTGTGGTACCCCACTAGTCACTGCATGCCACTCGGAAAAATACCCCTTTATTCCTACTCTTTGTTTCCTGTCTGCCAACCAGTTCTCTATCCATGTCAGTATCTTCCTCGTCCTGTATCTTTGGCCTCCTTGTCTCGAGACACAATAGGTAAGCGCCTGGAGGTGGTCAGTGGTTTGTGAAGCAGTGCCTGGAGTGGTTATAAAGGCCAATTTTAGAGTGACAGACTCTTCCACAGGTGCTGCAGATAAAATTGGTTGTCGGGGCTGTTACACAGTTGGCTCTCTCCTTGCGCTTCTGTATTTTTTCCTGCCAACTGCTATGTCTCTTCGACTCGCCACACTTTAGCCCCGCCTTTATGGTTGCCCGCCAGCTCTGGTGATCACTGGCAACTGACTCCCACGACTTGTGATCAATGTCACAGGACTTCATGTCGCGTTTGCAGACGTCTTTAAAGTGGAGACATGGACGGCCGGTGGGTCTGATACCAGTGACGAGCTCGCTGTACCATGTATCCTTGGGGATCCTGCCATCTTCCATGCGGCTCACATGGCCAAGCCATCTCAGGCGCCGCTGGCTTAGTAGGGTGTATATGCTGGGGATGTTGGCCGCCTCGAGGACTTCTGAGTTGGAGATACGATCTTGCCACCTCTTGCCAAGAGTTCTCCGGAGGCAGCGAAGATGGAATGAATTGAGACGTCGCTCTTGGCTGACATATGGTGTCCAGGCCTCACTGCCATAGAGCAAGGTACTGAGGACCATGTCAGTACCTTACCCCCAATCCCATGTGCTTTAATTTTGCACACTAATCTCTTATGTGGGCCCTTATCGAGAGCCTTCTGAAAGTCCAAATACACCACATTCACTGGTTTTCCCTTCTCTATTCTACTAGTTACATCCTCAAAAAAATTCCAGTCGATTTGTCAAGTATAATTTCCCTTTCGTAAATCCATGTTGACTCTGTCCGATCCTGTCACTGTTTTCCAAGTGCTCTGCTATTACAACTTTTATAATGGACTCGAGCATTTTCCCCACGCCTGATGTCAGGCTAACCAGTCTATAATTCGTTGTTTTCTCTATACCTCCTTTTTAAATAGTGGGGTTACATTACATACCCTCCAATCCATTGGAACTGTTCCAGAGTCTGTAGAATTTTGAAAAATGACCAACAATGCATCTACTATTTCTCAGGCACTTCCTTAAGTACTCTGGGGTGTAGATTATCAGGCCCTGGGGATTTATCGGCCTTCAATCCCATCAATTTCCTGAACACCATTTCCCTACTAATACTGATTTCATACAGTTCCTCCTTCTCACTGGACCCTATGTTCCCCAACATTTCTGGGAGGTAATTTGTGTCCTCCTTTGTGAAGACAGAACCAAAGTATGTATTTAATTGGTCTGCCACTTCTTTGTTCCCCATTATAAATTCCCCCATTTCTGACTGTACAGGACCCACATCTGGCTTCACTAATCTTTTTCTCTTCACATATCTTTGGAAGCTTTTACAGTCAGTTTTTATGTTCTCTGCCAGCTTGCTCTCGTACTCTATTTTTCCCTTCTTAATCAATCCCTTTGTCCTCCTTTGCTGAATTGTAAATTGCTGCCAATCCTTAGGTTTGCTATGTGTTCTGGCGATTTTATATTTCTCCTCCTTGGAACTAATACTACCCCTAATTTCATCCTTCCTGTTTTATTTTTGCGCCAGATAGGAATGAACAATTGTTGTAATTCATCCATGCGCTCTTTAAATGCTAACCCTAAAAGGAGAACAACCAACCCTGAAGATAGGATTTCAAGGCTTATTGAGGACCTCAGCCTGTTGTGTAATTGCCTTTTGAGGAATGTCCCTTTAAAATCTCAGTATGCTAATGAGCTACACAGCGGCACAGTGGCGCAGTGGTTAGCACCGCAGTCTCACAGCTCCAGCAACCCGGGTTCAATTCTGGGTACTGCCTGTGTGGAGTTTGCAAGTTCTCCCTGTGTCTGCATGGGTTTCCTCCGGGTGCTCTGGTTTCCTCCCACATGCCAAAGACTTGCAGGTTGATAGGTAAATTGGCCATTAGCAATTGCCCCTAGTATAGGTGGGTGGCAGGGAAATACAGGGACAGGTGAGGATGTGGTAGGAATATGGAATTAGTGTAGGATTAGTATAAATGGGTGGTTGATGGTCGGCACAGACTCGGTGGGCCGAAGGGCCTGTTTCAGTGCTGTATCTCTAAACTAAACTAAACTAAACTAAGTGACAGAATGTAGTCATGTGACAACAAGCCAGAGTCACACTGCAACTGTAACAACCAGAGGAAGGTTCTATAAATAGTTTCAAGAAATGCTGGAAATACTCAGCAGGTCTGGCAGCATCTGTGGAGAGAGAAGCAGAGTTATCGTTTCAGGTCAGTGACTCTTCATCAGAACTAGCAGATAGTAGAAATGTGAAAGATTTTAAGCAAGTAAAGCGGGGGGTGGGGCAAGAGATAACAAAGGAGAAGGTGTTGATAGGACAAGGTCACAGAGAATAACTGACCAGAAGGTCATGGAGCAAAGGCAAATGGTATGTTAATGGTGTGTTGAAAGTTAAAGCGTGAGTACAGATAAGGTGTTAACGGACTGAAACTGAACAGCCGCAAGTACAAACATTAAAAAAAAAGTGGGTAGGCAAACTGAACAAACTAAGATAAAATAAAATAAACACAAAAAAAAAATAACTAAAAATAAAAGTAAAATGGGGGCCCGTCATGCTCTGAAATTATTAAACTGAATGTTCAGTCTGGCAGGCTGTAGTGTGCCAAATCGGTAAATGAGATGCTGTTCACTGGAACACTGCAACAATCCCAGGACAGAGATGTGAGCATGAGAGCAGGGGGGAGTGCTGCCATTTTACTTTTAATTTTAGTTATTTTTACTTTCTTCTTTTTTATATTTTTTTTTGTGTTGTTTTATTTTATCTTAGTTTGTTCAGTTTGCCTACCCACTGTTTTTTTTCATGTTTGTACTTGCGGCTGTTTGTTTTTCAGTCCGTTAACACCCTATCTGTACTAATGCTTTGTCTTTCAACACACCATTAACATATTGTTTGCCTTTGCTCCATGACCTTCTGGCCGGTTATTCTCTGTGGCCTTGTCCTATCTACACCTTCTCCTTTGTTATCTCTTGCCCCACCCCTGCTTTACTTGCTTAAAACCTTTTACATTCCTAATATTTGCCAGTTCTGAAGAAGGGTCACTGACCTGAAACGTTAACTCTGCTTCTCTCACCACAGATGCTGCCAGACCCACTTTTTTTTAACGGCTGTTCAGTTTTCAGTCCGTTAACACAGATGCTGCCAGACCTGCTGAGTATTTCCAGCATTTCCTGTTTTTGTTTCAGACTTCCAGCCTCCGCGGTATTTTGCTTTTATCTATAAATAGTTTGCTCTTTACTGTATATAATAGTTTAGCTGTTACGACCAGGTGAGAAAGGTGTCGAGGGTTCCCTTTCAGCCTTCACCTGTGTGTTACTGTAACAGGGTTTAATTTTAAACACACCATATTTTTAGCTCCCCCTTGGTGAATCCTTGTTCACAGTTTTCCAATTATAAGGCAAAGAAACCAGCACCAACAGGTCTTCTTATGTTTAAAGAAGAAAGATTGAAATTTATTAAACTTAAACTCTAATTTGGTTGATGCCTATGGATACACGATGCGCCCGCACTAGCATGCATACACAATACACACATGCAGATAGAGACAGAAAGAAAACAGAAGAAATAAAGTGGAAACGTTTGAGGCAATCTCTGAGGAGGTTTTTTGTGTTACGGTTCTTTGAGCTCACTGTAGTGTCCTTTGTGGGTAGATCTTGCTTTTCATTGGGACCCAGTATTCTTCTTAAATCTTGTTCCCTGTAAGAGACTTTTCTTTCTTGGGGTTCATGTGTCTTTAGTGGGTATTGGAATTCCGTGAGAGAGAAATGGGAGCAGACAGGAGAGGCTGTGGTGAGTCAGCCAGGAGAGGTCTTCCAATCCAGGAACAAACAGCTTTCTGCGGCTCTCAGTTCAAACTGTACAATTCAGAAGAAAAACCCAGACTGCCAAGCAAGTTAGTCATGTGACTAACGGTTTGACCACGTCTGTTTGTGGATTGTATTGGAGCAGGGGATATCTATCTGTTAATATGCAAAAATGTCTTTCCAGCCAGGGGCCTGGCTGCCTGTGATAGCAGGAAGCCCTGCACCCCCCCCTCCCCCACCAACACCCTCCCAACCTGTTAAAACAGCAGTGGGTAAAGCTCAGTTGGTTGTACTGTCACCTCTGAGTCACAAAGTTGCGGATTCAAGTCTCGCTCCAAGGGATGTGAGCTCATAATCAAGGCTGGCGCTTCAGTGCAGTACTGCAGGAGTGCTGCACTGTCAGAGGTGTTGTCTTTCAGAAGAGACATTAAACCAAAGCCCTGTCTGCACCCTCAGTTGGATGTTGAGGCTGCCATAGCACTATTTTGAAGAAAAGTTGGGGTGTTCTCCCCATTGTCCTGGCCAATATTGATCCCTCAACCTACAGCACTAAAATACAAGTGATCTGGTCATTATTACATTGCTTACTTGTGGGAGCTTGCTGTGCCAAAATTGACTGCTGTGTTTCGTACATTACAACAATGACTACACTTGAAAAGCACTTCATTGGCTGTAAAGGGCTTTCAGATGTCCTGAGTTCATGAAAGGTAAGATATGAATGCCAGTCACTCTTTCTTATGGAAGCACAATCACCACAATGGCTGTTCTTGGGATGTGGGCTTCGCTGGCAAAGCCAGCATTTGTTACCCATCCCTAATTGCCATTATGAAAAAGGTGGTGAGCCGCCTTCTTGAACTACTGCAGTCCATCTGGTGCGGGTACACCCACAGTGCTGTTTGGAAGGGAGTTCCAGGATTTTAACTTAGCGACAGTGAAGGAACGGCGATATAGTTCCAAGTCAGGATGGTGTGTGACTTGGAGAAGAACTTGCAGCTGGGGATGTTTCCATGCATTTGCTGCCGCTGTCCTTCTAGGTGGCAGTGGTCGCTGGTCTGGAAGGAGGCTTGGCAAGTTGCTGCAGTGCATCTTGTAGATGGTACATCACCATCTTCTCAGGGGAACTAGGAATGGACAATAAATGTGGCCTTACCAGTGCTGCCTACATCTTGAGATACAAATGATACAAACACTAGCAGATATAAGACAGTTCAGAGCCTCATTCCATGCAAATGCAACTTGGACACAAGACTAAAGCTTCAACCTTTTCAGGCCCCTTGGGATAGTTGATGACTATGGATATTGATTCCTATTTACAATTACAATTATCACAGGACAATGGGGAGAATGCCCCTACTTTTCTTCAAAATAGTGCTATGGCAGCCTCGACATCCAACTGAGGGTGCAGACAGGGCTTTGGTTTAATGTCTCTTCTGAAAGACAGCACCTCTGACAGTGCAGCACTCCTGCAGTACTGCACTGAAGCGCCAGCCTTGATTATGAGCTCACGTTCCTTGGAGCGAGACTTGAATCCGTAACTTTGTGACTCAGAGGTGACAGTACAGCCAACTGAGCCTTACCCACTGCTGTTTGAACAGGTTGGGGGGGTGTTGGGGGGGGGGGTGCAGGGCTTCCTGCTATCACAACGCAGTCCCCACAATATAGAACTGCCTCAATACTGCACTGACGTAACACAAAATTTCGGAAAGGCACCAGAAAGAATTTCTTAATGCAGAAGGTGATTAACACTGGAACAAGTTTCTGGGAAGGTTGGTTAAGACCTATAAGACTTCATTAACTTAAGAAACAAATATTTGTTGGAATGGAAAAATTGTAGGGTTGAGGGCAAATGAATCAAAAGGTCTTCTTTAGCCACACCTTGTGTTCTTGATGCTTGTTCTCAGTAATTACAGTTTAATTTAGTTTAGTTTAGAGATACAGCACTGAAACCGGCCCTTCGGCCCACCGAGTCTGTGCCGACCATCAACCACCCATTTATACTAATCCTACACTAATCCCATATTCCTACCACATCCCCACCTGTCCCTATATTTCCCTACCACCTACCTATACTAGGGGCAATTTATAATGGCCAATTAACCTATCAACCTGCAAGTCTTTGGCATGTGGGAGGAAACCGGAGCACCCGGAGGAAACCCACGCAGACACAGGGAGAACTTGCAAACTCCACACAGGCAGTACCCAGAATTGAACCCGGGTCACTGGAGCTGTGAGGCTGCGGTGCTAACCACTGCGCCACTGTGCCGCTCTGTGCAATAAGAAGTTATAGAACCCATCAGACCAGGGAGCTGTTGGGTCTTTAGGAGTTAGCTTTTTTCTTAATATTATATATTCAAGTAGTCAAGCTGCAAAACAAACAGGATAAATTCAAGACAAATTCTTCTTTCATAAGGTTCCAACTACTTCATCAGATCACCACCCTGATGCCAGGGTTGTCAATCCTTCAGAATGGTCCTGGAATTAAAGTTTCTTAGCCCCTCTGACTAACACAGGAGAAAAAACAAGGAGCGTTTTTCTTTCATTTCTTTGAATATTTCATTTATTAGTGTTTAAAAAACTGGAGGTGGCAGGGGAAAAAACAACTGGGTGGGTGATTGGAGATGTGATGAAACCTTCAGTAATTCTCCAATCTTCCCTTGATGAAGGGGTGGTCATATTGAGTTGTTTAACATGAGTAAAAGAGTTAATCAGACAGATGGAGGGAAATTATTTCCTCTGGCGGGAAAGTCCAGAACAAGGGGGAATAACATTAAAATTAGAGCTCGGCAGATCAGGGGTGATGTCAGGAAGCACTTCCTCATACAAAGGACAGTGGAAATCTGGAACTCTCTCCCCCAAAAAGCTGTTGGGGCTGGGGGTCAATTTCAAAATCTCAAAACTGAGATTGAAAGATTATTGTTCGGCAACGGTATTAAGGGTTACGGAAGCAAGGTGAGGAGATGGAATTAAGATACAGATCAACCATGATCTAACAGAAAAGCCAAACAGGCTTGAGGGGCTGAATGTTCTCAAGTTCCTAATCCGAGCTGATAAACATGTATGCCATTACCTATGTAAACTGTTTATGTCCATTTTGAGATGCAGTGTTCTCTCTCTGTCAGAAGCTGCTCAGTCAATGTTTCAAGTGATTGTAAATTCCTCTCAAATATGTACAGATTTTTCTCCTGCTCACTTTAAGTGGACTTCAGTTTCAGCTGCACCACGCGCAAGATGTTTCTTCACTAAACAATGTGCTGTTATTTAGCTTCAGTGCACCCCAGTGATCTAATCGAAATCTTCATCCTTTGTTCTACAACCTTGTCCCCATTAATCTCTCATTAATGGGCCACAGCCGCTTTGCAAAAGATTCTGAATGCATTCATCCTGAAGCCTGAAAAGGTTAGAACATATTGCTTTAATTGAATGACTAATTATTGTTGCTGGGTTGGACCAGCTATTGGAAAAGTTTGCTTTGTTTTTTTTTAAATTGCGTTTTATTCAGGAGAAATTAATATTTACACTGCTCAGTTGGCAGAAAATCTTTACAAGTGCCAATTAGTTCACTTGTGTATTCAGGGGGGTAATGCTGAATGTTAAGTGGCATTAAGTAAACATCAAGTGCCTAAGTACATATGCATCAGAACTCACTTGCACTTTAGTGTCAGATGTCAACAGTGGTATGCAACACAAGAGATTACGAAAATGCTTCAATTTTTCTTAATTATTTTTTGCAAACTTGTGTTAAAACTGAAAAGATTCCATGGATATGTGTTTTTACCAAATTCACCCACAGGACAAGATGGTGTATGAAAGCCACCTGTGCTTTGGGCTCAGAAAGCAGCCGAGCCCTTGGTGACCTGGAAAAAAATGGTTACAGAGAAGCCACAGGTCAAGGTTTATGGAGGTCAGGAGGTTGACTCACTGTTTGGGGTTTAAACATTGTTTTCAGTTTGAGTTGTGGTGTGAACTATTTGAAGACAGTTGGTGTTTTCCTTACAAGGAGAAAAGAAATCACTCAGCTCACCTCCTTCTCTACCTTTCTGAATAAATCCTGCCAGGATCCAATCTGGGAGAAAATCCCTGAGGAGCTGGAAAAAATCATGCGATTCAAGTGTATGCTGGCAAAAATACCTTGATGCCACATTTTTCCTAGAAAACCCTTCAAGCCTGTTTGGCTTTCCTAGAATAATTCTTGACATCTCCAGAACGGACTGCTTCTGAAATGATCCTCGTGACCTGTCTCCGTATACCCAGACACAAGACCCAAAAAGGGACAATCGCCTTCCTTCCATATTTTCTTTCTTTTTCCGTCAATGATTAACAAGTAGTTGGCCAAAGTAGTTTATTTTTGTCTTTTTTTTGTAACAGAGCTCTGCAGAATGAATTTCTGTATTTTTTCCAGTGTGTGTGTGAGTGTAGTTAGGGAATTTTTAAAAAAGGAACTTTTATATTTTAATTGCTGTGTTAATGCTTTGTGTCATTCCTGGTTAAATCTTGTTTCATAATAAACTGATAATGTTATTGTTTATTAAAGAAACCTGTTGGTGTATTTTATTCTGGGATAAAAAAATAGAGTATCTGGTTAGCTGCATTGCTAACTGGGTAAACATTTTAATATATGTTGTGACCTGCGGAGAAATGGAACTAGAAAAATCTGAACACTCCTCCTGCCTCGGTCATAACAATAGATTCTGGTTGATCATAACCGTGATATGGACATGTCGACTTGATGTGTCCCTTGATTACTCATCATAGGAAAGGAGTAGGCTACTCAATCTCTTGGGCTTGCTCCACCATTCAATGGGTTCATTATCCTCCTTGTTCTCCAGGCTAAATGGAAGAATTTCTGGGCCTGCAGGCTTTGCTCTCATGCTTTGGTCATTAGCTACAAGCACCAGCAACAGACTCGACTAGAATTTAGCGTGGATGTATCTCTGGCCTCCCACACCAGAACGGAACCAAAATCAACTCCCTAAAACATTGTGAAATTTCAGGCCTCAGCATCTTTTCTTGTTCTGGAGCAACTAGAAGCAAAAATGTAAACTGTAGATGCTGAAAATTTGGAACCAAAAGGGGGAAATGGTGGAAACACTCAGTCCAGCTGTGCAAAGAATGGGCAAGGCAACAAATCAGATATAGAGTTTTTTTTCTGGGTTATACTTGCTCTCAATTGTCAGACATGGAGAATGCAATTGTAAAGCACCTGTCAAGGCAGTCACTAGAACGGATGTCAAGGCCTTAAGGAGGGTGCAGAGGAGATTTACCAGAATGATGTGAGGGAAGAAAATCTAGAGACCAGAGAAGTTGGGATTGTTCTCCTTAGATCAAAGAAGATTAAGGGGAGATTTAACAGAAGTGTTAAAAATTATGAAGGGTTTTGATAGAGTAGATAGGGAGAAATTGTTACACTGGCAGGAGGGGCAATAACCAGAGACACATATGTCAGATAATTGGCAGAAGTAAAGGAGAGTTGGGGAGTTTTTTTTTTAACGTGGCATTTTGTTATGATCTGAAATGCACTATCTGAAAATGCGTTGGAAGCACATTCAATAGTGACTGTCAAAAGGGAGTTGGATATCTACATGAAAAGGAAAAAAAAAATTGCAGGGGTCTGGGGAAAGAACAGTGGGAGGTGGGGCGAATTGGATCGCTCTTTCAAAGAGCCAGTACAAACACGATGGGCCGAATGGCCTCCTTCTATGCTGTATAATTCTATGCTTCTATTCCAAACTTCTATTTCCTTTCATTTGATTTCGAGGGGAAGGAGCTCCTACCAAAAGCAACTTGGTGCAACTTTTATTGGAAGGCATGAACACATTGTAACAAGCTGAAAGCTGGGAAGCGTAAACGAGAGGATATGTGAGGATATTTTCTTATCTCAACCAGAATAATCTGTTTAGAGTCAGGTACTTGCTGCCATCTGCCCTAAGGTCACATCCCAGATTGATCACCTATGTTATAATCTGTAGAGGCACTGCCTACATAACATCACTGGTGTACTTTATATTCAAGGAATGAGTCAGATGAAACCTTAATGATTAGGACTGAAGCTGGTTCATGTAAGAGTGCTATAGATAGCTTATTTTTATCCGTTATATTCCTGACCAAACCCATTTTTTGCAGGATGTGAAGTATCCAGAATCTGTTTCATCACAGACTATCTTCAGCCAATGAAATGAATCCAAAGGATCCCCCGCCACCCCCCCCCCCACAACATTTCCATCCTTCGCCCTTCGCCCCTCTACATTCAAAAAACCTGCATGAGTTTGATAAATGGTATCATATTAGCTTGTGTGTTACGGATCAGTCATAGCAACATCAATCAATAAACACACACTGTATACAAAGCTCTTACTCAAGGATTTCACCAGTGGCTAAAACCTATATCTATATAAAGATCAGCGAAACAGAATCAGAGAACCAAGCTCTCATGACGACTGTGCGGTAAGTGCGGTGTTGGGCCACATGTATAAGGAATGTTGCCAATCAGTGATTAGAATATATATTCATGTAATAAAACATACTCAGGTGCCTCACTGGTACAATTATCTAATAAAATTTGACATTCAACCACATGAGACATTTAGACAGGTTGGTAAATGTTCAGGAGCATCTTAAAGGAGCATCTTAAAGGAGGAGAGGGAGGTAGAGAGGCAGAGAGTTTTAGTGAGGGAGTTCCAGAGCTTAGGGCCCAGGCGGCTGAAAGCACACCTGTCACTGGTGGAGTTATGAAAATCAGAGATGTGCATGAGGCCTGATTGGAGAAGCACAGCTACCTCGGAGGGTTGTACAGATGGAGGAGGTTATAGAGATAGTGAGGGATAAGAACGTAGAAGGAACTGAACAGAAGGATGAGAATTTTAAATTCGAGTGGTTGCTGGACTGGGAGCCAATGTAGGCGACCATGTACAGGGGTCATGTGTGAACAGGATTTGGTGTGAATTAGGACAATGTCCTGAGGAGCTTTGGAGGAACTCTAGTTTGTGGAGGGTGCAAGGTCAGCCAGGAGAGTAATAATGTCACAACGGTTGACCTCAGTGTACCTGGGCTGAGCAGGCGGAGTTTCCTGCTCCTGATTGCAGATAGCGACTGTTGCTGGGAAGTGTCCCTGTGGCTCACCAAGCGAGGACAGCTGCCATGCTCTTAGTGGTTGAATAGTGCACTGATGCTAAAAAGGCCTGATTTCTGAATGCACACTCCTGTCACAGAGCTTCTCCCATCGGGAGTGCGAGTCAAAAACATGTCAGCGAGTGCAATTTCCTAATTTATTTATTTAGAGATACAGCACTGAAACAGGCCCTTCGGCCCACCGAGTCTGTGCCGAACATCAACCACCCATTTATACTAATCCTACATTAATCCCATATTCCCTACCATATCCCCACCATTCTCCTACCACCTACCTACACTAGGGGCAATTTACAATGGCCAATTTACCTATCAACCTGTAAGTCTTTAGCTGTGGGAGGAAACCGGAGCACTCGGCAAAAACCCACGCGGTCACAGGGAGAACTTGCAAACTCCGCACAGGCAGTACCCAGTACCCGGGTTGCTGGAGCTGTGAGGTCGCGGTGCTAACCACTGCACCACTGTGCCGCCCACGGGAATGTACGTTCCTGTCAGACAAAGCCTAGAGCCTGTGTGTCAGAGGAATAGGCTGTGCCAGTGCCTGGAGGGCTGCCTAGGACCGAGGGATCAGAGCTTTCAATAATTCTGTACCTTCACAAGGGGGAATGTTTGGAGGAGAAATGCTCTAAAATAGATGAAGATACTGAAAATATGGAAACATGGCAATGTTGTAGGTGGAGGCAAAAGATCTCACGGCACCATTTTGAAGAGGAACAGGGACCTCTCTCTGGTGTCTTGGCCAATATTCAACCCTCAACCAACATCACTAAAAAATCTCGGATTATCTGGTAATTATCACATTGCCATTTGTGGAAGCTTGCTGTGCGCAAATTCACCTTCCTGCCACAGACTTATTCTGGGTGGAGGCAGAAACGTGGCGGACTCCACATCTGCCACCATCCTGCCCGACTAAATGCCCTTCCCGTCTCCAAACTCACGAAGAGGGAGAGTATAAAATACTGCCCTATCTGTCCCGCCCCTCAATCAGAATTTACTCCAGGTATTTTATTCAACTCTCTCTTGTATTTGTTGAGATTCTCAGCCATCATTGCCTCTCTGCACAGTTCATTTCATGCATTCACCAGCCCCTGTGTAAAGTAATTTGATCTGAAATGTCCTTTCACTCCCTGCCTCCCAGGTCTGTCTTCAAATGAAAAGAGTAAAGATCTGTTAACAGTTTGGGTAGAGGGAAGGGTTTGGAAAACTAAAACTTTCTCCTAAAAAACTGTTGAGGCTGGAGCTCAGTTGAAAATTTCAAAACTGTCATTGATATATTTTTGTTGGGCAAGGGTACTAAGGGTGATGGGACCATGGTGAGTAAATGGAGTTAAGAAACAGATCAGCCATGATCTATTTGAATGACAGAACAGGGTTGAGGGGCTGATTGGCCTCCTCCTTTTACTATGTTAATATTTTGAATACAGACTTTGGCGGGGGAGCATTTTAACTCCTGCTGCCAGTAGAACCTGCGGGCAGGATTTTGCATTGTTTGATTGGATGGGTTTGGGGGCGATCGGTCACTTAAACTCAGCCCCCGGGTTGCCGTGCTGATTTTCCGACGTGAGACTGGCACGCTCAGATTTTGGAAAGTCCCATTGGGAGCCAGAGGAGGCAACCCACCCGAACTTCTTAAATGGTCAAGTAAGGCCATGAATGAGCTTGTCATCCACTGGTTCAGGGGACAGATTTGGATTTTGGATTTATGGGCTGGGTTCGATGCGCTATCAGAACCAGGACATGGAGGAGGAAGCAGGGACATAGCGGGGAATGACCTGCAATGGTGGGACATAGGCAAAAGGCAGAATTGAAGAGAGAAGGTTAAGAGATGGCCCTCACAGTGTTGACAGGAGAAATGATGCAAAATTGTTAGCAGCAACAAATTGCCAAGATTCACTGGAGAGATAGGATTCAATACACACTGAAATAAAAACAGAATTTCTGGTAACACACTGGCAAGTCTATTAGAATCTGTGAAAAAAAAGGATAGGCTAATATTTAAAGTGTTGACCCTTTTTATACCATCCTTCCTTATCTCTCCTTCTTTGGCTGAGTGTCTATTTTTCCACACGCCTCTGTTTTAGAGTGTTAAATAAATGGAAGGTTTTGTTACTACTGGCACTGACTAGGTCCACACCCATGATGTTGATCTGTCTTTTCCCTTTGGGGAAGTTGATTGGCCTAATGCTTATTTGTAGAACTTATCATTTTAGTGGAGATTTCCTGTATTTGCACTATTTCATGTTATCTCACCAAGCAGTTGTGCTCAGTGATAAGGAGCAGTGATTAAGAGCAGGAATAGGCCATTTGGCCCCTCTAGCCCATTCAATAAGATCATGGCTGATCTATTTGTGTCTCAAATTCCTTCCTATCCTTGCACTCTTGATAAGGACATTTTGGGGAGTGAGGGTGGGATTTTTGGGGGAGGGTGGGTAAGGACAGGGGTGCGGTTTTAGGCAGACTCCGCAGTCCAATGGCAAGGGAGGAAGGGCACAAGAGGAAATGGGATCATGCTACTCTGAGCTTGGTTCGACCTAGTGATGAGGAGCAGCATCTGCCGGAGCAGAGGCAGATCCCTGGGCAGCAGGGGCACGGGGGTGCCGAAGGAGGGGCAGGGAGGTTCCAGAGTCTGCACCTAACACAACCCTCACCAGCTCACTCCATCACTCTGCCAACCCGCACTACCCATTCTCCTGTGTTTCGCCAACATGAAATGGAAACACATAAGTCAGTCTTAGTGCAACAAATTTCCCAGTGCTTTATGTCCTCTCGTCTCATGTGTCTTCAACTCCCTTTTGGCCAACAAGGTGAAGAACGAATGCCGTTGCCTCCCTCCCGCTTCACTTGCAGCTTCTCATTTGCATACAACATTGCAGTCTGCACTTCAGCCTCCTGACCAATGGCACTAAGGTTCTGCCCTGTGCTTACGGGTTAGCAAGGCACCAGAGTATACCCCTCTTCCATGGTGAGGAGACATCTTTGCGCCCTCGATACCCCTCTCCTTGCCACCAGGAGGCATACCATCTCAGTCTCTCTTGCCACTCATCCTGTCTGGTCTAAGAAAATCATTGAAGTGTTTCTGATACTGCAGCCAGTTCCTGCTTACCACTCCCCTGGTGCTGACCTCGTGTACCACCCCCAGCCATGCCCTGTCGGACAGTCTTGGGGAGCTCCTGGTGCTGCTGGCAGAGAATGGAATCTTCCTCCGTTCATTCACTGCCTCCAGCAGCACCTCCAGTGAGTCATCTGAAAAACAAAACAGACAGCCCTGGGAATGGGGACCATCCCTGCCCCCTGTCCTCTGTGAATGGGGACCCTCCCTGCTCCCTGTCCTCTGTGAATGGGGACCCTCCCTGCCCCCTGTCCTCTGTGAATGGGGACCCTCCTGCCCCCTGTCCTCTGTGAATGGGGACCATCCCTGCACCCTGTCCTCTGTGAATGGGGACCCTCCCTGCCCCCTGCCCTCTGTGAATGGGGACCCTCCCTGCCCCCTGTCCTCTGTGAATGGGGACCCTCCCTGCCCCCTGTCCTCTGTGAATGGGGACCCTCCTGCCCCCTGTCCTCTGTGAATGGGGACCCTCCCTACCCCCTGTCCTCTGTGAATGGGGACCCTCCCTGCCCCCTGCCCTCTGTGAATGGGGACCCTCCCTGCCCCCTGTCCTCTGTGAATGGGGACCCTCCCTGCCCCCTGTCCTCTGTGAATGGGGACCCTCCCTGCCCCCTGCCCTCTGTGAATGGGGACCCTCCCTGCCCCCTGTCCTCTGTGAATGGGGACCCTCCCGACCCCCTGTCCTCTGTGAATGGGGACCCTCCCTGCACCCTGTCCTCTGTGAATGGGGACCCTCCCTGCCCCCTGTCCTCTGTGAATGGGGACCCTCCCTACCCCCTGTCCTCTGTGAATGGGGACCCTCCCTGCACCCTGTCCTCTGTGAATGGGGACCCTCCCTGCCACCTGCCCTCTGTGAATGGGGACCATCCCTGCCCCCTGCCCTGGGAATGGGGACCCTCCCTGCCCCCTGTCCTCTGTGAATGGGGACCCTCCCTGCCCCCTGTCCTCTGGGAATGGGGACCCTCCCTGCCCCCTGTCCTCTGGGAATGGGGACCCTCCCTGCCCCCTGCCCTGGGAATGGGGACCCTCCCTGCCCCCTGTCCTCTGTGAATGGGGACCCTCCCTGCCCCCTGTCCTCTGTGAATAGGGACCCTCCCTGCCCCCTGTCCTCTGGGAATGGGGACCCTCCCTGCCCCCTGTCCTCTGGGAATGGGGACCCTCCCTGCCCCCTGTCCTCTGTGAATGGGGACCCTCCCTGCCCCCTGTTCTCTGTGAATGGGGACCCTCCCTGCCCCCTGTCCTCTGGGAATGGGGACCCTCCCTGCCCCCTGTCCTCTGTGAATGGGGACCCTCCCTGCCCCCTGTCCTCTGTGAATGGGGACCCTCCCTACCCCCTGTCCTCTGTGAATGGGGACCCTCCCTACCCCCTGTCCTCTGTGAATGGGGACCCTCCCTGCCCCCTGCCCTGTGAATGGGGACCCTCCGTGCCCCCTGTCCTCTGTGAATGGGGACCCTCCCTGCCCCCTGCCCTCTGTGAATGGGGACCCTCCGTGCCCCCTATCCTCTGTGAATGGGGACCCTCCCTGCCCACTGTCCTCTGTGAACAGTGACCCTCCCTGCCCACTGCCCTCTGTGAATGGGGACCCTCTTGCCCCCTGTCCTCTGTGAATGGGGACCCTCCTGCCCCCTGTCCTCTGTGAATGGGCACCCTCCCTGCCCCCTGCCCTGTGAATGGGGACCCTCCCTGCCCCCTGTCCTCTGTGAATGGGGACCCTCCCTGCCCCCTGTCCTCTGTGAATGGGGACCCTCCTGCCCCCTGTCCTCTGTGAATGGGGACCCTCCGTGCCCCCTGTCCTCTGTGAATGGGGACCCTCCGTGCCCCCTGTCCTCTGTGAATGGGGACCCTCCCTGCCCACTATCCTCTGTGACTGGGAACCCTCCTTGCCCCCTGTCCTTTGTGAACAGTGACCGTCCCTGCCCACTGCCCTTTGTGAATGGGGACCCTCTTGCCCCCTGTCTTCTGTGATTGGGGACCCTCTTGCCCCCTGTCCTCTGTGAACAGTGACCCTCCCTGCCCACTGCCGTCTGTGAATGGGGACCCTCCTGCCCCCTGTCCTCTGTGAATGGGGACCCTCCGTGCCCCCTGTCATCTGTGAATGGGGACCATCCCTGCCCACTGTCCTCTGTGACTGGGAACCCTCCCTGCCCCCTGTCCTTTGTGAACAGTGACCGTCCCTGCCCACTGACCTTTGTGAATGGGGACCCTCTTGCCCCCTGTCCTCTGTGATTGGGGACCCTCTTGCCCCCTGTCCTCTGTGAACAGTGACCCTCCCTGCCCACTGCCCTCTGTGAATGGGGACCCTCTTGCCCCCTGTCCTCTGTGAATGGGGACCCTCCTGCCCCCTGTCCTCTGTGAATGGGGACCC
This sequence comes from Heterodontus francisci, assembly GCF_036365525.1. Classification (NCBI taxonomy): domain Eukaryota; kingdom Metazoa; phylum Chordata; class Chondrichthyes; order Heterodontiformes; family Heterodontidae; genus Heterodontus; species Heterodontus francisci. The sequence continues at coordinate 114,057,290 of NC_090382.1, forward strand.
TCCCTGCCCCCTGCCCTGTGAATGGGGACCCTCCCTGCCCCCTGTCCTCTGTAACTGGGGACCCTCCCTGCCCCCTGTCCTCTGTGAACAGGGACCCTCCCTGCCCACTGTCCTCTGTGAATGGGGACCCTCCCTGCCCCCTGTCCTCTGTGAACAGGGACCCTCCTGCCCACTGTCCTCTGTGAATGGGGACCCTCCCTGCCCCCTGTCCTCTGTGAATGGGGACCCTCCTGCCCCCTGTCCTCTGTGAATGGGGACCCTCCCTGCCCCTTGTCCTCTGTGAATGGGGACCCTCCCTGCCCACTGTCCTCTGTGAATGGGGACTCTCCCTGCCCCCTGTCCTCTGTGAACAGGAGCCCTCCCTGCCCCCTGTCCTCTGAATGGGGACCCTCCCTTCCCCCTGTCCTCTGTGACTGGGGACCCTCCCTGCCCCCTGTCCTCTGTGAATGGGGACCCTCCCTGCCCACTGTCCTCTGTGAACAGGGACCCTCCCTGCCCCCTGTCCTCTGTGAATGGGGACCATCCTGCCCCCTGTCCTCTGTGACTGGGGACCCTCCCTGCCCCCTGTCCTCTGTGAATGGGGACCCTCCCTGCCCACTGTCCTCTGTGAATGGGGACCCTCCCTGCCCCCTGTCCTCTGTGAATGGGGACCCTCCCTGCCCCCTGTCCTCTGAATGGGGACCCTCCCTGCCCCCTGTCCTCTGTGAATGGGAACCCTCCCTGCCCACTGTCCTCTGTGAATGGGGACCCTCCCTGCCCACTGTCCTATGTGAATGGGGACCCTCCCTGCCCCCTGTCCTCTGTGAATGGGAACCCTCCCTGCCCCCTGTCCTCTGTGAATGGGGACCCTCCCTGCCCCCTGTCCTCTGGGAACAGGGACCCTCCCTGCCCACTGTCCTCTGTGACTGGAGACCCTCCCTGCCCCCTGTCCTCTGTGAATGGGGACCCTCCCTGCCCCCTGTCCTCTCTGAATGGGGACCCTCCCTGCCCCCTGTCCTCTGGGAACAGGGACCCTCCCTGCCCACTCTCCTCTGTGAATGGGGACCCTCCCTGCCCCCTGTCCTCTGTGAATGGGGACCCTCCCTGCCCCCTGTCCTCTGAATGGGGACCCTCCCTGCCCACTGTCCTCTGAATGGGCACCCTCCCTGCCCCCTGTCCTCTGTGAATGGGGACCCTCCCTGCCCCCTGTCCTCTGAATGGGGACCCTCCCTGCCCCCTGTCCTCTGTGAATGGGGACCCTCCCTGCCCCCTGTCCTCTGGGAACAGGGACCCTCCCTGCCCACTGTCCTCTGTGACTGGAGACCCTCCCTGCCCCCTGTCCTCTGTGAATGGGGACCCTCCCTGCCCCCTGTCCTCTCTGAATGGGGACCCTTCCTGCCCCCTGTCCTCTGGGAACAGGGACCCTCCCTGCCCACTCTCCTCTGTGAATGGGGACCCTCCCTGCCCCCTGTCCTCTGAATGGGGACCCTCCCTGCCCCCTGTCCTCTGAATGGGGACCCTCCCTGCCCCCTGTCCTCTGAATGGGCACCCTCCCTGCCCACTGCTCAGGTTGTTCTTCCATATTGTGGATGAATGGCAGCCTTAGCATTCGCTGCCACTCTCCCTTTAAATTGAGCCTGCAGCTGACTCGGTCCCTCTTCCTTCCCGCATCCGCTGCTGTTAATTGGGGTGTGAACAATTAAGTGCTTTGTATATCGAAAAAGTAGCCTGTAGGCATTTCCATGTCTGCACGGTGTCCGGATCCAGAAGTCATTGCGACGTCAGGGGTCTGACCCAGGAATTGAACTGCAGGCAAGAGGAACAGCGAGATTCATGTGTCAAGTGGATTTTGATAATGTCACTGGGAACTGATTGTAGTATTTACCATCGTGGGAACAGAGGCGGTAGTTTCGCAGTCAGGTTAAAGCTGTCAGGAAAAGGAGTGAGGGACAAACAAGACCCAGAAAAGTAAGGTTTTACATTTTGTTTTAAAAGTTTCCTTGTGGGCCAAGGATCCGACCAGGAAAAGCTTGGACCTGCGTACCAGGCATCATTCATACCAATGCCCCAATCGTGACAATTGGCCGAATGCTCCCACCCTCCTGAAGTTCTCTCTGGCCCGTAGCAGTGGCCTCCTGCCATCGGATTCTAATGTCTGGCCAGTTGCTTCCCGAAATGTGTCAGCGTTCGGATTGCTAACGAGGCCAAGCCGTTAAATCTGGCTGGGAATTCTTGCTACTGCTTCTCCGACGGGTCGTCCGCTCCCTGAACCATGTTCTCCCTTGCTCCACCAGGAGACTTAAAATTAAAACCCGTCCTTCGTCAGAGGTGCTTTCCTGATCTTGTGAGATTCCCCTCAAACATTGTCTTCTTCCTTCTCTCTTCAGATGCTGATGGATTTGTGTATTTCCAGAATTTTCTGTTCTCATTTCAGCTTTTCAGCATGTAGATTTTTATTTTGCCTTCTTTCATAATGCATGAAGAAAAGAAAGACGTGCATTTCTATAACCACCATTCACGACCCCAGGATGCCCCAAAAGCACTTTTCAGCCAATGAAGTGTTTTCAAAATTAAGTATCTGTTGTAATGTCGGAAAAATAGCAGTCAATTTGCGCACAGCAAGCTCCCATAGACAGCAATGAGATTAATGACATTTAACAATACTTACTGAGTAATAAATATTGGTGAGGGGACCAGGAGGAACTCCCCTGCTTGTCTTTACAATAGTACCGTGGCATTTTTCATCTGAAGGAGTAGTTGACTACACCGTTTGAAAGAGTGTGACTCTACATTTTATGCTTAGATCTTAAAACCGGGACTTGAATCCACAAATGTTCTGACTTTGAGGTGAACATGCACACTGAGCCATAGCCTGCACCATACAAAGCAAAAACAAAGCGCTTTTGACTGCGTAAGGAGTGTTATAAATATGTCACTGTTGCAGAAAGGTTCATGGCTTATAAGTTCTGGTGATTTTTTCTAAATCACTGCTCAGGCCTCAGCTGGATATTGTGTTCAATTCTGGGCACCACAGTACAGGAAGGATGTCAGAGCTGTGCAGAGCGTGGGGAGGAGATTTACTAAAACGGTTCCAGGTAAACTCAGTACCTTTGATTGATTACTACATTGAAGAGCAGAAGAAACATTGAATAAATCAAACAGCTGCATTTCATTTTAAAAGGCATTTTATAAACAATTACATTTCAAGCGATGTGTACAGATAGATGTAGTTCCAAATTTTGTTTTATTATTAGTCAGGAAAGGTAAAAAGACTGATGAATTGTCACATCTCATTTCAAAAGGGATGCAATAAATACAGGAAAGTTCAGTAAAAAAAAAATGCAAAGTTGTTTGATCAAGCAATACAATAGTAACTAGTTTCACATCATTTTAATTGGCAGCTTCAAGCTACAGTACTTCCAACATCAAACATGTGAAAACACTGAAAGAATCATTTGTTTGTTGATTAATGCATAGCAAATTTCAAATCAGAGAATCATACAGTGCAGAAGGAGGCCATTCAGCCAATCGTTTCTGTGTCAGCTCTTTGAAAAAGCTATCCAATTAGTCCCATTATCTTGCTCTTTCCCCATAGACATTACTTTTTTTTTCCTGTTCAAGTATTTATATAATTCCCTTTAGAAAGTGTCCAATGAATTTGCTTCTACCGCCCTTTCAGGCAGTGCATTCCAGACCATAATAGTTCACTGTGTAAAAAAATCCTCCTTATTACCTCGCCAATTATCTTAAATCTGTGTTCTCTAGTTACTGACCCTCCTGCCACTGGAAACAATTTCTCCATATCTGTTTTCTCAAAACCCTTCATAATTCTGAACACCTCAATTAAAACTCTCCTTAAAGTTCTCTACTCCAAGAAGAACAATCCCAGTTTCTTTAGCCTCATTCCTGGAACCATTATATTATATCTCTCCTCCAAGGCCATTCCCAGCCTTAACTGAGCTGACCTTCAACGAGGCAGGTTGGTACTTCAAATATGCTAATGATATAATAATGCTAATGCAAGCAGCATTGCCATCCAGTTTCTTGAATTTATCTGCTGTCAGTCAGGTTTTCCAAGCACTGGGGAAGCCGGCAGCTGCATCCAGGCGAGGACTGTGTGCACCCAGGAGGTGAGGGCCTTTACACCTACTTTCTGGACCCAGCCTGCCTTTTTGGAGGAACACCCACGATTGAGAACCATCCCCATGACCTTCCTCAAGAGGCTGATTTTCACCCTGCCCCCTCCATCCCAGGCCTTTCGACCCACCCCACCCCATGTCTCCAAATGTGCCTCAAAGTTTCTGACCTCACCCCACGGCCCCCGTCCCCCAACGAGACCCCAGATTTATGCCCCCCAGCGAGGTTTCGAACCACCCCCTCAATCCTCTGGGCCTCCAATCCACTCTTTCTGTGATCAACAGCCCTGCCTGGGATCCTCCCCATTAATCACCCCCCACAGGCAGGGTGCCTTGCCCTATGGGCTTTACTGATTCATTCCCTGTCTGAGTGGCTGCCTTCCAGAACTGATTGGTGACGTCTCGTGCACACACAGCGTGCCCAAGAATCCCAGCTTGCTGAACTGACACATCCACCCTCAGCAAGTCAAGTAAGTAAAAATCCAGGCTAATACTCCTGCCGAGACCAAACCAGTGATAAATAAAAGTTCAGCATAACTTAAATAAGCTGTGGACTGTTCTGCAACAGTGACATCCTATGCCTATGTAGGTGGAAAGCTGCAGAGCACTTTACACAAGAGGTTGGAAGATGCTGAGTGAGAGGAGAGAAAACTAAGCAATGAGAAATTGAATAGCAGCTCAAAAAGATAATTTTGTTAAGAGGCTTTTGAAGGGAGAAAGGTAGAAATAGTGAGTGTTGGAGAGTTCCAGACAGTAAGTGTAGCATAATGTACATAAGCTGTTGTTGGGTAGATTATGCATCATCACAGGATGTGATGTCACGAGTCTGAACCTCATGTTGCTCTATCATGTAGATGATACCTTCGTAATAAGACCCCTGTAAATAAGCTCCTGTTACTTTGACCCAAACTCTACTATCCTTATTCAATACTAATAGCACACTGACAATATAGTATATGATGCCAGCAGTAAAAATGACCTTTTTAGCATAGAAAACTAAAGAGATGGAAAACATCAAGGAAACCTGGAAAAGTTGATACTCTTACCAGAGAGCTTCGAGTGAGCGTCGGGGCCCAGCCAGGCCGCAGCGTGGCCGAGATGGATTCGAATATTCGACAGGTGCCGTTCCCTGTCGGGTTTAACAGCACGGCCAAACAGAGAACAGGTCAGTGTTTTGATTTCCACCCTGGGAGACAGTGCGGCCAACATTCCAGCTACCTTCAGGATCGATGAAAAAGAAACCCCATACGGCAAGGTGATTCAAGCACTGGAGGGATTCTTTCAGATTGGGAAGAATGTAATTGTAGAAAGGGTTAAGTTCAACAAGTGCACACAAAAAGTTGGTGAATGTGTTGATTCATTGATTAATTATTAATGATCTGTATAAAGTAGCTGAGGATTGCAACTACGGCAGTCTGTGAGGGGAATTGATTCGGGACAGAATAGTAGTCGGGGTTGTAGACAAAGTGCTGTCAGATCAGCTTCAATCAAAAGACGATTTGACTTTGGAAAAAGCCATTTTATTGAGCACGCAGACAGAAATCTGAACGTTTAATTGACTAATTAAGTTTGGGGGAGTCTAGCCTCAAAAGTTCTCGAATCAATTGGGTCCATTGAGAAAACAGAGAGTAATGGCACCAGAAAGCCCAAGAGGCAGAAACAAACCTACAGGGAGCAACACTGAATTCCAGTAGATGTGGCTGGGAGTGGCACCGGCTGGAAAATTGCCCAGCCCAGGAAGCTGAATGTTTCTGGTGTAAGGGAAGGGGGCACTTTTAGCAGGACTGTCGCAGCAGAAAACAAATGTTACAGACTGGTAAAAATATAGAAGCAATAAAGGAAGGACAAACAATGAATAGTATCTTCCAGGAGAGGTGCAAGAGAAAAACAAGGATTGCTGGGAAGCAGAAATCTTCGCGGGAGAAAATAAAACCAATTTCAAGTTAGATACAGGAGCAGGGGGTTTCTCTCCTATCTAACCAAACAGCATAGCTGAAGAAAGAAAGGCTTAGGAAAAACAACAAAAAAATTAGACAGGCCAGGAGGGATTCTGTTGAAGGTTGTAGGAGAAATACAGACAACCTTAACATACAGAAACAACACCATTCTGGAAAACCTATATGGAATAAGGAACCAAGCCTGTTTGCTACTCAATAAGAAGGCTTGTTTAGCCTTACAGCTGTTATGCAGGATGGAAGAAATCAAGGGACAGGAGAAACAGCTCAGCGATTTTAGAGCTGAATTCCCCAAATTATTCAAAGGTTTAGGGAAATTAAAAACAGAGTATCGTATTGTGCTCAACAAAGAGGCAGAACTGGTATGTTTGTTTACACCGAAAAAGGTCCCATACCCACACCTAGAAAAGGTGGAGGAAGGAAATTGATGATTTGCTAAACCAAGGAATTATCTCCGCAGTGACTAAACCCATTAAGTGGTGCTCTGGGATGGTTCCAGTAAGGAGACCAAATGGGTCTATTAGCACTTGTGTGGACCTTATCCAAATCAATAAAGCAGTAGAGAGAGAAATTCACCCTATGGCATCAGGCGACAACAGCCTTGCCAAATTGGGAAAAAGCTCTGTGTTCACCAAGTTGGATGCAAATAGTGGGTTCTGGCAGTTGCCTTTACATGAGGAGTATAAATTGTTAACCACCTTTATCACACCCTTCGGCAAATTCTGCTTCAACAGATTGCCATTTGGTATGCGTCGGCATCAGAGATATTTCAGCAGACGATGTTCAACAATCCTAGAGGATTTGGAGGGAATCATCTGCTACATGGACAATGTTCTGATTCATGAAGCAAACCAAGAAGAACACTGACACAAGGGTTAGAGCTGTATTGCATAGATTACAAGAGGCAGGGCTCACATTGAATGACAAGTGCATATTCTCACAGTCAACAGTGAGGTTCCTTGGCCACTTAATCCATGGATCTGGAATCTTTTCCAGGAGGTGGTGTGTAGTGGTATTGTCACTGGACGAGCAATCCAGAAACCCAGGGTATTTCTCTGGGGACATGGGTTCAAATCCCACCACAGCAGAAGGTGAAATTTGAATTTAATTAATAAATCTGGAATTAAAAAGCTAGTCTAAAGATGGCCATGAAACCATTGTCGATTGTTGTAAAAACCCATCTGGTTCACTAATGTCCTTTAGGGAAGGAAATCTGCTGTCCTTACCTGGTCTGGCCTACATGTGACTCCAGACCCACAACAATGTGGTTGAATCTTACATGCCCTCTGAAATGTCCTAGCAAGACACTCAGTTGTATCTAACCGCTATGAAGTCAATAAAAAGAATGAAACCGGACGGATCACCCGGCATTGACCTAGGCACTGACACGGGCAAACCCAACACTGTCAACTCTGCAAAGTCCTCCTTACTAACATCTGGGGGCTCGTGCCAAAGTGAGAGCTGTCCCACTGACTAGTCCAGCAACAGTCTGACATAGTCATAATCATGGAATCATAACTGACAGACAATGTCCCAGATACCGCCATCACTATCCCCGGGTATGTACTGTCCCACCGGCAGGACAGGCCCAGCAGAGGTGGCAGCACAGTGGTATACAGTGGGGAGGGAGTTGCCCTTGGAGTTCTCAACATTGACTCCGGACCGCATGAAGTCTCATGACATCAGGTCAAACATGGGCAAGGAAACCTCCTGCTGATTACCACCTACTGCCCTCCCTCAGCTGATGAGTCAGTACTTCTCCATGTTGAACACCACTTGGAAGAAGCTCTGAGGGTGGCAAGGGTGCAGAATGTACTCTGGGTGGGGGACTTAAATGTCCATCACCAAGGGTGGCTCGGTAGAACCACTACTGACCGAGCTGGCCGAGTCCTAAAGGACATAGCTGCTAGATTGAGTCTGCACCAGGTGGTGAGAGAACCAACAAGAGAGCAAAACATACTTGACCTCGTCCTCACCAATCTGCCTGTCTCAAATGCATCTGTCCATGACAGTATTGGTAGGAGTGACCACCACATAGTCCTTGTGGAGACGAAGTCTCGTCTTCACATTAAGGATACCCTCCAGCGTGTTGTGTGGCACTATCATCGTGCTAAAGGGGATAGATTTCGAACAGATCTAGCAATGCAAAACTGGGCATCCATGAGGTGCTGTGGGCCATCAGCAGCAGCAGGATTGTACTCAACCATAATCTACAACCTCATGGCCTGGCATATCCCCCACTCTACCATTATCATCAAGCCAGGAGACCAACCCTGGTTCAATGAAGAGTGCAGGAGGGCATGCCAGGAGCAGCACCAGGCATACCTCAAAATAAGGTGTCAGCCTGGTGAAGCTACAACAGAGGACTACTTGCGTGCCAAACTGTGTAAGCAGCATGCGATAGACAGAGCTAAGCGATCCCATAACCAACGGATCAGATCTAAGCTCTGCAGTCCTGCCACATCCAGCCGTGAATGGTGATGGACAATTAAACAACTAACTGGAGGAGGTGGCTCCACAAATATCCCCATCCTCAATGATGGGGGAGCCCAGCACATCAGTGCAAAAGATAAGGCTGAAGCATTTGCAACAATCTTCAGCCAGAAGTGCCGAGTTGATGATCCATCTTGGCTTCCTCCTGAAGTCCCCAGCATCACAGAAGCCTAACTTCAGTCAATTCTATTCACTCCGTGTGATATCAAGAAATGACTAAAGGCACTGGATACTACAAAGGCTATGGGTCCTGACAATATTCCAGCAATAATTTTGAAGACCTGTGCTCCATAACTTGCCACACCCCTAGCCAAGCTGTTCCAGTACAGCTACAACACTGGCATCTACCCGGCAATGTGGAAAATTGCCCAGGTCTGTCCTGCACACAAAAAGCAGGACAAGTCCAACCCGGCCAACTACCGCCCCATCAGACTACTCTTGATCATCAGTAAAGTGATGGAAGGTGTCATCAACAGTGCCATCAAGCAGCAGTTGCTGAGCAATAATCTGCTCAGTGACGCTCAGTTTGGGTTCCGCCAGGGCCACTCAGCTCCTGACCTCATTAAAGCCTTGGTTCAAACATGGACAAAAGAGCTGAACTCAAGAGGAGAGGTGAGAGTGACTGCCCTTGACATCAAGGCAGCATTTGACCAAGTATGGCATCGAGGAGCCCCTAGCAAAACTGGAGTCAATGGGAATCAGGGGGAAAACTCTCTGCTGGTTGGAGTCATACCTAATGCAAAGGACGATGGTTGTGGTTGTTGGAGGTCAATCATCTGAGCTCCAGGACATCACTGCAGGTGTTCCTCAGGGTAGTGTCCAAAGCCCAACCATCTTCAGCTGCTTCATCAATGACCTTCCTTCAATCATAAGGTCAGAGGTGGCGATATTCGCTGTTGATTGCACAATGTTCAGCACCATTCGTGACTCCTCAGATACTAAAGCAGTCCGTGTAGAAATGCAGCAAGACGTGGACAATATCCAGGCTTGGGTTGATAAGTGGCAAGTAACATTCGCGCCACACATGTACCAGGCAATGATCATCTCCAACAAGAGAGAATCTAACCATCTCCCCTTGACATTCAATGGCATTACCATCGCTGAATCCCCCACTACCAACATCCAAGGGGCTACCATTGACCAGAAACTGAACTGGAGTAGCAATATAAATACCATGGCTACAAGAGCAGGTCAGAGGCTAGGAATCCGAAGGCGAGTAACTCATCTCCTGACTCTCTAATGACTGTCCACCATCTACAAGGCACAAGTCAGGAGTGTGATGGAATACTCTCCACTTGCCTGGATGGGTGCAGCTCCAACAACACTCAAGAAGCTCCACACCATCCAGGACAAAGCAGCCCACTTAATTGGCACCCCATCCACAAGCATTCACTCGCTCCACCACCGACGCACAGTGACAGCAGTGTGTACCATCTACAAGATGCACTGCAGCAATGCACCAAGGCTCCTTAGACAGTACATTCCAAACCCACGACTTCTATCAACTAGAAGGACAAGGGCAGCAAATACATGGGAACACCACCTCCAAGTTTTCCTCCAAGTCACATACCATCCTGACTTGGAACGTGATCGTCATTCCTTCACTGTCGCTGGGTCAAAATGCTGGAACTTCCTTCCTCACAGGGTATACCGACCTCACACGGACTGCAGCGGTTCAAGAAGGCAGCTCACCACCACCTTCTCAATGGCAATTAGGGATGGGCAATAAATGCTGGCCTGGCCAGCGACACCCACATCCCATGAATGAATAAAAAGAAAATCTTGTTAGATCCACAGAAGATGAATCACAGAATCACAGAATTGTAACAGAGCAGGAGGCCATTCGGCCCCTCGTGTCCACACCGGCTCTCTGAAAAAGCAATTCCCTCTGTCTCATTCCCCCACCTTCTCCCCATAACCCTGCACATTCTTCCTTTTCATGTAACTGTCTAATTCCCTTTTGGACGCTTCAATTGAATCTGCCTCCATCACGTTCTCAGGCAGCGCATTCCAGACCTTAACAACTCGCTGCGTGCAAAAGTTTTTCCGCATGTCACTTTTGCTTCTCTTACCAAATACATTAAATCTGTGCCCTCTCATTCTCGATCCTTTCACGAGTGGGAACAGTTTCTCTCTATCTACTCTGTCCAGACCCCTCATGATTTTGAATACCTCTATCAAATCACCTCTCAGTCCTCTCTTCTCCAAGGAAAACAGTCCTAACTTCTCCAATCTATCGTCATAACTGAAATTCCTCATCCTTGGAACCAGTCTCGTGAATCTCTTCTGTACTCTCTCTAATGCCCTCATGTCTTTCCTCAAGTGCAGCTCCCAGAACTGGAAGCAATACTCCAGCTGAGGTCAAACTGGTGTCATATACAAATTCAACATAACTTCCTTGCTCTTATACTCTATGCCCCTATTAATAAAGCCCAGGATACTGTATGCTTTATTAACCGCTGTCTCAACCTGTCCTCGCACCTTCAATGACTTATGCACATATACACTCAGGTCCCTCTGTTCCTGCACCCACTTTAGAATTATGCCCTTTATTCTGTATTGCCTCTCCATGTTCTTCCTACCAAAATGAATCACTTCACATTTCTCTGCATTGAACTTCATCTGCCACTTGTCAACCCATTCCACCAACTTCTCTATGTCCTTTTGAAGTTCTACGCTATCCTCCCCACAGTTCACAATGCTTCCAAGTTTTGTATCATCTGGAAACTTTGAAATTGTGCTCTGTACACCAAGGTCTAGGTCATTAATATATATCAGGAAAAGCAAGGGTCCCAACACTGATCCCTGGGGAACTCCACTACCACCCTTCCTCCAGCCTGGAAAACATCTATTAACCACTACTCTGTTTCCTGTCACTCAGCCAATTTCGTATCCATGTTACTACCGTCCCTTTTATTCCATGAGCTACAAGTTTGCTCACAAGTCTGTTGTGTGACACTGTATCAAACACCTTTGGAAAGTCCATGTACATCACATCAAGAGCATTGCTCTCATCAACCCTCTCTGTTACCTCCTCAAAAAACTCCATCAAGTTGGTAAACATGATTTTCCTTTTGAAATCCATGCTGGCTTTCTTTAATTAACTCGTATTTGTCCATGTGTCTATTGATTTTGTCCCAAATTATTTTTCTGTAGAAGTTAAACTGACTGGCCTGTATTTGTTGGATTTATCTTTACACACTTTTTTGAACAAGGGTGTAATGATTGTAATTCTCCAGTCTTCTGGAACCACACCCCCTGAATCTAAGGGAGACTGGAAAATTATGGCCAGAGCCTCTGCGATTTCCACCCTCACTTCCCTCAGTATCCTTGGATGCACCTCATCTGGCCCTGGTGTTTTATCCATTTTATGTTCAGACAGCCTATCTCATACTTCCTCTTTATCAATTTTAAACCCCTCTAGTGTCTGACTTACCTCCTCTTTCAACATTGCCTGGGTTGCATCTTCTTCCTTTGTAAAGACAGATACAAAGTGTTCCTTTAATACCTCAGCTATGCCCTTTGCTTCCCCTTTCTGGTCTCTAATTGTCTCCACTCCTCCTTTTACCACCCTTTTACTATTTATATGCCTATAGAAAACTTTGGGATTTCCTTTAATGCTAGCTGCCGGTCTCTACTCATGCTCCCTGCTTCTCTTATTTGTTTTTTTCACTTCCCCTGTGGACCTTCTATATTCAGCCTGGTTCTTGATTGTATTTTCTACCTGGCATCTGTTATCAGCACACTTTTTCTTCTTTATCTTAATCATCCAGGGAGGTCTCATTTTGTTTGCCTGACTTTTCTCCTATGAGGGAACATACCTTGACTGTGCCCGAACTATCTCTTCTTTGAAGGTAGCCCATTGATCATCTACTGGTTTTCCTGCCAACTTTTGACACCAATTTATTTGCCCCAGCTCCAATAAAAGATAAAAGACGACAATAAAAGATTTCCCAGAGCTAAGGAACACAAGAGATTTACAACGATTCATGGGCATAGTTAACCAGGTAGGGAAATTCCGACCAATTCTAGCAACTTTTAACGAGCCTCTATGACAATTACGTACAAATATATGAATTAGGAGCAGGAGTAGGCCACTCGGCCCTTCGGGCCTGCTCCGCCATTCAATAAGATCATGGCTGATCTGATTGTAACCTTAACTCCACAATCCCGCTTACCCCCGATAACCTTTCACCCCCTTGTTTATCAAGAATTTATCTCCTCTGCCTTAAAAATATTTAAAGACTCTGCTTCCACTGCCTTTTGAGGAAGAGAATTCCAAAGACTCACGATCCTCTGACAAAATAATTTCTCCTCATCTGTGTCTTAAATGGACGACCCCTTATTTTTAAATAGTGACCCCTAGTTCTAGATTTTCCCACAAGAGGAAACATTCTTTCCACATCCACTCTGTCAAGACCCCTCAGGATCTTATATGTTTCAAACAAGTTGTCTCTTACTCTTCTAAACTCCAGCGGAGTCTAGCCTGTCCAACCTTTCCTCATAAGACAACCCGCCCATTCCAGGTATTAGTCTAGTAAACTTTCTCTGAACTGCTTCCAACGCATTTACATCCTTCCTTAAATAAGGAGACCAATACTGTACACAGTGCTCCTGATGTGATCTCAATTAAGCTCTGTATAACTGAAGCATAACCTCCCTACTTTTGTATTCAACTCCCCTCACAATAAACGATAACATTCTATTAGTTTTCCTAATTACTTGCTGAAACTGCATGATAACCTTTTGCGATTCATGCACTCGCACACCCAGATCCCTCTGCTTCTCAGAGTTCTGCAATCTCTCACCATTTAGATAATATGCTTCTTTTTTATTCTTCCTGCCAAAATGGACAATTTCACATTTTCCCACATTATACTCCATTTTCCAGATCTTTGCCCACTCACTTAACCTATCTATATCCCTTTGTAGCCTCCTTATGTCTTCTTCACAACTTACTTTCCTACTATCTTTGTGTCATCAGCAAATTTAGCAACCATACCTTTGGTCCCTTCATCTATGTAATTTACATAAATTGTAAAAACTTGTGGCCCCAACACTGATCCCTGCAGCACACCAGTCGTTACATCTTGCCAACCAGAAAATTATACATTTATACCTACTCTCTGTTTCCTGTTAGCTAACCAATCTTCTATCCATGGCAGTATGTTACCCCCTACACCATGAGCCTTTATTTTTTTCGCAATAACCTTTGATATGGCACCTTAACAAATGTCTTCTGGAAATCTAAGTACAATACATCCACCAGTTCACCTTTATCCTCAGCACATGTCACTTCTTCAAAGAACTCCAATAAATAGGTTAAACATGATTTCCCTTTCACAAAACCATATTGACTCTGCCTGATTACCTTGAATTTTTCTAAGTGGCCTGCTATAACGTCTTTAATAATAGCTTCTAACATTTTCCCTAAGACAGATGTCAAGCTAACTGGTTTGTTTCCTGCTTTCTGTCTTCCTCCCTTTTTGAATAATTTGCTAAAGAACCACAATGTCTGGTGCTGGGGAATCTTCTCTCGGCAAGATCAAGGAAATGTTGCCTACACCAGAAGTTCTGTTGCATTATAATGAGGAACTAGTGACCATTATTGCAGCAGACACATCATCAACAGGATAAGCTGAAGTCCTAGTCAAGATTCAAAAAGATGGATGATGTAGGCTGGTGTACTTTGCCTCTCATTTGCTGTCAGAGACAGAACAAAGGTATGCAGTGATTGAAAAGTAAGTATTAGCAGCAACATGGGCATGCAAAAAGTTTTCGGACTATGTACTGGTCCTCAAGATCAAATTAAGACTGACATGAGCAATGAAGCCATCTTACTATTGTCAACGACTAACTAGTCTACGACCAAAGACTAGTTGCTCCAAGGGCTTTAAGGTTAGAAGTCCAAGGGAAACTACCAAGGGTACTTAGGAATCATCAAGTACTGAACAAGAACTCGCAACTCAGTATGATGGCTGGGGGATTCCAAGGAGATTGAAGATATGATTTCCAGATGTATTACCTGCGCTACTACCAGACAGGACTCTAGAGAGCCACGGATATCATCTTCGTTCCCATCCAGGCCATGGGAATGGACCTCTTTGAATACGGAGGCAAAATTTTACTTATTGTCGTTAACTATTATTCTAGATGGGTTGAAGCCATAATCAAATCACTGAAAGAGATTTTTGTCAGACCAAGTGATCTCTGATAATGCTCCACAATTCACGAATGATGCCTTCCAAGATTTCGCAGAAACGTGTGGGTTTGCTCATGTTACTAGTTCACCAAGATACTCCCAGGGTAATGGAGAAGCAGATAGAGGTGTTCGAACCATGAAAATGCTACTGGAAAAGAATGAGAATTTTCAGCTAGTGCTGTGATCAACGCCACTTCAGAATGGGCTGGCTCCATGTAAGTTGCTCATGGGTAGGAGGTTGAGGACACATCTACCCTAAGCAGCCTTCAGTCACGGGTCGGTGCTCAGGACCGGGAAAGGGAGAGAAGAGAAAGAAAGGTCTTCTAAGATGGAGACAGGATTATTACAAAGCAAAGAACCAAACAGACCTACGACCTGGAGATTTGCTTTGGATTAAAGACCAGGGTCAATAGGGAGAAGTGACGGAGAAATCACCATACGCTTCGTCATATATAGTCCGGACAGACCAGGGATGGATAGGAGAAATAGAAGATCTTTGGTACTGCCATCTCTCAAAAAACCATTGGGGCATGACCAAGCAAATCAGCTCCCAGACAGAGCTGATGAACTGGTGATACAACCAACAACAGATAACCCAGACGACAATGAAAACAGAGAACATGAGTCATCCAGTAGTTCCACTTAGTCACAGGAAAGTAAGGAAGAAGAACAGAATGATCCAATATCCCAAACAAGTGAAAGCAGAACTCACTATGGCAGAGTCGTGAGAACCTCACAGTGTTACAGACCTGATGAATGAAGTGAGAGACTTGGTGGGGAGATGCAGTATAATGTACATAAGCTGTTGCTGGGTAGATTATGTATAGAGATCTTAAGCACCATGACAGGATGCGATGTCACGAGTCTAAACCTTGTGTTGCTCAATGTTCATGTAGATACCTTAATAAGAAGACCCCTGTAAATAAACTCCTGT
Source organism: Heterodontus francisci (assembly GCF_036365525.1). Classification (NCBI taxonomy): domain Eukaryota; kingdom Metazoa; phylum Chordata; class Chondrichthyes; order Heterodontiformes; family Heterodontidae; genus Heterodontus; species Heterodontus francisci. The sequence goes on from NC_090382.1 coordinate 114,072,989, forward strand.
TACTTTGACCCAAAGTCTACCATCCTCAGTTAGTATTAACATCACACTGACAAGAAAGTACACGAGGAACATTGTAAATGAAGGAATTGCATCCAATGGTGCCTATTTGCACTGGGGCAGTTTGTGCATTCATGCCCTGGAGGCAGAGTATACCATGACTAGATTAACTGGTTGCTTATACCATGAAGGCAATGGGAAATTTGTAAAGTTAATCCACTTGCTGCCACTTGATAACTAGACCTTCTCTGCATTCAATGGAAAATGGGCAAAAAGGAGCAGGCAACACTCAGATTATTCAACATTCCACGCCAGGCAAGAATGAGTGATGGTCTGAAAACACAATGAAGCATGAGGTCTGCTACAAGCCACAACCAAAGATAAAAGGAGAGCACTAATACTCTCAGGGCTATATGATGGGGATTACTGCTATAAAAGTTAATGAGTTGTGTCCGGACCATGCAGTGCGATCGCAGTGTGCTCACCAATGCAGCAATGAGCTTTAGCATGATATAGATTAAAGGAAGACTCCAGTTTTTCAAGGGAGATTTCAGAAACTTAGGACATCCCCCAGTGGTTCACATTAATTAACTGTTACATGCAAACATGTGGGCAATGTGTCATAATGACTCTATGACTCAAATATGGACAGGAAAAGACTCTCTGGTCCATCCAGTCTGTCCCACATAATTGTGATACCTTGGTTTTTTTTATTCATTCGGGGGATGTGGGCATCATGGGCTCGGCCAACATTTATTGCCCATCCCTAATTGCCCTTGAGAAGGTGGTGGTGAGCTTTCTTGAACCACTGCAGTCCTTGGGGTGTAGGTACACCCACAGTACTGTTAGGAAGGCAATTCCAGGATTTTGATGCAGCAACAGTAAGTCAGGATGGTGTGTGGCTTGGAGGCGAAGGTGCAGGTGGTGGTGTTCCCATGCATCTGCTGCCTTTGTCCTTCTAGGTGGTGGAAGTCACAGGTTTGGACGGTGCTGTTGGAGGATCTTTGGTGAGTTGCTGCAGCGCATCTTGAAGATGGTAGACACTGATGCCACTGTGAGTCGGTGGTGGAGGGAGTGAATATTTAAGGGGGTGGATGGGGTGCCAATCAAGCAGGCTTTATCCTGGATGATGTTGAGCTTCTTGCCTGTTGTTGGAGCTGCATCCATCCAGGCAAGTGGAGAGTATTCCATCACACTCCTGACTTGTGCCTTGTAGATGGTGGACAGGCATTAGGGAGAGAGGAGATGAGTTACTCGCCGCAGAATACCCAGCCTCTGACCTGCTCTTGTAGATGGTCCAGATCAGTTTCTGGTCAATGGTAATCCCCAGAATGTTGATAGTGGGGATTCAGCGATAGTAATGCCATTGAATGTCAAGGAGAGATGGTTAGATTCTCTCATTGCCTGGCACTTGAGTGGAGTGGATGTTATCCAGGTCTTGCTGCATCTGGACACAGACTGCTTCAATATCTGAGCAGTCGCGAATGGTGCTGAACATTGTGCAATCATCAGTGAACATCCCCACTTCTGTCCTTATGCTGGAGGGAAGGTCATTGTTGAAGCAGCTGAAGATGGTTGGGCCAAGGACACTACCCTGAGGAACTCCTGCAGTGATGTCCTGGGACTGAGATGATTGACCTCCAACAACCACAACCATCTTCCATTGCGCTAGGTATGACTCCAACCAACGGAGAGTTTTCCCCTGATTCCCATTGACTCCAGTTTTGCTCGGGCTCCTTGATGCCATACTTGGTCAAATGCTGCCTTGATGCCAAAAGCAGTTATTCTCACCTCACCTCTGGAGTTCAGCTCTTTCGTCCATGTTTGGACCAAGGCTGTAATGAGGTTAGGAGCTGAGTGGCCCTGGCGGAACCCAAATTGAGCGTCAGTGAGTGGCTAATTGCTGAATAAGTGCCGCTTGACAACATTGTCGCATTGTCGATGACCCCTTTCATCACTTTTCTGATGATTGAGAGTAGACTGATGGGGCAGTAATTGGCCGGGTTGTATTTGTCCTGCTTTTTGTGCACAAGACATACCTGGGCAATTTTCTACATTGCCGGATAGATGCCAGTGTTGTAGCTGTACTGGAACAGCTTGGCTAGTGGCGCAGCTAGTTCTGGAGCACAAGTCTTCGGTACTATTGTCGGAATGTTGTCAGGGCCCATAGCCTTTGAAGTATCCAGTGCCTTCAGCTGTGTCTTGATATCACATGGAGGGAATCGGATTGGCTGAAGACTGGTATATGCGAGGCTGGGGACTTCAGGAGGAGGCCGAGATGGATCATCCACTCAGCACTTCTGGTTGCAAATGCTTCAGCCTTGTCTTTTGCACTGATGTGCTGGGCGCCCCCATCATTGAGAATGGGATATTTGCGCATCCTCCTCCTCCTGTCAGTTGTTGAATTCTCCACCACCATTCACATCTGGTTGTGGCAGGACTGCAGAGCTTAGATCTGATCCATTGGTGTGGGATCGCTTAGATCTGTCTTTCGCATGCTGCTTGCACTGTTTGGCATGCAATTAGTCCTGTGTTGTAGCTTCACCAGGCTGACAGCTCATTTTTAGGTATACCTGGTGCTGCTCCTGGCATGCCCTCCTGCACTCTTCATAGAACCAGAGTTGGTCCCCTGGCTTTATGGTAATGGTAGAGTGGGGGATATGCCAGGTCAAGAGATTATAGATTGTGTTTGAGTGCAATTCTGCTGCTGCTGATGACCCACAGCGCCTCATGGATGCCCAGTTTTGAGTTGCTGGATCTTGTCGAAATCTATCTCATCTAGCACGATGGTAGTGCCATACTCCTCTTTGCTGACAATGCTGCATTAACATCCCACACAGAAGAATTTCTGCCGAGTCTCATCGACAGGATTGCGGCTGCCTGCAACAAATTTGGCCTAAACATCCGCCTCAAGAAAACGAACATCATGGGACAGGACATCAGAAATGCTCCATCCATCAATATCGGTGACCATGCTCTGGAAGTGGTTCAAAAGTTCACCTACCTAGGCTCAACTATCACTAGTAATCTGTCTCTCGATGCAGAAATCAACAAGCACATGGGAAAGGCATCCGCTGCTATGTCCAGAGTGGCCAAGAGGGCGTGTAAAAATGGTGCACTGACACGGAACACAAAAGTCCGACTGTATCAAGCCTGTGTCCTTAGCACCTTGCTCTATGACAGCGAGGCCTGGACAACGTATGTCAGCCAAGAGCGACGTCTCAACTCATTCCATCTTCGCTGCCTCCAGAGAATCCTTGGTATCAGGTGGCAGGACCATATCTCCAACGCAAAAGTCCTCGAGGCGGCCAACATCCCTAGCATGTACACCCTACTGAGCCAGCAGCACTTGAGATGGCTTGGCCATGTGAGCCGAATGGAAGATGGCAGGATCTCCAAGGACACATTGTACAGCGAGCTCGTCACTGGTATCAGACCAACCGTCGCCCATGTCTCCGCTTTAAAGATGTCTGCAAACGCAACATGAAGTCCTGTGACGTGATCACAAGTTGTGGGAGTCAGTTGCCAGTGATCGCCAGAGCTGGCGGGCAGCCATAAAGAGTGGTGAGTCAAAGAGACTTAGCTGTTGGCAGGAAAAAAGACAGAAGTGCAAGGAGAGATCCAATTGTGTAACAGCCCCGACAACCAATTTTATCTGCAGCACCTGTGGAAGAGTCAGTCCCTCTAGAATTGGCCTTTATAGTCACTCCAGGCGCTGCTCCACATACCACTGACCACCTCTAGGCACTTACCCATTGTCTGTCGAGACAAGGAGGCCAAAGAAAGTGCCGTACAACACGATGGTGTACCCTCAATGTGAAGACGGGACTTCGTCTCCACAAGGGCTGTGAGGTGGTCACTCCTACCAAATCTGTCATGGACAGATGCATCTGCGACAGGTAGATTGGTGAGGATGAGGTTAAGTAGGTTTTGCCCTCTTGTTGTTTCCCTCACCACCTGCCACAGACCTAATCTAGCAGCTATGCCCTTCAGGACTTGGCCAGCTCGGGTCAGTAATGGCGCTACTGAGCCACTCTTGGTGATAGACATTGAAGTCCCCCACCCATATGGCATTTTATGCCCTTGCTACCCTCAGTGCTTCTTTGAATTGGTGTTCAACATGGAGAAGCACTGGTTCATCAGCTGAGGGGCGGGGGGTGGGGGAGGAGGTGGGAGGAGAATGACGGCGGGCACGGTAGGTGATAATCAGCAGATTTCCTAGATCACATTTGACCTGATGCAATGAAACTTCATGGGGTCCAGAGTCAATGTTGAGAACTCCCAGGGCAACTCCCTCCCGACTATATACCACTGTGCCGCCATCTCTGGTGACGGTGGTGGTGATGTCTGGGACATTGTCTGCAAAGTATGATTCCGTGAGTATGACCATGTCAGGCTGTTGCCTAACTAGTCTGTGGGACAGTTCTCCCAATTTTGGCACAAGCCCCCAGATGTTAGTAAGGAGGACTTTGCATAGTCAACAGTGCTAGGTTTGTCCTTGTTGTTTCTTGTACCTAGTGGCTAAGTGGTCTGTCCGGTTTCATTCCTCTTCTTCGACATTGTAGCGGCTAGATACAACTGAGTGGTTTGCTGGGCCATTTCAGAGGGCAGTTAAGAGTCAACCACATTGCTGTGGATCTGGAGTCACATGTAGGCCAGACCAGGTAAGGACAGCAGATTTCCTTCCCGAAAGGACATTAGTGAACCAGATGAGTTTTTATAACGATCGACAATGGTTTCATGGTCACTATTAGACTAGCTTTTTAATTCCAAATGTATTAATTGAATTCAAATTCTACCATCTGCCGTGGGATTCAAACCCATGTCCCCAGAGCATTAGCTTGGGTCTCTGGGTTACTAATCTAGTGACATTACCACTACTCCACCACCTCTCCTCAATATATATATAATATTTCAATAGACACACCCTCCACCTCATCGAAAACCATGTGATCGCGTGGGAGAGATGAGAAACCAGATTAAAAACCCAGGCGAACTTGGAGGAAAAATATCTGGGAAATTCCTGTCTGTCTCATCTAGATGATCAAAGCTAGCCCACGAGATCACTCTGGTGCTGAATTCCCTGCAGTTACCTGCCTTTAGTAAGAGGGATCTCTGCCACAATCAAAAACAGCTTCAGCTGAACTTTTAGATCCACCTTAACAGGTACGCCAGGTGTAATTCCGAGATATTATCTGATCAGCAGTGCTAAAGCATTAGCCGAGAGCATGAGTCCTTGGGTTGGACTTGGGCCCACAATCTTGCAAGTCAGAGTTGGGTGTGCTGCAAACTGAGCAAAGCTGACTCGATAAACTAAATTCAACATCCCATGCGTAAGTTCAAAGATTGAATTTTCTTTTCCACTGAAGCCTGCAAAAAAGCAATTAAAAATAAATTCCTCCAAATATTATAAAGTACCACGATGAGAGAGAGAGTGAGATTTCCTCTGTGCACTCTGTGTCACAAAATCATAAAAGTGTACCTTATAAACAACTATACAATTTCACTATCATACAAGGGCATCAATTTGTTCTATATCAACTTTGCCGATCGGAAAATTTACTCTAATGCACACTTCGTGCCATTTACAATGAATCATTTTCAAACACCCAATTGTTGGTCAGCTGAAATGATCTGCTAGAATCAATTCAAAAACTGAAGCTGAGTTAAGATTCAAGGGATCATTTATTTCCCTGGTTTCTTTCACGGGTGACATTGAGTTCCGAACATTCTTCCACTCAAGCAGAGAACTGTCATAACTCAAGGCAGCACTGCCCAGTGAGTGATAGATCTTTCACTCTTACTGAAAAGATAAGAGGAAGCCATGTTAAATAGCCTCCTCTTTTCTGGATTACTTGCACTTTTGCTCATTCGGAAAGCTTTCGTTGGTAATAAGCCCCTCCTGGTCAAAACTGGCATCAATGTATAATGCAACAAGAAAGGAAATCTCGGTGCAATGTGAGTCAAATTGATAAATGTGGAAGCCTTTTTAATTATTCAGTTCAGTGCTGCTTTCATTTTACAACAAATGCAGGGCTTCACATGATCACTAAATCCAGGCAGCGGGTGATTTATAACTGGCAGGAATAATGCCTTGCAGCTTCCTACCTGGAACTCCATTGTATGAGGGGATCACAGCAGTACTACCAACAACAAAGCTCCAGAGATGAATTTTCTAAAGTGGAAATTCTGTAACATTTTCCAGTTCTGATGGAAGATCACCAATCGGAAACGTTGGGCCTGATTTTAATTCTGTGCAAGTGGGTGGGTTTTGAATGGGTTAAAATCAGGCCTTTTAATTCTGTTTTTCTCTCCATAAATGCAGCCTAACCTACTGAGTGTTTGCAGCATTTTCTGTTTGCATAGTATTTGGCCTTTGTCAACTGGTAACTGGCTAAAAGACTCAGGACATGTGTAGATCAGGCAGTTTACATGTTTTACAACTGCAATATCCTTCACCACGTGTTCATTATTGAATCCCTTTTACTATTTACGTGTTTATAAAAAGACATTTGGGTTTCCTTTTATGTTACCCACTAATCGATTCTCATACACTCTATCTGTCCTTCTTATTTTTGTTTTCAGTTCCATTCTGTACCTTCTGTAACTCTGAGATGTGCAAATTCTTTTCGCACAGTGAGTAGTTGTGATTTATTTATTTAGAGATACAGCACTGAAACAGGCCCTTCGGCCCACCGAGTCTGTGTCGACCAACAACCACCCATTTATACTAATCCTACATTAATCCCATATCCTCTATCACATCCCCACCATTCTCCTACCACTTGCCTACACGAGGGGCAATTTACAATGGCCAATTTACCTATCAACCTACAAATCTTTTGGAGGTGGGAGGAAACCGGAGCACCCGCCGGAAACCCACACAGGCACAGGGAGAACTTGCAAACTCCACACAGGCAGTACCCAGAACTGAACCCGGGTCGCTGGAGCTGTGAGGCTGCGGTGCTAACCACTGCGCCACTGTGCCGCCCATTGATGTGGAATGCTCTGCCTGAAAGGGCAGTTGAAGCAGATTCAATGGTAATTTTCAGTCGGGAATCAGATGTATATCTGAAAAGAGAAATTTTCTAGGTCTATGTGGAAAGAGCAGCAGAGTGGGACTAATTGGCTAGCTGTTTCAAAGAGCTGGCACAGACATGATGGGCCAAATGGCCTCTTTCTGTGCTGTAAGATTCTGTGATTCTATAACTTTCCTAACACATCAGCAAGCATTTGTCATGCTCCCTTCCCGTCTTCTTCTTTCAACCCACCTTTATTAGAACCTCTACAGAACAGCATTATGTAGAATGTTCCTATCTTATCTGGATGTTTAGAACAGTGAGAGGTGATCTCATTGAAACTTTTAACATTCTTAAGAGGGTTTGGCTGGGTAGATACTGAAAGGCTGTTTACCACTGGCTGGACAATTGGGACCTAGGCGCTATAATCTCAGGATAAGTGATTAGTTATTTCGGACTGAGATGAGAAGAAATTTCTTCATTCCGAGGTTTGTGAATCTTTGGAATTCTCTACCCCAGAGAGCAGTGGATGCTCAGTCATTGAGTATATTCAAGTCGCAGATTTATGGATTTTTGGGTGCCGAGGAAATCAAGAGATATGGGATAGGGCAAGAAAGTGGAGTTGAGTTTGAACATCAGCCATGATCTTATCGAATGGTGAAGCAGGCTTGAGGGATGGTACGGCCTACTGCTGCTGCCAATTCTTAGGTTTTTGATGGTATTATTCATATGTGTTACAGTGCCTATCTAGGCATTGCAGCTGTCATCTCTGAATCTGAATGTTGTGGGTTGAAGCTACACTCCAGGACATGAGCACACAATCTAAGTTTATATTTCAGCACACTATTGAGCTGCACTGTCCGTTGGAGGAGCTATGTAAATCAAGACCCTCTCTGCTTACTCAAGTGGTGTGGGCGGGTGGATGTAAAAGACTCTATTTCGCTATTCAGTGAACAGATAGCTATTCCAGTGGCCTTAGTCAACATTCCAACTTCAAATAACACAAGAAAAAAAGGTTCATCTAATTTCTGTTTTTCAGGACTTCACAGTGACTGCACTTCAAAGCAGTTCATTAAACATGAAACACTCTGAGATGTCCTAATGGTCTGAAGCACTCACAGCCATTTCTAAGAAATGTGATAAAGTGCAATATAATTTTTTCTTCTTTAATTATCTTGTAAATCCTGTAAAAACAATCATACACATTCAATATCTTTCCTTCCATGTCCCTAATCAAGTTAATTCTCTCGCTCGCCTTGGGGTCTCCATTGTTTAGTCTTTTCTTTTGAAATGCACAAGGTAGAAAATTTGCTATCAGTCTTTCTGATGAAATGACTAAACTGTATCAACGTCTTTTACATGATCATCTAGGACAGGCATTCACTTGATGCCCTAATCCTGTGCAATAGCTTAATGGATGGTCACTCTCAAAGAAAAAATCAAAGACTACATTTTTTAATGAAAATGAATTTTATATCTATGCTTTTAATCTCTCTCTTGTTCTCTATCTTTCTCCCCCATTATTGAATCTCTGCTGTGTGAACACATCAGAATTTGCTAGAATTACACTGCAATTGCAAGATGGGAGGCCGACCTCCCATCTTGCACCCTCCGCAGACTTGAGGGCATCCAAAACTTCGCCGTCTGCATCCTAACTCGCACCAAGTCCCATTCACCCGTCACTCCTGTGCCCATGAACCTATGTTGGCTCCCAGTCTGGAAACATGTTGATTTTAAAATTCTCATTCTTGATTTCAAATCCGTCCGTGGTGTCACCCCTCCCTATCTCTGTAATCTCCTCCCATTCTACACCCCACCAAGATCTCTTGTGCTGCTCCAATTTTGGCCTCTTGAGTATTCCCAGTTTCCTTTGCCCCACCATAGGTGGCCGTGCCTTCAGCTGCCAAGGTCCTAAATCCTGGAATTCCCTCCTTAAGCCTCTCCGCCTCTCCGCCTTGAAGACATTCCTTAAAACTTACCTCTTTGACCAAGCCTTTGGTCACCTGTCCTGATATCTCCTTATGTGGCTCAGTGTCAAATTTTGTTTGAAAATCACTCCTGTGAAGCAGTTTGAGACATGTTACTATGTTTAAGATGCTATATAAATGTAAGTTGTTGTTGTGTAGGGAAGATGAATCCAAGCTGTCTTCTGAATGTCACTGATCCAGAACATGGATGATTTCTGTTTCTCTTTCGCTGCCACAATTGTCTGTTGCTAATTTATTCAAATATTGCCCTCAGGCATCCAAGGTAACACATCCTTTTGCTCTGCTTGAGTAGATTTCCAAATCTTGGCTCCATATTAAGAGAGAAACAGTGTGCATTCATATAAACTTGCTTCTCATCAATTGGACCCTATTACTTTGAACTTTTTAAAATTATTCTTTCATGGGATGTGGGTGTCACTGGCAATGCCAGCATTTGCTGTCCATCCCTAATTGCCCTTGACAATTGAGTGGTTTGCTAGGCCATTTTAGATAGCAGTTAAGAATCAACCACATTGCTGTTTGTCTGAAATCATATGCAGGCCAGACCAGGTAAGGATGGCAAGATTTCCTTCCCTAAAGGGCATTTGTGAACCAGATGTGTTTTTGTAACAATTGACAATGGTTGCCTGATCATCATTACTAGCACTAGCTTTCAATTCCAGATTTGTTTGGTTAATTAATTGAACTTATTAATTAACTGAACTTAAATTCCACCAGCTGCTATAAAGGGACTTGAAGCCACGTCCCCAGGGTCATTAACTCGGTGACATTACTACTACACCACCCTATCCCCCCAGCTATTGCTGCCTAAGAAATGGTGGCAGCCATTTTGCAGATGACAAAGACCCACAAACAGCAAATGAGATGACTGACCAGTTAATCTTTTTGGGGGATTGAAGGGAAAATGCTCCCCATGACTCTGGGAGAACTCCCTGCTCTACTATGAATGATCTCATGGGATCATCATGTTCACCAGAATCACAGGGTCGGGCAAACTTTTAACATCTTGGTTTAATATCTCACCTGAAGGATTGCACCTTTGGCAATATAGCAGTGAAGTGTCAGCCTGGATAATAATATGTTAAGAACCATTATGCAATGTATTATGAGTTTGAATGATAATGAAGTACCTTTCTGCAACCAGTTTTCTTGCTGCATCAGGTGTTTCAGCTGTGGTGGAGTCAGCAGAATGTGGGTTCAATTCCTACTCGAGGAATTAAGTATAACATTCTTACTGGTCACTCCAATGCATTGCTGCATTGTCTTTCAGATGCGATTTTAAATCATGGACCCATTTCCTCCCTAAGGTGGACATAAAAAAATCTCTGGCACTGTTTTGAGGACGAGCAGAGGAATTATTCCTGATGCCCTGACCAATATTATTTCCCTCAACCAACATTATTAAAACAGATTATCTGACTGCTGTCATATTGCTATTTAGCATTCCTGTGTCAGTGTCATCTATGAATCAGTTAAAAGCACCCTTTCCTAAATAAAGAGGTTGTGGTTTCAAGTCCCACTCCATGACTTCAGCACAAAAATCAAGGCTGGCACACCAGTGCAGTATTGAGGGAGTGCTGTCTTTCATATGAGATGTTAAAGCAAGGACTCATCTTCCTTCTTGGATAAATGTAAATTTGAAGATGAGCGAGTGAGGTTATCCCTGGTATCCTAGTCAACATTTATCCCTCATTCAACATCACAAGAGCGGATTATCTGGTCATTATTGCATTGCTGCTTGTGGGAGCTTGCTGGGTGCATATTGGCAACAAATACATTACAACAGTGACTATACTTCATAAGTACATTATTGGCTGTAAAGCACTTTGAAACATCCAGTAGTTATGAAAGGTGCTATATAAATGCTTTCTTGCTCTGTGCAAATTGGCTGTGCTGGTTCCTCCATTATAACGGTGACTACACTTCAAATTGGCTGTGAAGCACATTGGGACATCCTTTTATTTATTCATTCATGGGTTGTGGGCAGCGCTGGCCAGGCCAGCATTTATTTCCCATCCCTAATTGCCCTTGAGAAGGTGGTGGTGAGCCGCCTCATTAACTGCTGCAGCCCTTGGGGTGCAGGTTCACCCACAGTGCTGTTAGGAATGGAGTTACAGGATTTTGACCCAGCGACAGTGAAGGAACGGTGATATAGTTCCGAGTCAGGATGGTGTGTGACTTGGAGGGGAACTTGCAGGTGGTGGTGTTCCCATGCATTTTCTGTCCTTGTCCTTGTAGTTGGTAGAGGTTGCGGGTTTGGAAGATGCTGTCTAAGGAACCTTGATGCATTGCTGCAGTGCATCTTGTAGATGGTACACACTGCTGTCATAGTGTGTCGGTGGTGGAGGGAGTGAATGTTTGTAGATGGGGTGCCAATCAAGCGGGCTGCTTTGTCCTGGATGGTGTTGAGCTTCTTGAGTGTTGTTGGAGCTGCACTCATCCAGGCAAGTGGAGATTATTCCATCACACTCCTGACCTGTGCCTTATAGATGGTGGACAGGCTTTGGGGAGTCAGGAGGTGAGTTACACGCTGCAGGATTCCTAGCCTCTGACCTGGTCTTGTAGCCACGGTATTTATATGGCTACTCCAGTTCAGTTTCTAGTCAATGGTAGCCCCGAGGATGTTGGTAGTGGGGGATTCAGTGATGGTAATGCCATTGAATGTCAAGGGGAGATGGTTAGATTCTCTCTTGTTGGAGATGGTCGTTGCCTGGCACTTGTGTGGCATGAATGTTACTTGCTACTTATCAACCCAAGCCTGGATATTGTCCAGGTCTTGCTGCATTTCTACACAAACTGCTTCAGTATCTGAGGAGTCACGAATGGTGCTGAACATTGTGCAATCATCAGCAAACATCCCCACTTCTGACCTTATGATTGAAGGAAGGTCATTGATGAAGCAGCTGAAGATGGTTGGACCTAGGACACTACCCTGAGGAACTCCTGCAGTGATGTCCTGGAGCTCAGATGATTGACCTCCAACAGGCACAACCATCTTCCTTTGCACTAGGTATGACTCCAGCCAGCAGAGAATTTTCCCCCTGATTCCCATTGACCTTAGTTTTGCTAGGGCTCCTTGATGCCATACTCGGTTAAATGCTGCCTTGATGTCAAGGGCAGTCACTCTCACCTCACCTCTTGAGTTCAGCTCTTTTGTCCATGTTTGAACCAAGGCTATCATGAGGTCAGGAGCTGAGTGGCCCTGGCGGAACCCAAACTGAGCGTCACTGAGCAGGTTATTGCTAAGCAAGTACCGCTTGATAGCACTGTTGATGACACCTTCCATCACTTTACTGATGATTGAGAGTAGGCTGATGGGGTGGTAATTGGCCGGGTTAGACTTGTCCTGCTTTTTGTGTGCAGGACATACCTGGGCAATTTTCCACATTGTCAGGTAGATGCCAGTGTTGTAGCTGTACTGGAACAGCTTGGCTTGGGGTGCGGCAATTTCTGGAGCACAGGTCTTCAGTACTATTGCCGGAATATTGTCAGGGCCCATAGCCTTTGCAGTATCCAGTGCCTTCAGTCGTTTCTTGATATCACATGGAGTGAATCAAATTGGCTGAAGTCTGGCATCTGTAATGCTGGGGACTTCAGGAGGAGGCCAAGATGGATCACCAACTCGGCACATCTGGCTGAAGATTGTTGCATATGCTTCAGCCTTATCTTTCGCACTGATGTGCTGGGCTCCCCCATCATTGAGGATGGGGATATCTGTGGAGCAACCTCCTCCAGTTAGTTGTTTAATTGTCCACCACCATTCACGGCTGGATGTGGCAGGACTGCAGAGCTTAGATCTGATCTTTTGGTTATGAGATTGCTCAGCTTTGTCTATCACATGCTGCTTATGCAGTTTGGCATGCAGATAGTCCTGTGTTGTAGCTTCACCAGATTGACACCTCATTTTAAGGTATGCCTGGTGCTGCTCCTGGCATGCTCTCCTGCACTTTTCATTGAAGCAGGGTTGGTCTCCTGGCTTGATGGTAATGGTAGAGTGGGGGATATGCCGGGCCATGAGGTTACAGATTGTGGTTGAGTACAATTCTGCTGCTGCTGATGGCCCACAGCGCCTCATGGATGTCCAGTTTTGCATTGCTAGATCTGTTTGAAATCTATCCCATTCAGCACGGTGGTAGTGCCACACAACACGATGGAGGATTTCCTCAATGTGAAGGCGGGACACACATCCTGAGGTCATGAAAGGCTTGAAGGATGAATGTGCCGCTCCACTTACCGATTGCATGTTTTTAGAAAGAATGAAAATTTGCTGGTAGCTACTTAAGCTTTCAATTTTCCCAATGTCAGCACTCTTGTGCAAGTTAAATGCAGAACATTTTCAAACTAGTTTGCTACTTCCATAATGTGTTTCGTTTCAGTTATCACAAGTTTTAAACTTTTTTAGCGATTGTGTTGATGCCATCCACAGCTTTCCGCAGTTGCCTGATAAAGTTTCTATTAATGTGTCATCTGCAGAGTTCCAATCACACAATCTTCAACTGAGGTGCAAATTGCTTCTTTGAGAATGCTGTGCAACGAGGGTAACTGTTCAATTCACAAAGCTGTCTTCCAGTTCGCTGACCTTTTTCTCTTTAGTGCATCGAATCATAGAATGATTATAGCACAGAAGGAGGCTATTCAACCCGTTATGTTTGTGCTGGCTCTTGACAAGAGCAATTTAGCGAGTCCCACTCCCCCACCCTTTCCCAGTAGCCCTGATTTTGTTTTCTCTTAAGGTGTTTATCCAATTTCCCTTTGAAAGCCATGATTGACTCTACCTCCCCACACTCTCAGAGGGTGCATTCTGGAAACTAACACCTCGTTGCGTAAAGAAGTTATTCCTCATGTCGCCTCTGGTTTTTGCCAAATGTCTTAAATCAATGTCCTCTGTTTCTCAACCCTTCTGTCAATGGGAACAGTTTCTCTCAATCTACAGGAAATGTTGGAAATACTCAGCAGATCAGACAGTATCTGTGGAGAGAAAAGTAGACTTAACATTTCAGGTCAGTGAAGTTTTGATGAAAGGTCACAGACTTGAAACATTAACTCTGTTTATCTCTCCACAGATGCTGAGTATTTCCAGCATTTTCTGTTTTTGTTTCAGATTTCCAGCATCTGCAGTATTTTCCTTTTGTTTCTCAATTTCTCATGACTTTTATGCCGGATTTTGACTTTGGCGGGAAGGAATATCACGATGTTTGACAGGCTTCCAATTATTACTATCAAGCTTTCTCCATGACTGCCAAATACCAACTGCATCCCTATCTCTTATCACTTTATTGAGGGCTTTACAATGAAGGGGTTTGATCAGGTAAACGTAGAGAAGATGTTTCCACTTGTGGGGGAGACCAGAACTAGGGGCCATAAATATTAGATAGTCGCGAATAAATCCAATCAGGAATTCAGGAGAAATTTCTTTACCTAGAGTATGGTTAGAATGTGAAATTTGCTATCACAAGGAATAGTGGCGATGAATAAATTTAAGGAGAAGCTAGATAAGTGCATGAGGGAGAAAGGAACAGAAGGTTATGCTGAAGGGAGTGAAATGAAATAAAGTGGGAGGAGGCTGTACTGTTCTTTGTTTTCTTTTGAGGCTCATGTGGAGCATAAACCTGTTCAGCTGAACGGCTTGTTGCTGTGGTCTACATTCTATGTAATTCCAGCCCAGAGAGCCCTGGATGCTCAGTTAATGAATATATTAAACATTGAGTTCGGTAGACTTTGGAGTCAAGGGATAAGGGGAGGTGGCGGGAAAGTGGAGTTGATGTAGAAGATCAGTCATGATCTTACTGAATGGTAGACCAGGCTCGAGGGGTCGAATGGCCTATTCCAGCTCCTATTTTTTATGTTCTTATGCTCTTGTTCCTGCCAGTGTTGCTATTTTTCCTGCAGTGGATTTTCTGAACAGCAGTCTGCATTGCACTTCCACCAGCTCCGAGCTGCTCAGCCTGAACCCATCCATCATCTGCACACTCTTATAATTAATGATAGCATTACATTTGCTGCCATCCATTCAAGCTGAGGAGTAATTCCATATGCTGCCAATCTGTACTTCTTTGGTACTATCAGCCTAGCCCGCCTTCTGGCAATTATGCCCTTCTGGGTCCACTTGTTTTCCCATTACATGCTACTGATGATGAGATACAATGGATGGCAGTCTTTATTGGTGAATTAAAATTTTACTCTGGGCTAATGAGTCTGTTCCAGAGCTGAGTTCATATCTAAAATCACTTTGCAAGGAAGCTATGTATAATCAGTTTAACCTTTAGCAAGTAGCTTATAGTTGCATTAATAATCAGGTGCCAATTCATTCCTTGGCAGTGTGACCTCTATGCATCATTGTGAAAATAAGAATTTGTTTCTCATTGCAAAATCTGACTAGAGGGCCACCAGTATAAGGGGTGGGAGAGAGAGGTGAGTCGAGAAAAGGCCAGCCTTTGGCTTTTAAAAGCTGTTGGACTACGGGAGGATGGAAAGGTCAACATCCCAACACGTCCTCAAGAACAGTCAGTTGAACAGGTCTTTTCATCAAACTCAGCTCCTTTAACAGGTTCTAGTTTCTAATCAGCCTTTTAATTTTCTAAAAATCCTTCAAAGTCTCATAATTAAATGCTGTTCTTGTTGCTTTGAGAGGTCCTGTTCAATTTTTAATTTCTGCCAGATCATTCTTCATCCCATTTGAAATGATGAATGCCTGTATGAACAATGATAAGATAAGGTGATGCCTTCTTTCAGGGATATCCCTTGATAGTTATCTTATAGCTTCTTACATCTCTGCTTCCCCAGAGCTCAGTCTCTCTGTCGCTTAATTGGAACCAACCTTCAATATTCATTCACTCCGCCACTGGGGCACAGCAATAGCAGTGTGCAGCATCTATAAGATGCAATGCAGCAACGCACCTAACCTACTTCAACAGTACCTTCCAAATCCACAATCTTTACCACCTAGAGAAAGGACAGCAGATGCATGGGAATACCACCACTTGCAAGTTCTCCTTCAAGCCACATCCTGACTTGGAACTATATCGCTGTTCCTTCACTGTCACTGGGTCAAAATCCTGGAACTCCCTCCCTAACAGCACTGTGGGTGTACCCACACCAGATGGACTGCAGTGGTTCAAGAAGGCAGCTCACCACCACCTTCTCAAGGGCAATTAGGGATGAGCAATAAATGCAGGTCTTGCCAGTGATGCTCATATTCCATGAATGAATAAAAATAAAAGAAATGCTGAGCAAGGTAACAGTTCCATGGTTTTCAAATCACGGAAAAGAATAAGTTAGGCGAAGACACAGTTTGAGGAAGTCTGGATTTCAATTCTCGAGTGTAACTAGAGATAGGCAATAAATGTCCAAAGTGTCTATTGACACCACTGTGTCAGCCAATGAGTTGGAGGCAGTGTGGAACATACAGCAGGACTCACTGCAAATAGTCTATTTTACAGCAAGTCCATTTACTCACACTGTCTGCTTAAACAGCCTACCACAGTTTGGGGGATGGAAACCTTTGCAAGGAGTCAGAGGATGGGGAATCAAGGACAAGAACAAAAGACAGTAAGGGGAATAAGAAAAATGATAGGCAGAGAAATCAAGGGCCAGAATCAAACAGGGCCACAGTGAAAAATAGTGAGAAGGGGACAGGTAATGTTAAAAAGATAAGCCTTAAGGCTTTGTGCCTTAACACACGGAGCATTTGCAATACAGTGGATGAATTAATCGTACAAATAGATGTAAATGAGTATGATGTAGTCGGGATTACGGAGACATGGCTGCAGGGTGACCAGGGATGGGAAATGAACATTCAGGGGTATTCAGTATTTAGGAAGGACAGACAAAAAGCAAAAGGCAGTGGAGTTGTATTGCTGGTTAAAGAGGAAATTAACGCAATAGTGAGGGAGGATATTAGCTCTGACGATGTGGAAGCTGTATGGGAAGAGCTGAGAAACACTAAGGGGCAAAAAACATCAGTGGGGGTTGTATATAGACCCCCCAAACTGTTGTGGTGATGTTGGGAATGGCATTAAACAGGAAATTAGAGACACATGCGATAAAGGAACTTTTGTAATTATGGGTGTCTTTAATCTGCATGTAGATTGGGCAAATCACATTAGTCACAATACTGTAGAGGAGCAATTCATAGAGTGTGTACGGGATGGTTTTCTGGACCAATACATTGAGGAACCAACTAGAGAACAGGCCATCCTAGACTGGGTATTGTGTAATGAAAGAGGAATAATTGAAAATCTAGTTGTGTGAGACCCCTTGGGGATGAACGACCACAATATGGTAGAATTTTTCATCAAGATGGAGAGTGACGTAGTTGATTCTGAGACAAGGGTCCTGAATCTTAATAAAGGAAACTTCGAAGGTA
The DNA here is from genome assembly GCF_036365525.1 of Heterodontus francisci. NCBI lineage: Eukaryota > Metazoa > Chordata > Chondrichthyes > Heterodontiformes > Heterodontidae > Heterodontus > Heterodontus francisci. Next base: position 114,090,358 of record NC_090382.1, read on the forward strand.
TGAGGCGCGAGTTGGCTATGATGGATTGGGAAATGTTACTTAAAGGGATGACGGTGGATAGCCAGTGGCAAACATTCAAAGAGCGCATGGATGAACTGCAACAATTGTTTATTCCTGTCTGGCGCAAAAGTAAAACGGGAAAGGTAGCCAAACCATGGCTTACAAGGGAAATTAAAGATCGCATTAGATCCAAGGAAGAGGTATATAAATTCGCCAGAAAAAAAACAACAGACCTGAGGATTGGGAGCAGTTTAGAATTCAGCAAAGGAGGACCAAGGGATTGATTAAGAAGGGGAAAATAGAGTACGAGAGCAAGCTTGTGGGGAACATAAAAACTGACTGTAAAAGTTTCTCTCGGTATGTGAAGAGGAAAAGATTGGTGAAGACAAATGTAGGTCCCTTACAGTCAGAAACAGGGGAATTTATTATGGGGAACAATGAAATGGCTGACTAACTAAATGCATACTTTGGTTCTGTCTTCACAAAGGAGGACACAAATAACATAACAGAACTATTGGGGAACACAAGGTTTAGTGAGAGAGAGGAACTGAAAGAAATCAGTATTAGTAGAGAAATGGTATTGGGGAAATTGATGGAATTGAAGGCCAATAAATCCCCAGGGCCTGATAATCTACATCCCAGAGTACTTAAGGAAGCGGAACTAGAAATAATGGATGCATTGGTGGTCATCTTCCAAGATTCTATAGACTCTGGAACAGTTCCTACAGATTAGAGGGTAGCTAATGTAACCCCACTATTTAAAAAGGGAGGTAGAGAGAAAGCAGGGAATTATAGACCAGTCAGCCTGACGTCGGTCGTGGGGAAAATTCCAGAGTCCATTATCAAAGATTTTATAGCAGAGGACTTTGAGAACAGTGGTAGAATCAGGCAGAGTCAACATGGATTTAGGAAAGGGAAATCATGCTTGACAAATCTACTAGAATTCTTCAAGGATCTAACTAGTAGAGTTGATGTGGGGAATCTAGTGGATGTGGTTTATTTAGACTTTCAGAAGGCTTTCGATAAAGTCCCAAATAAGAGATTAGCGTGTAAAATTAAAGTGCATGGGATTGGCGGTAGTGTATTGTGATGGATAGAAAATTGGTTGGCGGACAGGAAACAAAGAGTAGGGATAAACGGGTCTTTTTCTGAATGGCAGGCAGTGACTAGTGGGGTACCGCAGGGATCGGCGCGAGGACCCCAGCCAGTCACAATATATATTAATGGTTTAGATGGGGGAACTAAATGTAATATCTCCAAATTTACAAATGACACAAAACTGGGTGGGAGGGTGAGTTGTGAGGAGGATGCAAAGAGGCTTCAGGGTGATTTGGACAAGTTGAGTGAGTGGGCTAATGCATGGCAGATGCAGTATAATGTGGATAAATGTGAGGTTATCCATTTTGGGAGCAAAAACAGGAAGGCAGAATATTATCTGAACGGCTATAAACTGAGAGAGGGGAATATGCAACGAGACCTGGGTGTTCTTGTACACCAGTCGCTGAAGATAAGCATGCAGGTGCAACAGGTGGTAAAAAAGGCAAATGGTATGTTGGCCTTCATAGCGAGAGGATTCGAGTACAGGAGCAAGGATGTCTTGCTGCAGTTATACAGGACCTTGTGGAGGCCACACCTGGAATATTGTGTGCAGTTTTGGTCTCCTTATCTGAGGAAGGATGTTCTTGTATAGATGAAGTGCAGCAAAGGTTTACCAGACTGATTCCTGGAATGGCGGGACTGATGTATGAGGAGAGATTGAGTCGGTGAGGATCATATTCGCTGGAGTTCAGAAGAGTGAGGGGGGATCTCATGGAAACCTATAAAATTCTAACAGGACTTGACAGGATAGTTGCAGGAAGGATGTTCCCGATGGTGGGGGAGTCCAGAACCAGGGGTTATAGTCTAAGGATATGGGGTAAACCTTTCAGGACTGAGATGAGGAGAAATTTCTTCACCCAGAGAGTGGTGAGCCTGTGGAATTCGCTACCACAGAAAGCTGTTGAGGCCAAAACATTGTATGTTTTCAAGAAGCAGTTAGATTTCGCTTTTGGGGTGAAAGGGATCAAAGGGTATGGGGCGAAAGCGGGAACAGGTTACTGAGTTGGATGATCAGCCATGATCATAATGAATGGTGGAGCAGGCTTGAAGGGCTGAATGGCCTACTCCTGCTCCTATTTTCTATGTTTCTATGCTTACAGCAAACAGTCCACAGAATCTATTTAAACAGAGCATCTATGAACTACAGCAAACAAAACTCATGAATAAAACTATAGCAAAGATTCCTGATAAAAGCAGGGTTATTTCTTCAGCAAAATGCAGTGAGTGGAGGAGAGTTACATTAACCCAGATTATGTGAGTAAAATCAATCCCAGTCACTTAAAACTGTGGGAACTTCAGGTATGATTGACAGGTGAATAATCCGATCATCTCCATTGTGGTCTGCATTTATGCTGGCCCTATAAGCAGCCATATCCCAGGAATGTATTAAAAATGCATAGCAAAGGAAGGCTGTAGCTTCAGCTTTCAAGAGTCAAGTGAGCATGCGCAGTATCTTTTTATAATGAATGCGACAAGACTAGATACAGGACCAATATGAAAAGAGATTACAGATAAATATTCCCCACAAATTTACGTCTGGCACTTGGATTTGTTGTACATTAGTACAGTAGAAGTTTCCTCTGTCTGATGGCCAGAAAGACTCTTAAGTATAAGCAAACTGGACATTCTGCACTCCCAACAAACTATGCAGCAAACTGCTCATAACCTGGTCCAAATGGTCAGTCCGACTGGGTGTGTGATTGATGTACTCTCAAACAAAAAGGGGTGCAATTCCAATAGCCCCACTCTGCTGGGACCTAAGCCACTGATCCTAAAACATATGGAGTTCATTCCCACAATTGCAATTAGCATACTTGGGGCAAGATTCCAGTGTTTGCAAGAATGCATCTGCATCATCCAAATTGGCAGGACCGGAACGTTGGAATGGCAGAATGTTGCTATGAACATAAGAACATAAGTGAATAAGAAATAAGAGCCCGTCAGGCCTGCTCCGCCATTCAATAATATCATGGCTGATCTGATTATTGCCTTGAATCCACTTTCCTACCTGCCCCCCATAAACCTTGACTCCCTTGTATGTCAAAAATCTGTCTAACTCAGCCTTGAATATATTCAATCAACCAGCCTCCACTGCTCTTTGGGAAAGAGAATTCCAAAGATGCACAACCCTCTGTGAAGAAGTTCCTCCTCATCTCCATCTTAAAAGAGACCCCTTATTTTGACACTGTGTCCCTAGTTCTAGATTCCCCCATGAGGGGAACCATCCTCACAGCATCCCTGTCAAGCCCCCTCAGAATTTTATATGTCTCAATAAGATCACCTCTCAATCTTCTAAATTCCGTTCAGTATTGGCCCGACTTGTTCAACCTTTCCTCATAAGTCAAACCCTTCATCCCAGGAATCAGCCTAGCGAAACTTCTCTGAACTGTTTCCAATGCATGAATATCCCTCCTGAAGTACGGAGACCAAAACTGTGACTGAGGCAGGACAAGTGCAGTCTTTTTCTAGTTCCACTTTTCCACAGGTCACAACATACATTTAAATGTTTACCTAGTTACCGATAGTTAATTATATACTCTATTTTTATTTCAGAATAAAATCTACCAACCAGGTTTCTTTAATAAACAACAAAATTATTAATTTATTATAAAACAAGACTTATCCAGTAAAGATGCAAAGCATTAACGCACAGATTGAAATATGAAAGTCCCCTTTTAAAATTAACTAAACACGCACATACACCGGTTAAAGGAAAAATAAAAAAAGTTTTCTCTGCAGAGACCTTTTAAAAAAAAAGACAAAAAAATACTTTGGCCAAAGACTTGTTAATTATTGAAGGAAAAGGAGAAGATATGGAATGATATCAGTTGTTCCTTTATTCTGGCATCACAAATACGCGTAAATGGCTGTCACTGGGATCTTTCTGGAGCAGATCATTTCAGGCGACGTCAAGGATTAATCTGGTCGGCTTTCCAGGAGAAATGCAGCATCAGGGGTTTCAGTTATCGCACACTGGATTTGCAAGGCTTCTCAGAGACATGGAGAAAAGATGAGTTGGGTGTTTCTCTGTTGGAAGGCTGACCCCAACTGACTCAAAACCTAAAGAACATAACTGCTAGACTGGATCTGTGGCAGGTGGTGAGGGAAACAACAAAAGGGAAAAACCTCCTTGACCTTATCTTCACCAATCTACCTGTTGTAGATGCATCTGTCCATGACAGTATTGGTAGCAGTGACCACCGCACAGTCCTTGTGGAGATGAAGTCCCCTCTTCACATTGAGGATACCCTCCATCGTGTTGTGCGGCACTACCACCGTGCTAAATGGGATAAGTTTCAAACAGATCTAGCAATGCATCCATGAGGTGCTGTGGGCCATCGGATCATATCTAAGCTCTGCAGTCCTGCCACATCCAGTCATGAATGGTAGTGGACAATCAAACAACTAACTGGAGGATATGACTCTACAAATATCCCCATCCTCAATGATGGGGAAACCAGCACATCAGTGTGAAAGATAAGGCAGAAGCATTTGCAACAATCTTCAGCCAGAAGTGCTGAGTGGATGATCCATCTCGGCCTCCTCCCGAAGTTCCCAGCATCACAGATGCCAATCTTCAGCCAGATCGATTCACTCCACAGGATATCAGGAAACGACTAAAGGCACTGGATACTGAAAAGGCCATTGGGCCTGGCAATATTCCAGCAATAGTACTGAAGACTTGCACTCCAAAACTTGCTGCAACCCGAGCCAAGCTGTTGCAGCACAGATGCAACAATGGAATCTACCCTGCAATGTGGGAAATTGCCCAGATATGTCCCGTACACAAAAAGCAGGACAAATCCAACCTGGCTAAATACCACCCCATCAGTCTACTCTTGATCATCAGTAAAGTAATGGAAGGGGTCATTGACAGTGCTATCAAGCAGCACTGGCTTCGCAATAATCTGCTCACTGACGTTCAATTTGGGTTCCGCCAGGGTCACTCAGCTCCTGACCTCATTACAGCCTTGCTTAAAACATGGAAAAAAGAGCTGAACTCAAGAGGTGAGGTGAGAGTGATTACCCTTGACATCAAGGCAGCATTTGACTGGGTATGGCATCAAGGAGCCTTAGTAAAACAGGAGTCAATGGGAATCAGGGGAAACTCTCCGCTGGTTGGAGTCATACCTAATGCAAAGGAAGATGGCTGTGGTTGTTGGAGGTCAATCTTCTCAGCTCCAGGACATCACTGCAGGAGTTGCTCAGGGTAGTGCCCGACGTCCAACCATCTTCAGCCGCATCATCAATGACCTTCCTTCAATCATAAGGTCAGAAGTGGGGATGTTCGCTGATGACTGCACAATGTTCAGCACCATTCGCGACTCCTCAGATACTGAAGAAGCCCATGCAGAAATGCAGCAAGACCTGAACAATATCCAGGCTTGGGCTGATAAATGGTAAGTAACATTCGTGCCACACAAGTGCCAGGCAATGACTATCTCAAATAAGAGAGAATCTAACCATCTCCCCTTGACATTCAATGGCATTACTATCACTGAATCCCCCACTATCAACATCCTGGGGGTTACCGTTGACCAGAAACTGAACTGGAGTAGCCATATAAATACCGTGGCTGCAAGAGCAGGTCAGAGGCTAGGAATTCTGCAGCGAGTAACTCACCTCCTGTCTCTCCAAAGCCTGTCCACCATCTACAAGGCACAAGTCAGGAGTGTGATGGAATACTCTCCACTTGCCTGGATGGGTGCAGCTCCAACAACACTCAAGAAGCTCGATACCATCCAGGACAAAGCAGCCCGCTGGATTGGCACTTCAGCCACAACCATTCACTCCCTCCACCTCCGACGCACAGTGGCAGCACTGTGTACCATCTACAAGATGCGCTGCAGCAACGGACCAAGGCTCCTTCAACAGCACCTTCCAACCCCACGACCTCTACCAACTAGAAGGACAAGGCAGCATTTGCATGGGAACACCATCACCTGCAAGTTCCCGTCCAAGCCACACACCATCCTGACTTGGAACTATATCATTGTTCCTTCACTGTCGCTGGGTCAAAATCCTGGAACTCCCTTCCTAACTGCACTGTGGGTGTACCTACTCCACATGGACTGCAGCGGTTCAAGAAGGCAACTTACCACCACCTTCTCAAGGGCAATTAGGGATGGGCAATAAATGCTGGCCTAGACAGCGACGCCCACAATCCATGAACAAATGAAAAGAAACAGTTCCAAACCAAACCAATTCTTGACTACCACAAATCTTGACATACCACTTCTCTGTAAACAGCTCCCCATAGTTGTCAGGGCTTCTGTTGTTTATGTAGCTTAAGGCATGGGACATCCAGTAAATATTGTTTTTAAACAGAAAGTTCAAGTCCTTACAATGACCCTTTTTTAAAAAAAATACAAAGTCCAGAATCTATGGAATCACTTCGGTCCCAAATGAATCCATCTCCACAATATTCAACCACAAGTCCTCAAAAAAATATTAAAAACTAGAAGCACTTTCATAACACTATCTATAACCCTTTGCAGACACTTAGTGCCCTCATCCCAACTTGCTTGCCTACCTATTTTGGTATTGTCTGCAAATGTGACAACAAAACACTTGGTCCCTTCACCCAACTCAACAATATAGATTGTAAATAGTTGAGGCCCAGCACTGATCCCTGTGGCACTCCACTAGTTTACAGTTTGCCAACCTGAAAATGCCCCATTTATCCCAACTCTCTGTTTCCTGTTAGACAATCCTCTATCCATGCTAATATATTACTGCCAATACTATGAGCTCTTATCTTATGCAGTAACCTTTTTAAGTGTCTTTTGTATTCTTTTCTCTCGCGGCAACTTTTAATCACAAGGTCTGACCTCCTGCATTTTTAACTTCCATCATCAATCCAAGGACTGCATCTCATTGTCCTTTCAAAACCTGACTGCCTCCCTGCCAAGGACTTTCCCTTTTCTATGAACTCTGGCCCTAGGAAGCAGAGGAACACTGTCTCTACCTGCTCAAGGCTGGGCCTCTCTGGAAAGGGCAAGTGACAATTGTGCCTCCTCTCTATGTCCCTGGCAAGTTTTCCATTCAAACGATCCCCTGCCAAACCTTTGGTCGTGATATTACAACCCCTGCTGCTTCACTGTTGGATCAAAATCCTGAAACTTCCTCCCTTCCTCCTAATTGGTTAATGGATAGAAAGCAGATATTTGGGATAAATGGGCCATTTTCAAGTTGTCAGGCTGGACCTAGTGGAGTGCTGCAAGGATCAATGCTGGGGCCTCAGCTATTTAAAATTTATATTATTTACTTAGAAAAAGAGACCGAGAGTAATGTATCTAAGTGTGCTGACAATGCAAAGTTAAGTGGGAATGTAAGCTGCAAGAAGGACACAAAGAGACTGCAAAGAGATGTAGACAGGTTAAGTAAGTGAGCAACAAGGTGGCAGATGGAGTATAATGTGGAGATGTGTGAGATTAATCAGTTTGCTAATAAGAATAGCAAAACAGAATATTTTTAAAAAGGCATGAAACTTCTAAATGTTGATGTTTAGAGAGACTGTGGTGTACTTAATTGTGTGTACAAGGCACAGGAAGCAATTAGGAAGGCAAATGGCATGTCAGCCTTTATTGCAAGGGAATTGGAGCTCAAGAATAAGGATAGGGCTTTGGTGAGACCACACCTAGAGTACTGTGTGCAGTTTTGGTTTCCATATTCAAGAAAGGATATACTTGCATTGGAGGTGGTACAGCGAAGGTTCAATAGATCAGTTCCTGGGATGAAGGGGTTGTCCTACAATGAGAGATTGGGCCTAGACTCTGGAGTTTAGAAGAATGAGACCTGATCTTATTGAAACATGTAAGATTCTGAAGGGGTTTGACAGGGTAGACCGTGAGAGGTTGCTTCCCCTGGCTGTGGAATCTAGAACATGGAACATGACCTCAGGATAAGGGGTCAATCATTCAGGACTGAGATGAGGAGAAATTTCTTCACTCAAAGGGTTGTAACTCTTTGGAATTCTCTACCCCAGAGGGATGTGGATGCTCCATCGTTGAATATATTTAAGAATTAGATAGACAGATTTTTGATCTCTCAGGGAATCAAGGGATCTGGGGAGCGGGCGATAAAGTGGAGTTGAGGCAGAAGATCAGGCATGATCGTATTGAATGGTGGAGCAGGCTCGAGGGCACAAGTGGTCCACGGCTGCTGCTATTTCTTATGTTCTAACAGAATCTTCACCACACGGACTGCAAATGTTTAAGAAGAAGACCCACAACCACCTTCTCAATGGCAATGAGGGATGGGCAATAAATGCCGGCCTAGCCAGTCACGTCCCAGAGCCCCCAAATGAACTTTTAAAAAGTGTTATAATAGAATAGGTCTAAATTTTTCTGTATGTCACCTCACTTCTTGATGCAACAATTTACTTGTTTTCATGGCTTTTGGATGTCGATAAAACTGTGATGTCCTCTTATATTCGACTGAAATAATGTAATAAAACTCCAAAGTCTGTCAGCTGCTGAGGCAGCCTGTCAAACATTGCAGAGTGATAACAGAAGGTGAGATCAGAAGAAATTCACACCTACAATAAAAGCAAAATACTGCAGATGCTGGAAATCTGAAATAAAAACAGGAAGTGCTGGAAATATTCAGCAGGTCTGGCAGCATCTGTGGAGAGAGAAACAGGTCTGTGGCCTTTCATCTGTTTCTTGCTCCACAGGTGCTGCCAGACCTGTTGAATATTTCCAGCACTTTCTGTTTTTATTTCGGAAATTCATACCTACTTTCCAAGTTTATTTTGCTTGCTGCTGCCATAATAAAACAGCAATCCAAATTAGTTGTGTACAAGAAAGACATGGAAGACTTAGTACAGGTGAGACACAGTGAATCCATGTTGCTGTTGGGGAGCTGAGCTTCAAGAAACAAGGAGCCTGGGGCAATCAGAGCTGTGTTGTGGTGGTTCTATCTCCAATCTGCACTCCCTTTAAGCTTGACTCCTAGCAGGAAATGCAAGAATGCTGAATTTGCCCATATTTGTCTCCAGTGCCTTTGGGTACAAAGTAATATCAGTCTGTATTGTGCAAAGACCACCTCCAGGCGCATATCCATTGTCTCTCGAGATAAGGAGGCCCAAAAGAAATTGTGCAAATGTTCTGAGACAAAGTCATAGCCTCTGGCTGAGATCAGTAGACGCAAGATTTGGGACATTCTCAGTCTGTGTAGTGCAGTCTTCCACTGGATGAACTTCTGGTACTCCAGTTCTAAATGTGGAATGTATGCAGTATATGTTTGTGAAACCAGAATGTTGCTTGTTGGTCATCCCATTGAGAGGACTGGAAACTCGAAATTTATTGGAGTCCAATTGAAATTGGACTTGACCCTGAGTTAGCTGGGAAATTCCACATACGCCTGAGTGTTCTTGGGGTTTTGTATTACCTCTTTTTAATCTTTAGGGTAATCAGTGGTGAGATCAATTAAGACTTTTCGAACGAATTGGTTTTATTAACATTGAAGTTTTGCAGATAGAGATTCCAACTTTAAGTCAATGGTACAACTCGAAACTCAGAATGGACAATTCTTCTGCTTCGGGAATTTGAGAGGTTCACATGTCATCAACATCTTGCATAGTGTTCTTCTGGTCGGTCTTGTGGACTGTGTCCTCCAAACATATGAAAATGCTGACTTTTTTTTATACCCATTTTCCTGACAAAATCAAGTCTTTCAGTAGCTTTCCTCTCCCTCTTTTCCATGGCTGATGCTAGCAAACAATACCTGGTGTTTGGGACAGTTTCCCACAGGCACTCAAAGCCTCCTTACCCATAGCCTTCCAGACAATCAGCAGAACACGTTTCAATTTTGCTCAACATCCCAGCATACCCTCTTGAACAGTCAGTTGAACAGTTCTTTTGACCAAACTCAGCTCCTTTAGCAGGTAATTAATCCAAGTTTCTTTAATGACCCTTTAATTTCCTTAGAACTGATGTGGAAATGTCCAAAAATCATTCAATGTCCAGTAATGAACTACTGCTCTGTTAAATCCCCTGTTCAATCTTTATTTTCTGCTTGATCATTCTTCATCCCTTTGTTGGTATTTGAAATGAGGAATGTCTGTGGAAACAAATGATGAGATCAAATGATACCTGCTTTCAGGGATATCCCTCCATGGCTGTCATAACTCCTTGTTCTGAAGGCTCTGATGAAGGGTCACTGACCTGAAACATTAACTCTGCTTCTCTCTCCACAGATGCTGCCAGACCTGCTGAGTATTTCCAGCATTTCTTGTTTTTATTTCAGATTTCCAGCATCCGCAGTATTTTGCTTTTATCCTTACCTCTCTGCTTCACCGGAACTCAGTCTCTGTGTCCCTTCCTTTCTCACTTTCTCCTACCAGCTACACAGATAGAAAAATTAGGTAAAACAGTAGAATGCATGGTGATATATGATAACTTTGCTAGCCTAACATGCAGAGTGACTTGCTTGCTTGAAATATCGTAAAAAATAATAGCAAGACTGCAAGAATGGATGAACGCTGCGGAGTTTTACTTGATTACCTACATGGATCAGAGAGGTTTTTTAGTGGGATTGAATGGATGGGGTAGAGTCCATGATAAGCCATGCGGTCTGAGAAAGTGAAGCATGACAACCCAAATAGCATTTTCTTGCTCAGTGTTTTCTTAGATGTTTTTGCTCCTACTGTAGTGAGCTGTGTTTTCTTACTGCTTGTGAAAAGCATACAACTGGTACAATCGGTCGAAAGCATTTGTGCATCATTGGATTCAGACACTGATTTCACATAGCTCGATGTCTGAATGACAAGGATCAAACTTAAATGGAGAGTGAAAGTGAAATGCTGGAAATCTGAAATAGAGGCAGAAAATACTAAAACAATAATATATGTAACAGAGGGTTGTCAACACCTGATAGAGAAATAACAACAGAAAATTCTGGAAATAATCAGCATGTCTGGCAGCATCTGTGGAGAGAGAAACAGAGTTAATGTTTCAGGTCAGTGACGCTTCCATCAGAACAGATCAGTTTGCTTAATAGAGAAAGATAGATTCATGTTTTGGGCATTGTACCTTCCTCAGAATGAGTCAGGTTGAAAACACCCCGTTATATAGTAGGGTAGGTAGTTGTCAAGAGTTCATGCATATTAGAGATCTTTTAAATTCATTCTTGAGTATTGCTGAAAAAGAGACAAGCTGTCGAAGCTTTTCGTCTGGACTGAGAACACCTCTCTCCTGTCTGCTCTCATCTTGCTCTCACCAGCATTGGAAAGCATTGAAGACATATGAACACCAAGAAAGAAAAGTCTCCTACAGTAAACAAGGTTTAAGAAGAATACTGGGCCCCAAAGTAAATTAAGAGCTGTCTACAATCAAGGACTCTATGGCACGCTGGAAACACAGAAACAGTAACAAGAAACACCCTTTAGCGACTGCCTCAAACCTCTCCATTTTATTTTTCTTCTGCTCTTTTCTGTCCCTATTTGCATGTGTGTTTCGCATGTGCATGCTAGCGTGGGTGTGTTGCATATCCGTAGGCATGATCCGTATTAGAGTTTAAGTTTAAGGTTTAATAAATTTCACTTTTCTTCTTTAAACCTAAGAAAAACCTGGTGTGCTCATTTCTTTGCCTTACAATTGAAAAACTGTGAACAAGGATTCATAAAGGCGGAGCTCAAAACACAGTGTGTTTCAAATTAAACCCTGTTACAATAAGACCAGTTGAAGACAGTAAAAGATCCTTAGACACCTTTCTCACCTGGTCGTAACACAAACTTGACGCCAGTCCCCAGATGCTAGTGAGGGGGACTTTGCAGGGTGGACCGGGCAGGGTGTCCCTCTGTCGTCTGCTGATTCAACACAGGTCGTAGCTGAGTGTTATCTGGTTCAGAAAAAAAAAACAAAAAGAAAGAACTTGCATTTATATAGCAGCTTTCACAACCTATCCCTTTTGTCATTTAATTATTCTTTTTATTTGTTTATGGGCTGTGGGTGTTGCTGGTTAGGTTGGCATTTATTGCCCATCCTTAATTCCCCTTGAATTGAGTGGCCATTTCAGAGGGCATTTTAAGAGTCAACTACATTGCTGTGGGTCTGGAGTCACATGTAGGCCAGACCAGGTAAGAATGGAAGATTTCCTTCCCTAAAGGACATTAGTGAACTAGATGGGTTTTTTACAACAGTCAACAATGGTTTCATGGTTACACCAGACTAGCATTTTAATTCCAGACTTTTTGATTAATTGAATTCAAATTTCATCATCTCCCGTGGTGGGATTTGAACCCACATCCCCAGAGCATTAGCCTCTGGGCTACCAGGCCAGTGACATTACCACCACCACCCCCACCCCACCCCACCCCAGCCCCCCCTCCCATCCAGAGCTTCCCTTTGCTTATTTTTCCTCTCCTCCACTCCCTCCTCACACCCTTTCCCTGACTCTGCACTTGCTTTTCAACTGGTAAATTTCTAACTTCTTCCATTTCTAATGACAGGTGATTGAATTAAAATGTTTCTCTCTTTACAGATGTTGCCTGACCTGCTGAGTATTTCCAGTATTTTCTCCTCTTTTATTGCATTCCTTCATTGCCTGCTTACATATGAACATACGAATTAGGAGCAGGAGTAGGCCACTTAGCCCTTTGAGCCTGCTCTGCCATTCAATAAGTTCATGGCTGAACTGATTACTCAACATTTCCACCTACTCAAAATAACCTTCCACCCCCTTGCTTATCAAGAATCTATCTGCCTCTGCCTTAAAAATATTCAAAGACTCTGCTTCCACCACCTTTTGAGAATGAAAATTCTAAAGACACATAACCCTCTGAGAGAAAGAAAATCTCCTCATTTCTGTCTTAAATGGACGACCCCTTATTTTTAAACAGTGACCCCTAGTTCTAGATTCTCCCACAACGGGAAACATCCTTTCCACATTCATCCTGTCAAGACCCCTCAGGATCTTATATGTTTCAATCAAGTCGTTTCTTACTCTTCTAGGTTCCAGCGGATACAAGTCTAGCTTGTCCAATCTTTCCTTGTAAGACAGCACTCCCATTCCAGGTATTAGTCTAGTAAACCTTCTCTCGACTGCCTCCAAAGCACTTACATCCTTCCTTATATAAGGAGACCAATACTGTACACAGTACTCCAGATGTTGTCTCACCAATGCCCTGTATAGCTGAAGCATAACCTCCCTACTTTTGTATTCAATTCCCGTCGCGATAAATGATAACATTCTATTAGCTTTCCTAATTACGTGCTGTACCTGCATACTAACCTTTTGTGATTCATGCACTAGGACACCCAGATCCCTGTGTATCGCAGAGCTCTGCAATCTCTCACCATTTAGATAATATGCTTCTTTTTTATTCCTGCTGCCAAAGAGGACAATTTCACACTTTCCCACATTGTACTCCATTTGTCAGGTCATTTCCCACTTAATTAACCTATCTATATCCGTTTGTAGCCCCCTTATGTCCTCTTCACAACTTACTTTCCTACCTATCTTTATGTCATCAGCAAATTTAGCAACCTTCATCGAAGTCATTTATATAAATGATAAAAAGTTGAGGCCCCAGCACTGATCCCTGTGGCACACCACTCGTTACATCTTGCCAACCAGAAAATGACCCATTTATGCCTGCTCTCTGTTTCCTGTTAGTTAGCCAATATTCTATCCATGCCAATATGTTACCCCCTACACCATTAGCTTTTATTTTCCACAATAACCTTTGATGTGGCACCTTATCAAATGCCTTCTGGAAATCTCAGTACAATACATCCACTGGTTCCCCTTCATCCACAGCACATGTAACCCACTCAAAGAACTCCAATAAATTGGTTTCCCTTTCACAAAACCATGTTGACTCTGCCTGATTACCTTGAATTTTTCTAAGTGGCCTGCTATAACGTCTTTAATAATATCTTCTAACATTTTCCCTAAGACAGATGTTAAGCTAACTGGCCTTTAGTTTCCTGCTTTCTGTCTCCCTCCCTTTATGAATAAAGGAGTTACATTCGCTCTTTTCCAATCGAATGGAACCTTTCCCAAATCTAGGTAATTTTTGAAAATTAAAACCAACGCATCAACTATCTCACTAGCCACTTCCTTTAACACCCTAGGATGAAGTCCATCAGGACCAGGGTATTTGTTAGCCCCCAGCTCCAACAACTCCAACATCTGTTAAATCTCTTTACAGCCAATAAAGTACTTTTGAAATGCAGTCACTGTTGCAATGTAAGAAACACAGCAGCCAATTTTTGCGCAGCAAGCTTCCACAAGCAACATTGTGACAATGACAAGATAATCTGCTTTTTTTTTTGTAGTAATGTTGGTTGAGGGCTAAATATTGGCCAGGACACGAGTAGAATTCTTCAAATAAAGTCTTGGGATCTTATATCTCACCCAAGAGGACAACAGGGGCCTCAGTTTAACGTCTCATCTGAAAAACAGCACCTCCAACAGTGTAGCACTCCCTCAGGACCACTCTGGCATGCCAGTTTGGTTTATATATTCAGGTCACTGAAGTGGGAGTTGACCCCTCAGCCTCTTAGTTGTCCTGTAATACGAACATATGAACAAGGGGCAGGAATAGGTTATCTGGCCCTCTCAAGCTTTCTCTGCCATCTATAAGATCTGTTTGTGGACTCGACTCCACTTTCCTGCCTACCCCCGATATCCTTTGACTTCCTTGTCTACCTCTGCCTTAAAACATTCGATGACCCTGCCTCCATCACTGTCCGGGAAGAGAGTTCCACAAGACTCACGACCTTCTGAGAGAAAAAAATTCTCCTCACCTCTGTCTTAAATGGACGCCCCCTTATTTTTAAACTGTATCCCCAAGTTTTAGTCTCTCCCACATGGGGAAACATCCTTTTAACATCTACTCTGTCAGGTCCCCTTAGGATCTTATATGTTTCAATAAGATCACTTCTCATTCTTCTAAACTCCTATGAATACAGACCCAACCTGTCCAACCTTTCCTCGTAAGATAACCCTCTCATCCCAGGAATCAGTCAAGTGAACCTTCTCTGAACTGCTTCCAATGCAATTTTATCCTTTCTTAAGTAAGGAGACCAAAACTGTGCACAATACTCTCGATATGGTCTCACCAATGTCCTGTATAGTTATAGAAAAAATCTCTACTTTTATATTCCATTCCCCTTGCAATAAACGACAACATTGCATTTGCCTTCTTAATCTCTTGCTGTACCTGCATACTAACGTTTTGTAAAAGCAAAATACTGCGGATGCTGGAAATCTGAAATAAAAACAAGAAATGCTGGAACCACTCAGCAGGTCTGGCAGCATCCGTGGAAAGAGAAGCAGAGTTAACGTTTCGGGTCAGTGACCCTTCTTTGGTTCTGCTTCTCTTTCCACAGATGCTGGCAGACCTGCTGAGTGGTTCCAGCATTTCTTGTTTTTATTACTAACTTTTTGTGTTTCATATACGAGGAAAGCCAGATCTCTGCATCTCAGAGTTCTGCAATCTCTCTCCATTTAAATAATATGTTGCTTCTCTATTTTTCCGACCAAAGTGGTCAAATTCACATTTTCCCAGATTATACTCCATTTGTCAAATCTTTGTCCATTCTGTTATGACCAGGTGAGAAAGGTATCTCGGGGAGACATTTGTTGTCTTCACCTGGTCTTATTGTAACAGGGTTTAATTTTAAACACATTGTGTTTTGAGTTCCCTTTTTTGTGAACGGGTGTTCACAGTTTCCAATGATCAGGAAAATAATTGAGCACAAATAGACTTTCGTTCGTTTAAAGCAGAAAGATGAAATTTATTAAACCTTAAACTTAACTCTAATATGGTTCACGCCTGCGGATATATGACACGCTCACGCTAGCATGCACACGCAATATAAACATCCAAGATAGGGACAGAAAATAGTAGAAGAGATAAGTCGAACAGTTTGAGGAAATATCTTGTTACTGCTTCTCAAGCTCACTGTAGTCCTTGGCTGAAGTTATATTCTTGCATTTCATTGGGGCCCAGTAATCTTCTTAAAAATTTGTTCACGAGGCAAACCTTTGTCTCTTTGAGTTTCCCATGTCTTCAATGGTTTCAGTTCCCTGAGAGATAGGCAGGCAGACAGGAGGTGCTCTTAGTTCCAAGAGAGCACACGGCATTCTGCCTGGCAATTCCTTTGTTTGGAAGTTCAAATTCAAAAAGCTCCCAGGGTGTTCAGCAGGTGATTAGTTCCTTATATGGAACAGTCTCTTCACATCCCTTGTTGGAGGCTCAAATTTCTCTGCCCCAACCAGCTATCCATGTGACTAAAACTAGTCTGACCACTTCTGTGTATTAGAGAGCAACTGCAGAATATCCATTGTTTCAACATGGTCTGTTACCATGGAAATGTCTTTCCAGTCAGAGATTGCAATTTTTAAAGTTTTAATGTTCATGTGGTGAAATAATGTGCGCCTCAGTCTTGGCAGGTGGGGGTTTGCCTGACAACTCATTTAACCTATCTATGTCCCTTTGCAGACCTTTTATGTCCTCTTCACAACTTACTCTCCTACTTATCTTTGTGTCATCAGCAAATTTAGCAACCATAAATTCTGTACCTTCATCCAAGTCATTGAAATAGATTGTAAATAGTTGAGGCCCCAGCACTGATCCCTGTGGCACCCCACTAGTTACAGCTTGCCAGTGTGAAAACAAACCATTTATGCCTACTCTCTGTTTCCTGTTAGCGAAGCAGTTCTTTATCTATTCTAATGTGTTACTCCCCTATACCATGGACTCTTACTTTGTTTGGTAAACTTTGATATATTTACTATGAGAGGTTGGATAAATTGGGTCTATGCTCTCTGGCTTTGAGAGGAATGAGAGCTGATCTCATGGAAACAGGCAAGATTCTCAAGGGGCTTGACAGGCTAGACGCTGCGAGGTATTTTCTTCCTGGCTGTGAAATCTGGAACACGGGGACACATTCTCAGGATAAAGGATCAATTATTTAGGACTGAGATGAGGAGAAATTACTTCACTCAGAGGGTTGTGAATCTTTGGAATTCTCTACTCCTGAGGGTCGTGGATGCTCCAGTGTTGAGTTTCATACAAATCGTAGAAAGAAGTATAAAATACTAATATACTATGCAAAGCCCATCTTTGTCAGGCATTTGGAAGGCAATTAAAAACTAAAGGTGGGCCATGAGTAGCTACAAACTGAAAAAGGAAGTGATGGAATGTGAATGAGGGAATTCAGCAAGGAAAGAAGTGAGGCAGCTAAACTTATATTATTGTTGACATCAATATTCAGACCAGGGGGTTGAAGAGGAGGCAGGAGCAGGATCAGATGTTGCGATTGACGTTAGTGTTGAGATTGATCGCAGAAATATACAAGGGAGGAAAATATTTGAATGATCAAGGTGTGCGATCTCATCACGACACTGGAGATGTGAAAAAAGAGCAAAAGTGCACGAAAGCAGAAATTTAATATTTTAAATGATGTAAAAAAAAGAAACGTAGCACTTGTGAGAATCACTTCGCAAATATTGGGCTATTCATTGGAGACTTTAACTTCCTCGTTATTGGCTACAGAGCTCGAGGCTGCATCTGTTGTTAGTTTTTGGTTTTTGACTGAATCAGTGCTCATCTGAAAGGCTCATTTCAAGGCTCCATATTCACACTGGACCTCCCTCTTCCATTTCAAGTGATATCTGTTCCATCTTGACAGTATGTACTGCTTCTATACAGCCAGCTATACTCAATGGGAAATAAGCTATATTGCTTCAGCTTCCTGGGCCCTAAGCTCTGGAATTACCTTTCTAAACCACTCCACCTCTGCACCTCTCTCTTCTCCTTTAAGCCACTCTTTAAATCCTACCTCTTTGCTCAAGGCTTTGGACTCCCGTCCTAATATCATCTTATGTGGTTTGGTGTCAAATTTTGTAAAAATTTGCATTGAAATAATGGTTTCATAGTTTATCCTTTATTTACAGCCTACCTGCTTATCTCTTTATGTGACTCAATGTTATATATTATTTGATAACATTCCTGAGAAGCACCTGGGGATGTTTTCCTACATTAAAGGCACTATATAAATGCAAGTTGTGTTAATGTTGCTGTGAAGCAGCAGCCACTGTGCAGCACTAAAATTATATGATAAACAACACAGCCTTAAACTTTAACGAATTCACTTCACTGGGATTGAGAGAAAAGGTAAAATTCTCTGGAGGGCCATGTATTGGAGAACGCATCGGACCAGCACAATGACGGAGACCCTTGCAGGAGGATATTGGCAGTTGCCACCCAACTGATCCAGGCACCGGAATCACATCTTCACAAAGCCAACAGCCTGCTGAATGACTGTCCTGCTGCGCTGGTGGCATTGGCTGTATTGCCCTAGTGCCTCTGTCTGGGGCTCCCGTAGAGAGGTCAGTGGCCATCTCTTCAAGGGACTAGTTTGGCGCCCCATCCACCAACTTAAACATTTACTCCCTCAACTGTCGGTGCAGTGGTAGCAGTGTGTGCCATCTACAAGATGCTCTGCAGCAACACACCAAGGCTCCTTCGACAGCATCTTCCAAACCCACGACCTCTACCACCTAGAAGGACAAGGGGAGCAGACACATGGGAACACCACTGCCTGCAAGCTCCCCTCCAAGCAACAGGCCTGTTCTCAAGGGCAATTAGGGATGGGCAATAAATGTTGGCATAGCCATGACGCCCACATCCCATGAATGAATTAAAAAAAAAAGCCACACACCATCCTGATTTGGAAATATATCACCGTTCCTTCACTGTGTCTGGGTCAAGATCCTGGAACTCCCTTCCTAACATCACTGTGGGTGTACCTACACACCACATGGACTGCAGCGGTTCAAGAAGGCAGCTCACCACCACCTTCTCAAGGTCAATTAGGGATGAGCAATAAATGCTGGCCTGGCCAGTGACGCCCACATCCCATAGTGAATAAAACTCTGCCGTGCTGTACTGAGGTGGAAGCTTAGATTGTGCATTCACAGAGGAAGATAGATCAATATTTATTTGAGATTCTTTATCAGAGAATTACATCTGTATGAGGATGATAGCTGAAGTTTTCTCTGTTTTTTTTTTCTGGGTGCTGTATTGATGGCTTCATATTGATAGCTACATTCATATTTTCCCCTTCAATCTTGTTCTACTTATTCATTGGACTTGGCTATCTTATCCCATTATCTCTTTTGAAAGTCTTCAAGTTCATTTCATCATTGACTTCTGTTGAGTTGCTCGTCTCTTCTGGTTACCCATTATATCCGGCTTTACTTCAATTGCGCTCTCACTAGTAATTTGTATTTTAATTTATACATTCATGGGATGTGGGCGTCGCTGGCCAGGCCAGCATTTATTGCCCATCCCTAATTGCCTTTGAGAAGGTGGTGGTGAGCTGCCTTTGTGAACCGCTACAGTCCATGTGGGGTAGGTACACCCACAGGGCTGTTAGGAAGGGAGTTCCAGGATTTTGACCCAGCAACAGTGAAGGAACGGCGATATAGTTTCAAGTCAGGATGGTGTATGACTTGGAGGGGAACTTACAGGTGGTGGTGTTCCCATGCATCTGTTGCTCTGGTCCTTCGAGGTGGGTTTGGAAGGTGCTGTCTAAGGAGCCTTGGTGCATTGCTGCAGTGCATCTTGTAGATGGTACACTCTGCTGCCACTGTGTGTCGGTGGTGGAGGGAGTGAATGTTTGTAGATGGGGTGCCAATCAAGCGGGCTGCTTTGTCCTGGATGGTGTGGAGCTTCTTGAGTGTTGTTGGAGCTGCACCCATCCAGGCAATTGGAGAGTATTCCATCACACTCCTGACTTGTGCCTTGTAGATGGTGGACAGCCTTTTGGGAGTCAGGAGATGAGTTACTCGCTGCAGGATACCTCGCCTCTGACCTGCTCTTGTAGCCACGGTATTTATATGGCTACTCCAGTTCAGTTTCTAGTCAATGGTAGCCCCTAGGATGTTGATAGCGGGGGATTCAGTGATGGTAATGCCATTGAATGTCAAGGGGAGATGGTTAGATTCTCTCTTGTTGGAGATGGTCATTGCCTGGCACTTGTGTGGCATGAATGTTACTTGCCACTTATCAGCCCAAGCCTGGATATTGTCCAGGTCTTGCTGCATTTCTACACAGACTGCTTCAGTATCTGAGGAGTCACGAATGGTGCTGAACATTGTGCAATCATCAGCAAACATCCCCACTTCTGACCTTATGATTGAAGGAAGGTCATTGATGACGCAGCTGGAGATGGTTGGGCCTTGGACACTACCCTGAGGAACTCCTGCAGTGATGTCCTGGAGCTCAGAAAATTGATCTCCAAAACCACAGCCATCTTCCTTTTCGCTAGGTATGACTCCAACCAGCGGAGAGTTTTCCCCTTGATTCCCATTGACCTCAGTTTTGCTGGGGCTCCTTGATGCCATACTCGGTCAAATGCTGCCTTGATGTCAAGGGCAGTCACTCTCACCTCACCTCTTGCATTCAGCTCTTTTGTCCATGTTTGAACTAAGGCTGTAATGAGGTCAGGAGCTGAGTGGCCCTGGCGGAACCCAAACTGAACGTCACTGAGCAGGTTATTGCTAAGCAAGTGCCACTTGATGGCACTGTTGATGACGCCTTCCATCACTTTACTGATGATTGAGAGTAGGCTGATGGGGCGGTAATTGGCCGGGTTGGACTTGTCCTGCTTTTTGTGTACAGGACATACCTGGGCAATTTTCCACATTGCCGGGTAGATGCCAGTGTTGTAGCTATACTGGAACAGCTTGGCTAGGGGTGTGGCAAATTCTGGAGCACAGGTCTTCAGTAATATTGCCGGAATATTGTCAGGACCCATAGCCTTTGTAGTATCCAGTGCCTTCTGTCATTTCTTGATATTACGTGGAGTGAATCGAATTGGCTGAAGTCTGGCATCTGTATTTCTGGGGACTTCAGGAGGGGGCCGAGATGGATCATCAACTCGGCACTTCTGGCTGAAGATTGTTGCAAATGCTTCAGCCTTATCTTTCGCACTGATGTGCTGGGCTCCATCATCATTGAAAATGGGGATATTTCTGGAGCCACCTCCTCCAGTTAGTTGTTTAATTGTCCACCACCATTCACGGCTGGATGTGGCAGGACTGCAGAGCTTAGATCTGATCCGATGGTTATGGGATCGCTTAGCTCTGTCTATCGCATGCTGCTTACGCTGCTTGGCATGCAAGTAGTCCTGGGTTGTAGCTTCACGAGGTTGACACCTCATTTTGAGGTATGCCTGGTGCTGCTCCTGGCATGCTCTCCTGCACTCTTCATTGAACCAGGGTTGGTCTCCTGGCTTGATGGTAATGGTAGAGTGGGGGATATGCCAGGCCATGAGGTTACAGACTGTGGTTGAGTACAATTCTGCTGCTGCTGATGGCCCACAGTGCCTCATGGATGCCCAGTTTTGCATTGCTAGATCTGTTCAAAATCTATCCCATTTAGCATGGTGGTAGTGCCACACAACACGATGGACGGTATCTTCGATGTGAAGGCGGGACTTCGTCTCCACAAGGACTGTGCGGTGGTCACTCCTACCAATACAGTCATGGACAGAAGCATCTGCGGCAGGCATATTGGTGAGGACAAGGTCAAGTATGTTTTTCCCTTCGTGTTGGTTCCCCCACCACCTGCCGCAGACCCAGTCTAGCAGCTATGTCCTTTAGTACTCGGCCAGTTCAGTCAGTAGTGGTGCTACCGAGCCACTTTTGGTGATGGACGTTGACGTCCCCCTACCAGAGTACATTTTAGGCCCTTGCCACCCTCAGTGCTTCCTCCAAGTGGTGTTCAACATGGAGGAGCACTGACTCATCAGCTGAGGGAGGGCGGTAGGTGATAATCAGTAGGAGGTTACCTTGTCCATGCTTGACCTGATGCCATGAGACTTCATGGGGTCCGGAGTCGATGTTGAGGACTCCCAGGGCAACTCCTCCCTACTGTAGACCACTGTCCCGCCACCTCTGCTGGGTCTGTCCTGCCGGTGGGACAGGACATATCCGGGGATGGTGATTGCAGTGTCTGGGACATTGTCTAAATTATGTCTTTCAACTTCCTTTATGCCAGATGTGTTGCAGTTAATGTCACTGTTTGCCAGTCTTGAACAGGAAGGTGACTTCTTTAAAACGATAGTGGTGAATTTCTGTGGGGTTCTGCAACTGTATTATCATACCTTCGGCAGAAGAGCTGGGAAAATGGAGGAAACACTTGTCTACTTTTTATAAAACATATTTCTTCCAGTTCCGTGGTTAGTCTTTGGGATCAGTTCTTGCTATAAACATAGGGTGATGCTTTAGCCATTCAGCCCCTCAAGCCTGTTCACCCGTTCAGTTATATTGTGGCTGATCTGTACTCAGCTCCACTTTATCATCCATTCTCGAGGTGTGGACATTACTGGAAAGACTGACATTTTTTACCCATTTCCTGTTGTTTTTGAGAGTGTAGTGAGGGCCCACTTCTTGCATCTTTGCAGTTGGCGTGGTGAAGATTCTTCGACAATGATGTTAGGTCGGGAGGTCTTCGTTCAGTGTCTATTTTGCAGCTGAGTGCTCCGTTTGATTTTATTCTTTTACTTTCTAACAGTTTGATATAACTGAGCAGATTCCGAGACCACTTCAGAGGGCAGCCAGAGGCTTCCACTATAGTGTGGAACTGGAACCACATTTCGGACAGCAGGTTTGCTTCCCTACATCCAGGATATCAGTTTGAATTAAATTCCAAGAGCAGGACAAGCCTCAAACTCATAAATGGTAAATTCAAGATTTCTTCTTCACACAAGGAGAGATCAATGTGTGTTTTAGACTTTCATATAGAGAGGAAAACAACTGGATGATGCAATAGGAGGAAATCAATTTGGGCGGATGAATTTAGATGTTTTAAATGACCTTCTTCATCAGTAATTATCTTGTGATTCAGTGATGTGCATGAATTTCATTTATTCTGCCCAAAACCTTGCTTTCAAATTCATCACAATAAAACACAAGGACTGTGATTTTGACCTTGAGCTTCCAGTCACTTGCTATATTAAATTTACCACCCACCTCCCCCACCCCCACTCTGACCTCTCGCTCCTTGACCTCTGACATTGTTGCGATGAAGCTTAATGGAAGCTTGAGGAACAGCACCTCATCTTCTGATTGGACACTTTGCAGCCTTCTAGACTTAACATTGAGTTCAATAATATCAGATCATAACATCTGCCCCTATTTTTTTCAGACAGCAGCTGTTTGTGATTATTCTGCGATTGCCATTTACACCTCCCCCAGACCATCTTTTGTTTCTTTACTTGTCCCATCACTGTCCCTTTTTGCTTTGCCCCAACATCCATTTTGTCAGTTAAATTGCTCCAGCCTTCCACCCTAACATAGACCATCCCTTTTGTTCTTGCCTTCTGCTCCCTCTTTCTCTGCCTCTGTACTTGCTTAAAACCTGTTACATCTCTAGCGTAATACAGTTCTAATGAAGGGTCACGTACCTGAAATGTTAACGCTGTTTCTCTCTTCACAGATGCTGCCTAACCTGCTACTATTTCCAGCATTTTCTGTTTTTTGTTTAATTTCAGGTTTCCAGAATCTGCAGTATCTAGCCTTTTTTATTACTGTGTTTTTGTTTTTTATTGCTTGTGAATATCAGACTAGGACATGCAATGAACACTGTATGTGATTGATTGTGCATTAACTTTTACTGGCAGCAACCTTTGATTAATATCAGCGCACCATACCTGTGATGTCACAAGTCTGGAATTAATCTTATATCTTCATCAATGAGTTAAGCTCCTGAATCACTGACAAGAGACCAATGAAACCTTATCAATCAGCTTAGGCCTATTTTACAATGAGTATTTGAGTGACAGTGATGTGGTAATAATGAGGAAGACTTGGAAATGCACTGTAAAGTGTATTTAATATCTGAGCATTGCACAAACAAAATAGAGGCCTGAATTTTATGTTGAGGCGGTGTCTCTGCCCACCGGCTAAAATCTTGATGGGGAGAATCCGCCTCCGCTGGGCCTGGAAGCCAAGGAGCAATTTTGTGTGGCCAAGGCCCTTAATCGGCCTCGGTCGGGTCCTCTGCCCCTCTGAGACTGGAAGTCTCGCCTCCAAGACCCACCGGCTAATCAGAGGGCTGGCAGCTCTACAGTCGCAGGAGTGCTCCTGGGAATGCACCCAGCCAGAAGAGGACAATGGACATCGCCCACGCAGGGGACAATCAGCTGGGCCCCGGCGAAGAGGCTGGGGGTTGGACTGTAGGGCAGGGTGTGCAGTTTTAGTGGTGGGGGGGGGGGTGGGGGGGAAACATCTGTGGGGCACAGGGTGCTCAATCAGGCCCCTCCCAGCCTGCAAGTATGCTGATAATTATTACTATGCCACCTCCTAAGATACCAGTGACGGGGGGAGGAGGCCATTAAGTGGCAATTAATTGGCCACTTAAGGGCTTCGATTGCCTGGGGCAGGTGGGCCATTTGTCACCTCTGCCACCATTGGTGAAATAGCAGCGGGGGTGGGGCGGCAGCGGAAACGGCACTCCCCCCACCCCCATGTCCCACTTGCTTTTACGCCCACCTCTGGCCACCCCCCCCCCCCCCGCCCCTCCCCCCCCCAGCCCACTCTCAGGGGTGGGGGCATAAAATTCTGGCCATAGACTTCAAAATGTAACCAACTTCTCTGCCAAGCATAGAATGAAATTATGTAAAGGCACAGGAGGTTAAAAAAAAAATTTGCCTTTCTTTTTATTGAGAGGCAGTGATGAGCAGTCAAAATCCATAATGCAGAAAGCCCATCAAGGTTGAAAAGAATAGGAGAGAAGAGCAAATAAATCACACTGCAGAACATGTTGCAGCTAGCAATGAATCATCCCAAATAAGATCAGTCACTGCATTAAAGTTTTGCTCATAATTGGCTAAAGAGAACATATGATAATAGATCAGTGGGTATATACAGATGTTTCAATCGTAAAATGGTCATCAAAGGAAGGAAGGGCAGGTTAGGGAGCAAAAAGCAAATCTGTTTGTGGAGGCAAAGGACGTGGCCAATGGAAAAATGAATACTTTGCACCTGCCTTTACTGGAGAAGAGGAGGCTGCCAATGCAGCAGTAAAGGAGGAGGCAGTAGCAACATTGGATAAGATTAAAATAGATAAAGTGGAGGTAGTTAAAAGGCTTGCAATCCTCAAAGTGGAAAAATCATCTGGTCCAGATGGAATGCATCCGGGGTTACTGAGGGGAATACAGGTGGAAGTTATGAAGGTTCTGGCCACAAACTTCCAATTCTCTTTGGGATGGTGCCAGATGACTGGTGGGTTGCAAATGTTACACCTCTGTTCAAAAAGGGGAAAGGGATAAACTCGACAGCTAGAGGCCAGTCCACCTAATGCCGATGGTGTGGAAACTTTTCGAGGCAATAATCCGGGACAAAATTAATTGGCACTTGGAAAAATATAGATAAATAAATCAATGACAGCACAGATTTGTTAAAGGCAAATCAGGCCTGAGTAAATAATTGAATTATTTGATGAAGGAATGGAAAGGGTTTATGAGGGTAGTATGTTTGATGATGATCAAAAGGTGTTTGATAAAGTACCATAAATAGACTTGCAAGCAAAATTAAAGCCCATGGGATTAAAGGGACAGTGACAGCATGGATACAAAATTGTCAGTGTGTGGTGATGAATGGTTGTTTTTCAGACTGGAGGGAGATATACAATTGTGCTCCTCTCAGATTACTATAAGGAGCACTGCTGTTTTTGATGTATATTGTAATAACCTAGACTTGATACAGGGTAAAACTTAAAAGTTTGCAAATGATATGAAACTCAGAAATGCAGTAAGTAGTAAGGAGGATAGTAACAGACAACAGGAGGTCATAGACTGGTGAAATGGGCAGATGCACGGCCAATGAAATTTAATGCAGAGACGCATGTGGTGATCCATGTTGGCTGGAGGAATGAGGAGAGACAATATGAGTGAAATGGTACAATTTTAGAGGTGGACACAGGAACAGTGAGAACTTGAGGTGTGAGTATCCAAATCTTTGAAAGTGGCAGGACAAGTTGAGCAGGCTATTAAAAAAAAGAATATGGGATCTTTAGCTTTATTACAATAGCAAGGAATTAATGCAAAACCTGTAGGTGGAGCCATTTATACTAAGGCAGAACTCCACGAATGTAAAATTGTTTTTTATTACAAACCTTGATCTTCTGCTATTTATTTTTATGCTGTTTGCTGTGCTTACATGCAGTTGTGATCTGCATGCTTGTTGAAAGCATCCATTTTAATGTCAATCAGTGCTGACCTCTTTCCCCTCCAAGACTCAGGTGAAAAGCTGATGCTCTTCACTCTTCCTCATTGTGAAAAGTCCAGTCATCTTTCTGTCACAATAATTATTTATATTCAGCGTTTAAAGCTGCCAGGTGATCCTCTGTGATTTCACATTTACATTTCTCCTCCAAAATGAGAACTATTGAAGAACTCACAACTGCTTATTAGATCCTGTTAAGAGAATGACGGAGACATGATTTGGTACCAAAGTGTTGTCAGCCTAAAACTGTTCCTTTTTTTTATTTTTCCGTTTAATTCCTGTAAAAATCAAAATGCCATCGTACCTCCAAAAATAGTGGTTCTCAGCTCCAATCCTTTCAAAGATGGACTAAAATCCCTCACTCGTGATATACAACAACAACTTGCATTTATAATATGCATTTACATGGGCTCACATGGCGTTCAGATATACTAATGGAAAATGTGCTGATGAAAGGAAGCAACAAGTAAAACATTGCACAAAAACAAAATACTGTGGATGCTGGAAATCTGAAATAAAAACAGAAAAGGTTGGAAATACTCAGCATTCGTGGAGAGAGTAATGTTTCTGATCCATGACCTTTCAACAGAACAGGAAAAATGTTAGAGACGTAACGGGTTTAAAGCAAATACAGAGGCAGGGAAACAGGAAGGGAGAAGAACAAAAGGGAAGATCTATGAAAGGGTAGAAGACAAGAGAGGTTAAATGGCATGAGTTTTGTTAGATACCTGATTAAGCATGACAAGGAAAACGGAAAGTAATGAAGATTAACAAGATAAAAGAGACTAACGAAAATCCCACCAGAGAGAGTAGAACTTCTTCAAACTGGACATGCCTGGAAGAGAAGTGGTAGTGAATGAAACACTAATACAAAGCAAAATTCCTCAGATGCTGGAAATTTGAAATAAAAACTATGGCTGGGATTTTACCCTGTCTGACCCAGCAGCGCCACTGGGAGTGGTGGCCACCGCTGGAACTGCAGCCCAGCTTCAAGAATAAGATAAAAATAAAATACTGCGGATGCTGGAAATCTGAAATAAAAACAAGAAATGCTGGAGTCACTCAGCAGGTCGGGCAGCATCTGTGGAAAGAGAAGCAGAGTTAACGTCTCGGGTCAGTGAACCTTCATCGGAATTCAAGAATAAGACGTCGGGGAGTCCCGGACCGAAGGTAAGTTTTTGTTGCCTCACCGGGGATGATCGCTCAGACCCCGGCAAGGCTAGGGTGGTCGACTGGTGGAGGATAGGGGGGCATGTTGGATGTTGGGGGTACTTGGGGCAGAAGGTGTGGCCCTCCATGGGGTACAGGGTGTCTGATCAGGAGGGCCCCCCCAAGGCCGTCACTTAAGGGCCTTGATTGGCCTGGGATGGGCGGGTCAATTTTTGCTGCTGCCACCCTGCATAAAGTGGCAGCGGAGGCGGTAGCGGGTGGGGAAGGGCTCCCGGAGCCTCCCACTCCATTTTACGCACCCCGCCATCATCTGCTCTTTGTGGGGGCATAAAATTCAGCCCATTAATCCATTCAGCCTTTCACTTGCAGTACTCAATTGAATACTTCAGCTAAAAAGTTCATCTTACATTTACAGCACGTCAAAGAAAGGACTTGCATTTTTATAGCGCCTTTCACAATCCTAGGATGGCCTGAAGTATTTTACAGTTAATGAAGTATTTTTGATACGTTATAATGTAGAAAATGTGGCAACAAGGTTTCAAAAACCGCAGTGAGATAATTACCAGATAATCTGCTTTCGTGATTTGGGTTAAGGGACAAATATTGGTCAGGACTCTTTTCTTTCAAACATATGAAGGCAATCACACATGCCCAAATGGAATTATTAATTTTGTCATATGGAGCATTGCTTGAAACTTTTACTGGACATTGCAAATAGATTTTTAAAAAAACTGAATAGTTAAAAAATGGCCAAGTATATTTGCATTTTGAGAAGAGAAAGGCTGGCTGAGAGACAGAAGTGAAGTACCAGTCCAGCTAGAATAATGGGGGTGCTTCCTGATTCCATTAGCGAGATTTATTTATTTTATTTATTTATTTAGAGATATAGCACTGAAACAGGCCCTTTGGCCCACCGAGTCTGTGCCAACCAACAACCAATAGGGGTAATCAAAAGACATCGACACCCCTTTGACTTTGTAAGAGCCAAACTGCAGCCCCCTCACCCCCCCACCCCCACCACACCTAGTATGTCTGTAAGATTCTAAAATTCAAACAACCCCCACCTCCAGAAACTGTTGTTTCAAACGAAGGGATGGTCACATGACCTACCTGCTGCAGCAATCCCAGAACAAAGATGTGAGCATGAGAGCAGGGGTGGGGGGGAGGGGGTTGTTGAAATGGCAAGCAACCGGAAGCTCGGGGTCCTGCTTATGGACTGAGCGGAGGTGTTCTGCAAAGCGGTCACCCAATCTGCGTTTGGTTGCCCCAGTGTAGAGGAGACCACATTGTGAGCAGCGAATTCAGTATACTACATCGAAAGAAGTACAAGTAAATCGCTGCTTCACCTGAAAGGAGTGTTTGGAGCCTTGGGTAGTGAGGAGAGAGGAGGTAAATGGGCAGGTATTACACCTCCTGCGATCGCAGGGGAAGGTGCCGTGGGAAGGGGACGAGGTGGTGGAGGTAATGGAGGAATGGACCAGGGTGTCGCGGAGGGAATGATCCCTTCTGAATGCTGACAGGGGAAGGGAGGGGAAGATGCGTTTGGTAGTGGCATCACGCTGGAGGTGGCGGAAATGGCGGAGGATGATCCTTTGGATGAGGAGGCTGGTGGGGTGGAAAGTGAGGACAAGGGGAACCCTGTTGTGGTTCTGGGAGGGAGGGAAGGGGTGAAGATGGAGGTGCGGGAAATGGGCCGGACATGGTTGAGGGCCCTGTCAACCACAGGTTTCCTCGGTTGAGGAAAAAGGAAGACATATCAGAAGCGCTGTCATGGAAGGTAGCATCATCAGAGCAGATGTGTCGGAGACAGAGAAACTGGAAGAATGGAATGGAGTCCTTACATGAGGCAGGGTGTGAAGAAGTGTAGTCGAGGTAGCTGTGGGAGTCGGTGGGCTTATAATGAATATTCATAGACAGCCTATCCCCGGAAATGGCGACAGAGAAGTCGAGGAAGGGAAGGGAAATTGCGGAGATGGACCATGTGAAGGTGAGAGAAGGGTGGAAATTAGAAGCCAATTTGATCAAGTTTTCTGGTTCGGGGCGGGAGCAGGAAATGGCACCGATACAGTCATCAATGAACCGGAAAATAAATTGGGGGAGGGGGCCTGAGTAGGACTGGAACAAGAAATGTTCGACATATCCCACAAAAATACAGGCATAACTAGGACCTATGCGGGCATCCATAGCAACACCTTTTGCTTGAAGGAAGTGAATAGAGTTGAAGGAGAAGTTGTTCAATGCGAGAACAAGTTCAGCCAGGCGGAGGAGGGTGGTGGTGGATGGGGACTGATTGGGCCTCTGTTCAAGGAAGAAGTGGAGAACCCTCAAACCGTCCTGGTGGGGGATGGAGGTGTAGAGAGATTGGACGTCCATAGTGAAGAGGAGGTGGTTAGGGCCAGGAAACTGGAAATTGTCAAAATGTCGTACAGTATCAGAAGAGTCACGGATGTAGGTGGGAAGAGACTGGACCCGGGGAGAAAAGATAGAGTCAAGATAGGAGTCAAGAAATTTTGCATGTGGCCCCCAGTGAGGACTCCAAGACTTTGACTTCAGTTAAGGACATTTACAACCCAGTACTTGCATTCCATTTATTACCAACTTTACTTCAACCTCCCAACTCTTTCTTGCCCTCTGTAACTGTGTACATGTGTGTGTGCCTGTCGTATGCATGTGAGTGTGGATGCATCATGTATTTTAGTAATTTTAACTGGTTTAGAATGATAAGGTTAATAAACTTACAACTTTCTTATTTAAACTCAAGAAAACTTGTCTGATTGGTTCACTTGTAATTGCATTCGAGGAACAGTGAGCAAGGGCTCACAGAGGTGGTAAGCTAAAATCACTGTGTTTAAAAAGATAAACCCTGTTCCGGCCAAACCAGACAAGGGGTGAGCAGGGAGACTGAGACCCCTTCCTCACCTGGTCATAACAGAAATTTGGGGGCTCTAGTCTGACATTGCACCCACAGACAAATGAAAAATTGGAAGTGGGAAATCAAATTGATCCTAATTTAAAAAAAAACTTCAATACAGGTTTTCTTGTGGTTTGTGTTGCTAGAATACAAACATGTCAGCGACCAAAGCCAGTAACTCCCCCAGCCAGGGTGAAGTAACTTGGGATAAGTTAAAGGCACTATTTATGGAGGAATTGAGGAATATGACTCAGCTGTGTGGGATTACTTTCCATGCCAAAGCTAGGAAATCTGAACTCCTAAGACTTGTGGCTAACCATTTTTCCCTCAAACCTGAAGAGGCAGAGACAGGGTTAGAATTAGAGTCAGGCAGAGTACTGTTAGCTAAGATACAATTGGAACAGAGGAAACTTGAATTGGAAGACAAATAGAGGGAGAGAGAACTTTCCAGAAGGAACAGTAGAAAGGAAACTACGGCAGCTTGAGTTAGCTCGGGATGACAGAGTATCCCCAGTGAAAGCATGGCCAATATGGAGGCTACAATTAATTCAGGGCCATGTGCTGAGCTTTTAAAATTCTCCCAACTTATCCCAAAGTTCAATGAGGGAGACATGGAAGCATTTTTTGTTCCTTTTGAAAAGCTTGCTAGATAGTTAGAATGGTCGGCTGACAACTGGACACTACTGCTACAAAGCAAGCTAACAGGAAAAGCCCATGAGGTTTATTCCCTGTTGCCAGATGAAAGTTCATTAAATTATGAACTGACTAAAAATGCCATCCTCGGGGCATATGAGCTCGTACCAGAAGCAGACCGCCAGAAATTCTGAATCCTCTGGAAACAAGCTGATCAAACTTACCTGGAGTTTGAGAGGAGTAAGCAGCTGGCTTTTGACCAGTGGTTGAGGGCTCTGAAAGTATAGCTCACATATGAAAACCACAGAGAGGTGATTTTACTTGAAGAATTTAAAAACTCTCTCTTCCTCTCTATATAGACTCATGTGGAGGAACAAAAGGTGCACAGAGCAAGGCAAGCCACAGTTCTGAACAAAGAACAAAGAACAAAGAACAGTACAGCACAGGAACAGGCCATTCGGCCCTCCAAGCCTGCGCCGATCTTGATGCCTGCCTAAACTAAAACTTTCTGCACTTCCGGGGTCCGTATCCCTCCATTCCCATCCTATTCATGTATTTGTCAAGAATCCTCTTAAACGTCACTATCGTACCTGCTTCCACCACCTCCCCCGGCAACAAGTTCCGGGCACTCACCACCCTCTGTGTAAAGAACTTGCCTCGCACATCCCCTCTAAACTTTGCCCCTCTCACCTTAAACCTATGTCCCCCAGTAACTGACTCTTCCACCCTGGGAAAAAGCTTCTGACTATCCACTCTGTCCACTTCTGGTTGATAAGTTTGCTCTATTATACAAGTTGGTTCCCCAAGGGAAAACCTGTCCTAGTCAACACCACAAACCCAAAAAGGACAAAGGGTGGGAAGGTGATAAGAGACCAAACAGTCCTGAGAGAGAAAGAACGTTTGGACACACAGCCTCCTCAAGTCAAAAAGGATGGTGCTGAAAGCAGAGTGAGACCCGGAGACCTGTGTGCTTCCATTGTAATAAGGCAGGTCACCTCACAGCCGACTACTGAAAACTACAGGGAAAGCCTATAGGGTTAATCAGGACACACCAACCAGTACAGGAGAAGGGACCCTGATGAAAAGTGCAGCAGAGCAGGCTGTGGCTTTAACTGCAACAGCAGTAAGACCCAGAAAACATACTGCTGTGGATGCTAGAAAATTTTATAAGACCCCTGAAGGTTATCAGAATTTTGTATCTGAAGGGTGAGTAACCCCATACACCTCCAGTGGGGCAAGCAAGCCCACAGTAATACTCAGGGATACAGGGGCCATCAGATCCTTTTTGCTGGGACATACAAACATCCAAGCATACGAAAAGGCATGACCTTTCCCCCAGAGAGTGCAGTAAATACCAGCATGGTGGTGAATGATATCGGAGAGCGGTGCACAACCGTATCTTTACATCGAGTGAACTTGGAATGCAACCTAGTTTCGGGACCGGTGACCATAGGGATTGTCCCTAGTTTGCCTGTGGAAGGGGTTGACCTGCTCCTAGGTAATGATCTGGTGGGGGCAAAGGTGATAGCTTTCCCAGTAGAGAAACAGAGACCGAAGGAGGTCAGAGAGACAGGGCAGTGGCAGGAGACGGTCCCCTGCAGTTCCATTGAATGTGTGGTGACTCAGGCCATGACCAAACCAGCTCCCCCAGAGGAGACTGAATTGGCACTGCAGACAGTTGACCATGTGGTCTGTCTGTCTGAAACTTTCTTTGGACAGTTAGAGGACCCAGGGAATGGGGTAAATGAATCTTCCCTAGCTGAGACACAGCGAGCCGACACAGTATTGAGAAAGTTAGCACAGGCTGCCCAGACTGAAATGGAAGCAGAGGGAGTCCCTGATTGCTACTAGGTAAAGAATGAAGTACTGATGAGGAAGTGGAGTTCTCCTCACAGACCTGAGGACAAAGAGTGGACAGTGGTTCAACAGTTAGTGGAGCCACAGAGGTACCAGAGAGAAATATTAAGAATGGCCGATGAGTTGACAATGGCTGTACATACGAATAAACAAAGCCCGCATAAGACAGCAGTTTGACTGGCCAAAACTCCACAGTGGAGTAGTGGAGTATTGTAGAACTTGCCACATGTACCAGGTTGTGAGAAAGTCTCAACCTGTAGTGAAATTTGCACCCCTAATTACTCTACCAGTTTTTGGGAAACCCTCCAGTAGAGGGTTGGTGAATTGCAAAGGACCCCTGCCGAGAACAAAAGGGGACAGACTGGCACAGGTCTGGCAGAGAGTTAGAGAGGAAAGGGGAACTAGGGACAAAGAGGATGGTTAAAGGAGGTCTGGGAGGATTCCCAAACGTAAACCACTATTGCCCGGTTAGCCAACCCTGAAATGTTGGAAACATTAGACCAAACAGCCTCCTAGTAAATGTAGACAAAAGGAATACCCTACCAGGGCTATTGACTGCATTTGCAGAAACCTGCAGGGACAAAGAAAGTCCCCAAGAGGGCAGAGAAACAGTGAGGGTGATACCTCACCTAGTTGAAGTGTCACAAGGGAGTGCAATGGAATCTGGACAAATACCTGTAAGCAGGAATGCCCCAGAGGACATAGGGATGATTAGCAAAGAATACTCCCCCACAGTGAGGAGAAAAGCCAAACAACAATGTCCTGAAGTGAACAGCACTTGCATGGCTCACCAAAACACTGAAAGTGAGGTCAGAGTAGATCCGCCACCGCAGACTTCCAGGATCAAAGCTCAAGCCCAGGTCTAATTAAATACCACGACCCCCCTGCAAGCCCCAACAAGAACAAAGACACCCTAGGCAATTATGGAAATCTGCAGGCACCAAGCTCCTCCAAAATCACATGTTTATTGGACTGCACATTTGCATTTTGAGAAGACAAAGGCTGGCTGAGAGACAGAAGGAAAGTACCAGTCTAGCTAGAATAATGGGGGTGCTCCCTGATTCAATTAGCGAGATTGGTTTTGCCAAAAGACATAGACACCCCTTTGACTTTGTAAGAGCCAAACTCCATCCCCCACCAGGTATGCCTGAAAGACTCTGTAATTCCAACAACACTCCAGGGACTGTTGTTTCAAACAATGAGATGGTCACATGACCTACCTGCTGGGGTAAGACTGAGGTTTTTGAATTAGGCCTCGGAAAACAACGAGACTGCAGCTGAACTTCAAGACCTCTCTCTCTGTCTCTCTCTCCAGCAAAGTCCCGGGGAAACCAAGGTGGCAGCTTCTAAACCTTAAAACTACAGAACTTTATAGACGACCACCAAGCAAACAGTTGGAACCTCCGTTCAGCCTTCTGTAACCAGAGAAGCAAGCCTGAAATTATGCACGTGGCCCCAGGCGAGGACTCCAAGACTTTGACTTCAATTAAGGACATCACAACTCAGTACTTGCATTCTATTTATTACCAATTTTACTTCAACCTCCCAACTCTTTCTTGCCCTCTGTATCTATTCGTGTGTGCGTCCCTCTTGTATGAATATGATTGTGGATATGCCCTGTATTTTATTAAAATTAACCGCTTTAGAGTGATAAGATGAATAAATTTACATCTTTCTTGTTTAAACTCAAGGAAACCTGTCTGATGGGTTCGTTTGTAATTATATTCGAGGAACAGTGAGCAAGGACTCACAGAGGTGGTAAGCTAAACGACTGTGTTAAAAGAATAAACCCTGTTACGGTCAAACCAGAGAATGGGCGAGAGGGGAGCCTGAGACTCTTTCCTCACCTGGTCGTAACAAATAGCACAATGGGAATATCACCATTCACCTGAGAGAGTAGGCAGGGCATTTATTTAATACCTCATCTGAAGGCAGCACATCTAACAATGCAATGCAGCACTCCCTCAGTTCGGCGCTGGAGTGTCGGTCTGGATTGTGCGGTTATGTCTCTGGAGTGGGGCTTGCACCCACAGCCTTCTCACTCAGAGCCAAGAGTACTACCAACTGAGCCACACCTGCCATGTTTTGTAAGGGCTACATCCTGTATCGAAGAATGGTCTACACCCGTTCCAGGCATATACTGGCTGAAAATGCTAATCACAATAGTAATGGCAGATTATCTTGTGATGCCAATTAGATACCAGGTGAGCATGCCACACAAAATGGCAGAGACTGACAGACTGAAAGTGTTATTGTCAAAAGCAGTTCTAAGTTTTGATAAGGAGATCACCTCTAAATACTAAGCAAACTGTAAACAACTAAAACAATAAGCATTGCCACCTTGGAATTAAAGGTATTGGGGTTACTCATGAACCCAGGACTGGGGCATAGAAAAGTGATGTTTAATACAATGCTCCCAGCTGATCAGAATATTACACAGCAGGAGGCCATGATCATCCATCCTTTAAAAGTGTCTGTCTAATTGAGACTGGATCTTCAGTGGAGTGAGGTCCCTGTTATATATTTTGTTCTTTATGCTGCCACCGTATAGAGTCTAGCCAGAGAGGTTCTTCGACTGTATTGTTTAAACATTATTATTTATTATATAGTTACTATGTACACTCCACACTAGACTGTGTGTCTCCTTCAAAAGTCATGCTATAACTATTCTTGAGTCTCTCCCACATGATCTCTTACCTCATCCTGGTGGGCGGTAATCTTTACATTCTCTCAAAATTAACCCTTTGATAAACTACAGTCAGGAGGCAGTTAGCCAGAATTTTCCTTCAAGGAATTGTATGGATTTGGTAGAGTTCATTATAGTGAAAATTGTACTTGTGTTTATGTAGCCTCTTGTCCCTTCCGTCAAGTGCACCTCAGAATGCTTCATAAGCACTGAAATACTTTCCAGTGCAGTGGCTGTTCTTACACAGACAACTGTGGCCGCTATCTTTCACACATCATGATTCTAGAAACAGCAATGAGCTGAGTGATCGGTTACTTTGTATCTTGCGGAGTTGGTTGATGGAGGGATGTTCAGGAAACCTCGCTGGTCTTCTCCACAGAGGCCATTAAGCCAGATCCCATATATCTGCACATGAAGAATTCACACATGGCACGCTACCCGCCACTGTAGAATTGGCGATAGGCATGTTCAAATCAGGTTGGGGGTCAAGTTTCGATCTTTTAGGGTTTAACACCCCCATGGACTCCTACCTGAAATGGGGAGAAGGATAAATTTGAAGGCCTATATATTTAATAAAAATCACGCCTGCGCTCACTGTTACATTATAGCAAGGAGCTTGGGTGCGTGCTGGGGGGAATGTACTGAAGTCGTGAGAATCAAATAATCAGCGGAAGAGGTTTTGGCTCACTGGCAGGATCAGAATATTACCAGTGAAGTATCATAAGGTTAAGAGCTTGTGATGCTGTCAATATGAAGGGTACAATAATCGTATTAGAAATGTTCTGGTGTCAGTTGACATTACCGGCTCAATCAATCTGCACTGACAGGAGTTTTTAGGCTGTCACATACATTTCTGCCTGTAATGTGTAGACATCAAGTTAGTCGCAAATTGCTAAAGTGATCAATGTTTAACCTGGTTAGGAGACACATTGGCCGCAATTGGAGAAGCTTCGTGCTTTGTGAGGAGGGAGCCTGTTTCCTCTTCTGCTTAAAGAGTGTTTACTTTGACTTTTGGTTTTGAGCTGCCATGTCAAGTTTTCAACAACAAACACCAAGTTGCATTTATATAGCGCCTTTAATGTAGTTAAATGTCCCATGGTGCTTCACACGAGTGATTAACAAACAAGGTTTGACGTTGAGACACGTGAGGTGATATGAGGAAAGGTGAGCTGGGTTTTAA
The DNA here is from genome assembly GCF_036365525.1 of Heterodontus francisci. Taxonomy (NCBI): domain Eukaryota; kingdom Metazoa; phylum Chordata; class Chondrichthyes; order Heterodontiformes; family Heterodontidae; genus Heterodontus; species Heterodontus francisci. The sequence continues at coordinate 114,127,147 of NC_090382.1, forward strand.
AGAACATCTTGAAGGAGGAGAGAGAGAGGTGGAGAGGTTTAGGGAGAGAATTCCAGAGCTAAGGGCCCAGGTTGCTGAAGGCACACATCCACTAATGGTGGAGTGTGTAAATCAGGGATGTACAAGAGGCCAGGAGTAGAGGAGTGCAGAGACCTGAGAGGGTTGTGGGGCTGGAAGAGGTTGCAGGGATAGTAAGGGCAAGGTCATGGAGGGATTTGAAAACAAGGATGAGAGTTTGAAATTGAGGTGTTGTGGGACCAGCAGCCAATCTGGTCAGCGAGCATAGGGGCGTTAGGCAATGCTAGTTAGGCTATGGGCAGCACAGTTTAGGATGAGCTCAAGTTTATGAAGGGTGGAAAATGGGAGACCGGGCAGAAGAGCATTGAAATAGACAAGTGGAGAGGTAATAAAAGAATGGCTAAGGATTTCATCAGCAGATGAACTGAGGCAGGAGTAGAGTCGGCTGGTGTTATGGATGTGGAAATAAGTGGTTTTACTGATGGTGCAGATATATGGTCAGCAGCTCATCCAGAGTCAAATACAACATGACGGTTGTGAATGGTCTGTTTCAGGCTCAAACAATTGCCAAGGAAAGAGATGGACTCGATAGCTAGGGAGCAGAATTTGTGGCGGCGTGCCCACATTTAGCGGCCACCATAGAACCCCCGCGATATTACCCGAGCCGCCCTCCCCATATTACGTGGGGAGAGGTGGGACATTCAGCGCAGTGAGAGACCTTTTGACAGCTGTGCAGCAGGTGCTGGAGCCATATTTTAAGTGTCCCAGCACCTGCTTCCTGACAGCAGTCAAAGAATACTTGCAAGTTAACTCTGCTTCTCTCTCCACAGATGCTGCCTGACCTGCTGAGTGACCCCAGCACTTTCCGCTTTGCTGCCACATACTTACCCGGCTGTATCCCAGTGTCCTGTGAAGTTGTGATCCTCTTCTCCCACTCAAGTGTGACATTCCTTCTTGTAGGTGTGCCACATCTGGTGAATCACCTTAATTTTGCACATTCCAGGACATGAGACTTAAATAGACCATAAAAGGTATTATAGAGGTTCACAGAGAACACACTGACACAAATGGGAATGCACGGGTGTCACAGCAATGTAAATAGATCTTTCACTAAATGTTCCTCACCAACATGTGTGTCATTTTCTCTGTGTGAATGATGTGTGCCAGCATGTAGTGCCAATGTCACATCCCTTTGCACCGTAGGCCCTTCAGGAGAGCCAACGTATGCAATAACATCATTGCCATGCCACCATTACTCATGAGCGTCTCCACAGGTGCAGTGACATGGACATTGGCTCAGTCAGCTGCTACCTCTAATGGTTTACACAGGGATGCTGCAGGGACTGGTGCACAGCAGGTGAGCGAGGGTGATGTGTGGCTTGCAGAGCTCATGTCAGTTCCTATGGTGCAGACAGCCTTTGTCTGATAAGCCACTTCCGTACATCCCTAGCTCACTGCTAGCCCTGCGTGCAGAGCCTGGGTGTCATCTGCCCTCCCATGCACCTTTCATGTTGCAGGTCTTCAGCGTCCTCATAGTCCGAGGAGGAATCTTGTTGGTGTCTCTCCTCATCATGCTAGGCCCAGCCCATATTGGGTGCGTAGTTGTGCAGAGCAGCAAAGAAAGGAGCTGGCCTTTTCGGCCTGTAGTACAGGACATCACCCTATCCATCCAGGCATTGGAGGCACTCTTTCAGCATGCCGATCTCCTGCTCAGTGGTGGTTCATGTAGCTCAGTGGCTGCCGTTGTATCTCTTCTCTGCAGCAGTGGTTGAGTCTCTCACTGTTGTCGGGAGCAATGTCTGCAAAGGATAACCCTTATCTCCAAGAAGCCACCCCTCCATCTGAGCCATTTCAGTGAACAGCAGTGGCAGCCGGGACTGGCACAGGACCCAGGTGGCATGACAGCTGCCTGAGAAGTGGTCACCGATTTGCATGAAGCATCTGTGGTGTTCACATACCAGCTTCACCTAAATTGAGAGGCTCCTTTAATGGTGATGTCTGCAGGTGGTAGCCTGGTGGGAGGCCTGATGGTCACATGAGTGCAGTCTATGAACTTTCCAACCAATGGTTCTCTGGCAATGGTGCCGAAACCGATAGTCCTCTAGGCCTGGCTGTGAGAGTCCTGAAGCGGACATACTCACTGGCCCTCCGGTGCAGGGCATCGGTGACCTCCGTGATGCAGCAGTGCACTGCTGACTGTGTGACCCCACACAGGTCTCCGATGGGCCCCTGAAATGCTGCACAGGCGTCAAGCTTGAGAACCACTGTCACTATGAGGACCATGGGATGTCCACTGAAGCCCATGAGCTGCAGGCCAATGTTGAGCAGGGCACAGAGACGTGTCACCACTCTCTCTACATGTGCAATTGCCTCTGACACTGGTGCTCTGACATCCGATGGCATGTCATGTGGGGCCTGTAGATACATGGCGACCGTAATGGCGGGCTCCCCTTGGGGGCTGCTGCTCACGACCGGGGGCCTCGACATGGATCACACCTCCCTGTTGATTTTGACTCCAGCACATACAGATCCTCAGGAGCAGAGGATCACACAATGTAGGATGAGTCATACCTATTTCCATGTGATAAATAACATTGAACCCTCCATGTATTCAAAGGTTCCTAACAGGGCAGGGATTGGTGCTGACGGGTACATCAGCTGCTTTCCTGGATCAACTATATGGCGTGCCATGGCATTGCCCATCTTGGCCAACACAGAGTGGCACAACCTGACCACATCAAGACCCTACCAGCTGAATCGATTTCCCCCACCATCCATATAACCTTAGTACTCCTACCCTTTCTGGCACCCTTCCCAAACACAGGGTGATGAGAGTGTCATTGCTCCTTCACAAACACAAATAAACACAGACCGCACACTGTTTACAGAGGAAGGGTACACAGTACCTCCCTTCATTCCTGCAGAGCTTTCCCTCCAGTAATCCCAGACCCCCTCACTCCTCCCTTCCAGTATGCAGAGTGAGACCCCTGAATATCCCCCCCCCCCCTCCTCCCTTCCGTAATGCATAGTGAGACCCCTGGATAACAGATCTTACCTTCGCTGGCGGCAACTTCTGCCTCTGAGGACCTGTTGGTTTTTCCAATTGTCAAGGGGATGACACGTGACGGCCGCCCATTCAGCTAAAACTCCAGAGTTGACCATGGAGAGGCGGCGGGCTGCATAATCTGCAGAGGTGAGTACCATTTAACATATTCTAATTGTGGTGCTGCCACTGTGTGGTGGGAGTGCCGCACAGAGGTCCCCCCGCCGCTAGTAATTTGCGGCAGGCCCTTCTCGACATCGCAGGTCGAGGCAGGTCTCTCTCCACAGAATTTTAGTGGCCCCCAAACCGCGATCCACAACGTCAAGAGGCCAGTAAAATTCAGCCCAATGGCTTCAATATTACCATATTTAGTTGGAGGAAATTTCTGCTCATTTATTAGAGCATGCAAGAGCAAGCAGTCTGACAAATCAGAGACAGTGGCAGTTCAAGAGAAGTGGTGGTGAGGTAGAGCTGGGTATTGTCAGCGTACTTGTGGAAACTGATTTTTTTGGATGGTGTCACTGAGGGACAGCAGGTAGCTGAGACATAGAAGGGAGTCCAGGATATATCCTTCAGGGACTCCAGAGGTAATGCTGCAGGAGCAGGAAGAGAAGCCATTGCAGGTGATTCTCTGGCAACAAATGCATTCGGCAAGAGCAGTCCCATCAGGCTGGATGGCAAAGGAGGATGGTGTGGTGAACTGTATCAAAGGATGCAGACAGGTCAAGGAGAATGGGGTGGAATAATTTACCACAGTCACATTCACATAGAATGGTAATCGTGACTTTGATAAGAGCTGTTTCAGTTCTGAGACAGAAGCAGAAACCTGATTGGAGAGGCTCAAACAAAAAATTGTGGGAAAGCTGGGTTGAGATTTGGGAGGGTTGGAGTTTGCAAGGGCTGAGGGGTCAAGGGTGAGAATTTTGAGGTCAGAGAGTGAAGATGGCAGATTTGAAAGAGCGGGAGACCGTAACTGAAGAAAGATAACAGTTAACAATATCGGTTAATTTTGGGGACAGGAACATAAATTGAGTGGTCAGCAGTTTTGAGGGAATAGGGTTGAGGGAGCAGGTGGCGGGGCATTCCCCCAGTGTCCTCGACAATATTTATCCCTCAACAAACATCACTAAAGACAGATAAGCTGGTCATTATCACAATATTGTTTGTGGGAGCTTGCTGTGTACACATTGGATGTTGCTTTGGTTATATTACAGCAGAGGCAACACTTCCAAATTATTTCATTAGCTGTAAGCGCTTTGGGGTTGTGAAAGATGCTATATAAATGCAAGTCTTCTTTTTAGACTCTGGGCAGTTAAAGGAAACTTCTCTCTTCTCACCCATTTCTCCCTTGGCTCACAGCAGCAACCATGAAAATGTTCAAATAGCTTAAGCTAGTAAAATAAATATCTAAACTGTTAACGTCTTCAAGTTCTGTTACAAACAAATACAAAAAAAGAAAATTTTGGCCTAATACTTGCAAATTCTTGACGATAAAAGAGAAGATATGGAAAGGTGTCAGTTGTCCTTTTATTGGTTTGGCATCCCAAATTCACATAGACGGCTGTCACTGGGATCTTTCTCTGGAGCAATTCGGTCAAGTGGCGTCGAGGATTTATCCAGCAGGTTTTTCCAGCATCTCAGGAGAAATGCGGCAACTGGGGTTTCAGGCAGGCCTTTCAGGAGGAACAGCTCATCAATTTCTCTATTTCTTACACTCACTTCTGAGAGCTTCTCAAAGAGATGGAAAAACTGGCAGGCTTTTCAAAGCGATGGAACAGGCTGAGTTCGGGTTTTGTCCTTCAGGTTGATTTTTGAAACTCCAAATGACTGTCCAAAACAAAACCAAAAACAATCTCAAAAGTCAAACCTCCTGATCCCTATAAATCTTGACCTGTCACTTCGCTGTAAACATCTTCTCCAAGTCAAAAAACCCCTGCTGGGTAATTATCTGATGACACGTGCCTTCCAGTAAGGGCTGTTTACAAACCAAGTCCAAAAAACCTTACGATGACGTTTAAAAAAAAACAAAGTCCAGCATCTATGGAATCCTTCTACAGTTTTAAAACACAAGTCTTCAAAATTTAACAAAAAAAGGAAGTACTTTCATAACAAAACCCACAACTTTAATGCTGTATGTTATGTTCTATTCTTTTGCTTTGTCTTGTTCCTCCAACTCTCTCTGCTATTTTCGATCTTTTAAAAAAAATTGCACTTTAATTTTACTCTGATCTACCTTCTTTAAACGCTGTTCACCGATTCTTTTTTTCAAAAATCTAAAATCCCTTTTTATCCATTTTGTTCTTCTGTCTCTGTTCTCTCACCATCCATTTTGGAGACAGGAGAATTTTTTTATTAAAGAAATAACTAATTGGTTTCGATGTCCCAGATTTTGCGAATTTTCCTGGTCACAGCTATCATCGCAAAGTGCTTACGATGTGATGTGGAAATCAGGTCAGAACCAAAATGGGATAGCTGTGATTAGTAAACTCATCGTCAGCCCAACAATCCTGAACCAGTAAAATCATCTTTGATGGAATAAGGATTAAGTAAAGCTCTACATTCCAATTGTTCAAGTGCATTTAATTAAATAAACTAACGACAAGTGGTCTTAAAGAAAAAAAATGTTGGGTAGCTCAGTTGCTTTAATTGTTACAATGCTGAGCATGCTGTTACAAGACCTGAATTCAAATCCAAGATTCGACTGATATTTAATCTTCTCCGAGAGACCAGTAGCTTTTGATCATCAAGGAGATATTCAAATGCCAAGGTATCCCTTCCCATGTTGCTGAAGCCTCCTTCCTGGCAAATCAACAAATAACTGGCATTTAATGCATCTTTGAGGTGAAATAAATTAAAATTCTCTATGTTTCCAAATCCGTCCATGGCCTCACCCCTCTGTAATTGCCTCCAGCTCCACAACTCTCCGCAATCTCCGTACTCCTCCATTTTCAGCCTCTAGAGCATCCCCAATTTTAGTCGCTGCACCATTGAAGGCCATTCCTTCAGCTGCCTGGGCCCTAAACTCTAGAATTCTGTCCCTAAACCATCCCGCTTGTCATTCATCCGTTAAGATGTTTTTTAAAATCTATCTCTGTAAGCAAGCTTTTGGTCAACGGTCCAAATATCTCCTTATGTCAAATTTTGTTAAAGCTTGTGTTCAAATAAAGCTTTCCTAGCTTATCCTCTACTTAAAGCCTGCCTATTTATCTTGGTTCCCACATACAGGCCATCTGGAGATTAGACAAAATATCTGGTGCGCCAATTTAATGGAACGGAATTGCAATGCAATCTTAGTGCTCATATGGGTGCTTAATGAGTTTCTACTGAACTTCATTGCTTGATAAAGTAGCAGAGGTCTTAACCTGTTGAAGAAGTTGTGTTGCTTTGCCTGTTGCATATCTGGAACTTCCTTTTCGGAACAATGAAAGAAAGAGGACCTACAAGAAGTATTGAGAGTGAGCTTATTTGATATGTTTCACCGTTAGTTGCGTGTGGATGTTGTGCTTCTTATTGCTGTGCTTGCCCATTGCATTCTATGATCTACTTGTTGCTTGTGGGTCTCGCCTTGCAACAGCAAACTTTCCCAGGTGATGGTGGCAGATGGTTACCAAGGCAGCTGAAGAACTGCAGAAAATCTGTTTATTCATATCTACGATTAGCCATAATAGACTGGCATCAGTACCCGGGTGTCCTTTGCTGTACTTGCTCGGGATTGTTTCCAGTTTCAGGGCTACGTGATGCTTAGAGCAATTTGCACAAAGTGTATTTTTATAATGCAGTCGTTTCTGAATCTTTGCAACCACAGGGAACCTTGCAAATTGCCTGGAAGTGCCCCACATACAACAACAACTTGCATTTATATAACGCCCTTAACATAGCAACATGCCCCAAGTTGCCTCACGGGATGGTTATCCAGCAAAATTTGGTACCGAGCCAGATATGATGATATTAAGACAGATGACAAAAGACTTGATCAAAGAGCTGGTTTGCAAGGAGCATCAGAAAGGAGCAATGAAAGGCAGAGAGTTTTAGGGAAAGAATTCCAGAGCTTAGGACGTAGGCAGCCGAAAGCACGGCTGACAACAGAATGCTTCTGTGAAACTCGTTGAGTTCTCCTTACATCAAGGGCTACATGAAAGCATTTCACTCTTTGTATCACAGTCAGCCCGAGTGATGGATATCCCTCTGCTATCTTGGCATGCTACAGCTGGGGGGCTGTGCAGCGTATCTTGTGTGACCGGATAACACTGGACATCTATGAGGTCGATGACCTCTCCCTTACTGTTGCCTGTAACTGCAGTGTGGACAAATGAAGCTTGCATAAGCTGGACCTTTTAAATTTATTGTATACAGACATGTCACAAGCATGTTTTAAGTACTTGTGCACCAACATCATTTTGTTTATAGCTAGAGCTTTCTCCTTTGTTTAAAAAAAATAATTCAAATAACTGGGAGAATCAATTGGATATCTGTGAAATAATAATTTTTATGTGCATTTCATATGAATTCTCACACAAGTATAACCCTCCTGTTGGTTTAAATTTACTTGGCACAGCAGTCAGGTTTTCCCAAGATTTAACTGTGCAGTACAGCCCCCTCTGTATAAAATATCATTTTTATTGAAGCACATTTTCTGTGGTTTCTGGAGATAGCATTATAGAGACCATTTTGCATTGACAAGTAAAGATTATACTTTGAAATGAATTCATGACAGCTGTGTAGAAAGAAAACCAATGCAAGCAGACGTGCTAATCTTCAAAGGCTTACTTCATGAACTGAACATTCTTTCCTAAAACATCCTCTTTATTTATCTTGCAGCAATTCACAAAGAATTGATGGTAATCCTTTGAGAAGCAAATGTCATGTGCAGATTCGAGACAAAACATGGGTATCTGCCATGTGAAATCTGTAAAAAAAAACTACATTTTTTGTAATGCGTGAACCAGAATTTGAAAATGATGACAACATGTCACATTGACTTGGTTCTTGAATAAATTCCCAGCGGAACAATTTTATCCACTTTTTAATTTTCCTGTAGAAAACATTGCAGTTACTTATCATGTGGAGGGCTAATCTATAACAGTCGGTTTGAAAATGATTGATTTGATAAGCACAGGCTTCTCCATTTAATAGCAACAATTACAACAATGTATAGTTATATCATTGAATAATAGAATGATAAAGCACAGAAGGAAGCCATTTGGCCCATCGTGCCTGTGTTGGCTCTTTGAAAGAGCTATCCACTTAATTCTACTCTCTTGCTCTTTCCCCATAGCCCTATATATATTTTTTCTCTTTCTTGAAGTCTTTATTGCATTCCCTTTTGAGAATTATGTTTGAATCTGATTCCACCACCCTTACAGGCAGCATATTCCAGATCATAACAACTCACTGTTGTTTCTAGTTCATTTGCCAGTCACTTTAAATCTTTTTCCTTTGGTTACCAACCCTTCTGTCACTGGGAACAGTTTCTCCTTATTTTCTCCATCAAAATCTTCCAAGATTTTGAATATTATGAAATCTCCCCTTAACCTCTCTGCTCTAAGGAGAACAACCTTCTCTAGTCTCTCCACACACTGAAGTTCCACATCCTTGCTCCCATTTATAAAAATCTCTTCTGCGCCCTCCAAGGCCTTGACATCCTTCCCAAAGTGTGGAGCCCAGAACTGGACACAATAGTCAGCAGAATTCTAACCAGTAACTTAGAATGATTTAACATAACATAGTATTACAAGATAACATCTTTAATGTAGTAAAACATCTCGAAGTGCATCACAGGAGTACTATTAAACAAATTTTGACACTGAGCCACATCAAGAGATCTACAGTTAAATAATCAAATGTAGGTAGGTTTTAAGGAACATCTTATAGGAAGAGGGAGAGGTGGAGAGGTAAAGAGGATTAGTGAGGGAATTCCAGAGCTTAGAGCCCCGGCAGCTGATGGCACCATTGATTGGTGGGTGGCACCCTTCTAGCTCCTAATAGGTGTAAGCTTCCTGTCCACGATATTGGAGGCTTTAGGAGGCATTTCAACACCTGAAAAACAGACACAATGGGCTGGATTTTAAGAGCCTGCTGCCGCTCTTAGCAGTGGGCAAAGGGCTTCACGCTGCAGAACCCTCGTCATCTCCTGTGCGGTGGCTCATTTAAATAGTCAGGGCGCCCCCTCCACCCCTCATAAACCTCCCCCTCCAATCATAGCCCATCATTTTTAAAGGGCAGGCAGCCCTGCTTGCAAATTTATATTTTTAAAGGTACACCCCCCAAAATGTGTTAAATAAAATCCTAATGCTCCTTTCTCACCCTCCAATAAAAATTACATTAACTATTTGCCCTTCCTCCCCGCCAAAACACTTACCTTTGAAATCTGACCTTACCCCCCCACCCCGCCGCAGACTGTATAAAATTTAAAATTCATCCCTTCCCGCCATCCCCTGCACTCATTGCATTTATTTAACCCCGTCACTATCCCCAACACGAAAAATCTTATCTGTTCCCCCTCCCAACCAGTGTCACACCAGTTTTCCCCAGATTGGGAAGTGAAGGCGTGGGAGTGCCAGCTGCCGCACTGGAGATCGCGGTGGGCCTGGGCGATTGGAGGTGAGTGTTTTAAAATTTATTCATTTTATTGATTTACATATTGAAATTCAGGTCCCGTCAGCCAGAAGTGGGGGGAATGTCACAGAGCCTCACCACTGCCAGGAAGATTGAGCCAGGCCTCCCGACGTTGAGCTACATGGCGGGTCTCTGCTGGAACAATCTTCCACCAGCAACCCTCCCCCCCCACCCACCCTCCCCCAATGGAGCCCAACGTCGGGGGCCCAGTAAAATCCAGCTCGATGTCTTTCAAATTCGACCATTTTGTCTATGATTTTAGAAGCAAGTTAACCAGTACAGACAATCACATCCACTGGTTGCTCACCTAATAGACTGCATGATGCTTTCCTTCTAAGATCTTTGTCAGTCACACTCATAATAACATCAAAGTTTAAGCGCTATTGATGTAGTGATAGCTTGCTACTGCCTTTCAGATAAAGGTCGGCATTACTGTGCAACATATCACAGCTAAAATAACTAAAACATCTATTACAATGAGTTTGTTTTACACATCTTAACTGTGGTAATTCTTGGGGCCTTAAAGGGCCATGTGACTTGCATACATTACAAGCAGTTATTTTTTAAGCTAATGGCTTGCTTGACATAGCAATAAATTTACTGTTTGGCAAAATGCTGTGTATCCATTAATTAAGCACTTAATGGCTTTATTTGTATACTGTGCTGCTCAATTAATGACACAGTGAACAAGGGAAGATCAAATCTGTTAAACTCAGCCTATCTATGATTTGGAAACAATGTATACAAAGTCCATTACTCAGCATTAAATCATTCCTTTAAGCTTAACTTCTGTTTTTTTTGGTTATTTTTGCAACGGTCTAAGAGGCACCGTTTTCTTATCAGCCATGACTCAGTTGGTAACACTCAGGGCCCACTCCAGATTCTTGAGTGCAACGTCTAGGCTGACACTTCAGTGCAGTACTGAGGGAGTGCTGCACTGTCGGAAATGCTGTCTTCCTGATGAGATAATAAAATGAGATCCTGTCTACCTTCTCAGGTGGACGTAAAAGATCCCAAAATACTACTTTGAAATTTATGGATACAAATATATTTCACATTCGATGACCTCAGGACATCCCAAAAGCACTTTACAGCAAACGAGGTACTTTTGAAATGTAGGCAATGTTGTAATGTAGGAAAGACGGCAGCCAATTTGTGCACAGCAAGCTCCTACAAATAGCAATGTGATAATGATGAGATAATTGTTTTAATGATGTTGGTTTAGGAATCAATATTGGCCAGGATACCAGGGAGGGCTTCTCTTCTCTTCTTTGAAATAGTGCCAAGGGACTTTTATTTCCACTTGAGAGGACAGATGGGAACTCAGTTTAACATCTCTTCTGAAATATGGCACATTCAACAGTGCAGCACTCTCTCAGTACTGCACTGAAGTGTCAGTCTAGATTAGGTGATTAGATTGGACTATTTCATATTCTGCTGAATAGCATCTGAATCCTGACCGGATTTCTCCAATTTCGAGAGTAAAGGGAGACCAACAATGGTCCTGCTCCTCCTCCAGCTCCTCCGCTTGCTCCTATTTACTCATGGACAGTAACCCATACTATACGATCCCCTTGAGCAGATTCACTGAATCTTCTGACTCTGCCTGTAGATTTGCTGCTGCTTGGAAATATTGGTAAGAAGGAGACAGGGTACTGTGGAATGTGATCTTCTCCTGGAACAGTTGCTGTGATGACTTCTCTTTCACATCTACAATGACAGAAAAGGAAGAGAGGTTAGGATACTGGCTTGAAGCAACACCTTCAAGCAGAACTAGTGTTTGAAGCTTGGGTGGCTCTGGAGCGAACTTTTTTTTATTCATTCATGGGATGTGGGCATCGCTGGCAAGGCCAGCATTGATTGTCCATCCCTAATTGCCCTTGAGAAGGTGGCGGTGAGCTACCTTCTTGAACTGCGGAATTCCATATGGTGTGGGTACATCCACAGTGCTGTTAGGAAGGGAGTTCCAGGATTTTGACCCAGCAACAGTGAAGGAACAGTGATATAGTTCCAAATCAGGATAATGTGTGGCTTGGAGGGGAACTTGCAGGTGGTGGTGTTCCCATGCATTTGCTGCCCTTGTCTTTCTAGGTGGTAGAGGTCGCGGGTTTGGAAAGTGCTGTCGAAGGAGCCTTGGTGTGTTGCTGCAGTGCATCTTGTAGATGGTACACACTGCTGCCACTGTGCGTTGGTGTTGGAGGGAGTGAATGTTTGTAAATGGGGTGCCAATCAAGTGGGCTGCTTTGTCCTAGATGGTGTTGAGCTTCTTGAGTGTTGTTGGAGTTGCACCCATCCAGGCAAGTGGAGAATATTCCATCACACGCCTCACTTGTGCCTTATAGATGGTGGAAAGGCTTTGGGGAGTCAGGAGGTGAGTTACTCACCTCAGGATTCCTAGCCTCTGACCTGCTCTTGTAGCCATGGTATTTATATGGCTACTTCAGTTCAGTTTCTGGTCAATGGTAACCCCCAGGATGTTGATAGTGGGAGATTCAGTGATGGTAATGCCATTCATTAAATGTCAAGGGAAGACGGTTAGATTCTCTCTTGTTTGAGATAGGTATTGCCTGGCACTTGTGTGGTGAAAATGTTACTTGCCACTTATCAGCCCAAGCCTGGATATTGTCCAGGTCTTGCTGCATTTCTACACGGACTGCTTCAGTATCTGAGGAGTCACGAATGGTGCTGAACATTGTGCAATCAACAGTGAACATCCACACTTCTGACCTATGATTGAAGGAAGGTCATAGAGTCATAGAGTCAGACAGCACAGAAACAGGCCCTTCGGCCCATCATGTCTTTGCCAGCCATCAAGGAGCTACCTATTCTAATCCCATTTACCAGCACTTGGCCCATAGCCTTGTATACCATTGCATTTCAAGTGCTCATCTAAATACTTCTTAAATGTTTATTTATTTATTTATTTAGAGATACAGCACTGAAACAGGCCCTTCGGCCCACCGAGTCTGTGCTGACCAACAACCACCATTTATACTAATCCTACATTAACTCCATATTCACTACCACATCCCCACCATTCTCCGACCACCTACCTACACTAGGGGCAATTTACAATGGCCAATTTACCTACCAACCTTGTTTTGAGGGTTCCTGCCTCTACCACCCCTTCAGGCAGTGCTTTCCAGATTCCAACCACCCTCTGGGTGAAAAAATGTTTCCTCAAATCCTCTCTAAACCTCCTGCCTCTTACCTTAAATCTATGCCCCCTGGTTATTGACCCCTCCACTGAGGGAAAAAGGTTCTTCCTATCTAACCTATCAATGCCCCTCATAATTTTGTATACCTCAATCATTTCTCCCCTCAGCCTTCTCTGCGCTAAGGAAAACAACCCTAGCCTTTTCGGTCTCTCTTCATAGCTGAAATGCTCCAGCCCAGGAAACATACTGGTGAATCTCCTCTGCGCCCTCTCCAGTGCAATCACATCCTTCTTATAGTGTGGTGCCCAGAACTGTACACAGTACTCTAGCTGTGGCCTAACTAGTGTTTTATACAGCTCCATCATAACCTCCCTGCTCTTATATTCTATGCCTCGTCTAATAAAGGCAAGTATCCCAAATGCCTTCCTAACTACCTTATCTACCTGTGCTGTTGCCTTCAGTGATCTATGGACAAATACACCAAGGTCCCTCTGACCTTCTGTACTTCCTAGGGTCCTACCATCCATTGTATATTCCCTTACCTAGTTAGTCCTCCCAAAATGCATCACCTCACACTTTTCAGGATTAACTTCCATTTGCCACTGCTCCGCCCATCGTACCAATCCATCTATATCATCCTGTAATCTAAGGCTTTCTTCCTCACTATTTTCGACAGCACCAATTTTCATGTCATCTGTGAACTTATTGATCATACCTCCTAAATTCACGTCTAAATCATTAATGTACACTACAAATAGCAAGGGTCCCAGCACCGATCCCTGTGGTACACCACTGGTCACAGGCCTCCACTCGCAGAAACAACCCTCGACCATCACCCTCTGCCTCCTGCCACTAAGCCAATTTTGGATCCAATTTGCCAAATTGCCCTGGATCCCATGGACTCTTACCTTCTTAACCAATCTCCCGGGCGGATCCTTATCAAAAGCCTTACTTCAGTCCATGTAGACAACATCAACTGCATACCCCTCATCTACACATCTGGTCACCTCCTCAAAAAATTCAATCAAGTTAGTTACAGACGATCTTCCCCTGACAAAGCCATGCTGACTAACGCTGATTAATCTCTGCCTCTCCAAATGGAGATTAATCCTATCCCTCAGAATTTTTCCCAATAGTTTCCCTACCACTGATGTTAGACTCACCGGCCTGTATTTACCTGGTTTATCCTTGCTACCCTTCTTGAATAATGGTACCACATTCGCTGTCCTCCAGTCCTCTGGTACCTCTCCTATGGCCAGAGAGGATTTGAAAATTTGTGTCAGAGCCCCTGCAATCTCCTCCCTTGCCTCACATAACAGTCTGCTTCATCAGGTCATTGATGAAGCAGCTTAAGATGGTTAGGCCCAGGACACTACCCTGAGGAACTCCTGCAGTGATGTCCTGGAGCTCAGATGATTGACCTTCAACAACCACAACCATCTTCCTTTGCACTGAGTATGATTTCAACCAGCGGAGATATTTCCCCCTGATTTCCATTGTCTTTAGTTTTGCTAGGGCTCCTTGATGCCAAACTTGGTCAAATGCTGCCTTGCTGTCAAGGGCAGTCACTCTCACCTCACCTCACTGTGTGGGAGTAAGTGAGAATGTTGACATAAGTAGGCTTGGTATGTTGTCTAAGCTTGAAGGAGACTGCTGTCTCTTTATGTTCTGGACACCAGTCTCAATGATGGATGCATTCTGCCTGCTCCCTTTCTCTTCACTGTGTTTTCAACTTGGTACCCAGTGTAAAACTGGCCTTGCCAGATTGGCCAGCTGTGATGTAGAGAAGATATTTCCTCTTGTAGGTGGAGTCCAAAACTAGGGGCTATCAATAGTAAGTAATAAATCCAACAGGGAATTCAGGAGAAACTTCTTTACTCAAAGTGCAGTTAGAATGTGAAACTCGGTGTCATAAAGAGTAATTGAGGTGAATACTATAGATGCTTTTATGGGGAATTTAGATAAGCACATGAAGGAGAAAGGAATAGAAGGATAGGTTCAGTGGGTTAGATGAAATAGGCTGGGAGGAGGCTTGTGTGGAGCTTAAACACTAGCATAGACAAGTTGGGCCAAATGACTTGTGCTGTAATTTCCATTATTTTCAGTGGAATGATGGTGCATATTATGATCAGCTGATGCACAGCTAGTTTTCCGTGTAAGTGGCAAGTTTTTTTTATTCTTTCACGGGATGTGAGTGTCGCTGGCAAGACCAGTGTTTGTTGCCTATCCCTAATTGCTGTTGAGAAGGTGGTGGTGAGTTGAATATCTACTCCACCATCTCCTTCTCTCATTATTTTTTGAGGAGCTCAAAAGGAATTCAACCCTTACTCCAAAAGCTTTTTGTTATCTTCCTGAGATGTCCCATCTCCCTACAGCCTATGGGCTTGGCATCACTCCTTGCCTCTTGTCCCAATCTTGTCAATCTTGGCAGTTGTCCTGCACAATATTATATCCTTGAACATCACAAAATTTGTGTTCTCAATGGCACAGAGTCATAGTCTGAGCCTCTGATTCATCCAGCAGTGGCATATAGGTAGCAAAGCTTGAAGACAGAAGAGATTTAAAAGAATATTGAAATAAAAAAAGGTTGCAGTTGCACAATTTAATTAGTTCCATTCTTCACTCCAGTCTAGAACCTACTGAATCATTTATTACAAGCATTAGTGGATAGAACGCACATTAAACTATAGTTTAAATTCAAAATGCATCCTAACATGTGACTTTACTGCAGAATAATGCCTGATTGCAATCTGATGATGTTTGTAAATTAATTTGTTCAATAAATTTTGTTTCAGTAGAAGATCAGGCAAAATTTAGTTGATGCAGTTTTTTAAAATTCCATTTGGATTTGGTTGAAATAAATAGATGTCAAATGAATCTGTTATAGTACACTGAATTGATTAATCTATCATATTTAAATTTTTATTGTTTAAACTATTAAAATCTGATAGGATTTATTGGACTAAAGCTTTAATTCTACAACTGGCACTGGAGCTAACCGATGCCAAAAGCAGAGTGCAGAACTGCAGTTAGAATCAAAAGGCTGGGAACTTCCCTGAGGATGGGCAGTCAGCCAGCGAGGGTCAGCTATGCTCAGTAGGTAGCACTCTTGCCTCTGACTCAGAAAGTTGTGCGTTTAAGTCCTCCTCTGTACACGAAAACATAGGCTGACGCTCTAGTTTAGGGAGTGTGGCACTGTCGGAGGTGCTGGGCTGAATTTTAATGGTGCGCCAATCTCCTCAGTGGAGTGCTTTCAACTCGACGGCCTTCCGACACGGAAATGCCACGGAGGAGCCCCGCGATATCATGGGCGAGGGCTCATATCTATAGAGGGGACGGAGCGTCTGCCCCCGATGACCTGTAGGGGGCAGCTGTCACGTTCCCGGCAATGGCGTCCAGCGCCACCGCGCAGACGC
This sequence comes from Heterodontus francisci, assembly GCF_036365525.1. Classification (NCBI taxonomy): domain Eukaryota; kingdom Metazoa; phylum Chordata; class Chondrichthyes; order Heterodontiformes; family Heterodontidae; genus Heterodontus; species Heterodontus francisci. The sequence continues at coordinate 114,143,397 of NC_090382.1, forward strand.
CAGCACCATTTTTAAAGAGCTTTAAGCCCTGACAATTAGTTTTAATTATTAAAGGTGCAGCATTAAGTTTTTATGAAACAAATAATACAGATGTGGATGGCCCTTCCCCAAGTCACCCACTGGTCAATTAAGTGGCACTTGATGTCAAAAAAAAACTTTATTCCCTTCCCAAACATTACCCAAACTTCTAACATTTGGCCTATATCCCCTTCCCACCATCCTCACATCCAGGAAGAAATTGATTCCCCCACAACGGGGTTCCCCCGCCACTGGAAATATGCGCCAGGCCATTCTCGATGTCATAGGTTGAGACAGGCCTCTCCCCGCAGAATTTTACTGGCCCCCGCGCTGTGACAGGGTCTTTTTCCAAGTGGCAGGCAGTGACGAGTGGGGTACCGCAGAAATCAGTGCTTGGGCCCCAGCTATTCACAATATATATTAATGACTTGGGTGAGGGAACTAAATGTAACATTTCCAAGTTTGCAGACGACACAAAGCTGGGGGGGAATGTGAGCTGTGAGGAGTATGCAAAGAGGCTCCAATGTGATTTGGACATGTTGGGTGAGTGGGCATATGCATGGCAGATGCAGTATAACGTGGATAAATGTGAGGTTATCCACTTTGGTTGTAAAAACAGAAAGGCACATTATAATCTGAATGGCTTAGTTTGGGAAAGGGGGAGGTGCAATGAGACCTGGGTGTCCTTGTACACCAGTCGCTGAAAGCGAGCATTCAGGTGCAGCAAGCAATTAGGAAGGAGAATGGTATGTTGGCCTTCATTGCAAGAGGATTTGAGTACAAGAGCAAGGATGTCTTACTGCAGTTATATAGGGCCTTGGTGAGACCACATCTGGAGTATTGTGTGAAGTTTTGTTCTCCTTATCTGAGGAAGGATGTTCTTGCCATGGAGGAAGTGCAAAGACGATTTACTAGGCTGATTCCTGGGGTGGCAGGATTAATGTATGAGGAGAGATTGGGGTGACTAGGCCTATATTCACTAGAGTTTAGAAGAATGAGAGGGGATCTCATAGAAACCTATAAAATTCTAACAGGACTAGACAGGCTAGATGCAGGGAGGATGTTCCCGATGGTTGGGGAGTCCAGAACCAGGGGTCACAGTCTCAGGATACGGGCTATGCCATTTAGAACTATGAGGAGAAATGTCTTCACTCAGAGGGTGGTGAACCTGTGGAATTCTCTACCACAGAAGGCAGTAGAGGCCAAATCATTAAATATATTCAAGAAGGAGATAGATATATTTCTTAATGCCAAAGGGATCAAGGGATGTGGGGAAAAAGCGGGAACAGGGTACTGAATTAGACCATCAGCCATGATCTTTTTTAAATGACGGAGCAGGCCCGAAGGGCCGAATGGCCTATTACTGCTCCTATTTTCTGTGTTTCTATGTCTAAGTTTCTATGACCCACGATGTCGAGGGGACAGTAAAATTCAGTCCGCTGTCTTTGACATTAAGCTGATATCTTCCCTCTCAAGTAAAAGACCACATGGCACTATTTTGAAGAGGAGCAAAGGAGTTTTCCACAGAATCCTGGACTAATATTTATCCTTTAACCTTCACCAAACACAGATTATCTGGTCACCATCATGTTGCTGCTTGTGGGGGCTTGTGTGTAAATTGGCTGGTGTGTTTCCTACATTACAACACTGATTACACTTCATGCCTGAAAAACACTTTGGAATGTTTAGAGGTCATGAAAGGTGCTATATTAATGCAAGTTCTTTTTGCCTATCTCACTGACCCCATTTTGAAGCCAGACCATTTTTTTCAGTATCAGTCATTAGTTTTGCAGGATCTCCTCTGTCAACGAGGAAATTTCCTGCTACTTGAATGCAAAGTTCAGTAGTGCTGCATTGGGGCATCCAAAAGGAGGAGGACAAATCTTAGTCAGTGCAGAAGAGCTGCAAAGATCGACAGACCATTTGCATTTTAGGTTCTGGACTGGATCAAGGTCCTTCCCTCGGTGAGTGTTTAAGGCCAGAACAGGGAGAGCTGGCTGTTGTTGGGCCTTCTTTTTGCAAAGTGGCATTCAGTGGGCCAGTTGTCATAGCCCCAGTGTCTATAAGGTGAAGGCAAATCCAGTCCATAGAGCTTAGCGGGTAGTAAGAGCCCATTTAGCCCATCACTCCTGTACCATCTATCTGAAAGAGATAGCCACTTAATTTAATTCCTGTGCTTTATCTCTATACCCTCTTAATGTTATTTTATTTTCAATTATTCCTCCAATTCCTTTTTTTAAAGCTATTATTCTGCTTCTATAAATGTTTATGTTAGGAAATGGAACATCTCTTAGCAATCCTCGACAAAAAAGAAAAATTACTATCCTTTCCACTTTTAGCGATGACCTTGAATTTATGCTCTCTAGTTACTGATCCACTGTAAAGAGAATAGGTTTCTTTCTATTTACCTAATCAAAGATCTCAAAGTTATAAAACATCTCTATCACATCTCTTCTTAAATTACATCACACTGGAAGAGCCCTCGGTCTGCAGGTTAAAATTGTGCGATACTGAAACAGTAGAAAAGCCATTAATTGAATGGTTGGATGGTGAAAGAAAGTTACTATACTTGAGATTGAATAAAATAAAAGGATGGTTTCTCAAGTAGCTAGGAAACCTTCAACTCCAAGTTTCCCTTCCAGTCACACACCATCCCAACTCGGAAATATAGCGCCATTCCTTCATTGTTGCTGGATCAAAATCCTGCAGCTCCTTATTTAACAGCACTGTGAGAGCACTTTTATCACACCGCAATGCAATGGTTCAAGAAGGCAGCCCACCACCACCTTCACAAGGGCAACGATGGATGGGCAGTAAATGTTGCCCTTGCCAGCAATGCCCACATCCTGCGGATGAAATTATGCAGGGATTCACTTCTGGTTGTGCCTATCAGGAAATGCTTGGATGGTGATTGTCATATTCCGTCCAGTGAATTGAACTGATGAACAATCACAGGCCCTGTTCCTGAGAACTCATGAGTGATCGGTAGGTAAGACGGCACTTCCCACCAGCTCAAAAAATTAACCCTTTAATTTCTGGAGGGTGATTTATACTGTTTGAGATTAGTAATTTACTATTTATTGACTGCTATTTTAAAAGGGAGGTAGAGAGAAAGCGGGGAATTATAGACCAGTCAGCCTGACGTCGGTAGTGGGGACAATTCCAGAGTCCATTATCAAAGATTTTGTAGCAGAGCACTTAGTGAATAGTGGTAGAATTGGGCAGAGTCAGCATGGATTTACGAAAGGGAAATCATGCTTGACAAATCTGCTAGAATTCTTCAAGGCTGTAACTAGTAGAGTTGATGAGGGGGAGCCAGTGGATGTGGTTTATTTGGACTTTCAGAAGGCTTTTGACAAAGTCCCACATAAGAGATTAGCGTGTAAAATTAAAGCGCATGGGATTGGGGGTAGAGTATTGCGACAGATAGAAAATTGGTTGGCAGACAGGAAACAAAGGGTAGGGATAAATGGGTCTTTTTCCAAATGGCAGGCAGTGACTAGTGGGGTACTGCAGGGATCGGTGCTAGGACCCCAGCTAATCACAATATACATTAATGATTCCGATGAGGGAACTAAATGTAATATTTCCAAATTTGCAGATGACACAAAACTGGGTGGGAGGGTGACTTGTGAGGAGGATGCAGAGAGGCTTCAGGGTGATTTGGACAAGTTGAGTGAGTGGGCTAATGCATGGCAGATGCAGTATAATTTGAATAAATGTGAGGTTATCCACTATGGTAGCAAAAACAGGAAGGCAGATTATTATCTGAACTGAGAGAGGGGAATATGCAGTGAGACCTGGGTGTTCTCGTACACAAGTCGCTGAAGGTAAGCATGCAGATCCAACAGGTGGTAAAAACGTCAAATGGTATGTTGGCCTTCATAGCGAGAGGATTCGAGTACAGGAGCAGGGATGTCTTGCTGCAATTATACAGGGCCTTGGTGAGGCCACACCTGGAATATTGTGTGCAGTTTTGGTCTCCTTATCTGAGGAAGGATGTTCTTGCTATAGAGGGAGTGCAGCGAAAGTTTACCAGACTGATTTTTGGAATGGTGGGACTGACATATGAAGAGAGATTGAGTCGATTGGGATTATATTCACTGGAGTTCAGAAGAGTGAGGGGGGATCTCATAGAAACCTATAAAATTCTAACAGGACTTGACAGGGTAGATGCAGGAAGGATGTTCCTGATGGTGGGGGAGTCCAGAACCAGGGGTCATAGTCTAAGGATACGGGGTAAACCTTTCAGGACTGAGATGAGGAGAAATTTCTTCACCAAGAGTGTGGTGAGCCTGTGGAATTCGTTACCACAGAAAGCAGTTGAGGCCAAAACATTGTATGTTTTCAAGAAGGAGTTAGATATAGCTGTTGGGTCTAAAGGGATCAAAGGGTATGGGGCGAAAGCGGGAATGGGTTACTGAGTTGGATGATCAGCCATGATCATAATGAATGGTGGAGCAGGCTCGAAGGGCTGAATGGCCTACTCTGCTCCTATTTTCTATGTTTCTATGTTTCTATGTAATAAATCCTTGGGGATTCAAGTGAAATTTCCCTGCTTCTGTTTCAATGATGGTCTTAATGCATTGTGTCTATGCCCTTGTTGAAACAAACTGGACAAAACAATTTCATCTGGAAATGTTTGAGTGTCACTCATTTCAGTTTGAACCCTCTAGTTATTTAGTATCATGAGCATTAATCACCTCCTCTTACACAATATTCATTCGTATAATAATGGACCATTTACACAGAACATTCCATTCCCATCAGCACTTGGGTACTTCTTAACCTTAATTTTTCACCTTTTTAATGTGAGCATTCCCAATAACTCTTTGCTACCATTCACGTTTCACAGGTGTTTGGCTATTGAGGCGCAGAGATCTGTTCGGGTCTGTTTGCTTCAGACCACAGAATATGCAGATTCAATCGTATAACTCTAAACAAAAAAGACAGACTTGCATTTATGTAACACCTTTCATGACCTCAGAATGCTCGAAAGAACTTTGCAGCCATTTAAGTACTTTTGATGTGTGACCCCTGTTGCAGTCAATTTGTGCAAAGCAAACTCACACAAACGGGAATGTGATAACGACCACATAATCGGTTGTTGATTGAGGGATAAATATTGGCCAGAATGCTGGAGAAAACTCCCCTGCTCTTCAAAATAGTATCATGGGATCTTTTACCCACACCTGAGAGTTTGGTTTGCCATCTCATCAAAAATATAGCGCTGCTGCCAGTGCAGCATCCCTTCAGTCCTCCACTGGAATGTCAGCCTAGATTTGGTGTTTAAGTCACAGGAGCCAGACTTGAACTTACAGCTATAATAAAAACAAGAAACACTGGAAATAGTCAGCAGGTCTGGCAGCCACTGTGGAGAGAGAAGCAGAGTTAATGTTTCAGTTCAGTCACCTTTCTTCAGAACTTACAGCTGTCTGACTTCGACAGAGGTAAACTACCCATTGAACCACAATGCAATTTCAGTAAGACCATGAAGCACAGCTACATGATGTAAACCAATCCAGGTATGATACCTAAAATTAATTTACTAAAATACATAGTAGTGATGAGGCATCAGGATAGACAGTGTAATGGGTTTTTACAGGGTTAATCTCCTCTGAGTAGGTGAATCCGTAAATTGCAAATAAAAAGGCTTGGCAACCATTGAGAAGCAAGATTAAAGCTGGAATTTTGTTCATGGCCATGTAAGGGCCTCCACTTGCCACCATGGGGATTTTACTCTCGGCTGGCGGGCGGCCCAGGCCAGAGAACAGCCGCCTGTTAAAAGTAGGCGGTTTTCTGACAGCTTGGGGGCACTTAATCTGGCACCCTGTGCCCGGTGGAGGGCCACCCCCGATGACCCAACTACCTCCAATGCCCAATGCGCTCCCCCCCCGTCCCCCTAACCGACCACCCTTGCCTCACCGGGGCCCGACCAATCACCCCCGGCGAGGCCCCAAAAATTTACCTTTTTCCGGGGCCGTCTTTCCTCTTCTTCACAAAGCTGGGTTGCAGTCCTAGCAGTGGGCACCATTCCCAATGGCGCTGCTGGGACTAAGAGCTGCTGGCCCACTGATTGGCCAGCAGCTCTGTTAGGTGGAACTTCCTGCCTCAATGAGGTCAAAGTCCCGCCTCAGAGCAATTAAGGGCGTGGGGACCAAAAAATGTGGTCTGGCTCCCCAGGCCAGGCAGAGGCAGGATCGCCACTGACTCTGTGGTCTGGCTCCCGTCTGATGAGGATAAAATTCCGGCCTAAATCTCTTTTTTTAGTTATTTTACAAAAATCAACGTCATTTTCCATCATCACTTGTATTTATCATCACCACTTTGTCTCGGAGACAATTAATAAAGTAAAGACTTGCATTTATATAGCTCCGTTGACGACCACAGGGGTGTCCCAAAGTGCTTTACAGCCAATGAAGTATTCTCTGAAATGTAGTCACTGCTGTAATGTAGGAAACACATAGGATCATAAGAAATCAGGGATCAAGGGGAGAAAGTGGGAACAGGGTACTGAATTAGACTATCAGCCATGATCTTTTTTGAATGGCGGAGCAGGCCCGAAGGGCCGAATGGCCTACTGCTGCTCCTATATTCTATTTTTCTATGTAAATAGGAGCAGGAGTAGGCCATTCAGCCACTTGAGCCTGCTCCACCATTCAATACAATCATGGAATTTTTAGTGATGCTGATTGAGGGATCAATATTGACCAGGACATTAGGGAGAACTCCCCTGTTCTTCTTTGAAACAGTGTCTTGGAATCTTTTACATCCACCTGTGAGGAAGACAGGGCTACACTAACATCTGTTCCAAAAGAGGACAGCTCTGATGGTGCAGCACTCCCTCAACACTGCACTGGAGTGCTAGTCTTGATTGTTGTGATCAAGTGGCACTTAATCCAACAACCTTCTGACTCAGAAACAAGAGTGCTACCAACTGAGCCACAGCTGACACCGTGGCCTTTGTTTATTGTTTTGTGGGATGTGGGCATCGCTAGCAAGGCTGGCATTTGTTGCTCATCCCTAATTGCCCTTGAGAAGGTTGTGGTGAGTTCCTGAAAATGACAGACTCTGACTGACCAACAAAACAAAATGCCAACGACTGCCATGTAGAAGAAAGATATTGTCCGGAACATCTGAACTGTGTAATGACGGCTCCACCCCAACTGGTTTCCTATCCTCTCCTCTCAGCATTGCCAGCTACCGGGGGGTGTTTATGTGGAGTAGCTTGAGGTAGAAACTGAAAGTGCTTCAATTGCATAGCAAGTGAGAAAAGACTTACAGGGCTGAGGGAAGAGGTGGGAGAGTGGGACTAGCTAAATAATTCTTACACAGAGCCAGCACAGACATGATGGGCTGAATGGTCTCCTTCTGTGCTGTCACTATTCTATGATTCCATGATTCTGTGTCTTGCAGCATCTGAAAGCAAAAGAGAGGGTAACTGTTTAGACTGATCAGAACCAATGCATTGTGCAGAGAGAAAAAAACTTCAGCTTGGTATAATTATTGTCATCAGCCAAACCTAGCAGATAGTCCAAGTTTATGTCAACGGCTGCAATGAACTTTCCTGTTCAGCCGTCACCTCTGTGCTCGCTGACCTACATTGGCTCCTGGTCTGGAAACACCTCGATTTTAAAACTCCCATTGTTGTTTTCAAGCCCCTCCATGGTCTTTCCCCACCCACCCCCCTGCCCCAAGTCAGTAACCTCCTCCAGTCCGACAACTCTCTGAGATCTCTGCACTCCTCCAATTCTGGTCTCTTGCACATCTCCAATTTTAATCGTTCCACTTTTATCAGGTATACTTTCAGCTGCCGAGGCCCTAAGCTCTGAATTTCCTGCCTAACCCTCTCTGGTTCTCTACCTCACTTTCCTTCTATAAGATACTCTTCAAAACCTACCTCTTTGGACATGCGTTTGGTCACCTGTCCTTCTGTGGCTCAGTATCAAGTTTTCCTCGGTAACTGTGAAATGCCTTCTTTTACTATGTTAAAGGCATTACCTTATTACAAGTTGTTGTTGTTGTTGTAGCGCTCACAATTTGAAACTAAACACAGTTCAAAAGCAATCAATTTAATTGTGGTGTCCCATGGAAAAAAAAACTTGCTGAATGTTTACAGCTTACTAATGGACCCTCTCCCCTCCTGCACAGATGCAAATGACTCTCATTAAATTCCTTTCCTTTAAAGCATATGAAACATCTGTCATATCTGTTTGCAAGTGCTGAAGATAAAATTAGGCTGTTATAATAAGCGTTGTTGTGCAATCTCACATATTCAAATAACTTTTTCAAGTGCGGAAAATGGAACATTATTAGCACATTATCTATCAGCACTGTCAACATTTCAGTCAAACCAGCCATTGCTATGAATTAGAATGCAATTTACTCCTTGAATAACAAGGCTCTAAAGATATAACAAATGTAAATAATTCATTCTGGGGACTGTGCTATATCAGAATCGATTTAAGTGAATTGATTTAAAGATAGATGATTATAACATTACTCGAAAATGGAAAAAAAAATCATGCCTCTTAATTGAGTTATTTTGGCAGAGAGTAAACCTTTTCTATCCAGATGATTACATATCTTACCACAACCTGTGGTATCAAAATTGTTCGGTTCCAACAGAAACATGGGGAACAGCAGAAGGAAGCAGCCCTAAACACAACCTGTTTTACTGTTCCTGTGAGCTTCTTCCTTCTGTCAAATTGTTCCAGGGGCAATGGTGACATAGAACAGGGAATGGTTCCATGGGGAATGATTCCATGGGGAATGGCTCTCTCGCCAGTGGTTCCATAGGCAATGGTTCCATGGTGAATAGTTGCATAGACAACAGTTCTATAGGCAATGCTTCCATAGTCATAGAGTCATAGAGAGATACAGCACTGAAACAGGCCCTTCGGTCCACCAAGTCTGTGCCGACCAACAACCACCCATTTATACTAATCCTACATTAATCCCATATTCCCTACCACATCCCCACCATTCTCCTACCACCTACCTACACTAGAGGCAATTTACAATGGCCAATTTACCCATCAACCTGCAAGTCTTTGACTGTGGGAGGAAACCGGAGCACCCGATGGAAACCCACGCGGTCACAGGGAGAACTTGCAAACTCCGCACAGGCAGTACCCAGAACCGAACCCAGGTTGCTGGAGCTGTGAGGCTGCGGTGCTGACCACTGCAGACCATTTTACAGTCAACCTAATTTTTCGGGGATTTCCTAAAGTGAAGAGGTCAGCCAACAGGAATGTCAGGCCTAGGTGTAAGCCTTCTAATGTTGTGAGAACCTTGCCATCTCCATTTTCTTTGTGTGTGAGATATCCAAGCGGAGAAACAATTCAAAAAGGCTAATGGTCGGGATTGGACCAACAGTCCTTAGATCAGAGGAGGGCCCGAAATATAACCGATCATCTGTTGAAACAGGAGGCATAGGGATTACTTCCCCAAAAAGCCTGAATTATAGTGGCTTCAAGCAAAGTGTTGCAACCTGTATGGCCTGCAGTGATGCTCGTGTTTCCACCTTCCAATCGGAGTGAAAACTCCTGCTAGAGGTAGATCTGAATTGGATTGGTGTAAAACCATGTGGGCCAAGAAGACTTGATGGACTTATCCACACACAGGCACATCTCACCTCTGGTATGCTGTCCCTGTTTGGGCATCCACTAAATATTGAAGCTTCAAGGTTCCAATGCAACTCAACACAAGCTCAAGGAACAGCAGCTCATCTTTCAACTTGGCACTTTACAGCCTACTGGGCGAAATACTGAGTTCAACAATTTTATATCATGATCCTCTGCCCCCATTTTATTATATGTTTCTTTGATTTTTTTCCTCCTGTTTCTCTCTTATTTCCTTTACTTCACGTTCCGACAGGGAATGGTTTCACAGGCAATGATTCCATATGCAATGGTTCCATAGGCAATATTGCTATTGTCAATAATTCTATAGGGAATGATTCCATAGGCAATGGCAACTCTTACATAAATAGCTTCATAGAATTTTACAGCACAAACAAAGGTCATTTAACCTGTTCTGTCTATGCCAGCTCTCTGAAGGAGCTAGCCATGTAATCCCATTCTTTTAATCTTTATTTTATTTTTCAAATATTTCTCTTTAATTTGGACTTTGCTTTCATCTTACCCCTCATTCAAGTATGGATGGTGCAATTGGCCACAATCCAGTCTGATGAAGACCTCACATCACCTTGTCAGTCATACACTATTCTGGGAGAATCACTGGAGTGGCCACTTTGCTAATTTTTCTTCCATTCTTAGCTCCAGGGCCCATTATGCACAAACAGTATACCCACTAAGATCAGTGGACAGCATAGACCAGAATTTGAAACAGGAACCTTCACATTTACATGGATCAATATCACATCAGAGGTCCAGCATGGCTCAGTAGTAGAACTCTGAGTCAGAAAGTTGTGAGTTTTTGTTATTCATTCATGAGATGTGGCCATCGTTGTAAGGCCAGCATTTGTTCCCTATCCCTAATTGCCTTTGCAGAGGTGGTGGTGAACCGCCTTCTTGAACAGAACTGAATGGCTTGCTCAGCCAGTTTAGAGGGCAGTTGACAGTCAACCACAATGCTGTGGGTCTGCAGTCACATATAAGCCAGACTGGGTAAGGACAGCAGATTTTCTTCCCTAAAGAACATTAGTGAACCAAAAGGGTTTTTACATCTGTTGGTTTCAAGGTCACCATTATGGGTACTAGCTTTTCATTCCAGATTTATTTAATTAATTGAATTTAAATTAAGTTGAAAACCCATTCCAGAAACTTGAGTGTATAATCAAGGCTGACATTTCAGTGCAGTACTGAAAGGAGTGTTACATTGTCAGAGGGGGCATCTTTTGGATGGCAGATTAAACTGAGGCCCCGTCTGCCCACTCAGGTAGATGTAAAAGATCAGTTGTAACTATTTTGAAGAAGATTAGGGGAGTCATCCCCAATGTGCTGGCCAATAATTATTCCACAACCAACATCACCAAATAGCAGATTATCTGGTCATCATCACATTGCTCCTTGTGGGATCCTGCCATGCATAATTTCCACTGCTTAATTTCCTAAATTACAACAATGGCTGCATTGCAAAAGTACTTCATTAGCTGTAAAGCATTTTGGGATGTCCTGAAGTTGTGAAATGCCACCTTATAAATGCAATACTGTTCCCATTACTAATGCAGGATATTGTCCTTGCCCTCTGATAGAAGTGCACAGGCCCTCACACCTGGAAGTAGATATCAAGGTTAAATCCTTTTAGGAGGAGTGAAATTTTATGAATGAGAAGCCAAAGAGATTAGGAATCCATTCAGTATGTACTTTCAAAAGAACATGCCCAATAAGAGGGTAACCAAAAGGGGAGAGTAGTGAAAAGGGAAGCCCACAATGGGGTTGGCAGTGTGCTTTACCTTCTAAGATAAGATCCAATTAGGGCAGGCACTTCAGGGTCTCTGAAAGCAGAGTGATTTGAGATTTGCAGGTGAGATTTTCTGACAATGAAGCCTTCCCAACGCCAGGACTTCGAATGAGAATCACCCCCTGTACTTCTAAAAACAAGTGTGCCCAGACCAACAATTGTCTCAGGTCTGCAGGGCAGGCTAACTGAGATAGCAAGCCATGCGACTGGGTAGAAGGGAAAAGATGATTCTTTTCCTTTGTTATAGGGGAAGTTAAATAACAGCGATCAAATAATGAAATTGTGTTTCGTGCTTTGATAACACCTAGGCAGCGTGCGGCAGAAACAGCAGGGATAAAAGTTAAAGGAGCCATTATTTTAGCTCCTCAATTCATTCAGGGTAAATGGCCTGTATATAATAGCAGTGCAAATTACAGTTAGAGAAAAACCCCACAACCTTTATATCAGTAGAAAAGTGTCTGCGTTGTCAACTACCGCACGTATTTGGATAGCTTGATTCCGCAGTGTTTGTTCTGTTCTCTTTCCGTTGTTCCTTAGCACAGCTTTATGTGGCTTTTCAGACCAATTGACTATCTAGAAGGCTGTTCAAATTATTAATTCCTCCGATACTTTCTTAGCCCAATGTTGTTCTTTTGTTAATTTGTTCTCAGGGAGCAAAGACTTTATTGCATTATCTGTACAACCAGGTGGCTCGCTAGGACAATTCAAGAGTACTACCTCATAGAGAAACAGGAGGGGGAGGGGTTATCAGGAGGCCATATCACAGAGGGGTTCCATTCCCTGAAGAACGTTAATAAAGTAAAAGTTGGCTTTTAAAGTCCATCCAGCATTTTTGAATCATTCCTTCCAGCTCAAGCCCACAAAATGACCAGATTTATTGAATTTCATTTCATAATATTGGGTCTGTTCTTCTTTGAGCAGAGAAGATTGAGGAGATTTAATAGAGGTGTTCAAAATCATGAAGGGCTTCAATAGAGTAAATAAGGAAAAATGGTTTCCACTAGCAAAAGGCTCATTAACCAGAGGACCAGAGATTGGAGATAATTGGCAAAAGAACCAGAGGGGAGATGAGAAGTTTTTCTTACACAGCAAGTTGCTGTGATCTGGAATGCACTGCCTAAAAGGGCAGTGGAAGCAGGTTTCTAAAGGGAGTGTTTTTTTTATTGGATGTGGGCATCACTGGCTGTACCAGCATTTATTGTCCATCCCTAAGAGAGAATTTAGGAGTCAACCACATTGCTATGGGGTCGAGAGTCACATGTAGGCCAGACCAGGTAAGGACAGCAGATTTCTTTTCCTAAAGGACGTTAGTGAACCAGGTGGGTTTTACAACAATTGACAATGATTTCATGGCCATCATTAGACTAGCCTTTAATTCTAGATTTAATAATTGAATTCAAATTTCACCTCCTGTTGTGATGGGATTCAAACCCATGCCCCCCAGAGAAATACTCTAGGTCTTTGTATTATTAGCCCAGTAACAATACCACTATGCCACTGCCTCCCCTAGTTACAAAAGCAAATATTTCAGGTTATGGGGAAAGGGTGGAAGAGTGCAACTAATTGAATAGCTTTTTCAAGAGACAGCACTATTATGGTGGGCCAAATAGCCTCCTTTTGTGCCATAAAATTCCCTGATTCTATGAATATGCCGTGATGGGATTCCAAACTGCAACCTCCACGTTTGCAACCCAAGAGCTAAGCGAAGAAATCTGTGTGCCTTTCTAACTTTTTTTTTCACTACAACTTGTCTTGGTGTCAGCTGTGTCTCCTTTGTTCCTTCAGTGGTAATCATTTAATCATCTGCCTGTTGCTTTCTCCAAGACTTTTGGGGGACTGAGGTCTTGAAGAACTGGCTTCAAGCTATATCCTGGCTGCCAATGCCTCTGGTTCCTTCTTATAAATTGGGGTAGGGTGATATCGTGATTACATTATTCAACTAGGAATCTAGAGACCTAAGTTCAAATCCCACCATAACAGCTGGGAAATTTAAAAGTTCAATTAATTAAATAAAACTTAGAATTAAAAGCATGCATCACTAATAGAATTATAATCTACTAGATTATCATAAACTTTCATCTGATGTCCTTTGGAGAAAGGAAATCTTCTGTGCTTGCATGGTCTGCCCTATATGTGACTCCAGACCCACAGCAATGTGGTTGACCCTTACTTACCCTCTGAAATTGTCTAGTAAGACAGTTGAATGTTCCAGATCATTACCTCTTGCTGTAATAAGTTCTTCCTCACATTGGCCCTGCATCTCTTGCCAAAAACCTTCAATCTGTGTCCTCTAATCCTTCAGCATCAGTTAATGGGAACAGTTTTTCCTTATCCACGCATGTCATAATCTTCTACACCTCTATCAAATCTCTCCTCAATCTCCTTTGCTCCAGGGAGAACAGCTCCAGCTTCTCCAACCTAACCTTGTAACTAACCTTGGGCGGCACAGTGGTGCAGTGGTTAGCACCGCAGCCTCACAGCTCCAGCAACCCGGGTTCAATTCTGGGTACTGCCTGTGTGGAGTTTGCAAGCTCTCCCTGTGTCTGCGTGGGTTTCCTCCGGGTGCTCCGGTTTCCTCCCACATGCCAAAGACTTGCAGGTTGATAGGTTAATTGGCCATTAGCAATTGCCCCTAGTGTAGGAAGGTGGTAGGGAACTATATAGGGACAGGTGGGGATGTGGTAGGAATATGGAATTAGTGTAGGATTAGTATAAATGGGTGGTTGATGGTCGGCACAGACTCGGTGGGCCGAAGGGCCTGTTTCAGTGCTGTATCTCTAAACATAAACTAAACTAAAATCCCCCATCCCCAGAACCAAGAGCAAAGCACAGGAACAGGCCATTCGGCCCGCCAAGCCTGTGCCGATCTTGATGCCTGCCTAAACTAAAACCTTCTGCACTTCCGGGGTCCGTATCCCTCTATTCCTATCCTATTCATGTATTTGTCAAGATGTCTCTTAAACGTCTCTATGGTACCTGCTTCCACCACCTCCCCCGGCAACAAGTTCCAGGCACTCACCACCCTCTGTGTAAAGAACTTGCCTCACACATCCCCTCTAAACTTTACCCCTCTCACCTTAAACCTATGTCCCCTAGTAACTGACTCTTCCACCCTGGGAAAAAGCTTCTGACTATCCACTCTGTCCATGCCGCTCATAACTTTGTAAACCTCTATCATGTCGCCCCTCAAAACCATTGTGTTAAATCTCCTCTGCACCTTCTCAAGGACCCTCATGTCCTTCCTAAAGTGAGGTGACCAGAACTGGGTGCAGTACTCTAGTTGGGGCCTAACCAGAGCTTTATAAAGGTTCAGCATAATGTCCCTGCTTTTGTACTCAATACCCCTACTTATGAAGCTCAATATTCCATATGCTTTGCTAACCAACATATTCTGCCACCTTCATAGATCGATGCACATGCACCCCAGGTCCCTCTGTTTCTGCACAATCTTTAGAACTGCTCCATTAAGTCTATTTTGCCTCTCCCTAACCCTCCTGCTAAAATGCATCACCTCACACTTGTCTGCACTAAATTTCTTCTGCCACTTGTCTGCACATTTTGCCAGCCTATCTATGTCCTATTACAAGCTGTTCATATCATCCTCGTTGTTTGCCACTCCTCCAAGTTTGGTATCATTGGCAAATTTTGAAATTCTACTTTGTATTTGAAGAAAATTCCAATGATTAGCTTTGTGGCAGTAAAATATCTTCTGCTCCCTCCTTGCAGGACTTGTCCTGATATCACGCTGCAGCCAAAACCAAAAGCACCCTGTCATTTGGGATCATTTTCAGCTACGTCCATCTGTTGACAGTATCAAATCTTTGGTCTTAGTAATTGCTTTCATTGCCATGAGCAGGAAACTATGCTGCACAATGACTATTCTTGTGATTTATAATACTTCATAAAATATAGCTTAAGCATATTCTAATGGGCTACATGGACTGAAAATGTATGATTGCAAAAAAATGTCACTAGAACAAGAGTTAAATTTCTGAGACAAAAAAATTCAAAAATGGCTGAGTTATTTCAAGCTTAATGTCTAGAATGATGTCTTGATGAGGCAATTAACAAACATAAATGTCATTTCCTAATCAAAATGGACATTTCAGCAATCATTCCAAAGTTAATAGAAGAAGCAAGGTTGGGACACATGTTTAAAATCAGTAAAGGCAATTTTTGGGGATTAGAGATGTTCTGGTAGGTTGTCCAAAGGGGAGTTTAATGGATGGCCTACATCACAGCTAATGTGTGAATAAGAATGAACACTGTACACACTCTAAGTCACTTATTTTCCCATGATTTGCAGTCTTTCAAAGTATCAGGTAAGTTTTCAATTCACTATAAGTGACTGAATTGGGGCAGCACAGTGGCGCAGTGGTTAGCACCGCAGCCTCACAGCTCTAATGATCTGGGTTTGGTTCTGAGTACTGCCTGTGTGGCGTTTGCAAGTTCTCCCTGTGACCGTGTGGGTTTCTGCCCGGTGCTCCAGTTTCCTCCCACAGCCAAAGATTTGCAGGTTGTAAAGTAAATTGGCCATTATAAATTGCCCCTAGTGTAGGTAGGTGGTGGGGATGTGGTAGGGAATATGGGATTAATGTAGGATTAGTACAAATGGGTGGTTGTTGGTCAGCACAAACTCGGTGGGCCAAAGGGCCTGTTTCAGTGCTGTATATCTCTATGACTCTATGAATTATTGACTCTAGTAAATTGAATATCTGCAGATGTTGTTGCTGTTTAGCAGGTATGGCATTCTCCAAGGGCATAGCAAGAGGGCCCTGGTAGGGGGGAGCCCAGAACAAGGGTATAGATTGTTAAAATTAGAGCTCGGTCATTCAGGATGATGTTAGGAAGCACTACTATACACAAAAGGTAGTGGAAATCTGGAAATCTTTCCCCAAAAAGCTGTTGAATCTGGGGGTCAATTGAAAATTTCAAAACTCAGATTGATAGATTTTTTTTTAGGCAGCGTATTCAGGGTTATGGAACCAAGGCGATGGACTTAAGATACAGATCAGCAATAAACTAATATAATTGTTTACTGGGTTTTACTGCCGCAGTTAAAACCACAGCCTGGTCTGATGTGCTTTCCATCAGGGCCCCTTTTTCTGCACTGGTCTGGTGTACCCTGATTAGACCAAAGGGTTCTCCCCAAAACCTCCAGCAGTCAGCTCGAAGGTGACCTGCCTTGTTACAGTGGAACCAGACAGCTTTCTAGGTGTCAGTCCTGTTCTCAGCACCTTCCTTTTTGACCTGAGAAGGGCCCCTTGTGTTTCCAGCTCTCCCTCCTCAACCATGGGTGTTCATCCTCCTATCACTCTCCCACCTTCTATCCTTTTCAGGTTTTTGGAGGTGACGAGAGAAGGGTTTCCCTTGGGGCAAAGGCTTGTGAATAAGTATATAATCATCAGCCAGGATTACTGCCTGCCTGGCTCTAGGAATCTTTTTTTCTTCCTTGTGGATTCTTATGGAAAGGGGAAGCGAGTTTTTGAACTCTACGAGGAGGATCACCTCTCTGAAGTTTTCATAGGTGGACTCTATCTTAAGTGCCCGCATCCATTGGTTGAAAGCAAGTTGCTTAACCCTTTCAAACTTGACATGAGTTTGTTCCGACTGCTTTTGGAGAGTTCGGAATTTTTGGCAGTACGCCTTTGGTACTCGCTCATATGTGCCCACAATCACATTTTTCATCATTTCATCATCTGATGAAATCTAACAATCTGATAACAGTAAATAAACCTCATGGGCTTTTCCTGTTAGCTTGCTTTGCAATAACAGTGTCCAACTCTCTGCCGGGCAATTCAACAGTTTTGCAAGCTTTCCAAAAGAGATGAAAAATGCTTCCAAATCTCCTCATTGAACTTTGGTATCAACTGGAAGAACTTTAAGAGCTCAGCACCCAGTCCTGCACTAGGGGTTACTCTCTCACTAATGGTGCCTTCACTGTGTACATTGGGTCTTCCCCTATTCAGCTTGAGCTGCCTTAACTTCCTTTGGAAATCTCTTTTTCCCTTTCCTCCCTTTCTTTTCCCTTTCCTGAAATTCTCTCTCCTCTTTCTCTCTCTGGAAAGCTCTCCCTTTTTTCTCTTTCCTGAAACTCTCTCTGCTCTTTCTCCTTCTAGAATTCTAATTCTAGTCTCCTCTGTTCTAGTTGTACCTTTGCTAATGTTCCAGATTCTAAGCCTGTCTCTGGTTCTTCTGTGTCAATTTTAAAATGGTTGGCCACAGGTTTTAGGATTTCGGCTTCCTAGCATTTGGACAGGTAGTGATTTCTAACTGCCCAGCTACATTCCTCAACTCTTCAACAGAAAGGGCTTTTAACCTGGTCCAAGTTACCTCACTCTGTTCTAGGAAGGTACTGGCCTCGAATGTGGACATTTTAGTACTCTGGCACTGAAAACTACAAGAACACCTGTTTTTAAATTTTTGCTAGGGATCAATTTGGGTTTCCTGCTTCCAATTTCCCATTTGTATTTGGATTTAATCCCAAACGTGGGCCCCCAAATTTCTGTAAGTCAAGTGAGGAGAGGTCAAAGGGTTTCCCTCTTTTCCCTCTCCTTGTCTGACTGCAACAGGTTTAATTCTTTCTTAAAGTGAACGTACTGTCCAATTTAGTAGGTGTTTGATAACTTGCTTGCTATGATCATAACAAGAACCAACTGGACAGGTTTTCTTGAGTTAACAAAGAAAGAGGTTAACTCTATTGTACCTAAACTAAACTGAAAAAATAAGAAACAGTACACCAACTTTCACTCAAACACACACACATACACATTACTCGATTAGTCGAGTAAGAGTACATAAAAATAAAAAAAGTATACAGCTGATGAAGCTTGATGATCTGGCCGGCTTCTAGCTGAATTCGGTGGTCCTGAAGCTTTTAGTTTGAAAAGGTAGATGACTGGTTCAGTGATCCTCTTGGAGATAGCAATGTGGGTGATTTCCTCCAATGGGGTTTTTGATTGTAGCTGGAGTATGCAAAGGTGGTCAGTCAACAAACAGTATTTGAAGCTTTCAATCTGGAATGGAGAGAGAGAGAGAGGAACCCCACTTAGTGGCTACTCATGTCAGAGTCCAGTTGCTTCTCCTCTGCTGCAGAGAAAACACCAACTAAAACCACAGATGGGGAGGGGCTTGTCACATGACTGTCACACAGTAATTCAAACATAGCAGTTAGCAGTATTTCTGTGCTTGCTGAAAGAACAGAGGCCGAGATTTATGCTGTCGTCGCCGATTATGGCAGCCGGCAAAAACAATGGCAGCCCTCGCGGAGCTGCTGCGATATTAAGAGCGTGGACTGCCCACTCCGATGACATGGAAGGGGTGGGCTCTCTGTCCCTGGCAGGCGCTGACCCCATTTTTAAAGGGCTTCGAGCCCTACATTTCAACTTAAATATTTAAAAAGAGATTGATTTAAAAAAATAATTAAATAAATTGATTTTGATCCTCTCCCTCCCCCCTCAATAACCATAGAATTAATTACTTGCCCTCTCCCCCCCACCAAAACACTTACCTGGTCCACCTGACCTTCCCCCTCGCAAAGTACATAAACCTTACACTATAACCCTTCCCCCCATCCCCTACAACAATGATGTGAGTTTGACTCTATTTCCCCCACCACCCCCCGTACTGAGAAAATTAGCTGTTCCCCCCTCCCCATCAGTGTTCCGCCTCGGTTCCCTGGACGGGGATGCGAAGGCGCGGGAGAGCCCCCTACCGGCACAAATATCGCACCGGGACCGACAGCGGGAGCACGATGGTAACTAATTCATTTATTTAAATTAATTTAAATACATAAATATATATAAATATATATATGCTTTTTCTGTTCTTCAGTAAAATAAGTCTGAACAAAATATTTTCCTCCTTATTTTTTCGCCGTACAGTCAAATGACACACACCGGAAATCCTGACATAACACCTCACAGCTCTGCACACCTGTCACTAATTAAATCAGTAATTACAGCACAAGAACAGGAATTATCCAAAAATAAATTGTTTGCAGTGGGGGTCACGAGCTGAATGGTTTTTAAAGCTGCTAATTTTATCCAGCGTAAGTCTTTGCAAGAATTTACCAAACTGTTCAATTCAATGTAAGACAGCACAGTTGTTAGACCTGGGCTGCTAAATGATGAAGTGGGAAACGTTGGAAAGACTCTCAAGCTCTTGTACTACAGGGCTAGTCATTTGAAAGTACGTTCAGCCTTTGTCACATTGTGGAGCTCCCAGGGGTCCCTCTTTCACAGTATAAATAACACACTCTCTAAAAGCCTGTCTACTGCAAAGCAAGAACAATTAAAGCAGTTACCTCATCAGAGAGCCTGCCAATCACTGTTAGCCTAATGGGCCTCATTTCACATAATTTGGGAGGCACAGAAGCTTGCATTTGTGCCTCATTGAGTGACAGGGCTCCCAACAGCACAAAAAGTGTTCCTATTTATCAGCGCTCTGAAGCAGGAAGCAGATTGAAGTCGAAAGGTTATTATGGATGGTCAAGGAGTTGAATATAGGAATAAGAGAGGGCCATTCGACCCCTCAAACATGTTCCGCCATTCAGTTAGATTATGGCTGATTTGTATCTTAACACCATCCACCCACTTTTGTTCTATATCCCTTAATACGCTTGCCTTACGAAATCTATTTTTGAAATTTTCAATTGATCCCCCAGCCTTAACAGCTTTTTTCGGGGGAGAGAGTTCCAGATTTTGGGCTCTTCCTGCAGAAAACAACAGCAACTTGCATCTGTACAGTGCCTTTAATGGAGTAAAAGGTCCCAACTCACTTCACAGGAGCATTACCGGACAAATATTGACACTGAGCCAAGGAAGGAGAAATTAGGACAGGTGTCCAGAGGCTGGGTCAAAGAGATAGGTATTAATGAGGGTCTCAAAAGAAGAGGGAGAAGAAGAGAGGCAGAGAGGTTTATGAAGAGTATTCCAGAGTTGAGGGTCTGGACAGCAGAATGCACTGCATTCAATGATGGGACAAAGGCATTGAGGATGCAAAAGAGACCAGAGTTGGAAGAATGCAGAGATCTTGGAGGGCTGAAGGGCTAGAGGAGGTTACAGAAGAAGGTGAAGCCATGGAGGGATTTGGGTGACAATGAAAGCAGTTTTGGGAGAACTTGTTTCATGTTTTGGAAACACAATCAGTGGAGAAGCAAATAGATAGGGCCTAACCCAGTGAGGAAACAAATGCTATGGTCAAAGGAGGAAAGAAAAACTTTCATTTTTATACAGTGCCTTTCACAATCTCATAATGTCCCAAAGAGATTTACAGCCAATGAACCACTTTGGAAGTGTCGTCACTCTTCTTATGTAGGAAACGAGACAGTCATATTGTGCAGAGCAAGTTTCCACAAACAGCAACATGACAATGATCAGATAATTTGATTTTTAGTGATGTTGGTTGAAATATGAATATTCACCAGGACAACACCGCAGCTCTTCTTCAAATTAGTGCTATAAGATCTTTCACATTGACTTGAGAGAGGAGATAAGGCCTTGGTTTAACATCTCAGCAGAAAGACTGCACATCCCACATTGACACACTCCCTCATCATTGTACCACAGTGTCAGTCTAGATGCTGTGCTCTAATCTCTTAAAAGGGACTTGAATCAACAACATTCAGACTCAGATTTAAGTGTGGTACTCACTGAGTTGTGGCTGATACAGAGGACAGAACTCCCTTTCTAACAGCACTGTGGGTATTCCTACACCACATGGACTGCAGCGGTTCAAGAAGGCAGCTCACCACCACCTTCTCAAGGGCAATTAGGGATGGGCAATAAATGTTGGCCTAGCCAGTGACGCCCACATACGATAAATGAATTTTTTAAACAAATTGTCTCATAATGTTTATGGGACGTTACTGTGCTCAAATTAATTGCTGGACTTGCCTGTGAGACAATAATGATGAATTGTTGTGAAAAGCTTTGAGATGGCCTGAGGATGTGAAAGATGCTATATTAATGCAAGGTCTTTCTTTCTTTCTTTCTTTCTTTCTTTCTTTCTTTCTTTCTTTCTTTCTTTCTTTCTTTCTTTCTTTCTTTCTATTCCATATACTCCTCCAGAATACCTACAATCCCATTTTTGCTATCATTTGTCAGAACTTATACAAGGTATTCATTTAATATCTCATCCTCATCCTCCACAAGAATTCCCCCTTAAATCCTCAGTAATCCTGTTTTCTTTTTAACTAGTATTTTACTTCAGGAGAGACCATTAATTTTGAAGCAAGAGATATGAACTCCCCAGACCGATTACAGAATTTTACACAAGATTTTGTTTTAAGACTTGTACTATAACAAGTAAACTAAAGATCTACATTAACTAAACAATACTTAGTAGGTAACAAATACACTAAGTTACAGAGAAAGGTATTTCCCATTAACTTATTAACACACTCGGAAACCCCACACCACATTTATACGTTATACAAAATGGTATCCTTGCAGTTAAAAGTCCCAAACTCCTCCCAGTTACAGTAGGTTGGATCTCCCAGTCTTTCTCAAAGCCAATGTTCACTTCACTCACTTCTTCTGAGCACATTCAACCTGGACTTCCGTTAATAAGGCAATCTCTGGTGATCCTGTTGTCTTTTCTCCTCCACAAACCTCAGCTTTTGAATGGAGTTCAAGTCTTAGCAGCCTTTTGTTGTATCGGTGAGAGCAGCTGTTTCTCCCTCTCCTTAGGCTGCATAGCTCTGCTTACTCGTCTTCCTTTCTTCCTTTCAGCCTGCCTTCAGACCTAGAAAAGCCTGTTGAATTTATTCAGATCAACAGTAAATGGTTTTACAATCCCTTTTACAATCTTCAGAGACCATATGTCTGACCATAGCAAAACCACCTGGACCTTCTTTTGTTTCCATGCGTTAACAATTGCAACTTGAATTTGCAGCCTAGAGCCTCAGCTCCCTGTTTATAATCTGTGAGTCTTGGAGAGCGAAACCCATTGTCATGTAGATGTTACAACCTTCCTCTGCTTTAAAAGGATGTTTGATCTGAGTTCCTTGTTTCCATGGTAACCAAGGTCCCTGGCTTTTCTCTGGGCAGAATTTACACAGCATTAAAGATCACTGCTTTTAAAACATAACCATACTATAAAGTCCAGTATTCATAACACTTGTTGTAGGCTAAGAAAGCACTTACTGCACTGGAATCTTGTTATATCACAGTCCACAGAGTTTATATCTCAAGACCACATTATAGGTTAGACAAGGTCTTTTCAAAAGCATCAAGTCAGGAGCTAGAATAATAAAACAAACAAAATGAAGACAAGTCAATTCAAATAAATTAAACTTTATTTCTTCTGGTGACAGAATTGTGAATATACATGGACTATTGGACTATTGAAAACCATACATGGTCATTATTGAATGGATGGGCGTGTGTTGAAGAAAGCAGTCATTTTTAATTGTTCAGATTTACTCATTATCTCAATCTTTGTTTGATGTACGATGTTCTGAAGTTGTGTCCCACTTGCAGCAGTTGATTTTTTTTGTTGGCTTCCAACCATCTCAACGATTCTTCTATGTCATCATCATCTGTCATCTTCTCGTTTGTAGCTTCTTGGGTTTTGTTGATATTCAGCTGTGCATTGATGCCGTCAGCAGCTAATTCAGCTCCAAGTACGGATCTGCCATTTTTTTGATTGTCGACATTGAATCCATTGCAGTTCACAACCTGCTTCTTGATTTCAAGTATTTCTTCTTTCAGTGAAGCCTTCGACATCCTCCTTGTCATTGTTGTTTGTTTCCGTCTCGAATGCAGCACCTGGAGAGTGTTCCCAGGAGTTTCTGATACAGTTGATTATCAAGTTATCAGGTTCTCTGGGGGTGGGGTGTGAAGGGCAGTTGGCAAGCAGCAAGATGGCCTTCTTCAGTAATATATTCTGTCTGAGATGTTTACTGACGTTTGGCGCTACTTCAGTATTGACATTGTAGAGATCTTAGGTTTTGATAATGGAAGCAGCATGTTTTGGCAAATTTCCCAATGACTATTTGTTCTTCAGTGTATCCTCCTTTATCTTTAATTCAACAACAAATGATGTTGCGCCTCGCTGGTCCGCAGAATGGTGTTCTCCTCTTACAATAACTTGTGAAATGCTGTGCCGGTTCTTGAATCTTGCTAGCCATCCTTTGCTGGCTCCAAACTCTACTGGACCATTGCTATTTCCATTCATTTGATGGCAAACCATCTTAGCCTGTGCTTGAATAATAGGATCAGGCACACCTTCGGTGCTCGACTGGGTGAACCACACGTATACAGCCTTGTCAAGGGGTAAGTTGTCCGCACTACGGGCTTTCTTTCTTGCTTGGTCACCTTCATGTATCTCCATTGACAACCTTCTCACCATCCCTTCACATTTAAGCCACGCATGAAGTGTTAATTCAGTGCCCCCCCCCGCACCCACCCCACTTCCCCGCATTCTCTGCGAAACTGGTTCTTGTGTTTCTTGATCTGGGCGATGATTTTCAGGTTCTTGGCGATGGGATAGATTTTCTCTTTATGCTTTCATGTTGATCATTTTATGGGCAATAGTGAAAGCTTGGCCTGTATTTATGCAAAGAAATAAATGGAACCATAATTATTTACGAGCCTGCATCTCATGCGAGCATACGAATTAGGAGCAGGAGTAGGCCACTCGGCCCTTCAAGCTTGTTCCGCCATTCAATAAGTTCATGGCTGAACTGTTTACTCCACATTGCCTACCCCCGATAATCTTCCACTACCTTGCTTATTAAAAATCTATCTACTTCTGCCTTAAAAATATTCAAAGACTCTGCTTCCACCGCCTTTTGAAGAAGAGAATTCCAAAGACTCACCACCCTCTGAGAGAAAAAAATTCCCCTCATCTCTGTCTTAAATGGGCAACCCCTTTTTTTAAATAGTGACCCCTAGTTCTAGATTCTCCCACAAGTGGAAACATCCTTTCCACATGCACCCTGTCAAGACCCCTCAGAATCTTATATGTTTCAATCAAGTCATCTCTTAATCTTCTAAACTCCATCAGATACAAGCCTAGCCTGTCCAACCTTTCCTCATAAGACAGCCCTCCCATTCCAGGTATTAGTCTATTAAACCTTCTCTCTACTGCCTCCAATGCATTTACATCCTTCCTTAAATAAGGAGACCAGTACTGTACTCCAGATGTGGTCTCACCAATGCCCTGTATAACTGAAGCATAACCTCCCTCCTTTTGCATTCAATTCCCCTCGTGATAAGCGATAACATTCTATTAGCTTTCCTAATTACTTGCTGTACCTGGATACTAACCTTTTGTGATTCATGCACTAGGACACCCAGATCCCTCTGTATCTCAGAGCTCTGCAATCTCTCACCGTTTAGATAATATGCTTTTTTATTCTTCCTGCCAAAATGGACAATTTCAAATTTTTCCACATTATACTCCATTTGCCAGATCTTTGCCCACTCACTTAACCTATCTCTATTCCTTTGAAGCCTCCTTATGTCCTCTTCACAACTTACTTTCCTACCTAGCTTTATGTCATCAGCAAATTTAGCAACCATACTTTCGGTCCCTTCATTCAAGTCGTTTATATAAATGTAAAAGTTAAGGCTCCAGCACTGATCCCTGTGGTACAACACATGTTACATCTTGCCAGCCCGAAAATGACCCATTTATGCCTGCTCTCTGTCTCCTGTTAGCTAACCAATCTTCCATCCATGCTAATATGTTACCCCCTACACCATGAGCTTTTATTTACTGCGATAACCTTTGATGTGGCCCCTTATCAAATGCCTTCTGGAAATCTAAGTACAATACATCCACTGGTTCCCCTTTATCCACAACACATGTAATTCCCTCAAAACTCTCCAATAAATTGGTGAAACATGATTTTCCTTTCACAAAACCATGTTGACTCTGCCTGATTACCTTGAATTTTTCTAGCTAGTTTTCTCTTGTACTCTAATTTTACCTTCCTTATCAATCTTTTAATCATTCTTTGCTGTTTTTTATATTCTGTCCAATCTTCTGACCTGCCTCCTATCTTTGCGCAATTTTCGGCTTTTTCTCATTGGCTGGTTCTAAATCATTTGTGGAGCATTTATATTTCAACAATGTTGTGAAATACATTCTGAAAGGATAAATTTAAATGAAAATTTTGGTGTCCAAGACAAACCCGCATAATACTGAGTTCTGCGCTATAGTGGACTGTGTTATAGGGGTTTCCAGTGTCTTCCCTTTTATACGATGTGCTGTTTTTAAAAAATATACCCTTTCTACCCCTCTAATCTCCCTTCCCGCTTACTTGCACTTTCTATACTACTCATGATTTTCTTCAGCGCTCGTAATTTCACCAAATATTTCCCTATTAAGCTTCAGTTTAGTTCTAATCTCCATTTGTCCAGAAAGTTCAACCTTTCAGCAAGTGGAAAGAATGGGGTCAAGATCCGTCCCCATTTTTGAGCCAGAATAGGGTGATGATGCATATCGAGACTACGTGGCTGCTTCAGGTGGGTGCCTCAACAAGGTAGGCAAATCATCTCAGGTACCAATGAGCGGGACATGCATCTCACCTTGTTACCCGGTGTGCAGCATCCGAATCAGCAGTCCTTAAAAGGTCATCACAAGCAACTCACAAAACCGAAGTAAAAGTTTTTAGCTTAACTTTAGTTGGGGTCAAAAGCAAAATGGATATTCTGCCTGGTACCACAAATCTTTTTCCATTCCATACTCATTGCCCTCCGATTTCCCTCCAGGAATTGCTCCCCCTCCCTTCCTCCAGGGTCTACTTCCTGGAGTAGACCTGGCTGGGCTCCATGGATCCTCCCCCATCCCTCCCACCCCTCTAAACTTCGACCCTCAAGATTATGCAATTAACACCTGACTATGAAAATAGTTTGGTCCTTGCACCTTGGTTCAGAGGGTGGCTGGTAGAATGCTCATAATATCCATCTTCTGTCCAATGGAATTGGTCCTCTGCGCATTCACTTCGATACGCAGGCTAGCTACTGAGTTTCAGTGGGGAAGGTTAGCATGTGTCTTCTGATACCTCAATGCTTCTCTACTATCTCATAGAATCATAGGATGGTTACAGCATAGAAGGAGGCCATTTGGCCTGTCGTGTTCATGCTGGCTCTCTACAAGAACAACTAAGTTAGTCTGCCTCCCCAGCCTTTCCTTGTAGCCCTGCAAATTTTTTTCTCTTCAGATAATTCTCCAATTCCCTCGAAAGCCATGATTGAATTTGCCTCCACCATACATAAGTAGTATTGAGTCCAGCTGAACAGAGTACTGCTTTGACAGAGCCCTGAACTCAGGAAATTTGGTGAGTGAGAGAATTTGGCGTAGTGAGGGAGGAGGTGCTGTTCTGAGTAAGGGAGCAGGAGACAGTGAGTCCTAGTGAGAAGCTGTCAAGTATTTCTACATAATAGTCTAGATATTAAAGGCATAGCAGTGAACCTCAGCCCTATGGAATGCACATCCTGTGCCATATGAGAAATCCTGGACACTTCTCATGGTCTGAACGAACACATGAGCAGGAAGTGTTGCCAGATAGAGCAGGTCGAGCTCTGGGTTTCGGAGCTTGAGT
Organism: Heterodontus francisci; assembly: GCF_036365525.1. Lineage (NCBI taxonomy): Eukaryota > Metazoa > Chordata > Chondrichthyes > Heterodontiformes > Heterodontidae > Heterodontus > Heterodontus francisci. The sequence continues at coordinate 114,170,398 of NC_090382.1, forward strand.
GGTGGCTGGAGTCACTACGGGGCATCCATGTGGCCAAGAGCTTTGTGGATAGCATGTTTCTGGAGGTGGTCACCCTGCAGCTTAAAAATATGCAGGCAGAGAGGGAATGGGTGATCACCAGAAGGGCAAGGAGGACAGTCAGGGCAGGGATCACCTCAGTGCATCTCACTCTCCTACTGGTATTCAGTTCTGAATACTGGTCAGAGTGATGGTCCCTCTGTGGATTACAGGTAGAGCCAAGTCCATGGCGCCATGGATGGCTCAGTTGGAGAGGAAGAAGAGTGGAAGAGCATTAGTGGTTGGAGATTTGATAGTAAGGGAAACAGACAAGTGCTTCTGCAGTTGCAAACGTGACTTGAGCATGTTGCCTCCTTTGTGCAAGGGTCAAGGATGTCACTGAGCGGCTGCAGAACATTCTGAGGCGGGGTGGGTAAACAGTCAGAGGTCGTGGTCCACATTGGCACCAATGACATAAGCAGAAAGAGGGATGAGGTCCTGAAGGCAGAGTTTAGGAAGCTAGGTGAGAGATTGAAAAGCAGGACCTCAAAGGTAGTCATCTTCAGATTACTCCCAGTGCCACTTGCTAGTGAATACAGAAATAGTAAGATAGAGCTGATGAATACATAGCTGCAGAGATGGTGCAGGAGGGAGGACTTTAGATTCCTAAGGCAGGGTGGACCTGAACTGGACCAGGACCAATATCGTCGCAGGGGGTTTTGCTGGTGCTGTTGGAAGGGTTTAAACTAGCTTGGCAGGAGGATGGGAACCAGAGAGTATATTCAGAAAGGAGAGAAGAAAATTTGGATCTGGAAAGCAGAAAATTCGTAAGCATTTTTGGAAGGCAGAGGAAACAAAGGCTAGAAAATAGACAACAGGAGAGTTTGGCAGTGCTAAATGGTATATCCTTCAATGCAAGAAGTTTACGGAATAATGCAGATGAGCTGAGAGCACAGATTGACATATGGTAGTATGATATTATCGATATTACTGAGACATGGCTGAAAGAAGGGCAGGAATGGCAGCTCAACATTTCTGGTTACAGGGCTTTTTCAGATACGGTAAAGAGGACGATATAAAAAGAAGTGGGAGGGGGTTGCAATATTGATTTGAAGAAGCAGTTATAGCTGTGAGGGATTATGTGGTAGAAGGATCATCAAATGAGACCATATGGGTAGAACTGAATGTTATCATCAGGTGAGGAAGGATCGAAGGGCTCCTCTCTTTTCCCTCTCCTTGTTTGACCACAACAGGTTTATTTATTTTTGAAGTGGATACACTTGCCAATTTAGTGATTGTTTAACTGTTTATGTGCCAGAATCATAACAAGAACCAATCAGACAGGTTTTATTGGATTTAACAACGAAAGAGGTTAGCTTTAGTGTACTTAAACTGATCTGAGTACAATAAAAAAAACACTTCAACTTTCAATCTCTCACACACACACACACAAACTCAAAGCTCACACACACACACAAAAAGGTTACAGAGTGGGGAAGGACAGATTGATCAAATTTAGTGTCCAGAGAACTAAAATGGGTGCACAGTCTGTGGAGGTTGGTGACTTGGCTGGCTTCAGGCTGAATTCGGTGGTCAAGCAACTTTCCTTTGGTGTTCCTGAGGCTTTTGATTTGAAGATGTGGATGGTTGATTTGATGGTTCTCCTGGAGACAACAATGCAGCTGATTTCTTTTAGGGAGTCTCTGCAACAAAGATATACCTGGGTGGTCACAGTCAGCAGGCAGGGTTTAAAGCTTGCAAGTTGAATAGGAGAGAGAGAGAAAGGAAGGAGGGAATCCCACTCAGGTCTTCTCCCTTTAGCATCTAGCGGCTTGTCTCTGTACTGCAGAGAAAACCAGCTTAAGCATATGGAGGGTGGGTATGTCACATGACCATCACCCAGTGATTCAAGCATGGTGGTTACTACTGTGTACTCCCTCTTGCAACTTAATCAGTCTATGTCTAGGAATTCACTTCTCACAGTTAGGGTCCCATTGTTCAAGTGATTAGGTTTGAGTGGTTCGTCTCTAACAGTTGAATATTCAGGTAATGGCCTTGATGCCTTTCTAATGGGAACAGGATAGGTAGTTCACTCAGATTCCCAGGTCATTGTTCTTGATGTGTCTGTGCAGACAGGCCGTCTCCATCACAATGCTTTGGTGAGACTGCATCTGGAATACTGTGTGCAGTTTTGGTCCCTACACTTAAGAAAGGATCTACTTGCACTGGAGGCAGTGCAGTGAAGATTTACTAAATTGGTCCCTGGAATGAGGGGGTTGTCCTATGATGAGAGGCTGAGTAATTTGGGCCTATATTCTCTGGAGTTTAGAAGAATGAGAGGCGATTTAATTGAGATATACAAGATTCTGAAAGGGCTTGATAGGGTAGAAGCTGAGAGATTGTTCCCACTGATCAGGGAATCTAGAACACAGGGACACAGACTCAGGATAAGGGGTCAATCATTCAGGACTGAGATGAGGAGAAATTACTTCACTCAAAGGGTTGTGAATCTTTGGAATTCTCTACCCCAGAGGGTTGTGGATGCTCCATTATTGAATACATTTAAGGCTGGGATAGATAGATTTTTAGTCTCGCAGGGAATCAAGGGATATGGGGAGTGGGTAGGAAAGTGGAATTGAAGTCCAAGATCAGCCATGATCGTATTGAATGGCAGAGCAGGCGCGATGGGCCATATGGTCTACTTCTACTCCTATTTGTTGTATTCTTGTATCTTATAATGCATTAGAATGTGGACAAACAGTGACGCAAATTGGAGTGGTCATCTTTAGCTGCCAGTTTTGAGTCACCTTTCATCCAGAGCCCCCTGGATGTCAAGGGGATTAAAGGAGAGGACATGGAAAAAAAAGGAAGCCTGTGACAGATATCGAGGGCTCAATACTGCAAAAAAACTAGCGGAGTACAAAAAGTATAGGTGTGAAATTTAAAAGGAAACTAGGAAAGCAGAGAGAGGGCATGAAAAAAATTGGCAAGTGATGGTGATGATGGCAGATTCTTCGCAGACGAAGATCATGAGTTGGCTTGTTTCTGTGATACTTGGCATAATCGTTGGTGACTGAAGAGACACCACTTCTCCTTTTACTGCCTTTTTACTATTTATATATGCCTGTAGAAGACTTCTGGATTCCTATTTATGTTGGCTGCCGGTCTTTTCTCAAACTCTCTGTTTCTCTTATTTCTTTTTTCACTGAACATTCAATATTCAGCCTGCTTCTCAATTGTAGGACTGGATTTTATTCTTCCCCCGGTGTCGGAATCCGTTGCGGGGTGGGAGGAGGCTGAAGATGCCTCCGGGAGAGGGCCGCCATGCACCCTGACACTGGGAGGGCCCAGCCTGACAGTACTGGCGGCGGTGAGGCCTCATGGTGGCACCCCTGTGGCTTGACGATGGGGCCCCCATTTGAATATTTAAATAAATTAAAATGAATGAATTAATGGTACTAACGCCACCCCCTGATCTCCGGCTGCAATCTTCGGTCTGGTGGCCGGCACTGCGGCACCTTCGGATCCCTGTCTGGGAAAACGAGGTGCCACACTGGTGGGGAGGGGGGGAGGAGGTAATTTTCTCAGTGAGGGAGAGGGGGAAACGGGGTCAAAGTCATGTCATGGGTGTGGGGGATGGTGGGAAGGGTTGGAGGTTAAAGTTTGTGCAGTTTTTGTGGTGGGGGGAATGTCAGGTGGACAAGGTAAGTGTTTTGGGGGGAGGAAAGGGAAAATAAATAATTTTATTGCTATGGAGGGGGTGGCGGGAGAGGGGCAGAAGAAATGTCTTGATTTTTTCAAATTTACTGTACCTTTAAATATTTCAACTTCCTGGCAAGGCTGACAGTTCTTTAAAATTGACGTCAGCTGCCTGCACAGAAGATTCAGCCTGTATTATCCACCTGACATCTGCCATATGCACCCTTTATCTGCTTATCTTACTCTCTATCTCTTCCGTCATCTAGGGAGCTTTGGCTTTGTTTATCCTACCTTCCCTCAACTCTATCTGAACTATCTCCTCTTGAAAGGCAGCCCATTGTTCTGTTGCAGTTTTGACTGTCAGTCTTTGATTCCAAATTACCTGGGACAAAACTGTTCTCACCGTACATAAATTGGCCCTCCCCCAATTCATTATTTTTACGCTGGATTGTTTTTTGTCCTTTTCCATAGCCAGCCTAAGCTACATGATACTGTGATCGCTGTCCCCCAAATTTTCCCCTACTGACACTTGATCCACATTTCCCATAAGCAGATCCGGCAATGCTTCCTTCCTCATTGGGTCGGAAACAACTGATCCAGAAAATTCTTCCAAACGCACTTATGAAACTCTTCCCCTCTCTGTCCTTTACATGATTATTATCCCAGTCTATAATTAGGATATTGAAAGTCCCCTATTATAACTACTCTATAGTTTTTGCAACCCTCTGTAATTTTCTTGCAAATGTGTCCCTCTCTATCTTTCCCACTAGTTGATGACCTATACAATACACCTAGTAGTGTAACGGCACCTCTATTGTTTCTTAGCTCTAACCAAATTCAGTCCTTGACCCTTCTAGGACATCCTTTCTGTCCATCACTATCATATTCTTGCTCATCAATGCTGCCACCCCTCCTCCTTTCTCTCCTTCATTATCTTTCCTGAACACCTTGTATCTCGGAATGATTGGGTACTAAATATTATTAAATATTATACTAAATATTAGTACCCAATCCTGCCCTTTTTGAGCCAGGTCTCCATTATTGCGACAATGCCATATTCTTATGTGGCTATTTGTGTCTGCAGCTCACCAAACCTACCACTGAAATCAATATTTGCCTTCTCTCCACTGTAAGTGCACTGTGGGTGCAGTATGTTTGTTATGTGCTACCTACAAGTTGCACTGCCCTAACTGGCCAAGTTTACTTCGATAGACCCTCCCATTCTCAGGACCTCTACCAATGAACAATCAAGCCATGAGAACACTATCACATGAACGTTAACCTCCATGTAATGCAGCATCCCTATTTGGATAAATAATCTATAAACTACATATTCTCTGCCATTGCAGCAAAAAGGTTGCTATGTGGAATTGGCTGTCATAAAGCAAAGAGAGTAATGACATGATTAAAATCTTGTATCTTGCCAGATTGGGCCCAGTGTTCATGTTTAGTAAGACTAAAACCTATTACATTTCTAACATTTGTCAGTTCTGATGAAGGGTCACTGACCTGAAACGTTAACTCTGCTTCTCTCTCCATGGATGCTGCCAGACCTGCTGAGTATTTCCAGCATTTCTTGTTTTTATTTCAGATTTTCAGCATCCACAGTATTTTGCTTTTATTTCATGTTTTTTAGGTACTCGGATTTTATAGAGAGCTAAGAATTGTTACAGAGAATCATGGATCTAATACAACTCAGAAACAACAGGGAATAGACTTTCTAATGCTCTTTAACAATCATAAATTCATCCTCCAGCTCTGATTCTAACCACGTGAATAACAAAATTAATAAGCTAGTGCAACCTGCCATTCCCAATAGGTTCTTTTGTTTGGCTTCATACTATGAATTAGAAATTAAGACAGCATTCCTATTATTTCCCTCAAGTATATTTTTTATTACAAGTGCCGTTGCATTGTGGTAAAATTACATGAAAATGAACCAATTTTCCTGACAATCTCCGTACTTGATTATCTCTCTGTTTTTTTACATCACTCTTGACAGAAATCCCTGCCCCTTTCAGAGCTCGACTGACATCCAATTTCAATTCTAGCACTACAGAGAGATTTGCAACCTTGAAAATTTCATGAGGGAAGTTTGTTTTCATAAGAATCCAGCCCCAGTGTGAGTTTTCTTTTTAATCTGTTTCTGATTTGGCTCTGCTTTTCAGTTCTGCATAAAACATTTGGTCTGACCAGATCCAATTAAAGTCACCATTTCATTTTATTTGGGAATGAGATGAAAATCTGTGGACAGAATTGCATTTTCCCTTGTTTCAGTTCCAACCCTTTTCCCATGACACATCCGTTTACGAAAGCAGATTGCAACAACTCTGAACGCACAATCCTGTTCAGCACTTTGAATACTTTTGTTTGAGGGGAGGCTCGGATGTATTCATCAACAGAATGCAATGATAAAAATTCATCCCTCTTTCCATTTGGCCTCCAAGCTTTCATCTTCCATTACAACCTCAGTGGACTATGGAGAGAGATGCTGTTAGACCCAAAGAAAGCATGACCGAAGACCTGATAATCAAGATATTTAAAAAGAATTTGATAGGGTAGATACAGAAAAAAAAAAATTCTCTGGTGGAGGAAATCAAGAACAAGGGGGTGTAAGTTTCAAATTATACCTCAGTCATTTAGGACTGAAATTGGGAAGCACTTTTTTCCCACACAAAGGGCTGGATTTTGTGGAGCCCACAGTGCTCCTGGCGTCAGGCTGGAAAGGAGTAGGGAGCTCTGCCTTGGCCTTTTTAAGCTCCCCAGGCAGTCTTGCGTTGTTCTGGGATTTAAGAGGCTGGCACCGGGAAGTCTGTCCCTTCAAAAATGGGGATCCTGCCTCCAGATGCCGCTGGCCATTCACAGGACTGGCAGCTCAGCAGTATCGGCAGTGCCACTGGGAGCATTGGCCATTGCTGGTACTGCAGAGGCCTTGGACCCAGGCCCAGCGCTGGAGACCCGAATCGCAGGTAAGTAAGGCAGGGTTGCCAGGAGAAGTCCTTAAGGCCCTGGCGGGAGGGTGGGCTTGTGGTGTGGGGGAAGGGGGCCCAGGGAGTTGGACATATGGCCCACAGAGGAGGGAACGCCCCCCCTAGCCTGCAGGGAGGGTGCATTGTATTACTAGGTGACCTCCCCACATGACAGAGGCCACCTCCCCACCCCGACTGCTGGTTAAATCCCAGCTGCTGTGGGGAAGAGGCCCTTAAGTGGCCATTAATAGGGGACCTACAAAAGCCAGCCCAAAGGGTGTGAAAATGTGAAATATCATTCCTCAAAAGGCTGTAGATGCTTGGGGACAATTTGAGTTTTCAAGACTGATTTAGACAGATTTTTATTCGGTAATTAAGAGATATGGATCAAAGGTGGGTCAATGGAGTTGAGGTACAGATCGTCAATGATCTAATTAAATGATGGAATAGGGTCTGAATGAGAGCATGGCTATCCGACCTGAACCCAACGGGACCCAACGACATGTGTCGGGGTCAGGTAGGGTCGGGTCCCTCTTCCGGGTCCGGCATTCGGGCTCGGGTCTGGTCGGCCGGGTCGGATACATTCTATCACCATCTCTGGTAAGTGGCTCCAATATTAATGTACTTTTTGGACTAGGAAGATTGTTTAGTTACAGTTTTTTTAAGCTTGAGCATATAAGTAACCAAGTAAAAAATGGAAGATAGGTTAACTGATAGTCGGGTCGGGTCGGGTTGGGTGCGGCATAAAATGAAAATGAAAGGTCGTGAGTCTTTGGAATTCTCTTCCTCAAAAGGTGCTGGAAGCAGAGTCTTTAAATATTTTTAAGGCAGCAGTAGATAGATTCTTGATAAGCAAGGGGGTGAAAGGTTATCAGAGGTAGGTGAGAATCTGAGCAGCCATGATCTTGTTGAATGGCGGAGCAGGCTCGAGGGGCAGAGTGGCCTACTCCTGCTCATAATTTGTATGTTCATATGTCACTCTATAAAAGCATGTTGGACACCAAACAAGGAATTAGAACATAGGAACAGGAGTAGTCCTTTCAGCCCCTTGAGTCTGTTCCAATTAGTTCACGGCTAATCTGTATTTCAACCCCATTTACATGGATTTGATACATATCCCTTGATATCCTTACCTAGTAAAAGCTATTGATGTCAGTCTTGAAAGTTGAATACCAGCATCCATAGCATATTGGGGAAGAGAGTTCCAGATTTTCACTACACTTTGTGTGAAAAATGATTGCTGTTTTCCCAACTGAATGGCCCATTCTCTTTTTCAGATTATGCCCTGTTGTTCTGGATTCTCCCATACCAAGGTAAATAAATCTTCTTCATCTACCCTATTGATTCCTTTCATCACTGATTAGATCCCTCTTCAATCGTCTACACTTAAGGGAATACAAGCCTAGTTTATACAACCTGTGCAGAGAATTAACCCCTTTAACACCCAGTTTAATTCTGGTGAATTTGCATTGCACTTACTCCAAGACCAATATATAATCCCTGAAGTGTGTGCCTAGATGTGAAAGCAATACTCTAGATGGTGTCTGACCAAGGTTCCATACAACTGAAGCATCCCATTTTGTTTCTGAAGAAGAATTATGAGATCTGACTAAAGGCTTGGTCAAAGAAGACAGCTTGATCAACACAATAGTGTGGGTAGGGTAGAATGGTGGCTATGTTCCAGAGCCAGTAATCCAGAGGCCTAGAGAAATATGAGTTCAAATCCCATCATAGCCAATGGAGAATTTAGCTTCAATTAGTTACATGCAATCTGGAATGAAAACGGCTGGAAATGATGATCAGAAAGCTACTCAATTGCTATTAAAAAAAACATCCAATTCACCAATGTCCCCATTAGGGAAGGAAATCTTCCGTCCTTACCCAGTCTGGCCTATATGTGATCCCAGAACCACAACAATGTGGTTGACTCAAAAATGGCTTTTCAAGCCATTCAGATATATTCAAGGGGAATCAGGGGTGGGCAATAAATACAGATCTTACTAGCAACACCCACGTTCCATGAATCGGGAAAAAAGTAGGTTTTGAGAAATCTTTTGATGGGGGGGATGTAAATAAGGGAGATTGGGGAAGAGGGTGCAGGGCTGTGATGGGTGGAGTTTCACCACAGGGTGGTGGGGCAGGGACACAGAATAAAGCAGAGTTGATGGATTATATTCACAATATACCAGGTACATGATACAGTTAATAGAGAGTGGACCTTATATAGGGCTATATATTCATGTTTGCTTATTTTGCATTGGTAACTCTGTAACGGTTATCAATGCATTAATCAAATTGTTTACAACCAGTGTAATCACCTTTACTATTTATAGAAATATTTATCCATCAGCCTTGCAAGAATAATTGTCAACTATTTCCACTTGAACAAACTCCAACCGGCAATTTATAAATTAAATTTGTCATTGATTTTAATTGGAAATATTTTATTAATCTCACGCTGCTGCTGTATACACACCTTAAATATTGATCAAGGTCACAAACCACAGTGACTAAACTATTCCAAATATTTAATGTCTGCAGCTTGTGGCTGGCTGAATATAATAGCATGATTTCTTTTTTTGCAATTAAATTGCTCATTCTCAGGGTATGAGTTTTGCTGGCAAGGCCAGCACTTATTGACCACCTCTCATTGCCCTGTGAAGATGGTGATGAGTCACTATCCCCATGCAGTCTTTGTGCTGAAGACACTGCAACTCAATATTTTTTGGAGCAGTTTTTTTTTAATCATCTTGGGTTGTGGGCGTCGCTAACTAGACCGACATTTATTGCCCATCCCTAATTGCCCTTGAGCAAGTAGTGCTAAGACACCTTCTTGAACAACTGTGGTCCATGTGGTGTAAGTACACCGACAGTGTTGTTAAGAAGGGAGTTGCAGGATTTTGACCCAGCGACAGTGAAGGAACGGCAATGCAGTTCCAAGTCAGGATGGTGTGTGGCTTAGAGGGGAACTTGCAGGTGGTGGTGTTCCCATGCGCCTGCTGCCCTTGTCCTTCTAGGTAGAAGAGATCGCGGGTTTGGAAGGTGCTGTTGAAGGAACCTTGGCGAGTTGCTACAGTGCATCTTGTAGATGGTACACACTGCTGCCACTGTGCACCATTGGTGGAGGGAATGAATTTTGAAGGTGGTGGATGGGGTGCCGATCAAGGGGCTGCTTTTTCCTGGATGGTGTCGAGCTTCTTGAGTGTTGTTGGAGCTGTACCCATCCAGGTAAGTGGAGAGTATTCCATCACACTCCTGACTTGTGCCTTGGCACAACTAAGTGGCTTTGCCAGGCCATTTCAGAGGACAATTAAGAGTCAACCATGTTGGTGTGAGACTGGAATCACATATTATCCTTACATGGTATACGAATATGAGGCATTTCTTTTCCTTTATTAAAGACTCTTTCTCAATTGAAAGAAGAAGTTAATAGACTCCCCATATAGGTTAGTAAATGGCAAATTAATATCAGGGGTCATATACATTGAAACATAGAAAATAGGAGCAGGAGTAGGGCATTCGGCCCTTCGCGCCTGCTCCGCTATTCATTATGATCATGGCTGATCATCCAACTCAGCAACCTGTTTCCATTTTCCCCCCATATCCTTTGGTCCCTTTCACCCCAAGAGCTATATCTAACTCCTTCTTGAAAGCATACACTGTTTTGGCGTCAACTGCTTTCTGTGGTAGTGAATTCCACAGGCTCACCACTCTCTGGGTGAAATAATTTCTCCTCATCACAGTCCTGAAAGGTTTACCCTGTATCCTTAGACTGTGACCCCTGGTTCTGGACTGTCCCACTATTGGGAACATCCTTCCTGCATCTACCCTGTCAAGTCCTGTTAGAATTTTATAGGTTTCTATGAGATCCCCCCTCACTCTTCTCAACTCCAGCGAATATAATCCTGACCAACTCAATCTCTCCTCATACATCAGTCCTGCCATCCCAGGAATCAGTCTTGTAAACCTTCGCTGCACTCCCTCTATAGCAAGAATATCCTTCCTCAAATAAGGAGACCAAAACTGCACACAATATTCCAGGTGTGGCCTCACAAGGTCCTGTATAATTGCAGCAAGACATCCTTACTCCTGTACTCGAATCCTCTCGCTATGAAGGCCAACATACCATTTGCCCTTTTTTACTGTTTGTTGCACCTGCATGCTTACCTTCAGCGACTGGTGTACGAGAACACCCAGGTCTCGTTGCATATTCCCCTCTCTCAGTTTATAGCCGTTCAGATAATAATCTGCCTTCCTGTTTTTGCTACCAAAGTGGATAACCTCACATTTATCCACATTATACTGCATCTGCCATGCATTTGCCCACTCACTCAACTTGTCCAAATCACCCTGAAGCCTCTCTGCATCCTCCTCACAACTCACCCTCCCACCCAGTTTTGTGTCATCTGCAAATTTGGAGATATTACATTTAGTTCCCTCATCTAAATCATTAATATATATTGTGAATAGCTGGGGTCCTCGCACCGATCCCTGCGGTACCCCACTAGTCACTGCATGCCATTCGGAAAAAGACCCGTTTATTCCTACTCTTTGTTTCCTTTCTGCCAAACAATTTTCTATCCATCACAATACACTATCCCCAATCCCATGCACTTTAATTTTACACGCTAATCTCTTATGTGGGATTTTGTCGAAAGCCTTCTGAAAGTCCAAATAAACCACATCCACTGGCTCCCCCTCATCAAACAACCTCGAAGAATTCTAGTAATTTGTTAAGCATGATTTCCCTTTCGTAAATCCATGCTGACTCTGTCCGATTCTACCACTGTTCTCCAAGTGCTCTGCTATAAAATCTTTGATAATGGACTCTGGAATTTTCCCCACTACCAACATCAGGCTGACTGGTCTATAATTCCCTGCTTTCTCTCTACCTCCCTTTTTAAATAGTGGGGTTACATTAGCTACCCTCCGATCTGTAGAAATGTTCCAGAGTCTATAGAATCTTGGAAGATGACCTCCAATGCATCCACTATTTCTAGGGCCACTTCCTTATGTACTCTGGGAGGTAGATTATTAGGCCCTGGGGATTTATTGGCCTTCAATCCCATCAATTTCCCCAACACTATTTCTCTACTAATACTGATTTCCTTCAGTTCTTCCCTCTCATTAAATCCTGTGTTCCCCAACATTTCTGGTATGATATTTGTGTCCTCCTTTGTGAAGACAGAACCAAAGAATGCATTTAGTTGGTCAGCCATTTGTTTGTTCCCCATTATAAATTCCTGTTTCTGACTGTAAAGGACCTATATTTGTCTTCACCAATCTTTTTCTGTTCACATACCTATAGAAACTTTTACAGTCAGTTTTAATGTTCCCTGAAAGTTTACTCTCGTACTCTATTTTTCCCTTCTTAATCAATCCCTTGGTCCTCTTTTGCTGAATTCTCAACTGCTCCCAATCCTCAGGTCTGTTGTTTTTTCTGGCAAATTTATATGCCTCTTCCTTGGATCTAATGCTATCTCTAATTTACCTTGTAAACCATGGTTTGGCTACCTTTCCCGTTTTACTTTTGCGCCAGACAGGAATAAACAATTATTGCAATTCATCCATGCGCTCTTTGAATGTTTGCCATTGCCTATCCACCGTCATCCCTTTAAGTAACGTTTCCCAATTCATCATAGCCAACCCGCGCCTCATACCTTCGTAGTTTCCTTTATTAAGATTCTGGACCCTAGTCTCAGAATCAACTACGTCACTCTCCATCTTGTTAAAGGATTCTATCATATTATGGTCGCTCATCCCCAAGGGGTCTCGCACCACCAGATTGTCAATTATTCCTCTTTCATTACACAATACCCAGTCTAGGATGGCCTGTTCTCTAGTTGGTTCCTCAATGTATTGGTCCAGAAAACCATCCCGTATACACTCCAAGAATTCCTCCTCTGCGGTATTGTGACTAACTTGATTTGCCCGTTCTATATGCAGATTAAAGACACCCATAATTACAGATGTTCCTTTATCGCATGCGTCTCTAATTTCCTGTTTAATGCCATTCCCAACATCACCACTACAGTTTGGGGATCTATATACAACCCCCACTAATGTGTTTTGCCCCTTAGTGTTTCTCAGCTCTCCCCATACAGATTCCACATCGTCAGAGCTAATATCCTTCCTCACTATTGTGTTAATTTCCTCTTTAACCAGCAATACAACTCCACCACCTTTTATTTATTGTCTGTCCTTCCTAAATACTGAATACCCCTGGATGTTCATTTCCCATCCCTGGTCACCTTGCAGCCATGTCTCCGTAATCCCGACTACATCATTGTCATTTACATCTATTTGCATGATGAATTCATCCACTTTATTGCGAATGTTCCGCGCATTAAGGCACAAAGCCTTAAGGCTTGTCTTTTTAACATAACCTGTCCCCTTCCCACTATTTTTCACTGTGGCCCTATTTGATTCTGGCCCTTGATTTCTCTGCCTATCACATTTCTTATTTCCCTTACTGTCTTTTGTTCTTGTCTTTGATCCCCCCTCCTCTGACTCCTTGCAAAGGTTCCCATTCCCCTGCCATTTTAGTTTAAACCCTCCCCAACCACTCTCGCAAATACTCCCCCTTGGATATCAGTCCTGGTCCTGCCCTGGTGTAACCCGTCCAGTTTGTACCGGTTCCACCTCCCCCAGAACTGGTCCCAATGTCCCAGGAATCTAAAACCCTCCCCCTCACACCATCTCTTCAGCCACATATTCATCCAATATATCCTGTTATTTCTACTCTGACTAGCACGTGGCACTGGTAGTAATCCTGAGATCACTACCTTTGAGGTCCTACTTTTCAACTTACTTCCTAACTCCCTATATTCTGCCTTTAGGACCTCATCCTTTTTTTTTACCTATGTCGTTTGTACCAGTGTGTACCGTGACCACTGGTTGTTCACCCTCCCCCTTCAGAATGTCCTGTAACCGCTCTGAGACATCCTGGACCCTAGCACCAGGGAAGCAACATACCATCCTGGAGTCTTGTTTGCAGCCACAGAAACGCCTATCTATTCCTCTTACAATTGAATCCCCTATAACTATTGCATTCCCACACATTTTACTCTTCCCCTGTGTAGCAGAGCCAACCGTGGTGCAACGAATTGGGCTGTTGCTGCTTTCCCCTAAGAGGCCATTCCCCCTAACAGTATCCAAAGCAGTATACCTGTTTTGCAGGGGAATAGCCACAGGAGATTCCTGCACTGCCTTCCTAGTCCTCTTGCTCTGTCTGGTGGTCTCCCATTCCCTTCCTGCCTGTGGAGTCTGAGCCTGCGGTGTGACCACCTCTCTATACGTGCTATCCACGATACTCTCCACCTCGTGGATGCTCCACAGTGTCCCCAGCCACCACTCCAGCTCTGAAACCTGGGCTTCCAGGAGCCGCAGCTGGAGTTACTTCCTGCACACATGCTGGTCCCGGGCACTGGAATTGTTCCCGGCTTCCCACATAGAGCACGAGGAGCACACGACGGCTTTGCGCTCTCCTGCCATGACTTAACCCTTTAAATTAAACCTTTTGGAAGATGCTTCATATCAAATAATAACAATTACTCTGGGGCCCTTCTTCCCTGGTCCTTGTTACTGCAGAACTCCCTAAAAAACATTACTTTCTTTATATGAAAATAAACTGTAGACTTATCTACAAGATAGTCACTGAGAAATTTGATAAGGAACTCAGGGGCAACTTCTTTACCCAGAGAGTGGTGAGAATATGGAACTCGCTACAGCAAGGAATAGTTGAGGTGAATAGCATGAATGCACTTAAGGAGAAGCTGATAAATATAAGAAGGAGAATGGAATAGAAGATTATGCTGATCGGGTGAAATGAAGTACTGTGGTAGGAGGCACATGTGCAGCATAAACATTGGCGTCGACCAGTTGAACCACATGGCCTGTTTCTTTGCTGTAAATTCTATGCAATCCGATGTCAATTATTAAAATCAGATCTTAAACTAAGCTCAGACCTAAGCTATTATAACATCAGAAATAGGCTGTTCCTCCCAAACTTAAACAGCAATCGACATGTCTTAATAGTACTTGTTACTTGTAAACACCAGTGCACCCAGAAATCTCACAAGAGAACATCTTTATTCAACTAACAGATTCCTTCCATGTGGAAAATGTGCTAATCTTCCTTGCCAATGTACCATCCGGCACCATATGGAGAACAGCAATAAACATCAGTCTATTCTCTTAAAGATTGCAGGTAAATTACAATCATTTAGTGCTATTCATATACAAAGAATATTTATCACTTCCCTTGGTAGAAACTGTTGCCCCTGTGCTAATGCATTAATGTTGATGAGTCAAATTTTTCTTTCCTCTATCAGTTTTTTGCTGTATACATGATACCTTCGACAGCACCTCCCAAACCCACAACCTCCACCTTCTGGAAAACAAGGGCAACTGGTACATGGAAACACCATTGGCTTCAAGCTACCCTCTAATTCACACACACCATCTGGTTTGGAACTTTCTCACCGTTCCTTCATTGTGGCTGGGCCAAAATTCTGCATTTTGCTAGTGTCTTCGCCACATAGACTGCAACAGTTCAGGAAAGTGCTCACCACTACCTTCTCAAGATCAATTAGGAATGGGCAGTAAATGTTGGCCTTGTCAGAGACACCCACATCCTGAAAATAAATTGAAAAATAATTCCCTTCTTGTTCCTGATAGCTTAGCCTTTGTGCTTTGAAGTATGGCTATATCACCCCTATCTTGGTCTGCAAAGATTGTTTGAGAAAATTATATGTGAAATGTGCCCTCTGATGTGGGACAGATCCATCTAAACCAAAGCATCTTCAGATCTGGTCACCAGTTAAAGACACTGAGTTATCTTCCCTCAGGCAGTTGGGCCATTTGTCCCATTGAATTTGCACTGGCGCTTTTGGAAAACAATCTAGTTAGTCCCACTCTCCCGCGCTGTCCCCACATCCCTGCATTTATGTGCTCCTTCAAATATTTATCCAATTCCCTTTTGAAAGCTACTATTAAAACTGCCTCCACCTCCTTATCAGGCAGTGTGTTCCAAATACTAATCACTCGCCGCACAGAAAAAAAACTTTTCCTCATGTTTTCTCTCGTTCTTTTGCCAATCATCTTAAATCTGTGCCCTCTGGTTATTGACCCTTCAGCCACTGGAAACAGTTTCTGTTCATTTATCTAACCCATTCATGATTTTGGACATCTCTAACAAACCTCCTCTTAGCCTTCCCTGCTGTAAGGAGAGCAACTCCAGCTTCTCTAATCTCTCCATGTCATCCCTGGAAACATTACAACGCTCGAGAAGCTCGACACCATCCAGGACAAAGCAACCCACTTGATTGGCACCCCATCCACCAACATTCACTTCCTCCACCACCGACGCACAGTGGTAGCAGTGTGTACCATCTACAAGATGCCCTGCAGCAACACACCAAGACTCCTTAGACAGCACCTTCCAAATCTGTGACCTCCACCACTTCGAAGGACAAGGGCAGCAGATGCATGGGAACAGCACCACCTGCAAGTTCCCCTCCAAGCCACACACGATCCTGACTTGGAACTATATCGCCGTTCCTTCACTATCGCTGGGTCAAAATCCTGGAACTCCCTTCCTAACAGCACTGTGGGTGTACCTACCCCACATGGACTGCAGTGGTTGAAGAAGGCAGCTCACCACCACCTTCTCATGGGCAATTGGGGATGGGCAATAAATGCTGGCATAGCCAGTGACGGCCACATCCCATGAATGAATTTTTAAAAATTACAGTAACACCAAAATTAAATAATGAGAAAAGACAAAGCTAACCAAGTTGATGTAGTTAAAGTACATTTAGTGTGACTTTGAACAGCCTGTAGATTGAAGAAAAAAGGGAAGAATGGGGAAGATAAACAGTTTCTTGTGGCTCAGTGGATAGCACTCTTCTAACTGAAGTTCAAAGGTGGTTCCAGATTCAAACTCTACTCCATAGACTTCAGCATACAATCCAGGCATGCCTCCAGTACGATGCAGAGGGAGTGTTACACTGTCAGAGGTGCTATTGTTTAGGTGAGATATAAAATGGAGGTCCTGTCTGCCCTCTCAGGCTAACATTACAAGATCCTGTGGGATGATTTTAAAGAAGAGCCAGGAAGTTCCACCCAATCCTCTGGTCAATATTTATCCCTCAGTCAGCATCACTGAAAGAGACTATTGCTGTGTGCATGTTTATTGCTGTGTTTCCCTTCATTACAATGGTTCAAAAAGTAATTAATTGGCTGTAAAGTGCATTGGGATGCTCTGAGGTTGTGAAAAGCTCTATATAAATGCCATTCCTGCTTTCCTTCCACAGTTTGGAAGAGAATAATTAGAGCAAGTAAGAGTTGTTGCCAGAAAGCTAGTCAAGGTCCCTATTGAAAGTGCGCAGGCAGATGTGGGGGAAGAACAGGTCCAGACCCTACTGAGATGCCCATGGGCAAGTAGCTTGCTGACAAAAATGTCCATCTTCACACATGAATATCAGCATTGGAAGGTCATTTGCAGCAAAAAAATGAGGCCCCAGCAAGAGTCAGTGCATCGTCAGGAGATCCAAATCGAAAGGAAACTGGACCACGGGCTGCTCACCAAAATCAATGGCTGCACTACACTCATCTGAACCAGCGGCAATATACCTGGACAGTTCAATTTACGCTCTCCAAACATAAAATATGTATGAAAAACAAAGCCAGCAGACACATTTTATGGATTACTGTTTGGGTCAGTGAGCAGCCAGGATATTTTGCACACAAGGATAATCCGAGAACAAATCGAACATTTTAAAATGGCTCAGAGATACGAAATGAGCTGAATTTTCTTTCAATCAACTCACGATTGTAAATAAATTAGTATCAGAATTGTATGAACATGGGCTGCAACCTTCATAGAATCAGAGAGTCTGACAACACAGAAGGAGGCCATTCGGCCCATCCCGACTGTGCCAGCTCTTTAAAAGAGCTACCCAATTAGTCCCACTCCCCTTTGTTCTTTTCCTGTAGTCCTGGATTTTTTTTTCCTTTAAAAGTATTTATCCAATTCCTTTTTGAATGTTACTATTGAATCTACTTCCCCCGCCCTTTCAGGCAGATCATTCCAGATCATAACAACTCGTTGCTATTTCCCTGCTTGCTTTCTTGCCGATTACCTTAACTTTGTGTCCTCTGGTTACTGACCCTCCTGGCAGTGGGAACAGTGGCTGGAATTTTTCGTTGGGTGAGAGGCCCCGTCCACAGGACGAAAAATCAGTGGTGAGCCCGTCTTCACCAGGCCTGGGGAGCTAGATCGGGATTTTGCGCTCCCCATGCCTTTAATTGGTCTTGGGCAGGACTTCCATCTCCTTGAGGCAGTTTTCTGCCCATCTGACCAGACCATCAATATCTTCCTGCACCCTACAGCTATCCACCTCGCTATCTACCACATGGCCAATCTTTGTGTCGTTTGCAAATTTCTTAATCATGCCTACTACATTTGCATCCAAATTGTTAATATATAGCACAAAAAGCAGGGGACCCAGTACCGAGCCCTGCTGAACGCCACTGGAAACTGACCTCCAGCCACTAAAACACCCGTTAACAATTACCCTTTGTTTCCTGCCACTGAGCCAATTTTGTATCCATCTTGCTGCATTTTCCTGGATCCCATGGGATTTTATTATTTTAATCGGTCTGCCATGTGGGGCCTTGCCTAACACTTGTGTGGCGCAAGTGCTTGCCACATATCAGCCCAAGCCTAGATGTTGTTCAGGTCTTGCTGCATCTTGACATGGACTGCTTCAGTATCTGAGGAGTTGCGAATGGTGCTGAACATTGTGCAATCATCAGTGAACATCCCCACTTTTGACCTTATAATGGAGGGAAGGTCATTGATGAAGCAGCTGAAGATGGTTCGGCCGAGGACAAGATTCATGGGTTCTTGTAGCATAGGAACAGGAGTAGACCATTCATCCCTTCGAGAATGTTTCAACATTCAATCGGATGCTAGCTGATCAGCTGATCTGTGCTCTCATCCCCACTTAGCCCCTGCAACATTGGTTGCATATCCCTTGATACTCATACCCAACAAAAATCTATCAATATCAGCTTCACTGGCAAGGATTTATCAGGCTCCAATCTGAGAACTGCTTGGGCTTGATGGCTCATTAAAATTACCACCAGGAGAAGATCTGAATGTCAGTGAATATTGAATGAAAAATGCAAGTATCTTGATTCTGGAACAAGAAGTTCAACATTTGTCAACTGTGCACCTGACTGATTAACCAACCAACTGCCCATTTACCTTAAAATAAAAGCAAAATACTGCGGATGCTGGAAATCTGAAACAAAAACAAGAAATGCTGGATTCACTCAGCAGGTCTGGCAGCATCTGTGGAAAGAGAAGCAGAGTTAACGTTTCGGGTCAGTGACCCTTCTTCGGAACTGTTCCGAAGAAGGGTCACTGACCCGAAACGTTAACTCTGCTTCTCTTTCCACAGATGCTGCCAGACCTGCTGAGTGAATCCAGCATTTCTTGTTTTTGTGCCCATTTACCTTCATGTGGTCTGGTCAATATTTATTCCTCAGATTCACTATATTATCTAGTCATTAACTCATTGCTGTTTGTGAGAGCTTGCAGTGCACAAATTAGCTTCTACGTTTTCTACATTACAGCAGTGACTCCATTTCAGAAGTACTTCATTGGCTGTAAAACACTTCGGATTGCCTTCAGGTCATGAAAGGCGCAATATATATGTAAGTTCTTTCTTTCTTATGTCATAGAGGTAATCCTGAGGAGAGAGGAGGCCTCAGTAATTAGGCCCAGGCTGGTAAGAGCTCAGTTTGACAAATGTTTCCATAAATCTATAATTTCTGGCCAAACTTTACAATTTCTCCAAGTACATTAAAATATAGATTCCTCATTAAATACTGGATAACAAGTGCTCCAAAGCACTACAGTTCTCGGTTTTCATTATGCATGAATTAGTCAGCGTAGATTGTTCAACCTTGCCCATCTTAGAACGAAGACCAATGTACGGAAAGTCCTCATCAGGGAACTCCTCTTTGCTGACGATGCTGCATTAACATCCCACACAGAAGAGTGTCTGCAGAGACTCATCGACAGGATTGCGGGTGTCTGCAACGAATTTGGCCTAACCATCAGCCTCAAGAAAACAAAAATCATGGGACGTCAAAAATGCTCCATCCATCAATATCGGCCACCACGCTCTGGAAGTGGTTCAAGAGTTCACCTACCGAGGCTCAACTATCACCAGTAACCTGTCTCTCGATGCAGAAATCAACAAGCGCATGGGAAAGGCGTCTGCTGCTATGTCCAGACTGGCCAAGAGGGTGTGAGAAAATGGTGCACTGACACGGAACACAAAAGTCTGAGTGTTTCAAGCCTGTGTCCTTAGCACCTTGCTCTACGGCAGCGAGGCCTGGACAACATATGTCAGCCAAGAGCGATGTCTCAACTCATTCCATCTTTGCTGCCTCCGGAGAATCCTTGGCATCAGGTGGCAGGACCATATCTCCAATGCAGAAGTCCTCGAGGCAGCCAACATCCCCCGCATATACATCCTACCGAGCCAGCAACACTTGAGATGGCTTGGCCATGTGAGCTGCATGGAAGATGGCAGGATCCACAAGGACACATTGTACAGCGTGCTTGTCACTGGTATCAGACCCACCGGCCGTCCATGTCTCCGCTTTAAAGACGTCTGCAAATGTGACATGACATCCCGTGACATTGACCACAAGTTGTGGGAGTCAGCGATCGCCAGAGATGGCGGACAGTCATAAAGGCGGGGCTAAAGAGTGGCGAGTCGAAGAGACTTAGAAGTTGGCAGGAAAAAAGACAGAAGTGCAAGGAGAGAGCCAACTGTGTAACAGCCCCGACAACCAATTTTATCTGCAGCACCTGTGGAAGAGTCTGTCACTCTAGAATTGGCCTTTAGAGCCACTCCAGGTGCTGCTGCACAAACCACTGACCACCTCCAGGTGCTTACCCATTATCTCTCGAGACAAGGAGGCCAAAGAAGAAGAAGAAGAAATCTAATACCTGTTGTTGAGATTAAATTATTTTATTTTATTTAAAATAATGTGACTAGTACTTATTTTAGTTATGTAGAATGAATATTGCTGTAATAATGCTGATGTTTGTGTAAATAACATAATGAGATTTTGTTTCATTGTCAGATGCATGAACAACTGGCCAAGGAAAATTAGAAATTATCAGGACCTCGATTTTATGAATTCTCAGGATAAATGTATCACTATTTTAGCAGGCATGTATTGTCCAACCCTTAGATGCCCTTGAGATGCTGCTGATGGGCCTTCTTCTTGAACCGTTGTGTTGAAACTGCTCCCATGCTGCTGTTAGGGATGGAGACCCAGGATTTTGACCCAGCAATGATGAAGGAATGGTAATTTCCATCCAAGTCCGGATGGTGTGGGACTTGGAGGGGAACGTGGAGCTGGTGGTGTTCCTTTGCACCTGCAGCCCTTGTCCTTCCAGTGATAGAGGTCAGGGGTTAGGGAAGTGCTGTCAGAGGAGCCTTGGCAAGTTGAAGCAGTGCATCTTGTAGATGGTGCACACGGCTACCACTGTGCATCAGTGGTGGAGGGAATGAAAGTTTAAGGTGCAGGATGGGGTGTTGAGACAGTAGACTGCTTTGTCCTGGAAAGTGTCAGGTTTCTTGAGTGCTGTTGCAGCTGTCTATAGTCTAAGGGTTGACGTAAAAACTCAAGGCCCCATTCCACCCAAGTAAGTTTACCTGCAGCAAAACATAAACAAAAGGTCAATTGTCACTTTATTGCTAATCTCAGCTGCTCTTTTTTAAACCATCTTGCTGATGTAAGCAAAAAGATTTCCTGCAATCCATCTATGGATGAATTTGCTTGCAAGCAGCAATTGAAGTCTCCCAGACAGTCTGCTGATCATTTTCTTCTTCTTCTTCTTTGGTCTCCTTGTCTCGAGAGATAATGGGTAAGCGCCGAGAGGTAATCAGTGGTTTGTGAAGCAGCGCCTGGAGTGGCTATAAAGGGCAATTCTAGAGTGACAGACTCTTCCACAGGTGCTGCAGATAAAATTGGTTGTCAGGGCTGTTACACAGTTGGCTCTCCCCTTGCGCTTCTGTCTTTTTTCCTGCCAACTGCTAAGTCTCTTCGACTCGCCACTCTTTAGCCCCGCCTTTATGGCTGTCTGCCAGCTCTGGCGATCACAGGCAACTGACTCTCATGACTTGTGGTCAATGTCACAGGACTTCATGTCGCGTTTGCAGACGTCTTTAAAGCAGAGACATGGACGGCCGGTGGGTCTGATACCAGTGACGAACTCGCTGCACAATGTTTCCTTGGGGATCCTGCCATCTTCCATGCAGCTCACATGGCCAAGCCATCTCAAGTGCCGCTCGCTCAGTAGGGTGTATATGCGGGGGATGTTGGCTGCCTCGAGGACTTCTCATTGGAGATATGGTCCTGCCACCTGATGCCAAGGATTCTCCGGAGGCAGCAAAGATGGAATGAGTTGAGACGTCACTCTTGGCTGACATACGTTGTCCAGGCCTTGCTGCCGTAGAGCAAGGTACTGAGGACACAGGCTTGATACACTCGGACTTTTGTGTTCCGTGTCAGTGCGCCATTTTCCCTCACCCTCTTGGCCAGTCTGGACATAGCAGTGGACGCCTTTCCCATGTGCCTGTTGATTTCTGCATCGAGAGACAGGTTACTGGTGATAGTTGAGCCTCGGTAGGTGAACTCTTGAACCACTTCCAGAGCGTGGTGGCCGATATTGATGGATGGAGCATTTCTGACGTCCTGTCCCACGATGTTCGTTTTCTTGAGGCTGATGGTTAGGCCAAAATCGTTGCAGGCAGCCGCAATCCTGTCAATGAGTCTCTGCAGACACTCTTCTGTGTTGGATGTTAATGTAGCATCGTCAGCAAAGAGGAGTTCCCTGATGAGGACCTTTTACACTTTGGTCTTCGCTCTAAGATGGGCAAGGTTGAACAATCTGCCATCTGATCTTGTGTGGAGGAAAATTCCTTCTTCTGAAGACTTGAACGCATGTGAGAGCAGCAGGGAGAAGAAGATCCCAAACAGTGTAGGTGCAAGAACACAGCCCTGTTTCACGCCACTCAGGAGAGGAAAGGGGTCTGATGAGGCACCGCTGTGCTGAATTGTGCCTTTCATATTGTCATGGAATGAGGTGATGATACTTAGTAGCTTTGGTGGACATCCGATCTTTGCTAGTAGTCTGAAGAGACCACGCCTGCTGATGAGGTCAAAGGCTTTGGTGAGATCTATGAAAGCAACGTCGAGGGGCATCTGTTGTTCACAGCATATCTCTTGTAGCTGGCGAAGGGAGAATGGCGGGTTAATGGTGGATCTCTCTGCTCGAAAGCCACACTGTGCCTCAGGGTAGACATGCTCAGCCAGCTTCTGGAGTCTGTTTAAGATGTACTCAGGGTGAATGAACCAGAAATACCAATCTGGGAATAAGATATCATTTTTGGAATAGTGACAATAATGCGATAAAACTCACTAGCATGCTCAAATGGAAAGGTGGAGGGTCACAAACCAAGACTCTAATTGAAACATGGTTAAATTTAAATGGATTGGCTGGAAGAAATTATTAATTTGTAAATTTATGGAAAACAGCAGAATCTGTTCAAGAAATTAATTAGTGGACTACGAAAGACATATATACCTTGAAAGGCAAAAAGGGCACTTCTGGTGTAATGGAAGCATTGTCAATGAGAGTTCAGAGAATGAGTATTAAAACAGAGAAGAGCCTTAAGTATGATTTAAGAATAATGGCAAGAATTAAGTTTATTCAAGCTCTGTAAAAGTCCAAAAGGTAGAAAAGGAAATGTGTGTTTGCTGTATATAAAAACCTATCAGCTGTACGAAACATCTCCAGCTCTTTAATTGACCAATGTACCATTCTCACACAGTTAAACCTGACAACCATTTTGTAAACAGACCCATGTCATATGTCAATCGCTCTAAGCTCAAGGTCAACAGAGGAAGGTTCGTTCAGAAGAAAGCAGCACCAACACAATGGTTACCATTCAATCAGTTTTTGGTTCCATTGCTTAAGAGAGGGATGCTGGTCAGATCACGAGGGAAGTTTCTATCCTTTTTCAAATAGTTTATCTTTAAATTTCACCCTGAACTAACAAACAGGCAATGACTTCAACCTCTCAACTAAATCAACACTTCTGACAATGCAGCACCCTCTGATCTGTATTGAAGTGTCAGCACAGAGTTATAAGCTCGAGTCTTAGAGTGGTGACTTCAAGCCACATCATTTTGATTGATCGAGAGAACTGCTCCAATTGAGCAAAGCTGATATATCCATTGGTTCGGTAATGTCAAGCTTAGGGTTAAAGATTTATTGATGATTGAAGAGGTGTACACTGAGTGAGGACATGAAGACCCAAGGAATGAAGGAAAGACCAAGGGAGGGAATGAAGACCCAAGGAAGGAAGTGAAGACTGAGGGAGGAAGTGAGGAGCAAGGGAGGGAGTGAAGACTTGGAGAAAGTGAAGATCGAGGAAGGGAGTGAATACTCGAGGGAGGGAATAAAGACTGAGGGAGCTAGTGTAGCACAACTTTGATGTTCTGGGAAAGGAAAGGTTAGAAGGGAAGACTCAATCCAATTAAGTCATAAAGTTATTATGACACAGAAGGAGGCCATTTTGCCCATTGACTCTATCTCTGCATAGAGCAATCCCAGTCAGTGCCATTCACCTGCTCTATCCCCATAGCCCTGAAAGTTTATTTTTATCATTTGCCCATCCAATTTCCTTTTGAAATCATTGATTGCCTCTGCTTCCATCACCCTAATGGACAGCGCATTCCAGGTCATTACCACTCGCTGCATAAAAAAATTTCTTCCTCACTTCTCCTTGTAGGTAAAATACTCCATCCATGAAACCATTCTGGTAAATCTCCTCTGCACCCTCTCAAGGACCCTCACGTCCCTTCTAAAGTGTGGTGACCAGAACTGGATACAATACTCTACTTGGGGCCGAACCAGAGCTTTATAAAGGTTCAGCATAACCTCCCTGTTTTTGTACTCAATACCTCTATTTATGAAGTCCAATATCCCATCTGCTTTGCTAACTACTCTCTCAATAAGTCCTGTCGCCTTCAAAGATCTATGCACATGCATCCCCAGGTCTCTCTGTCCCTGCAGACTCTTTAGAAATGTGCCATTAAGTCTATGTGGCCTCTCCCTACTCCTTCTGCCAAAATGCATCACCTCACACTTTTCTGTATTAAATTCCATTTGCGACTTGTCTGCCCATTCTGCTAGCCTATCTGTGTCCTGTTGCAGTTGATTGGTATCATCCTCACTTTTTGCCACACCTTCAAGTTTGGTATCATTAGCAAGTTTTGAAATGTTACTCTCTATTCCAATATCCTAATTATAAGTATGGTCCTACCACTGATCCTTGGGGAACACCACAGTTTGCCATCCTCCATTCTGAAAAATAACTGTTTACCGTTGCTCGCTGTCTTCTGTCCTTAAGCCAATTTTTTTTATCCAAGCTGACACTGAACCTTCTATTCCATGAGCCTCAATTTTGCTAACCAACCTTTTATGTGGTACTTTGTCAAATGCTTTCTTAAAATCTAAATAGACAACATCTATTGCCTTCCCTTCATCAACTTTCTCTTGTTATTTCATCAAAAAATTCAATTACATTTGCCAAACACAATCTGCCTTTTACAAATCCATGCTGGCTCTCCTTAATTAACTCAAACCTCTCCAAATGCCTTTTGATTTTTTTCCCCCCTGATTATTGTTTCTAAAACCTTGCCCACAACTAATGTTAAATTGTAGCCTGAAGTTACTCGGACTGTCCTTACACCCTTTCTTAAATAAGGGTGTCACATTTGCCACTGTCCAATCCTCTGGCACCTCCCACTTATCTGGGGAAGATTGGAAGATTAACTGTTGGTTTTAATTATTTGATACATGTGATTGAATTGCCCTCTTGGTGGGGTAGCAGTTGGGTGGGATGCCTGCCTGCCACTTTGACCCCACTGTAATTTGAGGTCTAATATGAGATGTATATAAAGGAACATGAGGCCACTGCTAGGCTGTCACCCCTCACTGTCACCATGCAGCAACTTTGGCTGCTGCTGCCTCAGGAACGACAGCCCCTGGAAATAAGCAGCAAAATGGAGTGACTTTCTGGGACCTGTCACTCCACTGGAGCTATGTCTCCAAGCAGCTCACAGATGTAGAAGGTTGGAATTCAAAGTCCAGGCAGGAAGACTTAATGATGGATTTATCCACCTTTTCCAATACTATCCCACCTGTTTTCAGGTAGTATGGTGCAGGAGAATCTGGCCCATAATGCAATCGGGAGACCTATTTTATAAAGCAAGAAAGGAATGTGGATGTTAGTAAAACAGAGGGATTATGGATCACATTCCATTGCAAAAAGGAAATGAAGAACATTCTAAATGTTGGTAGCAGTGATGGAAGAAGTGAAGTAGGTTGAATTACTTTTTTTGATCATGCATTTGTGCATATTTTTGAGTTACAAAAATAAATCTCTGCTTGTGGACATCACATTTCTGATTCATTTTTTT